>NC_064626.1:501022564-502345898 GCF_023864275.1 Schistocerca cancellata | reverse complement strand
TGGTGTGCCTTGCGACAACAATGGACACGGGGGGGGGGGGGGCGGGGAATGGGGTACCATGTTGTCTTCTCTGGCGGGTATCAATACTACGTAATACAGTTATGATGGACGTATTCATATGTGGAGGCTCAGAGGAGAAACAACGATCCCACATAACATTCATCATCATCATACGGGCGCAGGATCCGAAATGATAATATAAAAGGCCTGAAGTCACACTGGCTCTCGGGTAGTATGTACTCCACTAAGAGCATAGCACGATTTGCGAGAATTCGACAAATTATCTTTCCCAAGTTAGACAGCAACGAAATTTCCCGGTGGTTACTGCAGTTTGTGCTATCTCCATGAAAAAATGATAACTACCAGGTTATCTCTGTTTGAATATGGAACTCTGAAGAGATACTTCCCCATTTCAGTCAGTTCCTGTGTGTCTCTCTCACGAGATCTTCAGCACTTCTTTAGAGAGCTACGGCCTTGCGTTGCTTAGCTTGACTGACAGCACTCAACTTCTTGTGATGTCGGGAGGTGAAGTTCTTCTTTGATAGTGGCTTGTCCTCTTGTGTTCATCAACAACTGATTCCTTATCCACAATGATTTCGACATGTTCTTTCCTTCTGTCCATGTTGCAGCACTGATTTTTATATTACTCTATTAATAATGTGCGTGCCACTCTGTACACATCATGACCACCACTGTTTTGCGTAAACGGTTATCTGATCACCAACCGTTACATTCCTGATGTGTTATGGCCAGTGCCAATAGCCTATCTTTACTGTCTCCATGATGATACACTTCAACAATATAACGCAAGACCACATGTTGCCCGTGAAGTCCTTACATATCTGGACACAGAGAGTGTTTGACTGTTGCTCTGCTCATTCTTCCGACCTCCCACCCACTTCAGAAGGAAGGTAGCAGTCATAGAAAAGACAACGTCTCAGTTTATTTACAGGATAAAATTTAATTACTCGGCTGTTACTTCCAAGAAAGAACTGGAAGAAAACTGTCATCTTTAAGACGAACGTGAACGATTTAGGTTCGTAAATTAAATGTGTATCATAGTACAACGCTATTTGTATGGGGACTGATTATTTATTGATAAAAAGAGGCGAATTCCAAAGTAGTGCTTAGATACTGCGTACTGAAGTTAGAAACTCTTTATTAACAATGGAGGTAATTACAAAAATATTTTGGAAGGCCTTTCGAGTGTCGCAAGTGGAGTGAAACAGATTTTGTTCAGAAACTCATGATATTTCAGTCACAGCACTTGCCGATGTTTTAAATGTTGTTACCATGAAAGAAGATAAACACCTTTTGTCAACCAGACGTTTAGAGGATGGCCAGTTTTCACGCATAGATTTCCAACTAGTTCAGAATGAACATCCAAGTGAGTGAACAGTGGCATCTGAAACTCTTGAGAGCGAAGTGAATGTGAAATTCAACAATTTCCTAAGTTACTTATTTTAAAACGTATGTACATTTGATAATAAAAGAAAAGTTAAATACTCATTTAGTGAAGATAATTGTAGTCATATTTCAAACTTTAACTGCCTGTTGATCAGCTATTTCCTAACTTGCCAGATTGGTGACGTCAGTTTCAAGTATTGTTGCATCAGAGTTACTTGATTTCAAGGAATATGCCGGAACATCGACTGACACCACTAGCCACAAGCAAAAAAAGAACAGAAGTCATCAAGCAGAAATGATTCCCAGCCTTCAGTTGCCTTTCATAAAGTGTAGGATCATTGAAAGGGAAGCATTTCACAACTGATAGCTTTTAATGGGGAAGAGTTTTGACTGAAAACGTTTTAGAAGAGGAGCTGTTCCATTTAACTTGCAAGCAATAAGTACATGAATTGTTTTTCAGGTAAACATAGGCTAAGAAGCAAGAGCCCAACTACAATAATCTTTAAATGTATCAGAACGTATGCTAATAAATTCCAAACTGGCATGGAAAATTAAAGAACACTTGTATGAAGTCATTGTGTGTCGAATCCTCGATTTTTATCCAGATACTCTGAGAGAGTAACTACCCAGAAGAAATTAGAGGGAATTATTTAGAGTTAACCGTCATCTGAGTAAGTGAAATTCCATATCGTAGAGTAACATTCCGTGCTCAAGGGACTATCCATTATTATAGGTGGAGGGTGAAAGCCATTAATAGAGTGAAAACGTTTGTGTTCCGTGATGAACTTGTATTGTCGCTATAAGAAAATAATGTAATTTGTGTTTTCCTCGTCTGTGAGTATGATGAGGGATCGTTATTTGCTCCTTCTTCTGTCAAAACTTTTTATATACTTTCCAGGGTGCTTTCAAAGCTTTATAAGCATTAGGTGGTCGATTGTGATACCTCTCGTGTGATTTCCACCAGCTAAAAAATCAGATGGTATCTCCTGATTCTCTTTGCATTCTTTGGTCTTAATTTGCCTTCAGATTCAAAAATCAAAATCGTCAGTGCATTGAATCTTGAGGCAGAACCGTCAAATGGAAATACTTAAAGTGTTCAAGTAGCAATCGACGAAACCCCACAAATCATCAATAATGGGAGCAAACACTTTCTTTATAATAAAAGAGATTACCTGTTATCATATTTGACTTGAGTGTTGAGTTTCTTAAGGCAGGCCCTTCGCAGTCGCATAACAATGAAGTTTTCTTCTACGTTCTAGCGCTAGTCGATAAACTGAAAGTTGTAAATGATTCGGCAGAAAAAGACATCAAGCTCACAGAGGACTGCAACAAACTGTTATTAAAAAAACGAGAAATAAAAGCTTGTGGGCTTCGGGGTGTATCCGAGTATCGCGGAAAGCTTCCAGGGAATAACTATCTAATAAAAAAAATTTGTGACAGAAAATTTCATTTTCAAATTCGGCGTAGTAGTTTAAAGTTAATCTGTCAAGCTTTAAGTTGAAAGTATCTGATTAGTCAGCTCCATCGGTGTAATATTATTAAAATAATATTTTTTTTATTTGTATCAAATGTGTAAGTCTAGGGACACGTACAACTCGTTTGGTAGTGCAAAGTAAGAAGTAGCACAAAGGATAAGTTAAACTTGGAAAATGGCAGTAGCCATAATGAGTTCCCGATCTCCGACGTCGAGATCGCCAACGCAATACTCTGCAGCTGCAGAGGATAGAGGGCGCGAAGGTAGCTGGTTCGAATTTCGATGGCAGGACAAAATATAAATACACTGTTTAGGACTAAGGTGACGTGAAGCGAGGTTATGATGTTCCATTATTATCACCAAAAATTAGTCCGATGTCAATGCCCGGATTAAACACTTGTTACTATAGATAGTAAGACTAAGTGGTAATGTTAATATTGAAGCTCGGCGTTCATGTTGCTACAATTCGAGAGAAAGTAGACTCCAAGCTGGCACATGGTTTCAACCTCTCCTTTGGAGTTTCATCATCATAGGTGAAAAACACAACACATCTCTGCACTAAGTTTTGTTGTGCTCCTAAAGTACACATCACAGGAGACAGGCTGCGACTTGGAAAGAAGGAAGACCCAGCCATAGTACGTCCAACGAATACTTTTCAAATTAGACATAACTGTCGAGTTGAAAGTACTAACGAGCTGAACACGGACAGATTGAAGGGATTTTTAGCTTTCTTTCTGTTGATTGTAGTTACTTTTGTCGCTGGTGCTACAGAAATCGTTTCTCGAACATATTTTTTTTTAAAAAAGGTTTTTTTTCTATCATCAAAGATGTAACATAAAAACAGGTAGTGAAATAATAACAATTCCGTTTAATAGTTTGCTCTTTCTAAATTTACGCTAGGCAGACAAATTTTCCGGTATTTTTCACGTCTGTAACTATCCGCTATAAACGTTCCCAATGTTGAACAATACGAAATTCTGTTCTTATTAATATATGGAGGTAGTATCGTGCCCAGAACGAGACTTTACTGCGAAGGTATATGTCGCTTGTTACCGTTAAGTGAAGAGATGCTCGACGTGAGTGTTTTGTGAGCTGCTACGCACACCCAGAACTTCCGTGATGCCGAACATGGTTAGAAAGATAAGTGAAACACACTCGTATGTCCGGTTGCGGTAACGGCTCCATCCGGCCATGTTCATACGATTTTGTTTACGGTCCCAAATGGATCCAGAACGAACTTTGCTTCCGTGCAGTATTGCCACGAATTATTGATCACCCGTAAATTAGAAAACACTTTCCCAAATTATACGTAATTTCTCTTTTCCTCTCCCCAACCCCCGCTCCCTCTGCCATCCTCACACTCCACCAGTCCGCTTTTGAATTTTTGAAATCCTCTTTTCGCGAAAAAAAGGAGAGGGGAGGAGTGAAAAAAGAGCGTGGGATGGCTTGTAGTAAAATAGGGGCGGACATTTGCCGATATTAAAAATGCATGTGGCAATTTTTTTGGGCGTGCGCTCTGGTGGCGGCGCCGCAGCTGCGGTCCGTGCCGCGCTCGTGCTGCACTCTGACGTCTACCTGTGGAAGCTGCGGTCACTGCCCATCAGAAATGAACGAGCCGCCGCTCTATTAATATAATTCATTTCTGCCCATGGTCTTTTTTCAGGAGTCGTCTATCAGGTTTTTTGTCGATTATTCCCTGTTGCATTCTGTGGCATATAAATTGATGAAGAGATATCGTTTTAACTTTTATTCATTACTATAAATTTGGGTGAATCTATTGATCTATTTATTTAGTAAACAATATAGCAACACTTATGATTTGGGAGCCCCATACACGAAGACAATTTTTGTTGTAAATCCAGAAATAATAAAAACTTCTATTAGCAAATATTCCAATGTTTAACATTAGCCACGTTGCTCTATCTTCGACGGAAACCAACCAAGCACTTTGTGTGGAGTTGAAAGCAATCCTCCACGCAGCAGTGACAAGCATTGGCACCGAAACACCACAGAATATTAGGAAACAACATGATTCAGCGTTTGGAAACATCTATTGCCGCTAATGGAAAGTAGTTTGATCAATCTCATTGTATTTCACTGTAAAGTGATGTGCTTCCGTGCTAGTTGCAGCTGCATTGAACTTTGTAAAATGCCATATGTCTAGCTATCCCGAGTGAAGAGAAACGGATGCGAAACCTAAATTCAGACCCAGAAATATATCACTTCATATCCTTATATGCATAGTATATATGCTGCATTTAAGGCCGGGTACACGCGCTCGCGAGTGTGTGTGTGTGTGTGTGTGTGTGTGTGTGTGAGTGTGTGTGTGTAGGAGTAGCTCTGGAACGTCGAAGCGATTTCAAATAAAACTGGTCCGCATATAGCTTAGTGACCCGCCTTCGTAACCGAGGTCGTTGGCTTGTGTGGCGGGCACTAAGCCCGGCGGGATACCGTTTCAAACTGTGGTGGTAGAAAATTTTCACAGCTAGTATTTGACAAGCAACGAGAGTAGCCCTTGCGTCAGTTGCCTTGGTTTAAATTCCAAACCTCTGTGATGTGTCTTGTGAAGTGACGACATGTAACACTGCTAATGGTGATCCATCTGTCAGACGCGGATGTTAAGGTCAACCACCCATTTGTCGCTACACGAGAGGAGTGGGCAATGTACCGCCGGCATCGGGTTTCACCCTCTTGCTTCCCTTCATTGATAAGAACTCATTCCCAGAGTGTGGGACTCTACGTTATGCTATATGACATACTACCTGGAGATAATTAATGTGGGTGAAAGGCACCACTAGCACACCTACTTGAGTGGGTGGGAATGGAAAATTGGTGGTATGTAAATAGAACTCTTTAAGACTTAGAACAATTCCAAACGATTTTCTTAATAATATTACTTACTGTCGAGGAAAAAAAATTACTGCGGTACTCATCATCGTAGCAAAAAATCGTAGTCAAGTACGTTTGACTTCATATAACCTATGAGTCTTAAGATGACTGTGCAACCGAACGCGAGAGGTACACAGTCTGCTGCAGTAATAACAGGTAGTCTCAGGTGCAGCAACTCCTAGTCTGACGAGTTCCTTTTCTCTTCTACGCTGCCTCCTTCAATCGCCGTCCGTCAGCCCACGATCGATTAGTAATCTCTAGGATGAACAGTCGAGGATTGAAGTCTACCGCTGTTAACATCAGTGTGACATTTCTTCATGTTAGCCCTAACTGCATCCTTAGATCATTTCCTCTGGCCTCTTATCATGCATTACCCAGTGTTAACTCAGAGTAATTGGGAATTCTATTACTGGGTATGCGGACTATATGTCCTGCCCGTAGAAACCGGCCTCTTATATACGTTGCTTCATATGGTTCAAATGGCTCTGAGCACTATGGGACTCAACTGCTGAGGACATTAGTCCCCTAGAACTTAGAACTAGTTAAACCTAACTAACCTAAGGACATCACAAACATCCATGCCCGAGGCAGGATTCAAACCTGCGACCGTAGCGGTCTTGCGGTTCCAGACTGCAGCGCCTTTAACCGCACGGCCACTTCGGCCGGCATACGTCGCTTCTGTGCTACTTGTTTATGACTTTTATATGAAACAGAGAATGAGGAAAGAAAGAGAATGGAATGGAGTTCGTTACTTCCAGCCACACAGGGTATTGTGGCAAGGCAGTGGCGAAGTTTGATAATTTTTTCCGGACTGGAACTCAAACCATGGCTCACCACCTCTCATGTGAGGTTGCCTTAACACCTTCGGCCAATCGGACACGGTCTCCGGTCAGTTCAGACTTTCAACTTAGCGCACAACGCAATGCAGTTGTCCCTCGTACGCTACGCCTCTAAGGGCAAATTATTGATTCTCGCATAACTTCGGACGGTATTAGTGCATACGCACTGAAACGAAGGTCAAGGAGCCTATGAGTGGTGTCTGTTTTGTAGGACAACTCCGACACGCATCAAATACATACATTTCTGTATGTGACTCCTCAAAGATGGTGAGGTTTGTGCGTCTGTCTTGCCATGTTATATGCAGAATCCTCTTCAAGCACCGCTGGTGATATTGTGTCAGATTTTTACCTACCCGAAGTGCTGGTTGGTAAAGTACCTGTGCGTTAGTGATATACAGTTGGAGATGAATCTTTTCGTATCCTATGGGGGAGAATGCTGCAGAAAACGTTAGAGTCATCGCCTTTAGAGGGCTCAAGTTAAGTTTCTCCTCAATTCTATAAAGTAACTTTATTCCTAGATGATGATTATCTCCGACAAGTTACAGGACAGCTGGAACATACAAGGAGAAAACCTTGGGCAGTCACACATTTTTGTTTAGTACTAGGTGTGATAGGGAACTTTTCTCCAGCCGAGTCGTTACCGATGACAGATGTTGTCATATCTGTGTAGAGCAATTTCAGGATGCCAATAAATTTTTGTGGAAAACTGTAATATCTCTTTATATTCGATGAATTATTCTGATACAATTCTACCCTTTAATGACGTTTACTAATTTTCTATCTTCATACTCGCAGAATCCATGCGAAAAGTAGTTCATACAATAGCTATGCCATGAGCGCATAAGTATTCTTTGTAGTACTCTCTCTGGTGGTTGTTAGAAAGAGAAGAAGGGAGCTTCCGAGATTGTCTTCGTGCCGATTAGCATGAGTTTGGTTTGGAAGAACTGTAATTTGATTATTGAGATTTATCACAGAAGATAACTGATACGAACTGTACGATTAAAAGGGAAATATATATATATTGCTCCTTCAAAAAAAGGTGTGTATGTGACATTTGGGAATTAATGATATTTATCGATATATTGCGTAGTTGTTAATCAGAAGGGACTTCCGAAAGACTGGATACGAACCTGCATTTAATAATCCAAGAGCTCCATTACTTCTTCGGAAGGTTAAACTTCATCAAAGCCAAATATCCGCTTGATCTGAGGTTTCCCGACTGATTATACAACGCTCCCAAAATTACGAGGCATTTTATTTGTACAGATTAGCAGACTGCCGCAAAGCACGAGCCTGCAGAGAAGAAGAATCATCGCCTGATTTCATTCTAACAAGTAAAATTTCAGAATCATTTTGAGTGACTGAGCTATGACTGTGTTTCCTATCATGAATGATTGATTCCTCGAACGAATTGAGAGCTACAGAATTACGTAGATAGGAGGAGGAAAAAAATTACAAAACCATAGTCGATAAAGAGTTACCAAGTCAAAATCCTCAGTGAAATCTTTAAAAGACAACGTGAAGATGTCTGTTTTGACTGCGTATTTTTCCTGAAGCTGAGGAGCAATGAATATCATATCTTTGGATCCTCTAGAGGCTTTAAGTGCCCGCCCACCTCGCCACCCCTCTCGTAACAGTTGCTCCACGATGGACATAGCACGATTTGCAAGAATTCTAGAAATAAGCTTTACCAAACTAGCGAGCAACGCTATTCCCCGGTAGCTATTGAAGTTTGTTCTGTCGCCTTTCCTAATTATGGGAACTGTATCTCTCAAAGCTCACTGCATACTTTAGTGTCCCAGATTTTAACAATCATTTCCCGTACGCGGCACATCCATTCCTTGAAAGCTTCCACTACTGTGCCATCAGGTCCCATGGTCTTACGTTGCTTTGCGTGATTGACAGCCCACTTAACTTTATGTGATGTTGGCTCGGAGTCAAGTTCTTCTTTGATACTGGCTTGATCTATTATGTCATAACTGTTCATCAGTAATTGATTCCTGATACGGAAAGTCTTCGAAATGATCCTCCCCCTATTCATAAAAGAACAATGACCTTTTTGAAGTGTTCTCTAGTCAGTGGATATCTACCGAAGGTAGTGCTACCATTACTTGCGTTTATGGCTTGCAAGAACTATCACATTCCTGTGTTTGCCAGGATATTGTAGCTCTTTAACTTTGGTTATCCGCCACGTATTCTTAAGCGTATGGGTAGTTCTTTGTACATTTAATTTTTCAGTATGAAAGGCTTCTTTCGTAATGAGAGGTTTGACGTCTTTTCGCTACGCTTGCAAGGCTCCTCTCTTCAATGAGATCAGTGCCTCAGTTTCTTCAGAATTTTCACCAAACCAGGAACTCATTTTTCTTGAGAACATCCAGAATAGTGAACTTCAAGCGAGACTGTGTCTACTGAATCTGCTTCCTTTCCTGTGAGACATAATCTTAGCAAGCCTCTCGGTATGAAATGTGTGTTTAAAACCTTTCGTTTTGTTTCCTTCTATGGGCAGTAACAAATGAATGATTGCCCTAATAAGTCGGTTATCTGTCCCACAATCTTCGGCTCATATCATTGCTGTGGTGACGAAAACATCGAGCACACTTTTCTGGCGGGAAATTAGTTACTGAATAACATCTTAATGCTTCGAGCTAGGACGTTGCCATGTTTGTTTAAAGAGATCACTTTAAAAGAATATAGTACTGATAATTGTTAACCCATGTTCAGCACGTTCGGAGAGGAGCTTAAAACCACTAGATTTTCACTGACAACTTCCTACTCGCAAAGGACACTATTCCACACTTTTTGGTCCTTATCCACACCGGTATTAAAATTACCAAATAAGATTATTTTATCTTGGTGAGTGATGTTTCATGGGATCACATCTTGATCTAACTAGAGTATTTCCTCGATGTCAGCATCAGAATCCAGAGTGGGACCATATGCGCTGATCATTATGAAATGTTAGTTCCAATTCCATCGTAGCTTTAAAGTCATGACACGTTCCATTATGCCTTGTGGAAAGCTCCAACAGGAACCTGAGAAACTTGTTGATAGCTAAGAACGATCCGTCAATTCGATGCTCATTGGTGGCTTTATCGTGCTCCTAGTTGATTCAATTCAACTTCATCCGCAAGACGGGATTCATGGAGTGTTGTTGTGTCAGTGTTACATCTTCTTAACTTTCTACCCACAATAGCTATATCTTTTTTCTGGTGTCTCAATTGTAAGGTCATCAATGAATGTTCTAATATTCGATGTCGGAACATATAATTTTTTGTTCGACCGTACTGAGGTGATATAGTGAACGTGGCTGTTCAATGGATAGTGTGTGTGTATTTGTTTGTATTGAACCGGGGACCTAGAAACTATGGAGAGGCTCCCACAACAGGCCACAGCAGTCCACTCACCCCACCGCCGCCCCACACCGAACCCAAGGTTATTGTTTACGGTTCCACCCCCAATGGACACCCCCCCCCCCCCCCCCGCCCTGGGAAACGTCTCATACCAGACGAGTGTAACTCCAAATGTTTGCATGGTAGAGTAATTATGGTGTATGCGTACATGGAGATAATGTTTGTGCAGCAATCGCCGACTTATTGCAACTGAGGCAGAATAAGGGGAACCAGCCCACATTTGCCGAGGCAGATGGAAAACCGCCTTGAAAACCATCCACACACAGACTGGCTGGCACACCGGACCTCGACAATAATCAGCCGGGCGGATTCGTGCCGGAGACCGGCACGCCTTCCCGCTCGGGAAGCAGCACGTCAGACCGCGCGGCTAGCCAGGCGGACCAACTCGATAGTGCTAGCACACCTGTCGCACTCCTAGTGATAGGAGTGGACGCAAAGGAGGAAGGGGTGACATTTAGGCATAATTGTAAAACGCTTGGAGCTATTTAAACTAAATTTGGTACTTATGCGATTCACGAACCTCAAAACATACTAAGGAGTGACTTGATAAAATACACGATAACGCTGAGATGATATTTGTAGTCGAATATTTCGTGAACTGCAAAAATTCAGACCTCTACAACCAAGGCCTCCGACAAATGTTACCCTGTTAAGAAAAATGGGTGTCATTGAAGAATGAATGTATGTTGTAAGACTAGTACCATCAGCAAATTTTTTGCTCCCAGATCCTGGTGGAAATAAAACTTTATGACTACACCTCCTATACTGATAAGCTTATAATGAGGAACTCGAAGATGAGTACCAATTGGCCTCAGTGAGTTCAAGACACGGAACATGTGTAACTACAACTTTGCCATTCAAGTACATCAATATGGCGATTGTGTTTGTGCATCGTACGAAGATAAACTACAGCCGCCATTCCGCAGCATTGCGGCGACACAACACGTCATCGGAAGTTTCTTCACGAGCAGTGGATCATGAAAATGTTTAAGAAAGAGTATGCTTTGAGAAACTGATACTACGTCATATGACGAAGAACTTATGTGCGAATTGCGGAGACACATAGCTCATTCGTCCCGATTTTTCTCGACATACCCTATTTTCAAGAAAATGTAGCGACGACCCCCCAAACACCTTTAGAGGGAAGTGAAACTTCACGAATTTTCATCTTATACAACGTGTCACTATTTATTTATTTCCTTTTTCACAAATGAAATTCTGGTACGGTCTATTCTTCCATAAAACTGAACTCATTTTCCTTACGTCAATTGTGTGTGTATGAGGAATACATCCCATGTTCTTCGAAAAGTTACATCACGTCTGTCGTCAATTTTGATATCTTACCTCAGAGCTGAGTTGACATGGACCAAGCGAAGACTATATATTGTGGGTATATTGTATACTAGATAAAAGTTTATTAATGTTTCCAGAAATTGCTGATTTGATTTCCATATGTGATGAAGTAATAGCTGTCTAGTCATGGGGAAATGAGAGTTTGCGGTTAAGTATTTACCATTGTAAGACTTTGCGTCATTGCACGAATAGATCCGAATGTTAAGAGAACAATATACGGTGTGAATTTTGGCACTAGGCAGCAGCCTAGTGTGTCTAAAATTCATTGGATTCTTGACTGTAGTTTATAACCAACGAAAGAAACTAATGTGTGCGTAGAAAAGCGTTTTCTATAATTACTGATACTGTGTAGACAAAAGACTAAGGTTAGAAAGAATAATGGTTTTGATAGTAATAATAATAATAATAATAATAATAATAATAATGATAAACATAACTATTTTATTGATTTACCCATTTCGGTAACTAGTGGAAGTGTGTTACACACTTATTAATCGAGTGAGAACGTCTCTAGAAGGGTCTCAGAATTTGACGATGATATTCTAATATTGATTGCTGTACAGGTCGACGTGATCTTGGCAATCAACATACTGTGAGCTTGCATGAAAACAATACTGACATTAATTCTGCAGCATTCGATAGAAAGTGTAGATGTCTGCTTCATGGCTAATGTACAGGTGACCTGATTTGTTTAGTATGGTTTCATTATCTGTTCCACACACTACTGTTAAAATCGACAGAGAATAGTGAAAGGGTGTTGGATTCATTTTTAAGATTGAAATGGAGTTGTCGTGGCAGCAGTACTGGGTGGTTATAATTAGAGTATAGCAACTCACAGAGGTCCAGTGCGGGCTGTAATTACTGCATGGCAGCGAAACTTGGTAGATGTGCCAATGCGTTAATGAGGATCTGATTTACGCTGGAAAAAAACCAGGTTCAGTTTTGGTCACTGAAAGCAGATCTGGCGCTGTGAGTGCAAGAAAATCGTATAGAAATGTTTCCATATGAAGTGGATTGCCAAATTGCCAATGGGACGTGGGCAGAAAAGGTCCAACAAATAAGAAAGGCATAATGTTGATTGGATTGTCAGCCGCCGCTTACAAAATTTGTTCAATATGATACAGGAGACTTCGACGAGACCCTGCACCCATCAACCAAATTGATCAAAATCGCCAGATTTTCACCAAGTAGCCATAATTGGAACTAATTTTTTTCAGTCTAAATCGGTTCTGCATTAATGCAGTAGCATATCTACCAAGTTTCGCGGCCAGAAGATAATTGCAGCCCACTCTGAACCTCCGTGATAAGCTGCTTTTTACTTATAACCACCCAGTATTCTCAGTGTATCAAAATATTAATCACCCACTTAAAAAGCTTACTGATAGCTGTACGTGGTGTAGAATTGGTAGCAACCGGTCTTGTGATCCTCCACCGCTGACACAGGCCATGGGGGTGGAGTGACATGTACGTGCCATTCGGTTGTGTGGTGGCAGCCCAGTAACAAGGGCCTATGTGAAGATGGAACAGCATGGCGAAGTGAAGCTATCGTCTTTCAAAGTAGCCGCGTTCACGTAGTGACTGCGGTTCCCCAATTTATTGACTTGTCAACGCAGACTGTACAATAGATCTAAAAGGAATAGTGTACCGATCGCAGCCGTGTAATACTAGGTAAGAATGGTGATTGACCGAAGATCTTATACCACAGAGAACTGAGACCAGCGTCACGCCTTGCCAACGACAATCGGTTTCAAACCAGACAAGAATTGCTGTCACTGAATAAGGGTCCATCTCAACCACCAATTTTCTAGTGGCCATTACGAAGAGAAATGCATCCATTGGACATGTAGTCAGGTATCCCATAGAAGACCAAGGCTTTCAGTGGCACATAGAGCTACACGTCTTCATTGAGGCACACGGTTCAGAAACTGGATAGTAGCTGACGGAGATGTGTAATATGGTCCTACAAACAGCAAATGCACTGCTTTTCAAATGATGCATGCTGTCAAGTGCACTGACAGCTTAATAAGGAGTTTAACCTGAAATGCGTGAAGGGCGCAGTTGAGGCCAGAGATGGCTTGTGATATTTTGTGGCTCTTTTTGGTACAATCACTAGGGTCCACTTATTCAGCAATTTCAGCAATCTCTGTGGTCAACTAGTGCTGTATCTTCAAACAATGGGAAATCGAGGATGGAATGTAACAATATTATGTTAAGGAAAGTTGATACTCATCATATAGCGGAGATTCTGATCCACAGATAGGCACAGCAAAAAGATTTTCACACTTAAAGCTTTCAGCCAATGGCCTTTGTCAACAATACACACACACACACACACACACAACTGCAGTCTCAGTCTCAGGCAACTAAACCACACTGTGAGGAGCAGCGCCAGTGCATGATGGGAGTGGCGACTGTGTGGGGGAAGGAGGAGACTGGGGCAGGGAGGGGAAGGGATAGTAGGGTGGGGATGGAGGACAGTGAAGTGCTGCATGTTGGGTGGTGGGCAGTGGAGAGGTGGGGCGAGGGGGAAGTAGCAGAAAAGGAGAGACGAAGAGAGAAATAGAGAGAAATAAACAAAAAGAAATAAAGACAAATAAATAAAAAATTAAATAACCAAATAAATAAATAAAAAAAAGGCTGGGTGTGGTGGCGAAATGACGGCAGTGTACTGCTGGAATGGGAGCAGGGAAGAGGCTGGATGGGTGAGGACAGCGACTAACTAAGGTTGAGGCCAGGAGGGTTATGGGAATTTAGGATGTATTGCAGGGAAAGTTCCCACCTGCACAGTTCAGAAAATCTGGTGTTGGTGGGAAGGATCCATATGGCACAAGCTTTGAAGCAGTCATTGAAACGAAGGATATTATGTTTGGCAGTGTGTTCAGCAACATGGTGGTGTACTTGTTTCTTGGTCATAGATTGTCAGTGGCTATTAATGCAGACAGACAGCTTGTTGGTTGTCATACATACAAAGGATGCAGATGCATCAAGGTTGGATGGAGGAGTGAACTGAGTTAGGCAAGATTTAATATTGGTCTTTGGTTGAGTCTGATTTGTAGGGTTGGTGGCGAGGAAGTGTTTCCACTGGGAGAAGAAGAGAAGGTCTTTAACAAGTCCTGCATGACTGAATTTGGGAGTGGAGTAAAAGGTGAGGCCTTTGGAAAGGACTGGTATTTCTGTGGGGCTAAGGCTTCTGGAGGAAAGGTTCTTGATTGTGTTGTGGGTCTGTTTAGGTTCTGGAGTCTGTGTGGTAGTGGGAGGGAGTTTTGGAGTGTTGTGTAAGTGTAGTAGGTCTGCGAGACAGAGTTTGTCTAGTATGAGGGGGCGTGGGGGAGGTTTGGAGGTTTATGTAGAGGTGGTGGACAGTTGCACTCCAAGGAGGGGGGAAGGAAGTGGAGAGCTTTTTGTGGTGGCACCGTGCATGTTGCTCAAGTTCCTGCAGGGCAAAAGTTTCAGTGTGTGTTATGGGTTCCAGGAATTTGGGATTGCATCGTAGGAGAATGTTGCAGATGGAGAGAAGGTATTGCATGGAAGTTTGGGGTTGTTTGATATGGTTTTGCAGGAGTAGGTTGGTGAGGGCTAAGGATTGGCGAAATTTGAACAGGTGGAGGTCGTTGTGGAAGGAGTGGTGGCAGCCAGAGATGGGCAATTTGATGGTAAGGCCATTAGGAGTGATCCCATGAGCCATGCAACAACGTAGGAACAGTTTATGGGACTGGGATCTGACTAGAGATAAGGAGACTTTCCTGTATTGACGCATATGGAAAGAGCAAAGACCCATTGTGATGGAAAAATGCGAAAAATTAATTAAATAATGTAGAATAACGTCCGACAAATTTTCCAAAGATACACCCAAATACGTGTGAAAATATACGAAAGTGATGAAATGGATGCAAAAGGCGGAAACGAGATGAAATCTGTCAGAGTCGAAAAGTGATCGGCAGCAGCACGTTCCTCTTCAACACTCAGGCGCCTCCGGGTGCTGAGACCTATCTAGTGGGTAGGAAGGAGAACGACCGACAACACGACTTCCAATAACACCACACAGAGAGTGGATCATCAATGGTCAACACAGAATTCAGAGTGGGATCGAGCACACCCCAGCAGCTAGTACGAGACCATTCGTGCTGGGTCATAGCTCCATGGCAACGAGGCGCGGTGCGAGGTCCCTCACTCTTCGCCTGGTCTTGCAGACGAGGAACTACTGGGCAATCGTCAGCGAGAATCTAACACGCAGCTTTATGAGGCATCGGCTACTAGGCTGGAGTGGAACAAGAAGACTGTGAACATGGTTAATAAATAATTGAGCTCTGACAAAGTATTACTAGCGTCAGAGACGCTTAACAAGTACCCATCTGCGATCGAGACTTGAAGAAGATGTGTCTCCGCTCGGCCCCTCTGCACTCCCTTTCTTTGCTACGCAGCCTGTGTTGAATAATTTGATACAGTTTGTGGCTTTTAATTGTGTCATTAACTCTGATTTCATGAACTGTTCTGACGAATAGATCTTGCAGATCTTGTTGAGCTTTCCCAATACATTTTTCGAAATTTTTTGGAAACTCCCGAAAGTGTTAGCGTCATTTTGCAATTTGGTTTGAGTTTTAGAGAACTTTGTTCTGTGGAAATTTTATTGTGATTTATGTGAGTCATTAGGGCAGATAAATACTGTTGATCATAGTCTTGATTTAGATATAAAGATCCTTTAAATTGTCCAACAACTTTTCTATGGGTAGCCGGCCGCGGTGGTCTAGCGGTTCTAGGCGCGCAGTCCGGAACCGCGCGACTGCTACGGTCGCAGGTTCGAATCCTGCCTCGGGCATGGATGTGTGTGATGTCCTTAGGTTAGTTAGGTTTAAGTAGTTCTAAGTTCTAGGGGACTGATGACCACAGTAGTTAAGTCCCATAGTGCTCAGAGCCATTTGAACCATTTTTTTTTCTATGGGTAGAAAACCCGCTAATAATAAATAAAAGCTTGTCATTCTTACTATGATAACGTTAGAGTTGTGCACAGTGGCCAGACTCAATGATCATTCACTTATTGTACAATGAAGGTAACAAGAGTTGCTCTCGCTCATCTTGTTTGATTATGCATACATCAAAAAAAGTTTTGCGTCACATCTGTTCCGAAAGTTCCGGAACCTGTACAGAAAATTGGGATAAAGATCAACATAAACATCATTTCCGCCCTTTTTATTACTCATGAAAACCACACTTTGCATGTTGTACCACCACACAGCGAGACATTCAGATGTGGTGGTCCAGATTGCTGTACACAACAGTACCTCTAATACCCAGTAGCACGTCCTCATACACTGATGCATGCCTGTATCCGTCGTGGCATACTATCCACAAGTTCATCAAGACACTGTTGGCCCAGATTGTTCTACTCCTCAATGGCGATTCCGCGCAGATCCGTCAGGGTGGTTGGCGGGTCACGTCGTCCATAAACAGCCCTTTTCCGTCTGTCCCAGGTGTGCTAGGTAGGGTTCATGTCTGGAAAACATGCAGGCCACTTTAGTCGAGCAATGTCGTTATCCTGAAGGAAGTCATTCACAAGATGTGCACGATAGGGGCGCGAATTGTCGTCCATGAAGACGAATGCCTCATCAGTATGCTGCCGATATGGTTGCACTATCGGTCGGAGGATGGCATTCACGTATCGTACAGCTGTTACGGCGCCTTCCATGACTACCAGCGGCATACGCCGGCCCCACATAAGGCCACCCCAAAACATCAGGGAACCTCCACCTTGCTGCACTCGCTGGGCAATGTGTCCAAGGCGTTCAGATTGACCGCGTTGCCTCCAAACACGTCTCCGACGATTGTCTAGTTGAAGGCATATACGACACACATGGGTGAAGAGAACGTGATGCCAATCCTGAGCGGTCCATTCGGCATGTTGTTGTACCGCGCTGCATGGAATCGTTGTTGCCATGGACGTAGGGAGTAAAGTTGCGCATTATGCAGCATATTGCACACAGTCTGAGTCGTAACACGACGTCCTGTGGTTGTACGAAAAGCATTATTCAACATGGTGATGTTGATGTCCTTCGAGGTTGCGATCATTCACTGCAATAGTAGACATTTGGCGGAATGAGCGAAATATGCTTCGACGGTTCCTATGTCTCTGTATCTCCTCCATATCCGATCAACATCGCTTTGGTTCACTTCGAGACGCCTGGACACTTCCCTTGTTGATAACCCTTCCTGGCACATAGTAACGATGCGGACAAAATCGAACCGCAGTATTGAACGTCTAGGCCTGGTTGAAATACATCAACACGAGCCGTGTAAGCCGTGTACCCTCTTCTGGTGAAATGACTGGAACTGGTCGGCTGTCGGACCCCCTCCGTCTAATAGGCACTGCTCATGCATGCTTGTTTACATCCTTGGACGGGTTTGGTGACATCTCTGAACAATCAAAGGGACTGTGTCCGTGATAAAATATCCACAGTCAACGTCTATCTTCTGGAGTTCTCTGAGCAGCGGTGATGCATAACTTTTTTTGATGTGTATATTATATACTTAATTACCTAGGGGAGCTGTATCGACTTCTTCTAGGTTATAAGTTTTCCGTGTATTGTTTCATGATTATTTCTTCCCCTACCCAGCAGTATTTAGCAAAATTCCACATAGATGTCGATCATTAAGAAACTTAGAAGTACACTGAGCTGGACACCTCTGGTACTAGTAAGTGTGCAGGGAGGGCAGCATCCACACGCAGGCGCGATGTCCACGTGGCGTCCCAGTCCTCGCGGCATGATGGATACCTGCCGCCCCCATCCTCCACCGCCGCCGTCCCCGCCGCAGACCACTGAAAAACGACCGCTCGCCGCCTCCTCTGGCGCTGTAATTAATGGCCGGCCCAGGAGGGACAGTCTCACTGCCGAATGCTATGCTGCTCTGAAATACGACTCCCGGCGTTACGTGCGCCATTTTTCGCAGGAAACCACATATAAAAAGAGAATTTGGGAAACAAAAGGTTGCAAGAGGAATGGTTACTTGCCCTCCGCGTCAATGAATCGACGTTGCGATAGGCTGCTGATATTTCTGTCATGTCTTCGCGCTGACTGATGATCCCAGCCGCGGTGAGCACCAGCTGCAACAGAAGCCGGACTGTTCCCGAAAGCACACAGACGCCGAGCCACGAGCGATGCTTGCATTTACCGGCAACAGAAACTCTACAGTGCTGTAAAATTCATAATTATGATACATTTGGAACACTGACACACAGTAAGCGGCTTCATTTATTTTCTGTTAGCTGGTTATGATTTTGAAGATGTTCTTGTGTTGCTCTTAAGTCGGGAGATTGGTTTGATGCGGCACTCCACGCTAGTCTGTCCTGTGAAAGCCTCTTTAACTCTGCATGTCGGCTGCAGGCAATATTGATTTCCGCCTGTATAATATTGAAAGGTGTGAGTAAGACAAGTCTCATACATATCGTGTGCAGCTTGTTCCTCGGCATGCTGACAGCGGCTTGCTATCTTGTGTCTGTTTTCGCTGCCACAACACGTGGCCTCTGGTGATCAAAAATAGTAGCCAGAGGAAGTGCACGATGAATCATTGATTCACTAATGCATGCAGGACCTCATCCATTGTATCCTACCTTGTTAACTACTCACGAAGACCCAGAGTATGCTGGAGAGTGGGGTACGTCTAGGTGGCTTAGTGGCGTCAACAGCGAACGCACACAAGAGCACAAAAATATAAAAAATCATTAACGGTGTGATGCCAACTACAGGGATTGTAAGTAACAGTTCTCTTGAAGCGAAGCAGAATGGAAGAGTGAGTGCTGACGGAATGATACAATAATGTAAGATCAGATCGACAACCCTGATATTTGTGCATTGAAGAGGCAGTGATGGAAGAAAAGGACTATTTCATTCTGGGAATTGCTTGGGACGAAAATCAAATGAGCTTGGCAGGTTCGCTGATGACACAACGATCGCGGAAATGGAAGAAGAAACTGAGGAGTGCGTAATGAAATAGGATGTGCGCCAGGTGGTGGCTATAATAAGCACCTAAGGTACTGACGTGTGCAGCGAATGGACTAAAATTGAATTTGTAGAACAGGCACTTCAACATGTGGATGAACCAACCGTATCTTCGTGTTGATCCTTGAAAGGTACATCTATTGAAAGTCATCGCGTGTCCCAACCTCTAGTATAGTGAGAAAGGCGTCAGAGCTACTCAAGCTGTCGTCACTTGAAGAAAATGTTATCAATAATCTTCACCCTCAGGCTCGTAGACCACCTACATTTTATGGCTTGCCAAAGGTATAGAACAAAGAGCCACCCTTACCACATTTCATCTGGACCACTGCGTCGCCGACAAAGAGACTGGCTTACTGGCTCCACTGATCGGCTATTGACCACGTTCCACAAAGATAACGGACGATTTTGTCAGCCAAATTAAGCACCTGCGTGCTCGTGAAAGCGATATTTGGGTAAACTAGTATGTCCTCTTTTTATGCGACATTCCTATCGAGGACTTGACAGATAATCTATCTTATGAAAACGATCCGGACAGCCATATCTAATGCGAAATTGACCACTAGATGTCACTTAAGGCGAATCCACCATTACAAAACGAAGCAGAGAAGCAGTAAGAGTAGTCGGGAGAGCTCTGTGACTTCAACCATGGACTAGTGCTTTTTAGTCATTTCGTATCACCTAAACATCAAAGCCATCATGAACGTATCATCCCTTGTAACGTTGCCCAGGTCGACTGTTGGTGATGAGATTGTGAAGTGGAAATAGTAGCCGGCCGGCGTGGCCGAGAGGTTCTAGGCGCTACAGTCTGGAACTACGCGACCGCTACGGTCGCAGGTTCGAATCCTGCCTCGGGCATGGATGTGTGTGATGTCCTTAGGTTAGTTAGGTTTAAGTAGTTCTGAGTTCTAGGGGACTGATGTCCTCAGAAATTAAGTCCCATAGTGCACAGAGCTATTTGAACGATTTTTTTGGAAATAGTAAGGAACGACCACTGCCAAATCAAGACCAGCCACATCTCATGTACTGGTGGACATGAACCGTCGAACATTGCACACGGTTTCCAGAATGAGATTTTCACTCTGCAGAGCAGTTTACACTGAAACTTTCTGGCTGATTAAAACTGTGTGCCGGACGGACACTCGAACTCGGGACCTTTGCCTTTCGCGGGAGACGAGATACAGGCAGAACTGAAGCTGTGAGGATGGGTCGTGAATCGTGCTTGGGAAGCTCAGTTGGTTGAGTACTTTCCCGCTAAAGGCAAAGGTCCCGAGTTCGAGTCACGGTCCGGCACACAGTTTTAATCTGCCAGGAAGTTTCACTACACAGGACGGTTGTAAAAAAAAATAAAAATAAAAAAAAACCTGGCCTTTTATAGTACGGCTCGCGCTCTCAGGAATGCGTACAAACTTAATTATGTTATTATGTTTATAGACAATTCATCTCTCCCGGGAATCGAGAATCTCGACGACGTTTGCCTGCTATTGACAATGATACTGACAAGATCTCGGCTATTTCAAGACGTTTGTGAATGTTTTAATTTTACGTTTTAAGTCGGATAACAAATGGCAAAAGAAGCACGTTTTTCGTGTGATATGATTACAAATTGACAACTTGCACTGCACTGACCTAATAGCTTAACTTTTTATACCACCAAGGTATATTTCTTTCGTGTTAACTAATTACAGATCAAGAATTTTCTGATTTTTCCTTTAGTTGTACAGTGTTTGATGATGATGTTTGGTTTGCCGGCTGGTGTGGCCGAGCGGTCCTAGGCGCTACAGTCTGGAGCCGAGCGACCGCGACGGTCGCAGGTTCGAATCCTGCCTCGGGCATAGATGTGTGTGATGTCCTTAGGTTAGTTAGGTTTAAGTAGTTCTAGGGGACTGATGACCTCAGCAGTTAAGTCCCATAGTGCTCAGAGCCATTTGAACCATTTGATGTTTGGTTTGTAAGGCGCTCAACTGCGCGGTCATTAGCGCCCGTGCAAAGTCCAAATTGTTACACAGTCCAACCTAGCCACTGTCACGAATGATGACGAGGATGATGAGGACAACACAAACGCCCAGTCCTCGGCAGAGAAAATCCCCAAGCCGGCCGTGAATCGAATCCGGGACCCCGCGATCCAGAGGCAGCAACGCTAGCCACCAGACCAGTTGTACAGTGTGAACCCTGTTTCCTGCCAAATTTCCTGAATCTAGGTCAACGGGAAGTAACCTGGAAGAGATTAGTATTTCACCTTTCGTCGACGAGGGGGTCATTAGAGACCGCATACAAGCTCGGGTTAGGAAAGGATGGAGAAGGAAAGCCGCCGTGCCCTTCCGAAGGAACCATCCTGGCATTTGTCTTAAACGGTTTTGGGAAAAGACGGAAAACCTAAATCTAGATGGTCGGACGCGGGTTTGGACCGTCGTCCTCCCGAGTGTGAGACCAGTGTGCTAACCACTGGAGACGTAGCCTGTGGGGTTTGCTGAGTGACATTACGAGTATCAAAGTATGTGACGTAAAGGATCGTATCTTTTGATTGCGTTGGCTTAACAGTTTACGTTTATTACATCGTCACCGGCTGTTGTAACCGAGCGGTTCTAGGCGCATCAGACCGGAACAGCGTAGCTGCTGCGCTCGCAGGTTTGAATCCTGCCTCGGGCGTGGATGTGTGTAACGTCCTTAGGTTAGTTAGGTTTAAGTAGTTCTAAGTCTATGGGACTGATGACCTCAGATATTAAGTCCCATAGTGCTTAGAGCCATCTGACCATTTACATCGCCAAGGGACCGTAGACCTTAGAATGGGACGTAAATTTCTATTTGATACGTCAACGTGTTCCTGAGAATACGGGTTTTTAACTGTCTAACAACGGACAACAAAGTGATCCTGTAAGATTTCAACGATTTAGGTATAGAAATCTAGAAATCACATGAAAGCAAAGGTAGTAATAACTCGTGAGTTGCAAAATGCTCTCAGCAGCCCAGCTAGAATAGTGACTATGGGTAAGTAGTTAAAAAAATGATGTAAAACAGTCGATCAGCTCCTCTTAAACCAAGATGTATGTAGTTAATGTTAAGCTACATTTGGCGTATCAACGACGCCACTGGACAGGGGATGAGTGGAAACGAGTAATTTGTCTTGATGAATCACGCTTTTCCCCCTGGCAGTCCGTTGGAAGGGTTCGGGCTTGGCGAATGACTGGAGAAGATTACTTGCCGTTTATTTAGTGACCAAGATTGAAGCACATGGGAGTGGTGTTATGGTATACGGGTGTTTTTCGTGGTTAGTTTGTGGTTCCCCTATTGAGCTTAAGAAATCGCTGATTCCCCGAGGATACGACCACAAGTGAGGGCATTGATTACCGCGTACAGCAGAGGAAAAGTTCGGAGAAGATGATTGTTTGTATCAGCATATTATTTCACTCTGTCATGAAGCGGTATCCGTAAGACGATGGTTTGATGACAACAACATCCTGGAAAGGTACTGGCTTGCCCAGCGTGCCGACCTGAACCCAATGGAACAACTTCATGATGGGTTAGAACGTCGACTTCGTTCCACAACCCAGCGTCTAAATCACTACACTTTCTGGAGGACGAATGGACTGTCGTTCCTCCACGGAACAACTCACTGAACAGACAACTCACTGAAAGTGTCCCCAGTAGAGTTCAAGCCGTCATAAAGACGAAGGGTGGACACACACCACATTAATACCCGCTAAGTAGTACGCGGGTATTATTGATAAGACAGTGTTTATCATTCTTCATGACCAACTCTTGTGACCGTGAATTTAGAACAATAGTGGAGGAAAACAGGTCTATATTGAAGTGAATATACAGTAACTACAGTGGTTGAAGAAAACGAATTTTTTTTTTTCGCTCACCGTACCGCAGAAAATAACACGTCGACAATTGACGCCAACTCTACTGCCGCTGTATACTGGGACTGCATCGTCTGGATGCTATGTATACGCCGTCGGCTACTTTAAGCGCCACAAGGCAATTTGAAAACAAAACTCATTTAACAGCATAAAAAATCGACACCGAGGGAACAATTGACCCGGCAATTAAGAGCTAAAACTCGTCTGCAGTCTTTTAAAATACTTTTAATTAAAAAACTTTGGGCCATACTTCTGGTTCATAAACTCAGTTTTAATCAGGGTATTAGCGGTGAGCGGTGGCGAACACGCCGCCTTCCTAGCCTACTTGTCCCTTCTCTTCCCTCCCTTTGCCGGACTCCGCCTTTGAACCGAATTGTCATTCTGTGTCTGTAAAATTATTTCGCGATTTTCAGGGCAGCGATACATCACAGGTCCTAGTTTACTACTGTAACTTTTTGCCACCGCTTTCACGCCAAACCTAACAATGTCTTAGAGTGAGTAACGCGTGAGATACCAACGTGGTTAAGGCACTGGAATTATAATCGCAAGTAGCACTGTCTATGTTTCGACCTAGTCAGATATCCGAATACCGGTAGGCTTCAATAAAAGTGTAATAATATCAGGTTCAAAGAAATCAAGTGCTTATGGGTGTGGCTATCGAATTTTCGTTGTTTAATATAATTCCACCCCTACCCCCTCCCCTCCCCCTGGACAGCCAAACCAAGGCGTGTCTGTGAAGAGACGAGACTAAAGTATGATTTTTGAAGAGGGACAGCAGCCTTTTCAGTAATTTCAGGGTCAACAGTATGGATGATTGAGTGATATGGCCACATAACATAAGTAAAAAATTTGCTATGTTGGCAGTGCGAACTGCTGAAAGCGTGGGGGAACTACAGACATTATATTTCCCGAGGACATGCAGTCTACAATGTATCTTTATAATTATGGCATTGGGTATTACTGTCTCCCGTTCGGATATCTGGCCGGGGACTACCAAGGAGGCGTTCAACGGATCGGAAGGTGGAGTGTTGGATAACTTAACAATGTTAAAATGTTAGAGTATTTTTTTAAAAAGAAGGATGGTTTTCTGTTGTTGTTGTTGTTGTTGTGGTGGTGGTCTTCAGTCCAGAGACCGGTTTGATGCAGCTCTCCATGCTACTCTACTACTCTATCCTGTGCAAGCTTCTTTATTTCCAAGTAACTACTGCACCCTACATCCTTCTGAATCTGCTTTGTGTATTAATCTCTTGATCTATCTCCACGATTTTTACCCTCTACGCTGTTTTCCAATACTAAATTGGTGATCCCTTGATGACCCAGAGCATGTCCTACCAACCGATCCCTTCTTCTAGTTCAGTTGAGCCACAAATTCCTCTTTTCCCCGATTCTATTCACTACCTCGTCTTTAGTTACATGATCTTCCCATCTAATCTTCAGCATTATTCTGTAGGACAACGTTTCGAAAGCTCCTATCCTCTTCTAGTCTAAACTATTTATCGTCCATGTTTCACATCCATACTTGGCTACACTCCAAACAACTACTTCTAGAAAAGGCTTCCTGACACTTAAATCTATACTCGATGTTAACAAATTGCTCTTCTTCAGCAACGCTTTTCTTCCTTTGCTAGTCTACACTTTATATCCTCCCTACTTCGACCGTCATCAGTTATTTTGCTCCCCAAATAGCAAACCAGGTCTACTACTTTAAATGTCTCATTTCCTAATCTAATTTCTTAGCATCAACTGATTTAATTAGACTTCATTCCATTAGCCTCGTTTTGCTTTTGTTGAGGCTTATAGCCTCCCTTCAAGCCACTGTCCACTCCGTTCAGCAGCTCTTCCAGGTCCTTTGCTGCATCTGCCAGAATTACAATGTCATCAGCGAACCTCAAAGTTTTTATTTCTTCTCTTTGGATTTTAATTCCCACTACAAATTCTTCTTTTGTTTCCTTTACTGATTGCTCAATATACAGATTGAATAACATCGGGGAGAGGCTACAACCCTGTCTCACTCCCTTCCCAACCACTGCTTCCCTTTCATGTCCCTCGACTCTTATAACTGCCATCTGGTTTCTGTAAAAATTGTAAATAGCGTTTCGCTCCCTGTATTTTACCCCTGCCACTATTAGAATTTGAAAGAGAGTATTCAAGTCAACATTGTCAAACGCTTTCTTTAAGTCTACAAATGCTAGAAACGTAGGTTTGCCTTTCCTTAATCTAGCTTCTAAGATAAGTCGTAGGGTCAGTATTGCCTCACGTTTTCCAACATTTCTACGGAATCCAAACTGATCGTCCCCGAGGTCGGCTTCTACCAGTTTTTCCATTCGTCTCTAAAGAATTGGCGTTAGTATTTTGCAGCTGTGACTTATTAAACTGATAGTTCGGTAATTTTCACATCTGTCAACACCTGCTTTCTTTGGGATTGGAATTATTATATTCTTCTTGAAGTCTGAGGATATTTAGCGTCCTCATACATCTTGCTAACCAGATGGTAGAGTTTCGTCAAGGATGGCTCTCCCAAGGCCGCCAGTAGTCCTAATGGAACGTTGTCTACTCCCGCGGCCTGGTTTCGGCTTAGGTCTTCCTGTGCTCTGTCAATTTCTTCACGCAGTATCATACCTCCCATTTCATCTTCACCTACGTCCTCTTCCATTCCATAATATTGCCCGCAAGTACCTCGCCCCTGTATAGACCTTCTGTACACTCCTTCCAGCTTTCTTCTTTCCCTTCTTTGCTTAGAACTGGGTTTCCATCTGAGCTCTTGATATTCGTACAAGTGGTTCTCTTTTCTCCAAAGATTTCTTTTATTTTCCTGTAGGCAGTATCTATCTTACCCCTAGTGATATATGCCTCTACATCCTTACATTTGTCCTCTAGCCATCCCTGCTTAACCACTTTGAACTTTCTGTCGATCTCATTTTTGAGACTTTTGTATTCCTTTTTGCCTGCTTAATTTACTGCGTTTTTATATTTTCTCCTTTCATCAATTAAATTCAATATCTCTTCCGTTACCTCAAGGATTTCTACTAGCCCTCGTCTTTATACCTACTTGATCCTCTGCCTGCTGCTATTTCATATCTCAAAGCTACCCATTCTTCTTCTACTGTATTTCTTTCCCCCGTTCTTGTCAATCGTTCTCTAATGCTCTCTCTGAAACTCTCTACCACCTCTGGTTCTTTCAGTTTATCCAGGTTCAATCTCTTTAAATTCCCACCTTTTTGCAGTTTCTTCAGTTTTAATCTACAGTTCATAACCAATAGATTGTGGTCAGAATCCACATATGCCCTGGGACATGTCTTACAATTTAAAATCCTAAATCTCTGTCTTACCATTATATAATCTGTATGAACCCTTCCAGTGTCTCCAGGCCTCAACAGCCTTTTTGGTGCTGTATATAGTGAGAATTAATGAAATGCGGTGGCAGGAAGTACTGGACTTCCGGTCAGGTCAGTACAGGATTATCAGCACAAATCAAGTACAGGTAATGTAGGAGTAGATCTAGCAACGAATAGGAATACAGTTAAGCTACAACTAATAGGATAGTGAAACGCATTGTTGTAGTAAAAACAGAGCTCAGTTTAATCACTGTTTACATTTGGCTTAAGAATCATGAAAAGAACCTTGCTTACATGGGAGAGACTTGGAGGCATCGGAAGACAGGGATTTCGAAATTATATTTTAAACTACTAAACGTTTCAAGGCCCAGATACGGACTCTAGCCATAATTAATTTGTTAATAATTGCTAATTAAAAACGAAAAGATTAAAGGAAGGTTAGACTTTTAAGGCTAAAATGTCTAAGAAGTAAGATTAACACAAAGTGCAAAAGTGCTAATAGTGAATAGTTAGAGGACAAATGCAAGATTGTAAGATCAGGCATAAATAGGGGAAATACAGATGCCACCTGTAGGATTTTCCGTGATTTCCCTAAATCACTCCAGGCAAATGCCGGGATGGTTCCTCTGAAAAGGCACGGCCGACTTCCTTCCCAATCCTTCCCTAATCCGATGAGACCGATGACCACGCTGTCTGGTCTCCTTTCCACAAACCAACCAACCAACCAACCAACCAACCACCTGTAGGAAAGTTAAAGAAAGCTTTCACGAAAATAAGAGCCCCTTTACAAATATTAAGTGTTCAGATGGCAAGATAGTAATAAGCAAAACATGGAAAGCTGAGATGTAAGTGGAATATATACACTCCTGGAAATTGAAATAAGAACACCGTGAATTCATCGTCCCAGGAAGGGGAAACTTTATTGACACATTCCTGGGGTCAGATACATCACATGATCACACCGACAGAACCACAGGCACATAGACACAGGCTACAGAGCATGCACAATGTCGGCACTAGTACAGTGTATATCCACCTTTCGCAGCAATGCAGGCTGTATTCTCCCATGGAGACGATCGTAGAGATGCTGGATGTAGTCCTGTGGAACGGCTTGCCATGCCATTTCCACCTGGCGCCTCAGTTGGACCAGCGTTCGTGCTGGACGTGCAGACCGCGTGAGACGACGCTTCAACCAGTCCCAAACATGCTCAATGGGGGACAGATCCGGAGATCTTGCTGGCCAGGGTAGTTGACTTACACCTCCTAGAGCACGTTGGGTGGCACGGGATACATGCGGACGTGCATTGTCCTGTTGGAACAGCAAGTTCCCTTGCCGGTCTAGGAATGGTAGAACGATGGGTTCGATGACGGTTTGGATGTACCGTGCACTATTCAGTGTCCCCTCGACGATCACCAGTGGTGTACGGCCAGTGTAGGAGATCGCTCCCCACACCATGATGCCGGGTGTTGGCCCTGTGTGCCTCGGTCGTATGCAGTCCTGATTGTGGCGCTCACCTGCACGGCGCCAAACACGCATACGACCATCATTGGCACCAAGGCAGAAGCGACTCTCATCGCTGAAGACGACACGTCTCCATTCGTCCCTCCATTCACGCCTGTCGCGACACCACTGGAGGCGGGCTGCACGATGTTGGGGCGTGAGCGGAAGACGGCCTAACGGTGTGCGGGACCGTAGCCCAGCTTCATGGAGACGGTTGCGAATGGTCCTCGCCGATACCCCAGGAGCAACAGTGTCCCTAATTTGCTGGGAAGTGGCGGTGCGGTCCCCTACGGCACTGCGTAGGATCCTACGGTCTTGGCGTGCATCCGTGCGTCGCTGCGGTCCGGTCCCAGGTCGACGGGCACGTGCACCTTCCGCCGACCACTGGCGACAACATCGATGTACTGTGGAGACCTCACGCCCCACGTGTTGAGCAATTCGGCGGTACGTCCACCCGGCCTCCCGCATGCCCACTATACGCCCTCGCTCAAAGTCCGTCAACTGCACATACGGTTCACGTCCACGCTGTCGCGGCATGCTACCAGTGTTAAAGACTGCGATGGAGCCCTGTATGCCACGGCAAACTGGCTGACACTGACGGCGGCGGTGCACAAATGCTGCGCAGCTAGCGCCATTCGACGGCCAACACCGCGGTTCCTGGTGTGTCCATTGCTTGTACAGCCCTCTCGCAGTGTCCGGAGCAAGTATGGTGGGTCTGACACACCGGTGTCAATGTGTTCTTTTTTCCATTTCCAGGAGTTTAGTATGGCTGTACAAGGATACATACTTCAAGACAATATGACACACCAGGAGGAAGATGTGGGCGACGACGAATGGGACGTTTGCTATTTAATTAACTGTTTGTCATAGATGACAGAGTACACCAAATGATGTGTATATTATCAGATATAAGTAGTGAGAGTATTACTTGGAAAATTATACATTCAGAAATCAGCCTCGTCGTGAAAGAGATCTGAATGAATGGGGAGATACCGAACATTGATAACGCTATGTTTTAGAAGGTTAAATACACAAAAGTAACACTCCCAGTTTACATGAAATAAGCTTTGAAGAGAACGACTGTTAATGTTTGTATAGAACTGAGAGAAATATTGAAAGGAATTGATACTCCTACCAATTTCATATGAGAAAAGTGTATAATCTGAATGTGAACTGTGCAGCCGATTCATGTAATTAATACACTCCTGGAAATGGAAAAAAGAACACATTGACACTGGTGTGTCAGACCCACCATACTTGCTCCGGACACTGCGAGAGGACTGTACAAGCAATGATCACACGCACGGCGCAGCGAACACACCAGGAACCGCGGTGTCGGCCGTCGAATGGCGCTAGCCGCGCAGCATTTGTGCACCGCCGCCGTCAGTGTCAGCCAGTTTGCCGTGGCATACGGGGCTCCATCGCAGTCTTTAACACTGGTAGCATGCCGCGACAGCGTGGACGTGAACCGTATGTGCAGTTGACGGACTTTGAGCGAGGGCGTATAGTGGGCATGCGGGAGGCCGGGTGGACGTACCGCCGAATTGCTCAACACGTGGGGCGTGAGGGCTCCACAGTACATCGATGTTGTCGCCAGTGGTCGGCGGAAGCTGCACGTGCCCGTCGACCTGGGACCGGACCGCAGCGACGCACGGATGCACGCCAAGACCGTAGGATCCTACGCAGTGCCGTAGGGGACCGCACCGCCACTTCCCAGCAAATTAGGGACACTGTTGCTCCTGGGGTATCGGCGAGGACCATTCGCAACCGTCTCCATGAAGCTGGGCTACGGTCCCGCACACCGTTAGGCCGTCTTCCGCTCACGCCCCAACATCGTGCAGCCCGCCTCCAGTGGTGTCGCGACAGGCGTGAATGGAGGGACGAATGGAGACGTGTCGTCTTCAGCGATGAGAGTCGCTTCTGCCTTGGTGCCAATGATGGTCGTATGCGTGTTTGGCGCCGTGCAGGTGAGCGCCACAATCAGGACTGCATACGACCGAGGCACACAGGGCCAACACCCGGCATCATGGTGTGGGGAGCGATCTCCTACACTGGCCGTACACCACTGGTGATCGTCGAGGGGACACTGAATAGTGCACGGTACATCCAAACCGTCATCGAACCCATCGTTCTACCATTCCTAGACCGGCAAGGGAACTTGCTGTTCCAACAGGACAATGCACGTCCGCATGTATCCCGTGCCACCCAACGTGCTCTAGAAGGTGTAAGTCAACTACCCTGGCCAGCAAGATCTCCGGATCTGTCCCCCATTGAGCATGTTTGGGACTGGGTGAAGCGTCGTCTCACGCGGTCTGCACGTCCAGCACGAACGCTGGTCCAACTGAGGCGCCAGGTGGAAATGGCATGGCAAGCCGTTCCACAGGACTACATCCAGCATCTCTACGATCGTCTCCATGGGAGAATAGCAGCCTGCATTGCTGCGAAAGGTGGATATACACTGTACTACTGCCGACATTGTGCATGCTCTGTTGCCTGTGTCTATGTGCCTGTGGTTCTGTCAGTGTGATCATGTGATGTATCTGACCCCAGGAATGTGTCAATAAAGTTTTCCCTTCCTGGGACAATGAATTCACGGTGTTCTTATTTCAATTTCCAGGAGTGTAGAAGAATATGCCAATGTCGGTTCTAAATTTGGTAAAATGATGTTACTGAGAGAGTGACTCCCAACCAACCGGGAAATATATACCTCACAGCACATCTTCCAGGCTGTAGATGGTAGAGTTGCAGAAAACTGTGAGCGACAGTCACGCGCTAGACGTTGGAATTTCTGTTACACAGCTGTCAGTATGGTAACAACTGCGTCTGCTTGTTGTATGGGGGAGTAATTGTGAAAATTAGAAGATTTACAGGATTTAGCAACAGACGCAACTATAGACAAGTTATTGCGATGCACAACAACTACCCCTCGCCGCGAAACAGAGAGAACGAGGTTTGTCTTTGAGGAAAGTCCTGAAGTCTGTAAATCTTATCTGAAATTAAAAGCAAACAGTTTTCTGAAAATGTGGGACATTCTGCACAGATTAATAATACAGGTTTTTGAAATTTGACAAAAATAAAGAAACGGCAGAAGTTTGAAACAAATATGTAGTTTCGTCGAGTGTTTTGTAACGTTTTTTGCTGTAATTCTTGAATAAATTAAAATAAGGTATTGGCCTATTACTGCACGCTGACGTGTCCGGGAAGAAATTCAGCCAATCATCAGAAACATATCTTTACTGGTGTGTCCGCAATCTATTCTGTCACTTTGAAATAAAGTGTGTCTCTCCGAAATATGGCTGAATTACTCCTCGGGCAGCTCCTAGAGAAATATTAGATTTTTTTTATTTATTCATTAGTCACTGCAAAACACGTGACAAAAAACAGGCGACAAAACTACGTCTTTGTTTCAAAAGTACGCCATTTTATTATTTTCCAGAATTTCAAATAACTCTGCTGTGCAATATTCTACATTTTAAGAAAATTATTAGCTTTTGACTTCACATAAGATGTGAAGAATGCAGCGCTTTCGTCATGGACACACCTCGTTTTGGAGAGAGCAACTTTAACTCCTCGTATGGTGGACTTAATCGTGAGGACTGAGTTTCTTAAAAAACTCAGAATATGTTGTACAAGAATCAATAAATAATCTACAACTGGATTAATGCTGATTACTTCACTAATGTCTCCAAAAAATTTGTAAAAGTCACTTGCTGTATAGGCTGACTGAGGAGAATGGACGCTTACATAATGAGAACGAAGTACGTCAAAGAGTGTAACGTTCTAGTTTGTATTTTGGTTTACTCCACGTCACTTAGTTTCGTGTCAAGTAAGACATCACTGTCAGGAGATCCACACGATCATGGTGACAGCCACAAGGCTGCAGTCCTTTGCAGGGAACATGAGTTGCAACCACTTTCTTTCGTCCACTAAGTTTGCATCGTCGTATCGTCGTCGAATTGTCACGTGCCAGTGATAACAACCGGCACAAGATCAAGAGTTTAATTCGCAGGTTCCTAATGGATAGCATCTGCTCATATCGTCCGATACCCTCGCAAAGAAATACATGCTGTGTACAGTTTTGTATCTGCTGCGCCATTTACTTATGCAAATTAGCGAGGAGTGGGGGGACGGGGAAATGACAGTGGTTCGAAACCCCGTCTGGCAGTTCAGAAATGGATTCTCCGTGGTTTCCCAAAAACGCTTAAGTAAAATTTAGTTGCGACTCCCGTGAAAATTACGAAGCGAATTTCCTTCACTCTCCTTCTCAGTTGTAGCGTGTCCTCAGCCACTAAGGAATTCGTCGTCGATGCAAACAGGACTCCTTATAAGGAAGTCTGAAGAAGTCAGTTCCAGCGATCTCGGTGGCCAGCCGTAACACTCACCTCGGTGACGCTATATCTTTTCCCCAGACCTTGCGTCGAGGCAGTCTCAGCTTTGACCCACAGAACATTGACGTCTTGTTACCTGAGGAGAGCAGGTGAACACTTAAATGTAAATGTCGTGTGACTAGGGCCCCCCGTCGGGTAGACCGTTCGCCTGCTCCAAGCCTTTCGATTTCATGCCACTTCGGCGACTTGAGCGTCGATGGGGATGAAATAATGATGATTAGGAAAACACAACATCCAGTCCCTGAGCGAAGAAAATCTCCGACCCAGCCGGGAATCGAACCCGGGCTAGGATTGACATTCTGTCGCCCTGACCACTCAGCTACCGTGGGTGGACAGGTGAACAGATGATTTAAACAAGTGAGCACTCAGTGTAGGGAGCCTAATACAAAGGAAAACTATTTGCGCTGAACTTAAAAACATGTCGTTTCGCTCGTGACACGCGAATCGTTTGTGTGCGTGTCCTCGAGAGAGGACTCGAACCTCCGGCGGTAGGGGCTGCGCAATCCATGCCATGGAGCCTTTAACCGCGCGGCCACTCCGCACGGCACGAATCGTTTATCTCCAGGCACATGTTCCTATGTAAACTTTTATCTACTGTAGTATGATTTAAACCAACTAGCATCTATCGTTTAAAGTTCGGAATACTGCCTGTAGGCAACTGCCACAACGAATTCACGTATGGTACTGTTCTGTGTACTGTCTCGAAGCATGTTAAAAATTTGCTCTCAGTAATTTTTTTTGATTTTTCCCGTCCGGAAACCAGATCCAAACTCCTTCGCCGTATCTTGAAAACTACTGGCATCATCTTCCTCAGCAACAGATCTTTTCAAAGTTGCATGTCATATTGCAGTTGATATATATAGGCCTCAGAGCAGTCGTTTTTTTCCTTATGTGACAAATACCATCAGATTTGAATTTTTAATAACTACAAGACCGATAGTGTGCATAAACAAAGGTTGAGCCGACAGCTGCGCACTAGTTGCTTTGTCTGTGACGTCATTGTGCCAGTGTTGGGACACGCGCTTGATGGTGTGGATTTAGCTTTATGTAAAGTTATGCACTGATGTAGCGTGGAAACTCGTTTAGCATGGACACTGATTCGGATGTCACTGTGAAGAGCTCGAGGAGCACTACTAGCACCCGAAGTCAGACAATAGGAATGTTCGCCGGAATATACTCGCAGGTAAAAGTCGAAACAATATTAGGTCATTCCAGTTTTTTTAAGAAAGGCCGTAAGACAGATACACTCAATTATATACCTGTATCGTTGCGTCAACCTGTTGTAGAATCATGTAACATGTTTGATGCTGAAAAATTATGATGTTTTTGGAAAATGAATATCTCCTCTATAAAAAACAACATGGATTCCGCAAACAGAGATCCTGCGAAACTCGGCTCGCTCTGTTCCTCCATGAGACCCACAGCGCAGTGGACAAGGGCGCTCGGCCTGATTTCAATAAGGCACCTGACACCGTCCCGCATTGCCGTTTAATGAAAAAAATACGAGCTTACGGAGTATCGGAGCAGACCTGCGATTGAATTCAAGACTTTCTTGCAGACAGAACTCAACGCGTCGCTTTTGACGGAACTAAATCGACAGATGTAAAGGTAATATCCGGAGTATCACAGGGAAGTGTGATAGGACCGTTGCTGTTAACAATATACATAAATGATCTAGTAGAAAGCGTCGGATGCCTTTTAAGGCTATTCGCAGATGATGCAGTTGTCTGTACCAAAGTAGGAACGCCAGAAGATAGTAAGAATTTGCAGATCGTCCTGCAGAGAATTGATGAATGGTGCAGGCTCCGGCAGTTGACCCCGAACGTAAATAAATGTAACATATTGCGCATACGTAGGAAAAGAAATCCACTACCGTACAGCTACACTATTGATGACAAGCAGCTGGAGACAGCCTCTGCCGTAAAATATCTAGGTGTATCTATCCATGGCGACCTTAAGTGGAATGACCATATAAAACAGATAGTGGGAAAAGCAGACACCAGACTAATTCATAGGAAGAATCTTAAGGAAATGTAACTCATCCACGAAAGAAGTAGTTTATAAGGCGCTTGTTCGCCAGATTCTTGAGTATTGTTCATTTATCTTGGATCCCTATCAGGTAGGACTGATGGAGGAGATAGAGAAGATCCAACGAAGAGCGGCGCGTTACGTCACGGGATCGTTTAGCTGCCGAGAGAGCGTTACGGAGATGCTAAACAAAATCCACTGGCAGCCGTTACAAGAGAGGCGCTGTGCGTCACAGAGAGATTTACTATTGAGATATCGGGACAGCACTTTTCACGAGGACTCGGACAACATATTACTCCCCCCACATACATCTCGCGTATGAGCACGAGGAGAAAATTCGAGGAATTAGAGCGAATACAGAGGCTTACCGACAATCATTCTTCTCACGCGCTGTTGACGAGTGGAACAGTGTTGGAGGGATCAGATAATGGTACCAAAAGTTCCCTTCACCATACACCATTAGTTGACTTGCGGTGTGTGATGTAGATGTAGATGTAGACAGTCGAAACGTCTACGAATCATCTCCAGATGTCGTTGGAAAGCAATACTGGGAACACCGATAAGCGAGGGTGGAACTTTAATAGTGGCAGCTATTTATTTACAGTTCGTACAAAATAGATATGTGTTTCAAAGTTTTAGTCACCTTCAAAGTAGTCATCAGCATTGTGTATAACCCGTTGCCAGCGATGTGGAAGTCATAGGATACTCTTAGCAGTGCCAGTTGTGTTGACAGTCCGAGCGGCGCTGTCTACTGCGCGACGAATTTGTAACAGTTCTGAACCAAATGCTGTGAAGCGTTTCCTTTTTTTTTTATTTATTTATTGTCCCGTGGGACCACATTAAGGAGAAGTCTCCATGGTCATGGAACGAGTCAATACATGAAATTATAACACGATTGTAGAAACAGATAAAATGAAATATAAGAAACATATTCAGGCGACACATCATTAGTTTAAATAAAGAAAATCAAGAATGTAACACTGGAATTTGCTTAATTTTTTAGCTCTTCCAGGAGCTCCTCGACAGAATAGCTCCTTCAGTTCAGAAATCGTGTTGAACTCACGAGGGCTTAAGTCATGGGAGTCCAGCAGGTGGTATAGCGGTTAGCAGCCCCATCAGTCAAACAAATCAGTAACTGTACGTGCTTGAGCACTGTCCTGCAAAATGATGGCCAGGTCCTGCAGAAAGTGTCATCACTTTCTGCAGGACCTGACCGTCATTTTGCAGGACAATGTTCAAGAACGTGCAGTGCAAGCTGTTACTGATTTGTTTGACTGATGGGGCTGCTAAGTGCTAGACCACCTACTGCACTCCCCTGACGTAAGCGATCGTGAGTTCAACTCGATTTCTAAACTGAAGGAAACACTTCACGGCATTCGCTTCAGAACTGCTACAAATTCGTCAAGCAATAGACCGCGCCGCTCGAACTGTCAACACAACTGGCACTGCTAAGAGTATTCTACGACCTCCACGTCGCTGGCAACGTGTTCTACACATTGCTGGTGGCTACTTTGAAGGTTAATAAAACTATTTTGTACGATCTGTAAATAAATAGTTGCCACTTTAAAGTTCTAACCCTTGTATAAACATAGTTGGCTAAGTTAGTGCCAGACGAACGTGTGTAGCGACTATCAGATATTATTGTGTTGTCAGCCGATACTAAATGCTGTAAATTTACCAATGATTTCCTCGGTAACCATTATACTACTCTCTGTAATCACCGTACGAAAAAGAGTGATAATTACATTACATATTAATTCGAAACATATATTTTGATTTTGTCGTGTCACCACTAGAGTTCTGCCGCGTGGGTCCGGCTTTGTTCACAGGAATTTTGTAAGCATTTAAGTCGCATCTAGAACGGGATTTAAACTCCTTATCTCCTGAAAAAAAGTCAGGCATACATCTTGAGTGATATATACGCTACAGATCTGTATATCGTGTCACCTATAACCATCTTCCGACAACTTTCATTGCACATTGCAAAACTAAACTTCACAGTACATTCCTACTATAACTGCTCACTAATAACCGGCAATCAGAATGTTTTGCCGCTCGATGCAAACGCGCTGTCAGAAGCGCCTTGCCGCGGTTCACGCGGCTGCCCCCGTCGGAGATCCGAGTCCTCCCTCGGACATTGGTATGTGTCTTGTCCTTAGCCTAAATTAGTTTAAGTTGGATTAGGTAGTGTGTAAGCCTAGGGACCGATGACCTCAGCAATTTGGTCCCATAGGAACTTACCACAAGTTTCCAGAATGCTTTGCGCAGCCAAGTGGCAACACGGCACGAACCGACAAGGTTGCTAACGTTGGTGTGTCGCTAGGGAGACAAAACCAGCCCACTCGTTATCAAATACCAACTAGAGTAAATCGGTCTAAAAGTCACCCGCACAGCTTGTAGAAATGTTTGACCCTCATCTATTGTAGTTATATCTATCTCATAGGCTTGAACACAACAAGTTGGTTTCACGCTACAGTGGACAAGTGATAGGCATTCAACACGCGCTCTGATGGGATTAAGTGTGCCTCCCGAAGTAGACGCTAGGTGACGAGGCTTGTCGTTTGGCTAAACCCTCTTTAGGCCCATCAGTGACATACATCAGCATTTTTTCCTGGATGTAGCCAGTTGTCTGTCTTCCAGTGTGGAGAACGAATACATCTGTAGCCACTGGTTCAGCCGAAGGTGAGAGTGTAGACCATCGAAACACCTCGTGCAAGGAAGTAAATGACAGACATAAATAACATAGGCCGACGAAATATTTTTTTTTAAACTTTTTAACTTTGATAGCTGATCTTTATAGATTTTTATGAGATGATTCCAAATCTAGCCTTAATTTTTTGTATCGCCCACAGTTTTCGAACAATATGCTTTTTATTATATAGTGTAAAAATCCTATGGTATACAGTGAACGGGGAAATTAATTAAACGCTTTTTTACAACATAAGCATGGTTTGTATTTACAGTAGCTACTTAAAACAATGATATGTGTTAATAGAGGTTTCACTTGTCAGCTGGAATTGGTTTGTATTTTCTTTCTCTTTTTTCTTTGAAGCTTCTTGTGTAGCTTTTTCTACGATGAGTCGCTTGCTGAACTTCTCGGTGAAGTGACCAACAGCAGTCCCGCATCATGTTGGTGTTCCAGCGGCCTTGGCAGCGTTTCTCCAACACTTAAACGTTCTGACGAAAACGCTCTCCTTGCTCCTCACTAACACCTCTGATACTGTCTGGGAAGTAATCAAGGTGACTTTTCAAAAAGTGAACTTCCAGCCTCATTAAACATCCTAAAGTTTTAAACTTCTTTAACATTGTAGCTATAATGGAAACATATTCTGGGTATTTTTCATGTTCTAATAACCTTGTAACGACTTGCTTGAATGATACCCATGCTTCTTTCTTATTTAAGGTTATTGTGGTTTCAAAGTTAATATCAAACATCAATTTTCTAATGTCAGGTCCGACACAGATGCAAAAATGCCTTCTTTTTGTCTAGCTTCTGAAAGGTGTGGAAACTTTTGGCAGAGATACTTAAAATATGGTCCATCTTTAGGCAAAGCCTTTACAAACTGATTCTTTATGCCTAACTTTATATATAGAGCTGGTAGGAGAACGTTTTCTGGATCTACAAGGTTTTTACGTAGAATGTTCTTCTCACTAGGTTTTAAGGACACCCTCACAGGCCATTTTTTTTTGCACAAGTGTTGATCCGCCGGCCTGCAGTCCCATTCACACAAGAAACATGGGAATTTGGTAAAGCCACCTTGCTGACCTAGGAGCGTGGATGTTACTTTTAGATTGCCACATATCATCCAACCATGATCAGAACAGCCTATTTTATTTACCACTATTTCTAGGTTTTCATAGCTTTCTTTCAGGTGTACAGAATATCCAAAAGGTATAGATGGATACATGTATGGTACGTTTTCAAAACTTGTCTTGCGTAACTATATCTTCGTGCTTACAAAAGTCTGTAAAGTCTCCTCAGCGGAGGCAGTATTTGCTATACCACTACACTTCACACGGATATGTAGCCGTATACATCATTCATGGACATTCGATATAAATAGGAAAGGCGTGGAAAATACGGGGGAGACCACTTATTGAAAATAACGTTGCCTTCAGCTGTGGACCCGAGAGAATCATGTAACCACTGCTGTAATTAATATTGTATTATCGTCGTTTTTATGTCCAGACGTGTATAGGGCACGTATTTGGGAACACGGTAACCAATGAACAACAAATTCGTTAATTTTGATAATCGCATGTTTAAATATTGTAGCGGTAATTACCATATATGAAGCGATCGTTTAATCATAGTAATAACCATTCGTCAGTGCCTTACTTAAACATGCAATTATTCTAATATTAATTGACATCCGTCTGTTAACAAGCGTCCTGCCCCAAATGCTTTCATATTTTATGTGCTATGCTCTGATAACTGCAGTCCGGACGCGCTACGGTCATTCACTGTAGAATATCAGTTATGAGAGCTAATTTTCAAGAACTTTATGTAAATTCGACGGATTCTTTGTAAACTATGCTTTTATGTCCTCCAGCTATTGTCTGTGTATTGTATTCCGGTATTTTGTTCATCCCTCTAATGTTAAAAACTTTTAATCTCAGTTTACACTGTCGTTTGCTTACATGTCGGTTTGTATTCTACGAGATGTTAGCGATGTAGTAAATCAATTTCTTCCGCCACCTTAGTCGTTAACAAGTTGCTGAAGCGTACGAATATTTCAATTGTACAGTATCGCTTGTAACTTACATGTGCTTAGGGAGAGAGATTAAGCGGTGAAAGCATTGGACAAAAATCAATAAGTAAATTACTTAACAGTTATGGCCCGTGTGAGCGTATCACGTGAACGAAAGCATTTTATTATTTTGGCTTCTTTCTTTTGCTTAACTACTAGCTGACCAACCTGGTATTGCCCGGGTATTCATTTGGACAATTTTCTATTAGAAACGAAAACAAGAAGTGGACTGTGTTTGTAGTGTAGGGTAGCACAGAAAAAAATTCATTTCATTGTATTCGTGCAGACGCCTTTGAAAATATGAAACAGTCGTACAAAAAAAAAAAAAAAAACTATAATGTGCAAATGGATACGTACAGCTACTTCATGCGTCTACAATGCGATTGTGTAAAGGTTTCTATGGCAACGCCTCTTCATAGCTCTACAGACGGCTGTTGCTATTCCCTACAGCCGTTAGCGTTTCGCAGTGGAAGGCTGTTAAAAGAGCTGCCAGGTGTCAGTTGACTCGACTGTAGGAGTGTCTTAGTAGTAAATAATAACTGTATTAAAACTTCGTGGATGATGTGGCATTTTTTCACTCATCCCAGTGTTCATGACATCATGTACAGTATATGGGACTAGCGGCATATTTGGATACTATCTGCGAAATATGTTGCGATTAGAGTTAGTAGCAAAGAAGTAATAAATTTAAACATCAAGCATGTTGCAGCAGTTTTTCAGATATCTCAGTGTTCATGACGTCGTATCTCCTGAATTATGATGTTTAAGAGATTATTAATCACACAGCGATTGTTACATGACAGTAACATACATAATCAGTTTTTATAATACGAATAGATTACTGTAAGCTGGTTAATGTTGCGCAGGCAGCGTATTCAAGGAGATCAGACACTTGCGAAACCAGGAACAGCTGCTACCAATACGGTAATTTATTAAGTGACAAGGCTGACTGTGCTAGCTGCGCGGTAGCGTACAGATAGGAATTAGGTTTTGGCCCCCTAGACGTCGTAGGGATAAGATGGCGTTCGTGCCCTTCGGAGAAATATCTTTATTAAACCGTTTGCACTATTAATTTCATACCGTATATTAGTCGTGAAAAGTAATGGCACCTAATATTTTTATTTTCTTTTTCAATGTGTATGGTATTGAAGTTCGCCTTTTACTAAATCGATATAATTAAATTAAACTGGTGTTCATCATTATAAAAGGAATATTTAGTAATTGCAATCTAGATTCTCAAGTATCAGTTCATACCGTAAATATCAGTGATGTAAATATCAGCGAAGATGGTGGACATCTGTCATCTTGTCAGATACTAGTTGTTCGGCTGTACCAAAGAACAACATGGTACAGCAACGGACTACTTCTACAGCTGCGATGAACGTTACTGCAGTTGCGGTGAAATAAATATTTCATTTAGAAAGTACGACTGGTTGCTGTCTTTTTTTTTCGTGATATTTATACGAAGAAGCAGCGGTGCTCTCAAACCATCGTGGGTTAAATAATGCTATTCATATTGATTAGAATGATCATACAATTGGTTTTTAACTACAGTGATGCTACCTGATGGAATTCTAACTCTGCCCTCCACGTGCATATCTTTCATCTTGGTATTTCATGTTGATAATACTGTTCCTCTTAGAAGAAACTGCTACATTCATTCATTCATCATTCGACGGAAGAACAAAATGCTGTTGCATAACAGCTCCTGAAGTATTGTACGGAAGGGTGTGGACTGTTCGAAAGGTTTCGCGAAAAACATTACGAGAAACATGAAAGCCTATTCCAGCAGAATTAAAAGAAAGGTGATAAACCCAACATTTCCAAGTGTAAGTTGAAATACTTGTATTCTGCACTAGAGGCCTTCGCAGTAGCCCATATTTTTTCTGTTTCAATGTATTGTTTGTTCGGATACATTTTCATACTGTTTTCCGTATTTTATTCATACTACAATTCTTTTGCTTTCAAATTTTCTTATAAGCCTCGTAAACTATATATGGACTTCTTCTTGGCTCGCATGGTTCCATGGTACTTGATGGAAAAAATAAATAAAATAAGTTAAATAAATAAGAACGTCAAAATTCTTCACAATGAATTATTACGTGTTAAAAATCGAAATTAATGAACACTAATAATTAAGTCCTACTAGAAAATTACCTTTCCTTACACAAGCCACTGAACACCGTAAACTCAGTTGTGGACCAAATTCCGATCACAGCAAAACTTTAATCTTGGTAGTCGTGGAGTACAGGTAATATCACACATAGCAGAACTCGGATATTTTGCTACACAGACACAATTTGTTTACGAAACATCTACGGTTCTAACAGTGTGAGTGTAAGGGTAACCTAGTTCAAATGTAAATATTTCAAAAGGAACCCCAGCTTAACAATGCGAAAATACGGTTATGCTAACAATCGTTCACATCAACTTTTCATTTTCACTGCCTTGCACTTCGGAAACGTTCCACTTTGAACTTTAATTAGGCTCCTATGGTTAAGAGATATCGAGTGTCATCAAAACTACTATAATTCCACTGAAGCATCCCTCACTGCGGCTCAGTTCACAATTAAAATTTTGATATTCTCAAAGAGTTTCCACATGAGGTTGTAACCTCCCCGCAAATAATGAAAATGTGAAAATGTGAGCCAAGAGTAACCTTCCCACAAAATATAATTTATAATTAAATGAATTTTTAATTGTTCTGAGCTCTGAACAAAATTAGTTTTTAATGTAACCTCTGAATAAAATTGGCTCCCATTTATAGTCTCTGTGCATAGAATGCATTCACACTTAATATTCCCACAAAATTCTTTTCTCATTTAATGTCAAGTTCGGAATAGAAAAATTCCTAAACACCAAAAATAATAAAAAAAGTTTAGTAACCTGATAAATTTTATGAGTACAGCAGCGCTGCCCTTCGGCCTCGTATTCTGAATAAAAAAAAGCAAAAATTCTTACCTCCATAAAAACCGCAATTATATCTGCTCTTAAGTTGGAATTTTTCGACACAGCTTCAAGCAATGCTGGCGTATATATATATTTTTTTTATTATTGGAAGGAATGATCATTCATTTGAAATATTCTTTAAATTGAAGTAAATACTTTTCTTTAAAAGAGTTGCTTTATATTATAAAAATTATTATTGAGGCATTTCTTTGAACAAATTAAATTACAGTTAACATACATTATTAAATATGCGCAAGGCTGCTTCTTTACCTTCTACAACAATACTCATCCTCCAGAGTCCTGACCAGAGTCGCGAGCAGAGCACACAGCCGACGCATGCCGACTCCCGCCGACTAGCACGGACTAGCACGGACTGGCTACTACTGTCGACTCACCACTACTACTATGGACTCGCGCGGTCAAGCACAGACTAGCAACAGCTAACGATAAACTACTCTCTGGTCAGAGATTCTGTCATGCCTCGCCCATTGCCGGCAATGTATATGTCTTTCAAGGTGTATGGCGTAGTAGAAGTACAAAGAAGGAAAATCCATCAAGAGATCTTGGTACTACAATAGAAATTATGACAGCCGGAGGAAAGGTAACATTCTGAAAGGCCCTTGTATCCTCTACTGATTGCATATTTGTAAGATATCGTCATTCTAGATAAAATATCGTATTTAGTCTGCCGTATTCCGAGACCAATTGGGTCCGCAGGTGTTAACAGCTACTTGTTATACATTTTAATTGTGGACATGCAATTTATAACAGTTTAAAATGTTAAATTCCGTCAAAAGTTGGCAGTCGTGGAGCAACTGGCTGCAGAATAAACGATGATGAACTGTCATTTTTCTGTGTGGTTTACAAATATCTAGTACAATAGCTGGTAGCTATGGAGTACAATATAATGAAAATTTTATTAATTCGAAGAGCATTTCAATATACAAATGTAACCTCCCAACTAAATTTGTTTCTGTTTGAAACTTAGCCCAAATTTACCTCTCACTCTCTTAAAGTCTACGTATTACCAAAACTATGTGCCCACAAATTGTTATCCAACTTAAAATAGTGTGCTAAGCTTTCACAAAACAGAACCTATTAAAAAGGGAAATGTAACTGATCTGAATGCAACTTGTCTTAATGTTAAATGCGCAATTGAAGTAAGACAATTATCTGGCCCCAATTAAAATTTCCACTTACCTTGCGTCTTGAGAACATTGTTGAAGATTTCTCGAAAGCATAACACCAGTCAGCAAGCAGGCAGCGGCTAAGGTAGATTCCTATTTCTAAACATATATTCGAACTGTTGCATGTGCCAATGCGTATGACAAAGAGTGGGATGGCCAGAGTAACTAATCCTATGAAATGACATGCCAAGATTATGGTTTTGAATGTAGTATATATTCGAAAAAACAGAATAATACTTTGCATGATCTTCACACATAACATAGGTCTGAACAACACTGTGTTTAACAAATTGATCAATGATTTTATACAGTACACTTTTATCATAGAAGTTATATAAAAACATTATAGCTTAATCGGTTAATACGTTAATGCTTGGCTCTGGGAAGTAGGGTGGTCTTTCTCCCAGCTCTGAGCAGGTTAACTAGCTGACAATAATAGTTTCTAGCTATGCAGTGCTGCAGTCATAACTCAAACTTTTTCTCTACAAAAACAGTTACATTATTTAAAATATATATTCCTTTCACCTTTCATTGTGTACATCATATTCAAGCTTGCTGTCCTTTACAATAAATCTTTCTTCATCTAACAGATACCATCACAAATCAACACAGCACTCTTGAATACGTCCATCACCTACCACACTTCAACTAAGATTGTATCAAAATGTGCAGAGGCAAAGACAGTGCCATGACAAGACCCCAAAGATTGTTTAACAGTGACGTAACTTGCTTCTCTCTGACGTGCACATCAATTACATACAAAAATCAAAATGACATGACCACCTTACATATCCTCCATCTTCCCCCAGTAGGATTTTGTATGAGGGTTATTTCATGTAGGAATGGGACAAGAACCAAATTATAAACTTTATGGATACAAACATACAAAACATGTTACAAATACAAAGAGAAAAATACTTTTATAAGAAGATGAGTTAAAGAACTATAAGTAAAAAGTTTATACAAAATTCAAGAACATGTTAATAATTAATCAATGGAATTCACCTCTGATACGTTATCAATTTTTTATATCTATGAGAACGTTCTTCTGTACAGAGCTATTTTCAAAGTTTATATGTCACATTTAGTATTGAAGTAATATAGGTGATTTACACTGTGTTTGTCGCACACAAGAAGTAGGTCAGAGTGTCTATATCCCACAAGGTCTACACGTACGAAGCACAGTGACATTTGGCAGGAGCAGTTTGCACGATGAAGTTAGGTAGGAGAGTGTTCTTGTCACATACGACTACACATTCTTTAGCTCATTGCAATAACGTCAGTGTTGTGGGAAGTTATGTGGAAGCAGATTCAGTAAGACTAAGCACATTTCTCATATGACAGCCCCACACATGCATAAACAGTAAAATGTAGTACTATCTGCTTGAGGCAGACTGTAGATCCATTGATAACTCTAAAGAAATCTTGTAATTTTGAGTAGTCCCTTATGAAAGTCAGATGTAGCTTGTATCAGTGAAGTATCATAACTATCTGACAGAATAATTCAGTTCGTAATCAGCAGCCATATCTCTTCTGCCCTGGCAATTCACAATCATTTGTGGTGAAGGGTCAGTCAGTTGCAATTTGTTACATTTACAGTATACAAATACCTATATTAGAACAGGAATAACAAGATTTTACATCGTTGTACATATGGAATACACATGTAATGTAATAGTAACAACAGTTTAATATATCTATCAAAAACTAAGAAAAAATTAGCACTATGGTCGTACAATGAATTACCGAAACATCAGACAAGTAAATCATGTGAAACAGTCTACAACAATAGCCACATAATAAAAAATTCTAATATCTGTACAGAATGACCCTACAGAAGATTCTAAATCTATTAAAATAAACAGGTTTGTATGGAAATCGGTGAAATAAGTATAGAGAGTAAGTTATCAAGAGATACATAATGACAGTGGTCACACACAACAAATAAACACATAAGGATAGTGGTCACACACACACACACACACACACACACACACACACACACACACACAAATAAGGAGAACATAAATATATAATTGGGGAAAACATAGATTAAGTAGTAACCAAGATTTACATCAAATAATACGTTGTGCAGTCAGTCAAACGTCAGTCTACGATTATACCTAGTACTGTCAGTAATCTGCATACTATCTAGTTATATTTCATCCTTCAGCTTGTGCACATTTTAATACTTTTCCCCATAATTTCATCAAACGTCCAACAAATACCACTTTATACTGTACTTTCTGCATCATGTTTCATACATTCTCACAATTTCATGTTATGTAGCTCCATTGCCCTACAGGACTATTTGTCAGCTTTGACTTACACGGTTTTTCCTCATCTGTGCCCTATTAGTCATTTCTCATCTTTGCCCTACTTAATCATTTCTCCTATTCGCTCTACCTAGTCATTTCATCTCACAGTCAACTTCGTAACCATTTCTTTGCTCTTTCTCATCTTTTCCTCTTTGTTTCCTCCTTACACATCTTTCGTGATTACTTGCACATCTTAAATGACTTATGAGAGCTTGCTACAGTACTACAATTAACATAACTGTTATGCTAATGACATCGTGTCCTAGAGTAAAAATTTGTACAAATAATATGCATTATAAAGAAACTCAATAAAGACATAGGTGTAAAATGCAAATACAACCTGAAAATTGCTTAAGTTAAAACAGTGTATGTTATTATGTTACATCACATGTAAATACAAGAAGACAGTGTGCAATATCACACATCTGCGTGGAAAAATCCGAATATAAAAGAACCACATGTAAAATTTAAGTGTAAGACAAAGAAAAGGCACGTTAGTTCTAGCGAATTAAGTAGAAGTTAAATTTTGAGTGCATGTAGCTCCATAAAAATAACAAAAAACCATGTCATTCATCACATAAACAAGAAAGACAAACCACAAAAAGATCAATGAGGTACTAAATGCTAAAAGAGTGTGTCACAGTACAGAACAGCAATTACAGAGACAAAGGGATATACGTCTCGAATTACTGTAAAGTATAACTATTACATGTTTTGTTGCTCTAATGAAAAAATTACAATATATGTTTGGTAAAAAGTTTAAATAGTTTGCGTCAGGTAATTATAAACTCCACATTAAGGAAATAACTGTGTTGTCTAAAGTCATGATACCTTCAATCGCTATTGTCATCCAGCCACATCCCTCCAAAACTTACCTTTTATGCTTGTAATTTAGAAATACATCCACATGACATAAAAATTGGCTATATCAAGAAACAGGTCCCTATGCCCTAACTGTACTTCCTCACTCTTTCTTACCATTTATCATCATAATGATTTCTCATTCTATCACAGCACACATCATAAATATCATAATTGTCATTTCATGTGACTCACTAACATAAATCTCATTATCCTATTACAACATTAATCATATTCGCTTTCTACGTCTCAGTACATGCTTTAAATAACAATTGTCTGCTCTTTCTTCAGCTACTAATTTCCACGTAAGCAACACTTCATAGCTATAATCGTAAATGTTACAGTTTAGTAAACACAGAATCACTGTCTCACAATGGTCCTGAAAATTTCTTTCATCAAAATACCTACTAGTGTTCTTTCCAGACAACACAGTTACCATCCTAACAGTCTGTATATCTCATGCATAGTGGTAGCGTGTTAAATCTCTGTATTATCACCACTGTGTACGCCAAAAATATTTCTCAAGTGAAAAACACATTGCTGGTACCCCGTGTATCCTCTCAGAACCGGTTTTAAAAAGATATTGTCAGTGTCCATTTTATTTGTTCTTATTCAGTTTCTAGGTGAAATGTCGAAGATCGTAGCAGTTTGTTTAGTGTACACGTCGTGGCAGCAAGTTGCTCAAGTGGTTGCGCTATAAATGAAGTTTGTTGCTCTTCGATAGTAGCCCGGTTCTTGTCGAAAACTGTCTGATATACTCTGGTATGCGGTGCAATAGCACTGTCTATCGCTAACCTTTGCTGTGCGCTGTAATTCAAGAAAGATTTTCGAGTGGATGACATGTAGTTCTGTCATCTGGGTACAACTTTAGTAAATAGGATTATTCTACGTCCCTTATATATAAGAAAGATCTTGTGACTAAGATGCTTGCTTTTACCAGATAAAAGGTGAGATTCAACCAGAATTTTCTGTCCAGCCTGTAGCTTTTGGTTGTTTATTTGTCCTTGCTGCGGTTTCTTACTTCTTTCTTTCTGCAGCCTTTTTGATGTTGTTTATCGCTACATCTACTGCTTTCTTATGTCGTAATGTTTTTGAAGCTGGAAATTGTATTAACTCCAATGATCCAAACACTTCATTTGAAAAAATAATTATATTGCCTTTTACCACGCTGATGTTACTGACCATTTCAGATCTCTGTTGTGCTACTAACCATGTTACTGATCATCACTTTCCTTTTACTACACGCAAGCTAGTGAAATATATCGATGCGTAGAAAAATCAACTTCAATAAAAACAGAGTCCCTAACATATTCCCAGACCATTGCCTACTCATTCCTCATAATAAATAATAATTCCTAACCATAGCGTATTTCTACTATGTTATCATCATTATCCTCATAATCATCACCATCAAAATCACTAAAACCGTCAACATATTTTTCTCTATTATATCATCATCATAATAGCCTCACAGCTAATAATATCCTCATATCTCGTAAATAATCAATAGTAAATACTACCCGCTCTGTTTCGTTAATCAATTCATACAAGTGATACAGTCCACAGTTACACTTCATAAATAACACTACCGAGCATACAAGCCTTCATTATTGCACAACTGATAATGAAAAGAAAATCTCCACAAAAATACATATTACCTCGGGCACTGGAAATTTCCTTCAGACAACACGATATTACCTTTAACAATCTGTAATTATTCCTTGAAGTGGTAGAAAATCCTTCATATACTTGTAATTCATCAGTACCACTATTATTTGCAAAACAGTCGTTCCATTTGGACTGCACGTCTACTATCTCATTAACCTGTATATCTCATCAGAACTGGTAAATCTTTCATTTTATAACCCATGAGTGCTGCAGCTGTCTGGAAACATGACGGTGTTCAAAGCTGTTTATTTGTTTCGCCAATCTGTTTTTCGCTTCCAGAAATTTCAAATTAATAAATGTCTACTGTGAACACAATTTCTGGGACGATCGTAAGATGTCCCAGATATTTCTATAAGTGATCAAAGTTTACTGCTGTACCAGTGATATATTTTATGTGATGTGACTCATTATTTACTGCCGGAGCTGCAAGTTGCTGTTCTGTGAAAATACTGCTTGTTTTTCTCTACATCTTTTGCTAACGGAATGAAATACATGTGAAGTGCGAGTGATTTTTCATTTTAACCGGGTCAAATTTTGTTGTTGTCATGAAACACTTGTAATCAAAGTTTTCAATTTGTCAGTACCAGAACGTGCTTTGTCTAAAATATGACACATTCTTATATTTTCAACATATTTACAGTAGGATAGTACTTATCGACGAAAAGGGTACTAAGAGAAGAGGTGTGTACCAAGAAACTGAAAAATCGTTAACACCTAGCTCGGGGATGCATCGTACGCCTCTCCCTACATTTGAACGTAATAAAATGTATCGAATTGTGACTGTCACTTCTTTTCGTAATTATTTTGTTCCAGTGCCTCAGTACGATTGCGCTCTTCTGTGTAAGCGCATTTTTGTATAAGAAAATAATGGTTAAGTTGTCTGTATGAAAATGTTCGTAGATTAACTATAAGCTTTCTGTAACCACGAAACTTCACTGGTATGCCGCCAAGGTAGTTCATTATTTCAACTGCGAGAGAATCTGTGTACTCGCAAAAAGTCACTAAGTGCCAAGAATACATACAGATACCGGAATGCCGAATTGTAATCAAAAGTGACCAAGATTATCGCATTTGCATTTTATTTCGCTATGTGTAAGCTGTTGTTCCATATGCTTGACATGACCGTCTATATGCTGTTTCAAAGCTTCACGTTTCTTTGTACGTGAAGAACAGACTGCTGAAATGTTACTGAGTTCCGGCAAATGTTTCATGAAATGAGAGCTGTTTTTTCGTGTTCTTCACACGTTGTGATGTTCGATTTGTTGTTCTCCATGAACTGCGATGTTACAGGGAATTAGATTGTTTTATTTGGATAGTTTTCCTTTTTTTGTCATTGCGCAGCTTAGTTTCACTGTTTAAGCTCGTGTCGGCTAATGTTGTGTTGTTCGTTAACGTACGAAGTTGTTCTTTTTGTTTTTCAGAATTTAGTGTCAACGTTTCCACTTCCTCGATAATTTCTTTTACCGTTGTGTCAAGATGTTCGTTCTGTTCTTTCATCTGTGTAACTATCGCACTCGTAACTACACAGCTGATTTTAGCTAACAATTCGTCCTTTACATTTCGCTGATTTGTTTTCATGTTCTGTTTCAAGGTCACGTAATTTATTTCCAAAGCTGCTTATTACTGCTTGCAGGCCATTTTTAACTGGACACTCGCACACCGCTATCGATGCCGAATGGTGTCAAGGCACCACAGATATCTTAGCCTCATTTGCACGGAGTACATGTGAAACGCCATTACATTTACAAACACTTTCTGATCAAAAGTATTCGTACATCCCAGTGTAATGCGGTGTAGTGCGGAACAGAGCACTCGATGTCACGAGCGGCAGGATGCAGGTTTACAAGGAGGTGGAGAGAACTGTGTTGTCACTTGGAACGTGAACTGGGCTTTGGACGTCACGTGAGCAACAGCTCCCTCTGGGATATTTTAACTCTTCTAAAGCTGCACAGGTCGACAGTTGGTGACGCAATTGTGAAGTCAAAAGGGGAAAGATCGGCCACAACTAAATCGAGACCACGCAGGCAAGGAATCATCACAAGTTCCAAAGTGCAACCATCGCTACAGCTAGCATAATGACTGGGGGTATGGAAGTAAAAAGAATGGGGTACAACGATCGAGCAGCTCTTCAAAAGCCATATAGTTCTGTAGTCATTGCTGAGCGACGCTTGAGGTGATGTAAAGAGTAGCACCGCCGTACAGTGAGTGTTGGAAACGAGTGATTTGGAATGACGAATCACGGTATACTCTGTGGGAATACTATTTAAGTGCGTGGAGAACGTCACCTGCCAACAAATACGCTGCTACCAGGTCGTGTTAAGGTATGGGCTTTCGGGGATAGGACTTGAGCCTTTTATTGCACTTAACAAAAGGCTAAGTGCGGAAAGAAATGAAAGCATTTTACGGCGTTGGGTATTGCTCAACTGTTTAAGGGAGTTTGGCATAGCAGAGAAACTCATTAATCTGATAAAGATCTGTCTGAACGAAACACGTGCAAAGGTGAAGATGGGAAATCGCGTAACTGAGGAGTTTGAAATTTCCTGTTCAACTTTGCTCTCGAGAAGATCGTACGCGAGACCTTCCAACGGAACAAAGGGATAGAAATCGAAGGAAAGAGACTGGCATACGTAGCCTATGCAGACGACATCTGTTTACTCTCTAGGTCGGAAGAGGAGTTGGAGCAAATGACCAAAGCACTAAGGGAGGTTGCCAGCAAATTTGGGCTAAACATAAACGAAGCCAAGACAGAGTACCTCGTTATGACGCATAGTCATTGTCAGACTGCTGATCATCTACAATCACTGCAGGTTGGGGACCAGTCCTACAAGAGAGTGCAAGATTTCAAATACCTAGGGGCACTTTTCACTGAGAACTCGTCATGTGAAGCAGAGATCAATGCCAGAATACAAGCAGGAAACCGATCTTACCACAGCCTAGCACAACTGCTTCGGTCCAGATATCTCTCCAGACAGTTCAAGATTCGACTGTACAAAACCCTGATCCAGCCTGTTATTCTATATGGCTGTGAGACGTGGAGTATCCGGAAACAGGACTTCCATAAGCTCCTTGTTTTTGAGACAAAAGTGCTTCGGAAGATCTTCGGTCCGGTTCTGGATGCAGATACAGACGAATGGAGGATCAGATACAACCAAGAGCCTGAGGAACTATACCAGCAGCCCAACATAGCAGGAATTGTCAAAGCCAAACGAATGCAGTGGGTCGGCCATGTGGCCCGGATGGAGGATCGCAGATGGCCTCGGAAGCTCCTGGATTTCACACCTACAGGAAAGAGACCGCCAGGGAGACCCAAGAAGCGTTGAAGGGATGGACTCCGTGAAGATTTAAACCAAGTGTCAGTAGATGTGAACGGATGGCGGATAGCAGCAATGGACAGAATACAGTGGAGGAGGAAACTTGTAGATGCGTGCGGTCCACTGGGCCTGATCACGTAGTGGTAGTAGTAGTGGTGGTGGTGGTAGTAGTAGTAGTGTATTGCTTGTAGCAGAGGGACAGTTCGGACACGATGACTGTATCGGCACATCAGTGCACACTGTCGTCAAATATGTTCGTGAGGCGATTACTTGTGGACAATATGAATCCTGAAAAGGACTGGTCTGCCCAGAGTCCCGACCTTAACACAAGTTAGACCGTCGAGTTCGGTGCTTACTCCAGCGTCCAACGTTGGTCGATTATCATCACTGGTATGGCCTCTTGAGGAAGAATGGATTGCCATTCCTTCACAGACAATTATGACATTTCAGGGACTGTTTCTCCAGCGGAGTTCAAGATATCTTTAATGACAACCGTGGTTACACCCCATACTAATGTTCACTAGTAGGTGTTTGCGTTATTCGCATCAGACAGTGTGTAGTGGGATGGCAGGAAGGTGACACGGCAAACGTCACATGAGCAGTTCGTCGTAGATGCTGATGTAGGCGTCGGCGTAGAGCGCGTTCTGTTCGTTTAGAATTTTATCAGGCTCATTGTTCTTAAATCACACAGTTCCGTTTCTTCTAAAATGTTCAAACACCTGAACACTTCTTTCGCGAATATGGACAAAGAGAAGGTTTCTCTCCGCCTACGAAAGCTCGTACTCATATCTACTGTTGCCTTCAGTATTGTTGACAGCGCATCGCAAAACGCTTGCTGCATGTACTTTTAAGTTTAATTTTATTCTTTTCTGTCACTACGTATTTACTTCGCAGATTTTGAAGATCATACAATGAGTCTCTGTATCCTGTTTTATCTGCTAACAATTTGATGATGACCACTATCTGGTCGAAATCGGTAACGGCTTTGTGAGATCTTCGCATGATTATGTCAGAAAAAAAGATTGAAGAAAAAAGATTCTATAGATATGGTTCGAAGCAGATACGGGCTGTCTGGATCAACCAAAAGTACGAGCAACTTCAGATTGTTCCGAAGCGTGTATTATAGCCTCCATCAAATTCTGTAAGAAATTTTCATTTCGATAGCGGCATAATTCTGCATTAATGACTTAGATTTTTCTGGAAAAGTTACTCATTCGCAGCCAAGAAAAAGAGACAAAAATGTTATTTCAGCACACTCTTGACCAGCACTATTATGATTCGTATTTCACTGGTTGTAGTTACCTACCCGACATGATTTTCCCGTACCATGGAATAAACCATAAATCCTGTGTACCATTATTTTCTCGATATGATAACGTTGTTTACTAGCAACTAATTTATCGCACAAAATCACTTTGTGAAAACAATTCTGAGTGCCACGGTAAATGAGTACAGGTCGGAACCCGAGAAAGCCAGTCCATTATAGTAATATTATTGTCCACAAATCACTGTCTCACAGATGCTGCTTAATGGTAGAGTGCGAATTCTGCAGAGCTGTACATAAATCATTAAGAGTACGAGGGGGTGGAAATTCATCTGAACAGCAAGTTGCAAGGCATCCCGGATATGCTCAATAATGTTCCTGTCTGGGCCGTTTGGTGGCGAGCGGAACAGTTTAAACTCAAAAGAGTGCTCCTAGAGCCACTTTGCAGCTGTTCTGGACGTGTGGGGTGTTCCATTGCCCTGCTGGGATTTCCCAAGTCCGTCGGGACGCGCAATGGACATGAATGGTTGCACTTGATCAGACAGGACGCTTATGTACGTGTCACCTGTCAGAGTCGTATGTAGACGTATCAAGGGTTCTATATCACTCCAACTGCACTCGCCCCATACCATTACAGAGCCTCCAACAACTTCAATAGTCTCCTGCGGACATGTAGGATCCATTTATTCATGAGATTGTCTCCATATGCCAGTCTCTTTCCTTCGATTTCAATCCCTTTGTTCTCTTGGAAAGTCTCGCGTACGATCTTCTCGAGAGCAAAGTTGAACAGGAAATTTCAAACTCCTCAGTTACGCGATTTCCCATCTTCACCTTTGCACGTGTTTCGTTCAGTCACGTCCATCCTCTCGATAAAATTTGAAACGAGACTCTTCCGACCAGGCAACATGTTTCCAGTCATCAACAGTCCATTGTCAGTATTAACGGGCCCTGGCGAGGCGTAAAGCTTTATGCCCTGCACTCATCAAGAGTACAAGCCTTCAGCTCCGAAAGCCCTTATCGATGATGTTTCGTTGAATAGTTCGCACGCTGACACTTGTTGATGGTCCAGCATTGAAATACGCAGCAATTAAGGGTTCCGGTTCCACTTCTGTCACGTTGAGCGATTCTCATCACTCATCGTAATCCTTTTTTTGTAGGATCTTTTTCCGGCATCAACGATGTCGGAGATATGATGTTTTAGCGGGTTCCTGATATTCACAGTACACTCGTGAAATGGTCGTACGGGAATATCCCCACTTCATCGCTACCTGGGTGGTGCTGTGTCCCATCGCTCGTTTGGCGAAGATAGCACCACGTTCAGACTCACTTAAAGCTTGATAACCTGCCATTGCAGCAGCAGTAACCGATCTAACAACTGCGCTAGACACTTGCTATCTTATATAGGCTTTGCTGACCACAGTGCCCTATTCTGCCTGTTTACGTATCACTGTATTTGAATACGCATGCGTACACCAGTCTGGTTGGTTGGTTTTGGGGAAGGAGACCAGACAGAGAGGTCATCGGTCTCATCGGATTAGGGAAGGAAGTCGGCCGTGCCCTTTGAAAGGAACCATCCCGGCATTTGCCTGGAGCGATTTAGGGAAATCACGGAAAACCTAAATCAGGATGGCCGGACGCGGGATTGAACCGTTGTCCTCCCGAATGCGAGTCCAGTGTCTAACCACTGCGCCACCTCGCTCGGTATACACCAGTCTGTTTGACGCTTCAGTGAATCATCGTCTCTGAACTGTTACGCTGCTGTACGCAGTGCAGAATTCTGTAAAATGTATGTACATCCTTCGAGATTTAGCGTTTCCTTAAGCGCAATAAGGGGATCACACTTTAACCACGAAAAACACCCTTGAACCGTTAGAGCATATCCTCTGGCGCCACACGTGTTGGCAGATAACCTGTTTAAGGCATTCGCCAAACAGAAATCTTCCATCGGACTGCTGCAGGGTGTAGCGTGATTCATCGCTCAAAAAGTCGTTCGTTTCTAATCATCCACGGTCGAGTGGCATCGGTCTTTACACCACCTTAAGCATCAATTAGCACAACAGAAGTGTGTGGCTCATGACCAGCCGGTCGACAATTGTACCCCATTCGTTTTAGCCCGCTATGCACAGTCATTGTGCTAGCTGCTCTACTCACGCGTGATGCCTTCCTCTGATTTCATTTGCTCTTTTTACTAACATCGTCGGCATTGCTCGACGGCCCCTGTCACTACATGAGGTTGGCGTAGTCTTGGTTTCGTTGTGGGTAATCAGTCTTTGTGTCCATTCCACAGTTACAGCACAACAGTCGACTGACAGAGCTTTAGAAGGGTTTAAGTGTCTGATAGATCTGTTATTCAGTTGACATCCAGTACCTCGTCCACTTTCGAAGTCATTAAGTTGCCCTAACCAACTCATGCTACTATTACTGATTAGACAACACAATACTCCCCGCCGCCTTTCATACTGGCCATACGGCCTCTCGTGACAACTAGTGGCCAGTTCCACACTACATTGGGGCGTATATACACTTTTGATCAGACAGTGCACTTCCCGTATCTGATTCTGCATTGATGTGTGACAAACACTGAGTAAGGTGTAGCTGTATACCCTCGACTTGACGCGATTGCTTGTATGCTACTAATTTTACTGTGGAAAAGCACTTTGCCAAAACAATTTCAGTGTCACTCATTGAGTGTTGGCATAAGACCGCAACTTCCCTAGCGTTATAGATTATAGTGATATACTCTCCAAGCAATGTTATCGCTTCGCGTTCTAACAACCCTACCACAACAAAGGTAAAAAATTAATTATGATTGTAGTGTTGCTGGCGCTGCTAAATATTGCAATTTTGGGCAACAACAAAGTTATATTATGTGGCAGGTGTCATTAGAGCACAGTTAATAAAGTCATTTCATAAAATAATGGATAAACTAGGCACTCATGGTTTCGTGTTTCCCACGCTGGTCTCGTAGTCAACTCATGGCTCAATCGTCGAAAATCTAGGTGGTGATGATTCCAAGCTCGGATGCAAAGAGGGCTAGGTGTTGTTCTGCGATATTCAAAAGTTTTATAGATGTGTTTGATAAACCATTCTTGAATATTAAATTTTTGCAAGTTAGGACAATGGCGATGTAAAAAAAGTAATCAGCACTCAGAATTTAAGTTACACTTCTTTTTTATTACTTTTGTTGCAACATCTCTTTACAATATAAAACATACTTGAAAATATCTTCCTCACTGTTAAAGTTCACATATCAGAAACTGACTACATTTTGCGTCTTTGCAACATGACGACCAAGACTCGATTCCCTAATAACCGCTTACGCGCCCCAATAATCAGAGTTACAAGTACGACAAAGATCATAGCGACAAAAGAAAGAATACACATAAGAATAGTATCATTGCAATATAAACATATCGATGTATCAAAGTACCTCTACACTAATGAAATCAAAGATGAATGTTGTCACAGAAATATGTTAACTATTCTACAGAAACACAGTAGAATATTGCTGGTATCGAGAGGTTGAGGTGAGGTGCCGTAATGGTTACGTAATTCAAGTACCATTACAACGTCCACGAGTTCTTAATGAGTTGCTAGGTACAAGCTTTTGAATCATGTGGGATGCTTCCGTAACTACTGTAATGGGCTGTTTATTTATTCACAGTACGTACAGAGCAGCGTCTCGTGCAGAATACACCACGTGCTACGGTTGGCACTGACAAGAGCTGTGATTGTAAACAAAAGTGTTTGCGCAACCTAGAACTTTTCACCCAGAAATTACGTGCATGGCGCAGCGGCTGCCAAAAGCTCACGGCCCGTGCCGTGCGCCCGCTGGAATGAGCAGTGTTTGCGGGCACAGAACAAACCAGCCCGCTCTTCAATCAAGCCCAGCCGGCCCTGCGCGGGGCCCACAATGCGTCCTCCTCTGCACCGGACGGATGGCGACCCCCGCTGGGCGTAAGTGAGATGGAAGAGGAGCGCGCGGTCGCTCATTTCGCGGTCCACCCGTTTGTCGAAAATGCATGCGGCAAACCGTGCCGAAATTAGGCAAACAGTTGTTAATACTACGCCGGTCGGGCGGCCTGAAAACGCGCTCGTCGCCCGGCATTTGTCAGGCTTTGCCTCCTGGGCGCACTGCCCGCGGACGGTTGTCCCCCCTGAGACCGGGGATTCCCCGCTATGGGTGGATGACACATGTCACGGGCGGCTGCCATCTGTAGCATTCCCGTTGCTTCTGCCTTTGTCCGATGTTTAAACAAAATATTTCTCTACGGGGCAGTTTGCTTACGACTGCTCTGTGGCCTTCCTTTTTCGTATTTGCGACAACAGTCCTTCACTGATACCTAGTATCGCACATTTTTCTTCGCGCGGTAACGCATAAGTAATCTTTGTGAGCTTTATGCTAGGTTTTAGCGAACGGAATACCGACGAAGGTGATTCCAGAATATGACCTTGTTAGGAAATGCCCCCTCATGAGTAGTGTTCGTCGCCATGAATTAACTAGTAACGTGATCTTGTAACACCGAAAATGCAGGATTCATGGCACCTGCTACCGATATATAATTTGTTTTTAATTTTATGTAAATATTTGTAATTTAAATGCTTTCTTTTAATAAGTAAGGACATTGCTTCACTGTATGTGTACATTTAGGTAGAAGTCTGTTGACGTTTTATTGTATTTATCTGTGTTTTCCTCTGAAACTTATAAGCTCTGGGAAGAAGCCAACGGAATTGTTATTTGCATCGACTAGCAACTATAATAGCAGTACTTGTGCGCTGTAAAATCTTTGGTTAGGGGGTTGTTGCGCAGAGCGCGCGGAGAGAGCGGGAGACGGGTTCCAGCGCTTGTAATGTGGTGTTGACGCTCTCGCAGTAGAGTACCATTTCGGCGGCATCACGTACGCGCGCCGGCCAGATGACTAGTAGCAGGAGTACGGACAGTGGACGGGTGGAAGAGGCTATATTAATTACGATTGCCCGTTCCTGTAATTAGCCGTGGCTTCTCAAGATGCTACCGTCTTCAACAACAGCAGCAGTTCCAGCAACACAGATTCGTCGTCGGCTCAGAGTTTCGTCGCCCGCATAGCACTGAAGTAAGACTGTTCATTGGTAGAAAGTATTAACGGCTACACCCCCAGCACAACTTAATGTGATTTGCTTAATGAACTTTATTTAAATAATAATCAGTTAAATTCAGGGCGATTTTGTCCTCATTGCCCCCAGATATTGTTACCAAGCAGGGTCCTTGTTCCCTTTTTTCCTTATATGCTAACCGAAGTTTGAGAATCTATCACTGGAAAAAATCCAAATCTTAAGAAAATGCATAAATTAAGATTGCGGAATTTTTATTTATTTTACACATAGCTTGGAGCACATGGCTGTTTGGCCTGGTACTTATTCTAGTATTTAATTCTGTTCAATTCAGTAAAAAAGGCTCAGTTGTTCAGATAATAATATGAAATCCAATTTGAAAATTAACTAACTCCAACGTAAAAAGTGCTTGCCTTTCTCTAAATTTCTTTGATGACGTTATGTTGAGGTCTCTGAAAGTCATTGTTCACGTAACGAATTTCAATACTAACATAACAGTTTAAGTTCATATTTTCAAATCATTACTCGATCGCCTTTTTCAAAATTTAATGCCAAACATAACGTAAAAGTGACTTCTCAGTTCTCTTTTATCATTACATACTCACTTAAAATTAGTGTCAAAAAACGTGACAACCTTCAGTTGCTATGTCCGTGTTTAAAAATAAATGTTTTTGTTTCCCATCATCTTGTACAGGATTTTGGATGTAAATCGCCCTTGTGGGCTGGCGACCGTAATTATTTCCTTTTCGTTCATTAGTCTAACTTTAGGATTCATGATCAGTGGTACTCCTTTTCTGTAAAGTGTTGCTCGTAAGTGATTGCACAAAATAACTGTCATTTTTCCAAATTGTAGCCCTGTTAGGTTTAATTACTTTTTTATTTTTAGTAGACTTTTCCATCAGAAAGATCGGTTGTACTTTCCCCCTACTTATCGGTATTACTTCTTCGGGAAAGATAGCCTTATCCAATTATAAAAATTCCATTAGGCATACACGCGATCCACGGTCATATTTTATAGCGCAAGCAGGATAGGTCGATTAGTAAGGGGGTGGTTACAATCTGTCTGTAAAATTTTTAGAATATGACCTAGACACTAAAGACTTATGTCGAACTACGATTTACAATGAACATAGCAATAGTAATATCATTTTTTAAGGGGCGATCGAAAAGTTGTCGTTCGAAGACGGTACAGTGAAGAGTCGATATGCCAATAGGGGCTTTCATCCTACCGACGTAACAGGTCGAAGATCGTCTTTTTGTAAAACCTCGTGTCCTGTTGCGTAAAGAAGTCCGTCTATAGGGAGGTTGCTTGAGCGTCTGTCACTTGAGTTGCCGTAACTTCTGCGTCACGACATTTGCAATGGGCACGTGCGTTATCTTGAAGCAGCAGCACCCCTTGGCGCACCACTACACAGCGGTGCTTTTCGACAGACCTACTAACTCATACACATTCTTCGTTCTCCGATGGATGCCTACTGACGTTTGTCCTTCGGCAGCCAAGAAAAAAATAACAGCACGTTGGTCCGGCTTGGACGCTTTTGGGCAGGCTTTACTTTTCCACATGTACTGCACGCACGTCGGACACGAATGCCGCACTAATCAAAAATGGTCAAATGTGTGTGAAATCTTATGGCACTTAACTGCTAAGGTCATCAGTACCTGAGCTTACACACTACTTAACCCAAATTATCCTAAGCACACACACACATGCCAGAGGGAGGACTCGAACCTCCGCCGTGACCAGCCGCACAGTCCATGACTGCAGCGCCTGAGACCGCTCGGCTATCGCGCACGGCCCGCACTAGTCCCTTGCCTACAACTCGGTGCTTACATATCCGTATCGAAGTAACGCTACGTTGCATATACGCTGTATCAAAGCCCTGAAACGCAAACGTTTTGTTCGCCCGTTATACGTGATCTGAATGCCGTAACAAGCATCGGACCCTTTGTGAAGTCAACTACTTTTCCTACCGAAGAAATGTGTATCGAAAAGTGAAGTATTAAATTGACAGTGCTTATTTCCGATATAGAGATTACGAACCGTCGTAAGATTCCTAGAAAGCATTCCTGAAGGCATGTAGCGCACCCTGCATCGAGTGAAACTGAGATAACTGCTGTATGCAGTTCGGTTTAAATCCATACAGGAAGGAATATGGTCACAAGGAAACAATAGATGTAAGAGGTATATCAATGTAAATCCATATTATTGTCTCCAAAAGTAGTTCAGCCTCCATATCACATGTTAAATTGGAACACATATACACTACTGGCCATTAAAAATGCTGCACCACGAAGATGACGTACTACAGACACGAATTTTAACCGACAGGAAGAAGATGCTGTGATATGCACATGATTAGCTTTTCAGAGCATTCACACAAGGTTGGCGCCGGTGGCGACACCTACAACGTGCTGCCATAACGAAAGTTTCCAACCAATTTCTCATACTCAAACAGCAGTTGACCGGCGTTGCTTGGTGGAACGTTGTTTTGATGCCTCGTGTAAGGAGGAGAAATGCGTACCATCACGTTTCCGACTTTGATAAAGGTCGGATTGTAGCCTATCGCGACTACGGTTTATCGTATCGTGACATTGCTGCCCACGTTGGTCGAGATCCAATGACTGTTAAAAGAATATGGAATCGGTGGGTTCAGGATGGTAATAAGAAACGCCGTGGTGGATCCCAACGGCCTCTTATCACTAGCAGTCGAGATGACAGGCGTCTTATCCGCATGGCTGTAACGGATTGTGCAGCCACGTCTCGATCCCTGAGTCAACAGATAGGGACTTTTGCAAGACAACAACCATCTGCACGAACTGTTCGACGACGTTTACAGCAGCATGGACTATCAGCTCGGAGACCATTGCTGCTGTTACCCTTGACGCTGCATCACAGACAGGAGCGCCTGCGATGGTGTACTCAACGACGAACCTGGGTTCACGAATGGCAAAACGTCATTTTTTCGGATGAATCCAGGTTCTGTTTACAGCATCATGATGGTCGCATCCGTGTTTGGCGACATCGCAGTGAACGCACATGGGATCATTGCCATACTGGCGTATCACCCGGCGTGATGGTCACCTCTTGTTCGCATTGGCGGCACTTTGAACAGTGGACGTTACAATTCAGATGTCTTACGACCCGTTGCTCTACCATTCATTCGATCCCTGCGAAACCCTACATTTCAGCAGGATAATGCACGACCGCATGTTGCAGGTCCTGTACGGGCCTTTCTGGATACAGAAAATGTTCGACTACTGCCCTGGTCAGTACATTCTCCAGATCTCTCACCAATTGAAAATGTCTGGTCAATGGTGGACGAGCAACTGGCTCGTCACAATACGCCAGTCATTACTCTATATGAACTGTGGTATCGTGTTGAACCTGCATGGGCAGCTGTACCTGTACACGCCATCCAAGCTCTGTTTGACTCAATGCCCAGGCGTTTCAAGGCCGTTATTACGGCCAGAGGTGGTTGTTCTGGGTACTGATTTCTCAGGATCTATGCACCCAAATAGCGTGAAAATGTAAGCACATGTCAGTTCTAGTATAATATATTTGTCCAGTGAATACCAGTTTATCATCTGCATTTCTTCTTGGTGTAGCAATTTTAATGGCCAGTAGTGTATGTTCGAGCGATACGAATTACTTCAAAGAAAACTATGTATTAACGCAATGAACTCTTTATTCACCCGAAGTAATGAGCGTTAACGACAGGAGATCTCAAATTGATTCCAAATGTCTGGATTCCCAGGAGGATTTATGCTCCGTTCCTCACAAGTGACTGCTAGTCAGACTGGATGCCTTGGAGTATCGTCTCAGTCGTGCGTCGGGTTTCCTGATGTTTTTCTCAGAAAGATGCCAGTACGTAGTAAAGCAAAGGGAAAGTCATAGAGTAAAACAGAAGTGTTATCTGGTGTTCACCATGGAGGTGTTTTAGGTGCTCTGCTGTTCTTAATCTATGTAAACGACTGTTGAGACAAACTGAGCAGCCCTTAATCACTGTTTGCAGATGATACTGTAGTAATTTATCATCTAGTAAAGTCATCAGAAGACGAAAAACAAATTCAAAAGGTTGCATGATGTCAAAAGTGGTAAATTAATGAAAAATGTGAGGTCATCTACATGATTTCGAAAACGAGTCAGTTAAATGTAGGTTCCACGATAAATCACACAAATTAAAGACTGTCAATTCACCTAAATACCTAGGGATTACAGTTACGAACAACTAAAATTGGGACGTTCACACATAAAACGTTGTAGGCAGATGAACCAAAGATTGCTTTATATTGCCAGAACACTTAGAAGATACAAAAATCCACAGAAGAGACTGCCTGTAGTACCCGTATCTGTCCTCTTCTAGAATATTGCTGCACGGTGTTGGAATCGAGGTCGTGCGGTAGCGTTCTCGCTTCCCGTTCTCGCTTCCGGCGGGGTCAGGGATTTTCTCTGCCTCGTGATGACTGGGTGTTGTGTGATGTCCTTAGGTTAGTTAGGTTTAAGTAGTTCTAAGTTCTAGAAGAGTGATGACCATAGCTGTTAAGTCCCATAGTGCTCAGAGCCATTTGAACCATTTTTTGTTGGAATCGTAGCGGATAGGATAGACGAAAGATATCGAAAATGTTCGAAAAAGGACAGCTCGTTCCGTATTATTGCAAAATAGGTGGAAGAGTGTCACGGATATGGCGTGGGAGTTGGATGGCAATCTTAAGAAAAGGCTGTTTTCGTTGCGGAGAGCCATTTTTACGAAATTTCGATGAGTAACTTTTTCCCCCGACTGTGAAAATACTTTGCTGATACCCACCTACGCATGGAGTTATGATCATTTTAAAAAAAAAGTGGAAGAAATCAGACCTTGCACAAAAGATTTAAGTGTTCACTTTTCCCGCGCGTTGTTCGAAAGTGTAACGGTAGAGAAAAGGTGTGAAAGTGGTTCGAGGAACGCTCTACCAGACTGGAAAGCACTCAAGTGTGAATTACAGAGTAGTCAGTTACGTGTAGCTGCACTGCTCAAAACACACTTGGTACACAAATTTTTCAGTTTGTGAGAAAATGGAGCAAAGCAAAACCAACATGAAATGGAAAACGTTAAACAAATCTTAAACGTATTGAGTGTGACGAATATATATATCGTACCATTCGGATTAATCTTTGGCAAACCGATTCTGCACACTGCATCGCAATCTACTCTGTTCACAAAGGCTCGGAGGCATGGAAGACACTTTTAAATTCGTGAGAGTGTCGGTGAAATTCTCTGTCTTAAACTTCATGAAGCTAACGAAGAAATTAATTACACATGAACTACACAATGTCTGTAAATGATTACCAAGTTGGTATTGTAAATGTGCTCATCTGACCCATAGCCAAACTGATCGTCGCCAAACGGTCGTGCCGCAAACTCTCTCTCTCTCTCTCTCTCTCTCTCTCTCTCTCTCTCTCTCTCTCCGCTGAAATCAGGACTATCAGCAGGATGCTCGAGTGTCTTCCAGTTGTCCGTAATAGATGAGCCTGGCTTCCAGATCGACTGGTGTCTTGTGTCAAACCGAGGTCAGCAAGGAACTTGGTGTACCATTGCACAATGCTGGTTTTCGACAGACATGCTGCTCCATGCACATTCTTCATACTCCGAGGGCCACAGCTCGTGGTCTAGTGGCTAGCGTTGCTGTGTCTGGATCATGGGGTCCCGAGTTCGATTCCTGGCCGGGTTGGGGATTTTCTCTGCCCGACAACTGGGTGTTTGTGTTGTCCTCATCATTTCATCATCATTCGTAAACTTGGCGAGATTGGACTGTGTAAAGATTGGGACTTCGTACGGGCGCTGCTAAACGCGCAGTTGAGCGCCCACAAACCAAACATCGTGTTTATACTCCGATGGATGCCTACTGGTGTTTGTCCTTCGACAGTCAAGGTAAGAATAACATCCGTTTGGACGCGTTTGGTATGCCGCATCAGTCCCTAGCTTACATGCCACTGCTTATACGCTCCCTAGGAATCGTGCATGTTGCATATACAGTGTAGCAACGCCCTGAAAGGAAAACTTTTTGATCGCTCCTTATTGCCACTGGATTGATAATCAAGTTATTTCGTATTGATTAGAATAATTAATTATTTCTAACCAAAATACAGCTTTTATTAGGAAAAGATTTTATAGCTTTTAGAACAATAATTTTGACAATAGCAGTTTAATGCGTTAAATGTGAAAAGTAAGGTTGTGGCCTCATTACTGCTCTTCTGATTGTGACTTGAATATTGGTTCAAAAACCGCAGTTTGTGGTAAAAATATTGTTGTCTGATTAGCATAAAGTACTAAAAGGTGAACTTTTGGGCACCTTTTACTGTTTGGAATGGAACTTTTGTTTGAATGACTGATTAAGAGGGCTGCAGATGTCCACTCAGGATTTTGGCGGAAAAGAAGTACAGTGCATTACATAAATTACATATCTGCAAGCTTTCGTAAGTTTGTAGAATCCCCACTATCTATTTCTACATGAAATTTAGCCCAAATTTGTCGCTCCCCCTACAAAGCGTCTACATATTACCGAAACTATGTATCCACAAACTTTGATCCAACTTAAACTCGCGTTGTAACCATCGACTAGACAGAATCTAATTTGAATTGGACTGTAAATCGTCTGCATATAACTTGTCTTTACACTAAATGCGCAACTGAAGTAAGACAATCATCGGGCCCTAATCAAAATTTTCACTTACCTCGAAGATTGACAACATTATTGCATATTTGTCGAAAGTACAACAGCAAGGAGGCAGCGGCTAAGGTAGATTTCTATTATTAAATAAAATTTCGAAACAGTATTCAAACTGTTGGATACTATATGGTGCAGTGTGTTAATGCATAATCATAAACCTTTTTTAAACCATGAGATGGGGAGAGTAACTATTCCTATGAAATGATTTTCCGAAACAATGATTTTATAATGAAGTATCTATTCAAAACATAGAGTAAAACTCCGAGTGATACTCACACACAACATTGGTCTGAACAATACTATACTTAACAATGTGGACAATGGTTTAATAAGGGTATAATGTCAACGTAGAATTTCTATGAAAAGTAAACAGCTTAATCAGTTGATACTTTAATGCATGACTCAGGGCAGGTATTTCTCTCAGCTCTGAGTGAGAGAACGAAATTAACTAGCTGACAACAGTCATTCCGATAAACTACTTGTACAGTGCTAACGCCTTATCTCAAACTTCTTGTCTTAAAAAAATATATTATTAAAAACTGATATTGTTTTCTCCTTTGAGTATATACATCAAATTCATCCTTGCAATCCTTTACAATAGGTCTTTCTCTATCTAAGAAATTCAATAAAAGTCAACACTGTACTATTGAATAAGTCCATCACATACCACACTTCAACTAAGAATGTATCAGACTGCGCAGAGCCAAAGACTGTGCAACGACAAGACCAAGGATTGCTTAACAGTAATTTAACCCTTAATTTACGAGGTGACTTTTCTGTAACGTATACTACGAGGTGTGGTCTCTGAGACCCCTATCTTTAAACCAAGATATAAGCTGTAAATCATTTGAAAACTGTGTCATATGACATTTATGAGTACAACTATATAAGTGTTGTTTAAACACTCCTTGTTGATTTTATTGCACTAAGGAAAGTCATCAGTTTTTAATTTTTGCATTAAGTAGAAATGACATACTTTTCTGAATCCATTTCAATAGTACACAAAACGAACTGTAAGAGAACTGAATTTTACGTCCTGAAAAATTATGGTTTCTTTGTAGAAAGCACATTTTCGCATAAAACTAATTTCCGGGGTTTAAACTTGCATACAAAATCTGAACTCAATAGCCAGGAAAAGAAAGGCTGCAAAATTAATATTCAGTACTGAGATCTACATCTTTCTTTACCACCACTCAGAATGAAACGTCCCCTTAGAACAATAATACAGGACTGTGCTTAAACTGACACACAATATTTTTTTTAGCGCAACGCAATCTGACTTTCAGAAATCCCTACAAAGGAATGGCCCTGACTAACATTAACCTGTACCTTTCACAAATCACTTACCTCACAAAAATCTTCGTTACTCAAGCTACTGAAATACAGCGAGCGCCACTACTGCCAGCTAAATAAAAGATTCAAACTACAGAAGGCACTAACTACTGATAGGCATAGTTAGCAATTGAAAGATTTTAATAGAGAACAAACAATGTATTTACCTTAATAGTGTTGAAAAATCATAATATACATAGCAGTTCATAATATCCAGTATTACAAATTTCAAAACTCCGCCATCTCTCTCCTCACATCCACCACTGCTGGCGGCTCACCTCCAACTGCGCAACGCTACGCGCTGTTCACATCCAGCTGCCCAACACTACAATGGCAGACAACAATGCAAACTATCCACAGACTGCACACAGCACAGCCAGTGATTTTCATATAGAGCGCTACGTAACGTTGCCAATAAGAAAACATAAACAGCCTACTTAGAAGAACACATATAATTTTAACCAACATTGAGTATTTTGTTGGAGAAACAGGAAGGTCCTCATCACCACTGTCCTTTAGTTCTTCTTCTGAGCCGCGCGGGGTAGCCGCGCGGTCTCGGAAGCCTTGTCACGGGCCGCGCGACTACCCTCGTCGGAAGTTCGAGTCCTCCCTCGGGCATGGGTGTATGTATTGTCCGTAGCGTACGTTAGTTTAAGTTAGATTAAGTAGTGTGTAAGCTTAGGGTCCGATGACCTCAGCGGTTTGGTCCCATAGGATCTAAAAATAAAAAATTCTTGATCTTAATGGTCCTCTTATTCGCCAGCAGAATTGTGAATACTCGCTATTGAAACATCGTTGTCTTCTTCGTCTACTTCTTGTTCTATATCACTGACATCATTCCCCATCCCCTGATTAAAAATTTCATGGAACTTAGAGTGTGTAAAATTTTCACATTCTTGCTAACACATTTTGTAGTGAACTGACGAAAGCAGGTGCGTAGTTCACGAGGCGCGGTCTAGGAGACCCCCATCACATGTCAGCAACAATCAAATCATGGGATAACGCAGCTGACATTAATAATAATCTGTATGGTTGCTGATTAAAACAGGCTGAGTAGTGTATAAAAACGCTCCACTATAATTGACCTACGAGAGCGACTTGGAAAATACTGGCGCGGTCTGAGAGACCACACCTCGTGAGTTAAGGGTTAACTTGCACTCTCTCTCTCTAACGTTGATAACTTATAAAAATCAAAATGACACGTCCACCTTACAAGCTCAACATATTAAAAGTGGATTCTAGGGGGAACAACCTACACAATCCATAATCCAATGCTGATGAGGTGGGAGTGTACAGAACCAACAATGCACCACCATATGACACAATAGTTGGAAGGACCACACACTACTTGTCTTGTCAAATACATATGAATGGCGAGGAAAGAAGTGACGGACAATCTCTACGTGAAGAACCAGGAATCGTAAGAGCTGTGCAGTCGTAGTTGCTGGAATGCTAATACGATACAAGGCACGGAGCGAGTTAGAGTCTAATCATGCATGTTGCATAATCAGAAATCAGGGAAATATCGGATTCTTTCCTTATCACTATTATTCCCCGAGTATGACTAGTCTTAGAACGGTGGCGCAGCGATCGCTTATGGAAGTATGTAGGACTGTAAGGCCGTAACGTTGCATGGGAGTTGAGAGCACGATCTTCTTGTTATAAAGTAGGGCTACCACGATGATAGTAGTCGAATCTCGGCGTCAAATAGGCTCTAACGTAGCTACATTTTATGAGATTGCAGAGGTTATAAGAAGAAAATTAAGTGATGCAGTATACACGACTTTAGCTACGTCCCATGAAAGGAAGAGTGATATCTGGAAAAAATGTCGTCTTCGGCAATCCAAAGTGGTTGTGTTCTTGTTTATTCCATATCCACCATGAGAGGTCGGCCGGAGTGGCCGAGTGGTTCTAGGCGCTTCAGTCTGGAACCGCGCGACCGCTACGGTCGCAGGTTCGAATCCTGCCTCGGGCATGGATGTGTGCGATGTCCTTAGGTTGGTTAGTTTTAAGAAGTTCTAAGTTCTAGTGAACTGATGACCTCAGATGTTAAGTCCCATACTGCTCAGAGCCATATGACCATCCACCATGAGAAAACGTATGTGCTCCGTCAGACGGAAACGGTACACAGAGTTATTTGGTCATGTCAGCTTGGGTTTTTGCCCCAATAGCGAGTTGTGTAGCTTACCTTTTATTTCTGCAACCTTTTCGAAGAATGCTCTAAATTTAATTTTAATGATCACCATCAAGAGAATATATATTCTTATACAGTCGTGACAATTTCGGTAACGTGTCGAAGCAGTGAGTTACTCACCGCAACTGTTCAACATTTTCTAAATGTGGATTAAATATTAAAATAAATGTACAGAGTACAGAGATCTTCGGAAAAGTTACACACACACGCACGGATACACACACACACACACACACACACACACACACACGCACGCACACACACGCAAACACGCACACACACGCAAACACGCACACATACACACACACACACACACACACACACACACACACACACACACACACACACACACACGCTATGCTGGTAGAGTCCACTAGTACACGTCTAAAGTGACGAGTTTTCGGTTAAATGTGCAGTGGCGGAGAGAGCATTCGGAGATGGCGAGTTCGGAGATGATGACACAGGAACTGTTGACGAGTTTAAAGCGAGAATATGAAGTTCATTTCTGATCTCTAAAACTGACCTGTCACAATAGAGGCGCTAACGAAAAGTAAAGAAACAGTCAAGTATCAGTTTTTCAACATATTACTAATTGGGTGATTTGTGGGACGGCCGTGGTGTGTTTCCAATAGATCATGCTGGCAGCATAGCATCGATATTTCCTGAGGAGATTACAGGAGGATATCAAGATGAAATATTGGAAGAATCTGTACCAGGGGCTGATTTCGCCTCCCGACAACGCTGCAGGTCATTCTACTCAGCACCCAACGTACCGTAGTACTTTTGGTTAATTGACTCTCTTCTCAGATCTGCGAAATCTGAAACTTGACGTTAGTTTATTGGCAGACAGTTATTCGACCCAAATAATGATGCATACAAAAACCGTACTGTTTGCGATAAGAGACAAAACTCAACATTTGCTGCGTCGTGACCACACCCAGGGTGTGTGGATGATAATGTGATGTGACGCAGAAATACATTTTCTCGTCTCCCTTTGGCTTTACAGAGCACATTCTTCTAGGGAACCGTTACCCTCCCTGGCCTCTAATTGGCTAGTTTGTCGTGAACACAGCCTTATCAGCAAACAGACATGAAGGTGTGGAGCCAGTCTGAGGGGAAAACTGCACGGAGAGATAAGTACACAGCGTGAGTGCGTGTTGTAAATAGTATGGGTGATATTCTACTGTAATTTTGTTTGTTCCTTGTCTTAAAGTGGTTGTGATTTCGAGTGGTACACATTTAAAGCTCTCGTGATCAGTAATAGCATCAATGGGACCCTAAAAGTATTTAAATATTCATTGCCAATAGCCTAGCACACTTTTGTGGTGATCTTTGTTGCACTCAAAATGAGGGTTATCAGTGGACTTACGGCTCAGTGATATCCGCACCATAGGTGAACTTCTATAGAAGAGTGAAAAGAACATTCGCGACATATGTCTAAAGCGTACATATCCATCTGCAGTCACGCTTGAAATATCTGGCAATTACATCTAGCCTGCATCATTACGTTTTCGGCAGAAATGGCGAGTGGAGATTTTGCAAGAGTCAGTTGCAAGAGTCAGCTGTACTCTTACTAAAATGTTTTCTATGTTTGGTGGGGGGGGGGAGAGGGGGAGTGTGTCAAGACCGCCATGGACTCCCTTCCTTCCATTACATCCTCCTTATTCTTCTGTTTCCTGAGGTAATACTTGGAATCTTCCTCCTTTTGACACTTGGTTCCCAGTTCTGGATCTGAGTCAAGGAGCGTAAGTACGAGTACAATGCTCTTTATAAAACAAGACGACCAAGCGTTTAGTAAAAGCACAAGTGACTCGTGCTCGTTCTTGTCTCTAAATTCTTAATATAACTGGACATTGTGTTTGGCCATTGTGTTCAACGATAACGCGGTAAAACTAAGAATAAGAATTTTTGGTGGGAACCAGCTCATATTTATTATTAGTGATCCGACTAGCCGTGAGAAGTGGTAGGACAAAGTGAAGGGTACTGGAATCTATGTCAAGACTGAGGTCAACAGATATTTACGAGGGTAAGTCAATTATTATCCGCAATTTAGTTATATTTTTGTTTATTTTGGTTCTACTGTCGTTTTACGTTGATGCCGCTTGCTTTGTTTATTTGTTGTTGTATCTATGCCATTTTCAAGCGGCTAGATTAGTTTCTTTGTCGCTGCCGTGCTGTTAATCATGGCTGCTCCTCTGTCTATTTGCACCAAAGAAGAACAATGTTCAGTGATCCGTTTTTTGCTGTCGGAAGGCGATCAGGGGCCGAAATTCATTGGAAGACTTTCGGTACAGTACGGGAACAGTGTTTTTTCCACAACGGAGTGTCTACGAATGGACCGAAAAATTCCGAAATAATCGCACAATTGTTACGCACGATGAAGGAGCCGGACGACCGTTTACCGCGACAAATGAAGAAACCATTAAGCGTCCACGTGAAGTGATTCTCTTAGACAGACGATTAAATATTGACGAAGTGCCACATCGTCTTCAAATTAGTCACGGTTCTGTCTACGACATCATCCACAACAGACTTGGTTTTCATAAAGTTTGTGCAAGATGGACCCCAAAACAACTCACACAGCTGCATAAACAAACGCGCTTGGACATCTGCAAAAAAATATTTGGATCGCTATGGTAACGAAGGGGACAACTTCTTAGACAGGATCATTACTGGTGACGAAACATGGATCCATCATCACGAGCCGGAGAGTAAACGGCAGAGTATGGAATGGAAACATCCTAATTCGCCGTGCAAGAAATAGTTCAAGACCTAACCGTCCTCAGGAAAACTGATGCTTACGGTTTCTTGGGGCGCACAAGGTGCAGTACTCGAACATTATGGGGAAAGGGGCACAACGATAAACAGTGTGCGTTACAGTGAGATGCTTGCTGCCAGGCTAAAGCCAGCAATTTGAAGCAAACGCCGAGGATTGCTGTCAAAAGGTGTTGTGTTGTTCCGCGCCAATGCCCGTTCGCATACTGCTGCCTACACTGCTGAAACTCTCCAGAAACTCAAATCTGAAGTACTGGATCATCCTCCATATAGTCCCGATCTTGCCCCTTCTGACTATCACTTGTTTGGTCCACTCAAACAGGCATTAAGTGACCGTCGATTTGCATTGGACGAGGCAGTGAAAGAAGCGGTGCTTTCCTGGCTCGCAGCGTAACCGAGAACCTTCTTTTATGAGGGCATCAGGAAACTCGTACAACGATGGCCCAAGTGCGTTGAAACGGAAGGAGACTATGTCGAAAAATGATGGTCTTGTAAATTTCCTATTTGATTACAATAAAATTTTGTAACTACTTTGCTGATAATAATTGACTTACCCTCTCATAATACTTAATGACTGATCAAAATCACAATAAAAATAAATAGAGAACAAATATCTTTAAAACTGAAATCCAGTTACAAAATAGCGTTAACACTTTAAGGATGTGCCAAAAAGTGAGAAAGTCTGTATGAAGAAAGCACAAGAAGATCTCCTCACCTGAGCACTTCTGGAAATCAGTGATACAAGACAGCAAGAATTTTAAAAAAGTTAAGCAACACAAGATGGGTGGCAAAGCAAGTGAATTGCAAGCTGCGCAGTATATGTATCGCATTATTATAATTGCGACACTCACATTTCCCCAAAATAAGCCGGGATACGAGTAACCCTAATGATGGGCAACAATCTAATGACCACGAAACATAGATCTCCCTTCCCACCTCCCTACTTCCAAAAAAAAGGTTATGTATAGAGGGCACAGCTCAATGCTGTTGTCAATGTGACGGACGAGAATATCACTTACTCCATTAAAAAAAAAATGGAAACGCTACAGAAAGTTTCCAGCCTGTGAGTACAAAACGCACCTTCACAAATAAAAGGTTTAAGCTATGTCCCATAAATGGGTCGGCTTCTTCGGGCCTAGCAGTGTGGCGGAGCGTCTCAATACGATTAGATACACTAAATTTAGAACGAAAACTACGGAGCTTCCCACGCTGGTCGGGCGTCGACTTGGTGTCTTGTCCTTCGATGTCTGAACAGAATAGACAAAAATGTTGTGTCAGTAATTCTCACTCGGGGCTAGCAGAGCTGACGAAAGCATAAAGCAGGCCGCAGCCTTACTTCCACCAAACATGCCCAGCTCCAGGAGACCTTCGCACTTTCTAACGATGATCACGTATTGCCAACTGCAGACAAAGAGGACCCAGAAACCGTTTCCAGTCAAGAAAACACGAAACTTCCCTCCTAGAAAATGTGACCGGTACACTCTAAATAAAATTAACCACGATATGGTGACAAAAATGAGTCCATTTGCCCAGGAATATGTGACAGTAATGTCACAATCTTTCCTCGACGAATAAATCATTTACTGGCAGGCGTTTACTGCTTGACGAAGAGTAGATCTTTAAAGTGGAACTTTTTTGCACAGCACTCTTGTACAACTACAGTCTTTGTCAAGTTAGCGACCGAAAACGTGGCACACTGAAGAATGAAATACAGAGTGAATCACCTAAAACGTGCACCGCCAATATTTCGGAAATGGAAAGTGCTATTATGTGCGGTTTGCACAAAATGGATTCGTATTCAGGGACTTGTACTGTTAGCGAATCAAAAAAGATTGTAATAATACTTAAATGTAATTTTTTGTGTAAACATCCACTTTTTAAATGAAACGATGACTCTAAGAAAATAAAAATAAGGTAAATTAGAACGTCAGTGGTGGTTGTTGCAAGATTCTAGTGTGAATCATTTACGAGATATTGTATGTCGAAAAATTCATGCACACATTAGTTATGTTGATTGTGACCAGTAACGAATAACTGATCATCATAGTTTGTGTTCAAAAGACTACCAGCAGCGGTGATATACACTTCTAGTCTGGTATGGAAAGACTGCTGCACACGTGCTAGCATTTCAGTGGAGGTGTACGTGCGGCTACAGTTATATGCCGTCGAATAACATCAGTTGTAATTGGTATGTCCTTGTAGGCAGCGCCTTTTAGCTTTCCCCACAGAAAAGAGTCTACAGGTGTCAAACCTGGGGAACGGGTCAGCCAAGGTAAGGTCATTTGCGTCTAATCCAGCGATTTTGAAACACCTCATGAAGACATGCTGTAGTACTTCGTGCAAAATGGGCTGGACAACCATCAAGTTGGTACTACGGGTTCCTCCTAGATAGCAGAGGAACGTAGTATATGTGGAAGAAGGTCTGTTAGGAGGCTGCGATACTTGCGCGCGTTCGTATTCTGCCTATGAAAAATGGGCCTATCAGCTTGTTGTGTACACAGCTCCGCGTAGTCAGCGCGTACACAACTTTCCCACTAGAGCGCGCCCCGCTAAGCACAACAGCGCAGGCGCAGCGTTCGTCCGTCTCCGCACTACGAGATGGCGGTGCCATAGAGACAGACCAAATTTTGCTTCCGCTGATCCGCGTATTAATATGTAACGCAGCCAATGAGATTGCTGCTAACGTAGAACCTTTCCTCCTCGCAGATCACACTCGCGCAGTGGTACATGAACACACGAGGTATTATAATGAATGTACAGACCTCCGATTAGTCAGTCTGCATTTGTCTGCTCCAGTCTGTACCAGTCTGCATTAGTTCTACATTTGTCTGTACCAGTCTATAGTCAAGTTTCAGTCTGCGCCTAATAAGATTACCATATTCTTGTACATAGCCATGAAGATAAATTTATAGACACTTTTGTCAAGTATCAGAGATATATGTGAGAATAAGATTAACATACCAATACCAAAGGAACTTTAGATTGTCAATTGTAAATAGCATTCAGAACCAAGTTAAGCAATTTTTGTGCTTGTTATTATTTTAATAAATGTGTGTGAAAATTAACCAAGTTCTGTTTAAAGTTGGTCACCGCCAATCTGTTAGTCTAAACGTGCAAGTGGCATTTCTGTCGTCTGACCTAACGGCAGAAGATAAACACGCCACGATAAGACCACAAGACATATTGCTGACACTCGCCTACTTCGTTAGAGCGACAAGTCAAATAATCTGTTGGTGTGTGTACTGGAGGTCTTACAGTACACACACCACACAGCTGAAGGTTCACTATCCCACGCCGCATGTTTACACTCCAAGGCCTCTAATGTTTCACCTGATGAAGCCAACGTGTATTGTCAACAGACCATTAGTGCATATTTAGGCGTTTAACCTGCCCATGGTTGGTAAATGTGGCGTCATCACTAAACGAGATACATGAAAATATACAGAAGTTCACATTTAAAAAGTGTATGTTTGCACAAAAAATACACTTTTTAAGTATTATTACAGCCAGTTTATTGGCTAATAATGCGAGCTCCTCGCTACCGATACATTCTGCGAAAACTGCACGTCAACAGCACTTTCCATTAATGCAATATTCGCGATGCAAGTTTTGGCTGAGTCACCCTGTGTAGATAAGGAAATAACACCATCTCAGAGTTTCATGGTAGCAGCAAGACTTTTTTTCGAGGTGACGGTTAATACTTTATGACTAACACTCGTACACAGAAACGCCCTTATAATGTGAGTGCCGCTGCATACGTGGGGTCATCTTACTCCCAGAAGACCGTCAGGTGTACGTCGCCGGGTGCGCGTCGACCGAATGGCACACGTAGCAGGGTAGCGGGGCTCGGGTCCACAGGGTCGGGTTAATGAGGCGCCGGCCCGCGTCCTCTGACCGCTGTGATTGGACGGGCAACCCGAAACCGAACAGGGGACCCGGCGCGGCGCCGCGCCGCGCAAGGATATAATTGAGATGCAATTATAAATAATTGAACCGCAGTCGGTAGCAGGCGCAGGCGACCGGCGGGTATCGCGTGGCTCCATTAGCGCAGCTGGTCCCATTACCGCACAGTGCCGCTGTGCTGCAGAGGTTACGCTCGTCAATCCGAGACCGACACGGCTCACATGCCAGCGGACACTCTGCTGCCGACATTGTGACGTCTGCGCCGGCCGCCTACGCGAAACTTCCACAGCGGTTGCCGTTACTGACACATTGTCTGAACTCTACCTCAGCAATGTCCGGTAATCTGTGAGCGCGAGGTGAGACGGTCTAATGAGGAGACACAAGGTCCGGTGATCGGGTGTAATGGAGAACGGGTGGGAGTTATTGTTGATCATAACACCCTCCATCACATAAAGAAGGAAACTCTTTAATAAAATCGTACGTATTTCTACACTTACGACGTTATTCGTTAGTATCTCCCGAAATTCATCAAACAGGCTTACCGATAATCCAGTTACCCAGTTCGGTGGCAGGTCCACCATATACCCCCCGTACTTACATGAAGGGCAGCTTCTCTCGCTTGACGTTGACCGAGGTCGCCGTCTCGAGGACGAAGTGTCAGTGTGTCGTAGCGGCCTTTGAAGATAACACTGGCATTTACAAAGTTGTCGAACGCCGGCTGCAGTCTGCGTGCCATTGCCTTTGGCATCGCTAAAATCTGTACTACATGGGCTAGCCGGAGGCCAGATGAGTGTTAAGAAAATCCGCCTGTTGTAACATGTACAATGCACTGCCACGAACGTTCGTGCGGTTAGCTTGAAGCAGGCGTCTGTAGTTAAATCAGATCGTGCGCTGCATATCACTCTTGAAGGTGATCCCCAAACATTTGAGCTTGTCCACTTATGACAATGGAGCTACACTCCCTGTTGAAAGACCTTTACCAACGAACATAGCAATAGACTTCGTTAGATTCACACGGCTTCCTAAAGTAGTCCTATACTGCTTGATCCACTCCAGTGCCTCTCGCACTTCATCCCCTGATAGAAACAAGAACACTACGTCATCTGCATACTCACGGCAAATAAAAGCATGCCCCCTCATTGTTATCCCCGTCAACCGCTCCTCAAACCGTGTAACTGTGGCTCAAGCGCGATAGTATAAAGGAGCATCGACAGCGGGCATCACTGACGGACTGTAATAGGGTCCGCTGCAAGGCCATTTATCAGTACTTTCGACATGTCTCCTCGGAGGAGTCGCAAGGCGATGTGTATAAATTTGTGGGAGAAGGAGTGCTTAAGGCGTGATCGAAGTACACTGCCACTAAGGGATCGCGAGTGCGGCAGGTCGATGCCATTGCTGTGATGCCACGGGAATCGCTGAGCGGCGTCTGAATGTCAGTGTCATCACCAAAGCACGTTTTATCCATAGAGATGACTTGAGGGACGAAGCGCCGAAGGTGAGTGGTGAGAAGCCAGGTAAAAATCTTGAGGTCACAAATTAACATGGTCATCGGCAGATAATGTGCAACTCCCCGACCTCCCGCCCTTTTGGGGCCCGGAGTAAACAAGCCTTCTACGAATCCTAGTGGTAGAGGAAGGTCAGGTTTCATCAGTTTTTCATACATTGCAGTCCAGCGTGGAACCATGATGGCGTGAATTGTGCGGTAGAACTCCAACAGTAAGTCGTCAGGATGTGGGCTTTTTTGCCGCACCCTTATGAAGAGCATCAGCGACGTCATCAGCCGTAAACGTTGCTGTGAGAGTCTTCGCAGCAGCCCCGTGAAGGGTTCATGTCAACGAGCGGAAGACATCGTTCATTACCGCAAAGTTCTGGTCCTCTGCTGCAAAGAACTATTTGTATTGGTCTACAAAGGCGTCTGCTATATCATTCTCGGACGTCAATCGCCGATCATATGGCATGTCGAGAGCGTTGACCAGCTTTCTCCGTCACTTCTCCTTCTCTCGGATGATGTAACGCATGGACGGGAGTTCTCCTACCAAATAATGACATCTTGCACGTACTATTGTGTCCTCAAGGCAGCCACGCGTAAGCGAGAGTACTCGTATCTTCGCCTTACTCCACTGAATTTCAACCTGTCATTGAACAGAGTGGCATGGCCTGACAATTCACGGAGAATGGTGAAGTATTAGTCCATGGTACGTCGTTGCCACAGCATTTTGACATTACCGGAATTCATCATCGAGCTACATAAAGTAGGCTTGGTGCAATTGAGCACCACCGAAGTGTTGGATACTTTGGAAAGCGCCTCACACAGTTGTTCCACATGGATGGATTCCGGATCCCTGAGATGGGCAACGTTCAGCTTCCACGGGTTTCGACCGCGCCACACCTACCGCCTCTGGAGGAAAACAGAGCAAATGCAGGCGATATGGTCGGAGAAGGCCGTAGGCCACATCTCATCGTCAAGGGTGGCGCTTACGAATCATCGGGAAACACAGACACGGTCAAGATGACTTGCTGGACGTCTGACGATATACATATATCCAGGTCCATCACCATTCATGCTATCCCAAATATTCATTAGGTTCAGTTCATCAACGAGCTGCTTTAGTTTCTGGCATGTGGTGAATTGGGATGTTGGTCCTTTTGGGATAACACTCAATTGAATTCCGTGCCAAGAACATTACGTTCGTAGCGGCCCACAAACAAATGAGCGGCTTCTTCTGAACAGACTAGCGACCGTTCCCGTCGCTTGGCCGTGCCCGAAGGAGTGTAAACACTGATAATTCGGACACCGTGGAAAGTCACGGCAAAACTCCTAGCCGATGGTAGGTAAAGCCCTTCGTCTACCTCAATGTCTTCTTTGAAAAGGACAGCCGTCCCACAGCCGCTGTCAGCACATGGCTTGAGGTAAGAAACATAGCCATAGATAGTAAGAAACGTCGCTAGGCAAACTTCTTGCAGAAGGGCAACATCGAGGTCCGACGCCCTCAAATTTTCTCGGAGCACCCGTTGTTTACAAGGGGTGCCGATGGTGTTGACTTTGATGGAGCCAATGGTGTAACTTGACGCGGGACTGGGACGACTGGGACGCTCTTGGAGGCAGAATGAGTAGCACGAACAGAAATGTTGTCCCAGGGGGCTGCCCATCCCCATTCGGTATCGCTGTCGACTAGCAGTCGTGTGTTGGAGCAGCAGCATTCGCTGTTATTACAACGATGGATGTTTCGTCTTTTGCATCATAAGACCACGCAGAGGTGAGTGGACGGTGTACATCTAATGAAGTACGTGTCGAGCCCAAAGGTATTGTCATGTCGGCGGTGAAAGAGTGATGCTGTCTCAGCTGCCGTTCAACGTCCGGGAGTAGCTCCGACGGGGAGCAGGTTGGTTCTTCCACCACGGAATCGTCCATCCAGTGAACATCTTGAGAGTTGTGATCCTCATCGTCTTGTGATTGCGTCCTGCAGGTGTCAGACGTGGCGATCCGCTGTTTCCGACGTCTTCTCGGCGACTGTTACTTGTGCACATGATCTTCATTGTCCGAAGACGCCTTATGGTGAGGCACAAAAGCATCGGTAGGCACAACCATGGAGCAAGGGCCATCCCCTGCTCCAGAGATTGCTCACAACTGCACAAGACAGGAGTAGCGGGAAGTGTGTCGTTCCGCCCGTAAGATCTTGAGGCACTACAGGAGATGGCAATGTGTCAGTAGTAGGAGGCAGTGGTGACAGTGGTAGGTGATCGTTATCGAGAATTTCGACAAACGTTAGCGGGAGCATGATAGGGGCGGTCGTGGTCTGCTGGTCCCCAAGCGGTAACTGTGCGATTCTGCGTTGCATACAGCTTGAATGGAGCTGTCCTTCTCGGCCATATGCCCAGCAAGTCATCGGCTAGCCATCATAAATTATAATTCCCAAGTCCCGCATGATCCACAGTTACGTCACTGATGTGTTCAATACCAAACATAAAACTACTTCGAGTTGCACGTAGAATTCAGTCACATACTTCTTCATTAATCAGTTTCACAAATGTCACGCTGCTCGCTATAAACAGACGGATGCCAGTAAGATCGTTGCAGTCAATCTTCACTTTTTTCTGATAAACCGCTAGATTTCAAGTGCTTTTGTTTCGACCATATTCAGGTGTAAAAGGTGATCGTTAGTGTCGATTTTCTATGGGCACAAGCCATTCTCTTACTAAGGAGATATAGCGCACTAAGACGACAGAATCACGTAAACAACTCCGCGAGCGGGGTGCGCGGTGAGGACATAAAAAGACGTCCGGGTTGCTAGCCTGCCGAAGGGCTCCTGAAAATTTTCCGCACCAAGATAATTCGAACCGCCTTACCCTCAGGTCGAGCGCCACCACACAAGCGCCTCGGCCATCTGCACACACGTCCCATCCGACGTAAATTCTCAACTTGTCACAGGCTAGGAGCGTCGATTGACCATTAACCTTTGCTTGCAGCTTTTGGATTGGTACTTAAAGATTTCAGTCGTAGTATGCATCCACATTAAAGTTGCAGTGGGCTGTCCATGCCCTTAGTATTTGGCCTGAACAGGGCAGTGAAATAAATTCAATTACACGACATGTATGGTGGAGTAAGTAACATGTTTCTTCGTGTCTCCTGTTGAAACGTGTGCTCTCGGAATTTTTCAGGAATGCTTCCCACGACGCACATTCATCTCATCAAAACCAAAACGTTTCGAGACTAGACTTAAAAAAAGACAGAAAACGTTAATGTGGTTGTTTCAAGGCTTCAGGTGTCCTACGCAGCTTCCTCCCCCCACCAGAGTACAACACCCAGCATGTTCATACAAAAATGCGGAACTGTCAGAAAATTACTTATTTGTGATGTTGTTCAGCTCGTTCATTACATTAGTTAGTTTGAATGTCAGTTATGTAGTTAAAACGTTGAACCTTCATGTGAATTTCTGCGCTTTGTCTCTTGCGGTGACGCGCGGAGTGGCCACGCGGTTTGAGGCGTCATGTCACGGATTGCGCGGCCATTCCCGCCGGAGGTTCGAGTCCTCCCTCGGGCGTGGGTGTCTGTTTTGTTCTTAGCATAAATTAGTTTAAGTAGTGTGTAAGTCAAGGGACCGATGACATCAGCAGTTTGGTCCCTTAGGAATTCACACACATTTGAACATTGTTTCCGTTTGTGGTGTATTCTTTATGGTAACATCAAGTCTTGTCACCGATGACAATGTTTTCCAGAAAATAACTGTACGCGTTTTGCACTTCATTGAAGTCGCAGCAGGAGGCCACACGCTGTTATTTTCGTTCAGGAGACAAAATGCACGGGACGAATTTTGCATACACTTCTGCTTCTTCAAAACATTGTGTAGAATGTCTTGAACAGTAGATTCAGAGATGTTGTTCCATTGTAATCTGTACCACAGCAACGTTGACACACTACAACTACACGTCGACTGCTTAACACCCTCCACCTGAAACTGACTGATCGAATGAACATTAGTTGAACATGGTACCTTCGCTGATGCACTCCCGATGCTTGTATGCCAGGGATACAATAAAACTTAGAACTTTTTGGGCGGACGCTGTATTCCACGCCTTCCACTGGAGTTCACGCAGTACTTCCGAACCTTGTCGAACTAATAGAACAAAATCGCTACTAATCGCACAGCTCTTCTTCAAATCGCCTCTCAGAGATGTGTTAGAAAAGTAATGAGACGGAATTTTTCATCAAATTTTTTTTTCAAGCAACGATGTTGCCCCTTCAAACCAGTTCCCTTCCTTAGTTATACACAGGCGGAGTCGTTGTTCCCATCTTGAAAGCAGTGCTGAAACGCTTCAGCTGGTAGGTCCTTTAACATTCCTTTGAATATTCTAACGAGTCCAAAAATGATGCCTTTTCCAGACCTTTCTCAATTCCAGGAAAAGAAAAATTTCCCAAGGATTCAGGTGAGGTGAATAGGGGGGCTGTGGAACAACAGGAATGCCTTTTGAAATAAAAAAATTCGCGGTGGAAGTGATCGTGTGACAGGGGGCTTTGTCAAGATGCAGCATCCACTTGTCCGCTATGTGCTGTCTCACTAGATTCACCCTTTTTCTGAGCCTTTCAAGGGCATCCTTGTAAAACACTTGACTGATAGTTTGTCCTGGAGAAACGAATTCATTATACCCGATACCACTACTGTCGAAAAAGTAAATCAGCCTTGTTTCGATTTTCTATTTGCTCATTCCAGCGTTTTTCGGTCGAGGAGATGTCTCAGGGTTTCACTTGTCACTTTGCCGCTTTGTCTCAAGATAGTACTGAATAATAAAGGATTCATCGCCTGTCATCACACTAGTGAACCATTCGTGGTTATTGGCAGTCCTCTCAAGAAGATCAACGCACACGTTTCTTCGATTGTCCTTCTCCTCAATTGCAAGATTTCTTTCACCATTTTCGCACAAACGTTTCACAAGTGAAAAGATTCAGTCAAATTATCAGGTACAATGAAAGTGCTTAAGTTCAACAGGTCACCCACCATCCTTATTGTGAAACGTCGTTCTGATCTCACAAGAGCACGCACACATTTGACCTTTTCGTCGGGTTCTAAAGCTGAAAGTCTTCCTGAGCTAGGTTCATCTTCAGCGTGTTCTCGACCTCAAAATGGTTCAAATGGCTCTGAGCACTATGGGACTTAACATCTGTGGTCATCAGTCCCCTAGAACTTAGAACTACTTAAACCTAACTAACCTAAGGACATCACACACATCCATGCCCGAGGCAGGATTCGAACCTGCGACCTTAGCGGTCGCGTGGTTCCAGACTGTAGCGCCTACAACCGATCGGCCACTACGGCCGGAGTTCTCGGCCTCCCAAAAAGATTTGTATCAGCGAAAACCATGTGCTCATCATGAGGAATGTTCCCTATCGGCCTGTTTCAACTTTCCAAACATCACACTCGCGGATTCCCTACGTTTCAAAACGGTTCAAATGGCTCTGAGCATTATGGGACTTAACATCTTCGGTCATCAGTCCCCTAGAACTTAGAACTACTTAAACCTAACTAACCTAAGGACATCACACACATCCATGCCCGAGGCAGGATTCGAACCTGCGACCGTAGCGGTCACGCGGTTCCAGACTGAAGCGCCTAGAATCGCACGGCCACACCGGCCGGCTCCCCATGTTTAACAGGAAACTTGATTGCATAACGTTGCTCTAAATTCCGTTGTTCCGTTTTCGTGACACACAACAAAAACACAACTTCACTAATGGACTCTCAAAAATAACGCGATGTTTGTACGTAGCTGAAACTCGGACTGAGCATCTGGAAGGGATGGACACAGCGTTGCCAGATCGTTCGCAGTGTTATCAGTCCCATTAATTTTCTCACACACCTTGTACCTCTTAGGTTAATTAAACTTGTTAAGGACCCCAGGCTGACAAACCATACTCAACACATTTTCCAACGAATGTAAGTGACGTCCGTCGTGGATGGATTACTGTTTCTTGGGATTCCTTTGCTAGATATCAGTAAGCTCAGTTTTCCCTCAGTTAGATAGGTTGTTCGTTCTAAGGAGATATGTCGATGTACTTGGTTCTGTGTGTGGTTCCAGCAGCAGATAGCGGATTTTGTAAATAAACGCGCGTTGCACAAATTCCATATACAAGGTGGATCAACTAAGGTACTATCATAAATGGTTTGTGGAACCGCGTAGAATACCTTAATTCTGTTTCCACACTCATTAATTGTAAAAATGTCCTCACTGAGAGGTGTATAGGTTCTTGTCATAGCACTGTTAATCACGAAAATTTCTTTATCCACCTCATAGTTTTGTAAACGAAGCTCTAGTAATTTCTGATGCTAATATCGTAGATCTACAAGAGCCAAATTCGAAAGCCTTTCACTCTCAGTTACATTCGATCCAAATTGGACTCATACATCCTACTCAGCATCCTCCTGGGGAGCTTCCTTTTCAGACAGTCTTTACATCGGACAGAGTGATCATCTTGTTCGACGTCAATTGCGGCCTCCATTACGCGCAACTCCTGTAGTGACGCGAATACCAGGGGATTTGCAAGCTCTCTGAGTATTTTACGCTTGAGGATGCGTGTTTCATCACATCCTCTCCGTTGGTCCCCAAATGGCACAGATACAACGTATCTAACTCATCGCAGCCCAAAATTCCATTCTGGATAGCGCACTTGCGTATTACGGTTCATGTAAACTGCATAGATTCGTAAACTAATGTGGATCTATTTGCACAGACACGTAATACGGTTGGAAGAACACGAACAAAATCGTCACAGCACCAAAACGCGATGCCTGAATTCACCATAATAGAACGGGAGTGGTCCTGAGTGTTTCATTGTGCTGTCTGTGTGTCTCGTATCTGCTTCTGCGCCACAGTTTTGCACAGTCTTGCAACAACCTGTTACATTCATTTCTTTCGTCGTGACCGACGCATCCTCACGTAGTGTGTTGTGAAAAGAATTCGCAATACTGATAGTAGTAGTTTTATTCAGCCGTGAATGCCTTTCCCAAGAAAATTGGCCGTTTCATCTTAATATCACGTTTTATGAGCAACAAAATAAACATAATTCGTATTTGCAGGCATTTACATACTTACAGATCTAATTTGAACAGGATGGGACGGGTAGTTGGCCATGACCTTGTAATATGAACCATCCTGGCATTTTTCTGAAGTAATTCCGGGAAATAACGGGAAACCAACAGCGGGATGGCTGGATGAAAACAGGAAACTCCACACTCGCGAATACAAGGCTACATTGTTTACAACGGTGCTAGCTTATTCGTTTTACCCACAGTGTACAATCTATTTTGCATAGACGTTATTTAACAATGCAAAAGGCAAGTGCCACACCGTTCATTTATTTCCTTTATTTCTCACTACCAGCCACTGAACATACTATACACACATTCCTTTATAACGTCATATTACACACAACTAGCAGCCACCTATATCTAAACGTTTACTCGTTGCTCCCCCCCTCCCCCAAATATAGAGAAATACTTTCTTTTTATATAATGTCTGAAAGTTTATATGATTTGGAGGGTTTATTTAGGCTTTACATTTTTCGTTGCGAAATTTATATAGTGTTTTTGATGTAGATGAAAGAGAATTTCAGCTTGATGTTTACTTTTACATTCACCAGCTCTCAGTAGCCTGAAAACACATGGGCCAGACTTGGTCGATATAGCTTCAGGTTCCGTTTAAGCCTCATCTGTTCCCTGTTGTTCATTATCAAATGAAAATATTTTCTTCGAAATTCTCATTACGACTTCCTACTGCATGAAGTGTTTTGATGCACTCTGAGGGCATGTATTTTAACATCTTGAAGCGCATCTTTTAGATTGCCCAATTATTATCACTAAACCCTGATTTCGTAGTTTAAATTTCCTGGTCGATGTTACAGATTTCGACGTAATTTTGGACACTGCCATACAATGATAACGGGACATTAACTGGATTACTGCACATTCCGCAACTGACGGCCTATATTTGTTTTTACACCAATAAAGCTTTTCATTTTCTTCATTGTAGTTCCCTATGACGTTCTTGCATTTAATCCCAAAACAGGTGATGTCATTTTTTTTTCTAGTTACCATTATGTCGGACATTTGCTATAACCCGCTCAATGTTTAGAAGCGTTTCACGCAAAAACTAATTTAATGTACATATTATGTGAAGATTTAAGCCTTATAAAGCAAAACATAAAAACACAATTAATGGCTCTGTGTGATCAGCTTTGACAGTCACAACTAACAGAAAAGCATTTTACGAGGGCAGGTATTATATTACTCAAGAATGGTTCTGCTTTAAAATATGTTGGGAAGTTTTTAAGTAATGCAGTTTGAGTAATGCAGAAGACGATTGGGAGTATTAAAGTAAAATATCGTGAAGTGTAGAAACACTGCTGAACTCCCGAGTTCGAGTCTCGGTCGGGCACACAGTTTTAATCTGCCAGGAAGTTTCAATAATTAGTGCTTTACACAGATATTTGCAAATGCAGTGAATGTACCAGAAACCTCTCATTGCTTCCACATTTGTTAACACGGCGGTTTCGACGTGGACCAACATTTCCTACTTGTTGTCTCTCTACAATGACGGAACAAAATCACAGCACAGTGAGGAGAGGTGCGACGTAAACGAAAGTTGACAGACCTGTTTCTGCACCTGAAAGGTGATTATTCAAATTTCGTACCAGTCGCATAAGAGTGGCGCTAGAAGAGCCACTCTGAGGTTTCCTTTAAATACGCGCTGTGACAGTCGTGAGCGTTAGTTACCTTTAAGATTAGACGTGGTGAGTTGTTGTTAGTCAAGAATGCCCTTAAGGGGGAACGTTGATGAAATTGACCAAAAATGTCAATTTTCGATTTATTTTTTATTTGTTAGTAAAATTCATGGACAATAGGTTCCCGAAGTTTCATTGTTGAAATCGCATCAGAAATGCCTGGAAATTAATTGAAAGTGTGACGCTGCCTCCCTGCCACGCCAACGTTTTGAAGCAACACTTCAATACCAGCTCAGTGAACAACGATTCTGTGTATTACTTTCAACCAAATGTGTGGGGGATACATCTAGAAGGCCGTGATTTATGCTCTTTGGTTTCATGTATCGTCTTTGGCCGATACTGCACTTCACAAAAAGTGTGTTCATGGCAAAACCCAAAATCCAAATTAGTCGCTAAATTCACTCATATGGAAACGATGCCCTAAAAACACATTTGCATCTGCTATAGTTGTAAGAATTGCAACTGATGATGCATTTATTGTATTTAATGATGGGAACGTCGGGAGGATGAAGCTTTAGAAAGAATGGGCTTCAAAATAGGAAATTTTACTCAAGACATCCTGAGAAAAATAGATTTACAGCGCGTCTCTGCAGCTGAAAAGTCAGTTGAAGACCTGGTAAAGGAAAGAAGACAGACAACAAGAAACCAGAAGAGAAGCCTTGAAGGGAAAGACGACCCAAAGTACAAACGTAGTGCCTTCTGAAGAAGTGACATAAGGAACAAAGTTAGGTTGAACTTCAAATTGCGTTTCCTGAAAAGTTTGTTTTTTAAAGTTTATGTACCTTCTCCTCAGATTCTACGAATGCTAGAATTATGAAATTTTGTACACATATTTCTGTAAAGCTAATAAACGTTGCCTCAAGAGCAAAGTGTGAAATTCTGATTGCAAGCTGAGATATGGGGCAAAGTGCTTGCATTTTTGCATGAATTTAAAATTGTACTTGTGGAATCATAATTTTTAAAAAAATATATGAAAATTCTACTATTTGACCTATTCAAAAAACCTCAGAAGCGTACAACATATAAAAAGGTGAAACAGAGAAATTTTTGTAGAAATCTCTTGAATACTTCCTGAGAAAAAGGAACATACATTATTTTTTGAAAATAAAACTTCAAATTTCATTAAAAGAAGTTGAATATATATAATGAAAGGATATTGTATGTAAATGTGTTACGTTCATGTAAAGCGTGGTACAAAATTTCTTTCCCATATCTCCAAAACAGTGGATTAGGTGCATTTTTGAAATAGTGTGTGTTTTTCATCAACATCCCCCTTAAAATGAAAAAGACACAGCTATCAACAGCTCACTGAATCTGAACGAGGTCTTGTAATAGAGCTACCAGAGCCGGTGTTCCTTCTGCAACACTTCAGAAAAATATGGCAGGAATGTAGCCACTGACATGGCTGGTGTCAGTGGTAGCCATGAAAATGTGTGGTCGCAAGAAGTTAGGGCTCCGGACGGCCACGTGGCACTACCGAAAGTATAGACCATCGTGATCGGCGTGTGGCCCTGGCGCATAGTACTGGACCTGCAGCGGCAATGTGAGCAGCCGTTGGCATCATGGTTATATGACCAACTGTTACAAATCGGTTCCTTCAAGGACAACTCCGAGCCCTGAGCGTGCATTCCACTGAGCCCAAACCACCGCATCAGCGACTTCAATAGTGTCAAGCGAAAGCTCATTGCAGGGAAGGGAGTAGGTCTGTTGTGTTTTTTGATGAAAGCTGGATCTGCCACGATGCCAGTGATGGCCGTGTGTTGATTATAAAGAGGGCAGTTCGGGGCCTGCAACCAATCTGCGTGTTAGACACATTGGACCTATATGTGGAGTATGTTGTGTTGAGCGATTTCGTATGACCGCAGGAGCACTGTCTTCGTTATCCCATGCACTTTCACTGCAAATTTGTACGTCATTCTGGTGATTCGACCTGTTTTCTGTCATTCACGAACAGCACATCACGGAGTGCTTTCCAACAGGATAATTCTCGTCCACATACCGCTGTTTTAACCTCATGACACCTCCAGCGTCATCCACGACGAGCAATAATCGTCAGTGTATTGACCGACCAAGTGCAACAGGCGTGTAACTCCATGACATAAACTGACATTCGGCCCGAGCGGTTCTAGGCGCTACAGTCTGGAGCCGCACGACCGTTACGGTCGCAGGTTCGAACCCTGCCTCGGGCATGGATGTGTGTGATGTCCTTAGGTTAGTTAGGTTTAAGTAATTCTAAGTTCTAGGGGACTGATGGCCTCAGAAGTTAAGTCCCATTCTTCTCAGAGCCATTTGAACCATTTTTTTTTTTTTTTTGACTTTCGGCATCTGTACAACACAATGCATGCACTCCTGCATGCTTGCATTCAACAATCTGGTGGTTACACCGATTATTAATGTACCAGCATTCCACATTTGCAATGGGTTATCTCGCCCTTACATTAACTTGTGATCTTGCAAAGTTAATTACTGAAATATGTTATCCAGATATATACATATATTCTCGAAATTTCATTATTCAAAAGTAATGTGATTTTCGGATTTTTCTTCCGTCAGTGTATGGTTATGGAGTGCTGTACGTAAGCAGTTTTGTATGTATTGCCTCCGAGTGCTAACATCCATTATGAGTGGATTAAAGCGAGGCTCCGTGAACTGGAAGAATTACAGCTTGCTCTCACAATACTGTTTATTCGCACTCGCATTCGGGAGGACGACGTTTCAAACCCGCGCCGGCCACTCTGGTTTAGGTTTTCCGTGATTCTCCTAAACCGTTTCAGGTAAATGCCGAGGCACGGGCACGGGCGACTTCCTTCCGCGTCCTTTCCTAAACCGATGGAAACGATGATCCCTCTGTTTGGACCCCTTCTTCAAGTAACCAACACATTGCAGCAACAGGACGTCTGTTGCACTTGGAGTTTTACAGTCTGCTGCAGATAACGAACTATTTGGCAGTTTCTTTGTATGGACAAATTGCGATTTCTGCGTAATGATTTGGAACGATTGTTTGATAGTTCATGAAGGTATGTTTCACCGATCGTACTTTACAGTGCATTGTCTGTTGATTTGACTGAGCTCTACACATGACGGAACTTCTGCACGACTTGATGAATTACATTTCTTATATTCAACTATACATTTTCGCGTATTTCACACGAAGATAACTGATTCTTCCGTTACTATTTGGTGCAACAACTTTATATACAGAGTATTTCAGAAACACAGAACGAGATTTTTTCTGTTTCAGAACTTCCATACTTCGAATTTTTCATTGGAAAGCATTTCATATACTTCTTCAGAAGCTATGACGAATTATTGAATTCTCTTCTTCCTTGATACAGTAATGGATCTACCTGTTAGTGATATAAATTTTACCATGCAGCATAATTAGCGGTTTGTACTTTCCGCAGAATTATCACTACTCTTTTATTCGTCTTGGTAAATTATATCTTCGACAAGTAACAAATTTTTAAGTAAGCTGTATAGTACACGAACCTATAGGTACGTTTATAATTGTTTGACACTTCATGCTGAGTGCTGTAAATTCTTATGCTTAAGTCCATTAACAGCCTTACACCAAAGAATTAACTAGTTCCTGAAAGTATATACGTAATAGGTTTTTTGATTTCAGACACGTTTTAATATTTAATTAAATTCACTGAAGAGACAAAACGAGCCGACAGATTTCAACAGCGATTAAGTAATAAACAACATTACAAATGCGTGTCGCGAATTAACAAATAAAATGTCACGTATGTGCACAAATGAATTAATTGTATCATTAGTATGTTTAAGATGTAATTCCTTATACAGCATAACAAGAAGCTTTGTGAGTTTGAAATTATAACTTTTAAAAATTTTACATTTTCAATTTTCGTTGTTGAGTCATGCTGAAACAGTATTCTACGTTTCTCAAAAAATTTGTAATAATCAATTATATATATCCAGAAAGTACGTGAGAAATTCGCCATGTATAAAAAAGTTTAAATTGCTGAAAAGCTGACAACGTGTTTTAAAAAGGTGTACTTGTACTCACTGGAGGCACTGTAGTTCAAAATGAGAAAAAAGTACATTTAATATGTTCTTGAAAATAAATACTTGTCGCAGTAAGGGGCATTTCACTCATTTCAGGAAAGTTAGAGAACGAAGTTTCTTATGACGACATTCTTGTATAAAATGTTCTTGGATTTATTTCCGCATCTATTCTGATTAAATAGCAATGACAGATTAGAGCAGGCAAGTAGGCGTGATTCTTGCACAAATCTAGCGACTCTCTCTAACATTCTTAGCTAAAGAATTGTAGATGAGCAGGAGTATTCTTAGCTTTTTTGTTTATAAATGCTTGGTAGGACATCTTTCCGTTGTGTTCCATACAAATTAATTGACACGAAAGGCGACATGTATGAACTCTGGTGGAGATTCCATTGGAATGTTGATCAGATGTTTAGATTTTGTGCAAAACCTCATCTTTATACATGTGCCTCTAGCACAATCCGCGTTGCACAGCTGTCTGCATCGTGTCATAATGGGCATTCAAAGGCCTGACACATCAGTGTGTCTGTCGATTTCAAAATACGAGGGACATTGAAAAAGTAATGAATCACAGCCAATTTCCGTTGGCCACCCAGAGCTGTGAATCCTGCAGTACTGGAACGTTCGGACACTCTCATTCGAGGTGATCGATGGATCACACTAACAACTCGCTGTACAACTGGACATCTCTGTTGGTGCTGACAGACTCGTGCGCGGTTTAGGATACTCACATGTGTGTGCCACGATCTCGAACCTTCCGACTCCATCTGTTCGGTCCAATGAAGGATGCTCTCCGTAGGAAGCAGTACATGGATGACGCCGAGGTTGCTGATGCAGCAAGACCAGTTGAGTGGTTCCCTGCAGGCGTACATACCCTCCCGGACAGATGGCGTAAGACCGTCACAATGAGCGGAGATTTTGTTGAGAAATAGAGTTTTGTACCCAAAAGTGTACTGAATGATATGGTGTTTGGAATTCTGAATAAAACAAACCTGCTTTGAGAAAAAAAGTGTTGCGTTACTTACTGAACGCCCCTCGTACCTCTCAATCATTTGTATCATTGTTGTGGTCTTCAGTCCAGAGACTGGTTTGATGCAGGTCTCCATACAGTAAAGCTGCGTGCCCTCGGGAAAAATTACGGCTGTAGTTTCCCCTTGCTTTCAGCCGTTCGCAGTACCACAACAGCAAGACCGTTTTGGTTAGTGTTACAGGGCCAGATCAGTCAATCATCCAGACTGTTGACCCTGCAACTACTGAAAAGACTACTGCCCCTCTTCAGGAACCCCACGTTTGTCTGGCCTCTCAACAGATACCCCTCCGTTGTGATTGCACCTACGGTACGGCTATCTGTATCGCTGAGGCACGCAAGCCTCCCCACCAACGGCAAGGTCCAAAATTTTATAAAATTGGTGTTAGAGTAGCCTGAAAGTTGATAAAAGTATTTCATTGCCTTTTTACATTGTATTTGTTTTATGATACGACGAACAGGAATCTGAAGACGCGTCTTGTATTGTTCTTTCTAGTACAATGATCAGTCTCATCAGATGTGTGAAGACTACATTGCCCGATTAAAAAAGCAAAGCATCTGAAAGACATAATCGGGTATCATTGTAACCTCTTTACATCTGCGCCTGCCATCCGAGAACAAGTAATATACTCCCTACAAAATTCTGAGTCATCCAACACCACCAGTCGGAGACTAGCAGCAACAGCACGAAGGAATGACCATCCACTGCTAGACTGCCGTTAACAACACATCACAAACGGCTGCTTTCGACGTGTTGTAGTGATCGGGAAGCATAGACTGCTGATGAATGGCGTAGCATTCCGTTCATTGACGAACAGCAGTTTTGCACCGCATAAATGACCATTGGCAGCGAGCATGGAGCTGACCTGGGCCCAGTTAACATTTTTTCCAATATTTTGGAGAGAAACGGCAGTGTTACTCTTGGAGCATTGGCTTGGAGGGGGTGGGTCGGCATTGGCTATTACTTCAAGTAATGGCTGGTGGTGACTGATGGAACTCTGACGACACAACGGTACGTCACGAACATGCTGCAACCTCTGGCGTTATCTCTCATGAGATAATATCGTGGTGCCATTTTTCAACATGACAATGCTCACCCAGCTATGGCACGTATCGATATGGACTATCGGCGATTTTGAGATGCTACCGTGACCATCAAGTTAATCAGGTCTGTCCATGGCAGGAAATGTGTGAGACTCCGACGTCTGTACCAGTGTCTGTATCTGGGGTACCAACAGCTGTGGGCACAATTTATCTCAAGAGGGAGCACCATTCGCAAACCAATCAGTACGTGCAACAAGGCCAGAAGGGGAGAAGGAGTGCAACGCCGTACTGATAAATGGACACATACTGTTCTTTGTGAAATTGACTCGATTTATTAATCTCTGGCCGGCCGATGTGGCCGTGCGGTTCTAGGCGCTTCAGTCTGGAACCACGTGACCGCTACGGTCGCAGGTTCGAATCCTGCCTCGGGCATGGATGTGTGTGATGTCCTTAGTTTAGTTAGGTTTAAGTAGTTCTAAGTTCTAGGGGACTGATGACCACAGATGTTAAGTCCCATAGTGCTCAGAGCCATTTGAACCATTTAATCTCTGGAATAATATCTCGGACCCTCTAAATAAGTGAAGTTTCATTTCGCTTCCTCCTCGACTTCTTGGTGCTTCATTACTTGTCAAATGAAATGTGCGTAATGGCATTATTGGCCAGGAGACCCCATCTGGGATGTTCGGCAGCTTGGTGTAAGTCTATTTGACGCCATTTCGGCGACTTGCACGTCGATGACGAAATATGACGAAGGCAAAAGACACACACTCACACACACACACACACACACACACACACACACACACACACAAAGTCCCGAGCGGTGAAAATCCCCGACGCAGCCGGAAATCGGACGCGTGGCACTGTGATCTAGAGTCAGAAATACTAACCACAGGACCACTAGCGTCAGACAAGTGTAACATGAGAGAAAAGCAAATGCCTGCTGTGTCTTTTATTGCAAGGCTGGATTACGGGGAATGGGTAATTTCAGGCTGTCTTTAACAATAGAATCACGATTCGAAGAAACGGATTCTTGATAAAAAATAGATTTAATACCTCGTACCATTCGAAAGATGTACAAGCGTCCAGCAGGTGTCCAGTACATTGTATAAGCTCGCAGCTCGGTGAGGAAGGAGCTAGTGTGGGTAAGGGAAGTAGAAACCGTCCTCGTAGCGAAGTATCAAGTTCCTCTCCGGCAGTTACTGTAATGACAGGCCGGTGTGATGAATGGTCATTTGGTCTGGCGCAGTGACCCGTCGAGTCGTTCCGCCGCTGGGAAACCATTAGGCGTCGCCGAGCGAAAGACGAAGCTTCCGAAAGCGCAGGTTACGCTCGCCGGTTCGCACGGCCAGCTAATTGGGCGACCGTGGCACGGGGCGCAAAGTGGCAGCGCAAGAAATGGCGGCCTATCGTGCAGGTCGACTTCCCGCTGGTAATCACCAGGCGCCCAGCTTCCGGCTCGCTAGCCCTAATGGAGCGCTCGGTCCACTGCGGAGAACACCAGGGAGGTGCGAGAGACGGCTGCGCGGCTGCCTCGTCCTACTCTGTGCGTTACGGAGGCCTTACCATTGCCTTCTGAGTGCACTGTACTCCGCCAACAAACCCGTATGTTTAGAATCACTAGGAAAATAGCACTGGTCCATTTGGAAAAGGATGGGTGAAGCAAATTGCATTGCCCATTTAAGGAACTGTCTTAGCCTTCGTCTTGAGTGAGTTAGGTAACCTTGGAAAACTCAGATTGTTGTTATTAGTTAGAGATTTGAATTCCATTACTCTCCCTGACTGTAACATATCGCCGGCCTGGGTGGCCGAGCGGTTCTAGGCGCTACAGTCTGGAACAGCGCGACCGCTACGGTCGCAGGTTCGAATCCTGCCTCGGGCATGGCTGTGTGTGATGTCCTTAGGTTAGTTAGGTTTAAGTAGTTTTAAGTTGTAGGGGACTGATGACCTTAGCAGTTAAGTTCCATAGTGCTCAAAGCCATTTGAACCATTTTTGTGTAACATATCTTTCCTGGCGTCCTGCAAAACAATTTTCAGCGAAATTGGCGTCTACAAAAGGCAGAGAAAATGCACGCTAATCCCCCTGTCTGAACTCCGGAACTTGCCAATTGTCAGTTGTGCTGGTGTGGAAATCTAGCACCCTACCTACGAGAACTCCTTGCCAACGTCGTGGCCGGAATGGAAGCACGTTGAAGAGCACGTAATGCCGTCAGTGGTGCCTACGCATCATATTAGGAACCTTGCCCCACGTTTCGTGATGTCCAGGGTACCATCATCAGTGTATTAACGAGCTTTGAATAACAATGACATTTCTGTTCACCTCATTGCGTGATATATTGTAGTAGTTTTCTATGTATGGTCTGAATTTTATCTGGCTACATTACCTGGCATGCTAAATCATGCGAAAGTTACTTTCATCCTTCAGTTTAGCTCAATATGTATTCCTTCACATGAAATACTCAGCTGGTAAAAATTGGTACACCCCTTTAGAGGTTTACAATTCACTCAAGATTTATTGGTTAACGGTCCATGTGGAGTCCATGAAATGATTGTATTTACAAATCAATAGCACAAACTACTCAGAGGTACTACGTTTTGACTCATCCTCAACAGCCGTATTAGTACGTGGTGTAGCCTCGATGAGCAACCATGCTGGCGCTTGCTCTGGTATCCAGTCGACCTCACAGATGATGAAAACTGTTCTGGATACGTTATTTCACGCCTGCTCAACCTGTTCACATAGTTCTGTAATAATTGTTCGTTGACGAGCCGCGTAAGTCACGTCTCGTCCCATCATATCCCACACATGGTAGATTGGGGTCAAGCTAGGAGATCGTGCAGTCCAGGAAAGTTGTTGCACATCTTGCAGAGCACGTAGAGTTCCACGGGCAGTGTGTGGACGAGCATTATCCTGTTGGAAGAACGGTCTAACAACATTCTGCATATACAGAGCGGTGGTTAGCGTCCCCAACAGAACCACAAAGATGAACAGGTGTTGTAGCTTATCGCACCCCAGACTATAAGGCCTGGGGATGCGACCAGAGTGTCTTGGACGAATAAACTCTACGATTTAGCGCTAGTATGTCCACGTCGTACGCGCCAGTGACCGTCAGCAGCGTGCAGGCAGAATCTACTTCCATTTCAGAAGACCACGGTGTGCCATTCTATCTTCCAAAAGATCCTCTGACGGCACCAGCCCAGTGGTGCACGGCGATACTGTCGTGTGAGCGGAAGATGGCTAGAGGTGTGCATGCCCACAGTCCCACTGCTAATAACAGGTTCGCAGCTGTTCGTGTTGACACGTCTGAGCCCACAGTCCCTCTTATCTGGTCTGTGGTAGGTGTACAATCTGCCACTGCTACACTCACATTACGACGATCCCGATGTGCGTTTGTGGTGCGTGAACGTCCAGAACCTCCTCTACAGGCTTGAGAATATTCACGTGACCACTGATACCACTGCATAAGTGACGCAGCACGTCCTATTTGTGTGGAAATACTCTGAAAGGACAATCACGCCAATCGGAATGCCGCAATTTTACTCCATTCATACTCGCTCAGTTAACTGTAGGAAGGACGAGTGCATCTCCGTAGCATGGTTGCCTGCTTGCTTCAAACCTCAGTACATCTATTAAACCGCAGGTAGCATACATTGTCATCGGATGAAAGTCGACGTCGTCTTTCTAAGTGTTCAATTTTTTTTCGGCAATGTATTTACTTTGGTGAAAACCACTTTGTGATTGGAATCTGTACTGCAGTGGATTGCGGTACAGCGCTATTTTATACACTACTTTCCTTTAAAATTGCTACACCAAGAAGAAAAGCAGATGATAAACGGGTATTCATTGGACAAATATATTATACTAGAACTGACATGTGATTACATTTTCACTTAATTTGGGTGGACAGATCCTGAGAAATCAGTACCCAGAACAACCACCTCTGGCCGTAATAACGTCTTTGATACGCCTGGGCATTGAGTCAAACAGAGCTTGGACGGCGTGTACAGGTACAGCTGCCCATGCAGCTTCAACACACCACAGTTCAGTAGTGACTGGCGTATTGTGACGAGCCAGTTGCTCGTCCACCATTGACCACACGTTTTTAATTGGTGAGAGATCTGGAGAATGTACGGGGCAGGGCAGCAGTAGAACATTTTCTGGGCCCGTACAGGACCTGCAACATGCGGTCGTGCATTATCCTGCTGAAATGTAGGGTTTCGCATGGATCCAATGAAGGATAGAGCCACGGGTCGTAATACATCTGAAATGTAACGTGCACTGTTCAAAGTGCCGTCAGTGCGAACAAGAGGTGACCGAGACGTGTAACCAATGGCACCCCATACCATCACGCCGGGTGATACGCCAGTATGGCGATGACGAATATACGCTTCCAATGTGCGTTCAACGCGATGTCGCCAAGCACGGATGCGATCATCATGATGCTGTAAACAGAACCTGGATTCATCCGAAAAAATGACGTTTTGCCATTCGTGCACCTAGGTTCGTCGTTGAGTACACCATCACAGGCGCTCCTGTCTGTGATGCAGCATCAAGGGTAACCGCAGCCATGGTCTCCGAGCTGATAATTCATGCTGCTGCAAACGTCATCGAACTATTCGTGCAGATGATTGTTGTCTAGCAAACGTCCCCATCTGTTGACTCAGAGATCGAGACGTGGCTGGACGATCCGTTACAGCCATGCGGATAAGATACCTGTCATCTCGACTGCTAGTGATACGAGGCCGTTGGGATCCAGCACGGCGTTCCATATTACCCTCCTGAACCCACCGACTCCATATTCTGCTAACAGTCATTGGATCTCGACCACCGCGAGCAGCAATGTCGCGATACGATAAACCGCAATCGCGATAGGCTACAATCCGACCTTTATCAAAGTCGGAAACGTGTTGGTATGCATTTCTCCTTCTTATGCGATGCATCACAATAACGTTTCACCAGGCAAAGCCGGTCAACTGCTGTTTGTGTATGAGAGATCGGTTGGAAACTTTCCTCGTGTCAGCACGTTCCAGGTGTCGCCACCGGCGCCAACGTTGTTTGAATGCTCTGAAAAGCTAATCATTTGCATATCACAGCATCTTCTTCCTGTCGGTTAAATTTCGCATCATCTTCGTGGTGTAGCAATTTTAATGGCCAGTAGTGTATTTGAAACAACATGCAGTAGATAATCAAAAGGGGCAGGTCCTGATCAAATAAACACGTGGTTAGGTACACAATATTGCGCAATGCCGACTGACCAACGTGACACCCTCTTTCGTACGGCGTCAATCAGGTGCAGTGTGGAGGTTCTGAGTGAGTGTAATGAAAATAGTAGACAGTAGAGTATCTCAAAACGAAGTATCCTCAAAAGGAATATAAAAAGGAAGAAAAAATGAACAATGAGGGAGACGATATCGAGTTTCAGGTAAGGTACGTGTTATTTAGATAAGCTCTTAAAATTATGGAAATACTTTGGCGAAAACTTGTAAGCGAAATTTCTGCGCCAAGAATAGCGGGGATGGGAAAGTGGGTGCTGCGGGAGGGTGAAGAGTTTGGGGAAGGAAAAGAAGGCGCGCGCGCGCACACACACAGCTGCTGCCGGAAGCTGATACCTGGCCGTTAATAAACTTTGTCGCTATTAATTAAGGAATCAGCGCCGGCAGACAAGGGTGCTCGCGAGACAAGGCCTGCCGAAGAACGCCGGCAGGCGAACCGGCTGAAGAAGGTGGGGGCGTGGCTGGGCTGCGGCGCCGAGTGGCTGCGGGTTCCAGCAGCCTGGAAAAAGGGGAGCCGGCGCACCGCGCCACGGGCCGTTATTATGGAAATCTCCAGCGCCGTGTCTCAAAAGAAACTGTATCTGGATATATTTATTCATAAACCTCGAGTATCGCTTTTACCTTGCCTTGCACGGCTTGAATACGTTATCTACTGGCGGGAAATGGGGCGGTGTACGGAGAGAAAGGAAGGGAAATGGGTATGAGGCTATCGATAAGAGGGCCGAAATGCCAGTGAGTGGAAAATAGAGTGATGGAGGGTGTCGCAGCTAAGGACGACGAAGGCGATCCGGCAAAAGTGAGACAAAATGACGGTGCCATTTTTCTGTCCTTTTATTTTTGATGAAGTAGTTATCTGTGGGTGATAAGGATGGAACACACATTAGATGAACCACGCCTTACATTTACCGGCACGGTCAAGCGTTGTAGGTGTTGCACTACGAATTATGACTAAGCCATTATTGATGCAAGGGTCAATGAATCAGAAGCCGAGATTGGTTCATAATATAGTACTCTTTATTAAGTAATCGCAGGTACTCGAACCTATCATTTAGTAAGTGGAAGCCAACACATTTTTGTTCAGTGACCAGTACTACGAGCAGACAGAGGGATTGCGATGGGAAGCCAGTTCACAGTTTGCCAGTTTGTTCATGGAAGACTTCAAGGTACGTGCATTGGAGTCGGTGGTTTGAAACCTGCGTGTTTTTCTCTGATATGTACACGATAATTTCCTAATTTTGTTCGTGGAAGTGAGAATTTGAACGACTTTTTAAAACCTTGAATTCAGTCCACCCGAGTATTTGTTTCGCTATGGAGGTGGAAAAGGGTGACTGTCTACCCCTCTTTCACGTGTTGGTCAGAAGGAAGTTTGATGATACTTTGGAACAAGCGGTTTATAGGAAGCCTATTCACACTAACGTATATCTGTGGGCTGATGGCTGTCAGCATTTTGCTCATCATGAAGGGATACTTCGTACCTTGGTTCTCAGGGACCATGTCATATGAGAGTCTGAGAGTTTGTCAGCTGAATTGACCCATCTGGATGTCACCCTTCGTCAGAATGGTCATAGCGAAAGACAGAGCAGACGTACATTGGGCTATCGACCAACTGTACACCAGGTTAGTGATGAAAATACAGAGGTCGCTCCAAACTCTACGGCCTTTTTGCCGTACGGAAGGGGCATTTCGAACAGGATTGGTCGTATTTTACGGAAATATGACGTGAAGTGGTTTTCAACCACCATCTAAGGATCATTTAAGGTTCCTTGCAGTTGTTGCATGTCATATACTGGACATACTGCGGGGGGGGGGGGGGGGGGGGGGGATACTGAGCATAACAGCCGAGCAAACCCGCCATCGCAAAACATTACCTTGGCAACAGTCATTCTATGGAATATAACAACATGAAGATTCTGGCACGCACTTCCACGTATTGGGATAGTGTTATTAATGAAGCTGTTTAAATTAAATTACCAAGTAACGCTGTAAATAGAGAAGGTTGTTTTTGTGTAAAAAAAGGGGGGGACAGAGGTAATTCTACCGCACCCGTTGATTATTAATTTCACTGTCGATACCTCTGATGTCGGTCATCTTGGGTTTCTGATGGCGCTTGTGTTTACAGTATGTTTGTTTACGTTTCGGAGTTCCTCTGAGAACCGAGTTTTTAAATTCCCTTCCACAGCGCTTACTTGTTGCAGTTCTGCCTTGAAAATGGCAGTGTGTCCTCCTGTCGAATTATCGGCGGTTGTCGACGACGTCACCCGGCTGCATTCCAGTAAATTATTTGAATATTTATGTATTGTTGTCTCCGCATTAAACACTCTAGCAATACTACTTTTAATTTTCACTTTAAGTTGGTGAGCCCTTTTGTAAACCATCGTCGCCAGTTTTGTAAAGGCCTCGTCGCTTCTGCTGAGGAGGCTGAGTTGCGACTGAATTGATCCATCTCGATGTCACCCTTCGTCAGAATGGTCATAGCGAAAGACAGAGCAGACGTACGACTGTGGTTACGGTAAGCCGAGTTTGTGGCACGGCTTGTGGTGCAGTACACCGCTAAGACAATTTCTCCCTCCACTATTACACAGTTATGCCCCAAGGTCAGATAACAGGATAGGAGTACGAAGGTTCTACAACACTCCAACAAATCAAATAACAGAGTCACTCAGATTAGTTAAAAAGGTTTACTTATCTTTGTAACTTAACGCAGGTTCTACAACACCCGAGCATTAGACTTCATTTCCTACTGATCAGTTGTCGTTCTGTTTAATGACAATTCACTTAATTACTAAACCTTCGTAAAATTTACATTTGCAGTAGCGTATATAACAGAACATTTTGTACTTAATTTGCTATGTAACATACCATTGGAGATCTATAATTGTATCTAGTTAATGCATAACCTATAAATTACGAGTTCATTTGAATAAATTTGGAATAATACTATTTATGACGATAGAGTAGCAATGGAACATTTCACCATCTTAGCGTTCTAGGGTTACTGTTGCTCTCATAGTGTAGGATAGGTATGGAGGGGGAGGGGCCTTCCAACACTGCTGAAATAAAAGTCGAACTCCAACTTGAGTAAAACAGAGACGTTGTGACCTTTTGAACGATACACGTGTAAAGCATATTAATTGATAGTTTAATTGTAATGAAATGGATAGCAAAGTGTGGCTACTTCATTGAATGCAAGAGTAAATCCGGTACGTGTTTGTTTATATGTTTGGTAATGTAAAGCACAGGTATAGAGCCGTAGATATTTAGGCGTGCGAGATAGATATCGTCAAGTAATCATACAAACAGCAGCAGACGTTTGACGTTACCTGTGCGGTAGCAGCTATGGTCTGGTGAGTCGGTGATGAACGTACATTTATGCTACCATCGTTGAAGTAGCCAAAGAGTTATGTTACTCAGCGAATAATATTATTAAATGGTTACTAATTGAAATGGTAGATTTCATTAACCTTCTGAGACTTCAGCGCACTACTACTAATCTACCAGCAGGCTATCGGAACTGTTGGTTCTTTTGGTCTGCTAACTGACAATATCAGTCGCGGAAGGGTGTGTTTTTCCTTCCTAGTCCAGGTAAAAGTGAACATGTTCGTTCCTACCGTGTCCTACATTAAAGCTGCCAGCTAGAGAAAAACTGTAGCGCAATCAGAATGGCACTCCTTTTTAAGACCGACCTAAATGCGTCTTTTGCCGTAATTTCTGAAAGATCCATTCTGGGATGTGACGCTGCCAGGCTCTAGAGATATTTTCTTCGCCATTTGCACTATGCAAGTGGATCGCTGGAGGTGATGGTAAGCTCTTACGTATAAAGACTCTGTTTTAATGGAAGTTGATGTATTGGCGATAGTTTGTTGCTTGTAGTCGCTTTCAATCCGAAGACGAGTTTGGTGCTGCTCTCCACGTTGTTGTATCCTATGAAAGCCTTTTCATCTCTGCATAGCTAGTGAAACATGTTTACTGTATTCAAGCCTTCATCCTCCCTCTACTGTGTTTGTTCCACATACTTCCTTCCATTATCAAACAGGCGAGTCGTTGATGCCTCGTTATGTTTACTATCAACCAATGAATACCTTTAGTCAATTGTTCGACAAATTTCTTTCCTCTCCAGTTCTGTTCTGTACTTCGACATTGGTTACGCGGCCTGTCCATCTGATCTTCAGCTTTCTTCTGTAGCACCACGTTTCGAAGGCCTCTGTTCTATTCTTGTCTGAGTTGTTCATCGACCATATTTCACTTGCGTACAAGGCTATACTCCAGACAGCCGCGCGGGGTAACCGCGCGGTCTGAGGCGCCTTGCAGTGGTTCGCACGGCTGCCTCTGTCTCCCCCCCTCTTCCCCCCTCCTTTTCCCCGTCGCAAGTTCGAGTCCTGCCTCGGGCATGGGTGTGTGTGTTGTGTCCTTAACGTAAGTCAGTTTAAGTTAGATTAAGAAGGGTGTAGGCCTAGCGACCGATGACTTCAGCAGTTTGGTCCCATAGGAACTTGCCACAAATTTCCAAATTTCGCACTCCAGACAAATACCTTCACTGAAGACTTTCTAAAATTTAAAATAATATTCGATATTAACAAATTTCTCTATTACAGAAACACTATTCTTGTTATTGCTAGTCTGCGTTTTCTATCCTCTTTATGTAGGTCCCTACCAGTTATTCTGTGCCCAAATAGCAAAACTCTTAAAAAACGTTTAGTTTTACATTTATAAGCTGATTCCGTTAGCATCACATGTTTTAAGGCGATTACATTCCTTGCCCTTGAATTGATTTTGTAGAAATTCATCTGATAATCTCTTTTCTGGGCACTATCCACTCCTTTCAACTTCTCTTGCAAGTCCTTCGCCCTCCGTGATAGAATTACAACGCCATCATCAAATCGCGAGGTTTCAAAATTTCTCCCAGGATTCCTCCACTGGTTGTTCAAAGTATGGGTTGAATAACATTGAGGAGAATCTACTTCCGTGTCTCACGGCCTTCTACATTACGCGTTTCCTTTTATGTCCTTCCACTCCTACAACTGATGTCTGATTTCTATACAAATTGCAATTAACCTTTGCCTCCCGGTATTTACCCCTGCTACATTCAGAATTCCAGAGCATATTCCAATTTACATTGCCAAAAGCTTCTTCTAAATCTACAAATGCTACAAACATAGGTATACCTTTCTCCAGTCTATATTTTCACATGATCTATAGAGGTAGTACGGTTCCGAACCCGCAAATGACCTGCCCCGAGGTCGGCTTATACAAGCTTTTCCATTCATGTCTAAAAACCTCGTGTAAATTTTTTACTTACTAACGCTATCAGTTATTTACTCTAGGAAAAATATCTCTGTACTTGTGAAACACCACTCCGTCGTCCTGATCTCATGGTCGCCTCCAGAATACACACAAAATTAATATTCAGTCTTTTGTACTGAAAAACTAATAGGAAAAGTGAGTAACTACGTGATAAAGTCCAGAATCTGACGTTACGCATACCGGTCGCCATGTCATCTTCTGTAAGCCGGCTTCGTTCGAATGAGGAATGTAATGTCACCGCTAAACACAGCTCTCTTCCAACAATTATCAAATTTTGAGACCTTAGCGTCTCATTCAGGCAACTCTTTAGTTGACCTCACAGAGCTAAGTACGTCCTGCAGTACTCGCTACACGAAGGAAAGCTACGTGGCAATATTGGGAACTGACCTACGTGGTAGCCAGACAAGCAGACAGTTCAGTTACAGAGGCAGACACTTAGTAATTAATAAAGTCTTCTAATTATCTCTTGGCTTTAGTTACTTCTCCAACTTAATTTAGTATAGTACTTGATTTTACGCTCGATATTTCCCACGTTGAAGATGTGGAATCACAAATACCAAACAAACCTGAAGCGGCAGGAAAATTATAGACAAGCTAGTGACTTGCTAATCGATCGCAAATAAGACCAAAGAATACAATTGGTACTGTGAACCGCGCTGGCGAGCAAACTAATTTATTTAGCAGCTAGGGGAGTTGTATTCGAACATGACTGGTAAACCATCTTGTAAGAGCTGTACTTTTTAGAACGCGCCATCTAGTCCTTGCATACCACTCGACGCAGTACCTCATGCTGTTAGCTGCAACTTTTGATTTTAACTTGATGCAACTCAACTTATTTCAGTGATTACACAAGAGCATAGACGTACGTTTTCGGAACACAGTACTGATCGGTCAAAACTTGTCAGATAGTTGATGTTATGTAGCATGCATTTTTTTCATTTGGGAACATAAAGCAAATGTCGAGTATATCATACAATTTTCACCACGAAATTAATTATGTGTTTCACTACGTGGAAGAGCATCCTATCATTCTTAGAGCTGGACGGTCATCTCTGCAAAGCAATTACGCATAGACTGTACTGGTGTTTCGTGCCCATTATTCGCTTTCGTTTGAGCAAAACAAAAGACGTTCTCAGCGTCGATGAAAGTAGTGATATGGTTAAGATAGGGACCTGTACTCCGTATGGTATGAATATTTGTATGTATGGCACTTCATCCATATCATTTTAAACCGATGCAGGAATCGCTTCATCTACAAAAACAAAACCCCATCTTTATCCAATTCGAGTAGTTCTCCCTCTCTAATGATCTCAGTGTTGACGGTGCGATAAATTCTAATCTTTCTCCCAGACTTCGTATCCTACATCTTTTCAACAATTTTCACTTCTCTCTTCATGTTCACTTTTTGTGACGAACAACAATGCCCATGTTTCCTCCCCAGAAGAAGATAATAACTCTCTGAATATGAATAGTTTTCAGTCTGTGTACATTAATTTGTGGTTTCTGTTTCGCGTTTTCTAATATGTTTTTGTGTATTAACAAGTCACCGACGCGAATGTCTGTTTCCTCCACCCAAATAAAAGAAAAACGTTTTAAAGCGAGTGACTGGTTGCATTGGCCGGTACTTGACTCATATTCTGGAGAAAAGGGATTCAGATCTGCATCTGTGTGGTTTTCTACACTACTGGCCATTAAAATTGCTTCACCAAATAGAAATGCAGATGATAAACGGGTATTCATTGGACAAATATATTATACTAGAACTGATATGTAATTACATTTTCACGCAATTTGGGTGCATAGGTCCTGAGAAATCAGTACCCAGAACAACCACCTCTGACCGTAATAACGGCCTTGATACGTCTGGGCATTGAGTCAAACAAAGCTTGGATGGCGTGTACAGGTACAGCTGCCCATGCAGCTTCAACACGATACCACAGTTCATCAAGAGTAATGACTGGCGTAATGTGACGAGCCAGTTGCTCGTCCACCATTGACCAGACATTTTCAATTGGTGAGAGATCTGGAAAATGTACTGGCCAGGGCAGCAGTCGAACATTTTCTGTATCCAGAAAGACCCGTACAGGACCTGCAACATGCGGTCGTGCATTATCCTGCTGAAATGTAGGGTTTTGCAGGGATCGAATGAAGGGTAGAGCCACGGGTCGTAACACATCTGAAATGTAACGACCACTGTTCAGAGTGCCGTCAATGCGAACAAGAGGTGACCGAGACGTGTAACCAATGGCACCCCGTACCATCACGACGGGAGATACGCCAGTATGGCGATGACGAATACACGGTTCCAATGTGCGTTCACTGCGGTGTCACCAAACACTGATGCGGCCATCATGATGCTGTAAACTGGACCTGGATTCATCCGAAAAAATGACGTTTTGCCATTCGTGCACTCAGGTTCGTCGTTGAGTACACCATCGCAGGCGCTCCTGTCTGTGATGCAGCATCAAGGGTAACCGCAGCCATGGTCTCCGAGCTGATAGTCCATGCTGCTGCAATCGTCGTCAAACTGTTCATGCAGATGGTTGTTGCTTTGCAAACGTCCCCATCTGTTGACTCATGGATCGAGACGTGGCTGCACGATCCGTCACAGCCATGCGGATAAGATGCCTCTCATCTCGACTGCTAGTGATACCAGGCCGTTGGGATCCAGCACGGCGTTCCGTATTGCCCTCCTGAACCCACCAATTCCATATTCTGCTAACAGTCATTGGATCTCGACCAACGCGAGCAGCAATGTCGCGATACGATAAAACGCATTCGCGATAGTCTACAATCCGACCTTTATCAAAGTCGGGAACGTGATGGTACGCATTTCTCCTCCTTACACGAGGCATCACAACAACGTTTCACCAGGCAGCGCCGGTCAACTTCTGTTTGTGTATGAGGAATCGGCTGGAAACTTTCCTCTTGTCAGCACATTATAGGTGTCGACACCGGCGCCGAGCTAATCATTTGCATATCGCAGCATCTTCTTCCTGTCGGTTAAATTTCGCGTCTTTAGCACGCCAGCTTCGTGGTTTAGCAATTTTAATGGCTAGTAGTGTATATACACTTATGTTCAGAAAAAGCACATCTTGAACTACTAGAGACAAGACGTTCATATTCATAGACATCTAAATTGGTATGTACTACAGAAATGATTAGCATTTCAGCCACTTGAGTTGAGCATGTGTCCTGTTGCCTAGTTCACCACATACCACACATTTGCTATTGGTCACAAGTCTGGTGAGCTGGCGGGCAAGGGCAATAGGCTGTCATCCTGTGACACCAAGAAGGTACGTGGTCAAACAGCGACATGTGGCCGTGCATTGTACTGCTAAAAATGTCGTCTGTGCTGTTGTGCAGGAAGGGTATGGCTACGGGTCGCAGGACATTATTCGCGTAGGCCACACTGGTCACAGTCCTCTGAAAAACGCACCAGTTGTGATTTTTGGTGTACCTAATACAACCCACGCGATAACGCCTCGAGTTGTCGCCGTATCTTTTGTGCGAATCCAGACACTGTGTAGCCTCTCCCCCTGTCTGCGAACCAAAATGCGGCCATTGTTTTCAAACAAACAGAACGTACATTCATCCGAAAACACTATGTGATGCCATTCCCGTCTCCAGTGATGCCATTGCATACATCATTGTCGTCTAACATGTTTCAGCACATTCGTCAAAGGAAGGCAGAGAAGTGGACGACGCGCACGTAACCCTGCCGTAATAAATGGCGACCGACAATCACCCCTGATAGTGTACGACATGCTTCAGTGTTTCTCTGTTGCGCCAGATTCGAGGAGGACACAGATGTGTCCTGCAATGCCATTCCGATAATGTGTCGATGTTCACGGACGGCCTTGCGGTTCTAGGCGTTACAGTCTGGAACCGAGCGACCGCTCCGGCCGCAGGTTCGAATCCTGCCTCGGGCATGGATGTGTGTGATGTCCTTAGGTTAGTTAGGTTTAAGTAGTTCTAAGTTCTAGGGGACTGATGACCTCAGGTGTTAAGTCCCATAGTGCTCAGAGCCATTTGAACCATTATTTTTGTTCACGGACGGGGGAGGCGGAGGGGTGGTCTGGGTGATGCGACTTGACCCATTATTTCGTCCTGTTCAACGGCCTTCCGTGAACCAATGCACACCCGTTGCACTGCCGAAACGCTTCGTTCCATACGAGCAGCAATTTTCCGGATGTATGCTTCACATTCTTTCATTCAAATAATGAGACTTCTTTGAAACTTATTGATTTGACGGCATTGTTCGCGGATACGACTTTGAGGCGTCCTGCATTGCTACTCATGTCACACTAATCCATTATCTTCGGTTTATAGTGACAAGACAACCGCAGCCTCATTTTACCGGTAGGTGGTGTTGCGCCGCGATATCGATGTTGATCCTGAACCCGCGGACCGACATTGTTCAAATGCTACTCATTTCTGCAAAACGTACTAATGGACATATTCTGTGAACATGAACGTCCTATCACAAGTCCTTCAAGGTCTTTCGTTTCTCTCTGGATATGAGTGTAGTGATAGTGGCCCATGGCACACAGGCCTGGGGCACGTATTTCAATTGGACGCCACTTCGGCGACTTGTGTGTCCGTCAGCTAACAGCACTTTTATCCCCGGACGGTCACCCTTCCAAATACTAACCAATCCCAACGTTGCTTGATTTCGGTGATCGGGTGGGAACCAGTGCTACCAGCATGACAAGGCCATTGGCGTTGTGCTTTCCTTAATCACTGAAGTTGAATATCAGGTTTATTCCTCTCATAAAAACATAGCTGATAGTATACATCACATTTCTTTGTCTGACCTTAGTAGTCCCCCTCTGGTCTACAGTCCCGTCTGCACATCATAGCTGATGCCTATCTGTCCTGTTCGTCCGTACGATCTTATTACTCCCTCTCTGATCTATAGAGTGGTTATAGTTAACCTTTATATACTTGAGGCAATGTCGACGGAAAACTAGGGTACACAACTTTGCAGGAATGATCTTCGGATTGTGCGCTGCTCGGTTTTCGTTGTTAGTAGTGCTAGTGTCATGACTTGCAGTTGGGCGCCGGTACTGGTGCGGCGATTCTGGGTTGAAACACATGCACAACGTGAGCAGAGCTTTACTGGTCAACTTGTTTTATCGAAACCACAGCGAGTATCGACGCATTAAAACAATACTGAGAGGTCGTCTTTCTGCACCGGCGTTGAAGAAGTTACTGCTGCCACGGCTGAGAATGATGGGCAAAATGTGCGATCTTCAAGCAGTGAACGAGCTGTGTTACTTCATCTAGACATTGCATGGTCCACCGCTGTTTCGGGCAGCAGCAGAGATATCTCTAGTGTGGTCCCAGACTGTCGTAGATACAGATGTTCGTCACAATGGGAAACTTTTTTAGTCTGTTACGTAAATATGGTAAGCAATTAACAAATGTTACCCTCTCATGTGGAGATTAAGGTATGTTTCTTTCGATTTTTTTCAATATTTCTCTTACGTAAGTCCTTACAAATATCTTCACGAAGTTTCACTGTCCTTCGATCACTCGTTCGTCGCGGGGCCCTCTCCAGTAGCGAAAGTTTAATTACAAGTGCCCTGTACAGCTGCATACCACAAGCCCCTTACGGAGTGTGGTGGGGGGTACTTGAGGTATCACTTTTTTGTTCTATTAACGAATTACACTGAGGTGACAAAAGTAGTGGGATAGCGATACGCACCTACACAGATGACGGTGGTACACAAGATACTCGTGTAGCAGCGGAGTGCATTGGCGCAGCTGTCATTTGTACTCAGGTGATTCGTGTAAAAAGTTTCCGGCGTAATAATGACCGCACGATGGGAATTAGTAGACTTTGAACGCGGGATGGTAGTTGGAGCTAGACGCATGGACCATTCCACTTCTAAAATCGATAGGGAATTCAATATTCCGAGATCCACAGTGCCAAGAGTGTTCCAAGAATACCAGATTTAAGGCATTACCTTTCACGGCAGACAACACAAAAATTGCTCTGAGCACTATGGGACTTAAATTCTGAGATCATCACTCCTCTAGAACTTAGAACTACTTAAACCTAACTAACCTAAAACTTAGAACTACTTGAGCCTAAGTAACCTAAGGACATCGCACACACCCATGCCCGAGGCAGGATTCGAACCTGCGACCGTAGCGGTCGAGCGGTTCCAGACTGTAGCGCCTAGAACCGCTCGGTCACCCCGGCCGGCGCAGAAAACACAGCTGGCGAAGGCTTTCGCTGAGAGTTGCAAGTTTGCCTAGAGTTTTCAGTGCTAAGAGACAAGCAACACTGCATGAAGATATTGTGGGACGTGCCATGAACGCATCCGTTAGGACAGTGTGGGGAAATCAGGCGTTAGTGGGCTATGGCAGCAGACGACCGACGCTAGTGCCTTTGCTAACAGCGCGACGTCGTCTGCAGTGCCTCTCCTGGGCTCTTGACTTTATCGGTTGGGTCCTAGACGACTCGAAAACAGTGGTCTGGTCGGATAAGACCAGATTTCAGATGGTAAGAGTTGATGGTAGAATTCGAGTGTGGCGCAGACCCCACGAAGCCATGGACCAAAGTTGTCAACAAGGCACTGTGCAAGCTGGTGGTGGCTCCATAATGGGATGGCTAGTGCTTACATGGAATGTACTGTGTCCTCTGGCCTAACTGAACTGATAGCTGACTGGAAATGGTTACCTTGAGCTACTTGGAGACCATTTGCAGCCATTCATCGACTTCATGTTCCCAAAAAAAGATGGAAATTTTTTGGCTCACAGTGCGCCGTATCACTGGGCCACAATTCTTCCACACTGGTTTAAAGAACATTCTGAACAGTTAGAGCGAATGATTTGGACGTCCAGATCGCTCGCCATAAATCCCATCGAACAGTTATGGGACATAGTCGAGAGGTCAGTTAGTGCACAAAATTCTGTAGCGGTAATACTTTCGTGATCATGGACAGCTTTAAGAACCGTAAGTTCAATATTTGTGCAGACGACATTCAACGACTATTTGAGTTCATGCAACGTCGATATGCTGCAGAACGTAGCGCAAAAAGACGTTAGGCATGATACAGTGAAGTATGCACCGAGTTTTGTCACCACACTGTATACGTCAGTAAGCTTCGCATGAGCTCGACTTTCTCTTATACTGTCGTAATGGTTACGCCGGGAGGTCTGTCTGGGAGGGTGTAACACGCTGCTTGGCTCTTCTTGAAATATGTGTTGTGGAAAATCAGATGGTAAATCTCTCTCTGACGCATAACGCGACTGAAATTGAATGAGCATCTCAGTGGCGCTATCGAACTTGCGAAACTGACCCGTGACGAAAAGTATAGCTCATCTTTTATCTTTTCTACGTTATCTACTATTACTTCCCGGTAACGGCCCAGAACGCCGAGCAGTGCTCAAGAAATCAAGTGAACGAGGTCTAAGCAAGTTACTTCGATGTAGATGGGTCGTTATACTCCAATCTATTTTGTTCAGAACAGCGCCACATATAACTGTGTCTAAGTGTTTCAGAGATCCTGGAAGTGCCGGCCGAAGTGGCCGAACGGTTCTAGGCGCTACAGTCTGGAACCGCGCGACCGCTACGGTCGCAGATTCGAATACTGCCTCGGGCATGGATGTGTGTGATGTCCTTAGGTTGGTTAGGTTTAAGTAGTTCTAAGTTCTAGGGGACTGATGACCTCAGAAGTTAAGTCCCATAGTGCTCAGAGCCAGGTCTTGGAAGTATGTGGTTCACCATGTATCCGATTTCTAGACTTATGTTATCAGAGTGGATGGAAAACGATTCATATCAAGCCACTGGAATAGATTTCCAGTTCTTAGGTGTATGCGGGACGATTTTCGCATGCGTTAATAGACCACTTCTGCGCACTAACGTAAATGAATTAGCGTATCAACTTCAACAGGCTGAAACAGCGAAAGTTTGTGAAAAAAATAAAATAACATGGTTATTAACATCCGCGAGAATTAGCGCATATTCACTTCACTCGTCAACAGAACTGAAAGGGCATTGTTCCCAGTTGCGATGCAGTTTGCATTTCCCATGGTGCCGGTTTCTGATTGAAAGCTGAACAAAGCCGTAAACTATTAACTTGCCATTACTGCGATACCGTGTTAACAATGTGACAATGCTTGCTCTCGCATACAATGTACTTTTTGTTTCCGTAAGCGTAATATAATGGGAAAGGCTTTGCATCGAGCACGTGTCGGAATCAGAGGTCGCCAGATACGCATATAGAGTGGCGATGAGGCCTTTGTTTATAGTTTAATAGCCGCCCGGCCTCATGAAACAATTATTTCGTGGCCCGTCCAATTACAGGTCATAACATATGTATACGTGGTTACCCGCTCGTAACTTATTTCGGTGTTGTTGTTCGCGCATATGCGTTGTCGTTAATTATTTACTGCGGTAAATCTTTAACGGTCTTGCGTAAGTGCTCCTAGACTTCTGTTCGCAGCAGTGGAAACAAAACTGAGAAAAAGAGCAGAATAACTGTCGCGTTCAGTGCTTGACCAACTTGACTGATGAGATAGTAACTTATTTTCTTGCGAGTTAGGACTGGAATACAGACACCCGTGGCTCAAATGCGGTTGAAATGCCTGCTAAGTTGCCGTCGCGTCGTTTTAACTTTTCAAACAAACAAAGATTGCTGCAGAGCTTAAATTGAAACTTCGTCTGAAGAAATGGCTTTTCTTAAACGAAACTTCGGTGTTGTTTTAGCATGTCGCATACGGTGCGCAAACGAGTCCGAGAAGAGAATAGGCGCTAGGATTTAATAGTGAGCATCCGGAGAGAATGCGTGGTAGTTTAAACGGGAAATTGGAACTTTGCGGACACTAAAGGAAATGAAATCACAGAAAACATGTATTTGGAGATGGTGCACACAACGAAGAGCTAATCTTAAGCTTTCGCAAATAATTAAAAAGGGCTGTAGAATGGCGTTTTTCCTTATGCGTGTAATGACCGCTTCGTCAAAAATGGTTCAAATGGCTCTGAGCACTATGGGACTTAACTGCTGTGGTCATCAGTCCCCTAGAACTTAGAACTACTTAAACCTAACTAACCTAAGGACATCACACACATCCATTCCCGAGGCAGGATTTGAACCTGCCGCTTCGTCAGTGGGATGTTAAAAAGTAATCCTGATTCACATTTATTTTCTTTTAGAAATAGTTACCAAGGTTAATTAATGCTATATTTTCTCAAGTACTATATTTGGAGGTGATAATATTTGTGACAGGTGCAACACCCAAGATAGTATGGCTCCAACAGATACAAACTCGACGGTTGTCTAACAACTGTATAGCACCAAATACTGATTTTCTTCGGCTATTTTAGCGGAACCAGAAGCACATATCCTACTACCACTGAGATAAAAATGTTATATACTTGACCATGGTATTTCCTGCTCTATGTAGGTGGAATATGCCATCTTATGATAAGGAGTGCTTTGATTTAGAAGACCGTCAGCGGATGTAGGAACCTGCTGTCCATGCGTGAACAAGACAGAAATAATGGTATAGCTGAACCATTTGCTGGTTGTAGCTTAAAACATCGAATTATCAGGGAAAGCTGGTAGTTGAATTTAATCATACTAAAATGCTTTGCTGTAAATTTGATTAATAAAAAGTATTTGACCATGTAAAATGATGAGTATCCACAGGCGCGTGTGCTCAAACGTTGGTTTGTACGATTTTTATTAGGATTATTTTATTTTAACGTGGTATTTACTGTCTGTTTAGGGTCAGTACGAGGGCGTGCTTCAAAAATGGTTAAAATGTCTTTGAGCACTATGGGACTTAACATCTGTGGTCATCCGTCCCCTAGAACTTAGAATTTCTTAAACCTAACTAACCTAAGGACATCACACATATCCATGCCCGAGGCAGGAATCGAACCTGCGACCGTAGATGTCATGCGGTTCCGGACTGAAGCGCCTAGAACCGCTCGGTCACCATGGCCGGCAAGGGCGTGCTGAAAAGTAATGCCTCTGAATATTTTGTTCTGTACTCAATATCGATTGAGGTATTAAATGTCAAGCATATTACGCTGTCAACGTTTCTGCTTCTCTGAGGCAAGTTGCAACACTCTGCCGCTATAGGCTCCAAGTTGTAGCGTGTATAATGGCGGTGTATAACGTAACTGTGCCGGTGCATGAGAGACAGGGTGCTGCAATCGAGTTTCATCTTTGAAGAGTTCGTCCTGACTTGAAGCACCCTCACCTTCAGCAGGACAACGCCAGAGCACACTCGAGCGCTGCAACCTGACGCCTCGGGGTTCACTGTCATGGATGATCCGCCATACAGTCCCGACTTGACTCAATCCGATTTTCATCTGTTTCCATAATTTAAAGAACATCTTTGAGGACTTCAGTTTGATAGTGATGAAGAGGTGCAAGCAGATGTGAGCTTGCGGCTCCGGCAACGAAGTCATACATTCTATAGTAACAGTATCAACGAAATGATCTGTCGTTGGGAGAAGTGTATGTTGAGAAATGAAATTGGAGGAATTACTTTTCAGCACGTGCTCATAGTAGGATTTCCATGAAATAGATCACCGAGCGAGGTGGCGCAGTGGCTAGCACACTGGACTCGAATTCGGGAGGACGACGGTTCAATCCTGTGTCCGGCCATCCTGATTTAGGTTTTCCGTGATTTCCGTAAATCGCTCCAGATAAATGCCAGGATGGTTCCTTCGAAAGGGCACGGCCGACTTCGTTCCCCGTGCTTTCCTAATCCGATGAGACCGATGACATCGCTGTCTGGTCTCCTCCCACAAAACAACACAACCCTGAAATAGATCGGTAGGTGACAATCAAAAAGATGGGATCATTACTGCAATGATGTCAACTTCATGTAAATGGATTCTACATTTTGGGTGTTTAGTGGAGAAGCTAATGTCAATACTATACAAATGATTTTTAATAAATAATTTTGCTTTTAATTGGTTCGCAGTTTATGAATATTAAGGTAGCTAAATCCCAATGTGAATCACGCAGTGGTAGTGCTTGTTAAGCAGTAGAAATGAAAATTAATGAGACGTTAAAATTGTAATGGGAAACAATTTTTCGGAAGTGTTCGATAAGCAATAAATACTGGTAGCTGTCGAGTAATGCTAGCTGACAGTTGTTACATAGTATGTTATAAATTCTTATTCGCCTCCGAAGCTGAGTGGTCAATGTGACTAATAGCTGGATTCGATTCCCGGCAGTGCCAGAAATTTTTCTTTGGTGAGTGACCGCAACGGGGTGAACTCAGCGTCTTGATGTCAGCTGAAGAGCTGCTTGACCGACTAGGAGCGGCTGTAGTTCATGAAAACTGACTGTGTTGAATCCACGCCTCTCCATACTGCATCCAGCGACGCCATTGCCGATGATCATGACATAATCATGCACTGGAGTTCGTAAAATATATTACGAGCACTTCACTAATATCATTTCAGGCCACTGCGTTTCAGTCAGTTTAGCAGCCCGTTGTGGCCGAGCAGTTCTAGGCGCTTCAGTCTGGAACCGCGCGACCGTTACGGTCGCAGGTTCGAATCCTGCCTTGGGCATGGATGTGTGTGATATCCTTAGGTTAGTTAGGTTTAAGTAGTTCTCAGTTCTAAGGGACTGATGACCTCAGATATTAAGTCCTCTTGTGGTTAGAGCCATTTGAACTATTTTCACTCAGTTTATCATCGATTCAACGAAACAGCATTAGAGCGCATGTTGCCCTAGCTGTCTTACGACGATACAGTAGCTGTTCGATTGCTGCCCTGGACAGCACGCTCTCCATACCCCTCACCCACTGAAAATATCTGGTCGTGGGTTATTGGCAGACTGACTAGGGAACACTCGGAAGCTGCCACAATTCAAAAGCTGGCACAGACCTGAAGCTGTGTAAAATGACGTACCCGAATGTGTTATTCAAGGTAAGTTCGACTCGATATGCAGCCAGGTTAGAGACTTTGCTGCTGCAATAGATGTAAGATCTGTGTACTAAATTACACGTCGTGTATTTCTCTAACCCTCCATGATCCAAGAACATTGCTGAAGTGCGGTGGCTTGCGTGCCTAAATGATACAGGCGCCGTACCGTAGGTGTAACCACAACGGAGAGGTATCTTTGGACAGGGTCGACAAACCCGTGGTTCTTGCAGAGGAAGGGCAGCCTTTCCAGTAGTTGCAGGGGCAACAGTCTCGATGATTGACTGGTCTAGCATTATAATATTAGCGAAAATGGGCTTACCATGTTCGTACTGCTAACAGCAAAAAGTAGGGGGAACTAAAACCACTAGTTCCCAAAGACATGCAGCTCTACTATATGGCTCAATGATAACGGAATCCTCTAGGATAAAATATTTTGGAGATAAAAAATACTACCCCATATCGGCTATTCAAGCTGTGTTCTTCTCAGCCCTGCGAAACACAGAAGCTCAAAATTTAGCGCGAACTTTAATGTGAGATGTTTTTAATACTTTCCACTACGAAACTCTGTCTCGGAATCTGGCAGAAAACCCAGAATTATTCTGGTTGTATGTAAAGTACCAGTGGCAAGAAAAAATCAATACCTTCACTGGGCGATAACTATGGTATGTTATTGATGACAGTACCAACAAAGTAGAGTTACTAAACACGGTTTTCCGAAATGACTTAACAAAAGAAGACGATGTAAATATTTCACAGTTCTAATCAAGAACAACTGACAACATGAGTAACTTAGAAGTATATATTCTCTGCATAGCGAAGCGAACTTAAGAAAGGCAAGGTTTCTGGTCCAGACTCTATACCAGTCAAGTTCTTTCAGAGTATGACAATACAATAGCACCAAATTAGCAATTATATACAACCGTTCGCTCGTTGAAAGATCTGCACCCAAAACTGGAAAATTGCACAAGTCACACCACTAACGTCAATTTTCAGTAGCATTTTGGAAAGTATACTGTGCTGGAACATAATGAATCACCTCGAAGAAAACGATTTATTGACAAATAGCCAATACGGATTCAGAAAATATCGATCTTGTGAAACACAATTAGCTCTTTACATCACGACGTAATGAGTGCTGTCGACAGGGGATGTCAAACTTATTCCATATTTTTAGATTTCCAGATTGCTCTCCACACCCTACCTCACAAGCGAATTCTATGCGTGACTACGGATGGTAGTCTTAGTTACTTGGCAGAATTCGTGATTTCCTGTCAGAAGGGCCATAGTTCGTGATAAATGACGGAACGTCATCACGTAAAACCGAAGTAATAACTGGCGCTCCCCAAGGAACTGTTACAGGCCCTTGTTCCTGATCTACATAAACGATTTACGAGACAATCTGAGCGGTCATCTTAGTTTGGTTGCAGAAAAAGTTGTCATTTACTGTCAGGTAAAGCTAACAGATGATCAAAACGAATTGCAAAATGACCTAGACACGATATCAATGTGATGGGAGAAGTTTCAATTGACTCTACATCATGAAAAGTGTGAAGTCAACCTCATGAGCATCGAAAAGAAAATCCACTAAATTACAGTTACACGATAAGTCACACGAATTTAAAGGCTGTAAACCCAACTAAATAATTACACAATACAATTAAGTATAATTGAAACTGGAACAACCAAAAAAACTATGATTGGCAGAACGCTTGGAAAATGTAACAGGTATACTAAAGATAATTTTTACACTACGCTTTTCCACCCTCATCTGGAATATTGCTGTGCCCTGTGGGATCCGCATCAGATAGGATTGACGGAGGACGACAAAAAAGTTCAAAGAAGGGCAGCTCTACTTGTATTATCGAGAAAGAGGGGAGGGAGTGCTACGGAATGATACACAAATTCGGATGGCAGTCATATAAACAAAGGCGTTTTCCGCTGCGGCAGGAACTTTTCAGGAACTGTCAATCACTAACCTTCTCCCCAGAATGTGAAAATATTTTGTTGGCGCTCATCTGCACCCGGTGAAATGATCTTCATAGTAAAATAAAAGGAGTCACAGCTCGCACGGAAAGATATGAGTGTTAATTTCGCCCGCGTGCTGTTCGAGAGTGGAACAGTAGAGAAGTAGCTTAAAGATGGTTCGATGAACCCTCTGCCAGGTACTTAATTGGGAATCGCAGAGTAGTCATGTGACAGATGTAGATGTGGATGTAGTCAGGCAAATGTCAAGAAAAAAATTTATATATGTATGTACACGAATACTGACACATAAATCCACAGCTTTACTTGTGGACATACAGGCTATATGTGGAATTCCCTCTGTCAGAAATTGCCACTAAGCTACAGTATAACCCCTGCAAACGTAGATATAACGGAAATAATATGTCCAGAATGACTCAGATACCAAAGAGCAAAGAACTACCCTCCAGACAGGATGCTTCCACATGCTGCGACATACACTCCTGGAAATGGAAAAAAGAACACATTGACACCGGTGTGTCAGACCCACCATACTTGCTCCGGACACTGCGAGAGGGCTGTACAAGCAATGATCACACGCACGGCACAGCGGACACACCAGGTACCGCGGTGTTGGCCGTCGAATGGCGCTAGCTACGCAGCATTTGTGCACCGCCGCCGTCAGTGTCAGCCAGTTTGCCGTGGCATACGGAGCTCCATCGCAGTCTTTAACACTGGTAGCATGCCGCGACAGCGTGGACGTGAACCGTATGTGCAGTTGACGGACTTTGAGCGAGGGCGTATAATGGGCATGCGGGAGGCCGGGTGGACGTACCGCCGAATTGCTCAACACGTGGGGCGTGAGGTCTCCATAGTACATCGATGTTGTCACCAGTGGTCGGCGGAAGGTGCACTTGCCCGTCGACCTGGGACCGGACCGCAGCGACGCACGGATGCACGCCAAGACCGTAGGATCCTACGCAGTGCCGTAGGGGACCGCACCGCCACTTCCCAGCAAATTAGGGACACTGTTGCTCCTGGGGTATCGGCGAGGACCATTCGGAACCGTGTCCATGAAGCTGGGCTACGGTCCCGCACACCGTTAGGCCGTCTTCCGCTCACGCCCCAACATCGTGCAGCCCGCCTCCAGTGGTGTCGCGACAGGCGTGAATGGAGGGACGAATGGAGACGTGTCGTCTTCAGCGATGAGAGTCGCTTCTGCCTTGGTGCCAATGATGGTCGTATGCGTGTTTGGCGCCGTGCAGGTGAGCGCCACAATCAGGACTACATACGACCGAGGCACACAGGGCCAATACCCGGCATCATGGTGTGGGGAGCGATCTCCTACACTGGCCGTACTCCACTGGTGATCGTCGAGGGGACACTAAATAGTGCACGGTACATCCAAACCGTCATCGAACCCATCGTTCTACCATTCCTAGACCGGCAAGGGAACTTGCTGTTCCAACAGGACAATGCACGTCCGCATGTATCCCGTGCCACCCAACGTGCTCTAGAAGGTGTAAGTCAACTACCCTGGCCAGCAAGATCTCCGGATCTGTCCCCCATTGAGCATGTTTGGGACTGGATGAAGCGTCGTCTCACGCTGTATGCACGTCCAGCACGAACGCTGGTCCAACTGAGGCGCCAGGTGGAAATGGCATGGCAAGCCGTTCCACAGGACTACATCCAGCATGTCTACGATCGTCTCCATGGGAGAATAGCAGCCTGCATTGCTGCGAAAGGTGGATATACACTGTACTAGTGCCGACATTGTGCATGCTCTGTTGCCTGTGTCGATGTGCCTGTGGTTCTGTCAGTGTGATCATGTGAGGTATCTGACCCCAGGAATGTGTCAATAAAGTTTCCCCTTCCTGGGACAATGAATTCACGGTGTTCTTATTTCAATTTCCAGGAGTGTATAAAGTACATCACAGAGGATACCCCATTATGATTATATATTATAGATTAAAATCGAACACAGGAAAATCGAAACAGACATCAAGTAAACGGAGAGCCTTGGGAATATGTGCAAATAACAGTTGACAGTATGACTACGGATAATGGAAGCAAATGATGCCATCTAACTCCTATCTATACTCTATGACATGGCTCTCATGCACCGCTTCGAGATTTTATTTCAGCTCTGTCACAATTACATGATGAGTAATTTTAAGCGCTTCGTACGTCTTGATGGGAGTAGCAACTATTCGACTTCTCACCAGGAAGGAATTGTGTCCGGAGGCCTCGAGAGTGCCAGGAGGTTAACAGCAGATCTCTCATGGTGTTCCAATAGCAGGAAACGATCGAATGTCAGATGACAGCCAGTTTTCGCAGAAATACTTCTGTTTCCCGAAATGCTTATTTTGGGCAGTTCCTGGCACCAATCAGCCTGCCACAGGTGTGATGCCGTAGGTCGTCACAGATTTCCCCTGAGGGTGCCTAAGAACGCAGTTTGGGTTTCTGCTCATGCATCAAAGAGGAGACGGGCTTACAGCACTTCCTTGGAGCGAGAACGTTCGTCGCTTCCCTCCAAAATTGCGGACTGCTCAATACAAAGTAGGAACCCCCGCCACCAGACGCGGTGCACATTGCGCCGGTCAATGTAGAGCGACCGTTCCAAACTAGTACCAACCTCATAAGTCGTAAAGATGCTCTTTGCAATGTTTGAATGTGAGGTCTCTGCTGATTTCCCATGCTTTTATCCATAAAAGGGAACATACACGTTCGTCATATAGGCAGCTGCATTCATTCACCCCTCCAAGTGCAGCTTGCAAATTGTGGGACTTCTGGAGAAAACTCGTTTTTTAAGACAGTTTGCTTCCTGGCTTGTCTCTGGTGCTGACTGGCGCCCTCACGCTGTACTTGAAGAATATTGATTTCGCTAAGGCAGCTGCACCGTCCATCACCTTAGCAACTCTTATTAAACTGTTTTGGGTGTGCATCCTGCATTCCGAATTTTTTGGTTGAGTATTCGTCTCATTTATCTTGCTTGTGCAAGCTGCTCGGAAGTGTATGTCTTATTATTTTTGCTTCCTATAGTCTTCCAATTAAACGTGGGTCCGACAGAGCTTATACTCAATTTATTTTAGTTTGCAACAGTTTTCAGAACCATGGCCCTGTGTTATGCATTGTCACTTGTTCTTTAGATTAAATATAAGTTCTGGATTCTCAATCTAACTTACACTTTGAGATCCATAATGTACTACAAATTCCGTATGATTAACACGTCAAATTTTGTAGTCCTGTCTTCCTCAGTTGCGTGTAATATTACGGTATATTGATGATTTTTACTTACGGACCGTCTGACAGCAACCGAATAAAACGCAATTTTAGTCCCATACGAGTTTCGCCTTTATTTTCTGCAAGGTATCATCAGTGGCCTGGAATATGTACATAGGTTACAAACAGTTCTGGTGGTTGGGGAAAGAGGTTTTTTTCTGGTTGTATGAGAGGAACGATTGGTTTCTTTCTTTTTTCTTTTATGACATCATTTCTTTTATTAAGTTTAGTAGGGAGCCTGCGATAATATGTCTTCGTTCATTTCCACATGTTTCTTTTCAGTGATGGCTTTCTGAATGTGGAAGGTTTCTTGCATTTGTATAAGATGTTTGTCATGGTGGCTTATTCTCATTATTTTCATTTCTTGTTATGTGTTTGTAGGATGGTGGTTATGGTGTTTTAAATGTTCTGCAAATGTTGACTGGTTTGTTTCATACTTCCAACACCTGATATGTTCTTTGTATCGTGTTTTAAAATTCCTACATGTCATGCCTACGTTCACAACTTTGACATTCTTGGAATTTGTCCCTCTTGGTAGCTGGTTGGCTTTGGTGTGATTCGAAGATCCACCCAGACTTATATGCTATTTGAAAGCCCTATTTCTTTAGGATGTTTGCAACTCTGTGTGTGTATGTGTGTGTGTGTGTGTGTGTGTGTGTGTGTGTGTGTGTGTGTGTTAGCTTATGTGTGTATTTCATGGTGTACCATCTGGTTCTTTTCTGTGTGTTGTTGTCATTGTGTGTGTTTGTTGAGTGTGTTTGTAAGTTTTCAGCATGTGAGTTCTCTTGTATTCTGGAAATGTTGTGTTTGTTTTGTATTAGTGTTTTCATTTTTTGATTGAGCCTGTGTACTACATGTGTGTCATAACCATTGTCCCTAGCTATTTGTATGATTGTAGTCATTTCTATTTCATAGTTTCTCTTGTTGAGCGGGATTCTGTTTAATCTATGTAACATATATCTTAGTACTGCAAGTTTCTGGTTGTGGGGATGGCTAGATGTAGAATGTATTATTGTGTCTGTGGCTGTTTGTTTTCTAAGGATGTTAAATATGTGTTTGCCATTCTCTTTTTTATTTTATTGTCAAGAAATTTTTTTCTTTTTCTTTTTCTTTTTCAAGAGTAAAGAGCTTTGTTGATTTCCGAATGGAGTGTATTTATTATTTCACTTGCCTCATCTAGGAGACAAATAATGTCATCCACATATCTGTTCCAGTATGTGATGTTGAAACTTTCATTAGTGGTTACCTTTTCAAATATCTTGTTTTCTAGATGACTGATGAAAATGTTTGCTAATGTTCTTGATATTGGGGATCAAATGGACAGTCCCTCACTTTGTAGATGATATTATTTCTCAAACTGAAGAAGACTGGACTACAAAAGTTGAAGATGTCAATACAGTTATGCCAAGAATTCCCTGTCAACATGTACAACAGGTTCAAGAAATTGCATCTGAGACTCCATAAGACGATACAGCACATAAAATTCAACAAACTTGCAGAAAGAACGATTTAAATCGAAGCCACATTAATGTAAAGTTTAAAAACAGTTCTACAGTGGCAACAAAAGTGGAAATCAGTTGCAGAACGGTAGTGGGTACTAAATGAAATTAAGAAGCTATATTCGAAAAAATAGTACTTAAACATGATGCTCTACGAGAATCATCTAGAATTCGAAAAAAAACATAGAAAAGCTTGAGTTTTCATGGCACTAGACGAAAAAACTGAACACAGCACATAAACAGCAGATAAACATTGACAAAACAAGCATAAACATAAGGTAATGAAACTGACAGTAAAAAAGACGCAAAAATACATTTCCATTTTAAACTTGAAACCACATGTACACCAACACACATTCCATCCACATTTAGTTAACGTAACAGAGACAGAACTACACGAAAAAGAAAAATATGCTCTTGGAAAAAGGGTTGAAACACTGCACCAATAGTAAAGTGAATAATCAGTACATAGAAAATCTTATAGTAGGAACGTAACACATTCTTACACGTGAAGAACAAAAAAATAATTGTGAAATAAACATAGGACTGACAAGGGAACTTGTAAAATAAGAAATAAAAGACATAATAAAACAAACACATGAGACACACAATAAGAAAAACCAAACAGAAGCAGCCATTATGGATATGTTAAAACAAAAGTTAACAAACAATAACATATTAATAACAAGAGCAGACAAGGGAAATGTGACAGTGCTCATGGATAAAGACCAATACATCACAAAAACCAAGGAATACATAAACACCAATGCCATACAAAAACTGAAGTCAGACCCAACTACACGATTCCAGGGAAACATGAAACAAACGCTGAAAAAACATTGAACACACACTCACAGACAAATAGAAATACTACATAACACAGGAAAACCCACAAGCACAAACACTCCACAGTCAACCAAAAGTACATAAAGACGGAATGCCAATGAGAGCTGTTATCAACTTCAAGAAAGCCCAAACATACCACAAAGCCAAACACATCCAAAGGTTAGTTACAAAACACTATAAAGTAGAATCAACAGAACAGTGATAAACACAGGAAACCTAATAGAAAACGTACAGAACAACAGGTACCACACACAGCATTACTGATTTCGTTTGACATAGAAAATATGTATACCTCCATCCCTTTCACAGAAACAATAAACATCATAGAACAAAATCTCTCATCCCACAGCACCCTCACAACAGACACAATAAAAGAAATAACAAATATGCTCAGAGTAAAAACTGAACAAAACTACTTTCAGTTTGAGAAAGAATATTATCTACAAAGTGATGGACTGCCCATTGTATCCCCACTATCAGAAACATTAGCAAACATTTTCATCAGTCATCTAGAAAACAAGATATTTGAAAAGATAACCACTAATGAAAGTTTCAACATCATATATTGGTACAGATATGTGGTTGACATTATTTGTCTAGTAGATGAGCCAAATGAAATAATAGATACACTCCATTCAGAAATCAACAAAGCTCATCAGATCATAAAATTTACACTTGAAAAAGAAAAAGAAAAACAAATAAATTTTCTTGACATTAAAATAAAAAAGAAAATAGCAGACATACATTTAACATCTTTAGAAAGCCAACAGCCACAGACACAATAATACATTCCACATCTAACTATCCCCACAGCCAGACACTTGCAGTACTAAGACATATGTTACATAGGTTAAACAGAATCCCACTCAACAACAGAAACTATGAAAAGAAATGACTACAATCATACAAATAGCTAGGAACAAAGGGTATGACACACATGTAGTACACAGGCTCAATCAAAACATAAAAACACTACTACAAAACAAACACAACATTTCAAGAATACAAGAGAACTTACAAGCTGAAAACTTACAAACGCACACAGAAAAGAACCAGTTGGTACACCATGACATACACAAATAAAATAACACGCACGGAGTTGCGGACATCCTAAGGAGATAGGGCTTCCAAATAGCATATAAGTCTGGGCAAACCCTCCAATCACACCTAAGCCAGCCAGCTACCAAGAGGGACAATTTCCAACAATCAGAGATATATAAACATATATAAACTTAAATGTCAAAGTTGTGATGCAGTATACATAGGCATGACATGCAGGAATTTTAAAAGACGATACAAAGAACATATCAGTTGTTGTAAGTATGAAACAAACGAGTCAACATTTGCAGAACATTTAAAATACCATAAGCACCATCCTGCAAACATGGAAAAAGAAATGAAAATAATGAGAATAAGCCACCATGATAAACATCTTATACAAACGCAAGAAAACTTCCACATTCAGAAAGCCATCGCTGAAAAGAAACATGTGATAAATGAACACACACACACATCAGCATAGGCTCCCTACTACACTTAATAAAAGAAATGATAAGATGAAAGAAAAAAGAATGAAACCAATCGTTCCTCTCACACAACCAGAAAAAAACCTCTTCCCCCTTCTCTTTCTGGACACACACACCCACCCACCCGCCCACACACACACACACACACACACACACACACAATCACAGCCCACAAAGAAATATATATATATATATATATATCACACTCCAGAACACACACACATACACACACACACACACACACACAAATCACAAATGCATACACGAACAGATCTCAGATACTTCAATAATTACACCCAGATGTTTGGCAATAACATACGATCTTTGGCAAAAACATCTGACAGTCAGCAACAGAAACCAAAACATCACATCCAAACAAGTGTTAAGTTCATAGTGCTGTGAAATAGGGGGAAAAACCGCAAATTGGCAACTATAAGAAAAAGAACAACAGGAAAAATGCAACAGGAGCGTAATATATAGGAAGTCGTCCACGCAACCTATAAGTACAGTTCAAAACATTACTTCTTAATAGGAAATACCAATCACCAGAACTGTTTATAACCTATAGGTACAGTGACCTTAAGATAAATTAAGTAGTAAACATATGTACATATTCCAGGCCACTGATGATGCCTTGCGGAAAATAAATGCGAAACGACTATGGCACTAAATTGTATTTATTCAGTTGCTGTCAGACGCTCCATAAATAAAAATTATCAGTAATCCGTACGATTAGGTGACCCTCAAGTAATAAATATAATCAGGTGTGTATTTCTACGACGTTTGCTTCATTGTGAAGAGTTTCGGTTGAATGCAGTGGCCAATCACTGTTTTTAATGGTATAGGAAATGCAGAGGAGGTAACGAGTTTCAAACGCTCACGTGTTTTTGTAGAAAGAGTAGTCGGAGCACAAGCTATAAAGCCATATTTGAACATGTTTCCGGTTTGCTAATGTATCAGTATGTAATATCTTAACTTTCAGTGATCGAATAAGATTAATTTTCCTTGAAGAACAAAACATTACGCTTTATTCCCGTGACAGTGGACGAGAAATTCAATTATTTTCCTTACACGCAACCTTAGAATATATTATCATTATTTTATTGTTATTACATTTCAATACATAACTGATGATAGAAGATAATAATAATAATAATAATAATAATAATAATAATAATAACAATAGTTCAGAGTGTCGAAGAGGAAAGAGTCTCTGATTTGAAAGGCAAATATTTCGAAAACTACGATCGACAGTCGAGTGCAACATCTAGTGATGTAGGATGGACCAATCATCTACTGGCTCATGTAAGATCTGGCCAGACCACATGACACGGAACAGGTGTTTCGCTTTCTTGATAAATACTTCAGGAATAGAGTGACTGCACTGAATATTCCAATTATAGTGAAGCAGAGACTGACTGGCCTCGATAATAACCCGAAGTGAATCATTGTGTGTATTTTTTGTGGGACACTTTGAAAGACTCTGTCTACCCATCACGCTGGACGAGCTTGAATCGGCGATCTGCGTGGCATCGGAATCCGTTTCGTTCAGACATTACAGGACTTAATGGCGAATTTCATTGTTAGTTTGCGCCACCTCTTTATTGCGAGAGGTGCACATTTAGAAAAAAAAATCTGATGTGATTGCAAAGACTGCTCTACAGGACACGAGGCTGATTATGCCTGCTGATAGTATATGAGCTGCATAGTATGCAGCTCCATCTATTAGCGGCTTTTCGAACTATTTCGAAACTCCTGTATGACTTCCTTATAAAACTCGTACAGCTTTCACAAGAAACATATCTTTCGTTACACGTATCTATTGAACTTAGTCTCGGAGATATTTAATTTTGAAATCACGGACTCCTTCGCTGGCTAATCTATAGTAGTTATAATAATAAGAAGAAAAAGGATAAGGAGGAGGAGCAGGAGAAGGGGAAAGAGAAGAACTATTGGATCGTAGGAAACTGGTGGTGCTTGAACAAACCTGTACCTCGGATGGGTACCACAGAAGAGGACGATACCTCGGTGCAAAATGTAACATCGAATGGGAGACGATGACGAAGCGACGCGCTCTCACCGTTCTGCAGCGTCACCGCACCGAGTGGCAATGTGGCAATGAGTTGTATAAAGTTAAGGGAATCTTTTTATCGTACTTGTAATAAAGTGAACTAATATTTCATGTTTTATCTTCACTAGTCCATCTCACAACACAGTCAAAGAATCAACAGTTACAACGTACGATTGTAGTTTCGCCAGGATATAACAAGAAAATTATGATGATGGTGATGGTGTGGTGATGGTGATGGTGACAGCCAAAGTTCAGATGTTCAAATGTGTGTGAAATCTTATTGGACTTAACTGCTACGGTCATCAGTCCCTAAGTTTACACACTACTTAACCTAAATTATCCTAAGGACAAACACACACACACATTCCCGAAGGAGGACTCGAACCTCCGCCAGGAACAGCCACACAGTCAACGACTGGAGCGCCTCAGACCGCTCGGCTAATCCAGCGCGGCGGCAGTCAAAGTGCTGGTAATGATGATGCTGTAGCTCTAGCGAGGAAAGAAATTATTATCACAACAAAACGTGAATGATTCGCCGATAACAACAGTCTATTTTGTGTCCTACATGATGTGAATATTATATGGATCCGTTGTGTCCCTTCTAAAGCACATGTCCAAAAGAACAGACACCACGCACTCATACAGGGTGAAAAGTATTTAAACCGACAACCTCTGGGAGGTTGTAGGGGACATCGAAACAAATATTTTTCCCTAATGTCATTTTTTCCTATGAGGAGTATTTAAACAGGTAGAGGAAGATTTCTCTGGCGGCAAACTAATTAAACCAACAAACACTTTTTCATTTTTTATGACCAAAAGACAACAAATTAACACAACCCAATTTCAATTACAGTAGATTTTCAAAAATGCCTCCATTGACACTTCAACAAAGGTTACACCGTCGGATCATGTTCTGTTTGACATGGGCAAAAACCCCAGGAGTATCCTAAATTGATCATGCTGCTGCTACTATCCGTGCAACCGGGTCCTCTTCTGATGCAACAGGAGTTGCGTGAACAAGGTTTCGCATCTCTCCCCACACAAAAAAGTCCAGAGGGGATATATCTGGGGATCAAGCAGGCCATGGTACAGGACCACCTCTGCCAATCCACGTTTCTGGGAACCGTCGGTCCAGGAATCGACGCAAACGACGACTGAAATGTGCCGCCACCCCGTCATGTTGGAACCACATGCGTTGTCTTTAAGGGAGCAGGACGTCTTCCAGCTATTCTGGCAATGCTCTGGAGAGAAAATTGTAATAGTTCCTGCCATTTAATGGCCTTGGTAGCAGATACGTCCCAATTAAATAGTCCCCAACAACACCGTGTCACACATTAACAAAGAACCGCACTTGATGAGCGCTAGTAACTGTGACATGTGGGTTATCTTCACTCCAAACATGCGAATTGCGCATGTTGAAGACTCCATCACGACAGAACATTGCTTCATCGGTAAACAACACAGAGGATGGAAATGTAGGATGCATTTCACACTGTTCCAGGTACCACTGCGAAAACTGTGCTCTGGGTGGATAATCAACTGGTTCCAGGTTGTGGACACGCTGGAAGTGAACAATTGCTCTCGAAGGACTGTTCTCACATTCGTCTGATTCGTCCCCATGTTACGTGCAATTGGACGAGTGCTGATTGAAGGATCCCGCTCCACATGCTGCAAGACAGCTTCCTCAAATTGCAGCATTCTTACTGTGCGAAGGCGTCCCTATCCAGGTACTCTGCTAAATGACCCGGTCTCACGCAGACGTTGGTACACAGCAGCAAAGGTCGTATGATGCGGGATACGGCGATTAGGATATTGTTGTTGATAAATCCGCTGTGCAGGTCGTCCGTTGTGGTGCGCTACGTAGTACGCACCAACCATATCAGTGTACTCACTCCAGGTGTATCGCTCCATTAGTAAACAGAGGCAATGCGCTACTACACTGGTGGACAGCAGTAGCTACAAATGAAGAGCGTAATATGCCCTCTAACAACTGAAGGTCGTAGTACGGCCTCTAACAACTGAAGAGCGTGATACGACCTCCACCGGTTTAAATTTTCCTTATAGGAAAAAAAGACATTAGGGAAAAATATTTGTTTTGGTGTCCCCTACAACCTCCCAGAGTTTGTCGGTTTAAATACTTTTCACCCTGTATAATTCACTCGCTCAGTGGGCAGTGAATTCACAACCTTCAGTGCGGATACATATTTTGTTCGTGGAGGACATGCATGGGACTGCGAACAGGTGGCGCTAGTTAAGAATGTGAGTCAGCCGGTAAGCGTGTCGAGATACTGCGCACACTTACGACAAAACGCTGTCTGGATGGCACAGTGGTTAACGCAACTGCCCAGTAAGCAGAATATTCCGGGCTAGAGTCCAGGTGCGACACACATTTTCACTCTTCGCCCCTGATGCCGCACAAAGATCAAATGGAGCTGAAATGATGATTTCCTTCCCTTTCCATTTGTTTCCTTTCTCCGCCCCCCCCCCCCCTCCACCTTTAACTTACATGATGTCATGTGAAAATGTCTATGGTATGTTGAAAGACTGCACACTTATTAATGATGAATGGCTTTCAAAAACTAAAGGAGTCCTGGTTTTGAGCCATTGTTGCAGTTATAAATGGAAGCAGTATGTTATAAATTATGCACTTTCTACACCTACAGTAGACAACATTCCATTAGAACTACTGACAGCGTTGGGAGAGCCAGTCCTGACATAACTCTACCATCTAATGAGCAAGATGTATGAGACAGGCGAAACACCATCAGACTTCAAGAAGAATATAATAATTCCAATCCCAAAGAAAGCAGGTTATGACAGATGTGAAAATTACCCATCAGTTTAATAAGTGACAGCTGTAAAACTCTAACGCGAATTCTTTACAGACGAATGGAAAAACTGGTATAAGCCGACCTCGGGGAAGATCACTATGGATTCCGTAGAAATATGGGAACACGTGAGGCAATACTGACCCTACGACTCGTCTTGGAAGAAAGATTAAGGAAAGGCAAACCGACGTTTATAGCATTTGGAGACGTAGAGAAAGCTTTTGACAATGTTGACTGGAATACTCTCTTTCATATTCTAAAGGTGGCAGGGCTAAAATACAGGGAGCGAAAGGCTATTTACAATTTGTACAGAAACCAGATGGCAATTATAAGAGTCGAGGGGCATGAAAGGGGAGCAGTGGTTGGGAAGGGAGTGAGGCAGGGTTCTAGCCTCTCCCCGATGTTATTCAATCTGTACATTGAGCAAGCAATAAAGGAAACAAAAGAAAAATTCGGAGTAGGTATTAAAATCCATGGAGAAGAAATAAAAACTTTGAGGTTCGCCGATGACATTGTAATTCTGTCAGAGACAGCAAAGGACTTGGAAGAACAGTTGAACGGAATGGATAGTGCCTTGAAAGGAGGATATGAGATGAACATCAACAAAAGCAAAACGAGGATAATGGAATGTAGTAGAATTAAGTCGTGTGATGCTGAGGGAATTAGAGTAGGAAATGAGACACTTAAAGTAATAAAGGAGTTTTGCTATTTGGGGAGCAAAATAACTGATGATGGTCGAAGTACAGAGGATATAAAATGTAGACTGGCAATGGCAAGGAAAGCGTTTATGAAGAAGAGAAATTTGTTAACATCGAGTATTGATTTAAGTGTCAGTAAGTCGTTTTTGGAAGTATTTGTATGGAGTGTAGCCATGTATGGAAGTGAAACATGGACGATAAATAGTTTGGACAAGAAGAGAATAGAAGCTTTCGAAATGTGGTTCTACAGAAGAATGCTGAAGATTAGATGGGTAAATCACATAACTAATTAGGAGGTATTGGCTCAAAATGGCTCTGAGCACTATGGGACTCAACTGCTGTGGTCATAAGTCCCCTAGAACTTAGAACTACTTAAACCTAACTAACCTAAGGACATCACACACATCCATGCCCGAGGCAGGATTCGAACCTGCGACCGTAGCGGTCGTGCGGTTCCAGACTGTAGCGCCTTTACCCGCTCGGCCACTCCGGCCGGCTGAGGAGGTATTGAATAGGATTGGGGAGATGAGAAGTTTGTGGCACAACTTGACTAGAAGAAGGGATCGGTTGGTAGGACATGCACTGAGGCATCAAGGGATCACCAGTTTAGTATTGGATGACAACGTGGAGGGTAAAAAACGTAGAGGGAGACCAAGAGATGAATACACTAAGCAGGTTCAGAAGGATGTAGGTTACAGTAGGTACTGGGAGATGAAGAAACTAGCACAGGATAGAGTAGCATGGGGAGCTGCGTCAAACCAGTCTCAAGACTGAAGTCTACAACAATAACACCTACAAGGTCCTTGCAATCACAGAGGGTGGGCTTATTGGTAGTTGGGAGCTCCAATGTTAGGCGCGTAATGGGGCCCCTTAGGGATATGGCGGCTAAGGAGGGGAAGAAATCCAGTGTGCACTCCGTGTGCATTCCGGGTGGAGCCATCCTGAGGTGGAGAGGGTCCTTCCGGATGCCATGAAGAGCACAGGGGGCAGCCAGCTGCAGGTGGTGGCACATGTCGGCACTAATGACGTGTGTCGCTTTCGATCTGAGGAAGTTCTCTCTGGATTCCAGCGGCTATCTGATTTGGTGAAGGCTGCCGGTATGCTTACGAGATGAAGGCAGAGCTCACCATCTGCAGCATCGTCGACAGAACCGACTGCGGACCTTTGGTGCAGAGCCGGGTGGAGGGTCTGAATCAGAGGCTCAGACGGTTTTGCGGCCGTGTTGGCTGCAGATTCCTTGACTTGCGCCGTAGGGTGGTTGGGTTTCGGGTTCCGCTGAATAGGTCAGGAGTTCACTACACTCAGCTGGCGGCTACATGGGTAGCGGAGGCTGTGTGGCGTGGACTGGGCGGTTTTTTAGGTTAGAAGGCCTCGGGAAAATACGGGGTGGGCTGCAATCTTAAAAGGGTGCATGGCAAATAGAGGACGTGCTTGGATCAAGGAACAGTCGGAATTGTAGTTGTAAATTGTTGTAGTTGTGCTGGGAAAGTCCCTGAGCTTCAAGCACTAATAGAAAGCACAGTAGCTGAAATCGTTATAGATACAGAAAGCTGACTAAAGCCTGAAATAAGATCTGCAGAAATTTTTACGAAGTCTCAGATGGTGTTCAGGAAAGATAGATAGGCAGAATTGGTGGTGGAGTGTTTGTGTCTGTCAGTAGTGGTTTATCTTGTAGTGAAGTCGAAGTAGATACTCCGTGCGAATTGGTCCGGGTGGAGGTTATACTTAACAGCCGAACTAAGTTAATAATTGGCTCCTTCTACCGACCCCCAGACTCCGATGATATAGTTACTGAATAGTTCAGAGAAAATTTGAGTCTCTTAACAAATAAATACCCCACTCATAAGGCTATAGTTGGTGGGGACTTCCACATTCCCTCGATATGTTGGCAAAAATACTTTTTCAAAACCGGTGGTAGGCAGAAAACATCTTCCAAGATTGCCCTAAATGCTTTCTCCGAAAATTATTTCGAGCATTTAGTCCACGAACCCACGCGAATTGTAAATGGTTGCGATAATACACTTGATCTCTTAGCCACAAACAATCCAGAGCTGATAGAGAGCATTATGACTGATACAGGTATTAGTCATCACAAGGTCGTTGTAGCTAGTCTCAATACCGTTTCCACCAGAAACAAACGCAAAATAATTTTATTTAAAAAAGCGGATTAAGAGTCACTAGAAGCCTTCCTAAGAGACAATCTCCATTCCTTCCGAACTGACTATGCAAATGTAGACGAGATGTGGCTCAAATTCAGTGATATAGTAGCAACATCAATTGAGAGATTCATACCTCATAAATTGGTAAGAGATGGAACTGATCCCCCGTGGCACACAAAACAGGTCCGAACGCTGTTGCAGAGGCAACGTAAAAAGCATGCGAAGTTCAGAAGAACGCGAAATCCCGAAGATTGGCTAAAATTTACAGACGCGCGAAATTTGGCACGGACTTCAATGCGAGATGCCTTTAATATGTTCCACAACGAAACATTGTCTCGAAATTTGGTAGAAAATCCGAAGAAATTCTGGTCGTATGTAAAATACACAAGCGGCAAGACGCAGTCAATACCTTCGCTGCGCAGTGCTGATTGTACTGTTACCGACGACTGTGCCGCTAAAGCGGAGTTATTGAACACAGTTTTCCGAAATTCCTTCACCAGGGAAGACGATTGGAATATTCCAGAATTTGAAACACGAACAGCTGCTAGCATGAGTTTCTTAGAAGTAGATACCTTAGGGGTTGCGAAGCAACTCAAATCGCTTGATACGGGCAAGTCTTCAGGTCCAGATTGTATACCGATTAGGTTCCTTTCAGATTACGCTAATACAATAGCTCCCTACTTAGCAATCATATACAACCGCTCGCTCACCGATAGATCTGTACCTACAGATTGGAAAATTGCGCAGGTTGCACCAGTGTTTAAGAAGGGTAGTAGGCGTAATCCATCGAACTACAGACCTATATCATTGATGTCGGTTTGCAGTAGGGTTTTGGATCATATACTGTATTCAAACATTATGAATCACCTCGAAGGGAACGATCTATTGATAAGTAATCAGCATGGTTTCAGAAAACATCCTTCTTGTGCAACGCAGCTAGCTCTTTATTCGCACGAAGTGATGGTCGCAATCGACAGGGGATCTCAAGTTGATTCCGTATTTCTAGATTTCCGGAAAGCTTTTGACACCGTTCCTCACAAGCGACTTCTAATCAAGCTGCGAGCCTATGGGGTATCGCCTCAGTTGTGCGACTGGATTCGTGATTTCCTGTCAGGAAGGTCGCAGTTCGTAGTAATAGACGGCAAATCATCGAGTAAAACTGATGTGATATCAGGTGTTCCCCAGGGAAGCGTCCTGGGACCTTTGCTGTTCCTGATCTATATAAATGACCTGGGTGATAATCTGAGCAGTTCTCTTAGGTTGTTCGCAGATGATGCTGTAATTTACCGTCTAGTAAGGTCATCCGAAGACCAGTATCAGTTGCAAAGCGATTTAGAAAAGATTGCTGTATGGCGTGGCAGGTGGCAGTTGACGCTAAATAACGAAAAGTGTGAGGTGATCCACATGAGTTCCAAAAGAAATCCGTTGGAATTCGATTACTTGATAAATAGTACATTCTCAAGGCTGTCAATTCAACTAAGTACCTGGGTGTTAAAATTACGAACAACTTCAGTTGGAAAGACCACGTAGATACTATTGTGTGGAAGGCGAGCCAAAAGTTGCGTTTCATTGGCAGGACACTTAGAAGATGCAACAAGTCCACTAAAGAGACAGCTTACACTACACTCGTTCGTCCTCTGTTAGAACATTGCTGCGCGATGTGGGACCCTTACCAGGTGGGATTGACGGAGGACATCCAAAGGGTTGCAAAAAAGGGCAGCTCGTTTTGTCTTATCACGTAATAGGGGAGAGATTGTGGCAGATATGATACGCGAATTGGGATGGAAGTCATTAAAGCAAAGACGTTTTTCGTCGCGGCGACATCTACACTCCTGGAAATTGAAATAAGAACACCGTGAATTCATTGTCCCAGGAAGGGGAAACTTTATTGACACATTCCTGGGGTCAGATACATCACATGATCACACTGACAGAACCACAGGCACATAGACACAGGCAACAGAGCATGCACAATGTCGGCACTAGTACAGTGTATATCCACCTTTCGCAGCAATGCAGGCTGCTATTCTCCCATGGAGACGATCGTAGAGATGCTGGATGTAGTCCTGTGGAACGGCTTGCCATGCCATTTCCACCTGGAGCCTCAGTTGGACCAGCGTTCGTGCTGGACGTGCAGACCGCGTGAGACGACGCTTCATCCAGTCCCAAACATGCTCAATGGGGGACAGATCCGGAGATCTTGCTGGCCAGGGTAGTTGACTTACACCTTCTAGAGCACGTTGGGTGGCACGGGATACATGCGGACGTGCATTATCCTGTTGGAACAGCAAGTTCCCTTGCCGGTCTAGGAATGGTAGAACGATGGGTTCGATGACGGTTTGGATGTACCGTGCACTATTCAGTGTCCCCTCGACGATCACCAGTGGTGTACGGCCAGTGTAGGAGATCGCTCCCCACACGATGATGCCGGGCGTTGGCCCTGTGTGCCTCGGTCGTATGCAGTCCTGATTGTGGCGCTCACCTGCACGGCGCCAAACACGCATACGACCATCATTGGCACCAAGGCAGAAGCGACTCTCATCGCTGAAGACGACACGTCTCCATTCGTCCCTCCATTCACGCCTGTCGCGACACCACTGGAGGCGGGCTGCACGATGTTGGGGCGTGAGCGGAAGACGGCCTAACAGTGTGCGGGACCGTAGCCCAGCTTCATGGAGACGGTTGCGAATGGTCCTCGCCGATACCCCAGGAGCAACAGTGTCCCTAATTTGCTGGGAAGTGGCGGTGCGGTCCCCTACGGCACTGCGTAGGATCCTACGGTCTTGGCGTGCATCCGTGCGTAGCTGCGGTCCGGTCCCAGGTCGACGGGCACGTGCACCTTCCGCCGACCACTGGCGACAACATCGATGTACTGTGGAGACCTCACGCCCCACGTGTTGAGCAATTCGGCGGTAGGTCCACCCGGCCTCCCGCATGCCCACTATACGCCCTCGCTCAAAGTCCGTCAACTGCACATACGGTTCACGTCCACGCTGTCGCGGCATGCTACCAGTGTTAAAGACTGCGATGGAGCTCCATATGCCACGGCAAACTGGCTGACACTGACGGCGGCGGTGCACAAATGCTGTGCAGCTAGCGCCATTCGACGGCCAACACCGCGGTTCCTGGTGTGTCCGCTGTGCCGTGCGTGTGATCATTGCTTGTACAGCCCTCTCGCAGTGTCCGGAGCAAGTATGGTGGGTCTGACACACCGGTGTCAATGTGTTCTTTTTTCCATTTCCAGGAGTGTATTTACGACATTTCAGTCACCAACTTTCTCTTCCGAATGCGAAAATATTTTGTTGAGCCCAACCTACATAGGTAGGAATGATCATCAAAATAAAATAAGAGAAATCAGAGCTCGAACAGAAAGGTTTAGGTGTTCGTTTTTCCCGCGCGCTGTTCGGGAGTGGAATGGTAGAGAGATAGTATGGTTGAGGTTCGATGAACCCTCTGCCAAGCACTTAAATGTGAAACTTCCTGGCAGATTAAAACTGTGTGCCCGACCGAGACTCGAACTCGGGACCTTTGCCTTTCGCGGACAAGTGCTCTACCAACTGAGCTACCGAAGCACGACTCACGCCCGGTCGCACAGCTTTACTTCTACCAGTATCTCGTCTCCTACCTTCCAAACTTTACAGAAGGTCTCCTGCAAACCTTGCAGAACTAGCACTCCTGAAATAAAGGATATTGCGGAGACATGGCTTAGCCACAGCCTGGGGGACGTTTCCAGAATGAGATGTTCACTCTGCAGCGGAGTGTGCGCTGATATGAAACTTCCTGGCAAATTAAAACTGTGTGCCCGACCGAGACTCGAACTCGGGACCTTTGCCTTTCGCAGGCAAGTGCTCTGCCATCTGAGCTACCGAAACACGACTCACGCCCGGTCCTCACAGCTTTACTTCTGCCAGTACCTCGTCTCGTACCTTCCAAACTTTACAGAAGCTCTCCTGCGATCCTTGCAGAACTAGCACTCCTGAAAGAAAGGCAGTTTATTAATCAGACTTTAGCCGGATAGCGGTACGTCATGGAATCCTGACTGCTCTTTGTTGCATAGCGCCACAGCGAGGTAAGGAGACGGCTGTACACTGAATCAGACTGAGAGCGCAATTAAAAAGAAAAGACTTGGGACGCTGGGCGGCGCTGTGAGCAATGGCCCGCGCGCTGTGTGCGCCGGCCGACGTGCGCCGCATGCGGGCTCCGCACGCCGCCCGCCGCTTCTAATTGAGACGGATGACCCCGCCGCGTCGCCGAACACCCCGCCACCGCAGGAAGGCCGGCGTCTTCCTGGCGTGCAGCCAGAGCAGGCAGCTCGGCGTTCCGCTGCCTCGCTCTTTACATTCACACTCTTCTCCTTGTTTCTTTTTTTATTTCCTTTCCCCTCCGATGAAAAGCTGTTCGCGCAGAGTCGCAGTGTGTTCGTCGCCGAGACGCGTTTTCGTCGCCAAAGTTAAAAACTCAGCCACGGGCGTTTAGCGTGATGTATGGGCCATCATAGAAGTCGCGAGCGAGAATTTATTCTCTCCTCCACGCTCGGTGGAAGCCATTCTGAATATTTATTAACAACACAAATGAGCTCTCCGTTTACTTGTGGAATTTTTCCCTGCGCGGGGAACAACGCTTTCGTTGCTGCGTCTACATTCGTATTCAGCAAGCCACCTGACGGCATAAGGCTGCTGATTCACTGTGCACCATTGTTACTCTTACTCCCTCAGTGATTCACGAGAAGCACTTGAGATTTTTCTCATTTCCCTGAATTTATTACCAAGATTATTTCGTAACATACACAGGGTAATTAGAAACAGTCTGAAAAGCTTCTGAGGGTGTTACAGGATAAGCTGTGCTGAAAAACAGCTGTTAAGAAAAAAATCTATACATTGCGTCGTTCCTAGTTAATTAGCATTGAAGGTGGCCAGTCACACAGTTGCACATGCAAATCCAAGCGGCCCGGCACCGACAGTGTCGCCAAACCTGGTCTTCATTTGGTTTCGTTAAACGAAGTGAGACGGCTAAATTTGCTATGGGATGGTAGTAAGTCCGAGCAGTGACCAGTTGTATCATTTACTCGAGGCGCACCACGCCGTACCAAACTGCACACAGACCACGCTGCTCACGGCTCGGCCTGTCTCAGCTTTGACCGTTACTTACCAGCAGTATGCGGTACAGCGTGACATTTAATTCACTGCTGCTGAGAGGTGGTATGTCACTACCTGCCAGGGTAGCCGAGAGAGCTAATGCGCTGCTTCTTGGACTCGGGTAGGCGCGCCGGCCCCAGATCGAATCCGCCGTGCGGATTAGCAACGAGGGCCGATGTGCCGGCCAGCCTGGATGTGGTTTTTAGGCCGTTTTCCGCATCCCGATAGGTGAATACCGGGCTGGTCCCCATGTTCCGCCGCAGGTACACGGCTTGCAGACATCTGAACACTTTCACACTATTCCCTGGATTACACTCGACGCAGACAATTAGGGTACACTACTTCCATTCCGGGGGTTCGCCGGCTGCTGGTGGCTGAGTGGTTCTAGGCGCTTCAGTCTGCAACCGCGCTACCGCTACGGTCGCAGGTTCGAATCCTGCCTTGGGCATGGATGTGTGTGATGTCCTTAGGTTAGTTAGGTTTAAGTAGTTGTAAGTTCTAGAGGACTGATGACCTGAGATGTTAAGTCATACAGGGCTCAGAGCCATTTGAAATCCCAGGGGTTCAGGGTGGGGGCAGGAAGGGCATCTGGCCACCCCTTAAACATTAACATACCAAATTCGATTTACGATGGCTGACCCTGCGTAACTGCAGGACAAGGCTCAAGCGATAGATAGATACAGGTGGTATGCCACTCTCTCACCTTAACACCATTGTCACTCAGATTAATGTTCATATTTTAGGTCATGATCTCGGTGTTCCCCAATACTACATTTGCTGTACGTGGTTAATGACTTTTTACATGAGGGAGTTATGCGGAGAATCTTCATACAACTGTGTTTGTATCCTGTACAGAACTTCTACTGGATGGGCCATAATGGAAGCGATGGAGTACAGGGAGAGAGACGGATTGTGGGCCATAAATGCCGACTGCAGTGACCTGGCTGTGAGAGTGGTGCTTGGAAACAGCGCTAAGTGGATTGTACACGCCGAGGGACTTCTGGCTGAAGCTTCCTCCTATTTATACCCAGGTTTGCAAAACATTTTACCAGTGCCAGGCAGCAATCTGCGGTGAAGGCATCCATTTGGCGGAAAGTGGGTGGAGGAAGGCATTTAAAGGAGTCTGCTGCAAATCGATCGTTTGTGCAATCGTTGGGAATATCATAAAACTCCATGAATTCTCATGTTAGAGACTGGTACGATATGGAAGAGCGGCTGGTGCACATGTTCAGTGGAGGCAAGACTGTAGCCCTCCTGATGCCAGGAAGTCGTCAGGTTCTTTGAGCTAGTGGCAAAAACATATATTTCATGGGCACGACTGTGTAGGAAACTCAAGAGCTTTTTTCAGAAATCGGAATTCGTCCTCCTGAAAAGATTACATCTCTCCATAAGTCTATGTATTTGGTCCCAGCTAGGTAGATGATTTACGCCAAAACATGACCATGCTTACGGTGAGAACGACGCCTTCCTCGTCTAAAATCTTCTTTTTTCAGACAAGAGGTATTTGGAGTCGCTGATTGGATCCTCTCAGGATATGCAAAGTGGAGACTGAGTCCCCCCGCATGGGAACCGATCACTGGTGCTGTGTCTCGATTGGCTACCAGGCCAACAGAGTAAGCAAGAGGGTACATTCATTGAGTAAAGAATAACTCCCTTGGTTTGTGCAATGTCGTGGTGGTTTCATGTTTGCTAATTCGGCTCCCATCCCGAGGGTTGGTCGAAAGTGGTTGTGATTCTTGGCCTTCTCCGTCCTTTGATCCTCCACTGGTGGGGAACTTCAGGCCTTTCCTAGTGGGTGACACGCGGTCTGTATCTTGTGATGGACTAGGAGCCAGTGGCAGTTTCCAACTGTACCAAAAGTGGAACAGCATATCATCTTGGACATATCGTCGTGGTCCAAAGGGTGAACTTATTTGTCCTGAGTCGGTCGTCTGATGTTTAACAATTCCTGCATGCACCGTCATGCCTGCGAACAAAGTTCGTTTGGGCAGTCCAACGAAGGGGTGCACTTCACATTAAAATCTGCTGGGATCTCAGTACTCCGATAGGGATGTTTCCTGCGTTCTGATAATCAGAACACTAGACCGCGTCGTTTGTAAATTTTCTCGGACGCATCATAACATTACAGCTGCCGCAGCACCCGCTCCTCGGCCGCAGCGCGCTGTTTCCTGCTGCCTTCTGAAAGAAAGTGCAGAAATAAAAATAATGCTGCTCCGGCGTAGGGTTGTTGAATGATATTCACAGGTCCCTGTTCTCATGTGAACCATAGTTTACGGTATACTTGATCGTAGTTGATTCCATTTGAATAGAGTTGGGCCTCACAGTGGATTCATGTAAACAAAGTGAGACTGCGTTGTAAAATAGATTATTTCAGGGGAGAATTTGCATAGCTTCCACCCAAATGTATGCTTTGCCCATCAGACATCATTCCTTTTCTGATATGTAATTGTCATTTTTGTTGAAGATTTATCAGCTAGTTGTAGGTACAAAAGAGTTAATAAAAGTTGTAATTATTTTCTAAACTTAAATACGCTATAGTTTGAGATCTGGACTACAGCTATAGGCTACAAAAGTGCCATGAGTAAATTCACGATTCATAAATAAAAGCCGGCCGCTGTGGCCGGGCGGTTCTAGGCGCTTCAGTCCGGAACCACACTGCCGCTACGGTCGCAGGTTCGGATCTTGCCTCGGTTATGGATGTGTGTGATTTCCTTAGGTTAGTTGTGTTTAAGTAGTTCTAAACCTAGGGGACTGATGACCTCAGATGTTAAGTCCCTTAATGCTTAGAGCCATCTGAACCGTAAATAAAAATTAAGAGTGTAACTCACGATTTGTAACTTGTTGGGAAAATTATACTTTTCTTTATACAAAAATAATGACATTTATCATCACTGAGACACGTATTTATGATTAAAACAAGGAAGGGCTTACATTGTGGTGTGGAATTTTCGGTCGCTACGACTCTCCCCAGTACAGTAGAATCATTGTGACAGTGCTGTTTACCCTTCGCTGTTTGTTCATGGTGTGAAAGACATTCATAAATCAAGGGGTAGTTTGCACAAAAAGAGCCAGTCTAGAGAGCTGTCGTCACAAGCCGTTATAAATGGGAATGACAGGAGAGACAGTGTAGACAATTCCCACTGGTTACGGCAAGATGACCATCAGCGTCCTTGTTAAGTTAAGGTAAGGCGTGGTATCATGTGGAACAAACTCAGTGGTCCATATTTTATCAACAGCACGTTGAACGCATGCAAATATCGAACGTTTATGGACAGGAACGATCGGTACTCCCTCCAGATGTTGCCCTGGACGTTCGTAAGCGTATGTGGTTTCAGCATGACAGTTGCCCAGCTCACTACGCAATTGAAGCACAGGAGGTATTAGACTGTGTTTACACCGGTCGGTTGATGGGCAGAGGTGACCCTGTTAACTGGTCTTCTTGCTCGCCGTATTTGACGTCGTCGGATATCTTTCTGTACCGATATTTAGAAGATAAGGTGTACCAGCAAGTGCCAACAGGCCATGAAGACATGCCAGATATGCTTCTGTCATTTGGAAAGAGGACCACTAAGTGAATTGAAGCTGGCGGTACTACGTTTGAACACTTACTACAGTTGGAAAAGTAGAGTAGCGTTCGCCTCGAGCCACGGCCACAGTTGCGCGTCAACTAGTTCCCCTTTCGATACGTTGGAGGAATACAACGTTGCGAATTGGGTTTCCAATTAGAAAGTACAGGCCTATGGAATGCGATGCAGTTGCATATTCAAGGGCTATTGAGGAGCATGTCGTAAATTACGATTCTACATCCACTTCTATCCCTCCGCTTACAGCTCTGTCTGTAACGAAACTAAGAAAATGTTTGTGACAAAATGTATGTAGATTTTGCCATAGAATCGTAATCTGGAATAAAAAACGGTGGGTTCCTATTGATGATTTCCAAGTTCGTCTGCCACCCACGCACGGTGCGGGCTGGGAGCGGTCGAGCGTGGTATCATAGGATGCCTCCCTCCGAGGTAAAGGAATTAGAATTACAGCTTTTTTTATCCGATATGTTGTAACCTCCCCACAAAAATTTAAAAGAAAAGACAATATTTAATAAAAATGGAGCCAAGTGTAACCTCCCGCAATGAAATGTACTGACAAAGGCAACAAAAATGTGAAATTCGCAATCTGACTCTGGTGTAAGCTCCCACAAAAATAATGAAAAACAATTCAGTGCTAAGAAAATGTCAGTGATAATGATAATTCAATTAAACCGAAATATCGGTCTTTGGCCCTGTACAAAAATCAGAATTAAATTTTTACCTCATTGTAACTGCTAGTCAAATTTCTGCTCTTATCCTTGCGCACAGCTTGGAGGAACTGCATTGCAAATAATAATATTCTTTTTTTTTGTAATTTAACTGAAACTTTTTTTTAAGGGAAGTGCAACGAAATCGTTAATTCAATTAAATAAATTTTTTTGTAAAATTGCTTTTGAAATCAAAATTATTATTGGGGCACTTGTTGGAAATTAATTACAATAAATAAACTTTACATTATCTGATGATTACCTTAATTAACAATATACCTCATTCAGCATCTTGACCAGTGTTGCCGACAGACTACATCACACAACCGCACTGCGCTGCTACTACTGACCGACCGCTCTGCATGACGATTACAACTGAACTCCACGACGACTACAGCCGAACTCCACTACATGACAACTACAACTGTACTGCTTGCAACACTCGCGCGGTCAAGCGCAGACTAACCACGAAAATAGGCTCTCTGGTCAAAGATTTTAACGTGCCTCACCATCGCTGCTATGTTACATACGTGTTTCAATGTAGTTTTCGAAATATCTCACTGTCTTTTTCTTTTTTTTAATGACACCCTGTATATATCAGACAAAGTATTCAAAGATTTAGATGAAAATAAAAGAGCAAAGAATTACAACGATCGACACTCGGAATTCATGGTTTAATATATAAAGAAGCAATTTGTGCAAAGCTTTCACTCGTGCAGTACACGAAGAAATTGATGGTATGAAGAGTAAAGTTTCGTGAAGTTGCAAGGCTTATTCCACTATCAGTTGCAACAGTTTTCCATGGAATTGAGCGAAGAGTTTGGAGACTTGGTATATTACTGCAAAGTACGTTGGGTAAGTAAAGAGGCATGTCTGGAATGATTTTTCGATTTAAAGTCACTACTGTTAAATTTACGAACGAAAAAGGAGCGCAGGAACGAAAATTAGAATATCTGTAATGAATTACATACCTGGCATTTAAAATGGACTTGACTCCACGCTGCCCATAGTTAGACATTGCAAGGTATGAAACAAGTTATTTCAGACTGGATGGGGATGCATTTAAAAAGAGAATCTCGTTACAGAAGGGACACATTGTGAAAAACTCAGCCAAGCTCTCCAAGCTCACTGTCGTTAAAGAAAATGCGAGGTTCGAAAAATTTATTTTTGTAGTGAAAGAATTACAAAGGTTAGTTTCCTAAAAGTTTTAAGGACACTGCCAGTCTTTCCAGCTGTTTTCGAGACCATTTCCCGTTTCAATTGAACGAATCCCCTTGCATGTGCAGGTGAAGCTGATTGACCTGCAAGGTGATTCCTGTTTTACTGAAAAATCCTTTTGCATTAAAACTGTCCTGGACGTCTACATTGCTGTCCTCAAGTAGGGTTTCCACGTCTCCTTAATGAGACTGCAAAAGTGTTACAATATATTTCTCGACATGATGTTGTTGTGATCTTCAGTCCTGAGACAGGTTTGATGCAGCTCTCCATGCTACTCTCTCCTGTCCAAGCTTCTTCATCTCCCAGTACTTACTGCAACCTACATCCTTCTGAATCTGCTTAGTGTATTCATCTCTTGGTCTCCCTCTACGATTTTAACCCCCACGCTGCCCTCCATTGCTAAATTGGTGATCCCTTGATGCCTTAGAACATGTCCTACCAACCGGTCCCTTCTTCTTGTCAAGTTGTGCCACAAACTCCTCTTCGTCCTAATTCTATTCAGTACCTCCTCATTAGTTATGTGATCTACCCTTCTAATCTTCAGCATTCTTCTGTAGCACCACATTTCGAAAGCTTCTATTCTCTTCTTGTCCAAACTGTTTATCGTCCATGTTTCACTTTCATACATGGCTATACTCCATACAAATACTTTCAGAAACGACTTCCTGACACTTAAATCTGTACTCGATGTTAACCAATTTCTCTTCTTCAGAAACGCTTTCCTTGCCATTGCCAGTCTAAATTTTTTATATCCTCTCTATCTCGACCATCGACAGTTACTTTGCCCCCCAAATAGCAAAACTCCTTTACTACTTTAAGTGTCTCACTTCCTAATCTAATTCCCTCAATATCAACCGACTTAATTCGTCTACATTCCATTATCCTCGTTTTGCTTTTCTTGATGTACATCTTATATCCTCCTTTCAAGACACTATCCATTCCGTTCAACTGCTATTCCAAGTCCTTTGCTGTCTCTGACAGAATTACCATGTCATCGGCGAACCTCAAAGTTTTTATTTCTTCTCCATGGATTTTAATACCTACCCCGAAATTTTCTTTTGTTTCCTTTATCGCTTGCTCAATATACAGATTGAATAACATCGGGGAGAGGCTAGAACCCTGTCTCACTCCCTTCCCAACCACTGCTCCCCTTTCATGCCCCTCGACTCTTATAACTGCCATCTGGTTTCTGTACAAATTGTAAATAGCCTTTCGCTCCCTGTATTTTAGCCCTGCCACCTTTAGAATTTGAAAGAGAGTATTCCACTCAACATTGTCAAAAGCTTTCTCCAACTCTACAAATGCTAGAAACGTATATTTGCCTTTTCTTAATCTTTCTTCTAAGGTATGTCGTAGAGTAAGTATTGCCTCACGTGTTCCAGTATTTCCAAGGAATCCAAACTGATCATCCCCGTCGGCTTCCACCAGTTTTCCCATTCGTCTGTAAAGAATTCACGTTAGTAATTTGCAGCTGTGATTTATTAAACTGATAGTTCTGTAATTTTCACATCTGTCAACACCCGCTTCCTTTGTGATTGGAATTATTATATTCCACTTGAAGTCAGAGGGTATTTTCGCCTGTCTCATACATCTTGCTCACCAGATGGTAGAGTTTTGTCAGGACTGGGTCTCGCAAGGCCGTCAGTAGTTCCAATGGAATGTTGTCTACTCCCGGGGCCTTGTTTCGACTCAGGTCTTCCAGTGCTCTGTCAAACTCTTCACGCAGTATCGTATCTCCCATTCCATCTTCATTTACATCCTCTTCCATTTCCATAATATTGTCCTCAAGTACACCGCCCTTGTATAGACCTTCTATATATTGCTTCCAGCTTTCTGCTTTCCCTTCTATGCTTAGAACTGGATTTCCATCTGAGCTCTTGATATTCATACAAGTGGTTCTCTTTTCTCCAAAGGTCTCTTTAATTTTCCTGTAGGCAGTATTATCTTACCCCTAGTGAGATAAGCCTCTACATCCTTACATTTGTCATCTAGCCATCCCTGCTTAGCCATTTTGCACTTCCTGTCAATCTCATTTTTGTGACGTTTGTATTCTTATTTGCCTGCTTCATTTACTGCGTTTTTATATTATCTCCTTTCATCAATTAAATTCAATATTTTTTTTCTGTTACCCAAGGATTTCTACTAGACCTCGTCTTACTTGATCCTCTGCTGCCTTCACTACTTCATCACTCAGAGCTACCCATTCTTCTTCTACTGTATTTCTTTCCCCCATTCGTACAATGGTTCCTGTATGCTCTTCGTGAAACTCTGTACAACCTCTGGTTTATTCAGTTTATCGTGGTTCCATCTCCTTAAATTCCCACCTTTTTGCAGTTTCTTCAGTTTTAATCTACAGTTCATAACCAGTAGATTGTGATCAGAGTCCACATCTGCCCCTGGAAATGTCTTACAATTTGAAACCTGGTTCCTGAATCTCTGTCTTACCATTATATAATCTATCTGATACCTTCTAGTATCTCCAGGATTCTTCCATGTATACAACCTTCTTTTATGATTCTTGAACCAAGTGTTAGCTATGATTAAGTTATGCTCTGTGCAAGATTCTACCAGACTGCTTCCTCTTTCAATTCTTACCCCCAGTCCATATTCGCCTGCTATGTTTCCTTCTCTCCCTTTTCCTACTCTCGAATTCCAGTCACCCATGACTATTGAATTTTCGTATCCCATCACTACCTGAATAATTTCTTTTATCTCATCATACGTTTCTTCAATTTCGTCATCATCTGCAGAGCTAGTTGGCATATAAACTTGTACTACTGTAGCACTCGTGGGCTTCGTGTCTATCTTGGCCACAATAATGCGTTCACTATGAGGCTCGTAGTAGCTTACCCGCACTTTTATTTTTTTATACATTATTAAACCTACTCCTGCATTACCCCTGTTTGATTTTGTATTTATAACCCTGTATTCACCTGACCAAAAGTCGTTTTCCTCCTGTCACCGAACTTCACTAATTCCAACTATTTCTAACTTTAAGCTATCCATTTCCCTTTTTAAATTTTCTAACCTACCTGCCCGATTAAGCGACCTGACATTCCACGCTCCGATCCGTTGAACGCCAGTTTTCTTTCTCCTGATAACGACGTCCTCTTGAGTAGTCCCCACCCAGAGATCCGAATGGGGGACTATCTTACGTTCTCGACATATTTGTCTGAAAGAGATTTTTGTATTATGAAAACAAATAAGTCACGATTCCGTGGCAACCTGAGTGCGAAAATCCGTGGAATTCTCTTCGTCCGACAGTAAGCCGACAGTCTGTACGAGAAAAAATATTGTAGTACGTCCTCAGTGCACCAAACCTGATTCCGTAATATTGAAAATTAGTTTTGTTCGTGATCTGTGTTGGTGAGAAATGTGAAATATGAAACCGTGTTGTTTGCAATGCGGCGCGATAGCAGTTTCCCCACGCTCAGACAGCGTGGCATGCCGGTGGGGGAAATGTGAACTAAGGCTAAGCGATATGGCACTTGTGCGAGGGCACTGCTCACGAGCTGAAATCTTGGCCAGCCCTGATGTGCGCTATGAGAAAAACTGACACAAAATTGCGTTTGGCAGGCCGCTTTTATTTGCGCGCAATGGTATGATTTGCTAACTTCAGTGTTAATTAACTTAGATATGCTGCAATATATCGATTTTTAAAACAATTGTTTCTCAGCAGAAACTACCCTTCCACACTCTTACAAGACGAGTCAAGATAGTCGGCAAATTACCTCGTCCCATCATTCTGGTGCCAAAACGCGTCTATAAGGAACGGCCAGGATATCAGGTCGTACGGTTCGCCGGTTGAAGATTGCACATACCATAATTGTGACATGCCACTGAAATGTTAATGTTGTTTATCACAGTGTTAATTAGTGCTGGCTTAATTTGGTTCATATTGCGTCGTTGCTATATCTCTGAAGGTTAATTACTATTTATTCAATTAAGAAATTTCTGTATCATTTAAAATGGGAAAAATCAATGAGCTTCATTTGAAAATTTCATGAGCTTTTTTCATGTAAATAAACTTTACTTTGAGCCAAATTTTTTCTGTAGTGAAACGTTTTCATCAGTCGACCACTTCAGTAACGATCAGTCTATTATTATTCCAAATTTTTACTTTTGATTTTCTTAACAGTTAAAGCAATGACTAACATTTACTAACGTTTTTTCACTATTATTTTGTTACAAGCTGTGTTTTCTACATGTGTGTGTGAACCTTCTATTGACACACGTTTACTTAATGAATATGATCATCATTACCGATTAGGTAAAGACTAGGTATTATTCAGTTGGACTGAAGACCGCTTAACATTACAAGTTAATTCATTTGGTTTTCTGTAGTCTTGTTCAGAATTAATTCTTGCTGCCTTTTTTTTCGTTTCGTCGTTACGGCCTGGGATTGCACTGTTTTACATACGTTAGTCAGAGTTCAAGGAAGAGCATATGGAGTTATTTGTAAAAATAAACCCGCCGGAGTGGCCGTGCGGTTATAGGCGCTACAGTCTGGAGCCAGGCGACCGCTATGGTCACAGGTTCGAATCCTGCCTCGGGCATGGGTGTGTGTGATGTCCTTAGGTTAGTTAAGTTTAAGTAGTTCTAAGTTCTAGGGGACTGATGACCTCAGAAGTTAAGTCCCATAGTGCTCAGAGCCATTTGAAACATTTTTGTGAAAGTAATCTGTACACCTTCTCCACTAATCAGTTATTCAATTCTGAAAAAAATGGTTTGAAATTTTCTGATGCGATTAGGCTGTTGCAGCTGACAGTATTCACCCGAGTCAAGAATAGTTCTTACAAACATGGAACCAGAAACGAATTTTTTCTTAGCTAAGAACCCCTGACCATAAGAAGGGGCAGAACGGCGCCTGGTTGCAGATGAAAATGCAGTAATCGCACTGGTGTTAGGTAAACAGCAGTAACAGAGTGCTCGGATGTCTTTCTGTAGCACATTACATCTGCTGCCAAATAATATGAACTTTAGGTGTTGTACTGTAAGTTGTATGGTTCGAGTCGTATGACCGCAGATGTAGAATACTTCCCTCCATCTCAGCCGTACGGACTAAATGTTTACTTTTTGTAGAGCGAGAGAATCTGTATCCATAAGACGTCTGAAAGTCGACCAAACAGCATAACAGATGGTGCTCCCCATAGAGTGCTCTGGAGTGAGCATTGCGTTCTGCGCATGTTGTCAACATTAAACCAGGATTGTCACGTGATCTCGGGACTTCGCTGTGCCTGTGTGCTTTCTGCAGCGTTTGAAATTTATATTACCAAGAGTTTTTGTTGTGTTTCACCGTTTGTTGATAGTGTAATAGCGATGGTGAATTACGTTGTTGCTACGGATGCAAAGAAAAATATGTGAAAGGAGGGATAGTAACTTTTCATGGGTACATTCCACATAGCTCTAATTATAGCTTTCATTTTAATAAGAGACACTGCATACGTTTAAAAATTTCGAGACGCATTATAACTAAACTTGATTCTGTAGACCTATTTTTCTACGATTTTATGACTATATAATAGATATTACGGCTCGTACAAAAGCTTACAAACAATCGCTTCCTCTCGTAAATTTGCTACTGGAACAGGAAAGGGAAAGGTTAGTTGTTTCAGTAAATACTATCCTCCATGCATTTATCAGTGACTTGTCAATTATGTATATAGATTACTCCGTCTACTATTTATTTAATGAACTGGGAGCAAGTACTTAAAATGCGTTAAATAAATACCTCAAAGTGCCACCAGTAAGAAAAGTTGTGCTTTAGGTCGCAAAAACGAGAAAATAAATACGCAGAAATACAAGAAAAAAGGACGAATTAGCAGGGACATAATCGCTAATGTGTGGTAAATTCGGTGTTTTTCGGACACTTGCGAAAGTACTAACGTACTGTCAAGTCGTTTTGCAGGACTATCACTGCAAAAATGTACTTCAGGCTCTGTAACACTATAAAGTGCGGTATCATACCAAAAACTACCAAAAATCGAGTGCATCTGAACTTTGACACCTATCGCAAAGAAACGGAATGTAATAACACTTGCCCTTAGAAGTTACGTAGCTGGTTTATTCCCGGTATCAAATGGATACTGTTAAAATGTCTGCGCAACATATATAAATAATCAACGACACGTACGAAAAGAATCCGTCTGTACTAGGGATGTAGTGACATTCTAAATATACAGGGCGCTATACGAACAAACACACGACGTCCCGAGATCACGTGACCAGGCCGGCAATGTATGTTGACAACACAAAATCTGTTCTGCGCATGTGAGTGCTCACTCCAGAGATATTTACTCTATGGTGCTCCCCAGCGTGGATAATGTTCATCGTAGAAGGCACTGACTCGATGACCCTAGCAGAAAAAAATGGTTCAAATGGCTCTGAGCACTATGGGACTCAACTGCTGTGGTCATAAGTCCCCTAGAACTTAGAACTACTTAAACCTAACTAACCTAAGGACAGCACACAACACCCAGCCATCACGAGGCAGAGAAAATCCCTGACCCCGCCGGGAATCGAACCCGGGAACCCGGGCGTGGGAAGCGAGAACGCTACCGCACGACCACGAGATCTAGCAGAAAATTTTTCCGTAATTCCACTTTTGAGTAGGAGGCTTCTGCTGCTAACAAGTGGTGGAAAAAAGAAAAGAAAATATACTAGACCATTCGTATGTACAAATAGCACTCTAACAATAAACCGAAAGATGAATTCATTTGTGAAAGTAGCATGACATAATGATAGATTACATGAATTGTGAGTAATTCACCTTACTGTAATACACACTAACACGACAGAAACAACAATGCAACAAAACTCAAACCACGAAAGTGACTGCAGACCATTTAATGTTCAGACTAATTATGCCTGTAGCAAAGTGATATTTAAAAAGTCATGATAACAACGTGTTGACCCTTTTGACCGATCATCGCACAACGACTGTATCATGTCCTCCACTAAACGTGCTACAAGAAGGCAATTATAGTTACTGGCTTTTTTTTCGTTGAGTACTATCACGTCTAAAACATCAGATACTTTTAAATGACGCGTGTTGTACAGGGAGTAATATACAGAGTGCAACGCGAGAATACCGTCAGAAGTCGAGGCATTTTCGAGGGTTCCCTGAGGAACGAAGATAGAGACCATGTACGCAAACGTCACCCTACGATTCTGCACACTATCATAGTAGTTGTGGCCGACACTTGTCACTAGTCATTATTTTGGCAGTAAACAAGAGTTGGTATGTTCTAATATTCTACATTGTTGTTGTGACACGCGTGGACACGTTGGCCGCCATCTAAATTGCTGAATTCTGTTCTGTCTTTTATGATGAGCTCTATCTGCTCCGTCGGCTTAAAAACTCACATAAACTGCCTAAAAAGCATGCGATCAGAGTGGCACCGACATCGGCTGAAGAAGGCCGATCTTTCCTAATACGTACAGCAGTACGCGATCAGTCTCGGTGCAGTCGGTCTCAACGTAAACTTCGGAATACAATCTGCGGCCAGCCGCTGGAGGCTGAGCGGTTCTAGGCGCTTCAGTCTGGAACCGCGCGACCGCTACGGTCGCAGGTTCGATTCCTGCCTCAGGCATGGATGTGTGTGATGTCCTTAGGTTAGTTAGGTTTCAGTAGTTCTAAGTTCTAGGGGACTGATGACTGAGATGTTAAGTCCCATAGTGCTCAGAGCCGAGACAATCTGCGGAATTCGTATCATTTCTTTTTCTACAGGACAATCTGATGACACTCCCACAACGCAAAACGTGGATTTTGAATTTTTTTAAGTTTAGTAAGAAAGAAAAAGTTAGTCGCGTCCTGAGGAAGAGAAATACAGTAACAGAGATGTATCTCGGAATCTGTGGTTTGAAATTCCTATTTTATTGGAGCCATAAGTTTCGAAAAACTTAATGAGCGTTACCTTGTATTACACTCTACTGTCTGGCAACTTCACCCTAATGTCTCAACTTAATTTTATCATCAGAAACACAGGCAAAATTTGTGTCGGAATTTTTATGCCTATATTATAACCTCAAGAATTTTGTGTTCAATTGATAATGGTTGGTGCTTGAAGTTACCGTAGTTGATCTTTTCTTGGGCTGCGGTAAGTGGTTATTTGTTCTCTAAGAATTTTTATTACGGCTTACTGGTTGTTTTTTCAGGCAAGTAGGATGGTGACACAGGTACACTTTATGAGGTGTTTAGCAAATTGAAATACGGGTCTCTATTCTTCAGGGAATTGATGTTCAAAGTATCTTATTCTAAAATTTATTTTTGTCTTTCAGTCACTGAAGGTTAATTGACACTCAAGGCGTTAGGGGTAAAATTATACATGTTTATATTGGCAACTGAGTACAGTGTGTTGATCAACATTATATCAGGCTTTACTTCATTTTCAGTCTAATAATTAAAGCTATTTGGAGTATCATGTTTTTAGGTTTGTTAGTACCTCCAAGTTCTTGTGGCAAGAGCAAGCCATTAATCCTTATTTTCGTCTGGGCAGCAGGTCAGGTGTTTAAGTGTGGATGCATGGACGCAAAATGTTTACTCTAGTCTATACTGACAGGTGCAGTCCACTTAGTGGTGCAGCTACAACCGTGCTGAAAATGTCGGATAGTAAATTATGTAATGTGTTTGCGAGAGTGATAAATGCAGCGAAAAAACGACTAACACAATGAGGTGGGCACATTAATGTACTAACTATCATAATATTTACGTTTTTACCGCTAACACCCTTTATGATAGTTTTGCTGCATTTCTTTGAAGTAATACAGAGTGTTTGCAATCTTGTTTTACATTGTCACCATGAAGCGTCTCGAGTGTGTAACAGAACGTTTCTCTCGTCACCTCATACAATTGTTCGTAAAACTTGTCTAGTTATTCCCCTAGTTGAGGAAAGAGTGAACAATACTTGCCATGTTCTGTTCGAGACAGATGTAGCTCATTCACGTGCATTCGGCGTCGTTCAAGCAGGAAAATCCCCAATTTAGTACTCGTCTCCAAGCATAGAGGCGCTGTGATGCCCACCGTGCCCAGGGAGGTTGGAACAGATCCCGTAAAAGCTGAAGGAGGAGATCGAACAAACTGTAACCAAGCTGGCGACCGATGTAATCACGTGACACCAGGCAACGGCGTCCGGTGACTGTCGTCAGTGCTACTGCGATCGCAGTCTAAAGTGTGGCCTAATAGCAGGTGTAGCTTAGATACTATGTGACGACATTGAATAGTGTTTAATGACTTAATGTTACCGAGCGAGGTGGCACAGTGGTTAGCACACTGGACTCGCATTCGGGAGGACGACGGTTCAATCCCGTCTCCAGCCATCCTGATTTAGGTTTTCCGTGATTTCCCTAAATCGTTTCAGGCAAATGCCGGAATGGTTCCTTTGAAAAGGCACGGCCAATTTCCTTCCCCATCCTTACCTAACACGAGCTGGCACTCCGTCTCTAATGACCTCGTTGTCGACGGGACGTTAAACAACACTAACCTAACCTAACTTAATGTTCCTATCCTCAATCTATCCTTTACAGCCCCTTGAAACTTTTCTGTGTGTTCCTGTTACACCTTGTATTGCTTGACGTTTTCCGGATTTTATCTCTATGATTCTCCATTATGTGCAACGCTCCGTATGTGGAGTCAGCCAGAGTGGTTGGATGAGTGGCTTTCTGATGCATTTGCTTGGCTGAATAAATATGTGACGAAACGTGCTGTATCAGACTGACGATCATTGTGTAACATCAGTACTTCACGGCTGACTTACATTTCGCCACAATTTTTCCTACCAATATCTGTGGTGTATGCTGGACCGCGCTCTTGCATTCGTGACCACCACTGTTACAAATGTGTGTCGTGAGCCAGGGCTACCCGACAACGATACTGTTGCACTTGGCCTCCTGTGGCTGTTATCGCAAACGCGCGGTAATGTTACAGTAAACAAGTGCTGTGGTGGCTAAGGGAAGCGTATCGCATTGTGAATGATTTCATGTATATGACTGGATATACTGTTAAGTGGTTCAGCGTATCCTCGTGAAATATCACCATAAGCCGACCGAAGCGCCCTCATTCTCAGGTGCAATAGTATTTAGGTCGACTAGTACGGCCCTTGCTTTATTTTGCGAGGTAGCTTGTAAGCAGAACATTCGCTGACACAGCGTCAGGGGGCGCGACCCGCGCCGGAAGTGACACGCGTATCGCAGTAAACAGCGTTGCAGTCGCAGGCATCAGTTAGCTTCCGCGCGGTCACATGTCCAAATGATGCCGCGCCAGTAATTCCTCCGCTGATGTATATGTAGGTTGTCGCTTGTCTCCTCGGCGACCTGGACGATAAGCGACTGGCGTACATAGCAGAAGCGTTCGAGGGGGACGTGACCCTCTTATTGCGCTTTAGGGTTCTCCCTCGGAAATTATCGTTGGATCTTCGCAAGACTGTCGTGTTTCGTGATCGTATTGGATCGAAGTTGTCGTGTTTGCGACAGCTGATTTGCATTTTGTATGCGTAGCGTTACTGAACACGGGTATCCTGGCGACTACGGAGGTTGCTGGCGGGAACTTTATAGCATAGCTGAGGTGGTCGTTTGGAGTCGCCTTTGCCACCCCTTTCTCTTTTCTTGCCACCGCCGGGCATCTTCTCTACTCCTAGATAGGTGTAGGGAATTTCCAGCCAGAACCCGTCGGGCGGCACGGATAACCGCTTTTGTCAAGATGTAAGGCTGGTTGTGATGCGTGTCCCTATTGTACGACAAGAAGTCAGACTGAAAGCATGGCTTCGTCAACCATAGCGATGTAACAGTCTTCATAGAGCACGGAACATGAATAGGAAAGCACAGTCATCAAGTCAAAATAGACAAGGCGATGTTACAGTCGCTGCGAGAGGAGGAGGGTAGCTGTGATACTGAAAAACTTCTCGTAGACGTGAGCGGTAAGGACACAGGAAGTACAGAAGGGATACAGGGAGTAGTCATCATTGTACCAACACCTATCTCCTTTTCTGCCTCGGAAAGCGAGGAACCGGGAGGCAAAAGGGCAGTAGAAAAATGACGGAGCGAGTACCACTGCTGATCGTCTACCTCACCCAGGAAAGTTCATCTCAAGTCTAAGACTTTCAGGGGATTATACAAGGCTAGTTAACAACGATATACCGCCCCAAGAGCGCAAAAACTCAAGCAGAATCTACAGCAGACTATGACAAGGTAAAGGACGAGATCGAAAGACGAGAGTCAGACTTTCACTGTTACTGCGTGGAGTCTAGGCAAGCGCTAAGGACGTCATCAAAGACCTCCCACTACACGCGGATCCACTAGAAAATCAGCAAGTGCTACTGTAGGAAGGCTTCGATGTAACAGAAGTACGTCTTCGAAGTCTTCTCCTCCGCAGAAAGAGATAGAGAGGCGCAAGAACGAACAAAGTTTCATGGCTACTTTAGTCAAGAATGAAAAGGCGCAAAGAATTTTCCGAATACGCCATAGCATTATGCTTCAGGGTTAGACTTGACAAATACAATAAACCTGAGGGTCGTGGACTGTGCCACCGACACCAGAGATTCAACCATACGACAGAAAATTGCATTGCAGAGCCTAAGTGTGTTGAACGTGCACACCCACACTTGACAAAGCTCTACCAAAAAGACAGAAGAAACTGCCATCACCTGCGCAAAGTACAACAGGAATCACCAGGCATACTACCGTGGCTGTGAAGCTTACTGGAGGCTGGTACGTGACCAGAGCGGCAACAAGATCCCATTACTTCTGCCGCAGCAAACACTGGTTCACAAACTACCCGGAAACTGGAGATACAATTGCAACCCAATGAGTTGTTCCCGGCAGTTCTGCCTCGGCAGGAACTTTGGGCCTTCCCCGTTCTCAGTAACGCTATCCCCCCTGAAATTTAACCTTAGGCATAGAAACGTCCGAATACTAAATTAGAATGCTAACGGTATTACTGATAAGACAGTACAACTACGATCCTTCCTAGATTGGCAAGCTGTATATGTCGGCTGCGTTACGAAGACGCATCTATCTCCGACCGATCGAATAAAAGAGACCAAAACCGCTGTCCACAACAGATCGGTCCGTCCATCACCAACGTAGTGTAACATTCGCCAGCAGACTGTCGATATATCAAATTTGATCAAGGTCGAAGCTACCAATGTAGAGGAAAAAATACGGAACAACATACTAGCAATAATCTTGGGATGCAACTGCCCGTACAGTGCCATAAATGTACAGCAGCTTCACGTTTCAACAGACAGTTACGAGGGTGTAATAGTAGCAGCGGACCTGAACGCCAAACGCAGTGACTAGGGTTGCAACTCCATAAACCCTAGCGGGAGGAGATTGAGGCGGTTTGTCAGGAATGATCATTCCCTGTGAGTAATGGCTCCTGAGACACCTCTTACAACTGCAGTCTGGTTTCCGTAAAAGTTGTAAGTAACCTTCGGGTCCTTGTATTTTATCCCTGCTACCTTCAAAATTGCACAGAATGTGTTCCACTTAACATTGCAAAAAGCTTTGGAGATTCCCTTCGTTCAAATTATATACAGATCAGGACCGTGAAGTCACTCCCAAATGTTATTCATCTGCACATTGAGCAAGCAGTAAACGAAACCAAGGAGAAATTTGGAAAGAGAATTATGATTCAGGGAGAAGAGAAAACGTTGTAATTCTGGCGGAGACGACAAAGGGGGAAAAAGTTCCAAGGGCAGTTAAACGGAAATGATAGCGTCTTGAGCAGAGACTGTAATATAAAAAATAAATAAAATGAGGGTGGAAAAATGTAGTCGATTAAGACCGGACGATGCTGGTAGAATAATATCAGAAAATGAGAAACTAAAAGTAGTAGAAGAGTTTTGCTATTTGGGCAGCAAAATAATCGACGGTGGCCGAACTAGAGAGGATGCAAAATGTTGACTGGCTGAGGAAGAAAAAGGTTTCTGAAAAAGACGAACGTGTGAACATCAGATATCAGTAGAAATCTTCTGGCATATTTTATTATGATGTTCGTCAGGAGTGTCGCTTTGTATGAAACGAAACGTGGGCTGTAAGAATTTCATACAAGAAGAGAATAGAACTTTTTGAAATGTGGTGCTACAGAAGATTACTCAAGATGGGATGGGTAAATCCAATAACTAATGAGGTGTTTGTAAATGGAATTGGGGCGAAAAGAAATTTATGAAAGAACTCGAGTAAAAGATAGGACTGATTAATACATAACACATCCTGAGACATCGGGCAATAGTGAGTAAAGTTGGTAACATAAGGAAGTCTGGAGGTAAAAAATGCAGAGGGCGACCAAGGCTTGAAAAAATTAAGCAACTTGAAATGAACGTAGGTTGCAGAACTTAGGTAGAGATGAAGAGGCGTGCTCAGAACAGACTAAAGGCTGACGATCACAACGACAACTATAGTTAGAACTTTGTGACAAGCCCTCTTAAACTGCTAGTATTCTGCAGACAAGGGAGCAGATGTGGTGGCTTCCAGTTGCTGATCACCAAGCTTTCCGCCAGACATCAACGATTAATTTCCAAGCCCTTCCGCAGTGCCTCATGGAGTGAAGGCAAGCGACACTGATCATAGACTACCGACGTAGGATGAGGACGTTAAGCCCGACGGCATTCTTGGCACTGTTTGAGAGGAGTAAGCTATGTGCAGTTACCGGGTTTCACCCTCTCCCTTCTCCATTGTCCAGGAAATAGCAAACCACCTTCGCTAGAACCTTGCCTAGTCGTCGGTGCGGGTCTCCCACATCGTCCCCTACGCTCCTCAGAGTATGGAACCTCATCATCATCATCTCCATCGTCCTACAACACAAACATGGTTCTACATCACACACACGCCCATTACAGTCACGTACATGCAACAGATACACTTAAGACACGATTCGCGCACTTCGCGAAATAAGATGCGACTGTGCACGAAAAAAAAAAAAAGGAAACATTTCCCGTCAGGTGACTGACATACTCGCAGCAACCATGCCACACGAATTTTCTTACGTATTTTGAAATGTCATTTATCAACCGTGAAAGCATACAGCTATACTTGGCTTGCTGAATCGATTTGGTCAATGCAGAAACAAAATATGTCAGATCATTAAAAAAAGATAAACCGCCCGGATAGTCGCACGCGTTAACAAGCGACTTCCGGGATTCGGGGAGCAAAGTTAGCGTCGGGTAGGATCCGACCGGCGGGTTAACGAGAACCAGTGTGCCGGCCAGCCTAAATGTGGTTTCTAGGCTATTTCGTAAGGACGACTAGCTGAATACACTTTCACAATATGACGTTAGACGCAAACAGATGGTGCTTGCAGATATTCCGCCCGGTGGTTGGAGGGAGAGTGGGGGGGAGGGAAGGAGCTCGGATGTTCGGCGGCAGGAAGGGTATCCAGCACACACAAACATTTCCAAATCCATATTAACATGTCAACTCGGTGATGGCACTGGATAAGGCCAAGAAAAACAAAGAGGATACCTTAAATAAACGGCAGTTTCCATGTTCAGTTGTTGCAGAGGCACGTTTATCTGAAGTGTCAAGAATGGTAAAAGTACTTTATGGCGATTCCATTTTCTCTGTTTCAGTAGATTCTAATTCAAGCTCACGACATTGCAATAATTTCTGCACCCTACACAGTATTGGGCTCCTCGAGTTGGATGTCGTATGTTACCAGAGAGTCGTTCGGACACACAGAGAATATGTTCAGTTACATATTTCACAAAACTGGGACGATAAGAGTGGTGGGGTGTGTGAGATGATCTGATAAATGTACAGTCCAAGGCAGCATCAATTCAGATCAACCTTCATTGCAGTATAAAATAAATTGTCGCATAATATTCCCATAAATGTATGGCTTCACGTTTTACAAATTACCTTCTCATCTTTAAATTTTGAGTTATTAAGTTTTCTTTAGATTTATCCTGTTTCTTGTGGCAGCAAGCTCGGGCAATACACATGATGTAAAAAATAAGTTAAAAGTAACAGGATCGACGATAAAATGGAAACGTCTACAGCCATCAAAAAACATTGTTGGTAGAACTAGTTGTTTAACTTTTTGAATCAACTCTCATGGAAAGAAGTACTGATTTTATCTGAGCAGAATGTTATGACACTTACTGTCATCAACAGAAAGTTTTTACTTTCTTACTGTTCCAGCTGTTGCCTACATCATTAGAGCAAACATAATACACTGTGTAGATACTGTAGAAAAACGTAGGCTGTTTTAAATGAAACAACATCTACAATGCAAATGGCCTATGTGTACAGCATAAGTTTCAAATTATGCGCAATTTGAGGTTAATCAGCTCAAGGCTGGTACACTACAAAGACATTTATTTTCTTTCAATTTCCACCAGCTTATAAAACATCAAACAAAAGTATTACTTTAATTACCTTTCAGAATAACAAACCACCATAGCACACAGAGACGCACATTCATTATGAACTAATTAAGAGCACCGAAAACAATTTGCTATCGAAACACGTAATGTTTCCTTTGTGCTGCTTCATAATGAAACGGGTCATAGGAGTAAACTGCCAAACAGCGGCTGAACGTTCGACAAAAGTTTTCACTCAAGAGGAATGTTTCTAAGATAATGACGGAAATTATTCAGTACAATTTCGTAGAATCGCATACTGTCGTGAATAAAAACCTCACATAGTGACAGGTTGAAAGGAGTCTGTGTGCTGATTATAAAGGAAACTTTAAGTCCAGGATACATTAGGTTATTTAATGTTTCTCATGAACGTAACAAGATTAAGGGTTCTACAGGACATTTGCATCTCAAAGAGACATCTGAATATTGATTAACATCTGCAAAGAAAAATAAGAAACGGTGAGGATACACTGGAGATGGGCCTCAACGAAAGCTAACAACACGGAACGAATTATACTACCTGGAATGAGTTCGGTCAAGAACTACGTGACGTGACGGAAAGGAAAACAATTGCTTTCATCATATTGTGCCACAGAAACGTTAGTTAAGCATCTATCAGGTGAAATTACATCTCCACGACAATGAATAAGCAATCACGAATCTGCCGTTCACACAGGAGTTAAAGAAAAGCAGGTAGCTGAATTACCGGAATAGAGCTAAGTGGAAACCACACTTCAATGAGTTCCAACTATGGCATAGCGTCCTATTTAGCGATCTGGCATATACCAAATTTAACGCCCGCCATCGTAGAGTAGAAACGTATTTTGCACACATAAGACTCTGCTCTCAGAGACCAGTAATCTGTACCACTCGGGATAGGCCGCCAGCTTTTGACGACCGACGGTCTCAAATTCTCGATGACTGCTCCTCTCAGAGCCTCCCATGAGAATATGCAGTGAAGCGATAAGGAAACTATTCAAATACAGAGATGTGTGGAAAGGCAGAATAAGGCTCTGCGATCGGTAACGTGTGTAAAAGTTAAAACGTCCCCTTAGAACAATTATACATGACTGTGCTTAAACTGACACACAATATTTTTAGTGCTATGTAAGTAGGCTATGTAAGTAGGCTGTTTATGTTTTCTTATTGGCAACGTTACGTAACGCTCTGTATGAAAATAACTGGCTGTGCTGTGTGTAGTCTGTGGCCAGTTTGCATTGTTGTCACCCATTGTAGTGTTGGGCAGCTGGATGTGAACAGCGCGTAGCGTTGCGCAGTTGGAGGTGAGCCGCCAGCAGTGGTGGATGTGGGGAGAGAAATGGCGGAGTTTTGAAATTTGTAAGACTGGATGTCAATTATGACTATTAAGGTAAATAAATTGTTTGCTCTCTATCAAAATCTTTCATTTGCTAACTATGCCTATCAGTAGTTAGTGCCTTCAGTAGTTTGAATCTTTTATTTAGCTGGCAGTAGTGGCGCTCGCTGTATTGCAGTAGTTCGAGTAACGAAGATTTTTGGTGAGGTAAGTGATTTGTGAAAGGTATAGGTTAATGTTAGTCAGGGCCATTCTTTTGTAGGGATTTTTGAAAGTCAGATTGCGTTGCACTAAAAATATTGTGTGTCAGTTTAAGCACAGTCATGTATAATTGTTCTAAGGGGACGATTCAAAGTGTCTGGTACAGTTGTTACATCGGTAACTGCTGCTACAGTGGCAGCTTATCAAGATTTAAGTGAATATTAACGTGATGTTATGCTCGGTCCACGAGCGATCCCATAGAGCATCTCCGAGATAGCGATGAAGTGAGAATTTTCCCGTACAACCATTTCACGAGTGTACCGAGAATATCAGGAACCCACTAAAACATCAAATCTACAACATCGCTGCGGCCGGGAAAAGATCCTGAAAGAACAGAACCAACGATGACTGAAGAGAATCGTTCAATGTGACAGAAGTACATCCCTTCAGAAAACAGCTGCAGATTTCAATGCTGGGCCGTCAAAAAGTGTCAGTATGCGAACCATTTAACGAAGCATCATCGATGTGGGCTTCAGGAGCCCAAGGCCCTCTCGTGTACACTTGCTGACTGCACGACACAAAGCCTTATGCCTCGCCTGGGCCCGTCAACACTGACATTGGACTGTTGATGACTGGAAACGTGTTGCCCGGTTGGATGAGTCTCGTTTCAAATTATATCGTGCGGATGGACGTGTACAGGTATGGAGACAACCTCATGCATCCATGGTCCCTGCATGTCAGCTTGTGACTGTTTAAGTCGTTGGAGGCTCTGTAATGCAGTGAGGCTTGTGCAGTTGGAGTGATATGGGATCCCTGATGCGTCTAGGTACGACTCTGACAGGTGAAACTTCCGTAAGCATCCAGTCTGATCACCTGCGTCCATTCGTGTCCATTGTGCATATCGACGGACTTGGGCAATTCCAGCAGGACAATGCGACACTCCATATGTCCAGAATTGCTACGGAGTGGCTCCAGGAACACTCTTGTGAGTTTAGACACTTCCACTGGCCATCAAACTCCTCAGAGATGAACAATATTGAGCATATCTGGGATGCCTCGCAACGTGCTGTTCAAAAGAGATCTCCACTCCCTCGTGGGAGATCCGAAATGTGAAATGATTTGGATGAAGGTCACGGTTAAAGCAGGCTCCGACATGGTAATTGGATGTCTCTACAGGCCCCCTGGCTCAGCAGCTGTTGTGGCTGAGAACCTGAAGGATAATTTGGAAAATATTTCGAGTAGATTTCCCCACCATGTTATAATTCTGGGTGGAGATTTTAATTTGCCGGATATAGACTGGGAGACTCAGACGTTCATAACGGGTGGCAGGGACAAAGAATCCAGTGAAATTTTTTTAAGTGCTTTATCTGAAAACTACCTTGAGCAGTTAAACAGAGAACCGACTCGTGGCGATAACATATTAGACCTTCTGGTGACAAACAGACCCGAACTATTTGAAAAAGTTAACGCAGAACAGGGAATCAGCGATCATAAAGCGGTTACGGCATCGATGATTTCAGCCGTAAATAGAAATATTAAAAAGGGTAGGAAGATTTTTCTGTTTAGAAAAAGTGACAAAAAGCAGATTTCAGAGTACCTGTTGGCTCAACACAAAAGTTTTGTCTCAAGTACAGATAGTGTTGAGGATCAGTGGACAAAGTTCAAAACCGTCGTACATTATGCGTTAGATGAGTATGTGCCAAGCAAGATCGTAAGAGATGGAAAAGAGCCACCGTGGTACAACAACCGAATTAGAAAACTGCTGCGGAAGCAAAGAGAACTTCACAGCAAACATAAACATAGCCAAAGACTTGCAGATAAACAAAAATTACGCGAAGCGAAATGTAGTGTGAGGAGGGCTGTGCGAGAGGCGTTCAATGAATTCGAAAGTAAAGTTCTATGTTCTGACTTGGCAGAAAATCCTAAGAAATTTTGGTCTTATGTCAAAGCGGTAGGTGGATCAAAACAAAATGTCCAGACACTCTGTGACCAAAATGGTACTGAAACAGAGGATGACAGACTAAAGGCCGAAATACTAAATGTCTTTTTCCAAAGTTGTTTCACAGAGGAAGATTGCACTGTAGGTCCTTCTCTAGATTGTCGCACAGATGACAAAAGGTAGATATCGAAATAGACGACAGAGGGATAGAGAAACAATTAAAATCGCTTAAAAGAGGAAAGGCCTCTGGACCTGATGGGATACCAGTTCAATTTTACACAGAGTACGCGAAGGAACTTGCCCCCCTTCTTGCAGCGGTGTACCGTAGGTCTCTAGAAGAGCGTAGCGTTCCAAAGGATTGGAAAAGGGCACAGGTCATCCCCGTTTTAAAGAAGGGACGTCGAACAGATGTGCAGAACTATAGACCTATATCTCTATCGTCGATCAGTTGTAGAATTTTGGAACACGTATTGTGTTCGAGTATAATGACTTTTCTGGAGACTAGAAATCTACTCTGTAGGAATCAGCATGGGTTTCGAAAAAGACGGTCATGTGAAACCCAGCTCGCGCTATTCGTCCACGAGACTCAGAGGGCCATAGACACGGGTTCACAGGTAGATGCCGTGTTTCTTGACTTCCGCAAGGCGTTCGATACAGTTCCCCACAGTCGTTTAATGAACAAAGTAAGAGCATATGGACTATCAAACCAATTGTGTGATTGGATTGAGGAATTCCTAGATAACAGGACGCAGCATGTCATTCTCAATGGAGAGAAGTCTTCCGAAGTAAGAGTGATTTCAGGTGTGCCGCAGAGGAGTGTCGTAGGACCGTTGCTGTTCACAATATACATAAATGACCTGGTGGATGACATCGGAAGTTCACCGAGGCTTTTTGCAGATGATGCTGGTGTATGGAGAGGTTGTAACAATGGAAAATTGTACTGAAATGCAGGAGGATCTGCAGCGAATTGACGCATGGTGCAGGGAATGGCAATTGAATCTCAATGTAGACAAGTGTAATGTGCTGCGAATACACAGAAAGATAGATCCTTTATCATTTAGCTACAAAATAGCAGGTCAGCAACTGGAAGCAGTTAATACCATAAATTATCTAGGAGTACGCATTAGGAGTGATTTAAAACGGAATGATCATATAATGTTGATCGTCGGTAAAGCAGATGCCAGACTGAGATTCATTGGAAGAATCCTAAGGAAATGCAATCCGAAAACAAAGGAAGTAGGTTACAGTACGCTTGTTCGCCCACTGCTTGAATACTGCTCAGCAGTGTGGGATCCGTACCAGATAGGGTTGATAGAAGATATAGAGAAGATCCAACGGAGAGCAGCGCGCTTCGTTACAGGATCATTTAGTAATCGCGAAAGCGTTACGGAGATGATAGATAAGCTCCAGTGGAAGACTCTGCAGGAGAGACGCTCAGTATCTCGGTACGGGCTTTTGTCAAAGTTTCGAAAACATACCTTCACCGAAGAGTCAAGCAGTATATTGCTCCCTCCTACGTATATCTCGCGAAGAGACCATGAGGATAAAATCAGAGAGATTAGAGCCCACACAGAGGCATACCGACAATCCTTCTTTCCACGAACAATACGAGACTGGAACAGAAGGGAGAACCGATAGAGGTACTCAAGGTACCCTCCGCCACACACCGTCAGGTGGCTTGCGGAGTGTGGATGTAGATGTAGATGTACTCTTACAGATTAGTGGAAAGCCCTGCAGGATTCATGGTGTCAGTTCCCACCAGCACTAATTCAGACATTTGTCAAGTTCATGACACATCGTGTTGCGGCACATCTACGTGCTCTCGGGGGCCCTACACGATATTAGGCAGCCGGAGTTGAAGCCCTACACGATATTAGGCAGCCAGAGTTGAAATTAAAGAAAGCGGCTTGCATAGTCGGTGTGCACCGATATCAAATGTTAATAATAGGGAAAGAAACTATTTATTTCATGATCCAATAAAATTACTCAACCAAGACTTCACAGTGAGAGCTAAGCACTCCGTCGTCAGGCTATAAGTGGGCCAACGGGACCATCAGACCACCCTGTCTTCCTCAGCTGAGGAAGCGGTTAGGAGGGACGTGTGGTCAGCACGCCGCTCTCCCGGTCGTTGTGATGGTTTTCTTTGACCGGAGCCGTAACTGTTCGGTCGAGTAGCTCCGCAGTTGGTAGCACGAGGCTGAGTGCACCCCGAAAAATGGCAGCAGCACATGGCGGCCCGGATGGTCACCCGTCCAAAAGCCGGCCACTCCCGACAGCGCTTAACTTCGGTGATCTGACGGGAACCGGTGTATCCACTGCGGCAAGGCAGTTGCCACAGAGAGACTTAACTACACGGAAAATCGGATGTTACAAGCAGTTACTCATCGATCTCATAGAGTTGTTTATTGGAACGTCATTTATGATGACTAATCTCAACATTTCTCTACCAGGGTGGCGTAAGTAGCACAACATGACACCAGTCGATCACTTAACTAACAGACTCTAACTGAACAACATGTTTCAAAGGTAGCAGCAAGTCTGGAAAAAACTCCTCTTAAGACGCTACATAGAAACACACCATATAAATGAAACACTACCAGCGAGGAGTAAAGTATAGTACCTCTTTTTTGTGTCTTCAATATAGCAATAAATCATGTCGACATTTAAATATGAATTACGTTTTATTCCCTACCATAAATTAGGGTGAAGGTACAGATTACTTCCATACATTCTTCTGTCTCCCCCTTTTCGAAGATGGAGACGACGCCAGAGAATTTAGTTCTGATCCATCATGGAAAACAATCATTTTTTGTAAGCTGGTTCGCCAATATTAGACATCAGCAATTACAGGAATGCATGTGGAAGCGGTAATATACTTAACATTTCATTAAAAGAAGAGCTGTATATTCGGAATAATATTACGAACGAAAAAAATAAAAATCACTAAAGTAATTTCAAAAAATTATTTTGTGTCTTGTGTGTGTTATTAATACAAAAGAATTTAATGTTCCTGGAACCATGTTCATAGGGGACCAACGAATTATGCTAGTGTTGCAGTAATCCAGGTCCCCAGTCAGAGGCAACATAGTTTACAATTTATATTGGTCAAATAAAGTAAAAATATCACTAACTGTTATGAAGGATGTACCGTAGGTAAGGAAAAAGAGAAAAAGGAAGGGATATTATAAAAACGAATGTTTAAAGCACTAAGCTATGATCACAAACTGCGTACTAATCTTGAAAATGCTGTTATCTATCTACACACTTACATACATCCATATTCTGCAAACCAACAAATGGTGCGTGGCGAAAGGTACCTTGTACCACTACTGTTCATTTCCATTCCTGATCCATTTGCAAAGAGAGAGAGGAAAAAACGACTATCTATATTCCTCCGCACGAGCCCTAACGTCTCTTATCTTTATGGTTCTTACGCGAAATGTACGTCAACGGCAGTAGAACCGTTCAGCAGCTAGCTTCAAATGCCGATTCTCTGATTTCCTCAAAGAAAAGAACGTCGCCTTCCCTCCAGGGATTTCCATTAGAGTTACCGAATATCTCAGCAACACTTACATGTTGAACACCCTCCCAAGAATAACTCTAGCGGACTGCCTCTGAAATGATTCGATGTATTATACTACCTGTCCCTCAAGTGTCAGGCTTGTGGGTACCTGTAATGAACATCGGTCTCCCAGTAACTCTAAGACACACAGCCACCACTTAAATGACACTACAATGATAAGAGAAGATTGGTAAAGCTGATTCGTGAAAGTATAGGGGGTGGATCTCAGGCCAGGCATGGTCAAATACCTGTTGTCATAGGTAGGAAAAGTAGGTCATTTTTTGGATAAATCCAGACAACAGGTTCCCCTGGCTAAAGAGTATCTCTAGCAATTTAAAAAATACTGAAAACATCACTCACGAGACAGTTTTTAACACCTCAAATATCACATATACCAGATGCCACAAAGAAAAACAAACCATTGGAAAGAGTAACATGGGTCATTTCACAGACTTCACAATCCTCCATCAAAACATGCAATCAATAAAAAATAAAATACAACTATTAGAAGTTGAGCTCCAGTCTCTTAACTACACAGTATTTTGTATTACTGAGTACTGGTGGAGAGACACAGAAATCCAACATGTAGTATTATCATTGCATGAAAAGAAAGACTCTTGCTGCAGAACTACTTCAAGGGGTGGATGATCATGCATTTATTTCAGAAAAGGAACACAGTTCAAATCAAGACATGACCTCAGTACAGTAAGTGAAGACAAACACTTTGAAATATCAGCTACTGAATTAACAGGGCTTGATATCACCAAGAAATTAATCATTTTGTGTGTGTATAGATCTCTCAGTGGTAGTGTGGACACTTTGTTTCAATAAGTTAACAGAAGTTCTAGATAAAGTCTCAAGTACAAAGGTCAGCTTAATTATGTGTGGGAACATTAACATCAACACTAATATCATAAATGAATCCAGCAGCACCTTCATTAACATCCTTCAAAGTTCTGACGTGTCCCTATAGTTCAATTGTGCAACAATGACTTCATCAGTAATTGACCATGTGGCCACAAATACGGGCAAGGAAAAATGTGATGTAGCTGTAAAAGATCTCGGACTATCAGACCATCTCTGTCAAATAACAACAGTAAAATCAGGCATAGAATCATTCCCTAAACTATAAGCCTACACACAACATCTATCAGAAATCAAAATAAAAGATTTTTCAAAAGAATTAGAAAAACAAAGCTGGGATGAAGTGTATAAAGAAACCAATGTGAATATGAAATTCTGTAAATTCTCCACATTGTTTAAATTGAACTTTGAAAGGACATTTTCAGAAGTATGCATGTCTGTATCAACATCTCACAAAAACAGGTGGGTAACAGCAGGTACGAAGAAGTCCTCCCACACGCTTAAACACCTCAGTTCAATGAAAAAGTTTCTCAGTGTTCCAGAATTCTTAAATTTTTATCATACATACAAAAAGATCTATAGGGTGGTGCTGATTGCTGCAAAAATGTCATTTAATGGAAAAATAACATATAATGCAGAGAAAAAAAGCAAAACAGTCTGGGATGTTATAAAAAAGGAAATGGAGAGAGGCAAACGCACGCACAATAACATATTGCTAAGGGAGGGGGATCAGGTAATAAATGATCCACAACACTTAGCAAACTACGTAAACAAGCATTTTTCAGGTATTGCAGAGAAGTTAGAGCAAAAATTCCCCCAAACAAATATGACACCTTATAACACTTCTTCACCCGCTACTACCGTACCATAACCTCAATGCTAGAAGCAGATTGTGACATAAAAACAATTTTGTGAAAGCAACTATGGCACAAAGCAACAGAACAGTGTTACCCTCTGAGAGGAATTTTTGTTAAATTGACCGTGTTGTTCCTAACGGAGGTGGCTTATCGGATATGAAAGTCAGAATTACGTAAATATTGGAATAGTGACAAACAAAATTGTTTTTATGTCACAATCTGCTTCTAGCATTGAGGTTATGGTACGGTAGTAGCAGGTGAAGAAGTGTTATAACCTGTAAAAAATTTTGCACGAAATACAATGATGTTACTAGCAACCACAGAGAATAAAGTCAATAAAACTGTTCAAAAAGTAAAAAATAAGAAGTTAGTAGGCTTAGATGAAGTACCAATGTGTGTACTGAAACAATGCATAGGGATTGTACAGGACCCCTTAACAAATATAATAAATGAATCCTTCACATCAGGGACATTTCCAGAGTAGTTAAAACAGGCAAGAAGACATGCAGAAGACATAGAAAATCACTGGTCATTTCCGTGCTGTCGCCATTCTAAAAAATAATAGAAGCAATTATGAAAGACAGATTAATGAATTACCTGAATAAATACAATCACTTAAGCGAATCACAGTTTGGTTCCCAAAGTGGCCAAAATACGGAGTCAGCCATAGTAGAATTCACAAAAGTTGTACTTGACGCTCTTGATAAAGATGACTGTCGACCACAAGACTCTATTAAAAAAATTAGAAGTATTAGGAATAGGAGGGGTAGCTAATGACTGGTTTCGATCATACCTAACAGATGGGGTACAAAGAGTAGAGATAACACATACCTCAAATAGATCTAAACATTTCGTAAAACACTTATGAGAACCAAAATACATTATTATAAGGGGTCCACAAGCTAACATGTTAGGACCAATACTGTTCCGGAATACATCAATGACTTTCCCAGTACTGCTACTCATGGTGAAAAAATTCTCTTTGCTGATTACAGCAATATTATAAGTCACTGAGAAAACAAGAGAACTCCTTGCTGAGAAAACTAATGAAACTCTCAGAGAAGCTTATGATTCGTCAATAAGCAATAAAGCGACATTGAACATTAAGAAAACTAATGCCATGAATTTCAATTTGAAGAGAAAAAATGATAATGTTAAATTAAATGTAGATGGCACCTCTATAGACTGTGTAAAAAATGCAAAATTTCTAGGAATGAATATTGATTCTCAGTTCTACATCTACATGTTGCTCGAGTATCATGTCGTTTTTGGAAACCCAGAATCTACTATGTAGGAATCAACATGGATTCCGGAAACAGCGATCGTGTGAGACCCAACTCGCTTTATTTGTTCATGAGACCCAGAAAATATTAGATACAGGCTCCCAGGTAGATGGTATTTTTCTTGACTTCCGGAAGGCGTTCGATACAGTTCCGCACTGTCGCTTGATAAACAAAGTAAGAGCCTACGGAATATCAGACCAGCTGTGTACTGGATTGAAGAGTTTTTAGCAAACAGAACACAGCATGTTGTTATCAATGGAGAGACGTCTACAGACGTTAAAGTAACCTCTGGCGTGCCACAGGGGAGTGTTATGGGACCATTGCTTTTCACAATATATATAAATGACCTAGTAGGTAGTGTCGGAAGTTCCATGCGGCTTTTCGCGGATGATGCTGTAGTATACAGAGAAGTTGCAGCATTAGAAAATTGTAGCGAAATGCAGGAAGATCTGCAGCTGATAGGCACTTGGTGCAGGGAGTGGCAACTGACCCTTAACATAGACAAATGTAATGTATTTCGAATACATAGAAAGAAGGATCCTTTATTGTATGATTATATGAAAGCGGAGTAAACACTGGTAGCAGTTACTTCTGTAAAATATCTGGGAGCATGCGTGCGGAACGATTTGAAGTGGAATAATCATATAAAATTAATTGTTGGTAAGGCCGGTGCCATGTTGAGATTCATTGGGAGAGTCCTTAGAAAATGTAGTCCATCAACAAAGGAGGTGCCTTACAAAACACTCGTTCGACCTATACTTGAGTATTGCTCATCAGTGTGGGATCCGTACCAGATCGGGTTGACGAAGGAGATAGAGAAGATCCAAAGAAGAGCGGCGCGTTTCGTCACAGGGTTATTTGGTAACCGTGATAGCGTTACGGAGATGTTTAACAAACTCAAGTGGCAGACTCTGCAAGAGAGGCGCTCTGCATTGCGGTGTAGCTTGCTCGCCAGATTTCGAGAGGGTGCGTTTCTGGATGAGGTATCGAATATATTGCTTCCCCCTACTTATACCTCCCGAGCAGATCACGAATGTAAAATTAGAGAGATTAGAGTGCGCACGGAGGCTTTCAGATAGTCGTTCTTCCCGCGAATCATACGCGACTGGAACAGGAAAGGGAGGTAATGACAGTGGCACGTAAAGTGCCCTCCGCCACACACCGTTGGGTGGCTTGCGGAGTATAAATGTAGATGTAGATATATTCTGCAAATCACATTTAAGTTCCTGGCAGATGGTTCATCGAACCACTTTCACAATTCTCTATTATTCCAATCCCGTACAGCGCGCGGAAAGAATGAACACGTATATCTTTCCGTATGAGCTCTGATTTCCCTTATTTTATCGTGGTGATCCTTCCGCCCTATGTGGGTCGGTATCAATAAAATATTTTCGCATTCGGAGGAGAAAGTTGGTGATTGGAATTTCGTGAGAAGATTCCGTCGCAACGAAAAACGCCTTTCTAAAAGAGCACGGACAAGCGTAGTGTAGGCAGTCTCCTTAGTAGGTCTGTTACATTTTCTAAGTGTCCTGCCAATAAAACGCAGCCTTTGGTTAGCCTTCCCCACAACATTTTCTATGTGTTCTTTCCAGTTTAAGTTGTTCGTAATTGTAATACCTAGGTATTTAGTTGAATTTACGCTTTTAGATTAGACTGATTTATCGTGTAACCGAAGTTTAACGCGTTCCTTTTAGCACTCATGTGGATGACCTCACAATTCACGTTATTTAAGGTCAACTGCCTCTTTTCGCACTATTCCGATATTTCTTCTAAATCGTTTTGCAGTTTCTTTTGATCTTCTGATGACTTTATTAGTTGATAAACGACAATGTCATTTGCAAACAATCAAAGACGGCTGCTCAGATTGTCTCCCAAATGGTTTATATAGATAAGGAACAGCAAAGGGGCCATAACACTACATTGGGGAACGCCTGAAATCACTTCTGTTTTACTCAATGACTTTCCGTCAGTTACTACGAACTGTGACCCCTCTGACAGGAAACCGCAAATCCAGTCACGTAACTGAGACGATATTCCATAAGCACGCAATTTTACTACGAGCCGCTTGTGTGGAACAGTGTCAAATGCCTTCCGGAAATCCAGGAATACTGAATCGATCTAAAGCCCTTGCCAATAGCACTCAGCACTTCATGTGAATACAGAGCTAGTTGTGTTTAACAGGAACGATGTTTTCTAGATCCATGTTGACCGTGTGTCAATAGACCGTTTCCTTCGAGGTAATTCATAATGTTCGAGCACAATATATGTTCTAAAATCCTGTTGCATATCGACGTTAACGATATAATCCTGTAATTTAGAGGATTACTCCTACTACCTTTCTTGAATATTGGTGTGACCTGTGCAACATTCCAGGCTTTGGGTACGGATCTTTCGCCGAGCGAACGGTTTTGTATGATTGTTAAGTATGGAACTAATGCATCAACATACTCCGAAAGGAACCTAAATGGTATACAGTCTGGACCAGAATACTTGCTTTTATTGATTTGAGTTGCTTTAATACTCCGAGGATATTTACTTCTACGTTACTCATGTTGGCAGCTGTTCTCGACTTGAATTCTGTAATATTTACTTCCTCTTCTTTTGTGAAGGCATTTCGGAAGGATGTGTTTAGTAAATCTGCTTTGGCAGCACTGTCTTTGATAGTATCTCCATTGTTATCGCGCAGAGAAGGCACCGATTGTTTCTTGCCGCTAATATACGCTTCACATACGACCAGAATCTCTTTGGATTTTCTGCCACTTTTCGAGACGAAGTTTCATTGTGGAAACTGTTATAGGCGTCTCGCATTGAACTCCGCTCTAAGTTTCGAGTTTCTGTAAAGGATCGCTAGTCTTGGGGATTTTGCGTCTGTTTAAATTTGGTATGTTTGTTTCGTTGTTTCTGCAACAGTGTTCTAACCCGTTTTTTGTACTAAGGAGGATCAGCTCTGTCGTTTGTTAGTTTATTTGGTATAAACCTCTCAATTGCTGCCGATACTATTTCTTTGAATTTAAGCCACATCTGGTCTACACTTATATTATTAATTTAGAATGAGTGGATATTACCTCTCAGGAAGGCGTGAAGTGAATTTTTATCTGATTTTTTGAATAGGTACTTTTTCTCTTTTTTTTCGAGGATTTTGAAATTACAGTATTCAGTCTCGCTACGACAATCCTGTGTACACTAACCCTCTATATCGGTTTTGATGCTGGTTATTAACTCAGGATTATTTGTTGCTAAGAGGTCAAGTGTGTTTCCACGTCCGTTTGCTATCCGCGTGGGCTCATGAACTAACTGCTCGAAATAATTTTCAGAGATTGAGTTTAGCACAATTTCGGATGATATTTTATGCGTACCTCCGGAATTAAACATGTATTTTCGCCAACATCTCGAGGGTAAATTAAAGTCACCACCAACTATTATCGTATGAGCCGGGTACGTGTTTGAAATCAAACTTAAATTTTCTTTGAACTTTTCAGCAACTGTATCATCTGAACTGGGAGGTCGGTAAAAGGATCCAATTATTATTTTATTCCGGTTGCCAACAATGACCTCTGCCCATACTAGCTGACAGGAAGTATCAACTTCAATTTCGCGACAAGTTAAACTACTTCTAACAGCAACGAACACGCCACCGCCAACCATGTTTAGCCTATCTTTTCGCAACACCGTTAGGTTCTTCGCAAAAATTTCAGCTGGGCTTTTATCCGGCTTTAGCCAGCTTTCAATGCCTATAACGGTTTGAGCATCATTGCTTTCTATTAGCGCTTGGAGCTCTGGTACTTTCCCAGCACAGCTACGACAACTCACAATTGTTATACCAATGGTTCCTCTATCTATGTTCTTCCTATGTTCCGCTGCACTCTTTGTGACTGAAGCCCCTCTTGTGTTTTCTCGAGACCCTGTAACCTAAAAAACCGCCCAGTCCACGCCACACAGCCCCTGATACCCGTGTAGCCGCCTCCTGCGTATAGTGGACACCTGATCTGTTCAGCGGAACCCGAAACCCAACCACACTTTGGCGCAAGTCGAGGAATCAGCAGCCTACACGGTCGCAGAACCGTCTGAGCCTGTGATCCAGGCCCTCCACTCGGCTCAGTACCAGAGGTCCGCAATCGGTCCTGTCGACTATGCTGCAAATGGTCAGCTCTGCTTTCATCTTGCGAGCAAGACTGGCAGCCTTTACCACTGCTATTAGCCGCTCGAAACCAGAGAGAATCTCTTCTGTTCCAAAGTGACACGCATCATTGGTACCGACGTGAGCCACCACCTGCAATTGGCTGCACCCTGTGCTCTTCATGGCATCCGGGAGGACCCTTTCCACATCTGGAAAGATTCCACCCGGTATGCACACGGAGTACACATTGGTTTTCTTACCCTCCTTGTCAGCCAAGTCCCTAAGGGGCCTCATAACGCGCCTAACGTCGGAGCTCCCAGCTACCAATAGTCCCACCCTTTGCGACTGCCCGGATCTTGCAGGCTGAGTGGTTTCCTCTGAAACAGAGCTGAAATCGTGTAAACACACAAAGGTACTTGCAAGCAGAATGTCATGAGGATGTTACGCCCTTATAATCCTATCATCAGTGTGTAACATGCAGTGTCTTTTAGGTACATATTATTCATATGTACACTCAGTTCTTAGCGATAGTATTCTTTTCTGGGGAACAAATGCACAAAATATGCGCACAATTTTCAAACTCCAGAAAAGAGTCATAAGAATAATAACCAAAAATACTAGTCAAGCTCATTGTAAAGATCTGTTCAAAACACTCATCATGTGTTGAGCACAAGGTCTTTGCCATTTTCTTTATCATTCCCAATATACTCCTCCTTCCGCCGCTTCTCTTGCTCTTCTCTGGGTTCGACAACTTCGGTTCCCGACAGTTACTCCTCCCATCATTTCTCACAAAAATTTGACTACCATTACCTTGATTCTGAGCATGATTTATGCTATCAGCAGCCTTCGTCTCGTGTACTGCCCCTCCTGGTGGTACACATTTTTGAGATAGTGGTACCTCACTGCATGCAAGTAAGCCTCGCAGATGTCATATCCTACGTCAAAATCACAAAGTCTGTAGACGATATACTCACAGACTTGTTTACCGCAGCAAAATACGACTCGTGACAAAATACGAACCTGACGCGAAATATTGGTGTTTGGCCGTAATAGACCCACTACAGTGACACACTTATACGAAATAATCCCTCAGAAACAACGACGTTGGTACCGGCGCCATACACAGTAGACAAGTGGTAAAAAAATCACAGATCAACAGACACAAAGTAATTCATCTAAGAAAAAAAACATGGCTTTGAAGGAACATCTTGAGTGCGAGGTAGCAAAAGGTCAATGATGATCATGGCTTTCGACGCCCAACGTGTTGTCTACCATGCAACTACAATATTGGCTGCTAATGAAAACAGGGTGTGGGGCTGAAGGTATCCATTGGTGAACAAAGTACGAAACTATGTAGCGTTGTTGACCTGCGTAGTCGGCGAGTAATTCATAACAGTCCGACAGTGCTAGTATAGTGCTGATACAAATCAGAGCAATGGCAAAGATAAAGAAAGCAAACATTGCACTGTACGACGTGCCTGCTGTATGCAATGACAATGAAGACGAAAGGGAGCAGGTTCAAAACTCGTACAAAATTGGTAGTTGGCATCAATAACAGTACCCGAAATTGACATTTCTTCACAAAGGAGCCTAAGAAATTTCGCAGAGTGAGAAAGAAGTGGCAGATGAAATATTAGCGTTTCTGCAAGATGAGTCAGTGGAATATGTGGTATCGTTCACGCACGACTGTGAGGAGAAAGTGCATGAATAGTACAATGATGACGTTTACCAAGTGAAAATTATTTCGAAATAGGTGTCGAGTCATGTAGTTCATCATCTTGGTCTGACAGGGAGCCAGTGAAACGTAGTAAAGGACAATCGTCGTCCAAGGAGCAGGTACTAAACATAGTTACGCACATGGAGGACCACTCTCAGCATAGTAAGAAACCATTATGAACACATTTCGGATAAGATGGCTGCAATGTGACCGTGTAGTGGATACGAAAAACTACAGATATTCAAGGGACGACAAGACGCAATTGTTGCAAAAACTGGTGTTTGCGCGTTTCAGGGATGCTCGATACAGTTTACAGGCCATGCATGTCAGTGACGTTCTACGTCATGCATATCATATAGCGCGCGACATAACGTACAATGATTTCAAACGAAGCAGTTGATGGTTGCGTAGCTTCAAACAGTGCTACAAAATTGGAAGACTTAAGACAACGAAATTTCAAACAAAGCGTCAACTTGTCAATGCACAGAAAACTACGGTATCAGGCCGAAAATTGGTAGTTGAAACTAACAAACTGCTCCCATTGTTCAGCAAGCAATTTGTTTTTAAGTCCCATCAATCAGGTCTTGAAGATAAAATGCATGTGAAAGAAAGCCATGTCTTTACAAGGAACTGGTAATGGTTGCATTACTATTGCGTTTGTTCGTAGTAGTGATGCCAAGAAGAGTTCGTTGGATTCATTTCCTACGAGAGATGTCATTGCCTGGAAGACATTCAATGTAGTTCATCAGTCCAGTTCATCCTATGGAGGAAGTTACCTCTCAAGTGATGAACCACTTGTTTTAAGAAGTCGCGTATGTCGTAAAATTGAGAGTTCTGAACATGTATTTGTATGGTGTAAAAGTGGTGGTTCTTTAGGTAATGATTGTGTAGTACAAGGAGATGTTATGTTTTATTATTGTAATGTTTGATTTTAATAAATATTACCTTTGTTAATTGTTGTATTATTTAACATACCCTACACATTGATCTTGTCAAAAGCCGAGAAGCGATTCTTCTTAGTGTTGTAGCTCTCTGGGGCACTCTGGGATGCTCTCAGTGTGAGGCACCTCTGGGCGCTCCATGTTGACCATGCCCAGTTGGGCGGGTTGCCTATACCGGCCAGCGACACTAGTTTAGAGGCAGCAAGAGAGTTGTATCAAGATCAACTAACATCGATATCTTAACGCATTCGTATACGAATATGCCAAATACTAATCTGGATGGTAAATTGGCTGGAAAGTTATTTATTGTACTGCGAGACGTCGGAGGTGCTCTGTCCCCTACGATTCTTTCTCGTGCGCGTAATCTTGCAAGATCAGCGAGGAACATTTACGTCACAGCAAGCAGTACTGGGGAGATGGGTGTAAGAAAGCTAGAACTATGGTATGAGCACTGCTTTTGCTCAGTAGCTGGTGAAATTAATTTTCTTTTGCTTGATTCCTAGTCTGCGTATAAAGGTCATACTCCTTTAGAGTAAACTGTTCGTCCTGGGAAGTATGTGACATTGCACTTCATTCCACCTGGGACTACTGGACAAATCCAACTTCTGGTTGTTAATTTTTTACGTGTCTATGATGTTATCGCCCTATCTGTAGCTACGCCTTAAACAATAGCAAATTTCACGATAAGCTCCATGACAGACTGTTTTGAATTCGATTGCATGCCAGTACATTCTATCAGTTCTCATCATCCCGGTGTACCAATATGAGTCTATAAGCGTTCTTTAAGAGTGGAACCTAGCCGAAAGTCCTGCACTCCCAAGGAGCTCGCCTTCGATGTTAACGGTGCGAACCTTTGTGATCACTGTCGCGTGCCATTTTTTCATTCGGTGTTCGTGGTGCACGTTAATGGTTTGTTTTGAATATTTGTTGAAGGTTGATGGTGTCCGTTTTGTAAGGGTAATACATACCTTCCACAGAAAGTTGAACTCGACACCTCCCGGACAGTCATTTCCTGTCGTCCTGCTGATGTATGTGGTGTGTCGGTAGCAGCTAATATTCTTCCTGTCTTTATTGTTAAGACATTTTCAAATGAGCCTTACTAAAGACTGGACTTGCGACCTTGCACTCAAGGAGTTCCTTGTTAGTAAATTTGTGCTAGCCATTATAGTTACCGTGGAGCTAACGTTTTACAATCTTGTCGTGGTAATTAATCACAATTATCAGTCAGTAAATTATATTCATTAATAAAAGCGTGATCCTTCCAGGTAATGCCTTCTACGCAAGATTCAGTCAACAACAGAGGCCTGACTGCTTCACAAAATTTCCGAAAAATTTCTATATGCTGGCAGGGAAGGTGTCTCCAAGATGGGCACGCATTTGGGTACATGTAATGAACCTCTGTCTCCTAGCAACTCTAAGACGCAGAGCCATTACTTCAGTGACACTACTCTAAAAATCAAACGCTATGGATTTTGACATAAACAGCTATAAAATTTGGACTTGTGTAGTGAAACTGATGATGAGACGTATTTCTTACTGCAAGACTATTCCTGTTATTTCCACATAAGGGAAAAAAAAAAGAAATCAAAGATGGTGACCGAATCTTGTGAACTTGAATGATAGACAGAGTTAAATATCATGCCAGATTTTTCATAAGAAACATGAATTAAGTGGAATATGGGTCATCGTAATACATTGCTTATATTTTGCCTCGTATTCCGAAATAGTGATCTACCTGGCAGGTGTCAAATTTAAACCTGGACACAAACTACTACAATGCGCTTCAGTCGGACAACAACTGCAGCTACGGGGGAGCACCAAAGAAAGACAATTCACTCTAAAGATTCCTACAGCCGGTGTTGGAAATGCTCACCGTACACTGTAGAAAACTCGTAATGAATTGCCCAGTGCGCCTCGAAGTCGAGTTTGATGGTGGACCCCTGCCACTCCCTCTCGTCCGGATGCATCTTCGTGCCCAGATTCCAAGTCCAAAAAATTCAAACCCCCTCTGTGGTGCGCGACCGACTCTCGTCCGCACTCCTCCGCAGTTTGCCACAGAATCTCCTGCTCCTCACACTACCTGCCAGGCCGCAGAAAAACCTGCGTGGAGCTTTCGCCAGCAAACTAATACCGACAATCGGAAACTCCGAAAACACTCCTGCACCAGTTGTCCATCACTTAGCATACCGTACTGCCTCTCTGCATCAGACGGGAAGAAACTGATCCTCCAATCCCAGCACCCCGACAGGCGTCTTCTGTGATAATTTCTGACGTGACAGGTCGAGGTCCAATCAAATAGAAAATTTGAGGTGAGGTCCTATGGGTCATTGGTCCCTAGGCTTACACACTACTTCATGTAACTTAAACTAACGTACGCTAAGGACAATACACACAGCCACACCCGATGGAGTCTCAAACCTCCTAGGGAAGTGCCGCGCGAATCGTGGCAAGGCGCCTCAGTCCGCGAGGCTACCCCGCGCGGCGTCCAATCAAACATTATTATTGTTTTGTGTGTATGGGAAACCATACATCGTAACACGGATAAAAAACACTACAGTATTCTCGGCCGTCCAGTGTCCAGCCGCGAGCATTCTTTCCACGAAACGTTTTCAACAGTCAAGCTGATGTCGGTTTTAGCTGAAGCAGGAAACAATATGAAGCTTCATGACGAAACGATGGACTGCGCTACACCTCATCTGAGAACAACCGCCACTCTCACACATCTGCCAAAGTTTGCAAAAGAAGTTGGTTTTTTCCTCTGGTTACAGTGACGATATGCCGAAGCTACCTGCTCCTGGTTCTATGCTACCCGTGGCCAGAGACATTCCGTTACTCGTGCTGCGTCCCCTGCGGAGGCTTCTGACATGCAGAAAAGCCAGCCCGCCTGCTCTTCTCAGACCTGGCACGATTAAATCTCATCTTCCATAGCCGTGGCTGCTCGAATGAATACATGCTCTCGTCTCATCCACCTCAAGTAGCTGCACGCATCTAAGTGTGACTGAATTCAGTGTTACTAGAAGTATCAGATAGATTATATAATGGTGAGACAGAGATTTAGGAACCAGGTTTTAAATTGTAAGACATTTCCAGGGGCAGATGTGGACTCTGACCACAATATATTGGTTATGAACTGTAGATCAAAACTGAAGAAACTGCAAAAAGGTGGGAATTTAAGGAGATGGGACCTGGATAAACTGACTAAGCCAGAGGTTGTATAGAGTTTCAGGGAGAGCATAAGGGAACAATTGACAGGAATGGGGAAAGAAATACAGTAGAAGAAGAATGGGTAGCTCTGAGTGATGAAGTAGTGAAGGCAGCAGAGGATCAAGTAAATAAAATGAGGAGGGCTGGTAGAAATCCTTGGCTAACAGAAGAAATACTGAATTTAATTGATGAAAGGAGATAATATAAAAATGCAGTAAATGAAGCAGGCAAATAAGAACACAAACGTCCCAAAAATGAGATCGTCAGGAAGTTCAAAATGGCTAAGTAGGGATGGCAGAGACAAATGTAAGGATGTAGAGGCTTATCTCACTAGGGGTAAGATAGATAATGCCTACAGGAAAATTAAAGACACTTTTGGAGAAAAGAGAACCACTTGTATGAATATCAAGAGCTCAGGTGGAAACCGAGTTCTAAGCAAAGAAGGTAAAGCAGAAAGGTGAAAGGAAAATATAGAGGGTCTATACAAGTGCGATTTCTTGAGGACAGTATTATGGAAATGGAAGAGGATGTAGATGAAGATGAAATGGTAGATACGATACTGCGTGAAGAGTTTGACAGAGCACTGAAAGACCTGAGTCGAAACAAGGCCCCGGGAGTAGACAACATTCCATTAGAACTACTGACAGCCTTGGGAGAGCCAGTCCTGACAAAACTCTACCATCTGGTGAGCAAGATGTATGAGGCTGACGAAATAGCCTCAGACTTCAATAAGAATATAGTAATTTCAATCCCAAAGAGAGCAGGTGTTGACAGATATGAAAACTACCCAACTATCAGTTTAATAAGTCACGGCTGCAAAATACTAACGCGAATTATTTACAGACGAATGGAAGAACTGGTAGAAGCCGACCTCGGGGAGATGAGTTTGGATTCCGCAGAAATATTAGAACACGTGAGGCAATACTGACCCTACGACTCATCTTAGAAAATAGATTAAGGAAAGGCAAACCTACGTTTCTAGCATTTGTAGACTTAGGGAAAGCTTTCGACCATGTTGACTGGAATACTCTCTTTCAAATTCTGAAGGTGGCAGGGGTAAAATAAAGGGAGCAAAAGGCTATTTCCAGTTGGTACAGAAACCAGATGGCAGTTACAAGAGTTGAGGGACATGAAATGGAAGCAGTGGTTGGGAAGGGCGTGAGACAGAGTTGTAGCCTCCACCCGATGTTATTCAATCTGTGTATTGAGCAAGCAGTAAAGGAAAAAAAGAAAAATTCGGAGAAGGTATTAAAATCCGTGGAGAAGAAATAAAAACTTTGAGGTTCGCCGATGACATTGTAATTCTGTCTGAGACAGGAAAGTACTTGGAACAGCAGTTGAACGGAGTGGACACTGTCTTGAAAGGAGGATATAAGATGAACATCAAGAAAAGCAAAACGAGGATAATGGAATGTAGTCGAATTAAGTCGGTGATGTTGAGGGAATCAGATTAGGAAATGAGGCACTTAAAGTAGTAAAGGAGTTTTGCTGTTTGGGGAGCAAAATAACTGATGATGGTCGAAGTAGAGAAGATATAAAATGTAGACTGGCAATGGGAAGGAAAGCGTCTCTGAAGAAGAGGAATTTGTTAACATCGATTATAGATTTAAGTGTCAGGAAGTCGTTTCTGAAAGTATTTGTATGGAGTGTAGCCATGTATGGAAGTGAAACATGGACGATAAATAGTTTGGACAAGAAGAGAATAGAAGCTTTCGAAATGTGGTGCTACAGAAGAATGCTGAAGATTAGATGGGTAGATCACACAACTAATGAGGAAGTATTGTATAGAATTGGGGAGAAGAGGAGTTTGCGGCACAACTTGACTAGAAGAAGGGGTCGCTTGGTAGGATATGTTCTAAGGCATCAAGGGATCACAAATTTAGTATTGGAGGGCAGCGTGGAGGGTAAAAATCGTAGAGGGAGACCAAGACATGAATACACTAAGCAGATTCAGAAGGATTTAGGTTGCAGTAGGTACTGGGAGATGAAGAAGCTTGCACAGGAAAGAATAGCATGGAGAGCTGCATCAAACCAGTCTCAGGACTGAAGACCACAACAACAACCACTATAAACCCTCTTTAATTATCTCTTTGACCATAGTGCATTTGATCATCAGTTCGATAAAGTGAATATAGTATAACAAAAATGGGTCAAATGGACCTGACGTCTTTCAGCAGGTGGTGATCCCAAACATCCGAGCATAGCCCCGAGCAGTGCCCATGGGTGGGTTGCACTAGTGTTCTATAAGTGATCTCCTTTACAGATGAGACACACTTTCCTAAAATTCTCCCAGTAAACAGTACTCGTCCATTCGTCTTTGCTGCTGAAATTGTTAAAGCTCGTTCCATTTCAAATCGCAATGCAATAGGGCTAAATATTCAGTTGACGTGACTGTGTCATGCAGCTCGCTACCAATGCTGTATTCGAACATTACGGTATAGTTTTTCTACTCATTTGCTATAACTTACATTTTCCTACATTTAGAGCTAGCTTCCATACGTCACACCATGCAGAAATGTTGTCTAAGTCTTCTAATATCCTCCTACAGTCACTCAAGAACGACACCTCCCCCAACACAATAAAAAAATGGCTCTGAGCACTATGGGACTTAACATCTGTGGTCATCAGTCCCCTAGAACTTAGAACTACTTAAACCTAACTAACCTAAGGACATCACACACATCCATGCCCGAGGCAGGATTCGAACCTGCGACCGTAGCTGTCGCGCGGTTCGAGACTGTAGCGCCTAAAACCGTTCTGCCACCCCGGCCGGCAAGGAGAAGATAGTGTGGCTATTGCGCAGTTAGGTAAAAGTCGAGATTTCGGGCTAGAAATGATTGACTGTTATTCTCTTGATATAATGCAGACAAATATGGTATCCACTACACAAAGAGGAAAATTTTACATTCTGTTCCAGAAATGGTCAGGCATAACTGTGAAATAGGTGTGATAAAGTGTACATCAGAGTCAAGTGCACCTATGCTACCGAAGGCACACCACAGCACTTTGCACTCAGTTCCACGAAAGAAAGGAGTAAAGTAAGCAGGGTGGCAATGTGGTTTCGCCGAAGGAGTCTAAGACCCAATCATCGTCGGGTAAACTGGTGCTAAGTATTTATTGGGACTGCCATGGTATGGTGTTAAAATGTTACGCTCGTAAAGGGCGAACTATCACAGGAGAACACTACCAAAATTTCTTTGGAGGTTGTGGGATGTTGTTCCAAGGGATGTTTATGCTCCACTGCAATAGCTGCAGTCTGTAAGAGGCAGTCGAGAGAGCTGCTTTTTTGGGCTATGTAGTGTTCACTCCGCACCCTCCCGCCCCCTCCCCCATCCTCGTTCAGTGTTGTCCTGACAGAGCACCTAGTGATTTCCTTCTCTTTCCTCGAATGAAGAAACCATTAGGTAGCATGTACACTGACCAGCCAGAACATTATGACCAGCTACCTAATAGCCGGTATGTCCACCTTTGGTACTGATAACAGCAGCGACGCGTCGTGGCATGGAAGCTATGGGGCCTTGGTCCGTGCTGGAGGTAGTTGGCACCACCTTTACACGCACAAGTCACCTAATTCACTTAAATTCCGGGGGAGGCGACCGATGAGCTCCGACATCACGTTCAATCACATCCTAGATGTGTTCGATCGAACTGAGATCTGGTGAGTTGTGGGACGAACACATCAACTGGAACTCTCCACTGTGTTCCTCGAACCACTCTATCACACTCCTGGTCTTGTTACATGCCGCATTATACTGCTGAAAAATGCCACTGACGTCGGGAAACATGATCGTCATGAAGGGGTGTAGGTATTCCGAAACCAGTGTACAATACTTTTTGGCTGCCAGAGTGTCTTGCACGAGCAATTCTGGACCCATGGATGACCACGTGAATGTTTCCGAGACCATAATGGAGCCGCAGCTAGCTAGTATTCGTCCCATAGTACAAGTGTTATTGGGCTGTTCCCTTGAAGACAACCGATTGGCTCCGTCCCGTCGGCCTGATGAAGAAGGTATCGGGACTCATCAGACCATGCCACGCTCTGCCACTGTGCCAATGTCCAGTCATATGCCCATTTCAGTCCTAGTTGCCAGTGTTGTGGTGTTAACATTGAGTCCGCAGCTCGTGGTCGTGTGGTAGCGTTCTCGCTTCCCGCGCCCGGGTTCCCGGGTTCGATTCCCGGCGGGGTCAGCGATTTTCTCTGCCTCGTGATGACTGGGTGTTTTGTGATGTCCTTAGGTTAGTTAGTTTTAAGTAGTTCTAAGTTCTAGGGGACTGATGGCCATAGATGTTATGTCCCATAGTGCTCAGAGCCATTAGCCATTAGTGTTAACATTGACACATGTATCGGTCGGCAGCTGCGGAGGCCCAATGTTAGGACTGTTCGGTGCACTGTGTTCAGGCACAATCGTACTCGACCCAGCATTAAAGTCTGGTGTTAGTTCTGCCACAGTTCGCTGCCTGTTGTGTTTATCAGTCCGTCCAGCGTACGACGTCCGAAATATGTAATGAGGGGTAGCCGACCAATTGCACGTGGTTTCACCTTCGTTTCGCCACGTGTTGAAGATATTTACCACAGCACTCCTCGAACATCCGACCAGTCGTCCAGTTTCCGAAATGCTGGTGTCGAGCATCCGAGCCGTCACAATCTACCCTCAGTGTAATTCAGATATATCGTGCTCCTTCCCCATTCTATACAAGGACAGCACGCTCAATGATACTACATACACCGTGCGTGTGTCTGACTCGCAGTAATTCCTCGTCAGATAACGCTGCTACCGCCTGGATGGGTTTATATCGATAGTAGTTCGTTGGTCATAACTTTTAGGCTGGTCATTGTATGTTCAGGCTGACGACGAGGTGCTTTTCATGTGGAATGTTTCCCAATCAGCCCCATGTTCGGAAAAATGTTGTACATTGCAAGGAGAGTATGGCCACACGAATGAAGAATTTCATTGAGAAGAATGTAAGCCGTCATCAGGCTTCGTGGCGCAGATGGATGTTTCTTGAGGCGGCATTTAAAGCTTTATGATTGCTCCTCGCAAATTTTTGTTATCATCAGGATTCAAACCAGTTACCTAGACGCCGAGAGTCACCGCACAAGCGCTCGTCAGAGATCTCGGATGCGATGGCGAGTGCAGTTGAGAGTGACACCGTTGGAGAAAGGAGGTAGCAGGCTGCAGACCAGCCGCTACCGCAGGAAGGCGGCGAACCTTCCAGTCGGCGCTGTTTCTTGAGAATGCTGGAGGCAGCAGGTGGTGATTAGCGCGACGTCAGGCCGTGATTTAGGACCACCGCCAGAGCGACGGCTGGGCTCTGCTGCGCGGGCGCGCGGAGATTTACGAGTACAGCCCGAGGCGAGGTTGCTGCTGCTGCGGCGGCGGCGGCGGCGGTGGCGGTGGCGCGCGACGCCAGAGGCGAGAAAACGCGCGACCCACAGGGCACAACTGCCGGTGACGCAAACGGGTGCCTGCCTCAAGCCCGCAAAGACGCCGCTACAAGGCGTCAAGCCATCATGGATATACTCGTTTGAAAACAAAGCGATTCAAAACTGGACAATTAAACATACTGTTAGCGATCGAAGGATTTACTGTGACTCGGAGATGATGTAGCGTGTAACGACGTATGGGATCAGACAGAGATGGAACAGGATACTGAGAATGTTCGTTTTGATCCTGTTTGTATGTTATTTTTCGGAGTGTAGTAAGTGATGCCAGATTACATGAATGCGTGGTGTATGTTTCTTCGGACATTCTGAAAGAACAGACACCATGCATTCATATAACTGATTCGCCTCGATGGGCAATGAATTCAAAGCTTTGAGTGTGGATGCACATTGGCTCTAGAACTTTGTTTGGAACCTAAAATTAGCGAGCTAGGAAGACATGAACCGAGACTGCGGATAGGTGCCGCTAGGTGAGAAGGCGAGTCGGTCCCCGGAGAGTGCCGAGACAGTCCGTGAATTTGCAGTAAACACTGTGTCCAGTGTGGCAGTGATAAACTCAACTGTCTAGTAAGCAGGGGATCCCAGGTTCTGGTCCCAGTCCAGCACACATTTTCGCTAGTCGCTGCTGATTCCGCATAAAGTCCAGATGCAGTTGATATCACTAGCTCCTTCACTTTCCGTTCTTTTCTCCGCCCTCCGGCTTTAGTTAACATAATAACGATGACAGAGTTATGTGTAACGTAGCCCAAAGTTTAGGTTGGCTAGCAAGGCCATTGTACCTTCGTTGTATTTTCCAAAACCAGTCTCCATTCAAGAGGAGATTAAAACTACGCCTCCTATCATAGGCGTAGCCTCTGCCTTGGCATTACCCAGTGGTTTTCACTCTGTCCAACAGTAAACCAGTACCGCTGTCACACTATATGCTATCCATGCTTTCCTCATACCTATCTGTTTCTGTTTACTTCCTCTCGTCTGCACTGATCTCATAGTACTGCTTCTCAGTCCTCCTGTGACCAATTGACTTCATATCCACTTTGATTGCTTCTATACAGCTCCCATACATATTTGTTAGATGTCATTATTCACATTCGACACGAATGAAATAAGGACATCGCTTAGCACCATGCACAGTTTTAGTCACTAGCATTTCTTAAATGCCTCATGTTCATTATTATACACACATACCAACAAAAGTTTTGTGTCATCACCTGATTTCGAACTTCATCGCATAGAAATCAAAGAATGGCTCCGAGGCATGTGTACAAATTCATTTGCAATGTGTCCATATCACCAAATTAAAAAAAAAAAGTTCAAAAAAATGTAAAATTGTCTGTTTCCTGTCGGTGCGAAAGCGGGCTGGGGGGGGGGGGAGGGGTGGAAATGTGAAAGAAAGTTCCATTGCTCCAATGCACGCTCAAATCCGTCGTGGCATGCCATGGAAGAGATCCAAATTGTCTTCATCTATGACGCTTCTGCGTAAGTCCCGCAGGGACCGTGGTCGTTGTTGACATTCGAAAACAGCTCTTTTCAACCGACCGCACAAATCTTCGATTAAATACATATCCGGCTCACAGGAAGGCCATTTCATTGTGGTGATCCAGACGTGCTGAAAGAATGTGTTCACGAGAACAGCACTATGAGCACACGAGCTATCATTCATCAACACGAAATTGTCACCAAAATGTTGCCGATGTGGACCGACGCACAGAAATGAGATTGTCCACTACAACCACAAAATATGTACGGTGCCCTCATGCTACGCCGTCCCTGATTATCTTTTCACCAAACCCATGTTGCACGTCTTAGACTCAGTGTTGGAGGCGTTTGGTATTACAGAGTTGTCTCCAACCACATCGTACGTGATTATCGCGGCACATAAATAAAACCCGACGCCAATCCTGGGACGTCCATTCTGTATGATTTCTCGGCCATCTTTAAAGGAGTCAATGGTGTCGTCGTGTACGACTTGGTCGTCGGGAACGGAGTTTCGCATCAAGCAGTCGTCTCCTAAGTATGATGGCGTACGAGACGTCCTGTAGCCTCTTCGAAAGGCGAATTCAGTTCTGGAGCATACAGATATCGTAGATATCTGTAACTCTGTGCTCTTGTCACACATCGACGGAATGTGCGGTGTAGATCCTCAACACTGTCTGTTAGCTGTTGGGAAACTTCCCTGATTGACAAGCCTTCTGCGTGTAACATAATAATTTGATCATTGGTTGCAGTTGTTTTTTGCAGCATGATGAATGTTCACTCAGCTGATCAGCAGACGTCTGTACCTTGTTCCTACTCGTGCTTCACTTTCAACTGAAATATATACACTCCTGGAAATTGAAATAAGAACACCGTGAATTCATTGTCCCAGGAAGGGGAAACTTTATTGACACATTCCTGGGGTCAGATACATCACATGATCACACTGACAGAACCACAGGCACATAGACACAGGCAACAGAGCATGCAGAATGTCGGCACTAGTACAGTGTATATCCACCTTTCGCAGCAATGCAGGCTGCTATTCTCCCATGGAGACGATCGCAGAGATGCTGGATGTAGTCCTGTGGAACGGCTTGCCATGCCATTTCCACCTGGCGCCTCAGTTGGACCAGCGTTCGTGCTGGACGTGCAGACCGCGTGAGACGACGCTTCATCCAGTCCCAAACATGATCAATGGGGGACAGATCCGGAGATCTTGATGGCCAGGGTAGTTGACTTACACCTTCTAGAGCACGTTGGGTGGCACGGGATACATGCGGACGTGCGTTGTCCTGTTGGAACAGCAAGTTCCCTTGCCGGTCTAGGAATGGTAGAACGATGGGTTCGATGACGGTTTGGATGTACCGCGCACTATTCAGTGTCCCCTCGACGATCACCAGTGGTGTACGGCCAGTGTAGGAGATCGCTCCCCACACCATGATACCGGGTGTTGGCCCTGTGTGCCTCGGTCGTATGCAGTCCTGATTGTGGCGCTCACCTGCACGGCGCCAAACACGCATACGACCATCATTGGCACCAAGGCAGAAGCGACTCTCATCGCTGAAGACGACACGTCTCCATTCGTCCCTCCATTCACGCCTGTCGCGACACCACTGGAGGCGGGCTGCACGATGTTGGGGCGTGAGTGGAAGACGGCCTAACGGTGTGCGGGACCGTAGCCCAGCTACATGGAGACGGTTGCGAATGGTCCTCGCCGATACCCCAGGAGCAACAGTGTCCCTAATTTGCTGGGAAGTGGCGGTGCGGTCCCCTACGGCACTGCGTAGGATCCTACGGTCTTGGCGTGCATCCGTGCGTCGCTGCGGTCCGGTCCCAGGTCGACGGGCACGTGCACCTTCCGCCGACCACTGGCGACAACATCGATGTACTGTGGAGACCTCACGCCCCACGTGTTGAGCAATTCGGCGGTACGTCCACCAGGCCTCCCGCATGCCCACTATACGCCCTCGCTCAAAGTCCGTCAACTGCACATACGGTTCACGTCCACGCTGTCGCGGCATGCTACCAGTGTTAAAGACTGCGATGGAGCTCCGTATGCCACGGCAAACTGGCTGACACTGACGGCGGCGGTGCACAAATGCTGCGCAGTTAGCGCCATTCGACGGCCTACACCGCGGTTCCTGGTGTGTCCGCTGTGCCGTGCGTGTGATCATTGCTTGTACAGCCCTCTCGCAGTGTCCGGAGCAAGTATGATGGGTCTGACACACCGGTGTCAATGTGTTCTTTTTTCCATTTCCAGGAGTGTACTTATACGGATTAGAATTGTAAATTAATACCTTCAGGTGCTGACGGGCGATGATATATGTCAACGGGGACAGGTGAAAATGTGCGCCCCGACCGGGACTCTAACCCAGGATCTTCTGTTTACATGGCAGACGCTCTATACGTCTGAGCCACCGAGGGCACAGAGGATAGTGCGACTGCAGCGACTATGTAGCGTATGCCTCCCGCGTGACCCACATTCTCACCTTGTATGTTCACACACTACATTCGTAGTGTCCCTACCCAACACACTCTTTACTCGTGGAAGACATTGTTACCAAGTCCCGTAAGAGTTCGGGTAATATGTGTGCATCCGCACAGAAGAGGAAGGTCATGGCCGGCATTGCCAGAACTATATACTTATATGGATATGGTATCTGTTCTTTCGGACATGTACTATAGTTTTCACTTCGCTGTGTAACGCCCTATACGCTTTGCGGAACTTTTCGCTTGCGTAAAGGGTGGTAAAATACTAAGACGTGTACGAAAGATAAAGGTCAGTTGACATGGATGTCTCACGGCAGAGTCGATAAGTTTTACAGCATCCCTTCAAAAGGGATGCTCTTCCTCTACCCTCGAGAACATTAAAGAACCAATTTCACATTTTACTTACCTTCAAGTTTCTAGTAACCAAAATCTGGAAAAATGCAAATTCATAATTTTGTTTAGGAAACTCTCGAGTGCGTCAACGAATCACGTATTTCCGTCTTCGATGTTTGGACACCCGACGCTACTCAGCCATTTTCCCCAGCTTCTGACAAGTGCAGGTACAGAGCGAAGTTTGGCCCCCACATGCCCGGAGGGAAACGGCCACAGAATCCACTAGATGTGCCACGAATTTTCGTCACCAAAAACTACTGTACACCACTAGAAACAAAATGTAAGGGCTTCGAAGCTATTCCATTTGTGCATATCCCACACATATATGTCCTTTATAACTTTGTAAAACATCCTTTTAAGTTGCATGTTCTGGGTTACACTCTCACTGACTAAATAGAACGAATGTTATTGAGATTCTCCAAGAACTCTCCACGACTGTATCAACTTCATGATGAAAGTATAAGAGGTTGGTTTACCATTTCTGCCCATAAAGAGGCCTTCAGCGTCAACTTGTTCCCCATATTTGTTTATCTGGGTTAAAAATCTGTAGCTAAAGGCCATCATATCGAAAGGATCTAAGTCAGGTCGACGAATTTAAGGATTTCAGTTTAAGTGACTGGCGCAGAGTGTGGTAAACAAGAACAGCACTCCAGTCCTGTTTTAGTTGCCGGACAAATGACAGTGATGCACGTGATCTTTCAGGAGTTCTGTATGTGACTAATTGATAGTGTACTTTGGTGTCTTCAGTCGAGTTGTTGATTCCGTTTTTCTGTCCGAAATATCGATGAGCGACCCAGTCGTCTACTTCAGGCGTTGCGAGCTGGGTTGTCTTGTGTAGTTGCTGCAAGGAGTCTAACCAGACTGTCTGATTTATCGTGCAGAAAACGGAAGACTCGAAAATACTCCGTTAAGATGATGACGAAGTTCTCTTTGTTGATTATGAAGTGCTTTTTATAAGCAAGGATTCGAAATGGGTGCCTCCTTAGCAGACGGGAGGGGGGGGGGGATAGCACCAATGATTGCGGTGACGACCAGAACTTATTTAAGCCTGGAATATTTTGTTTCTTTAGTTATATAAATTGTTAATTTTAGAACGCGTGAGGGGAGTGCCTTATTCGACGAATCAGATATGTAAATATCTTCGTAGAACTGTTAACAGACTTTAGTTGACCTGCATAATTTGTCAAGTGGTACACCATGTGAAAACAGCATAAACTCTACGAATACCGTAGACAACTGCACACTTCAGGTAGGCCGCCGTTCGCCTGCGTGACAGCCTCGTAATATTCGACATCACGCAGCCAAATTCCCTTCGGTATGCGGATATATATATATATATATATATATATATATATATATATATATATATATATATATATATATATATATATATATATTCGGGAGGACCACGGTTCAAACCCATACTGATTTAGGTTTCCCGCGATTTCCCTAAATCGCTTCAGGCAAATGCCGGCATGGATCCTGTGAAAGGGCACCTCCGATTTCCTTCCCCATCCTTCGCTAATCTGAACTTATGCTCCGACTCTAATGACCTCGTTGTCGACGGGTCTTTCAACACTAATGTCCTCCTCCTCCTCATAGTAACAATTTCACCTAAGGCCACCGGTTATTTGAGAGACATAATGCAAATCCTCTCTCCCTCTACAGTTTCTACCCTCTACAGTTTCTATCCTCTACAGTTCCCTCAAGCTTTCTGTAAGTTATTCCTTGATGTCTTTACCCATGTCCTATCATCCAATCCCCTCGTCTTGCCAAAATTCTCAATATGTTCTTTCCTCTACAATTCTGCGAAAAACCTGCTGATTTCTTACCTCATCAGCCCACCTAATTTTCCACATCCTTCTATAGTACCACATCTTAAAAGCTTGAATCACTTCTTTTCTCGTCCTCGCATCGACCATGACTCATTCCCACACAATGCTGTGGTCCAAATATACGTTTTTAAAATTTGTTTCTGACATTAAGGTCGATCACTGATGACAGTATTATCCTTTTGGTCAAGAATACATTTATTTGCCTGAGCTGCTCTGCTTTTGATGTCCTCCTCCCTTCTCCAATCGTATGTTATTATCTTCCAACGTAGCAGAATTCTTTTATTTCGTCTACTTCGTGGTCACCAATTATTATACTAATTTTATAGCTAATCGTATTTCTGATATCTTCATTTTCCTTCAGTTTACACGCAATTCTTATTCTGTAACCATTAGACTGTTCGTTTTATTTAACAAATCCCGCAGTTATGCCTCAGTCGTCGTCAGTGAATCATGTCACTGATATCCTTTCAACCTGTATTTTTATCCCACTGGGTTCTAGGAATCTATCCCAGTTTTGGTCTACAAATGTACTTCAAACCACGGTCTCGAAAGAAAAAAAAAGAAAACAGTCACTTAGTAATTCCTAGGGGCTGATGTGACACGTGATAGAGTAGTAAAGAAGATAAACAACCTTAGATGCGCTTTTCGGAACAAAGTAAAGGATCAACACAGATACATCCGCTCAAGAAATTGCAGTTCTCATAGTTCTACGATCCAGATTCACTTTATATACACGAACATTGCATGGGAGATCGGAACCTATAAAGAAACTGGTTCTCTACTTCTGAAAAAGAAAACGTTTTAAATAATAAAACATGACCTATATAAGGAATCTGACTACCCCTGTTAGTCATGGACGAAAAAAAAATGGCATAGTCTTTGTCAGAACGTGCAGAATCTTATGTGGGGTCAATAAGACGTCAATTTTAATCTAAATATGGTATGCCAATGTTTACGTAAGAAAAAAATAAATTAGGTAATTCAGTACAATTATTTTATAGATGCGATAAATCACCTTAACGGGGGTCAAATGAACAATTAAAGTCAATATAATTCCAGTAAACCTGCAAAAGTAAAAAAAAAAAATATATTGTAGGGGTCTACATAGACATCGCGCATCTGCTAGATGCCTACGAAATACGTAATTTTGATTTGAAGGTGACAGCCAATGAGAAAGTAGGTGCAAAAATATTATTGGTCAGTTTTCAAGCAGTAATGCCTGACAGTATCAGCTAGTAATATACGTAATTTTATGGTAGCTAATTTTACTGCTCAAAAAATAAAATATGTACTCCCTCCAAAAGAAGTTACACACAAACATTAAAATAAAATTATGATGAGCAACAAAATGTCTGAGAAGAATTTTGAAAGAAAATTATTAATTGAACTTTTATTTGACGGGTTTTGAACACCGTCAACAAGACGAAATAATGGAAAGAATATTTATTGGAACTAAACAAAATTGAACCCTGATATTGTGACAGTATTTTTAAAATAGATAATTTAAGTGCAATTGTCTTTAATTTTGAAATGAGAGAGAGCGTAATAATTTTCTTTTAATGTCATAACTGTTGCTGCAGGCAGTGCGATGACGTCAGCGGTGGTCAGCGCGGACGACGTGTGAAGTTAATCCTGGCTCGTGGCGTGAAGATAATGATGGATCCTCCTGTTTCATTAATATTCCAGTTACGGCGGTGGTCCACGTCTCCGTTGTAGTCGAATCTGGCAGCACTGGCGCGATAATAATAGTTCGAGTGTGTGCGTTGTCGTTACATGCGCTACGTTTTATTATTAGAAGTTTATTAATCAAGCGGTGTGGGTAGGTCGGAATCACGCAATGTCCTTAGTATTTACGATATATAGCCGGTTAATGCCAATACTTCGCACAGTTCTTTCACCGTGATGCCGCAAGAAAACTGTCACATGTGTTTATCACTATAACAGTCCGTTAAACATCAGTTCAATTTACGTCGTCGTCTTTAAGACAGTTTGGATGATGTAATAAATGTTTCTTGATCAAATTACAGCACTGTTCCTTAACTTAACATTTTGGTTTGTCCCACTTTCACGCAGTTCTGACAGTTAGTGTCTCCACACGACAATGATGTCTGGTTCACGGCCAATTGTCACAAGTTCACACAGTATGTAAAATCGTCACCGCAAACACTCGATATACTTTTCAGGTTTTACTGTTCAATGCACGATCTCCTATTAACACAGCGGACGCACTGTCATTAATTGTTCCTCCGCGTATCACCGTCTTTCACGCCGAACTTTGCAACGTTTCTCCACCCGCGAACCGGCCACGATACCACAACAACTCCCACGCTCTCTATCGATAGTCGTTCGCTCTCTCTCTCTCTCTCTCTCTCTCTCTCTCTCTCTCTCTCTCTCTCTCGCTCTCTGACACAGTACTTCTCCTAGCATAACCAAAGATTTACAAATCATATAAAACAAGAACATTCATATTCGTATAATATAAAATATAAAACAGTAGCAAAATGAATGAAGAAACAATGTGACGTATTAACATAAAGAATAGTTGAAATAAATGATACATACGTACTATGACAAGGTAATGCACGAAAGAAAAAATAATAATATCGACTTTCGGGGAAAGCAACGTCTTTACAAACCGAGGAATCTGAGAACGTAACTAAGGGCTCAACTGAATGAAGCTCACACATCTTCATGTCAGATAACTGTACAGGTGTTTTTATTTTTATTTTTTTATTTGGACGTATAAGTGCAGTTAAACTGAAGGCCACTACGAAAGGGGCAGTAACGTTCCGTGGGACGGAGATGGCAACCTCGAGGGGAGGCGGTGTTTGTAGCGGGCTGTTCCCTGCCTGTCGCAGAAACGCCAACCAGGCGTCGCTGATCGCTGCCGCCGCAGACTACAGCGTGTTTCCCGAGCTGCGTTAATCACTGCTGCGACGTCGGCCGTGAATCACGGCGACACGGAACTGCACTCAGGCTGACGTCACATCCCGGCGCGCCCCCGGCGCTGCGACGCCGCCGCCGCGACGCCGCCGCCGCCGGCAGCGCCTCTCGCGGGCGCCTGCGGATTCCTTAACTAGTTGACAGTCTGGCGACGCGCGCCTGTCACGCGCCGCCAAACCCCTCGCTTCTGCCTCCCCCAGCCTGCTACCGTTTATCCAGCAACCCGCAGCACTGCCTGCCTTCCCAACGGGCTCGCGGCTTTCCTGACTTTCGTCAGCTTTGCTTCCGAAACACCGTTTTCATTCTTAAGAGGCACAAATCTGTGCAGCTGGTACAAGCCTACCTCGGGGAAGATCAGTTGGATCTCGGACAAAAGCAGAAACACGCGAGACAATACTGATACCACGACTTTATTTTGAAGATTGACTGAAGGACAAATCTAGGTTTGCAGCACTTCTTAATTCAGATCAGTGGTTCCCAGTCTGGGGGTAATAATTATCTGAGGGGTAAAAACTAAAGGGTTCGATTGTATTTTGATCCCAAGACTAACTAATTTTCAAATTATTTTTAAAAGATAATCGTTATTACCTGTACTTCGTAAGACCCTGATTGTCATCACATATGCAAACAAGAATTACGTTATACCAAATACTGGCATTAAAGTGTGATATTATGTAATATTTCAGTAGTACTCTATAGTACTATTGTAACCATAAAGCGCTAAGTCCTGTTTTTCTTTAATATTGTATATGATGAGAAAGAATAGATGTAGGAGATTTAATTTGCCTGATAGTTTACAAGCCCTGATATCGTAATTAAAATTGACTGCGGGAAAGTTAGGAATACGATATATTTTGACAGCACACCATAGCATTGTTTCTTACAGTCAGTTTTAACAGAAGGCATACACATTATTATTTAAAGAATACATAGCCCGCGTCCGTCTGAACGTTAATATTGTGGTGGTGTAAAATCTGAAACTAGATCAGTCAAAAAGTTTTTAACATTTTCGTCTTGTGCTTTGAATATATGTTTACGTATTATACATATGAAAATACTCATAACGTATTTCTATCAAAACGTTTATTACGGTATCACATAAAATTTTTTAGTGAATCGCTGAAGAACTTTCCTATGCTCTTCTTATGTCTAATAAACATTCAAACATTATTATTTATTAGAACATTATGTAAAATTTGAATGAAATTGTTCAAGAACTTTTCTAGGTTTCTGATAACAATTGCTGAACAACGTCTTCCCATAATATGGTAGTGTAGATAACGGTATTAATAACTGGATTTTAAGGCATTTCTTGCAGGCCGCTGTAGCCGAGCGGTTTTAGGCGCTTCAGTCCGGAACCGCACGACCGCTACGGTCGCAGGTTCGAATCCTGCCTCGGGCATGGATGTGTGTGATGTCCTTAGGTTAGTTAGGTTTAAGTAGTTCTAAGTTCTAGGGGACTGATGACCTCAGCAGTTAAGTCCCATTGTGCTTAGAGCCATTTGAACCATATATATATATATATATATATATATTCTTTTTTTACATTTCTTTCATTGTGGTGGATGCTAGCGAAAATTTTCAGAGCGCATTATCGCGTGACTCATTATCGGAAGTTATATTTATACTCAAATGATTGCTTTTCCTGTGGGTTCGCAAGTAGTCTAATTGATCACTATATAATCAAGTAGAGATTTGTTTATAAGTAATGTTCCTAGCAGCCTCCCTTCTTTCATGTTTGTCTGACTTATCTCTCTTACCAACAAATTTTTTAATGATTCTGCCATCTGTGGTAAAATGTACACTTTTATACCTTGTTTGTAGTGGTTATAAATTAGAAGTAGTTTAGGAAATTTTTTGCGGGCAGTGGGGGTGGAATCCTCTCGCCAAACAATAGCAAAGATTGTGAATAAGCATGCATCCGAAAAATTATAATCTTTGAATCATTAGCAAAAACTGCATTCTATAAAGTTCTCAAGACAAAGTAATAACGAATTTTCAAAATGTCTACGACTTGTTTCCACACTGGCAGTCACCCTTTAAATCGTGAACTTTTACACATTTTTTTAAACAGACGTTCTCAGAATATATACAGCTCACTAAGGCATGCTAGTGATGCGTATCTCCATTAAGGACATCTTCTGGATAAAGTCACTGTACGGAGCTAAATGGTGCAGTGTCAAATCACTGGAATCGTATTCAGGACAGTGGCTCACATGCCTACCAGACCACCTGCCATATTAAGGTTTTTTGTAACTTTCCTAAGTGGCTTTAGGCCTATGTCGGTATGATCAGGCACAGATCAGGCACAACCAATTTCCTTCCGTTTCCTTTCCAAATTAAAGCAAGTTGCCATCTCTAATGACCTCGTTGTTGACGGACGACAAACCCTAATCTTTCTTCCATCCGTAATGGCGCTAGACGCTGTAAACCACCATAACCGTAACTGCGCTTATTGCAGCAAACAACTGTCACAGCATTTCCGTGTCGCAGCCAGCTGCCAGTGCTCTTTCTGAAATCTGGGGCACGCCTGGAGTATTGCAAATCTTGGACACACCTACAGGATTACCAGAGGGGGACTATGTGGTGCCTAGGGCGTCCGCGTATCATGTCAACACTCCTGGCGGTTATATGTAGGCCTACTGGTTGGCCAGCCGGAAAAGGGCATCGAGTCGGTGACTGAATGGATCATTGTCGTTGTATCACCATCTGCTGATGCAGTCGTCGATGTCCTTAGTTCTTATAGGACTGCCAGCCATACTGTCCAGCACCAGATCCACTGGGCCGAGAGTCGAAGCAGGACTCTCCTAACCACTCGGCTGCTTAGCAACAACTGTCATCAGGTACCTCCAGCCAGACCCTAGGGCCCTCTCGATGCTATTACTTCTCCCATTAACAACTGTTGGGGCACTGTCAACACACCCTGCTAACGGCATAGCTGTAGTAGTCTTGAAATGCCACCAGCTGCTCTGGCCACCTGCAGCATATGCTTACCCAGTACAGTCAGTTTGCTCCTGATCTCACACTGAGCCATGATGGCGACACGGAAGGACATGTCGCCCACCCCCTCACCTTCTGGACATGGGCTTTGAATCACTGTTGTATGTTGTCCAATAGATATGAATCATCTAGTGGCAGTTTGAGCGTGGTTGAGTTTACTATTGCTTCGTGTTAGTGAAACAGCATGTTTGTGATATGAGGTGAGGTTGGACAGTCATCTAGACCAATCTACCACTCATCTCCAAACCTGCAGTTGGATAGATGCTATCCAGCACTGTCACACCATTTTGTTTCCTTGAATACATAGTCTACCTTTACAGGAGAGTTATGTGAACAATTTCACTGATTGCCGACTGCGTTCTGCAGCTGTACGGAACTACATTTTGGGTGAAATTTTGAACCTGCAATTTTGTACCATTCACTCATCACTGGAATCTGGTTGTGCTGCTGCGTTTCAGCCAGTAGAATGTTTAATTGGTGTTCACTGGACCAGCAGTTCTCCAATCCCTGATCTCTGACTTGGGAACAAAGAATGAATCTGCTTAACAACCGACCCTGGCAAAGGCATATTTCACTTATGTACTAGATATGGACAATGTCCTGAACAGTTGCACTGTGTGGATCTGAAAAATATAGCAGAATGTACATGTATGGAATTGGTTCCCAGAACACGTCATACTGTAATGAAGACATTGTATTTTTAAGAAAGTAGACCTACCTGCACTTGATGACTTTAGGCATGCAATGCGTGACTCATATAGTGACTGGATAATTTACGGTAGCATAAGTGTCCTAAGCTGTCACCACAGTTTTCCTGTCAGGCAGTGAGGATTACACACCTGCTAATCCTGCTTCATCAGCTACTTCAGATGTTTCACGAGAAATTAATGTAAAAGAGGCTGAGGGTAAATTAAAGGCAGTGGAAGAGAATAAATAAAGTTAACTCGAATATACTTAAGTTCGAAAAAGAAAACAAGATGAGGTAACCCTGTTCAACATTCTCTATAGCCCCCTAACAATTTTGAGATGGTTGACGAGCTGTCGAGCTGCTGTAGGACACAATAATTAAACAATCAAGCAAACATAAAATCTGTACTGAAAATGAGCATTAATTTAGCCGAGTTAGAGGAAAAGCGAGAACTGATTATAAGACGTCAACCTCGGTAAAGAAGAGTTGCCAACCATGAGTTCTGAAACGATCGCAAGGAAAGAAGCAGCAAGCTTATCACATTACTGCCAGCAGGCTCGTAATACCAGACACTTGCAGCACAAGTAGTTGCTGCTACATTCCTGCCACGAGCATGTTGTACAATACTAACCAGTCTTCACAAAAGGCTGTTCCCAAATATGGAAACCAATACCAGCATTGGAAGACAGTGGTAACTTCAGTAATTCTGCTATCTACAAAAAAGTAGGTCTAACATCAGTAGCTAGCTACTCTTGAATGAGGCCTGGAAGGCGTCTCTCTCCGCTTTCGTAAACTACGGCACCACTTCTTAGTGCGCTTGCACAGGTAGACAAAAGGTTCCCACAGCCAACAAAACCGTGGATGGAGAAAGTAATGGTTGCTGTGGCTCCAGACAGGCAGGGCGGTGCAGCCGTTTCAAGTTCAATTTGGGAGACCTGCTTCGGCATCCGTTTTCTGAATGCATTGACAATTGCTGTTCCTATACGTTGGCAGTGCCACTGCTTAAGTTTAAATGTAATTGTTCCAGACTTTGAGGATTTTCGCCATCTTGAATATTTTATAGATGAATTAAATGAAGAACAGGAAAATTACTGTGTCCTTTCCCACTGCAAGCAAGCTGTCAATGAGTTCTCTTGGCTGGAGGAAATTAATCTTGGTGTGTAAAACGATTAACTTCATTTGGTAGCTTTTTAATTAATTACCTGGTAAGTCTGTACTTAGTGTCAATCAAATTGGAATTTAATAGGCATCAGTTTTCAGTCACTGAAATTACAGATTAATTTTGTTTTCTCTCTCTCTCTTTGTGTTAAGAACACGACAGGTCAGCCATTCTGGCTTCACTACATGCGGTGCAAGCCCATGAAAACTCTATGACTTATACGCTGGAAAGTGGGTCAGACTAAATAGAATTTCTGACCTCATTTCACATATAGTGCTCGAAACACATGAGGAAACACAAATCTTACGTCAGACACAGAATCCACACAGAAAACATACAGACACATGAAACATAGGACTCAGACATAAACAACAAAGCATATACAGACACAGACACTGTCACAGACATGATCACAGAACATCAGCGGGAGTGAACACATCGTTGAGTAACAGTCATCTGACAACCGCATTTCATTCAGTTATTTCCGCGATAACTAACAATAAATAGATAAACACTTTTATGGTTACAGTATTTACTGACTATCAAACATTAATATAACTTAAATTGTAAGATCCTTAAACCTGGGAAAATGTAGAGTTGACAAGGAAATAAGCAAAGAATAGTGGACTTGTTCTTGAAGTTTCAGAAGTTCAGCCTGTATCGCAGGTTGGGATAAATGACACTTGATACTAACGTAACCAAGTTACATAATGTGTTCCACAAAATATAAACTATATTACCACAGATATCCTGGGGAATCATCATCTGCCATATAGTTAGTACTGCTGACATAGACCCAGAACAGTAAGACACCACTACAAAATCTGCAGGGTCCAGCACAGTGGAGTGACTCGACCTCTCAGAGTCCAGCAGCGGTGGTGGTCAGTGGCTGTTGGCATATCGTATCAGGTGAAAATCTGTTTCAGCAAAAACTTACTTCGATCTGCAGTGTAACCAGTAATATTACCATCTTCGTAGGTATCCTGGCATTTGACGTGCATGGTAGGTCATGGGGCATTTTTACTACTGCTGGTTGTGGAGCCACTAAATGTATGATGTCTGTGACTTCTTTTATCAATACATCTTTGTCATCAATTGATGACAAAGGTATAAGGCTTTCAGGAGCCCCACATGGAGATTTGATGAAAATAATCACTGAGCCATGGTGTGCTAGTTGTAAATCTCATGTGGAGAACGACGGAGGTGGGGGGAAGGGTACTAGCACAGGTGGTTGGTACTAATTACAGACTGTAGTTTCTAGAATACATTATATGTATCATACACAGATGAGTGGTGAGTGCTGATGCCATAGATGATCCTCTCATCCCACCACACTACATGCAAGTTTGTAGGCATACCATGCACACATATAGAACTCATACACAAGTGTCAATACAATCAGGATTTCCTATGCTGTAGCGTACTATAGTAAATTATTTATTTGTCATACAAACTAAAACTTGTCTTTACTTTAGGCATACGTCTTAAAGTAGCAATACTTGAATTTCTTCAGATGACCATATAGTACACTGTCCTTTCACAGTAACTTGTTGTTCACAGTCAGAACATCAACAACTTTTCTGAAAATATTTTAAGTAGCTTATCTTTACATCAAGAGAGACAATCATGTAAATCTGTATTCTTTTGCCTAATATCTCTTATTATTTTTTCGATATTTGTTGCACCAGAAAAATTGTTTTTTTCTGTTTTTCTTTTCATAGTCAGCTAGCGACCCTCCCCAGCATCGCAGGGCTAAATATCTATGCTGCATGACATGTCTGCCTTAGCGTAATTTAGTTATTGGGCTACTGCATGGAGCTATGATAAAAATTCGCAGGAGAACGTTAGGTAACTGAATATCATCTCTTTCATATAACTTAAAATATGTAAGCAGTACAGACCAGAAAATTTCTCAGGAGGTACGAATATTATCTGTTCTATATTTAATTGGCGACTGGAGTGACATCATGCGATAATGATGGAGCTGCGAGCTACCACACCATCCAGTCCAGCAATCTGCACTGCCAGTTTCCTGGCAGCTATGGCAACTTATTAGCCACCTAACTCCTGCAACAACCTGCTACGAGCTACATTTTCTCTATGAGCCCCTCCCGATTTTCCCTTTACACCTCTCAAACATTAACTCTGTACCAAAAGAATATGTACTTATCAGTTTAATAACTGATATGTTCTGGATCACATGTAGTTTAGGAAGACTGCAGTACCTCATGTTAGCCTTCACTCAGTAGCTCATGTCAGCCTTTCACTGCATTTGGGTGACCTTGTTCCTATTATAGCAATGAGAATCGTACACGACCAGGGGGCTTATTCTGTATTTCTCGGCGCTCTGCCGATCGGATCAGTAGGTGGGTGCACTCAGCACCTTTGTTTTCGAAGGAGAGCTCCCACGCCGTACGGGATTAGCCGAGCGATCTAAGGCGCTGCAGCCATGGACTGCCGCTGGTCCCGGCGGAGGTTCGAGTCCTCCCTCGGGCATGGGTGTGTGTGTTTGTCTTTAGCATAATTTAGGTTAAGTAGTGTGTAAGCTTAGGGACTGATGACCTTAGCAGTTGAGTCCCATAAGGTTTCGCACACATTTTCAGAGCCCCCACATATTCTGTAAGCATATCGGAAGCGATGCCCCACAGTTCTAACGAACCGTGGCGCTCTTGTCAGTTCTCCTCGTGCCAACCAATCAAAAGCAAGCAGCTCCAGATTCGTGCATGTGCACTGCAGCGTGCACAGAGCCACGAACCCGAAGTGCCTAGCAGCCGACACAGGAACGCCTATTATTCACAGTACCGAAAAGTGTGTTTAGACTATGTAGTACTGCTCAAGTTTCGCTGATTACATGTTTCCATGCATACATAATAACGATAGAGTATTTGATTGTGTTCTGGGAATTGCCATCAATGCCATATTATGTCTTTTATTCTCATTAATATGGACACCTAGTTTTTGATTTTATGAGTTAGAAATTACGTGTAGTACCACACTGTGCAAACAAACCCATGAAAACACCGAAAAACTGTTTAAGAGAGTATGAAAGAATAAGAAGGTGCATCGTATGTGGTTGTAACTCGCTGCAAGAGATCCCAATGATGAAGTAGCGTGCTTCCTTTTATGATACATCAATGATTTGTGTCTTAAAAACAAAATTTAAAAACGCCTTTCCGAGAGCGTATGGCGAATGCAGCTACTGAAGTTCATCGTAGTTTATACCATGCATCTGAGGAAACAAAATGTTTCATATGTGGTGGTATAGTGTGAAAGTCTGAAAATGTCGTGGTGGGGATCTTTCATCTCTGTCTATTGTTGTTAAGCATTCGACCGCAGAAAATTGGTCGTGACAAGCAAGAATATAAATATGACTGCTGCTTGTTTCGTCAGCAGTAATTTAAGTACTGTTATTAGATACCATTCTAACCTCACACTTGGAAATCGCGACGTATTCGGAAAAAATGCTGAATTATTTGTGACGAGAAAAAATTTAAATGTCACTGTTAGTTGTTTCACACACAGCAGTTTCCACTGCAGCAATTTCAACTTTCATTTTTTCAAAAATACAGAAGGCACGAAATGGAACATACTCGTTACAAAGAAAGCGCGCTCTTACATGTCACTAACAAAGAATATTTCAGAAAAATACTTAACTTCCACGAGTAAAAAAGTCTCAGGATATGTTACAAAGATGAATTTTTTTTTTTATACCCAGCGGGATGCGAATCGACGACGTTTTGTTCAAAATGGTTCATATGGCTCTGAGCACTATGGGACTTAACTGCTGAGGTCATCAGTCCCCTAGAACTTAGAACTACTTAAACCTAACTAACCTAAGGACATCACACACATCCATGCCGAGGCAGGATTCGAACGTGTAGCATCTAGAACTGCTCAGGCACCCCGGCCGGCAAACGTTTTGTATTACTGCCTCCTGCCTTAAGCACTTTTTCTTTTATCGAGTCCTCCTTCGGGCATGGATATGTGCGTTGACCTTAGCGTAATTTAGTTAGACTAAGTAGTGTGTAAGCCTAGGGACCGATGACCTCAGCAGTTTGGTCCCATAGGAAAGTACCACCACTTTTACTTTTATCTCATTCTGTTTTTTACTGCTCGTTGCATTTGTTCGGGGCGGACTTCCCATGACACCTGTGCAAGTTCATCGTTGATCCTTTCACTCTCACTTTCTTTTTTATTACCGAGGGAAACTACCCCTCTGACCGAGCACGCAGAGACAGTGCCGGCAAATTGGCCACAACAACTGGCACGTAGCGAGTTCTCTATTCCTTATTCATTTTAATTGAGAGGGACGCAGGGTGACTTTGTTGCCGAACGAAGGTGGCGTAAGCCGTAAATGCATGAAATTTTGGAAGGTTTCCACTATTTCAACCTCTGAATTGCATATAAATAACAGGTATTTTGTGAGAATATTGACGGAAAATGTTATTTTGATGTTATAATCATTCACAGTAACAACAATACGAACCATGTTTATAGCGAAGGAAAACAGTCTATTATGAACTCACTTTGCATTCGGATCCTGGTGATTCTTCAGTAAAACACAACCCTAAATCCGAAATTAAAGACACTCAATATTTCTAACATAACAAGTTATAACTGTAAACAAATCACACCGGACCGAACGAGTGTCCATACCGATACCTACCACTTCTGGGAATAGTTGTCGGAAAATGGTAGGTAGACCAATCTGTAACAGGTCTAAAAAGCTTACAGAATAGCAGTTTGGTTGACGAACAGAAAATGACGTCACTACGAAGTCTAACCTACCCCACCGATCAGTATGAACAGTACAGAATAGGGCCAAAGGAATTACTGGTCAGCTGGCCGAGGGCATCGGTGTAGAGCCGCCGATAAGCGTGGAAAGACAACAGCAGCAATGGACGGACAACGAAGACAGCACAGCACAATGACAAGTCCTGATACTGAACCAAATCTAGAGCCTACACGAAGTAGTATTCGGAAACAAACAACGATGAGTACAAAAAACAATACAAGAGTGCAGTCGGAACATGACTGAGGCTCGGGCCCCTGAGCTGATGGCTTTGCAGGATGGCTTCGAGCGCCGATCGTCTGCCACAGTTGGTGTGGGTCGGCGGGTAAGGCTGGCGCTACGATATCAGCACTCACAAATTTTGGAACTCCACCTAGCGGCTGTCATCTTGGCCCATGAGTTTTGGCGGGCTTTCAACCTCGCCAGGCTAGATCATCTGACCAACATCGCCTTCCCATATCGGATATTAGTGCCTGAAGCGCCTGGGACGATATTTTACAAGGTGAATGGTCGGCTAAGCGGCACAGCGTATACCAACTTCCTCAGATGAATTCTTCCTCCTCTTCTGGATGAAGTGCCTCTAAGAACCAGAATACTTACGTGGTATCAACACGATGGATGTCCAGCAGATAATTCCTTGCGTACACGTCATGTTCTGAACCGAAGGTATCCCGCCAGATGGATTCGCCGAGGAGGAACAGTTACTTGGCCAGCTAGGTCTCCTGATTTAAATCATCCTGACTTTTTTCTTTGGGGACGCATTAAAGATGTTGCCTATCGCGATATTCCATCAACTCGAGGACATGTATGAACGTATCGTGCTTGCTTGTAATTCTCTTCAGCAGGCAACACTGCGAACAGTAAATAACTCTTTCATTCAACGAGTGCACTAGTGTAGCGGTGTTCAGGGTCACCACTTTGAGCGCCTTTGAATGTTCTACTCCTAGGCAATGGCACAGGTGAGTTAAAGTCCATTTTCTACTATGTTTTTACTTGATTTTCATTTGTTTTCCGACAACTCCAGCAAGTGGACGAGTTTGTGATCCCAGGCTCAAAGTCAGTGTTGTGTTACATACTTAATAACGTTGTGTTTCAATCAATGGTACACTGTGATATATTTTTGAACAGGTCTTTAGGAGAGGAAATGAATTACCGAATAAAAAATAAAGGGTGCCAGTTAAAATGTCATACCGCTGTTCATATCTTCGTAAAAAACAAAGCTACAACGAAAGCAGTAATGCTGATTGATGTCCCCCTGACAGCTAAAGAACATTTGCTCGCAACATTTTGTTATTTGCACCTGGACAAACAGTTATTTAGGAAGGTCAAGATAAATGGGACACCCTGTATATGCCAACATTCCTTGTGAATCAGTCTATTTATCATTAAAATCAAATCTAAATTCTGATACTGGTTATTGAGATTAGCTCAAACATACTGAAATTGTAGTGAGGGACGTTATGTACTCGTAGGTAGATACATATCTTTTCTTTTATAGTAGTTTATTCATCAGTTTGTAATATACACTCCTGGAAATGGAAAAAAGAACACATTGACACCGGTGTGTCAGACCCACCATACTTGCTCCGGACACTGCGAGAGGGCTGTACAAGCAATGATCACACGCACGGCACAGCGGACACACCAGGAACCGCGGTGTTGGCCGTCGAATGGCGCTAGCTGCGCAGCATTTGTGCACCGCCGCCGTCAGTGTCAGCCAGTTTGCCGTGGCATACGGAGCTCCATCGCAGTCTTTAACACTGGTAGCATGCCGCGACAGCGTGGACGTGAACCGTATGTGCAGTTGACGGACTTTGAGCGAGGGCGTATAGTGGGCATGCGGGAGGCCGGGTGGACGTACCGCCGAATTGCTCAACACGTGGGGCGTGAGGTCTCCACAGTACATCGATGTTGTCGCCAGTGGTCGGCGGAAGGTGCACGTGCCCGTCGACCTGGGACCGGACCGCAGCGACGCACGGATGCACGCCAAGACCGTAGGATCCTACGCAGTGCCGTAGGGGACCGCACCGCCACTTCCCAGCAAATTAGGGACACTGTTGCTCCTGGGGTATCGGCGAGGACCATTCGCACCCGTCTCCATGAAGCTGGGCTACGGTCCCGCACACCGTTAGGCCGTCTTCCGCTCACGCCCCAACATCGTGCAGCCCGCCTCCAGTGGTGTCGCGACAGGCGTGAATGGAGGGACGAATGGAGACGTGTCGTCTTCAGCGATGAGAGTCGCTTCTGCCTTGGTGCCAATGATGGTCGTATGCGTGTTTGGCGCCGTGCAGGTGAGCGCCACAATCAGGACTGCATACGACCGAGGCACACAGGGCCAACACCCGGCGTCATGGTGTGGGGAGCGATCTCCTACACTGGCCGTACACCACTGCTGATCGTCGAGGGGACACTGAATAGTGCACGGTACATCCAAACCGTCATCGAACCCATCGTTCTACCATTCCTAGACCGGCTAGGGAACTCGCTGTTCCAACAGGACAATGTACGTCCGCATGTATCCCGTGCCACCCAACGTGCTCTAGAAGGTGTAAGTCAACTACCCTGGCCAGCAAGATCTCCGGATCTGTCCCCCATTGAGCATGTTTGGGACTGGATGAAGCGTCGTCTCACGCGGTCTGCACGTCCAGCACGAACGCTGGTCCAACTGAGGCGCCAGGTGGAAATGGCATGGCAAGCCGTTCCACAGGACTACATCCAGCATCTCTACGATCGTCTCCATGGGAGAATAGCAGCCTGCATTGCCGCGAAAGGTGGATATACACTGTACTAGTGCCGACATGTGCATGCTCTGTTGCCTGTGTCTATGTGCCTGTGGTTCTGTCAGTGTGATCATGTGATGTATCTGACCCCAGGAATGTGTCAATAAAGTTTCCCCTTCCTGGGACAATGAATTCACGGTGTTCTTATTTCAATTTCCAGGAGTGTATTTAGATGTACATGGTATTGGGAACATGGAAGCGTCGTTGTTGTTGTGGTCTTCAGCCAGAGACGGGTTTTTTGTAGCTCTCCATGCTACTCTATCCTGTGCAAGATTCTTCATCTGTCAGTACCTACTGCAACCTACATCCTTCTGAATCTGTTTAGTGTATTCATCTCTTGGTCTCTCTCTACGATTTTTACCCTCCACGCTGCCCTCCAGTACTAAATTGGTGATCCCTTGATGCCTCAGAATATGCCCTACAAACCGATCCCTTCTTCTAGTCAAGTTGTGCCACAAATTTCTCTTCTCTCCAATTCTATCCAATACCTCCTCGTTAGTTATGTGATATACCCATCTAATCTTCAGCATTCTTCTGTAGCACAACATTTCGAAAGCTTCTATTCTCTTTTTGTCCAAACTATTTACCGTCCACGTTTCACTTCCATACACGGCTACACTCAACACAAACACTTTGAGAAACAACTTCCTGACACTTAAATCTATATTCGATGTTAACAAATTTCTCTTCTTCAGAAACGCTTTCCTTGCCATTGCCAGTCTACACTTAATATCCTCCCTATTTCGGCTATCATCAGTTATTTTGCTCCCCAAATAGCAAAACTGCTTTACTAATTTAAGTGTCCCATTTCCTAATCTAATTCCCTCAGCATCACCCGACTTAATTCAACTACATTCCGTTATCCTCGCTTTGCTTTTGTTGATGTTCATCTTATATCCCCCTTTCAAGACACTGTCCACTCCGTTCAACTGCTCCTCCGTCCTTTGCTGTCTGTGACAGAATTACAATGTCATCGGCGAAGGCCGGCCAGAGTGGCCGTGCGGTTCTGGGCGCTACAGTCTGGAACCGAGCGTCCGCTTTGGTCGCAGGTTCGAATCCTGCCTCGGGCATGGATGTGTGTGATGTTCTTAGGTTAGTTAGGTTTAATTAGTTCTAAGTTCTAGGCGACTGATGACCTCAGAAGTTAAGTCGCATAGTGCTCAGAGCCATTTCATCGGCGAACCTCAAAGTTTTTATTTCTTCTCAATGGATTTTAATACCTACTCCGAATTTTTATTTTGCTTCCTTTACTGCCTGCTCAATATACAGATTGAATAACGTCGGGGATAGACTACAACTCTGTCTCAATCCCTTCCCAACCAGTGCTTCCCTTTCATGCCCCTCGACTCTTATAACTGCCATCTGGTTTCTGTACAAATTGTAAATAGCCTTTCGCTCCCTGTATTTTACCCATGGCACCTTCAGAATTTGAAAGAGAGTATTCCAGTCAACATTGTCAAAAGCTTTCTCTATGTCTTCAAATGCTAGAAACGTAACTTTGCCTTTCCTTAATCTGATAACGAATGGGGCGTTTACAAACATTTATCCATTTTTCTCTAGCCACATTTTTCCTGGAAAGTAAACGAAAATTTAATCTCAAGCTTTTCGTTGCCAGTGGTTAATACACGTCGCGATCGCAGGGCAAACAATTATCTTTCATTGAAAACATTTCAAAACGTATCTTTTGAACTCCTCAAAACGCTGACAACTATAGCGTTACTCTGCACTTACACTCCAATCGCCGATTAGAACTCACATTCGGAAAACAACCTTGCATTCAACTCGAAATGTACTGAGTGCAGCGTTAGGACTTTTGGGAGCTATGTAACGGAGGAAGGTCGGCTGTGACGTCTGTGTTACGGATGCCACTGCGCACTCACCCCGTGACATCTATCGTGTGTTCTAGTGACATACTCAAGCACGAATTTCTGTCGAAACACTCGATTCGTCAATTCCGATGTATTCGTTAGAGGTCGTACCTCGCACATGTGTATTACATTGTGTCGTAACAAGGGGGTTAAAATAATGCTGTATCTACTTATCAGTTAATAACTTACGGAGTACAAACGTAGTAGAACTAAAAAAAAAGAGACAAAGATCAACCCGGTGCAAACAATAGTCACAGGTACGAAGAGCAGGAAGGTTTGTCATTATGTGCACGTGTCTTGAGTGGTTTTGTGGTCGAGAGAGGTGCCGCGCGTGGTGTCGGCAGGCGGCTAGAGGCGGTCGCCAGGTGGGAGGCTGGGAGAGTGGGAGGGCGAGAGGCGGTGGTTCCCTGGGGCGGCGCCGCCCATCAATAACGGCGCCGTGGCCCCGCGGGCCCGCGCCGCGACAACTTGCTAAATGGAGATTTATACCGGCGACACGGAGATTGCCGGCCCGGCTCCCTGCACCTTGCCGCATTATTTATGGCTTCACTTGCTGCGCCGCCGCCGGCGGGCCTCAGATTATAGCGCCCGCACCCGCCGCAACAGCCCTCTCGTCTCAGCCCGCGACTGCTGGTCTTACCTCCAGCTGAGGCTTTCACTCGGCGACCATCTGTGCTCTTTCCGTGGACATTCTCTGGGCTGAACAAAAGCCATAACATCACACACGTATTGGGCAAGTGCGAGTAGGGTTCGTGCAGTGAGGGATCCTTGAAAACTTAATTATTTATACATATGGCTCATCCATCCTGAGAATCGAGGAGCTCAACGATTTATGCCTGTTATCGATATTGACAGTGTTAAGATACTGGCCCTGCAAATTCCAAGACCGTATCAAAGTCTCTACAGTTATTCCTTAAACTAGCCCCGATATACTAAAATAAGCGAACAGTTTTTTTTCAGCTTATATCTGTAGAGAGAGAAGAACTTATAAACTTTTTTTTAAACGTAACTGCACAACAGCGACGGTTTCACGTAATAAAATTATAAACATCCGACCAGTTGCAATGGATAAAGAAATTCTTTACCTAGGTTTCGACAAATACAAATTTGTCTTCTTCAGAAGGTAAAAATTTTACGTTTGTAAGGACTAATGTATCATCGCCGTTTTTACAATTGTCGGCATATATCCATGTGTCAAAAATAAAATATAGCCCTAGAATTAGCGTTTGTCACGTTAATATAAAATAGCTCACAACCCTAATTCTAGGGCTATATTTTATTTTTGACACATGGATATATGCCAACAATTGTAAAAACGGCGATGGTACATTAGTCCTTACTAATGTAAAATTGTTACCTTCTGAAGAAGACAAATTTATATTTGTCGAAACCTAGGTAAAGAATTTCTTTATCTTTTGCAACTGGTCGGCTGTTAATAATTTTATTAATTAATAATACGTTTTATTTATTTTCCACACTATGAAAACAACTAACTTTTTAAGTCTGCATGCAGTGATGTTCGTGTGTTATGTGTTATACTTTTAATTGATGATGAATGCAATATACGTTCAGATGAGAAAAGATATTTTTGTCTTGTATAATTACAACAAAACAATTTTCTAATTTCTTCTACTTTATTTGTACTGTGATTCTTTTCTTCCTGCCAAATTTCATGATTCTGCGTTAAGGGTGGTACCTTATACATTTTGATGAGTGAGTTTGCGAGTATCGAAATATGGACATAAATGGGCGGATCTTTTGATTGCACTGACTTTGAAGCTTACCGTTTTTACACCGGCCAGGGACCATGTGACATAAATTTAAACCTTATACATCAACTCGTTCCAGAGAAAATGGGCATTAAAGACAGACTGCCGCGCGGGATTAGCCGAGCGGTTTGGGGCGCTGCAGTCATGGACTGTGCGGCTGGTCCCGGCGGAGGCTCGAGTCCTCCCTTTGGCATGAGTGTGTGTGTTTTTCCTTAGGATATTTAGGTAAAATATTATGTAAGTTTAGGGACTGATGACCTTAGCAGTTAAGTCCCATAAGATTTCACACACATTTCAACATGTTTTTTTTAAAAAGAAAGACAAACAGAAAGATCGATTAAAAAATGACAAAATAAGTATGTTTCCGCAGTGCACGCTCTGCAACGTCCTCCCATGCTGGCGAAAAGTTTGGGTAAGAGGTTGTTGTGACAGGCCATTCCATTCCTCCACCATTATGATTGTCGGTGGTTCATATATGTGTATGTGTATGTGTGATGAACCGAGGACCTAGAAACGACGGAGAGGCTTCGTTCCGCCGTAGCCATCAGTGGTTCACGACCCCACAACAGGCCACAGCAATACACCCACCTCACCCCCGACACACACAGAACCCAGGGTTATTGTGCGGTTCGGCCCCAAGTGGACAGTCCCCACCCCCCTCCCCCTCCCACCACCCCAATAATGTCTCACACCAGAGGAGTGTAGCCCCAATGTTTGGATTGTAGGGTAATTATCGTGCACACATACGTGGAGACAGTGTTGCTCAGCAATCGCCGACATAGTGTCACTGAAGGGAAATAAGGGGAATCAGCCCGATTCGCCGAGGAAGATGAAAAACCGATTGAAAACCATCCACAGGCTGTCCAGCACACCGGACCTCGACACTAATCCGCCGGGCGGATTCGTACCGGAGACCGGCGCGCCTTCCCACTCGAGAAGCAGCGCGTTGTACCAGGTGGCTAGCCGGGCGGGCGTTTCATATGTACTTGCTGCAAAACGTCTCCACAATGCATCCCACACGTACTATATGAATTTACGTTGGGGAAACGGGCAGGCCGATCCATCCGCCGAATATCCTCTTGTTCTAGGAGCTTCTCCAAATGCGCCGTTCGATGCGGTCGCGCATAATCGTCCATTGAAATGATGTCGGGGCCGAAAGCATCCCTGAGAGGTCGCGTATAGGCAATATATTCGGTGTCACTGTAATGTCGACTGACAAGTGTACCGTATTCATACATTTGGACGTTAGTACTCCCATACAACATTATGCCTCCACACCATGACAGCTGGACCACCAAAGCCATCATGTTTGGCACTGCCGGACGTATCTTCATTCGGCGAGATGTACGATCACATAATACACTTAGGAACAGTATCGAATATGGTTCATTTGGTTGCGCGGGTGTTACTGTTTGGGGAGGCAGTGAACTCCAAATCTAGGATACGGTCAACGTTATTTTGACCCTGCGCTCCTTCCCCAACGCACATCTTCTCAAGGTACATTTTGCATTGACTTCATTTTTATCAGTGACCATGACCACATCGAACTGTGCAGGTTTAATGTCTCTGGGAACCTGATGATACTCAGCTAATGGACTGGCCTTCTGGTCCCGTAGCCTACATGCCATCGATAGTTGAGGATAGTACTGCAGCACGTCAACTTGCGCTAAAGACTATCCAGCAGTTGTTAACTGGACTGTTGGAGAAATTTAATGTCCTACCACAAAAATTCCTTGACAACCTTCTGGCCAGCATTGTAGTACGTTGTAGAGCATGCACTGTTGTCCATGATGAACACTTACCCTATTGTGAACCGTTTTTAATGACCTAGGAACCCTCATAAATTGCACTCACTTCATGTCTCGATATGCTATTATGTCAGATCAACGACTGCTGAAAATTTTCACCGAAACTTTGACGCAGGACGTTGGGGATAATATTATGCCATCGGTGACATTCACATGGGTTTCCTTGTTCAAAATATGTTCAAAACGGTGTGGAATCTTATGGGACTTAATTGCTAAGGTCGTCAGTCCCTAAGCTTACACACTACTTAACCTAAATTATCCTAATGACAAACACACACACCCATGCCCGAGGGAGGACTCGAACCTCCGCGTGGACTGTGGTCCACGACTGCAGCGCCTGAGACCGCTCGGCTAATCGCGCGCGGCTGGATTTCCTTGAAGCAGGTGGTAGTTATAGAAGGCGTCATGACGGCTGTGGACTATCTCAACATTATTGTGGACTACGAGCACCCTTTCATACTTGATGTCTTCGCTGACGACAAAGGCTTCTTCCAGTACGATAACTATTCATGTCGCAATGCCAGAAACGTGTTAATGTACTTCGAGGAGCATCATAGTGGACGTACTTTGATTTCTTTGCCACAAACGCAGCTGATCTGAACACGATGAACACATCTCACGAGTTACGCATCGCTTGCCCACCGCTTGTGCTAACAAATGGAACCCAGTTGAAATGCTACCATACCATATATCCCTAGAAGCACGTAACTCGATACTGCTTGCAGATGTTACTCAAGCAGTCACAGCTGATGATATGGATGTAGGTGAACAGGAAGGGCAGTACTACTACAATATGAATGGGAAGAGCCATAATTCGATGTCTTAGTTGCGATAAAGTCTGCATTCGACATTACAAAAAGGAAGGAAAGGAATATTAAAGACTGAACTCGGGAGGAAAGAGTGCATAAATATTCTGTATCCATTTCATATGTTATCAGCCAATAACTAAAAGAAACTTGCATAAATGTAGTCACGATGGCCTCTTACAGCCTGTGAGCCGTAGCATCACGCCGTGTTCTGTCGACTTGCCGACTACGGCTGACGATTGTCGATGTGATGAACACTGACAGTATGTGTTGGTTGGTTGCTCCAGGACACCGAAACCAGGGAGGTTGAGTGACCCTGTTGGATCCTGTTTAAAAACTCGGTCGTAGCAAGAAAACTGCAGACTCTTTGTCACGGTAGGCACTATTTTCTGTTGCCACTGTAAACAGTCGGTTTTTAGAAAAAGCTATGTATTACCAGCCATCTCTGAGAGAAGCCTCCAGATCGTATAAGTTTGCTGCCTTTTTGTGACCATGTAAGAGCTTCGGGAACATCCATACTTTCGCTTGGTTAAACAACTATTACACAATATGATAATAAAACAGAGTCGGCACCAGCCCTAGCCCATCCCGAATATTAACACTTTGCCTTCCGGCGACACCACAGTGGTGTCGTGAGCACAGTAACGCGCAGTGGCTGGTGACAGCACTTTAGTATCTTTTTCATTCTGTTGGGGTTTTGTTTAGGTAAAAATAAGTTACACACGTCAACAAGTTTTTTGTTTTTATAAGCACTTGTGCACTTTCATCATGGCAGACGAAAGACACGACACGGTTATTTTCAATGAATGCGCGGACGCCTTGACTGACGTTCCGGACGACTTGGCCGATTGGGAAGAAGACACTGGATATCAAAATAATGAAAGTAAAGCAGGACAGTCGGAAGATAGCGAAATACGTCCAAGAAGAATTCGGCGAACACTACGATTGCCAACTGATTCGGATGACTCAGACGAAGAAGACAGAGTATGATTTACTGAGGACCAATAATAAATGTGAAGGGTCTCCGGGTACACACGTATTTCCCAAAGATACACAGAGCGTCGTGGATATCGTAGAATTATATACTGAGAACGATCTATTTGAATATATTAGCAACGAAATCAACAAGTATTACAGTCGAAATTGCAATAGAAGGAAACTGGACGAAAAAATGCCAAATTTGTCGACGTTACGGGATCCGAACTTATAAAATGGTTTGGGCTTGCTATCGTTATGGGAATTGTAAAAAAAGCATGGATAGATGATTTTGGTCAACGAATCCGTTTATAGATACACCGATATTTCGCAAAACGATGTCCAGCAACCGATTTGGACAAATATTATCATTTTTACATCTTTCCGGCAACAACAATAAACGGGATAATGCCGACCGTCTTTTCAAAGTGCAGTTCGTAAATGATTATTTTTCCAAAAAGTTTAAAGAAACGTTTAATCCAAGTCAAAACATCTCAATTGAGGAAGGAATGATACCGTAGCGTGGACTGTTGAATTTTATAGTTTACAATCGGTCGAAAATCACGAAATATTCGGATGCTGTGTGATTCGAGTACGGGATACATCTCCTCATTCAAGATATATTGTGGCGCTGGACAACCTCTAACAAAATCAGTGATGGTACTATTGACACCTTCTTATGGAAAGTGGCATCACATCACATCTACGTGAACAATTATTATAACAGTGTAGAACTTGCAGAGAAGTTACTTGAAAAGAAAATTCGAGTTTGTGGAGCGATACGGCAAAATAGACGATTTCCGGAAAAATTAAAGCGCACAAAAGTCAATTTGTTTGAAGCTTGTCGGCAACAGAAAGGCGACAAGCGGCCAGCGACAAGCCAAGTAATCTGAATTAACGCTTCCGGCGCCAAGTGAACAAATTTGTGCGAGACGTGCGTACGGCAAAGTGTTAAGAATGACTGAACTGGAACATCAGTACAGTAATTAATTCAGTGGGAAGTATTTATTTTATTCAAATTAATTAAGAGTTGATGAATGTAATCGAGATGCCAATGACTTGATAAATTACTCGTTACTCTTTAGCTATACATATTGCTCTCATGAATTTATCTTGTTACGGCTCTTCTCAGGGAACATATGAGAGTAGCATAAAATCACAAATTTTAAAAATGGTAGAGGCACTTACACGTAAACGCGCGAACAGGAAAAAGGAGGTTAACTTTCGCGAATCCGTTTTCTTCATTGAAATATCAGTTTAAAATGAGGGGGGGGGGGGGTTCAGTTAACGTGCTAACCTGGCTCCTGAACAGTAAGCATTAAGATAATACAATGAGGTAAAGCACTTCATGCTGTAGCTTGAGCGAGGGAGTGAAAGGGTTAAGTCCGGGAAACATTCACACACACACTCATTCACTCACACAATACAGTAGACCAAGGCACAATTTACCTTCACTAAGTACATGCACGCTTGGGATAGTTTACTATAGTAATGTCAATGCATAATGAATCGCGCCCAATAACCGAGAGCCAACCTCTCCGAGTGGCAAATTACCATACACATTTAAAAGAATTGAAACGTTTCCAAGAAGACAGAAACACCAAGAATTTCAGACAGTTGACTAAACCCGCGACAAGATTAAATGATCACGTGCCATACGTGAGAGAACTAGCCTTGCAATAACGAAAGCTGAGAACGGTTTCACGGTACGCGTGGCTCCCCACTGAGCAAGACAGCTCTCACAAATTCGCGTAAAGCACTCAAATTTGAAAGTTCAAATGATCTTTAAACTGAATCAGAAATCAGGATTACAAACTAAGAGTAGCCCACATGGCTCGTCTCCTGACGTACATGAAGTTCAACCACGAGTATGAATCAGACACAGAAAAGAGACAATAAAAGCACACAGGCCTGTAGATCTTGTCACACCACATTCACACGATAGTTTGATTTACTGGGTCTCATTAAACACCCCTACTGTTGACTAGTCCACCCGGCACTTCAAAACGAACAACGGAAGTTTCGCTTACTGATAATCCCCGAAACAAATACACAATATGGTCAAAAGTAACCGGATACCTCCCAAAAACATATGTTTTTCATATTAGATGCATTGTGCTGGCACCTACTGCCAGGTACTCCATATCAACGACCTCGGTAGTCATCAGACATCGTCAGAGAGCAGAATGGGGCGCTCCGCGGAAATTACGGACCTGTGTCACACGTCTGTACGCGAGATTTCCACACTCCTAAATATCCATAGGTCCGCTGTTTCCGATGTGATAGTGAATTGGAAACGTGAAGGGACAGGTAGAGCACAAAAGCGAACAGGCCGACCTCGTCTGTTTACTGACAGAGATCGCCGACAGCTGAAGACTGTCGTAATGTGTAATACGCAGACATCTATCCACACCATCACTCAAGAATTCCAAACTACATAAGGATCCACTGCAAGTGCTATGACAGGCGCGAGGTGAGAGAACTTGGATTTCATGGTCGAGCGGCTGTTCATGAGCCCACATCACGCCGGTAAATGTCAAACGACGCCTCGCTTGGTGTAAGGAGCGTAAACACTGAACAATTTAACAGTGGAAAAACGTTGTGTCCAGTGACGAATCACGGTACACAATGTGGCGATCCGATGGCAGGGTGTGTGTAGGTCGAATGCCCGGTGAACGTCATCTGCCAGAGTGTGTAGCTCCAACAGTGAAATTTGGAGGCGGTATTGTAATGGTGTGATCGTGTTTTCCATGGAGGGGCTTGCATCCCTTGTCGTTTTCATGGCACTATTACAGTACAGGCCCACGTTGATGTTTGAAGCACTTTCTTGCTTCCCGCTGTTGAAGATCAATTCGGGGATGGCGACTGCATCTTTCAACACGATCGAGCACCTGTTCATAATACACCGTCTGTGGAAGAGTGGTTACATGACAATAACATCCCTGTAATGGACTGGCCTGCTCAGAGTCCTTACCTAAATCCTATAGAACATCTTTTGGATGTTTTGGAACGCCGACTTATGCCGGCCTCACCGACCGACATCGATACCTCTCCTCAGTGCATCACTCCGTGAAGAATGGCATGCCATTCCCCAGGAAACCTTCCAGCACCTTATTAACGTATGCCTGCAAGAGTGGAAGCTGTCATCAAGGCTAAGGTTTAGCCAACACTATACTCAATTTCAGTGTTACCCATGGAGGGCGCCACGAGCTTGTAAGTCATTTTCAACCTGGTGTCCGGATACTTTAGATCACATAGTGTATATTCCACTCAAAAATCTAGAAACGAGCTGAAAAATAAATATGGTGCTTCAGCTAACATTAAGGAACTTATATATTTTCAACGGTTCCTGTACTAACTGCAAATGCGCTTAACACCATTTTGTAATGCAGCAGAAAGTCTACTTAAGACTATGACCAGACGAAGAGTGCCGTTCTGAAAAAAGCTCCCAGTTACCCCGGATTACAGACAAAACTGACCAGGGGGCCGTTTCTGCCGCCAATCTAACAATAAGTAACCCTCCCCCCCACCACCACCACTGCATAAAGGGTACACCCATCTGTTCAGGTAAGAGGGACTCTAGGTTGATCATCCTGTACTCAAAGCAGAGGACAAGTAACTTCTCTTCTGCTCTACCGAGCAGACGACACTCCACGCAACTACCCAACAGTAACCGAAAATTCGTTGACATTCAGACACACTTAAAGTAAAATAAAGGAAGGACATGATAACCAGATGTTCGGATTCAGGTTTGAACATCATATATCGAGCATAATCAACTGAATTGCTGATAGAAACAGACACAGGTTGCTTGTGTTCATATCAAGGAGTCATAAAATTTGTCTGATATTTACTGCTCCGTCGTCCGGGGTTCGTTGAACTAAACTAGGTGACAAGGTTACAGAAGGCAATAGCCTTATGGAACGACTGAGACGTTTCAATCTGCTGCATTACCACTACCTGGATGGTCGTAACCGCCAACTGTCTCGCAAGAATGATATATCCCTCCATTCGTGGTTCCCTTTTCTATACCAACGAGCCTCTCTTACCAGTCACTAGCATCTGGGAGGTCATCAATAAATTTAAACAATTGCCTTAAAATGAACCTGGCCCAGAATTACTGTAGAGCAGAAGGAACGATGCTGAGTAATCTCCGTCTCGCTGTCGTGTAGGGGAAAATAAAAGTCGGGAGGTGAAATTTTTATGTTTCAATTCACACTTTAATCCCATATCTAAATAAATACACCTGATAATTTAGTGAAGTGACATGCTACAACTGTCAAATAGCTTGAAGAGCTGCGTTTTAGTCATCAATTGGTCAAATTATTCTTTATTCTTTACTGATTTTGGTTCTAGCGACCTTCATCGCAGGAAGACTACCACCAAAAGTTAAATATTCAATGTACATATAAAATTAAGTAAACATGTTAATAAAAAAGTCAAGTAACTAACTGAAAGTACTTACAAAAACAGTACACCAGATGAATAAGCAATTCTTTCTTTACTCTAGATGAATTGAAACACACTAAAATTACAATATGTTTATATAACCATACGTAATATCCTAAAACGCTAAACAGCACAAAACTAGCCTCGCAATAACTGCCAACCGAGCTGAAAGAAATAGCATGAGGACTGACCACAGTTGCCGGCCGCGGTGGTCTAGCGGTTATAGGCGCGCTGTCCGGAACCGCGCGACTGCTACGGTCGCAGGTTCGAATCCTGCCTCGAGCATGGATGTGTGTGATGTCCTTAGGTTAGTTAGGTTTAAGTAGTTCTAAGTTCTAGGGGATTGATGACCACAGATGTTAAGTCCCATAGTGCTCAGAGCCATTTGAACCATTTGAACTGACCACAGTTAAAGACAGAACATCCATGAACAGATGCATAAATAAGGATACTAGCGTAGCAGGCAAAGCTTTGCGATTGATAAATGTGTATGAGAATGCGATATCTGTCCTAAACTCCTTCCCTCCCCTCGCTTTGTCTATGTCCTCATCCTCCCACCTCTCTGTATCCATCACTTCCTCTGTCCGTGTCCTGCTTCCCCTTACCTCTCTCCGCCGCCTCTTGCCACCTTTCTCTGCATATATCCTCCTTTCCCGTCTCTATGTCTATTTCCTTCCTAACTTATCTGTCCATTTCCTCTTCGCCATTAAAGTCTCTTAAAATGGATAGGTAAATCGATTGCTGTCATTGGTATGCGGGGTATTGGTGACCTTTCTTGCTGATGCATCTGTGAGTATAGTAGCTTCAGTGTCAGTATTTCTGAGAGTTTTAATTTGCAGATGGGTAGGATTGCTAAGATTGGGATGATTGAGAATTCTAGTCACAAGCTGGTAAACCAGAAGTACAACATTCCGTTTTCTGTGAAAACCGACTGCGAAGAAGGGAAGGAAAGCAGTAGATAGTCGTTTACAGAATCTTTGTTTCAAGATGTGTATAAGGAGAAAGAATACCCGAGTGTAAATGTAGCCATGTTATCTGATGGTTGAAATGCCCAGCAACAGATGCTGAAACTGTCCGCGAGAAAGAAAAGAAATGGCATATTTTCACAGCACAACATTTTCTTTCTCACAGTCCTAGTTTAACAGAAAACCTCTGCAACATTGTTTAAAAAATACAGTCTATGTTCGTCCAAACTTTTGTTAGAGCAGGATCTACAAATTTGAAGTAAGTCGATCAAGAGGTTTTTCGATGTATAGGGTGGGGAAAAATTATGTCACGAAGTTTTAACCCTGGGTAACTGATTCCAGTAGGAACCAAGACCGTGAATGCTTTGCCTGCCGGAGATCCCGATGTATCCAAGCTGGTCCGCATACTCGGAGGTAGCGCGCCAGCCTAACACCCTGGGGGCGAATCCGCCGGGGTCCCGACACATCCACTGCAGTTTCATGATAAGACATACCGAGAACAAATTCGTCAACAGCTGTGTACAGAACGTCTTTTACAAATTGTGTCGGCCCTGAAAAGGGCCGCTTCTTAGTTAGGACATTGTTTACTTGAAGAAGGCGGTTGAGCTGGCGATCGTCTGACGAAACACAAGCTTGGTAACGTCGAACGGTGTTTTGTCGAACACTTTCAAAAAATTCCTGGAATTGCCTGATGTCAATGGCGGCATGTTGAATGGGATTCGTTAATTTCTCTTCGTATCTAGGAGGTTAGCGTCTGGATGGGTGAACTAGAACATTGAAGATTCCCCACAGGAAAAAGTCCAGTGGCGTGAGGTCTGATGAACGCGGGACCATATCCTACGAGTACCTCTGCCAATTACCTGGCCGTCGAAGAGTTCATTTAAATATCGGTGCACAGCACGACTGTTATGTGCGGGCGCCTCATCATGATGCAACCAAATGCGTAGCCGTGTGTCCAGGGGAACATATTCCAGCAGGCCGAGTAGAGTTTCTTCCAAAAAGTGAAGGTAATTAGCCCCGCTAAGTCGAGAAGGAAGATGGACCGGCCAAATCAGATGGTCACCCGCAATGCCTGCCCAAATGTTGAGCGAAATGTATTCCTGGTGTTCGTGGACGTACGTGACGTGAGGATTTCCCCTTGCCCAGTAATTAACGTTTCGAGTATTGTTAAGACCATCCCGATAAAAGGTGCACTCGCCGGTAAACAACACAATGTCGGGGAAGTCGGGATCTTTTGCAACACGTCGCAGAAACCACCGGCAAAACCCTAGCCTGTGTTCATAGTCCGCCACAGGATTTTGGACAGGGTGGAAACTAAATGGACGCTGGCCATCATCCCTCAAAACCTCCCAGACTAACCGATGAGTGACCCCCATGTCGTGTCCAGCCGCTCGAGTACTTGTCGTAGGTGCTTCCTCGAATCGCTCGAGAACAGTCTCTTCAAATGCGGCATCCCGTCATGTTCGAGGTCTTCCAGCATCACCATGATATCCCTCTAACGAGCCTGTTTCACCAAGTCCCCGGTGAATTGCTGTAAACGTTTGTGGGTCTTGGTGGCGTCTTGCTGCGTACCGTTCCTTATACAACCTTCAAGCTTCATGCACGCACCGTCGGCTAATCCATAAACAAGAACCATATCTCGTTGTTCTTCAAGCGAACACTGAGCTGCCATGCTTACTGTATGACTAAAACGCAAGTGACGTGTGTGTGCTCCGAAGCGAAACTTCCGTGTGAATGCCTCTGACGTGTGTTGGAGACAGACAGCAAGGCCTCTTCGATAATTGTGCTTATAACGTTGGAGCAGTGGCGGGGCGACGGACATGTGTGTGTGAACCGACATCCGTAGCGCTGCCCGTTAACCGACGAACAGTAACAGGGCAATCCCACGGCCGATCATACATACATACACTCCTGGAAATTGAAATAAGAACACCGTGAATTCATTGTCCCAGGAAGGGGAAACTTTATTGACACATTCCTGGGGTCAGATACATCACATGATCACACTGACAGAACCACAGGCACATAGACACAGGCAACAGAGCATGCACAATGTCGGCTCTAGTACAGTGTATATCCACCTTTCGCAGCAATGCAGGCTGCTATTCTCCCATGGAGACGATCGTAGAGATGCTCGATGTAGTCCTGTGGAACGGCTTGCCATGCCATTTCCACCTGGCGCCTCAGTTGGACCAGCGTTCGTGCTGGACGTGCAGACCGCGTGAGACGACGCTTCATCCAGTCCCAAACATGCTCAATGGGGGACAGATCCGGAGATCTTGCTGGCCAGGGTAGTTGACTTACACCTTCTAGAGCACGTTGGGTGGCACGGGATACATGCGGACGTGCATTGTCCTGTTGGAACAGCAAGTTCCCTTGCCGGTCTAGGAATGGTAGAACGATGGGTTCGATGACGGTTTGGATGTACCGTGCACTATTCAGTGTCCCCTCGACGATCACCAGTGGTGTACGGCCAGTGTAGGAGATCGCTCCCCACACCATGATGCCGGGTGTTGGCCCTGTGTGCCTCGGTCGTATGCAGTCCTGATTGTGGCGCTCACCTGCACGGCGCCAAACACGCATACGACCATCATTGGCACCAAGGCAGAAGCGACTCTCATCGCTGAAGACGACACGTCTCCATTCGTCCCTCCATTCACGCCTGTCGCGACACCACTGGAGGCGGGCTGCACGATGTTGGGGCGTGAGCGGAAGACGGCCTAACGGTGTGCGGGACCGTAGCCCAGCTTCATGGAGACGGTTGCGAATGGTCCTCGCCGATACCCCAGGAGCAACAGTGTCCCTAATTTGCTGGGAAGTGGCGGTGCGGTCCCTACGGCACTGCGTAGGATCCTACGGTCTTGGCGTGCATCCGTGCGTCGCTGCGGTCCGGTCCCAGGTCGACGGACACGTGCACCTTCCGCCGACCACTGGCGACAACATCGATGTACTGTGGAGACCTCACGCCCCACGTGTTGAGCAATTCGGCGGTACGTCCACCCGGCCTCCCGCATACCCACTATACGCCCTCGCTCAAAGTCCGTCAACTGCACATACGGTTCACGTCCACGCCGTCGCGGCATGCTACCAGTGTTAAAGACTGCGATGGAGCTCCGTATGCCACGGCAAACTGGCTGACACTGACGGCGGCGGTGCACAAATGCTGCGCAGCTAGCGCCATTCGACGGCCAACACCGCGGTTCCTGGTGTGTCCGCTGTGCCGTGCGTGTGATCATTGCTTGTACAGCCCTCTCGCAGTGTCCGGAGCAAGTATGGTGGGTCTGACACACCGGTGTCAATGTGTTCTTTTTTCCATTTCCAGGAGTGTATATGTACATCAAAGTCTTGCATCACTCTGGTTCCCAGAACTCCTGAAGATAGACGTTGACTGTGGGTATTGTATCACAGACACAGTCCCTTTGACTGTTCATTGATTTCACTAAACCTGCCCAATGATGTAAACTACCGTGCATGAACAGCGCCTATTAGACGGACGGGGTCCGACAGCCGATCAGTTCCAGTCATTCCACCAGGAAATAAGTACATGGCTTGTGTTGTCTGTAGTTCAGCCATGCCTAGGCGGTCAATACTGCGGTTCGATCGCATCCGCATTGTTACTTTGTGCCAGGAAGGGCTCTCAACAAGGGAAGTGCCCAAGCATCTCGGAGTGAACCAAAGCGATGTTGTTCGGACATGGAGGGGATACAGAGAGACAGGAACTGTCGATGACACGCCTAGCTCAGGCCTCCCACGGGCTACTACTGCAGTGGATCACCGCTATCTATGGGTTACGGCTCGGAGGAACTCTGACAGCAACGCCACCATGTTGAATAATGCTTTACGTGCAGCCACACGACGTCATGTTACGACTCAAACTGCGCGCAATAGGCTGCATGATGCACAACTTCACTCCCTACTTCTATGGCGAGGTCATCTTTGCAACCACAACACCATGCAGCGTGGTACAGATGGGCCCAACAACATGCTGAATGGACCGCTCAGGATTGCCATCACCATCTTTTCACCGATGAGTGTCGTCTTATTTGCCTTCAACCAGACAATCGTCGGAGACGTGTTTGGAGACAACCCGGTCAGGCTGAACTCCTTCGACACACTGTCCAGCGACTGCAGGAAGGTGGAGGTTCCCTGCTGGTTTGGTGTGGTATAATGTGGGGCTGACGTACGCCGCTGGTGGTCATGGAAGACACTGTAACGACTGTACGATACGTGAATTCCATCCTCCAACCGATAGTGCAACTGTGTCGGCAGCATATTGGTGAGGCATTCATCTTCATGGATGACAATTCGCGCCACCATTGTGCACATCTGGGGAATGACTTCCTTCAGGATAACGGTATTTCTCGACTAGAGTGACCAGCATGTTCTCCAGTCATGAACCCTATCGAACATGCCTGGGATTGATTGAAAAGGGCTGTTTGTGGACGACGTGACCCACTAACCAATCTCAGAGATCTACCCAAATCGCCACGGAGGAGTGGGACAATCTGGACCAACAGTGTCTTGATGAACTTGTGGATAGTATGCCAAGACGAATTCAGGCATGCATCAATGCAAGAGAACGTGCTATTGGGCACTGGAGGTACCGATGTGTACAGCAATCTGGACCGCCACCTCCGAAGGTCTCGCTGTATGGTGGTACAACATGCAACGTGTGGTTTTCATGAGCAATAAAAAGATTATGTTGATCTCTACTCTAATTTTCTGTACAGGTTCCGGAACTCTCGGACCCGAGGTGATGCAAAACTTTTATATTATATTAAAAATGCGTAGCCTATGTCCGACCAAACGTCTATTAGAACATCGTGTAAAACCGTGAAGTAAGCCGGTCATGAACTTTCCGAGATATTTGGTAATAACTTGTATTTATATAATAGGATACATCATATTCGAAATAGATTATACATTATTTAAATAAAATAGTTTTTACTACAACACGTTTTTAAAAATGCTCTGAAAAGAAAAAAATAATTTCTCGTACATATTCCTTACCCCATCCGACAGTCCTGAAAATTCATACTTGTGAATTTTTAATAGATACGAAAGTACCAGCACAATTTAAAACGAAAAACGTGGGGCACGTGCAATACACAACGGATGTGTGAATGGTTCACGTTCTTACAGTTACCTCTTACAAGCGACTCACGTTTATCGTTTTAGGTTCTACAAGTGTATTAACAGTTATTGAAAATTCACAAGCACAGTTTTTCAGAACTATCTGTATAGGGCTAAGAGAAATTATTTCTTACTTTTGATCGTTTTAAAAATGTGTAATATTTAAAAATTTTGCATTTAAATAATTATATTCTGCTTTTTAGTCTTGTAGGTTTCAAATTTTTCAATCGACTCCAATTATTCTGATGAAATTACAACAGAGACAAATGTCAGGATTATTTCAATGTCTCTTCAGCTAAATCAACCAATACGTTGCTTCCTCCTACTATTATCTCACGAGAAGACCTCGAGACTAACAATTAGAGAAAATCGAGCTCACATGGAGACTTACCATCAACCGTTCTTACCACGAAACATTCAAAAGTGGAAGCGGAAAAAGGGGGAAATATTAGTGCTACACGAGGTACCCTCTCCAACACACCATACACGGAAGCGTGTTAATACGAAATTTTCTTCGAGTTCTGAGCTCTGTTTCAGATTTATAGCTCATCGGGAAATGATAATCGTAAACTATGTACCATCCGCCACACAACAGACAAGAAAGAACGTTAAAATTGGACTGAGCTATGTTGAAAGTTTCAAGTCTGTAGCTCTTCGGCAAGTTAGTTCGAAATCAACTGCAAAATTTTTACCGACCAGACAAGAAAGAGACCTAATAAAAACGCGTTGAAAAGACATACACTGTCAATAGTCAGAGAGGTGGAAACGATACAGGTACATCTTGTTTCTACCACCAAGGTAACTGTCAGTTTATGTCTTAGTATATAACCTGTATCGAATATGATAAAATGTTCTTTGAAACTGTATTCTTTGAAATTCTTATATATGCATGTTTTCAATGGCGTTGCTGCGCTGAGTGTCCGCGCGGTTTGAGGCGCCATGTCACAGATTGCGCGGCTCCTCCCGTCGGAGGTTCGAGTCGACCCTCGGGCGTGGGTGTGTGTGTTGTTCTTAGTATAAGTTAGTTTAAGTACTGTGTAAGTATAGGGACCGATGACATCAACAGTTTGGTCCCTAGGAATTCACACACATTTGAACTTTTCTTCTTCACTGACGTTCTCTGTTTTACAGTCACCAGCCCTCACGTTGTTTCTTTCATACTCTATTGTGACTTACTGTGGGGTCAATTTTATGCTGTTTAGTGTCATGGTGTATTATGTATCGTTATGTAAACATATTATAACTTTGCTGACATTCAATTTACCTAAAGTAAAGATGAATTTCTTATCCATCTGATGTATAATTACTGGAATAATTAGTAACCTTAGGCCTACATTGAATACATATTTTACTTTTGTTAGTAGTATTCTTGTGAGGATGGTCGCTTCGGTGTAAATCGGTAGGAAAGTTATTTGACCTGTGTACAGACATCTGGTGGCAGAATCGCTGCTGTCGTGTGTTTCAAAAGTCGACCAACACACTATTAAGCAGGGAGTCGTAATGGTTTGACTCGTCGGTGTATATCCAAGGAGAGTATTCTGAGACACAGATCGCTAAAGTGAATATAGGTGGAAGCAGATAAAGCCCCAGAGAGTTCATCTGAGAAAAGATTATAGCATACGCAGAAACTAACGATATATCCACGAGCCACGACAGAATACACTCAGCTAGTGACAGGATCACAAGAAATTCGACAATGTTGTTCAGATGGCAGGATGACTAATCCACAAGCGATGACATCAACTTGCGATAACGCTGTGCAAGACATCGTCTGTGGAGAGAAATTGTATTCTGTGGGAAAGCACTTGGCAGCAATACTTACCGTACACAGTGACTATATAATTTTGACAAATCTAGATATCGTTTTTTTATGTAGTCCATGTTGTTTCCGCACAACTAGTGGTACATCTAATGGAGTCGACGTATTCCTCACCTCGGCCAGCGATCACCAAACGATGGAGATACCTGATGTAAAACCATTGGCAAAAGCCGCGAGTCCGGTCAACAGTACGGATGGAGCTGAAGTGCAAGGATTTCCACTGAAGAAACGAACGTTTCAACTTCTCATAACAGAGTACATGTTTCCAGTTGTTTTAAGATGATGATTTCTACAACTGCATTTAGTCAGCGAAATGTATTCTCAAATTTTGGGTATAATATTAAATCAGTGCTATGGTTTATAACAGACATGAAAATTTGTGCTGGACCGAGATTCTAACCAGGATTTCCAGCTTATCGCGTGTGGTTATCTTAACCACTTCGTATATCCGTGCATTCCTACCGGACCTTTCCAAAATTTCGTATGTCGTAGTGTCTACGTCCCATAGCCCTCGCACGCTATTTGTGTATTTTTGAATGTTGGGCTCCATTAGGTTCCCTCTCGGTGCAGCGACCGTGGAATATAAAATTATAAAGAATGTAGCAACCAGTCGCGGAACCATAGTTTATTTATTTTGTTGCAAATCGATTGCGACTGATATCAGTCATCATCGGTGCATTTTTGTAACTGATGCATGCCACAAGTAGAAGTACTTCTATTTATGGCCTGTATCAGCTAGAAAAACGCACCGATGATGACTGATATCAGTCGCAATCGATTTGCAACAAGATAAATAAATTATGGTTCCGCGACTGGTTGCTAAATTCTTTACAATTTGTTTATTTCCCGCATAGGAGGAGACGATGTCTTTCTCGTCAGCTTGCCTCCCTTTGGAAAGAAATGCAGTGTTAGTGCAGTGTCTGTATTGGATAATGCATGAACGTCTGAAGCACATTTGCATCAAAATATGCACACACTGTCTAATACAGAAACTGCAATAACTTTATTTAACCTACTGTGTTTCATTCACTAGCCAATGTTTTGCAAGTTCAGAAACTGAACAACAGACCAACTGGTCTGAAATGAATAAATACCTTCGTTTTGATGTAAACCATTTACAATTTACAGCAACAGCTTGCACCTCTAGCAGTTGAAAAATTTAATACACGCGTTGCAGCTGCGCATGAACTTTTACTACACTCTCTAAAATGCTCCTGTTATTTGTTGTGCAGTGGAATTGGCAGTCAGTTTCTGTCGGTTTCTCTTGTCGTTTCATACAACGATGATTTCTTGCAACATCATAGAAAAAAATACATTGGAGTAAGACAACTCGGGCGATTGCACTGACGATGGAACACGGGCTAGCCGACTAATCCGACGACGAGGATCCCGAGTGTTCATATTTTCGCAGACGTTAATATCGAAGTATGATGTTGCGCCGTTGTGTTGAAACCTTGTTCTCACTCACGAAATGAGCGTTTGCAGTGCTGCGATTATTTGACTGGGTAATTGCTGCTTGAATGTGTTTGTAACCCACGTAAAAATCATCTCCGTCGGCGAAGAAGGTCAATAATTTCATTATATATACTGTTCTGCTCCTATCCCAGCTCTCATCTAAATTCATTTTTAAAATGTTATTGCAGATTCGTTTATTAACATTAGAGAGAAAAGCTAATGAGGGACCTAACATGGATAACGACGGTGATTAATTTCTTACACTTATGCGTCCGTCAGTTAGCCCAACATCTACCTGTGTATATAGGATATCGTAGGAGAAATGATCAATACTCATGGTTGTGATTGGAATGATCATTCTAAGCTAACACGCCTTGTAAAGTCGAGCTGTAATATACATACTTTAATAGTTATGGACACTTCTTCATCTTCGATACTGTGAACCAAATTTCTTCTACAGCGTGCTCTTCGCTTTCCAATATTTGGGAGGAAGTTGTGTGGACCAAACAAGAAAAAAAAATGATCGTTAAACATGGGCTCTAAAGTGCGCTTCTTAAGACGTTTGGAAATATCGTTCATCTGCGCCACTGTGAAACACAGCTCTTATACTGAAAAAGTGATAACTATTAAGTTATGTGCTTTAGAGCCCATTTTACTAGACAATTTTTTATTGTTTTGGTCCACAGTACCTCCTCCCAAAACGTGGAAAGCAAAGAGCTTGCAGTAGACGTGCTTTGTTTCTCAGTACCGAAGATGGAGAAGTGCTCATAGGTCTTATGATATGCGTTTTAGAACTCATATTTACTTGACGCTTTTGTTTCAAATTATCGATGCTCTCATGTACCTGAATACCTATCATTCCATCTGGTAACCCTGTATAAAGTCCTCAGAATCACAACAAATAAAATTATTTTCTTACTTGAACTATGACCAAATTATTCACCAAATCAGATAGCTCTTAGAGAAAAAAGTTCTATAAGTGTTCCTCTAACTTCGAAAAAGGTGAAAGTAAAAATAGGTAAATTTCAATGTTCTCCAGATAAACGAGTATCTCCTAGTTGCGATTAACGTCCTTTTAGTCGCCTGTTCACCTGGAAATAAAGCTCATTATAGTTCAACAATATCTCAGTAATCATCGCATAACTTCCTTACATCCAACAACATCAAATGTATACATTCTCTAGATTACAGAAAATAGTTTAAGTTTTAATCATGTTCGTATCGTCCAATGACAACAAGTGCAAGTTCCTTCGAGGAGTGATGTCACTGGATGCATTCGCAACTGATAACCCGGCACGTCCCAGTTTTTGGAAGCGTCACGTAATCTACTGGTACATGATAAAGAAATAGAACACATATTTTTAAAAGAAGCATAGATTTACTTTAAAACACAATAAAAACGGAAATGAGCGTATGGCATCGTTGAACGGGAGGCCCCTATCCGGGAAAGTTCGGCCGCCAAGTGCAAGTCATGTTTCAGTCGACGCCACATTGGGCGCCGGTGATGAGGTTGAAATGATGATGAGGACAACACAACACCCAATTTATGGGCGGAGAAAATCTTCTTTAAATGCATTTGGTCGGCTGCTGCGGAAAAAGACTGTCACAAACGAGTTTGTGGCACTAGGAGGTGAAGTTTTAATATGCGCACTGAGACTTGCTGTTGTTACCGTGATCAGTCTTTGAGTGCTACAGGTTACTGAAAAAATATCTGTTCAAGCTAATACAAGAGATAGGGAATGACAAGGAAACCATTTGGAACAGAAACCTTTAGTAGCTAATATGACACGTATGGAGATCACGGGGAATAGTGGCCTGATCAGTGAGTTTTCGAACGTGGTTGACAAACGGTCTTCCAACTTTTTTGGGAACATATCATCGACATAATGTCACAGACTATTGAGGGAGTTCACCAGTCTTGCCAATGAACAACTGATTGAAACAAGTCCGCTTGACCAGCACCTTTTCCTATTCCAACTTTTTTGTCTCACTTCTCTTTATCAGCTGTATTAATGGAATGAATAGTCATCCAGGTCCTTAAAAAACGCTGTAATTGTTTTTAGCTCGTGACGGTGAAGAGTAGATCTATTCGTTATGATGGACACCTTTACTTCGTAGGAACAGTATATTAATAATCCTTCTTCTTTTCCTGTTACAGGTGAGTTTGCAGTGCCTTCGATACCGTTTGCGTACCTGCAACGTGAGTAGACTCCTTTCTTAAATACTGCGTTAGTCAGCACGAGAAGATAACAAACTGCAATATTTTTTGTACTTTTTGTGAAACATACTTCTTTCCATGTTTCGACACGCTATTCTAGACATCATCGACAACTCTACAGTTTAACACAGTTTTGGTTTCAATTCGTATCATATTATACTTTAAACAAAACATACAACTCCTAAGTACTTGCTGCAAAGTCAGGCAATTCTGACAAATTCGGCACATTGAAAACCCGTGCTTCTTGTTTCAGTTCCCGTGTGTCTGGGAAGGTAGATAACTGATATGTTTTTATTCTATCAATACGAAGATGTGTCTATAAAAGCGGTCACAAGAACGCGGGATGAAGATGGTGAATTGAATTAGACACAATTGCCAACACATTGTTTAACATTGCTTTCAAAGTGTTTATTAGTATAATTAGCAACCATTAAAAGTGCAACTCGCCTCATTCGATTATCCAGTGTATTTGTATTGAAAACATTTTACCACTTCCTAGCTTGTACATATGGGATAAGACTATGAGCATACAGGAAAGTGTGTAGTTCAGGGCACAAAGCACCGATACCAAAAGCCAATGCAAGTTTACGTGCCAGTTCCACTCTTACCAGAAATTTGTGTGGAAGTGAGGAAGAAGTTCCTAAGTGAATATTTCCGTAGCACTGAATTGTATAGTACTGAGAGGTAGAGCACAGGATATCCACAAGAGAATTTGGTTTAAAAAAGTAATTAAAGGGGCAGATGAAGTATGAATTCAAGCAATACTAAAAGGTGTAGGTGGAAAAGCTTGGCATAGGAGGGCATTGGTAAAAGGTGGGCCAGTTCAGTGGAACATATGGTACTGCGTCTAGTAATAGTTAACTTCGCACTGGAAAAAACAGCAGAGGGGGAAAATACTAATGGAAGATAAGGTCCAAAATCATGGAAACAGTGGCATGAAAGTATGTTATCCTTGTTATACTATGTTCCTAGGTGTAATTACTTTAGCCAACTGAAATTATAAAGACCAGAATACATGAAAAGCCAATGGCCTTGCCGCATTGTTAACACGGGTTCCCGTTAGATCACCGAAGTTAAGCACTGTCGGGCTGGGCTAGCGGTTGAATGGGTGACCATCCGGTCTGCCGAGCGCTGTTAGCAAGCGGAGTGCACTCAGCCCTTGTGAGGCAAACTGAGAAGCTACTTGATTGAGAAGTAGCGGCTCCGGTCTCGGAAACTGATATACGGACGGGAGAGCGGTGTGCTGACCACATGCCTCTCCATATCCGCATCAAATGACGCCTGTGGTCTGAGGATGACGCGGCGGCCGGTCGGTGCCATTGGGCCTTCATGGCCTGTTCGGGAGGGGTTTAGTTTAGCTTAGTTTTAGAATACATGAAAAAGATTATAAAGGATGTTGGGCACAGTTGTGCAAGGTAACAAGCAAGGAGACATAGCAACAGTTTGGCAGAAAACTGCCATCGCAGATTATTCTTTGAGCAGACAAAACCAGCTGACCCTTGGCGAACATGTTCCACCAACGATGAAGCTTTCTTTTTCCTCGAGGGGGCTTTTCAAAAGGGGCATCACTCTATCTACCGACCCCTCCCCCCCTCCCCCCCCCCCCAACTCTCCAGCTCAATCGTCGATAGGAGAGAGATTATAAATGAACAGAGCCGAGTGGAAGGCTTAAACCAGAGGCTCAGACGATTCTGCGGAGATCTGGGGTGCAAATTTCTCGACCTCCGCTATCGGGTGGAGACATGTAGGGTCCCCCTGAATAGGTCAGGCGTGCACTACACGCCAGAAGCGGCTACAAGGGTAGCGGAGTACGTGTGGAGTGCACATGGGGGTTTTTTAGGTTAGAGAATCCCCTCCCTAGGCCCGACAAGACGCCTCCTGAGACGCGGCAAGATAAGAGTAGGCAAAATGCAACAGGGAATAACAATATTAATGTGCTAATAGTAAACTGCAGGAGCGTCTACAGAAAGGTCCCAGAACTGCTCTCATTAATAAACGGTCACAACGCCCATATATTACTAGGGACAGAAAGTTGGCTGCAACCAGACGTAAACAGTAATGAAATCCTAAACTCAGATTGGAATGTATACCGCAGAACAGGCTGGACAGTGAAGGGGGAGGCGTGTTTATAGCGATAAGAAGTGCAATGGTATCGATGGAAATTGACGGAGATCCGAAATGTGAAATGATTTGGGTGAAGGTCACGGTTAAAGCAGGCTCAGACATGGTAATTGGATGTCTCTATAGGCCCCCTGGCTCAGCAACTGTTGTGGCTGAGCACCTGAAGGATAATTTGGAAAATATTTCGAGTAGATTTCCCCACCATGTTATAGTTCTGGGTGGAGATCTTAATTTGCCGGATATAGACTGGGAGACTCAGACGTTCATAACGGGTGGCAGGGACAAAGAATCCAGTGAAATTTTTTTAAGTGCTTTATCTGAAAACTACCTTGAGCAGTTAAACAGAGAACCGACTCGTGGCGATAACATATTAGACCTTCTGGTGACAAACAGACCCGAACTATTTGAAAAAGTTAACGCAGAACAGGGAATCAGCGATCATAAAGCGGTTACGGCATCGATGATTTCAGCCGTAAATAGGAATATTAAAAAGGGTAGGAAGATTTTTCTGTTTAGAAAAAGTGACAAAAAGCAGATTTCAGAGTACCTGTTGGCTCAACATAAAAGTTTTGTCTCAAGTACAGATAGTGTTGAGGATCAGTGGACAAAGTTCAAAACCGTCGTACATAATGCGTTAGATGAGTATGTGCCAAGCAAGATCGTAAGAGATGGAAAAGAGCCACCGTGGTACAACAACCGAGTTATAAAACAGCTGCGGAAGCAAAGGGAACTTCACAGCAAACAAAACATAGCCAAAGCCTTGCAGACAAACAAAAATTACGCGAAGCGAAATGTAGTGTGAGGAGGGCTATGCGAGAGGCGTTCAATGAATTCGAAAGTAAAGTTGTATGTACTGACTTGGCAGAAAATCCTAAGAAATTTTGGTCATATGTCAAAGCGGTAGGTGGATCAAAACAAAATGTCCAGACACTCTGTGACCAAAATGGTACTGAAACAGAGGATGACAGACTAAAGGCCGAAATACTAAATGTCTTTTTCCAAAGTTGTTTCACAGAGGAAGATTGCACTGTAGTTCCTTCTCTAGATTGTCGCACAGATGACAAAATGGTAGATATCGAAATAGACGACAGAGGGATAGAGAAACAATTAAAATCGCTCAAAAGAGGAAAGGCCTCTGGACCTGATGGGATACTAATTCAATTTTACACAGAGTACGCGAAGGAACTTGCCCCCCTTCTTGCAGCGGTGTACCGTAGGTCTCTAGAAGAGCGTAGCGTTCCAAAGGATTGGAAAAGGGCACAGGTCATCCCCGTTTTCAAGAAGGGACGTCGAACAGATGTGCAGAACTATAGATCTATATCTCTAACGTCGATCAGTTGTAGAATTTTGGAACACGTATTGTGTTCGAGTATAATGATTTTTCTGGAGACTAGAAATCTACTCTGTAGGAATCAGCATGGGTTTCGAAAAAGACGGTCATGTGAAACCCAGCTCGCGCTATTCGTCCACGAGAATCAGAGGGCCATAGACACGGGTTCACAGGTAGATGCCGTGTTTCTTGACTTCCGCAAGGCGTTCGATACAGTTCCCCACAGTCGTTTAATGAACAAAGTAAGAGCATATGGACTATCAGACCAATTGTGTGATTGGATTGAGGAGTTCCTAGATAACAGGACGCAGCATGTCATTCTCAATGGAGAGAAGTCTTCCGAAGTAAGAGTGATTTCGGGTAAGCCGCAGGGGAGTGTCATAGGACCGTTGCTATTCACAATATACATAAATGACCTGGTGGATGACATCGGAAGTTCACTGAGGCTTTTTGCAGATGATGCTGTGGTGTATCGAGAGGTTGTAACAATGGAAAATTGTACTGAAATGCAGGAGGATCTGCAGGGAATTGACGTATGGTGCAGGGAATGGCAACTGAATCTCAATGTAGACAAGTGTAATGTGCTGCGAATACACAGAAAGATAGATCCTTTATCATTTAGCTACAAAATAGCAGGTCAGCAACTGGAAGCAGTTAATACCATAAATTATCTGAGAGTACGCATTAGGAATGATTTAAAATGGAATGATCATATAATGTTGATCGTCGGTAAAGCAGATGCCAGACTGAGATTCATTGGAAGAATCCTAAGGAAATGCAATCCGAAAACAAAGGAAGTAGGTTACAGTACGCTTGTTCGCCCACTGCTTGAATACTGCTCAGCAGTGTGGGATCCGTACCAGATAGGGTTGATACAAGAGATAGAGAAGATCAAACGGAGAGCAGCGCGCTTCGTTACAGGATCATTTAGTAATCGCGAAAGCGTTACGGAGATGATAGATAAACTCCAGTGGAACACTCTGCAGGAGAGACGCTCAGTAGCTCGGTACGGGCTTTTATCAAAGTTTCGAGAACATACCTTCACCGAAGAGTCAAGCAGTATATTGCTCCCTCCTACGTATACCTCGCGAAGAGACCATGAGGATAAAATCAGAGAGATTAGAGCCCACACAGAGGCATACCGACAATCCTTCTTTCCACGAACAATACGAGACTGGAATAGAAGGGAGAACCGATAGAGGTACTCAAGGTACCGTCCGCCACACACCGTCAGGTGGCTTGCGGAGTATGGATGTAGATGTAGATGTAGATGTAGATGTAGATGTAGATGTAGAGATAACCCTGGGAAGATACTACGCCGCCGGAAAACAATTAAGAATTATTAGAACAGTGAGCGTCCTGGGGTAATAGGAATTTTCAAAAAAATGGCTCTGAGCACTATGGGACTCAACTGCTGTGGTCATCAGTCCCCTAGAACTTAGAACTACTTAAACCTAACTAACCTAAGGACATCACATACACCCATGCGCGAGGCAGGATTCGAACCTGCGACCGTAGCAACAGCGCGGCTCCGGACTGGAGCGCCTAGAACCGCACGGCCACCGCGGCCGGCTAGGAATTTTCAGATACGAAAAGACTTCTCTTACAGTGGAAGTTATATTTTACAAATATTAAATAACGAGTCAGTGTTTGCAACAAGGGAAGGTGAGCGGTCCTATGGTGGGGGATCTGCTGAACACCTATTGCCTGAATTCAAAATCGTGCTGTGAAGTCCGAGACGGACGCAAGCAGCAAAAAGCCGCTAGACGAGACCAAACTCTTGCTCCCAGCTGTATTTACACTTGTTATTTATGTATTTACCTGTTGTGTTACTTTAAGAGGATTTCTTTTTTGACAGTATGTTGTAACAAATTTATTTATATTAAATGTCGATGAATGTATACTGCGCCTGTGTCATCACACCTTATACAAGGTGATAATTATTGAACTATTTTAAAAAAAGCGTAAATTAGTTACAAGCAACGGCGTGCACACACATTATTCGACATTTAACCGTCACTACAGACATTCGTATTTAGGTTATAACATGTTCGATATGTCTTCCATCATTTGTGATGATGTGGCACAGACGAATAGCGAAATTCAGTGTGACCCGCTGAAGTGTCGGAACATCGATGCTGTCGATGACCTGCTAAATGGCTATTTTCAACTAAGGAATGGTTTTGGGGTTATTAACCTACACTTTTTCTTTAATATAGCCCCACAGAAAGGGGTCGTATGTGTTCAGATCCGGACAATATGGCGCCAATCGAGGCCCATGCCATTGGCCCTTTGGTACCACAGAGCCAGAATGCGGTCTCCAAAGTGCTTCTGCAGGACATCAAACATTCCACTGCTTCGATGGCAAAGCTTCGTTTTTTTTTTTTTTTTTTTTTTTTTTTTTTTTTTTTTATGAACCACATCTTGTCAGAATCAGAGTCTTGGATAATGGGGATGAAATTATCTTGCAAAATCTTCACGTACCTTTTGGTAGTCACCGTGCCATCAAGGAATATCGCGCCGATTATTCTGTGACTGGATGTTGCGTACCACGTAGTCACCCGTTGAGGGTGAAGATACTTCTCGTTTGTGAGAGGCGGATTGTCAGTCCTCCAAATGCGCCAATTTTATTGATTGACGAACCCAACCAAATGAAAGTGGGCTTCGTCGCTAAACCAAACCATATTCACATACTAATTCCCATGATGCACAGCGGCCAACCGTACAATTTTAACGTCCTAACGCGAACAGTTCACAGGTTATAAGGATTTTATTTGATATAGTTAAATAATCGTCCCCCTCTAAGAGCCGACAGTTGATAATAATGATTAGGAAAGCTCAGTCGTTACTGTGATATAGACACGGAGATCATTTCTAGGTTTCTCTGCTATTCGATATTTAAATTGTTTTAGTCGTATTCCAGAGTTACCATTCGACTAGTTAAACTGTAATAACAAGGTGTGGGATTATGCAGGAACACAGCGGGGCTGCTAAGATGATAAAGGAGCTAATACTGTAAGGGACAATATCATACCGACCACAAAGAATATCCGCATACTACTACAGGTGGCTTGAAAAGAAGTATAGCCCTCAAATAAAAAAGAAAGTGCGTCGTCAGATTGTTGGTGGCGTAGTGTAGTTACTTGACGACGGGACGTTCAGCCAGCAAGCGCCTATAGCGTCAATGTAAAGTGCTCGATGAGAGAATAATTAGCAGTAGATCACTTTACTTTCCTGAGAGACTCTCGATGGCTTCCCTGCGGCCTCGGAGCCCAAGTTATCAGAGCGGACTGCCTGGGGACGAGACGAGACGGTTGGCGGGCAGAAGGCAGCCGTATCAAATACAGCCCGTTCTGCTGCGGGGATTATGCAGAAACTTGTAAAGACTAAATCTCCTTACGGAGCAGATTTAAGTGATAAGTTTCCGGCGGGCGGCAGTCATTCATGCTGCGTGGCTGCGAGTCCCGTCCCATCCCGCACCCCCAAGTTGCGTTCTCGCAGAATTTGTTTGTTCCCTTTTCCCCAGCAAGTTCCGCGAGAGTTTTGTTTATAATATAAACGTGGATTGAAATCCCTGGGCTTATCAGAAAATAAGCCGCGGGCACGATGAACTCTTGATGGGCTCGCCACTCTCATAGGGCGTCCGGGTTGTTTCCCTTCCTTCTGTGTTAGCTTTGAGGAGCTCGTGAAGCGCTCGTATTCTACGTTAAGAAGATGCTGTGTGCCTACTGTTGTACTACTTTCCGTGGCAATAATAACAAGTAAAATCAATTTATATAAAGAGCGAAAGAGAGAACTTTGACACATATCTGCTAGTTTCTTTGCTCTAGTGTTCTCAAAACATTTGTGAAAGTGATGTGTAGGAAAATACTGGCACATCTCAGTACACCTAATTTCCTGTCAGAACATCCGTTTAGCTTTAGGAAAGAAGCAGCCACAGACAAATTAAATTTATTCTTCTATTTGCGGCCGGCCAGGGTGGCCGAGCGGTTCTAGGCGCTACAATGTGGAACCGCGCGACCACTACGGTCGCAAGTTCGAATCCTACCTCGGGCATGAATGTGTGTGATGTCCTTAGGTTAGTTAGGTTTAAGTAGTTCTAAGTTCTAGGCGACTGGTGACTGCAGAAGTTAAGTCCCATAGTGCTCAGAGCCATTTGAAAAATATTTTTCTATTTGCGAGGCACTAGAAAATCTAAGCGATAGGTTGAAGACAGCTAGTATTTCCTTTGATTCAACAGCAGAATTTGATTGTGTGGAATATGCAATACATGTTGGGTCATTATGAGATTAGAGAAAATGTTGAGCTATCGGGAAAGTAGGAAGCAGGAGATTGTCCTTCAGTGGCAACAGAGAGGGAAGAAGTTTGATCTGAATGGAGTAATGTAAACTGGGGAGGGAAGGGGGCACGCTTGGATTCAGTTCTGGGCTTCTTGCTTTTCTTGATATTTAGGATGGTGCAAAAGTCAGTGGACACTTGGTTAAAAGAAAACAGAAATAACAGCAAGACGTAGTACAATAGGAAATTTTAACCACTTAAGTTGTTATTACCAAATGGTGATAACTACTCCTTTTCATGTTCATATACAATGCAATGGCAAACATAGCAATCACAATAATCAGGCTAGTGGACTGTTGACACCGTGATCTGTGAGACGTGTTTACAGCTGTAGTTTTTCGAATTGTCACGATATTAACGAAAGAAGAAGGGATTTTCACGTTAAAAAGAGGAGTTAATGTCGTTGTTAATGAATGGGGAAGACACTTTAGATCAAAACGAGCGTCTAGACAAACAGTGTACAACATACGGGATACATTTGAAGAACATGGATTTGTTGTGGATGCACAAGATTTGGCGGCCCAACAAGTCACAACTGAGGAAAATGAATTGCGAATGCGTTTAGCTGTGAACCAAAGTACGCGAAGATCAAACAGACGATTAGCAAATGAGCTGGATTTGTCACGAACGTGAGTACAAAGAATGTTACACAAACAGAAGTTTAAAGTTTACATTCCACGTCATGAGACGGGTTACTTGAAGGTCATCCAAATCGACATCTTCAGTTTTGTGAATTGATGCTTGACCAACAGAAGTATGATCCTAACCTATCAATAAAATTGTGCGGTCTGGAGAGGCCAATTTTAACTTAAGCAGACAAATTAACATGCATAACTGCACTTACTGGTATACTGACGACAAAAATCTTTTGTTACAACAACCTTAAATCAACCTTGTGTGAGTGTTTGTGGGGCAGTATCATCGTTTCGCGTACTTGGATCATATTTTTTTAAAGCAACAGTGGCGGGAGATGATTATTTGGATATGCGTCGGTATTAGGCGGTACCAGGACTTACGACATGTGGTGAAAACTTTCAAGGAATTTACTTCCAACACGTTGGTGCCCCACCACATTATGCCACTGTCGTCCGCAATTATTTAAACGGAAATTAAAGAAAAAAACAGGTTGATCGAAGGGAAGATATTGACATGCCCCCACGTTCACCAGACATCACGGCCATAGATTTTTCTCCTCAGGGGTATCGTCAAGTATTCTGTTTACTCTCAAAAGCCTCAGACCATTGCTGAACTAAAAGACTACATACACGACGCATTTCACGATCTGGACAATGATATCACACTATCCGTGAGTATGTAACAGTGTTCCAAAAAGATTTCGAAGATGTGTTAATGAAGACGGAAAACAGTTTGAACATGGAAAATAAGTATTGTTTGTATTTGTAATGAAACATAAATTCAATCTTCCGTATGAAGCAGTGCCCAGTGTCCAGTGACTTTTCGGGACACTGCATGTCACTGGACTACCACTTGAAATGATAGATGACACAATTCTTAGGACTGACTGTGAATGGAAGACTTGCTTGAAAGTATCGCGTTCAAGCTACTGTGCAGACCCTGAATGCTGCTGTCTTAACTACAAGAATGATCTCCACTGTCTGTGACACTACAAGACGAAGACTCCATGCATTCGTCAGGAATATTCTTAACCCACAAATGAGTAGACAGACTGATCAGTTACGCTAGTTCGCGAACTTCGTGAAGGCCGTTGTACAGGTGACTCTGTCGTCCCTGCACATACTCGTGTTATTGTCACTATTTACCCAGGAGAAACTGCAATATCAAATCAGTGAACACTAGATGGAAAAACAATGTACACTTAGGCAACACATTTGTAAGTGTTGTACGGAATGAGATACACTATCCATCAGGTTCCGTTTTCATTGGAATTCATGAAGAACTGAAAAGAAACTATATTCATAACCAAGATAAAAGATTTTCTTGTGACACATTGCATCTACTCTGTACCGAAGTGCCTCATAGTAGTCAAAAGCAGGTACATCCAAATTGTTGACAATCTTCCGATGGGGCTTACTTTCATAGTAGTAGTGGACGGAAAAAAGTCATCAAAGAGGGTAATGCAAGCTGTCATACCACATAGGTCTGTCATCTCCCGAACAGTGTCAACATACATGCGAACGACATACCACTTGCACCACACGAAACCATCGTACAGTTCGCAGACGATACCGCCTTATTCAGCAGCGGGAGGCGGCATGAAACAAACGTTCAGCGTGTGCAGAGGCAGCTGGATTTAATCGAAACGTGGTGAAAAGATAACAAAATGACACTGAACATCACAAAAAGCTTCGCACTGTACTTCACGAGAAAACGTCCAGTCCTAGAAGAACGATTAACCCTAAATGCACAAGAGTTGCCATGGAGACAGGAAGTTAAGTATTTAGGAGAGCATCTAGACACCAAATTACTTTTCGTTCTTCACAGCAACGAAAAACGAAACAAAGGACTCGTAATAGCTAAAGCAATAATTCCCTTCTTCATCAGCAAAGACCTGGCCATTGAAACGAAATGGACACTATATAAAACTACGATTTTACCAGTGATGACCTACAGCTGCACATCGGGGGTAACCGCAAGTACGAGCCACGTAAAGAAATTACAAGTCATACAAAATAAAGTCCTGAGATGGATCTTGGATGGACCCCCATGGACACGAATAGCAGAGTTACACGAAGCGCTTCAGATGGACACCATTCAGGAAACTCTAAAGAAATTAGCCACCAGGGCATACACAAAGCTCGACCTCTGTAGAGAAAATATCGAACACCTGACAAATGTAGGAACCACACATCCACAATCTTGGCGCAAACATGGTTGTTTCGGGGAAGGAGACCAGACAGCGAGGTCATCGGTCTCATCGGATTAGGGAAGGACGGGGAAGGAAGTCGGCCGTGCCCTTTGAAAGGAAGCATCCCGGCATTTGCCTGGAGCGATTTAGGAAAATCACGGAAAACCTAAATCAGGATGGCCGGACTCGGGATTGAACCGTCGTCCTCCCGAATGCGAGTCCAGTGTCTAACCACTGCGCCACCTCGCTCGGTTTGGCACAAACAGAAGGTTCCAAGAGTACTAACAGAAGACCCACAGTAGGCAGCAGACAACGAGCAAGGAATCGAGAAACCAACTAGCAAAGACCAGATAGGCAATCAATCAAGAAAAGTAAAAGACCGAGGGAAACGAAGGTGATGCCGAATCCAAAGGAGGAGGATTGAGAACCACAGGGTTCAAATAAAATCAGATTCCGTCCTTCAAAGTGAAATAAAGAGAGCCAATACAGCAAAAATCATACACGCACAAGACAATCCTACAAGTCAAACTGGAAAATAAGCCAGTTGTACTGTGAACAATACAGAGACAAAAAAAAAAAAAAAACTGGTCGCTGGTGTTCCGACTGCCGTCCGCGCCCGGCTCGGTCGATCTCTGCGGTAGCTGTCGTCATCTGTAGCGTCTGGTGCTCTGTATCCTGGCTTGGTCTCCACTTCTGTTTCTTGCTGGGTGCCTCGTAACTGGTCAGCGCCGCGTCGAGTGTTTAGTTCGCGGTCCGCACCCGCAAGGCGCAGCTCCAATGGTTACTTCTGATCGCTGGTGTTCCGTCCGACGTCCGCGCCCGATATGGCCGTCCTCTAGGGTCGTGGTCGTCATCTCAGGAGTTTCAAAACAAATCTGTAGTGTCTGGTCCTCTGTCTCGTGGCTGCTTTCTCAGTCCCCACTCCTGTTTCTTGTGATATCTCAATGTATTTTGCGTTCAGTTTTCAGAAGTTCAAGAGCCGGATCCCAGGCGTTCTGAGCTGGTATCCAGTGTCACGGTCGATGAGATTCTCGGTGATCTTGATATCGATGGACTCTTTTATGACACTGTCCTAATATCTATTGGTCTGTGTGACAATCTTGGTGTCATTGTAGTTCATCAAGTGACCGAGCTCTAGACAGTGTTCTGCTATGGTTGATTTGGATTGCCTGTCTGAGTCTGGTATGCCTCTGGTGTTCTTTACACCTGATGTCCACGGTCCTGGTGGTCTGGCCGATATATGACATCCCACACTCGCATGGTATAATGTAAATGCCTAGCGTCTGTAACCCCAGGTCTTCCTTTACATTCCCCAACATTGTCCCAATCTTAGTGGGTGGGCAAAAAACGCTCTTGATATCATGTTTAATGAGAACTCTGTTTCGTGATAATTCCGTTTCATGAGAATATGCTGATATTAGCAGACGTCGGTCCAGCATATGGCAAGCATGCCACCCTATTCGTCTCTTCTGGTTCTTCTTCTGGATCCTATAGTTGATTGGCAGGTCGAAGTGTCTTCTGGAGTTTCTAGATGCGAATCAAGTCTTTCTGAATACCGACTGTAAGTGTTCTATTTCCACTGCCAAACTGTCGGGGTCTGACAGAGTAAGTTCTCTGTGGACTAGAGTTTTGAGTACCATCTGAGCCAGATGGTCGCAGCTGTTGGCTTGCAGGTATATCAGTGTGTCGATTTGCGGTGTACACTGTGGCAAAATGTGCCATCAGCCTTCCTCTTGACTAATACATCCAGGAATTCATCCTTCTGCAGTTCCATTGTGAATATTATGTTTGGGTGGTGTGAATTCATGTGTTCCACAAAATCATATAACTTCTCCCTGTCAGGCCAAATGACACAAATATTAAAAAAAATACACTTGGGTTGACATGTGGCCGACGTAAGTGACTCCTCGTCAAACCTTTCCATGCATAGGTTGGTAACCACTGGTAATAAAGAGCTGCCCATTGCCACCTCCTCTGTTTGCTCATAAAATTGACCTCCATATAGGAAGTACGCCAAGTTTAGTACATGCATGAATAAGTCGTGGAGAGCTCCATCGAACCTCTTTCCAATACGATCGAGTGAGTCATTCAGTGGTACATTCAGTGGTGCTCGTGTTAAGGGAGATACCACATCGAAACTGTCCATCATGTCAGAGTCAACAATGTGTAGATGCGTCAGCCGTTGTAGGAAGTCCTCTGAGTTCCGAATGTGGTGCAGAAATTTGGCCACATGTGGTGCTAGCATCTTCTTTAGGTATTTTGCGTAGGATGGGTGGCAGCGGTGATATTACTAACAATAGATCGAAGAGGAACCCCATTCTTGTGAACTTTGGGGAGTCCATACTGTCTAGGTGGAACTGGCGCTTTGGAACACAGCTGTTTTTTGACTTGTTCAGGCAGGCCTGTCTCTTTCAGCAGAGCCTGATCCTTTCGTCCACTTTGTCCATGGGGTCACTTTCTGTTGGTTTGTATGCAGGATCCTCCAGAAGTTGTCATAATCTGTCTTTCTTAGGATGACTGCGGAGTTCCTCTTGTCTGCTGGCATCACCACAATGCTGTCATCCTCCTGGGGTTGCCTGAGTGCCGACGTTTCATCGCTTGAGAAATTGGATTTGGGTGGCTTCGTCTTGATAAGAGCCCTGCACGTCTCTCTACAGATCTCTTCAGCCAAATTGGATCGTAGACTGTTGGTCGCTTGCTCAACTGCACTCATGAAAGCTGCGACAGTCACGTTCCTGGGTGTCACTGCAAAGTTGAGGTCCTTGCTGAGCACTTTTAAGGTGGTCTCGTCGAGTGGCTTGTCACTCTTGTTGACCACTTTATGCATGTCCCCATTCTGTTGCTCCTTGTTGTTGAGGCGCTCAAACTTGACTAGTTGGCATGTCGTTGACTTCTTCCTGATGCATTGTGCTAGAGGCCAGGAGACGCCATCAACCTGGTTCCAGTCTTGATTGGTCAGGGAAGCTGCTATGGAGAGATGGAGAGACAGCAACTCCCTGGACGTCGCGTCGATGGCGCATGTCACACACTCTCTCCCTTACCAGCGCGAGGCTAGCTCGGTGTCTGATCTCGTTCTGGAACTGACTTGGTGCTTGATCCTGGCGAATACTAGAACTACTTCCCCCTCTCGGCATCTCAGAAGGAAACTGAGAGAACTCAGTGTTCTCCCTTTCCTTTGTCGAAGCTTGTCCAGCTTCTTGATGTTGTGGTACATCTCCTCCCAGTAGAGTCTTCTGGCTTCAGGCTTTCCCGGCGATCTGTTGACATTTTGAAAAAACGGGACTTCTGAAGGATGTTCGCGTCGTTTTAGCACGATATTAGATCGCATAACTGGCTGTCTTCTTCAGGTGCTACCCGAGAATCGTCCTTGGGCGGATGGAGTCCCTGAAAGATGCTGGGCGCCCCCTAGTCAGTCTGCGCCGCATCGTGTGTTCAGTCCGCGGTCCGCGCCGGCCAGACGCGGCTCCCATGGTTCTCTCTGATCGCTGGTGTTCCGACTGCCGTCCGCGCCCGGCTCGGCCGCTCTCTGCTGTCACGGTCGTCATCTGTAGTGTCTGTTGCTCTGTATCCTGGCTGTTTCCTTGGTCTCCACTTCCGTTTCTTGCTGGGCGCTTCGTAACTGGTCCGCGGCGAGTCGAGAGTTTCTTTCGCTGTCCACGCCCACCAGGCGCGGCTCCAGTGGTTCCCTCTGATCGTTGGTGTTCCGACCGACGTCCGCGCCATATCTGACCTTCCCTTAGGGTCGTGGTCGTCATCGCAGGAGCGCCAGGACAAATCTGTAGTGTTTAGTGCTCTGTCCAATTTCCTACTTCCGCGTGTACTTTAAAGGACGTTGCTGGAAATTACCCTTTGTCGTGTTTGTACACACTGATCTCTCGTAGGATGCAGTCTCATAAACAGCATCAGAATATTCAGTATCCTTTCATTTTCCCCCTTTTAAGATGGAACAGTTTTCTTCTCGAAGTTGAGCAGGAGCACACGCTCTGAATGCGCGTAACCAAATTTATAAGTATTTGAAAAGTCTTATAAAACGCATCTTCATCACTTGTGTTTATGACACATACTTGCACTGAGAAATGAACTAATTGCCAGAATATAAACCGATGTACGATAGTTCCTATGGAAGTGGATAATTTTTCGCCAGGACAGGGAATATTTGACGCTTCAAATGTAGATCTGGTACATGTCGAATACAAATCGAGAGATCTGTGGATAGAAGAACACTGTTCAATGAAATATGGGGCATATCTGGAGAAACTGAGGCACACATGTCTATACCAAGGGATATTTTCACGTCTATTAACTGGGCTCAGCACGTTGGAAAGGGAATGGAAACAGAAAAAATTTTCAGTACAAAGCTAAATTTTTATTATTGGATAAATGCGTGACACTACATACTCAATTTAAAATACTGAAATTGCATACAGGACTACATAGAAAAACCCCTCTAAGCTGTGTATAAGTTCAGAATTCGCTCTGAGCGGTTGAAAAAAAAAAAGCTAAGAAACCAAAAACGATCTCTTACGAATAGTAGAGCAACGGCACAGGATCCAACAAGAGCAGAACCTACACTGTCAATACTGCCGTGTCAGAGGCGCCGCCGTACCCAAAGCGGCTGGATGTCCAAAAATTATACAAGCGTGGAAACAGAAAAAGCAGTAATGCACAAATACGCTGCGAGAATAGCCACAAGGCTTTTTGAATACGAAAATCATTTATTTTGACACTCAAGCCTATGCGTGTGCAAACAGAACATTAACATGGTTAATTTGCAATTGTCTACCGTATATCATCGGTATACATGCAGCAGCACGAGTACCTGATATGTCAAATCAGTGACTTTCACGATCTTTTGTACCAAAAAACGGGCTGCGAATCTCAAGACGGCTAAGAACAGCAAATGGCTGAAATTTTCACGATATATTCCTTATATCTCGATCTCGCATATCCTTGAAAATTTTCTTAATACTCTTACCCTTTTCCAAGATCGTATTACCATAATTACACATATCAAATACGTACTTAAAATTCAGTACGTGGCGGAATCTAAATAATAAATGTCAGCAACAAATTTCTCAAAATTAAACGATGTATTTTCCAGCTATTTATCTAGAAGGGACATCTCCTCGTTTTCAGAAGTCTTCATCCGTTATCAAGAGATTCCCCAAACAGACTCCAAACCGAGGCGCAGATTACAAGACGGCTATGTACGGGAAAAAGGTTAATTTCTACGATATACTCCTAAGATCCTCATCTCGAACAATCTTGAACATTTTCTTGATATCTTCATCCGTCTCCGAAACATAGAGGTTCAAAGTTACCCTACTTGTACACGCAAAATACGCACATAAAATACTGTGTGAGGCAAAAAAACATTGTTTATGAAGTGACATACCATGGAGAAATATGGTGTAAAATAAGGGTTCATGGAAGCCCGTGTTGTAGTACTGAAGCACACGTAAAACTTCTGTGCATGTAAAATCTGGGCCAAGGTGTGAAATTAGTTTTGAGTTATTTGAATCTCATACAAGCAAATCGCCAAAATTTTACTGATCATTAAAGTTCTTTTCATATGAGTGACATGCCCTGATGTGGCATGAAAAAGCAGGGTATCAGGGCAAAACGCTCTCATTGAAAAAAGAAAAAAAAAGCAATATTCGCTGTTTAAAAGACTCTTAACTGAAAATTGGGGTGCGAGCTTCCTCGTTCTTCTTTTATTAGCACGTTCAAAATTTTTCCCGAAACATTTGGCATAAGAACATATTCGCGGTTTTTTTGCGAGAAGGAGACAGTGACAGTTGGAAAGAGATGAAAAGATGGTAGTCAGTGGTTGTGGAATAGAAAGAATGAAGGAGTGCAATGATAGTGTGAGAGAAGGGGACACAATAGCAGTGGAACATGGTTGACACGGACAGAACCGTGCTAGGAGAAGACTGAAGGAGACAGTGCCAGTCGGAGAGAAATAGAGAGAAGGAAAAGGTGGAAGTGAGCGAGAGCCAGTGATAACTGGAGACAGAGTGTATGATAATGACAACGAGGAAGAGAAAGATAGTGACAGTGAGAACACACATCAACAGTGGGAAGAAATGTATGATAGAAAAGCAGTAAGAGACAGCAAGAGGGAGACAGTGGTAGTGAGAGCAGAGAGCAGTAGTCGAGCAGAAAAGAAGAGACTGTGGCTGCGAGACAGGAGACGGTAACAGTCAGAGACACACAAAGAGATATGACAATTAAATGGGCTGAATCAGAGAGTAAGAATGGTCAAGTGGGAGTGTGTGGGTGTGAGCGACTTATACCTGTGGACTAGTGGGTGTGAGAGAAAATCAGTTAGCCGAGCTTGTGCGAGTGAGAGGTGAGCTGCATTTTAAAAAGAGCATAAATATGTTCATCTGACGAAATATTTGGGAAAATTTTTAAAGATGCTGAGGAAGGTAGAATGAGGCGGCTGGTATTCTGCTTTTCAGAATCCTTTAAGGAGTATTCTTCCAATGGTTAGAAATTATGAAACTACTAAAGGCTTCCAGTAACACCTAAGGAAAGAAAGATGGATAATACTAAGAAATTCCATTTCTGAAACGTAAGGTTTCACCTTTAATATACATATAAAACTCACCTAACCGCTAAAAGGATTATAGGTTAACAGCCTACAACAGAAACAAGAGGTACCTGCGAATTATACACACGCTAGAATAGTCAGATGCTGATTATTGTTCCATTACCTTAATATGATAATCGGTTGCAATAAGTTTCTAATAAGACGTCCAGTGATAAAACTCAACTTATCAAGGACACGTTAATCTTATATTTTCTTTACTTTCTGCTTTAGAAGCCGTTATTTGTCACAAAGGAAGAAAAAAAAATAATTCAAAGAGCTCGAAGCACTATGGGACTTAACATCTGAAGTCATCAGTCCCCTAGAACTTAGAACTACTTAAACCAAACTAACCTAAGGACATCACACACATTCATGCCCGAGGCAGGATTCTAACCTGCGACCGTAGCAGCAGGGCGGTTCCAGACTGAAGCGCCTAGAACCGCTCGGCCACAGCGGCCGGCATCATTTTAATTTATCTTCTAAGGAGAAGTTAAATTTTATTTCAGTTTAAGACAAAGTTGTAAGTGTAACAAAAGGAAGAATTTTAAGTTTATCAGGATGTGTTGCATTTAATTTACTTATAAAAAACCGCTACCTTTGTGACTGAATACCACTTCGAGAAGAACGTAGATAGTTGCAGTACATACCGAATTTTTGTACTGAAACTGAAGACGGAAGAATAACAGGAGAAAGATAAAAGAGATTTTTTTAATATCTCAGTAGTAAAGTGGCAGAGTAACGTTCGAAAGGTGTCACGTTTGATCCCTGGTCACTCCTGGGATATTTACCTGCCATCTCTTGAATCTGAAAACTGAGGAGTTGCACCGTAGCTGGGAGTCTTGTTGGCCTATAGGTCTCCCTATAATGGGTTGGATAAGTCATTTCAAATGTCGGAAGAACGCAGTGGCATACCATCTCCAAGAGGACCATTTTCTGTAAAACGCTTGAGTCCAGCCTTTGGGCTGATACCCTCAGTGTGCTGCTTTTGCTATTATGCCACTACAGGGCTTCGTTTAAAGCAACTCAGGAACGTGTACGGCGTGCAGTTGAACTGTGCTGCTGTGCTGGTCTCATTGTCGCCGAGCTGGTCCCACCGGCCGCCACATACACACACAAACATACACACACACACACACACACACACACACACACACACACACACACACACGGATACAGCTACATTCCGCTTCAACGTAGCCACCCAGGAGCTGGGTTGAACTGCGCTCTGTAAGTGTTCCCAAATCACAAAAAACGACGCCCTCTGGCGGAATACTACCAAAAGAAGCCCATTAATCTGCTAGACTGCTGAAAATGTATTCGAGGTCTACATCTACATGATTACTCTGACATTCACAATTACGTGCCTGGCAGATAGTTCATCGTACCACCTATAAGCTGTTCCTCTGCAGTCCCATTCTCGAAAGGCGCGCAGGAGAAACGAGCACTTAAATCTTTCAGTGCGAGCTTTGATTTCTCTCATTTTATCATGATGATAATTTCTATCTATGTATGCGGCTACCAACAAAGTATTTTCACACACTGAGGAGAAAACTGGTGATTGCAATTTAACGTGAAGATCCTGCCGCAACGAGAAAGGCCTTTGTTTTAATGATTCCGATCCTAATTCCCTCCCCTACTTCACGATAATACAAAACGAGCTGCCTTCTTCCAACTTTTTCTGACGTCCTTTCTCAGTCCCCCCTGATGTGGATCCCATACCGCACAGCAGTCTCCAGAAGATGGCGGACAAGTGTGGCGTAAGCAGTCTCTTTAGCAGGCCTGTTGCACTTCTCAAGTATGCCGCCAATAAATCGCAGTCTTTCACTTGCTTCCCTGCAACAGTATATACGTGATCGTTCCAATTTAAGTTATTCGTAATTGCAATCCCAAGGTATTAGTTGGAATTTACTGGTGTAATTTAACTTGTAACCGAAATTTAGCCGATTTTTAGTACTCATGTGAATGACTTCACACATTTAATTATTTAAAGTCAATCGCTGCACCATAAGATATCATGTCTAAATCATTATAAAATACGTTTTGATCATCTGATGATTTTACAAGACGGTACATGACGGTATCATCAGCAAACACTGTAACATGGCTGCTCAGATAGTCTCCTGTGTCATTTATGTGGGGAACGTCACATATTACTTCTGTTTTACTCGATGACTTTTCCGTCAGTTACTACGAACTGTGACCTTTCAGGCAGGAAATTACGAATCTTGTCGCACAACTAAGGCGATACCTCATGAGCACGGAATTTAATTAGAAATCGGTTGTGAGGGACAGTATCAAAAGCCTGCTGGTAATCTAACAATATCGTTTCAATTTGGCATCCCCTGTCGATAGCACTCGTTACCTTGTGAGAATAAAGAGATAGTTGCGTTTCACAAGAACAATATTTTCTGAATTCGTGCCGACTATTTGTCGATAAATGACTTTCTTGGAGGTAATTCATAATATAAGAACGTAGGCTTCTGCGACCGGTTTTATAGTGATTAAAATTCTTCTGGGTATTATGCCGCTTCATTGCTAAAAGTTAACGACAATAATAAACTAAAACCGTCGTTTCGGCTGAATTGCAACGGTCTTCCTCAGGACACGACTAGTTTTGCATGGGGATAGGTGCTTCCATTTATTACAGACTATCGATGTGTGACGTCACTGTTGTGAAACTTTTAATTCGCCCTCTAATATGCTTCGGGAGGACGACAGTTCAATCCCGCGTCCGGCCATCCTGATTTAGGTTTTCCGTGATTTCCCTAAATCACTCCAGGCAAATGCCGGGATGGTTCCTCTGAAAGGGCCGACTTCCTTCCCCTTCCTTCCCTACTCCGATGAGACCGGTGACCTCGCTGTCTGGTCTCCTTCCCCAAACAACCCCTGTAATATGGTTAGCTAGTCATGACGTAAGGAAAGATGGAAGAAAAGAGGCTATTCGTAGATGTCCATGTCGTCAACGATTGGTAGCTGTCCGCCAATCAGCGTTCGGCTACTGGTCGGCAAGTTTTCCTCCTGGTGCGCAGAAGTGGACTGGCAGTTGCTCTACAGCTGCTTGTGCAGATACGTCCGTGTCCCGTGTAGCTTGTGCCCCGCGACCGCTCGCGGCCCGTTGGACTGGGATGGCCAGCAGCCAGGACGCCGGGAGTTTGTAGCCATCTTCTCTGTTGATGTTGTCAGGCTGCTTAATTCATAATGTTCTAGCAGAGTATATGTTCCAAAATCCTACTGCAAATCGACATTAGGTCTGTAATTCAGTGGATCATTCCTGTTCATTTGCTAGGCTGTCAGTGTGACTTGTGCAACTTTCCAGTCTTTATGTAAGGATCTTTCTATGAGCGACTAGTTGAATATGATTGCTAAATATGGAGCTATTATATCATCATTCTCTCACAGGAACCTGACTGTTGTATAATCAGGACCGGAGGCCTTATCTTTATTGAGAGATGTTAGCTGCTTAGCTAAACCGAGAATATCTGCTTCTAAGTTACTCTTGGTGGCAGTGATTCTTGATTTGAATTCTGGAATATTTACTATGTCTTCTTTGTTGAACGAATTTCGGAAAACCGTATTTAGTAACACTGCTTTAGCGGGTCTGTCATCAGTAGCATAATCACTGTTATCGTGCTGTAAAGATATTGATTGTGCCATTCCACTGGCGTATTTCACATACGATCAGAATCTCTCTGGATTCTCTGTCAGATTTCAAGGTAGAGTTTCGTTGCATGAAGTACTAAAAACATATTACATTGAAGTTTGCGCTACATTTCGGGCTTCTGAAAAATTCGGCAAACTAGGGGATTTTGCGTTCTTTTAAATATGGCATGCTCCCTTTTATTGCTTCTTTAAAAGTGTTCTAGCCCGTTTTATGTACCATGAGAAATCAGTACCTTTTCTTATCAATTTGTATACTATATATATCTCATTTGCCATCATCACTGTTTCTTAGACTTCAAAAGAAATGCCATATCCTCTTCAAATCTAGTTTTAGTTTTATACGCTGCCCGTAATTTATTTTATCTTTGTAACTGTTTTTTTTTCAAATTTATCATTTTCATAATCTACCTTAGTAGCCTAGGTAAGTGACACACGCCTGTGCGGTGATGCTTGACTTGGAGGAAACCGGTTCGAATCCAGGTGGTGAAGAAATTTTCAGTGAGAGAATTTGACCGGCAAGATGAGAAGAGATGGTGAAGTAATGTTCCTAAGCACCAGTCTTTACGCCAGTGTCCTGGATTTGTATCCAAACCCTTCACTAATGTCTCATGAAGTGATGGCGTGTACACCTTTGATGGTAATCAGTCACAGAGTTGTGATGTTAATCTCGCCGACACCTTACCGATGTTTGAGAGGAGTAGGCAATGAGCCGGCACCTGGTTTCCCGCTCTCCTTTCTCTCATCGTCATACAACACAAACATAGCACTACACTATACATGTATCCTTACACTCATCTACACTTCACAAATACACATAGTGTGCGGAGGAGCGAGTGAATGAGATGACACAGGAGTTTCAACATAAAATGGCGGTAGGTCCGAATGAAGGGGTTAAACTCCTATAATTTCCATCTGTTTACACACTGGTGCTGGTGCACAGCAAGTGGATACAATTCCAAATAAAAAAAATGAAAGTACGTTTTACGCCATGCTAAGAGACAGTCTTCATTCATTCTGTACTAGCTATGTAAGTGTATACCAAATGTAGTTTAAATTCAAAGTAGTAGTACTGATGGGGAAATGATACTTCTACACCAAGTAAATTAATAAGATATATAACCGATCTCTAACAGTACTCAAAACAGGTGAGAATGCTGTTGCAGACCCAATGAAAAAAGTATGCCAGATTTGAGAGAACGCGAAATCTCCAAAATGGGTAACAGTTTACAGATCGGACACATAGCGCGGACTTCAATGGGAGATGCTTTTAGAAGTCTCTGCAATGAAACTTTGTCTCGAAATCTGGCCGAAAATTCAAATAGCTTATTGTCACATGTAAAGTATACCGGCGGCAAGACGCAATCTGTAGTTTCACTGGCTATGTGGCCGGCAACAGCATTACTAATACAAAGTCAATAAATACGGTTTTCAGACACTGTTTCATCAAATAAGGTGCAGTAAATATTCCAGCACGAAGTGTAAGTGTCCTGGTGTTCATTGCACATTTCATTACCCAGGCAGTCATCTGTAGTATTGTCTTGAGTCACTTTGGCATTGACTTAGTTTTTACAGCACCTAGCTGGACCGGTGGCTTCTAAAATGTTATAAAACGCTACATCGAACTTGTTTTTGCTTTATTATGTATATTATTGGGTGTCTAAACTGTTATTACCTCCGATCTCTTGCTAATTTCTGTACGAGGTGCATTCAAGTTCTAAGGCCTCCGACTTTTTTTATAATTAATTACTCACCCGAAATCGATGAAACTGGCGTTACTTCTCGACGTAATCGCCCTGCAGACGTACACATTTTTCACAACGCTGACGCCATGATTCCATGGCAGCGGCGAAGGCTTCTTTAGGAGTCTTTTTGACCACTGGAAAATCGCTGAGGCAATAGCAGCACGGCTGGTGAATGTGCGGCCACGGAGAGTGTCTTTCATTGTTGGAAAAAACCAAAAGTCACTAGGAGCCAGGTCACGTGAGTAGGGAGCATGAGGAATCACTTCAAAGTTGTTATCACGAAGAAACTGTTGCGTAACGTTAGCTCGATGTGCAGGTGCGTTGTCTTGGTGAAACAGCACACGCGCAGCCCTTCCCGGACGTTTTTGTTGCAGTGCAGGAAGGACTTTGTTCTTCAAAACATTTTCGTAGGATGCACCTGTTACCGTAGTGCCCTTTGGAACGCAATGGGTAAGGATTACGCCCTCGCTGTCCCAGAACATGGACACCATCATTTTTTCAGCACTGGCGGTTACCCGAAATTTTTTTGGTGGCGTTGAATCTGTGTGCTTCCATTGAGCTGACTGGCGCTTTGTTTCTGGATTGAAAAATGGCATCGACGTCTCATCCATTGTCACAACCGACGAAAAGAAAGTCCATTTATGCTGTCGTTGCGCGTCAACATTGCTTGGCAACATGCCACACGGGCAGCCATGTGGTCGTCCGTCAGCATTCGTGGCACCCACCGGGATGACACTTTTCGCATTTTCAGGTCGTCATGCAGGATTGTGTGCACAGAACCCACAGAAATGCTAACTCTGGAGGCGACCTGTTCAACAGTAATTCGGCGATCCCCCAAAACAATTCTCTCCACTTTCTCGATCATGTCGTCAGACCGGCTTGTGCGAGCCCGAGGTTGTTTCGGTTTGTTGTCACACGATGTTCTGCCTTGATTAAACTGTCGCACCCACGAACGCACTTTCGACACATCCATAACTCCATCACCACATGTCTCCTTCAACTGTCGATGAATTTCAATTGGTTTCACACCACGCAAATTCAGAAAACGAATGGTTGCACGCTGTTCAAGTAAGGAAAACGTCGCCATTTTAAGTATTTAAAACAGTTCTCATTCTCACCGCTGGCGGTAAAATTCCATCTGCCGTACGGTGCTGCCATCTCTGGGACGTATTGACAATGAACGCGGCCTCATTTTAAAACAATGCCCATGTTTCTATCTCTTTCCAGTCCGGAGAAAAAAAAAACGGAGGCCTTAGAACTTGAATGCACCTCGTATAACTCTTGATGGTGGGCATATAAGAACCAGAAACTGGTCGTGTTCTAAGCAAAAGAACCGTACAATTGTAGCAGTATTTTCAAGCTATGGTGGAACTCTCCAGATCGCTTCTTGAAACGTCCACTGCCCGAAAAGAAAGCAGTCCACCGCCTCTATTGCCCACAGTCCTTGCCCTTTCTGGGGAGCACAGTCTTCCCCAAGTGCTACTGGAGCAACCTGCAGGGCATGACACGAGCTCGCAGTCTCGTTGAAGGGACGATCATTAGACAACACGAAAGGGGAATTTAGCAACCTACCCTGCCCTGCACGCCGCCTACCTGATCGTGCGCAGCTATGTCGGTGATATCACATACACTGGACCGCCGCCCACACCGCCCCACCACAAGCGACCACAATTCTGCGATGGAGAACACTTTTATTTAATGTCAGTGAATCTCTTATAATCAAGCATCTTTTGAAAAGGAAAAAAACTATCACGATGATAATAAATATCCTGTTTCTACGAAAATAGGCGCAGTCCTTTTTCTTTTAGTTTTATGAGCAAAATCGGTATAGTTTTTACATTCGACTGCAGGATACAATTCACATCTCAGTATGTAATTTGAAATTATTGGTGGTGCACTACGTTCAATGTTTCAAAATACTGAGGTACGAATTCTACACTGCAGTCAAAAGTAAAATCTATACCAATTTCGCTGATAAAACTAGACGAAAATGGACTGCATCTATTTTCTTAGAAACAGGACGTTTATTATCATTGCAATTGTGTTTTCCTTTTTAAAGAATGCTTGAGTATGAGGGATGCACTGACATTAAATAAAAGTGTTCTCCATTGCAGGATGGTAGTCACTTGTGGTGGGGCAGTGCGGGGGATGATCCGGTGTGTATGAGATTGCCGACACAGCTACGCCCGACCAAGTGAGTGGCGTGTAGGGTGGGGATGAGCCACTAAATTTTTAAAATTTTTTTTTAAAAATATGTAAAAATCGGCCAACCGGTTGCATAAGTTTTCTATATACCTTGAACAGGTTTCGTCACCTCTAAGGGTGACTTCATACGGTTGCTGCAAACTTCTGCCATGTTTAAAGTTGGCCATTAAATTTTCCTTTAATGGCAGAAGGATCGTCACCTCAAGGAGACTGTGAGCTCATGGCACGCCCTGCAGGCAGCTCTGGTAGCAGCTGGGGAAGACTGTGCTCCTAAATAGGGCAGGGGCTGTGGCCAGCAGCGGCGGAGACCTGCTTTTTGGCAAACACTGGACTTTTGAGGTAGAGCTCTAGAGAGTTCTCTGGAATTTCTTTGTTCCTTGGATGGGCTGCAATCTTTCTGAGAAATCTGTTTAACGGGTAGCAAGAAGCGTTGTCTTATTGTCTTCTGTCTGTCTGTGTCTGATTTCCACAGACTGGAGATAGTGTATCAATGTTGCCCAAAGCATCTCTATATGGACCACCAGTAGCAAGATAGAACAGACCACAATCCCTACCTATGGTGAGTAGAGGGTGCTAACGGAGAGGGTGGGTGCGGGAGGGCGTGTGGGAGGTAACACTTTCTCCAAGCCGGCTAGTTCGTTGTGTCCATCGAGGAAAGCACCCCTTCAACGACCAGCCAATGGTTCCAGATATTTTCACTCTGCAGCGGAGTGTGCACTGATATGAATCTTCCTGGCAGAATAAAACTGTATGCCGAACCGAGACTCGAACTCGGGACCTTTGCCTTTCGGGGGCAAGTGCTCTACCAATTGAGCTACCCAAGCACGACTCACGCCCCGTCCTCACAACTTAACTTCTGCCAGTACCTCGTCTCCTACCTTCCAAACTTTATAGAAGCTCTCCTGCAAACCTTGCAGAACTAGCACTCCTGAAAGAAAGAATATCGCGGAGATATGGCTTAGCCACAGCCTTGGGGATGTTTCCAGAATGAGAGCTTCTGTAAAGTTTGGATGGTAGGAGACTAGGTACTGGCAGAAGTAAAGTTGTGAGGACGGGGCGTGAGTCGTGCTTGGATAGCTCAGTTGGTAGAGCACTTGCCCGCGAAATGCAAAAGTCCCAAGTTCGAGTCTCGGTCTGGCACACAGTTTTAATCTGCCAGGAAGTTTCATATCAGCGCACACTCCGCTGCAGAGTGAAAAACTCATTCTGGAAACATCCCCCAGGCTCTGGCTAAGCCATGTCTCCGCGACATCCTTTCTTTCAGGAGTGCTAGTTCTGCAAGGTTCGCAGGAGAGCTTCTGTAAAGTTTGGTAGGTAGGAGACTAGGTACTGGCTGGAGTAAAGTTGTGAGGATGGGGTGTGAGTCGTGCTTGAGTAGCTCAGTTGGTAGAGCACTTGCCCCCGAAAGGCAAAGGTCCCGAGTTCGAGTCTCGGTACGGCACACAGTTTTAATCTGCCAGGAAGTTTCAACCACCCCATGGATTTCCCCAGTGCATGTTTTACATTATGATCCATTCATTACGTGTGCTGGTTTTCTTCATGACAATTTTAATGTTTAATTAGTGCATTTTCCATCAGTTTCGGTTCCACATATTGGTCTTGATTACCTGGGCTGCAAAGTGATTGTGGAGCAGGTGTCTGTAGTCAGCTCTGACGTGAAACAGTGATAGATACGTTCTTCATCTGTATGCTTACAGGTAATACACTTTTTAATCTCACCTTGTCAAACAACAGCATCTCATCAGTTGAATATATTTCCGATCAAAAAAATAAAGATAGTAACTTACACCCAGCCTTTTTCCTGCCAGCTTGTAGGTGAAGGTTAAAGTTTGAATAGTCTGCCACTAGTTTCAAACTGTATTATGAAATTTTTTCCCAGTAGGGTAACACTATTTGATTGCCATAAATTTTTGAGCTGTATTGCGATTTTAGGCAGTCCTTGTGTAGTGCTACAGGTATAGTAGAGTAATTAGGCCCAATCATTATGACTAATTACGCAATTAGCATCGATCTCTGCTTCATTTTCCCAACCATGATAAATCAGGTACACTAACCTAACCTTGCTCTCCGGTGTCTGGGCAGTTTCCATGTGCTGGGAGGGGGGAAAGGGGGGGGGGGCGGATGGATGCACTTGGGCTTTCCATCTAGAAGTGCCAGTGTTTCAATCCCAGAAAGGAAACCGCCATTTTTAATTTTCCATCAGTTCCTGGGTGGAGTGGGACGATAGCTCAGCCCTGGGACGAAGATATTCCCAGCGAAATACATAATTCCCACCGAAATTCAAAATTCCCGCCAAAATTCGAAATACCACCAATGGAGTAGGGTGGCGACGGGGTGGTGGTGATTAGGAGGGGGCTGGGACCAACGTGCAAGGTGAGAAAAGCGCATGATGTCACCTGAGGTTGTGGCGATGGGCGTGTTTGGGGGTATTTAATTGATCAATTTAATTAATTTGCATATCAATTTTATATCAAATGTGTCTTTGCACCACCCTTACTCTACTACTACTGGAAGTTATTGTGTGAAACTGAAGTGATATCTGTCATTCCACAAGCGAGCATTACATGTAATACACTGTTTTTAATCTATATAAACGATCTGTATTGTTTTCCAATGACGCTGTCGTTTACTGCTTTGTAAAATGAGTTAGACATGATATCGGCATCATAGTGTGAGCAATGGCGACTTCCTCAACACTAAAAAAGGTGAATTCCACCAAGTCGGGACTAAATAAATCATATTAAATTTCTGTTACATGATAAATCACACAAATATGAAAGTTCTCGATTTAAATAATCTACGCTTACGAACAACATAAACTGGGAAGTCTCAGAAAACTTCGTGAGTAAGGCCAACTACCGTTTGTGTTTTATTGCTAGAACACTTGGAAGACATAGCAAATCAACCATAGAGACCGCCGACACTTCGCTTGTCCGCCCTCTTCGGGTATCATACTGTGTTGTATGGGATACTTAGCAGATAGAACGTTGGAAGACATGGAATAAGTTCAAGGAAGACAAGTTCCTCTGGTATCACCGCGCTATAAGAGGCAGAGTATCGTGGACATTAAAAGCGATTTGAGGTGACACTCATTAAAACAAATTCGTTCTTCGTTGTGTTGAGATCTTTTCACTAAATTGCAATCACCAACTTTCTCCTCTAAATGCGAAAATATTTTGTTGACTGCCACCTATATAGGAAGTTATGAGGTTCGTCATAAAACCAGAGAATCATAACTCGCCCGGAAACATTCAGGTATTGATTTATCTCTCGTGCTCTTCGTGAGTAGAACGTTCGAGAAATGAGCTGAATGTAGTTCTATAAATCCTCTGCCGAAGTGTCAATTGCTGTGTAGTCATGTAGATGCTTAAATATGATTCATTTTCCTTCAAGTGTGATATGTTAGGCCGTTTATGATTTTAAAAGAGATTTTTAGTACATGAACAAGGAAATGGTTGTCTTCCTGCCTGCCGAATTCAGGAAAAGCACACGTCAGGTTTGAAACTGTTGGCGACCAAAGATATCTACTCTTGATCATATAAGAAAGAGTAATAAATGTACAACTGTTTTACTGCTACGTTGGAGGCATTAAAATCTTCTCTTTCTTGCTCTGCCCACATTCCTCGTTCCCACTCCCTTAACCTGTACCCTGTCCCCCCCCCCCCACCCTCGGCATCCCGGCCCCATCATCCCACAGTCACTATACGTTTACATCTGTATTTATACTCCGCAAGCCACCCAACGATGTGTGGCGAAGGGCAATTTAAGTGCCACTGTCATTACCTCGCCGCGTGGGATTATCCGAACGGTCTATGGCGCTGCAGTAATGGACTGTGCGACTGGTCCCGGCGGAGGTTCGAGTCTTCCCTGGGGAATTTAGGTTAAAGTAGTGTGTAAGCTTAGAGACTGATGACCTTAGCAGTTAAGTCCCATAAGATTTCACGCACATTTGAACATTTTTTTGTCATTACCTCCATTTCTTGTTCCAGTCCGTATGGTTCGCGGGAAGAACGACTGCCGGAAAGCCTCCGTGCGCGCTCGAATCTCTCTAATTTTACATTCGTGATCTCCTCGGAAATTATAAGTAGGGGGAAGCAATATATTCGATACCTCATCCAGAAACGCACCCTCTCGAAACCTGTACAGCAAGCTACACCGCGATGCAGAGCGCCTCTCTTGCAGAGTCTGCCACTTGAGTTTGCTAAACATCTCCGTAACGCTGTCACGCTTGCCAAATAACGCTGTGACGAAACGCGCCGCTCTTCTTTGGATCTTCTCTATCTCCTCTGTCAACCCGTCCTGGTACGGATCCCACACTGATGAGCAGTACTCAATTATGGGTCGAACGAGTGTTTTGTAAGCCACATCATTTGTTGATGGACTACATTTTCTAAGGACTCTCCCAATGAATCTCAACCTGGCGCCCGCCTTACCAACAATTAATTTTATACGATCATTCCACTTCAAATCGTTCCGCACGCATACTCCCAGATATTTTACAGAAGTAACTGCTACCAGTGCTTGCTCCGCTTTCATATAATCATACAATAAAGGATCCTTCTTTCTATGTATTCGCAATACATTACATTTGTCTATGTTAAGGGTCAGTTGCCACTCCCTGCACCAAGTGCCTATCCGCTGCAGATCTTCCTGTATTTCGCTGAAATTTTCTAATGCTGCAACTTCTCTGTATACTACATCATCATCCGCGAAAAGCCGCATGGAACTTCCGAAACTATCTACTAGGTCATTTATATATATTGTGAAAATTAGTGGTTCCATAACACTCCCCTGTGGCACGCCAGAGGTTACTTTAACGTCTGTAGACGTCTCTCCTTTTAGTTCATCTGTCTATCTTCTTAGTGCCTCCTCTGCCCCGAGTTAGTAAACTAAGTGATGCACTGCTAAGACTGTTTACAGGCATTACGTAGGGCTGTAATTCAGAGCCCAGTCCTGTTATTCTTTTCTATACATTCTCCAAATCATTTAAGTTTAATCCTAGTATGATTGCTTTATGACGGACGCTCCAGTTTCTTTCACAATGCTTGTGATATCTAGTTTTCCTCGGCGTGACTGACTAATGGTAATGGTGTGCTTTTAACTTTGCAGTCGCTCTGTTTATCCCATTTTAAGCACAATAGTTTGACGACCGACCCAGTCGTCTTCTTCAGAAGCTGTGAGTACATGTAACAACACTGCTGGCAACAAAATGAAGGTCATGGTTTGGTCGATCCTCGAAGTATTGTACCAAAAATTGAAATAGCAACTTAGCTGTGCAGCTGGAACTACACCATTAAGTCTTCACAGTTCTCCACTCCGAACTTGGGTTCTGTCTCTAACGACTTTGTCGTCAACCGGTGTTAAACCGTAATGCTTCACACTTTCTTCTAAGATCTAATGTTGTATTATCCCTTTCGAATGTGGTAAGTGCATTATAGAATATTTCATCTGCAGGGTTGGGCAAATAAAAGTGGCCCATCGGACGGGTGCAATTGAAGATGAACTTATGCATATAATCACACCCCACGACGCACATACCAGGCTTACTCCAACCACGTGATCCACACCGGCTCACAGCTTAGTGAGGGCTGTGTCACTGTGGGTGGAGCGGTGCAAAGGGGACGATGGTACCCAGAGTGAAGGAGAGGGTGTTCGTTGTAGAAAGTTACTTGACAACAAAGTCGCGGAAACAGCGTGGTCAGTTGTCAGTTGAGAAGTTTAATGGTGTCAAAGTGCCAGATAAGAGTGACATGCAATGCTTAGTCTGAAGCTGGCGTCAGATAGGATCTGTTTTGAACATGTCAAAAAACATTCAGCATCGTGCCCGCACACCAGAAAATGTAGCTGCAGTTTCACCAGAAAATGCTTGAGTCGTAACAAATCAGCTCTATGCCTGTCGCAACAGTCCGGCACATCACACCGATCATGTGGACGAGTACTCCACCTGGACCTGCAAACGCATCCCTGCCGAGTGTGTGTTGCTCATGCATTAAAATCAGTAGATGCTTCTCAACGCCTCCAGTTTTGTCAGTGGCCGTTAACTGAGATAACAATGAATGGCTTGGACATGGATGTGTTCTTTACATTTGATCAAGCCTGGTTTCACCTGTGTGGTTATGTCAACTCACAGAATCATAGGTTCAGGGCAGCGGAGAATCCGCATAACGTCTGCGAAACACCACTACATGATCACAACGTTGGTGTCTGATGTACAGTTTCTCCACACCACATTATTGGTTCCATCTTCTTTCATCGGAAGCCGACTTCGGCAAGTTACATTGCCAACCTTTTGAAACCATTTGTGGCAGTGTTAATGGAGGAGGAAAAGGCCTGCAGTTACTCCCAACAGGATGGAGCAGCTTCCCAAACACTCGGCCGAAATTTCGAGCACATTTACACGATATTTATGCGTAACAGAGTATAGTGTGATCGCTGCTCTAACTGACCTCCATATCATCTGATATATCTATGTGCTATTACTTTGTGTGTGGAGTCCTCAAGTATATAGTGTATCGCATCGACCCTCATAGTCTTCAAGAACTGCAGCAGAATATTTGGGATGAGATTGCAGCAACTCCAGCAGTCCAGCTTCGATCCGCCTTCAGCAACTTGCTGAGTAGGTCCCATAAGCGGCAAGAGATGAATGGTGGTCACTTTCAACATCTCCCATTGTCCCGTTAGTACTATATATCCTTTCCTCTGCTGTGTTGCCGGCCGGTGTGGCCGAGCGGTTCTAGGCGCTTCAGCCTGGAACCGCGCGACAGCTACGGCTGCAGGTTCGAATCTTGCCTCGGTCATGGATATGTGTGATGTCCTTAGGTTAGTTAGCTTTAAGTAGTTCTAAGTTCTAGGGGACTGGTGACCTCCTATGTTATGTCCCATGGTGCTGAGAGCCATTTGAACCTTTTTCTGCTGTGTATCTTTACATCCTGCAACTCTGTTCTACAGGTCACTTTTAGTTGCCCCATCCAGTGTTACACTAAATAGTTCTTCAGTTTGTTCTCCACGTCTGTTTTGTAATTTCAAGTTTGCAATTAGATGTGAAATAAAACTATGGCAGCATTCTCAAAGATATGGTGAAACAAAAGTTTATCAAACCAGTAACGTTTCCATCAGCACGTTCTCATATTCGTTTCTGAAAAGAAGGATTTAAACTATAAGCTCTACACAAACGTGGTTTCTTTTTTAAATTAACACTTGTGTGTATGGATTAATGAATCATTTGCTGAATTAGTAATACTTATTTCAAACCCCTATGCTTGACCATTATGTATTGTGGGTGAGTATTGTGTATCAAACCGGGGACGTAGAAACGACGGATGGACTTCGTCCTGACGTAGCCCTCAGTGATTCACAACCCCACAACAGGTCACAGCAGTCCACCCACCCCACCGCCGCCCCGCATCGAACCCGGCACGTTTAACCATGCTCTATGCTCTGTTATCGGCTTGTTTTACTGCTGACTGCCTTAACTAAACTATCAAGTATGGATGATATTCATATTGTTTTTTAAACTGTGATCCTTTTTGGCAATGTTTTTGATACATTATAATCCTACCGTTTCCTTAAGTAGAATGTCGTCCTATCAGTGATCAGACCATCGAAGTAAGAAGCATTACAGTTTAGAAACAAAGATACAATACACATCGAGATCATTAGAGTAGGAAGATTGCGGTACACTTACATCATGATGCACGAGTGAAAAGCTCTTCCATTGGTTCTGCGAGTTCTAACACCGAATGTGTTCTTATAATAAATCTTCTTCGTGTAATAACAGAGGCAGAACAGCTTGAAAGCACAGAAACCGAAGACAAGCTTACCCAAAAGACTCTAACTTTTCTGATGGAACCTGATGTATTTTTCTCTCGAGAGAAGCCCTTTGTCTCTGAACAGTCGAGGTAAACCTCACTGGAAAATTCCGACCTTTAATCTACAATATCTTTGCTCCATAGTTTCAAAAATTCACCGTATCTCTTAGTGAAAGTTACTGGACTATTAGTGATGTAAATGTGAATACGGTGTTGAATGGATTGGCCATAGTTCCAGTGGTAGCGAAGGGCACGTTGTGATGAGAGTTACTGAAGATAGATTATAGCTTTGAACAGGACCGGGACTCTATTCTGGGCTCCCGTACGTGGATTTGTCCCGGACGGGCATAATTATAATCTGTCGTCAGTAATTTTCCTCACACAGTGCACTCCGTTTCAAAGTGAAAGGGTCGTTCTGAAAGTCGTATGTACTTTTCACGAAATCTGTCACTAAGTCTCTCTTCCCAAAGCAAAAATATGCTGACGACGCCTACTACATAAGGAGAAATGAACACCATATTAAAGAGGTTTTTCTCACATGCTATTCGAAAGAGGAACGATCGAAGATGAGTTTGAAAGTGATTCTATGAACCGTCTTCCTAACGCTTAAGTGTGTAGTGCAGAAGAGTCACATAGATGTAGATTTGAATGTAGTTGTCACGTCAAGCACTGTTTTCAGGCACCCGCCACTTCGCTTTGCTTTTGCAGCGATAGAAAATCACTTTAGAGGCTCCATCGCCCAGTAAAATCGCGTAAAATGTCTGGAATTCGCATCTGATATGGTTCTTGTAGCATGTCAAAGATCTGTCCTTAAATTTAATTAAGACGGGAGTTTTGTTAAATTTGCTGGAGGGGCTGAAATTTTCTCGTCTTGGAATATTTTCAATGTTATCACATCACATCTCGAGAACTTAACTTCTACCCATTATGAGGATGTGAGTTCCTATCTTCTACAAAAATCATCTAACAGTTCTGAAACGTGTGTGAACTCCCAAGGGACCAAACTGCTGATGTCATCGGTCCACAGACTTAACACCCTACTTAAACTAACTTATGCTAAGAACAACACACACACACACACACACACACGCACACACACACACCCATGCCCTAGGGAGGACTCGAACCTCCGGCGGAAGGGGCCGCGCAATCCGTAGCATGCCGCCTCAAACCGCGCGGCCACCCAGCGCAGCACATTTCTGAAATTCACATGTGATGTAGCCCTATATAGTTTCTTTAAACGTGTTAAAAATCATATTTGTAATACCTTTTCTATTTATGTTGTCTCTCACAATTACCCCAGTTTCATGAAGCCAAATCACATCGTCAGTATTTCTCCCTAAGATTTCCGTTGGATTAGTTTAAACTACATTCAGTCAAGAATGAGAAAAAATAAGATGATTCTCGTGGGTGTAGAACACGTCAGAAAGTATAAAATAAAAAACGTTAGAACGAGACAGATGTATTTTTCTGCTTAATAGTAACTTGAGACCTCAGACCTGACGATTTATTGCCATGAAACAGATCCGCAGCTGCAAGGGTTACGTGTATTGCACTTTATTAATCGTCCGATACACCTTGCGTGAATAAATACATATATTTCATGATGTTTCGAGTCTTCTTGAAATAGAGTCTAAATTTGTGATCCTCCTCTCTTAGTTTCTTTTCATGTTAGAGGTTTCCAGTGTAGTAGCCTCACTTAATTTTTCCTTCGTCACTTTCTGTTTGCTTACTTGTTCGTATAACAACTCTTTTGCAAATTTGTACAGCAGCTGCAGTTCGCTCTGTCGAGTTGTACAGTCGGCGAGATGCGCTTCTACACTACAGGCCATTAAAATTTCTATACCAAGAAGAAATGCAGATGATAAACGTGTGTTCATTGGACAAATATACTGTACTATAACTGACATGTGATTACATTTTCAAGCAATTTGGGTGCATAGATCCTGAGAAATCAGTACCCATAACAACCACCTCTGGCCGTAATAACGGCCTTGATACTTCGGGGCATTGAGTCAAACAGAGCTTGGATGGCATATACAGGTACAGCTGCCCATGCAGCTTCAACACGATACCACAGTTCATCAAGAGTAGTGACTGGCGTATTGTGACGAGCCAGTTGCTCGGCCACCATTGACCAGACTTTTTCAGTTGGTGAGAGATCTGGAGTATGTACTGGACAGGGCAGCAGTCGAACATTTCCTGTATCCAGAAAGGACCTGCAACATCCGGTCGTGCATTATCCTGCTGAAATGTAGGATTTCGCAGGGATCGAATGAAGGGTAGAGCTACGGGTCGTAACACATCTGAAATGTAACGTCCACTGTTCAAAGTGCCGTCAATGCGAACAAGATGTGACCGAGACGTGTAACCAATGGCACTCGATACCATCACGCCGGGTGATGCGCCAATATGGCGATGACGAATACACGCTTCCAATGTGCGTTCACCGTGATGTCGCCAAACACAGATGCGACCATCATGATGCTGTAAACAGAACCTGGATTCATCCAAAAAAATAACGTTTTATCATTCGTACACCCAGGTCCGTCGTTGAGTACACCATCGCAGGCGCTCCTGTCTGTGATGCAGCGTCAAGGGTAACCGCAGCCACGGTCTCCGAGCTGATAGTCCATGCTGCTGCAAACATCGTCGAACTGTTCGTGTAGATGGTTGTTGTCTTGCAAGCGTCCCCATGTGTTGACTCAGGGATCGAGTCGTGGCTGCACGATCCGTTACAGCCGTGCGGATAAGATGGCTGTCATCTCGAGTGCTAGTGATACGAGGCCGTTGGGATCGAGCACGGCGTTCCGTATTACCCTCCTGAACACACTGATTCCACATTCTGCTAACAGTCATTGGATCTCGACCAACGCGAGCAGCGATATCGCGATACGATAAACCGCAATCGCGATAGGCTAGAATCGACCTTTATCAAAGCCGGAAACGTGATGGTACGCATTTCTCCTCCTTACACGAGGCATCACAACAACGTTTCACCAGGCAACGCCGGTCAACTGCTGTTTGTGTATGAGAAATCGGTTGGAAACTTTCCTCATGTCAGCACGTTGTAGATGTCGCCACAGGCGCCAACCTTGTGTGAATGCTCTGAAAAGCTAATCATTTGCATATCACAGCATCTTCTTCCTTTCGGTTAAATTTCGCGTCTGTAGCACGTCATCTACGTGGTGTAGCGATTTTAATGGCGAGTAGTGTACATCCTTATCAGCCCCAAAATAGGGTAAGGTAAGGTAACTGGATACCCTACTTTTTCAACAACACTATTGTATTATTATGCAAACGTATTGTGTTCTTACTACCGCCACTATGCATCATTATAGTTCAACTTGAATCGTTACACAGGAAGGTATTTTGCAAAAAGTAAGCCAATTCAACAGTCGTGGATCGGTAACTTTGTAATAAAAAGTTTCGTACACCTTAGCGCATCAATCTTCATCTTCCAAAGTGTAATGTTCACAAAAGCTGTCACATATAAGGAGAACTCCATCTGTCGCTGGTTTTCGGCAGCTGTCATGTTAGGTCGGCAGAAAAGAACTAACATTCAATTTGACTCCGGCGGTAGCGGCCGCGCAATCCGTGAGGTGGAGCCCCAAACCGCGCGCCTGCTCCGCGCGGCGTAAATATGCAATATGTATTACTTGTTCCCTGCAGCTGTTAACTGGACTTACAACTGCGAAGGAACAAACCACCGTGCTTCCACCATGAGTTGCGTAACACAACAGTACGTTTTTGCCAGTGAAATCCACAGACCGCGGGAGAGCGTATGTGTAGCGCAGACATAGTAATGTGATCTCTTCTAAAAATAGGAAACACTTCATTGAATGGGTTCATCTCATCAAAGGCTTTAGCAGAATACTGTAAAATTAAATATACAGCGAAATTTCCTTATCTTACTCTATTTCATCTTGATATAGACGCGTGCACGTTGCTGAGTACGTATAATCACACAGAGTCCAACGTTTCCTGAAGTTGTTTAGGAGTTCCCTCCTTGGACTACTTTCATCGCATAAAGTAAGTCACGTGAGACTAAACGCTGTACGTATCTGTTACTGCAACGGATTACTGAAAATCTGTTTGGTTTAATGCTTTGCTCAGCAGAAGTGACATCACAGTGGATGTCGGCTATCTGGCAAATGCCAACTAGTTTAAATAAGATTACAGCTTCACGATGACGACTTTGTTTTATGCTGCTACCATAGATGAATATCAGCAGTGTAGGTCAGCAGCACTAAAGGAAGTGTCTTTTAGTATTCATGTCAGAAGATACGACTTATCCTTTCTACGAGCCACTGAAGGGGGAGCTTCCAGCTCACAGTTCTGCTGGTAGTTATGGCTATCTCTACAACTCTCTGTGCTGTTACAATAAAATCTAACGCAGATTTCAGGCAAGCACTGTACTGATGTTTCACAACTGCCTTACAGGATAAGACAGCGCATCAGACAATACACGTCCCTCTTAAATGCAAGAAAATCCTAATAATGGATACGACATTCATTTTCAGAAAGCAATTGACAGTGAACGAATTGGTCGAGAAATTATCAAACAAAACGTAGTCGTTATACGGTAATTCATCAAATAATTTCAGCAGTGTCATTTGTTCACAAGACTAATTCATCAAGAAATTTCACAGCAGTCACTGCAAAACTGAAGTTTCATTACTGAAACTTCAAGATACAACTTCGTATGATTCTTCTTGGTACCAAACCCCTTGGTGTCTGAGATGCACTATATTTCTTTTCTTATAATGCATCAAGCAAACGGACAAAATAAAAATACTTAAAAGAAATGTTGGAGCACTTAGGTTACTATTTAGCAGCTAATCTCTACAACTTGTCACGTTGCAGCAATATAGCAACATATAAACTATTGCAATTTACGCAATGTAAAAAGACAATTCAGCAATGTTCACTGCACTGTAAGAGATACTATCCCGACCCTCGTATGCCACATTCATCATTTGTCCATTATTTATTTCAGTCACTTTATATGCAAATTCGTACTAACAAAAATTTAAGTAACTTCGTTCAATACAGTGCCCTTTACAATACTGAATAATTTTCAATGCTGCATAGCAAAATGTGACAAAAGGCACTGTAAAATAATTATATGAACAATCTTTAAAATGATTAAAAAACAATGTATAAATCTGGAGAAGAAATACGTTTCAAGACATTATATCTTGAACGTGGCTGCCTTTAAAGATAGAAACTGGAATTCCTATTGGCTACACCAAACCTGCTCTAGCCTTGGAAAATTAAATGTCTTGCAACAACCGACCCGACGTCAGATACGCAGTAAATGCTGCGTTCTTGTCCCGTGTGACGTTCATTAGTCATACAGAGTTCATATTCGTTGCGACAGGGATGCGCGTTGTGAATATTGAAAAAGCTCCGCGTCCTGTAATATTCACATTTTACGGTATTAAACGCTAGCCGATTTTGTTATTTAACAATTTACACTCTAATTCTCCCCGAGCGACCACGAACGAAAAAGAGGACCATACATAATGGATGCGTAATCCTTTAATGTTCGGGCTGCGCTGCTCTCCCTCCGCTCTCCGTTCCCCTGCACCTCCCTGCACGTTATCTTCCAGCAGCCTTCACAGATGGCCGCCGGGCCTCGCACTTCCAAGTATTTCTTTCAAGTAGCATTTTACAGTTCGTGAACTTCAACGGCGCAGTAGCAGTGTTGTTGAAATCCATTAGTCCTAATTTTTGCCGTTCCGTAATCAGTTCACAGCCAATGATGGTGTATTTAGGAAAGAAATGATGCCTTGCAGTCGTATTGCCCTACAGAACGGAAAAATATAGTCGGTTCCACAAAAACCTTCGTTAAACACCGTACTGCATGAGCTGTCGAATGCATACAGAGCGATCGTGCACTGGCATTTCTGCAGTTAACACGTCCCGCAATCTATATGTGCCTTTTACTATCATTGGTTGCACGTTCCATAGCAACTGTCGGTTGTTATGCAGCTGTTCGCAGTTTCCTGAATGAGATTTTCACTCTGCAGCGGAGTGTGCGCTGATATGAAACTTCCTGGGAGATTAAAACTGTGTGCCGGACCGAGACTCGAACTCGGGACCTTTGCCTTTCGCGGGCAAGTGCTCTACCGACTGAGCTACCCAAGCACAACTCACGCCCCGTCCTCACAGCTTTACTTCTGCCAGTACATCGTCTCCTACCTTCCAATTTAAAGCTGTGAGGACGGGGCGTGAGTTGTGCTTGGGTAGCTCAGTGGGTAGAACACTTGCCCGCGAAAGGCAAAGGTCCCGAGTTCGAGTCTCAGTCCGGCACACAGTTTTGATCTGCCAGGAAGTTTCATATCAGCGCACACTCCGCTGAAGAGTGAAAATCTCATTCTGGAAACGTCCACAAGACTGTGGCTAAGCCATGTCTGCGCAATATCGTTCCTTTCGGTGGTGCTAGTTCTGCAAGGTTCGCAGGAGTGCTTCTGTAAAGTTTGGAAGGTAGGGACGAGGTACTGGCAGAAGTAAGGCTGTGAGGACGGGGCGTGAGTCGTGCTTGGGTAGCTCAGTTGGTAGAGCACTTGCCCGCGAAAGGCAAAGGTTCAGAGTTCGAGTCTCTGTCCAGCACACAGTTTTAATCTGCCAGGAAGTTTCTGTTCGCAGTTGCTTCTTAGCAAGTATCATTTGTTTCTTAGCAATTGTCAAGCAGTGCATCATAATGATGGAGGGCAGTTTCCGGCTGAATAACTATTATGTGATGAACATCTTCACGAACTTTGATAAATATCGGATGGATTCTTAATGATACATGATGTATCCTTTCCATTTCTCAGGTGCAGTTTCATGCTTCGGTTCTGGGGAGGAGGTGAGACAGTTCAATGTTAATTCGTTGCTTTCTCTTTCAACGCCCACACCTACACCCTCTCCTTCACCAGAATGTGTCTTTCAATGTGCGACATACAAAATTTATTAAGTGCTACAGTATAATAGTAAATCGTTTAACTGCAATAAAATACATAAAATATTCTAAAACAACACTTAAAATTTGTTTACGTCAGTGGTTAGTACTTCGCTTTAACACAACGTCAAATAAATTACTGTACAGAGAAACATAGCATTTAAAAATCATTCATCTGAAAACTTCAGAAGTCCACGTGTGTTTCATTTACTTTAGGAACTATTATAGTAGCAAACTTTCACAGCTACACAATATAAAACTGAAGTGAGCACTTGCCGTCATTAATATTTCATTAATGAAGAGGCAACATGCCAATCAGAACTTTTTAATTTTTTATAATTGTGATATTTATGGAGAGTGAAGGTCAGAACTCAAATATCAACCTATTGAGCCATTTCGATGCAACTCTAAAAAACTACAGAAAAAATCGACTTTCAAGTTTTCCGAGAATCTTCAAAACTCTAAAATGAAACTGAATTTTTCGACGGGCAACGTGGTCTCATGGAGGAATGCTCGGCTGTGACGGGTGGGCCGTGGGCACACTTCCTGTCCGACTCAAATTTTTAAGTAAAACGCATGTTTAAAGACCATTTATGCTAACAGTAAATTACATAAAGATGGAAAAATCAATAGTGGTCGAGAATGGTAATTGCTGAAACGAGTGTCGTTTCGGCCATTATTATTTTCTTTTCATTTTTTGTCTTTGTTCAGTTCAAATACTTGAGTCATTTAAACACAAAATTCAACAAACCTATACTAAATAATGCATATCTAAGTGTCACTTTTATGACAAAATGCCTGTCTTCTTGTTTCGAACTACATATCAGAAAATACAAAACTCCAATCTACTTTGCATATATAAAATTTTAATTACTGATCTTTCATACAAAATTGTTTAAAACATTATCTAAATTTCAATAACAACTTCACAAAACTTTTTTTTCATATTTCTGAATTTTACGTTTCACGGAAACGCTCACAAGTTATGCAACATTGTTTAAAAATTTACGACGGCCACTAATCGAACCAAGGCCGCCCACGTAGTTGCGCGCACTCTATAAAAAAAATGGCTCTGAGCACTATGGGACTTCACATCTATGGTCATCAATCCCCTAGAACTTAGAACTACTTAAACCTAACTAACCTAAGGACATCACACAACACCCAGTCATCACGAGGCAGAGAAAATCCCTGACCCCGCCGGGAATCGAACCCGGGAACCCGGGCGCGGGAAGCGAGAACGCTACCGCACAACCAACTCCACCACAGAGCCACACGATGTGTTGAAATATCGACTCTGTTAGGATACCAACGCTCGAAATAATCAAAACTCGATCTTCTCGAAAATTTTTGGTATTTGCATTGACATGCTCTGGGAGTGTAATATTTGACTTTTGAACTTCTCATACTGTTAATAAAAGAAATTATAAAAATCCGAATGCCTCTGGGTCTCCTTGTATGTATTAAGATTATGAACATACGACTGCAGATATGCGTTAACGAGCGTGTAGATGAGGACAAAGCTGTTTTTTTCAAGTGTCGATGCCTACGTTAAGGAGGTCAGTATTTCTGCTATTCTTTCATTTACCATGAGTGGAGAATGTCTCTTCCCTTGTTCAGTTTCCTATGCCTTTCCCGTTGTAGTTGTGTAATTACGACCGTGTCGGATTTGTTGTTGCCAGCAGGTAGGATCAGCCTCTGAATGTGCCTGATATGTTACAAGTCAGAGACAACCTCGCCTGTCACCTTTCACACAAGCAAGGCGACGTGGGGGAATCGGCGATTCCTTAAAGAGGAGTCAAAATCAGAATATCAAAAACTTGTGTGCTTACACACTGATAGACGAAATTGCAACACCAAATAGTAATTATTGCAGAATAAAGAATTTTCGGGATTACAGTTGTCTTGCTAACATTTTTAAGTGATTAAAATTGCGACATCACACGTTAACGTCAGCACAACGCAAGCCATTGCAAATGTGAAATGCTGGTACATTAATAATTGATCTAACTGCCAGAAAGTTCAATGCAAACGCACAATCGTTGTGTTGTACAGGTGGCGGTTGTCAGTTTGTGGGATGGAGTTCCATGCCTGTTACACTTGTACAGGGATGGTTATTGCTATTTGTGGATGAAACTGGAGCTACCGTCCAATGATGTCCAATTTATATTCGATTCGAGACGGATCTGGGAATTAAGTTGGCCAAAGCAACACGTCGATACTCTATAGAGGACGTTGGGTTAAAACAGCGGTCTTTGGACGACCATTATCCTAATGGAAAACACCCCTTGGAATGCTGTTAATGAATAGCGGCACAACAGGTCGAATCACCAGACTGACGTGCAAATCTGCATCCAGGGTCAGTCGGATAACGGTGAGTGTGCACCCAAAACGCAGCCCATACCATAGCTTCGCATCTACATCTACATTTACATTTATACTCCGCAAGCCACCCAACGGTGTGACATTGTCATTACCTCCCTTTCCTCTTCCAGTCGCGTATGGTTCGCGGGGAGAACGACTGCCGGAAAGCCTCCGTGCGCGCTCGAATCTCTCTAATTTTACATTCGTGATCTCCTCGGAAGGTATAAGTAGGGGGAAGCAATATATTCGATACCTCATCCAGAAACGCACCCTCTCGAAATCTGGACAGCAACCTACACCGTGCTGCAGAGCGCCTCTCTTGCAGAGTCTGCCACTTGAGTTTGCTAAACATCTCCGTAACGCTATCACGCTTACCAAATAACGCTGTGACGAAAGGCGCCGCTCTTTTTTGGATCTCCTCTGTCAACCCGACCTCCTACGGATCCCACACTGATGAGCAATACTCAAGTATAGGTCGAACGAGTGTTTTGTAAGCCACCTCCTTTGTTGATGGACTACATTTTCTAAGGACTCTCCCAATGAATCTCAACCTGACACCCGCCTTACCAACAATTAATTTTATATGATCATTCCACTTCAAATCGTTCCGCACGCATACTCCCAGATATTTTACAGAAGTAACTGCTACCATTGTTTGTTCCGCTATCATATAACCATACAATAAAGTATCCTTCTTTCTATGTATGCGCAATACATTACATTTGTCTATGTTAAGGGTCAGTTGCCAGTCCTTGCACCAAGTGCCTATCCGCTGCAGATCTTCCTGTATTTCGCTGCAATTTCCTAATGCTGCAACTTCTCTGTATACTACAGCATCATCCGCGAAAATCCGCATGGAACTTCCGACACTATCTACTAGGTTATTTATATATATTGTGAAAAGCAATGGTCCCATAACACTCCCCTGTGGCATGCCAGAGGTTACTTTAAAGTCTGTAGACGTCTCTCCATTGAGAACAACATGCTGTGTTCTGTTTGCTAAAAGCTCTTCAATCTAGCCACACAGCTGGTCTGATATTCCGTAGGCTCTTACTTTGTTTATCAGGCGACAGTGCGGAACTGTATCGAACGCCTTCCGGAAGTCAAGAAAAAAGGCATCTACCTGGGAGCCTGTGTCTAATATTTTCTGGGTCTCATGAACAAATAAAGTCAGTTGGGTCTCATACGATCGCTGTTTCCGTAATCCATGTTGATTCCTATAGAGTAGATTCTGGGTTTCCAGAAATGACAGGATACGCGAGCAAGAAACATGTTCTAAAATTTTACAACAGATCGATGTCAGAGATATAGGTCTATAGTTTTGTGCATCTGCTCGACGACCCTTCTTGAAGACTGGGACTACCTGTGCTCTATTCCAATCATTTTGAACCTTCTGTTCCTCTAGAGATTTGCGGTACACGGCTGTTAGAAGGGGGGCAAGTTCTTTCGCGTACTCTGTGTAGAATCGAATTGGTATCGCGTCAGGTCCAGTGGACTTTCCTCTGTTGAGTGATTTCAGTTGCTTTTCTATTCCTTGGACACTTATTTCGATGTCAGCCATTTTTTCGTTTGTGCGAGGATGTAGAGAAGGAACTGCAGTGCCGTCTTCCTCTGTGGAACAGCTTTGGAAAAAAGGTGTTTAGTATTTCAGCTTTACGCGTGTCATCCTCTGTTTCAATGCCATCATCATCCCAGAGTGTCTGGATATGCTGTTTCGAGCCACTTACTGATTTACCGTAAGACTAGAACTTCCTAGGATTTTCTGTCAAGTCGGTACATAGAATTTTACTTTCGAATTCACTGAACGCTTCACGCATAGCCCTCCTTACGCTAACTTTGACATCGGTTAGCTTCCGTTTGTCTGAGAGGTTTTTGCTGCGTTTAAATTTGCAGTGAAGCTCTCTACGCTTTCGCAGTAGTTTCCTAACTTGGTTGTTGAACCACGGTGGGTTTTTCCCGTCTCTCACAGTTTTACTCCGCACGTACCTGTCTAAAACGCATTTTACGATTGCCTTGAACTTTTTCCATAAACACTCAACATTGTCAGCGTCGGAACAGAAGATGCAGCGTGTCTAGTACGCAGACAGGTTGGTTGCAGTTCCTCGACTGGCCTCATGCTAGACAACACACGGTCTTCACTGACACCGAGGCAGAACCAGCTTTCATCAGAAAACACGAAAGACCTGCACTCTGCCCTCAAATGAGCTCTCGCATGACACCTCTGAAGTTGCTAATGTTGGTGGTTTGGCGTTAGTGGAATGTACGCAACTGTGCGTCTGGTTCGGAGCTGTCCTTGAAGTAACCGACTTGTAAGAAGTTATTGTGTCTCTGTTATGTCAACTGCTCCTGAAATTGCTGCTGCAGATGCATTACGATGAGCCAGAGCTATCACCCGAACGCGATGGTCTTCCCTCTCGGGAGTGCCGCGTGGCCGACGGCAGTATGGTTTTCTTCAGACCGTACATTTTCGTACCACCACTACTAGCAATCATGTACAGTGGCTACATTTCTACCAAGTCCTTGTGAGGTATTGCAGAAAGAACTTCCAGCTTCTCATAGCTGTGTTACTGACCTGTACAAACTCAGTGAGTTGTTGAGAGGGGCGTCTTTGTAGTCTTAAAGGCATTCTTGACTAACATCAAGTCACTACATCCAGTTTCAAAGGTAGCTAACGCTCACGACGGTTACAGTTTGTATTTAAAGCAAACCTGATTTTCATCCATATACTGGCGGTCCTAGAGCCATTCCTATGCGATTGACGCAAAATTTCAGTAGACTTCATCTTTCAGATGTAGAAATGCGCCTATAAACATTCGTTTATGTCGCACATCTCCTTATTGGTATTACGATTTTCTTCCACCAGTGTACATTAAACGATATGTTTATACTCGTTAAAATATACAGTGTGATTTTTTCCATCGTGTATAAACTCTTGGAACTGATCGATGAGAGGATACGGAACAAAGTAGGTGTAATTGACTTCTGTCCGGAAATGTATAGTTTTCATGCATTTATTGAATCACATATTGTTACAGAGACTGCGCTCTGATACATGCTGTACATGCAGCCACAGCTACAGTACGTGTTGACAATGGTTTCCATGTGCCTCAAAGCATGCGTGTATGCGCCGTAGCATGTTCTGTCTTACACGTTCACATCGGCCAGCCTTCATCCGAACAGTGTCAAAGGCAGCACAGATACGCTGCTCCAGTGTTTCCACATCTGGCATGGGCTCTGCAGACACAATAATTGTGAGATGGCCCCATACCCAGAAATCGCACGGGTTCTGATGCAGTGAACGAACAGGGAATGCAACTGGAACCTATCGTCCGATCCATCGACCAGGGAAGACACGGTTGAGATGTGTCCGTACGTTAACGGCGAAGTGGGCTGGAGCACCATCATGTAGCAGCCACATAACCCTTGGAATTGTCAATGACACTACTGTGATCAGGGAAGGCAATATCACCCGCAAGAAACGCCGACAATTCTGGCCTGTTAAGCGACGTGGAATACAATAGCCAATTATCCCGGCCCACACATTCCGGATGTATTGATGCTGGTGATTCACTGTCACCAGAACATGCGGGTTCTACATACTATCCCACAGATGACTGTTATGAAAGTTGAAGATTCCACTCCGCGCAAAGGTGGCCACATCTGTGAACAGGATGGACCACACAGATCCTGGAATCGTGGTTGCCTGGTGAACAAACCAGAGGCAAAACTGCTCCGGATGTGGAAATTCTGTCGCTAGTAATCCCTGCAGATGCTGTTTGTGATAAGGGTAGCAAGGATTGTCGTGGAGAATGATCCACATGGTCGTCTGCCTTGGCTTGTATTGGCGGGCACCTGTTTGGCACTGACATGGTGGTCAGTTTCCACAGTGTTAATGATATTTTCCTCCAAGTCTGGTGTCCGAACATTTGGGGTATGCCCTTCATGATTTTCTGCTTCCTGAGACGACCATGTCTCAGACAAACGACAAAACGCTACTTATAACACTGAAAGCTGTTCTGTTGTTGCTGTCGGCGGCGTGGGAGGGGGGGTGGGGGGAAGATCTCCTGATACAACCTTGCTGCCCGCCGCCCGTTGCTATTTGCCCTTCCTGTAAGTAAACACCACGTCGGCAAGCTCTCGATTCGAAAACCACTATGTACAGAGCTGTATCACATCCAGTACAAGGTGAATCAGGGAGAGAAGTGAATCGGACACAACGTTATCAATTACTATGGCAGGAGACGGTGCTAGGGCATGGCGTATGAGGAACACTACCACTCTCTAGGCGGAAACCATGCGTATTGTAACTGTGACTGCCTGGTACAGCGCGTATTAGACCGCTGTCTCTGTAACAAAATATGATTGAATAAATGGTCTCTAGCGTGTAATAAGTTCGTTATACCGATTTTGTTCCTTATCGTCTCATCGATCAATCCCTAGAATTTGTACACGGTGGCAAAAATCACCTTATATAAATTTATGAACAATGTTATTTTGCACTATTATGTACGGGCTCTCGTGTAAAAAGTGAATCACTTCAAAATCATGCATTCACTAGCAATACCAACAGACTGGGTTAGTAACGGTCAGAAAAAACGTCTTTGAATTAAGTTTATATAATAACTGCTACCTGGTCACAAATATAGAAAAGCACAAATATAACAGTATTATGAGGGAAATCGACTCTCAAATCAAGAAGAATGCATGCACAATCATATCTAAGTTTCATATTATCGAAAATAAGGAATACGAAATTCACAAAAACAATCCCTTCGAGAAATTTGAATAATTGAATGTTTCCCACTTAGTTTGCAGTTGTGTCTACACCAAAATCACACTTACAGGAATCCGGTTCATCCCACTCTAACAGTCTGAGTGTGCCCACAAACTACAGACTGTACATCTGTACCATATTTCGCCATCCTCTCCGCTTCACAAACGAGTCACTTTTTCCCGTCAGTTTCAACGTCATCCGAATTGTCACCGAACAGGTTGTCAGTGTCATTGCCAGATGTACTCTCATCAAACACAGCAGCTGACTTCCTCCTGGGATCTACAATTTCCTTCCGAAGGATTGGTTTCCTCTTCTGAAAGGCGTCCGATTTTCCTTTCTCTACCTCACAACCTCAAAGAGTTTCAATAATTGTCTTCGTTGGAATGTTTAGTTAGGATTAGTGAATGCTGCCGTTTCTGTCCTTGTATCTTCTTCAGGGCGTTGCCAGTTCCTGGATTGGAGATATTTCTGCAAATGGTTTTCTTCTCTTTCAGATATTGCATCCTGGTTTTTGTCTGTGTTCTGGATATTTCGGCCAGAGAATCATAGAATGTGGACACATTTTCTTTACCGAAGTCGTGAATTCAGTTCATGTGAATTTATTCAGCCTTGCTTAGAGAAATGATGGACTTCCTCTTCATAAAACTCCATAACTATTCTTTACCAGAGATACGCGAAACCAGGTTTAAATTGTTAACTATTTTGTTTCTTTCTAAAATTTCATACGCAGCTTTTCCAAGATCCAGAGAACCAATCCCATAAAACATGTCTGCTAACTCCTTAATATGTTCTTAAATCTCGTTCTCCTGCTGAATAGTCAACACAGATTTGCGACCCATTTTATGGACTCCTCCGTTCCCTTATTCTCTCTTGCCGGCTGTTGTGGCCGAGCGGTTCAAGGCGCTTCAGTCTGGAACCGCGCTGCTGCTACGGTCGCAGGTTCGAATTCCGCCTCGGGCATGGATGTGTGTGCTGTCCTTAGGTTAGTTACGTTTAAGTAGTTCTAAGTCTAGAGGACTGATGACCATAGTGCTTAGAACCATTTGAACCTTATTCTCTCTTGAAGGGTGCTGACATGATTTCCTTTTTGTTTTGCCATTGACGCTATAGATTCTCCATCACTGAGAACATTAATAGCATCTTGCAGCTGCTCCCGTGTTCTTGTGGCTTTATTCAAAATTCTTTTAGTATTCCTTCCAATCTAAATGAGAGTAAATTCAGAATCATTATCACGTGGGGGAATGCCAGTTGCGGAGGCAATGCTGGCCACGTTGACCGCCATAATCCTCACCTGTAAGTGACATATCTCTTGCAATTAGTAGAAACATTACTGTTCAGATTACACATCAGATTGTCACGATGATATAGTATGCACAGTCAAGTTTTAAATCATAACTATTCTACGAATTAATAATAAGAGTATTAACACTTAACTTGCTTAACTCACACGGCTAGACTTAGAAGAAAATAGATGAAACCTATACAAATGTCTTGATTGTAATCAGAACTAACAGACAGTAGGTTGACAGAGTTTCGTTACTTCTTACTGCTATTCCGTAGATGGCAGAACCAACCAGAGCGCAACAGAGCGAATTTTTTACTACCATGTCAAGGGACCGTTATTGTGTGCATGACAAGGTTTCACCCCATCTCCTCTACAGCTTGCAATTTCTGGAATTTCTTTCCCTGTCCTAGATTTTTCTTGTTACTTGTTCTCTGTAAATTACCTGTGAACTCTGGAAACTGACAGATATATAAAAATGTGATCTACAAAAGAAATAAGTGAAATAAAATTTTGTAACTTCTTTACGTTTACAGTAATGAAGTTCGGTTTATTTCTCGTACCTGCAATCATATCTTTATGTACCTGTCAATTTCCAGAGCTCATAGGTAATTTACTGAGAATAAATAACGAAAAATATTTCATAAAAGGAAAGAAATTCTAGAAATAACAATCTATTTTCAGCACTAACTAAACAAAAATATCATTAAAAATTGACGAATGGTAAGGGCTCCCGGGGAGGAATGGGTACTGCTGAAATATGAAAAATGGCAGGTGCTATAGCAGTCAAGAAGCTAGAGGGAGTCTCCAAAATGTCTGGGAAACAGAAGGTACACTACAAGATTGTAAAATACCATTACTTCACCCAGTTCACATAAAAGGAGATAAAACTGCAGCCAACAACTGTAGAGGAATTCACCTCCTTCCAGTGACTTTCAAACTTCTTTTAAAAGCGTTACGAAACGGGCTGAAAAGTCGGCTGGATCAGCAATAAGGAGAGTACTGATGACGGTTTAGGAAAGGACGATCCTGAATTAAAGAAATTTATCTGAAATTTATAATCAGGTATAGAGAAATGAGATCAGACAGCATTTATTTACCATTTGCAGATTCAGAAAAGCATATGATTCGACTGGTAGGGTAATGCTATTCAGTATCTGAACAAATCAGTGGTAACCACAGAATACTCACTGACAAATACAAAATACAAAATTAAATTTTTAGGTGATACTTTCAAGGTTTTTGACATCAAAACTGGGATAACAAGAGGAGATGGAGTGTCCGATTGTCCGCACTGCTGTTCAACTGTGTACTAGAAAAGGTAATAACGAAATGGAGGAAAAGATCTGAAGAGAGGATTTTAAAAAATCGCAATTGGGAGAAAGACTATAATCTGAGTTTTAATTGTCTGCCTTTTGCCGACGATCTTTCAATCTTAGTTGAATCTACAGAAGACGCAACACTGCAGACAAATCTCCTACGAGAGACAGCTTCAAAACACGTTCCACATCATTACGAAGTGTCGTATTCATCATCTATGGAACATGTACTAATCTAATCTAATCTAATTAAGGCCTACGTATATGTTTTGAAAAAAAACGGAGTACTTGAAGGAGGCACCTAAATACATAGAAACTGACTACAAAACTTAAGTATTTATGTGAAGAAACACACTCAAATGCTTTGGACAAAGAAGCTATCTTAGTAAGAACAAGGCAAATGGATATGACTTTGGAACTAACAAAAATCTATATAACAAGAAATCTATGCCTGTAAATACCAAACTCTAGCACTACAACACAGTTACTAAGCCAGAATGCCTAAATGCTTAAACCATTAGATGGAACAGAATATAGGGAAAGAAAAAAAATCAGGAAAATTTTTGGGGCTAAAAAATGAAAATGGAAATTACGAAGTAATAAAGAACTTTATGAAAAAATAGAACCAATATCCGATTCTATGAGGAAGGAAAAGGTCGTATTCTGTGGATACTTAAAAAGGCTTTAGGAAAAGAGGCTAACAAAAGCATTTTTAATTCTTTTTTGACAGAAACCCAGAAACGTCAATGACGTGGATCAAAGAAGTTAAAGCAGCCTGAGAGTAATGGAAATAACAATAGAAGAAATAGGAGGAAGAGAGAAGTCCAGAGGAAAAGTGAAAGGTTTTTATTGTCTTACAGGAGAAACAAAGAAAACACAGTCGCGGTATGGACAGAAGAAAGAAGAGAAAAAGACAGAGAAAGAATGAACAACAATTGGAAAGAAAGAAATAAAGAAAGAAAGGAAAAAAGAAAAAAGACGTAAGTAATTTCGTGTGGTTTTTATTAGGCCAAACTAATAATAAAAAATGCACTGCTGCGACGGGGTGGGTGCGTCATGACCCCGAGAACGCCCTCACTCCCACACCTTTTTTGATCTGTGCCTTCCATTTCAGTCTTGTGGACAGCCACACAGTTCCACTGGAAAAGTCCGTAGCCACTGGCTCACTGCGCCTTGAATGCGCCCGCCGAGCCGTGCTTCTGTTTGAGTGGCCTATATGGCAGGCGCTTTCTGTGTGGGGGGGCAAACGATGCGCGGCATGCCTCTCAAAGCGTTCACGTTACAAGATACACGTAACGAGGCAGGATTTCGCAGCGGAGCCCCACCCCACTCGGTCCGCTTTCGTGAACCCGAGCGGCTGACAGCAGACAGGTGGCCGGGTGGTTGGCGGGAAGGCCGCAGCGGTCGCTCCGCGCACAAACAGGTCCGATGATGGAGCGTGTTTCATTAGTCGGTGTTTGGGCAGCTGGCGCGCAGAGTCTGGGAAACATAACAAGGTATCGCCGGGCAGTGGCCGTGGCCAGCGGCTTGCGGGAAGACAAACACGCGGCGGTAGCCGGGAACAATGCGCCACTGTGCGCTGCCATTGTGCCAGCCGGCAGCCGCCTGAGCATCTGCCGCACAAAGCGATTCTGCTTCCACCGCCAAGGAGGCCGGCCAGCGCGGCAGGGCCTACCGATTGCTACAAACCGACAAGGCTACCGGTCGTGTAACATAGTCCCAAGTGTCCGAATAACTGCTTTAAGTAATGAATCAATACAAATTTTAAAATATTTGTATTACACACAACCGTTTGTGAATATTGCAGCATCAAGAAGGAAATTTCCACACATCAGGGACATGACAATACATAACTGATTAGAATTACAGAATTCCGTACGTTGTGAAGCTGTCGGTGTCTCTAGACGTCGTAGCATGAGCGAGTGGATATGTTGTTGAAGGACACTATGCCATACAGTTTCTTTGTGCACCCACGAAGAATTGACGTTGTGAAGCAGCTGAATGGGTTAAAAATAAATAAATCGCCAGGTCCTGATGGGATTCCAATTCGGTTTCACAGAGAGTACTCTACTGCATTGGCTCCTTACTTAGCTTGCATTTATCACGAATCTCTTGCCCAACGTAAAGTCCCGAGCGACTGGAAAAAAGCGGAGGTGACGCATGTGTATAAGAAGCTTAACATCGGTTTGTTCCAGGATTCTCGAACATATTCTCAGTTCGAATACAATGAATTTCCATGAGACAGAGAAGTTGCCGTCCATCCATCAGCACGGCTTTAGAAAGCATCGCTCCTGCGAAACGCAACTCTCCCTTTTTTCACATGATATCTTGCGAACCATGGATGAAGGGTATCAGACGGATGCCATATTCCTTGACTTCCGGAAAACGTTTGACTCGGTGCCCCACTGCAGACTCCTAACTAAGGTACGAGCATATGGGATTGGTTCCCAAGTATGTGAGTGGCTTGAAGACTTCTTAAGTAATATAACCCAGTACGTTGTCCTCGATGGTGGGTGTTCATCGGAGGTGAGGGTATCATCTGGAGTGCCCCAGGGAAGTGTGGTAGGTTTGCTGTTGTTTTCTATCTACATAAATGATATTTTGGATAGGGTGGATAGCAATGTGCGGCTGTTTGCTGATGATGCTGTAGTGAACGGGAAGGTGTCGTCGAGTGACTGTAGGAGGATACAAGATGACTTGGACAGGATTTGTGATTGGTGTAAAGAATGGCAGCTAACTCTAAATATAGATAAATGTAAATTAATGCAGATGAATAGGAAAAAGGATCCTGTAATGTTTGAATACTCCATTAGTAGTGTAGCACTTGACACAGTCACGTCGATTAAATATTTGGGCGTAACATTGCAGAGCGATATGAAGTGGGGCAAGCATGTAATGGCAGTTGTGGGGAAGGCGGATAGTCGTCTTCGGTTCATTGGTAGAATTTTGGGGAAGATGTGGTTCATCTGTAAAGGAGACCGCTTATAAAAACTAATACGACCTATTCTTGAGTACTGCTCGAGCGTTTGGGATCCCTATCAGGTCGGATTGAGGGAGAGGGAGCACATAGAAGCAATTCAGAAGTGGCTGATAGATTTATTACTGGTAGGTTTGATCATCACGCGAGTGTTACGGAAATGCTTCAGGAACTCGGGTGGGAGTCTCTAGAGGAAAGGAGGCGTTCTTTTCGTGAATCGCTACTGAGGAAATTTAGAGAACCAGCATTTGTTGCTGATTGCAGTGCAATTCTACTGCCGCCAACTTATATTTCGCGGAAACAAAGATGAAGTAAGAGAGATTAAGGCTCGAACACAGGCATATAGGCAGTAATTTTTCTCTCGTTCTGTTTGGGAGTGGAACAGGGAGTGAAGATGCTAGTTGCGGTACGAGGTACCCTCCGCCACGCACCGTGTGGTGGATTGCAGAGTATGCATGTAGATGTAGATGTAGCAAGAGGAACTGCACGAACAAGTAGACGAACGACATGATCGACATGGTCAGGTGAACATTCAGGCCAGGGAAGCAGTGGTCCTCCGAGTTCTTCAAAGAAGGATTACACATTTCTTGCCACATGTTGCTGTGCACTGTCCTATTGAAATATATCGTGTGGAGCAGCATGAAAGATGGGCAGCGCTTTGGACTGTAAAATCTCCCTTATGTAGTTATTGCTGTTTACATTGCCTTCAGTAAGTATGAGTTGAGATCGCACGTTAGTAAACAGCATCACAAACCATCACGCTTGACGATAGTCCACTATGGCATTCAACAGTGCAGTCTGCCTTACTGCATTCACCACGGTAGTGTCCAATACAAATTTGGCCATCACTGTAAGATGAACTGAAGTGGGACTCATCTGAAAACACTAAAAACACTACATTTTGACAGCTAGAATCCCGTTGCAGTCTGACATGTTGGTAGATTTTGCTAAATGGAAGCTGCGCAGTGGCGTGCGTGTCAAAGTTCAGCACTCAGCTGACGCCGTCGAACTGTCGATGCAGTCATCTCCACACCCACTGGAGAACGCTAACGTCGAGACAGCACTGCGAACGATGATTTTCTGTCAGTCACGAAGATACCGACAAGATGTGGCTAATATCACGCTTCGGTCACATTGTGTGGTCCAGTATTGGCTCACTACTATATACCACACTTTTCTATCCAATGGTTCCATACATACATCACCGTCATAGTAGCGTGCTTTTTGCCTTTCATGATGTCTCCCAGGGAGCATTCATTCCATCCCATCATAAACCACTCAAATACTCGTACGACGCCTTTTGTCGTCGACGAGGCATACCGACACTCGCACCGTTCCACTTCGTTTGACGCCACGACCTGGCGGGGGCTAACACTGACATTTCAAGCTGCGCAAAAGAAACTGCTGCTTGCCCTACGTGCATGCCATCTCTCATCATTTTAGCTACTGTTCTATACATCCTCCGATTCTGGAGTGGTTCGGACCATCCCTCCCCAGTGTTGCAATTGAAGGGGCGGGCACGGTTCGCCTGGGTACATCGTTGGATACAGTGGAGTAGGGAGCGGGTGCCTTAAAGTCGTCCAACGTATCATCATCAAAACAACTTCATTAAAACATTCATTTATTCGTTATCAAGTACAACAATCGTGATGATACTTGGAGAAGCTAAAGTCTACTACATGTAAGTGGTACCTGGCCTGCGGAGAGGTGTGACTGTCAACAAGTGGCCTAGAGGCATGCAGTGCAGTATGGCTGGTGGAGCGACGACGCCAATGAGTCTGAAAGACGCTGACCACAGTAACCACAGCAGCGGATTAGCTGCGCAGCATGGGGAAAGCTTCAAAAGCGGTAAGCCATCTGGCAAATCCCTTTAAATTTGATATGAGAATTACACTGTACTAAGAGGAGAATGAGGAGGCGGAATATTACAATAAAGGCTTATAAAAGCGAACTGGACTGCAATGACTGTAGTAATGACCTCTATCTAATGTCATATTGTAAAGAAACTGGTTCTCTACTTCTAAAAAAAACCTTTTAAATAATAAAACATGACCTATACAAGGAATCTGATTACCCCTGATAGTTATGGACGGAAAAAAAATGGCATTGTCTTTGTCAGAACGTGCAGAATATTATGTGAGACCAATAAGACGTCAATTTTAATCTAAATATGGTATGCCAATGTTTACGTACGAAAAAAATAAATTAGGTAATTCAGTACAATTATTTTATAGATGCGATAAATCACTTTAACGGGGGCCAAATGAACAATTAAAGGCAATACAATTCCAGTAAACCTGCAAAAGTAAAAACAAATTATTGCAGGGGCCTACATAGACATCGCGCATCTGCTAGATGCCCACGAAATACGTAATTTTGTTTTGAATCTGACAGCCAATGAGAAAATAGGTGCAGTTTTCAAGCAGTAATGGCGGACAGCATCAGCTGGTTATACACGTAATTTTATGGTAGCTAATTTTACTACACAAAAAATAAAATATGTACTCCCTCTAAAAGAAGTTACAAATAAACATTAAAATAAAATTATAATGAGCAGCAAAATGTCTGACAGGTATTTTGAAAGAAAACTATTAACTGAACTTTAATTTGGCGGGTTTTTAATACTGTCAACAAGACGAAATAATAGAAAGAATATTTATTGTAACTAAACAAAATAGAGATATTGTGACAGTAATTTTAAAATAGTTAATTTAACTACAATTGTCTTTAATTTTGAAATGAGAGAGAGCGTAATAATTTTCTTTCAATGTCTTAACTGTTGCTGCAGGCCGCGCGATGACGTCAGCGGTGGTCCACGCGGGCGATGTGTGAAGTAAATCCTGGTTCGTGGCGTGAAGCTAATGATGGATCCTCCTGTTTCATTAATATTGCAGATACGGCGGTTGTCCACGTCTCCGTCGTAGTCCAATCAGCTGGCAGCACTGACGCGATAATAATAGTTCCAGTGTGTGCGTTGTCGTTACGCACGCGACGTTTTATTATTAAAAGTTTATTAATCACGCGGTGCGGGTAGGTCGGAATTACGCAATGTCTTTAGTATTAACAATATATATCTGGTTAATACCAATACTTCGCACAGTGCTTTCACCGTGTTGCCACAGGAAAACAGTCACATGTGTTTATCACTATAACAGTCCGTTAAACATCAGTTCAATTCACGTCGTCGTCCTTAAGACAGTTTGGACGATATAATAAATGTTTCTTGATCAAATCACAACACTGTTCTTTTACTCAACATTTTGGTTTGTTCCACTTTCTCGCAATTTCTAACGGTTAGTGTCTCCACACGATAATGGTGTCTCATTCATGGCTAATTGTCACAAGTTCACACAGTTTGTAAAACCGTCACCGCAAACACTCGATATACTTTTCAGGTTTTACTGTTCACTTACTATTGCACGATCTTCTATTAACACACTCCGTGTATCACCATCTTTCACGCCGAACTTTGCCAGGTTTTTCCACCCGCGAACCGGCCACGTACCACAACAACTCGCACGCCTTCTATCGACAGTCCTTCGCTCTCTCTCTAACACAGTACTTCTACTAATCTAACCAAAGAATTACAAAGCATATATTCGTACAATATAAAATATAAAACAGCAGCAAAATGAATGAAGAAACAATGTGACGTATTAACAGATAAAGAATAGTTGAAATAAATGATACATACGTGCTATGACAAGGTAATGCACAAAAGAAAAAAAATATTATCGATTTTCGGGGAAAGCAATGTCTTTACAATATCTCAACTACATTTAACATAGTGTAGATCATCTTCTTCTTCTTTGCTTCCTGAGAGTGCTTGGGACAGGGCACACGATGGATCTGGGACAGGCAAGGAAAGTGTGTGATATAACGAAAAAGCGGACGGGCACAACCAGTAGGGACTCTGAAATTCTTACAGGACAGCTAATGTATTGAGTGTGAAAGTTGCATCGCCAGACGAGCCCAAGGAAACCCGTGCTACTGTTCATTTACAATTTGTCTCTAGCCTTGCAGTGCTGAGGGGAGGAAATTTTATCAATGGGAAAATGGCGCACGGCCATGTTCTGAAGAGTGCAGATTTTTTACTTCCAGTCGACCTCCGATGTGTGGCTAGTTGCTTTGTGTCGAAATGCATGACCGGTAAAAGTGCTTATGATGTCAGGAAGACAGAACATAGGGAGAAGGTTTTTTTGGGAAAGAGGCGTGGTTGGAAAAGTCATTGAGGTTTTAACATGATGCATTTTTCTTGGTTAGATTTTTCTGGAAGAAGCAGTCATGCCAATGGCGGTTTGGGTGTTCTTATACAGCGATTGGCGGTCATGTCTTGTTATGAGGGAAGGAATGATAATCATTTGGAGATGGAGGCGAGTGTGCACGGAACAGTTCACCCAGAGATGGAGACGAAGGCGGATCTAGGAGTTCGCCCCAGATCCAGAGCTCTCATCGATGGAGCCGTGTCAAATGGCTCAAATGGCTCTGAGCACAATGGGACTTAACATCTGAGGTCATCAGTCCCCTAGAACTTAGAACTACTTAAACCTAACTAACCTAAGGACACCACTCACATCCATGCCCGAGGCAGGATTCGAACCTGCGACCATAGCGGTCGCGCGTTTCCAGACTGAAGCGCCTAGAACCGCTCGGCCACACCGGCCGGAGGAGCCGTGTCACTTGCCCGGTACCTAAAACTACATCATACTTCGCAAGCCATTTAATGATGCGATGCGGAGGGTACTTTCGGTACCACTATCAGATCCCTCCTACCCTGTTCCACTCGTGAATAGTGAGTGTTAAGAATTATTGTCGGTAAGCCCCTGTATTGGCTCTCATTTCTCGAATTTTCTCCTCGTGGTTAATACGCAAGATGTATGTGGGGGGAAGTAATATGTTGTCTGACTCCTCCTGAAAAGTGCTGTCCCGAGATTTCAATAGGAAATCTCTTTGTAATGCACAACGCCTCTCTTGTAACGTCTGCCAATGGAATTTGTTTAGCACCTCCGTAACGCTCTCTCGCCAGCTAAATGATCCTGTGACGAAACGCGCCACTCTTCGTTGGATCTTCTCTATCTCCTCTATGAGTCCTATTTGGTAGGGATCTCAGATAGATGAACAATGCTCAAGAATCGAACGAACAAGCGGCTTATATGCCACTACCTTCGTGGGAAAGTTTATATATCCTTAAGATTCTTCCGATGAATCTGAGTCTTGTGTCTGCTTTTCCCACTCTCTGTTTTATATGGTCATTCCACTCCTCTGGACAGTTACGTCAAGATATTTTACGGCAGACGCTGCCTCCAGCTGCTCGTCATCAATAGTGTAGCTGTACAGTACTGGATTCCTTTTCCTGTGTATGCGCATTATGTTACATTTATTTACGTTCAGGGTCAATTGCCAGAGCCTGCACCATTCATCAGTTCTCTGCAGGACATTCTGCAAATTCTTACTATCTTCTGGCGCTGTTACTTTGGTACACAGACAACTGCATCATCTGCGAATAGCCTTAAAGGGCATCCGACGCTTTCTAGTAGATCATTTAGGTATATTGTAAACAGCAACGGTCCTATGATACTCCCCTGTGATACTCCGGATATTATCTTTACATCTGTAGATTTAGTTCCGTCAAAAGCGACGCGTTGAGTTCTATCTGCAAGAAAGTCTTGAATCCAATCGCAGGTCTGCTCCGATACTCCGTAAGCTCGTATGTTTTTCAGTAAACGGCAATGCGGGACGGTGTGAAATGCCTTACTGGAATCAAGGAACACGGCATCAACCTGAGCATCGTTGTCCACTGCGCTGTGAATATCATGGAGGTACGAGGCCAGCTGAGTTCCGCAGTATCTCTGTTTGCGGAATCCATGTTGATTTTTATAGAGGAGATGTCCAATTTTCAAAAACGTCATAATTCTTGAGCATAATACATGTTCCATATTTCTACAGCAGATCGACGTTAACGATATAGGTCTATAATTTTGTGGATCTGTCTTACGGCCCTTCTTAAAAACGGGAATGACCTTGCGCTTTCTTCCAGTCGTTAGATACGTTTCGTTGCTCAAGCTATCTACGATAAATTACTGCTAGAAGGGGAACAGAAAAACAGTTGTGACAGCAGTGCCCTTTGCAATTCATACTGATAATTCACGGTGGGCATTACTAGCAGCACCGTAACTGTTGGACAGCCCTTGGTCAGAATTTAGTAAGCTCATGCTGTTACCTTTCTCAAGTTCAGCAGTACTTTGCTAGAATCATGTGTTTAGCAGGCCAGCGGTCGTCCCTACAGTCACTGTGATCGTTTAAACTCAAGCTCGTGAGTCGTTTTTTGGTCATCAGTTGCATCCAAAGGGCACCTTCTCGAGACCTCCGAGTAACTCTGAAAACCATCAGGTTCACTTGGTGTAATCCAAGCAGTGCAACTTTGTAATATTAACTGAGGTTGTTATTTAGATGCGTTTCATGTTTTTGTCTTTAACTTGTTCCTGTTAAGGGGAGCTGGAATGCAGTAATGCGACAATGTTAAATTAAGTGACTTGGCTTTCCTGTGTTTCAGCAACCACTGTAGCCATTGACATGAAACTTTTACAGGGAATTAAACTTTATGTTTTGAGTCTACTGAACTAAAATAATTGCATTTCAACCACTGATTTCGCATATACAGTTTTTTAATTACACACTTAAAATTTTGTGTATGTTATCCTAAATAATTTTAATTATACATATCTTCACGTTCTTCTTTTACTTCAGTAGACTCAGGATATGTATGTTATTACTCTCTGAAAATTTGAATACTCTACTCGACGTTGTTTCTCAGATTTAGGGGAAAAGCAACAAAAAATATAAAATTTCAGGAACGGTTTCTAAAGTTTCAAAAGAGTATAACTCACCTAATATACGCTTAATTATTTTATTTTTAGTCACTCAGAAGCACCTTGCACCATATTTTATATCATCCTCTTGATCTTTTTCCAAGTTTATTCTTCTTTTCTTCTTTCTGGACTCCTTAGTGGCCAACTGTGCTGCATACTCTGTTTTATCAATGCGAACCTTGTCCATCCGTTCAAATTCTCTGATACACTTTGCGCCAGGATTAATTCCCATATGCCTTCACCCTACCTTCACCCTACCAAAGTTGCCATTATTGAAAGCAATAACAGCGTCATTAACCCCCCACTGTAGTGTCTTCATTCAAACAAAAATAATTTTTAGTAAGCGAGTCCATATAAGATTATTGAAAGACTCACTGGGGTTTTGAGTTTGACCATGTCTTCAGTAATTCCCGATTTTCCAGGTCTGTGCAAATAGGTTTTATGATATCCACGACTGCTGCTGGGATGGAAAGTTTATGGTTGTATGCACTGTTTGAGTACTGGGCATTGCGGTAATTGCACCATGAATCAGGTCCAGGAGGGCAAAGGTGATGTACTGGTTTTTCATCAGTTGACAGTCTATGGAAGAAGATAGTCCATACCGCTTGCTTCAATTTCAACAATTCCTTAGTGTTATTTCTAGTGGCCATCCCATAATCCTGCTGTAGTTTATCAATCATTTTGTCTCGCAGCCTGCCTCTTACGGTTTTACCATCAGAAAGTTTCTTGTCTCTCAAACTTTCTTTCAACTTCCTCGACCTGGTGCCTGCCCCCTTCTGGACATGCCCAACACATTCCAGTTTTTTGATAATCTTCTTACCATAAGGCTGAGCGGCTACTACACTGTTATATGCTTTTGAGTCTCCATCACCTAAGAATTTAGTGTAACACACTTCCCTTTCGTTCACAGATCAATTAAAAATTTCAATAGCAGCAGAGGCCTCCATACCACCACTTGTTCCTTCATAATTTCTGTCACAGATATGCCCTTCTTAATTCGCCGATTTACACTGATAAGAATGTTTGATTAAAATCGGGAAATCTATTACCTTCCCAGTATCCACATTGGCCACTGTAAAAAGAATTCTGGAAACTATAGCCGCACTCTGCCAAGTGCCATCACAAGCTACTGGCATGTCAGTCATACCATTATTTATTTCAACAGCTTCGTTTGCAGCACCCTTCATCGACTCACATGCTACAGATTCAACAACAGTACCAATAAATCCTGCATACTTCTCGATTTTACAAGTTGGGCGTGGCACTCATTGTTTCTGCTGTAGTGTGTTCTTTGCCAATAGCTCTAAACCCATAAAACCACCTAACATTTACTTCAAAATAATTATCGTTACACTTATCAGAATTCCAAAATGAATGAGTATATTTACAACTGGCACAATTAATGATAATTTTCCTGGCTAGTCCATTTGATATCTTTATGTCCATTTCATATCTTTATGTAAACTAACTGGCCCTCCACATATTTTACAACACATACATTCACCTAACAACCTTATTAGGATCTGTAAATGTATCAGAATGTAACCTAAACTACCACTTACAACACTTTCGTTTTGAGAAAACTGTGTGCCACAACGTTTTATTTTAATCTTCGAAGCACTAATTGGTGTTTCTCTAAATACTGACGAGTTTTCCTGTATTTCATTGTCTGTAACTTGTGATCTAACGGGGGAGTTGTGGCGTCCTGGAAATATTCCAAGTTCGGAGTTGGCGATGTCCGCGAGGTCCCGTCATCGACGGACCACATAGCGTGGCCGGGTTGCCGTGAAGTCCGGCGTCAGGCCCCGGCGGCGCCTGTGACCAAGGCCGCGCTGCGGCCGGTCCTGGAAATTCCCGCTGTCTTTAGTCAGCCATGGTGCCGACCGAACTCGGGCCGACCCCCAGAGCTGAAGTTGACATCTGGCGGCGAACGGATGACTCCTGCGAGCTGGAACAGACTTCCGGAATCGTCACCTATGAAGATTGAACATTCGGACGCGGACCACGTCCGTCCTCAGATCCGAACTGCTTCCTAATGGCTTCTGTCCGTTGCTGCCTGCGCTCCACTATTTATATCCGGCAGGACGACGTTTTTTTACCTTCGGTGGCAGCTTCTTGTTATTACCCCCGCAGTATATTGCAGTGTAACTTAGCGTGCTGGCCTCACTTCTCCTTACTCAGCACTCTCCAGCCTTCGCTTGGCGCTCGGTCTGTGTACGCCCTTGCGTCAGCCTGTTGGTAGACTGCAACTGTCAGCAAGGCTATCTGCGCCGCGCTTACTTCGCAATGCCGCGATCGCCTGCTGCCTCTGTTTTGCCATTCTCCACTGTGTGAAGCAACGCTTACTACATGTGGCCGCAACAGAATATTTATTTAATTTCAGGTTATTTAAATGTAAATCCAGTATTTCGAGTGCGTTTTAATATTGGCTTGAAGACATGGCAGGAGCACTCTAGCCAATCACAGCATTCATTAATGGAGAGACGGTATGGAAGTGGGGGAGGAGCATGCAGTACAGGAGAAGACACGAGAGGCAGTTCGGAACAGTGCGGCGTGAGGGACAGTCGCACAGGACACGGAGAGTCCGGGACAGTACGGTGGGGCAGACACTTGGAGAGTGTGGAGCGGTTTGCGCGTCGTCGCGGCAGATAGAAATACTTCGTAGTGCCGACTTGTGCACTTGTGAGAATTCCGTGGCTTCTACAGCGAAGACGTAGTCTGCATTTAGAAGTGAATATCTCGTGAGCTATGTTGTTCTTCATAACTAATTACGTGCAGTAGGAATCTATTGTTTCCCTGTGTTCAACTTATGTTTCATTTAATTGCTGGACCATCGACACCCGCAAGTGTTTACAGAAATATACCACATTCTCAAAAGTACTTCTACTACCGTACTCATCATTTAAAGTTGTTTAGACAGTAACTGCAAATTTTATTTAATTGCTGCCTTTCCTTTATCAATTTCTACGTTACATTCGCAATTTGCCGAGTGATAGGAACCTATGACCATTCGATTCATGTGTATATTCACATTGCATACTGGAGACTCAGCAGTATTTGACTTGTAATAGACAAAACTTTTAATATTTCAACACTAAGTCAGAGCGTTCGTAGTTGAGGGCCACTATCACACCATTTCATTTTAATATTATTAGAAAGGCCGCAATTGGGGACTCGTCCGAGATTTGTGCCCTGCAAACAGGCAATTCCTTTGCTCTCTGTTATTCATCGTACTTTGTGAAGTGTAAAAACCTTTGCAAAACCAGTAGAGATTTCTTTAGAGTGAACCTCTCACAAAACACAGTGTGAGATCGGTTTTTTTCTGCAAATAGGTTTCTGGAGATAGTGAAATTACGTCGTAATTTTCACAACTAACACATGCTATGGATAGAGGCCCCAGTCTATCACGTTAAAGGCAATTTGTGTGGGGGCTCAGAATCTAAATAAGTTGATTGCAGGGAACAGTAGCAGTTAGCACGTTTAACGGACAGCTGTATCGGATACAATTGGAACATGCGGTAACGGGCGGCAGCTATGGTTACATCAGTCGTCTTCTTCAGAGGCGGGCGCAGCTCAACAGCAGTACCGCGGTAGCTTCTTTCAGTACTACAGTGCAGTCTTCACCGTCGACTTCCACTACAACCGACAGCATCACCATGGCAGAGGGAACCATCTCAGATCAGATAAGTGCCTGCGCAAATAGTGAGATAGTGTTTAGCTCTGAAGTTCAGGCTCCACTTACAGATCTCGCGAATATAAAACAGTCACCTGGTATGGGTAATTCTGAAAACGGAAGTAAGCCGGTTAGTCCGAAATCAGAGGGCGAAAGTGTAACTAGCAGGAATTCAGGAAAGGGGAATGAATCTGGGGGAGATATGATGTCTCAGCTAATGCAAATGATCCAGGGATTGGGAAATAATATAAATACAATGGCAAATAATATCAGTACAATTCGAACAGATATGGGCACGTTGCAAACATACGAATACAATTCGGACTGATATGGGTACAATGCGAACTGAAATAGATTCCGCTGTGAAAAAGGTAGTTGAAAAATTATGGGTAACCTCGAAAAAGCAATTGATGATAAATTAAAATGTGTCCGAGTGGATATGAGGAAAATTACAGACGAAGTTGTAATAGTAAAATAAAATCGAATTAGTGGAAAAAGATCTTGGGGAGAAATGGATAAGACACAGACGGAACTTGGGGGCAAGGTAAGCGACTGTATAAAAGCGCAAGATTCTCATAAAAGCGATATAAATTTAGCATTTAGTGACATTGCCAATCGTGTAGGTGAGGGGGAGAAAGATGTGAGCAAGTCTTGTATCACTATTGAAAATCAATTTAAAAAACGAATGCAACAGATAAAAAGTGATTTAAATTCGTTAGTCTCCCAGCAGGCCACGACGGTTATAAATATCCCTTGGGCAAATACCGGATCTGTAAAATGATACACAGATGACGAAAGATATCACCCAGTAAATTTCTTGGCCGCGTGTAGGGACACTTTTGTTCACGGCATGTCGGACGAAGCGAAAATAAAATACGTTAAACGGCATTTGGAGGGAGACCCACAGTCTTGGGAAAATGTTAAATGTAGTTCCTCCGAACCATATGAAGAGTTCGAAAAGTGTTTTTTGAGTAAATTTTGGAGCGAGACGCGGATCCAAAATAAATTCTTAAACGGACCTAGTTACAGGTACGGTAATGGGACGATGAGAGACTTTTGCACGCGCGAACTTGGAAAACTTATGCATGTGAAAAATCCGTTGTGGGTTTAACGGAAATCACCACGTTAGAAAGACGATTACCCGAAGATTTGCAATGGGATCTTGTCCATACTCCATGTGATTCCGTGGACGAATTTCTAGAATTCGTAGAAAAATTAGAGAGGGCTTTGAAGTTCAAACCTCAGAGCAAACCGGGTGGTAGTTATCAAAATGGGAATCCAGATAATCACCACCAAAATAACAATCATGAGAGAAATCGAAGGAATTCTCAGGGAGATAGTAGCTGGAATGAGCGGAATGGTCAGATAACTTCCATGAACGGGATCCGAGTAAAGAATGCAGATCTGACGGGATAAATTCGCGCGAAGTGCAGTCGCGCAGCAACCAGTCGGGAAACTGATGTTCGCCACGTCTCAGGTCCGGGGATGGCGATCTAAACAGGCGATGAAAAGGACTGGAGGTAATGGCAGAAATGTTGATATTTTTGGAGAAAGGCATCAAATATGTAATATGGAGTATGCTAAAGAGGAAGGCTTTATAGGGGGCTCTTTCAATAAAAGCATGCAGTAACGGCGGAAGCATAGATTTATGACAGATTTAAGTAAAAGTAATGGGAATAAATATGTGGGGAATGATGTAAGTTAAAAGTGTGTAATGAATGAGTCTGTGAATGATGATGAATGGAAAGACTCAGTGGTTCAAAAAGAAGTTAAAGAGGAGATGAATTTTGTGAAAGCAAATTGTGTCGAGAGTTCTGAAGAGGTATTAGCAAATAGTAGCAATGGCAGTAAGGAAGGTGTTGTAGTAACAAGTATTTGTGAGTCAGCCAAAAGCGTCGATGTTAGTGAAGGCGGCGTAGCTTTGGTCTCGCCAGCTGCAAGTGAGGGGTGATTATGTTTCGACGGAAAGCAATGTTACTAAAGGAGGCTTAGCATTGGTCTCGCCAGCAGTTGAAGTTAAAAATGTATCTGCGGAGGTAGATGATTTCTGTTCAAAGAAACAGAGTAATGGTAATTTATGTAATAATGTAAGCCGCGCGGGATTAATCGAGCGGTATTGGACACTGCAGTCATAGTCTGTGCGGCTGGTCGCGGCGAAGGTTCGAGTCCTCCCTTGGGCATGTGTGTGTGTGTTTGTCATTAGGATAATTTAGGTTAACTAGTGTGTAAGCTTAGGGACTGATGACTTTCGTAGTTAAGTTCCATAAGATTTCATACACATTTGTACATTTTTTGTAATAATGTAAAAGCTCCTGGTATTGATACTTCGGAGGAAGGAATTTACGTGTTTCTGGTCACGAATGAAGGCGAAACGAAACTTACTGATGAATGTGTGAATCTAAAACGTGTGTCAGAGTGTGAAAGTGAGAATGAATGTAAAATAGGATTGGAGCTTAATCTGGATGAAAGGTGTGTAGAAATGGCAGTGTGTGCTGAATTTTGTCCGATCACAGCGGAATGTAGCAAGTCTGGAAGTCCCAAAATTTGACCTCGAGTTAATAGCAATTTGTGTAATGTAGCGATGGAGGATAAAGTTGTGTACGATTCACGTAAAGTTAATTTGTCGATGGAGGAAAGTAAGGTTTCTGATGTGAATTTTTGTAGTGATTTAAATGGTGTATCAGTAGATAAGGTTCCTGAGAGGAATATTTATGGCGATGATGGTTTATGCATCGATGTATTATTTCAGAAAGATAAAGCTTTTAAAAGTGAATTGATGTGTGATTTTGTTAAAGCTGCAAGTGTCGATGTTTTGGAGGAGAAAAATAGTAAATTTGTGCTTGCTGTGGGCAGTGAATCGGCGAAATGTGTGGAAGAACTAACAGAAAATTCAGAAAGGGCTGAAGTAAATAGTGTGGATGGGGATGGTTGTGTAATGGAGTTCATACGAATTGGTATATTAAGGAGGAGTGTGATCTTATGTGACTGATTGGCGTTGGTACGGTAGAACGTTATGGCCGTTACTGCTGCATATGTGGAAACGAGAGAAGTTTAAGATTGCTAAGGGTTTAGAAGAGGGAAGGAATGAATTTAGGGTGAAAGAAATATTTACTGGATTATTTTGGGATGATCCTGAGATTGAGGGATGGATAGAACAGGATGTGTGTACGCTACAATTGGAAGAGAAGGGACGAGACGTAGAAAATTATTTATTAAAGGAGAAATATTTAGAACTAAAGGAAATGGTAAATGCGCAGCAGCCTATTATTGAAATTAAAGTTGGCAAAGAAATGGTAGATGCACTTCTAGATTCAGGTAGTAATGTGTCAGCGGTGTCGGAAAGTTTTATGAACGTGATCAAAAGTAGGAAACTAGTAATCTTCCCAGTCACTGGCGTTCAGGTTAAAACGGCAGTTGGTGGTATGAGTAAGACATTAAGACAAAAAAATACTTTTAGAATTTAAATGTGGAGAAAATATATTCGAGATAGAATGTTTTGTAGTGAGTGGTCTAGTAAAGGAGGTAATTTCAGGTACTGACTTCCTGTGCAAATACAATACTTTTCTAAATTGTGTAGAGAAATGCCTAGAGTTTTAATTTCAGAATGAAAAAAGCAAGCGAAATTTAAAAGTCTTTTAACAGGGCAAAATCAGATTGCTCATAACATAGTTACTGAGAGTTGGAGTGAGGAAGTCTAGAGCAGAATTAAGGAAGTTATTGATGCAGTCAAAAATATAGAGAAAGGGGAGAAATGAAAAGCTGTTCTAATTTGTAATTAGTGCTAATAATTTTGGACGGATAATTTTATATGTTTTACTTGTGGAGTCATTAGTAATTTGTTAGTTTATTGTGGCACTGTACGAGTGCAAGAGGGGCAAGTTTAGGCACTGAGGGTTAGTGTAGGTCTGTGACCTCATTGGTTTAAGTAAAATGTGTACTCATTTATGCTTTGTATAAGAGTGTGGCAAAGAATTTAGTGGTCAATTTGAAGGGTATAACAATTGTAATTGTATGTGCACGCAATTTTTGGTGCGTGGAGGTAGGCAGGATTTATCAAAGTCAATTAAATAGAACTTGAGGGGATTTAAGCTTACTGTGATTCCGTCGTTTGCCTTGTGGCTTTGTTCCTGAAGTATCGTTTTCCGCTGGAGGGGAATCTTCAGCGAGGATCCTGGTTGGTTTGAGGAATTGGTTTGTTGAGGGTTTTCTACTTTTGGTTTTCGTTATAGACAGATTTGTCATGGTAAACGGTGGAACTCGGATTTCAGAGGCAGACACGATTTCTGCAAGGCACTTGGAACATGAGTTATTGGAGGTCAAATCGATCACGTCAGGCCATAAGTAATGCACAGTTACACGAAAAAAAAAATTATAAATTTCTACGTTACATTCGCAATTGCCGAGTGATAGGAACCTATGACCATTCGATTCATGTCTATATTCATATTGTACACTGTAGACTCAGCAGTATTTTGCTTGTAATGCGACAACTACGTGTCCCAGCCCCTAGACAACGAAACCAGCCAAAACTTTTAATATTTCAGCTCTGAGTCAGAGAGTGCGTAGTTGAGGACCTCCATCACACTATTTCATTTTAATATTATTAGAAAGCCCGCAAACTTCACACGCCACATGTTGAACACAACGTTTCCCTCCATTCGAAAATCAATTACCATGAAACCCATGTTTCTTAAAAACACTTCGTTTTGCCGTCTTACTTTACTTTTTGATAGATTTACCAATCTATTCGTCAATTTTCAACGTAAAAACATTAGCACTTTGACATACAACGCGTGTTTATATTATGAAACGATACGATACTATTTTTGACAGAGCTACCAATACAAACACGTAATTTAACCTTTATAACACAGCAATCCACAACGTTGCACATAAAAAATTTCCAATTTTATTAGGTCTTGAAGTAATGCATATAAAAATTTTAACGTTTTTAACCGCTGTAGATTACATTTAAAAAAATAAAATAAAATACTGCCTACGTGAGTTTATAAGTGATATATATATCATTTTATTCGGAAAATTGCAAATTTTATAATGAGATAAGAACGAGAAAATGTGAAATTTTTTCCGTTCTAACTCCCGTAAACACCTCTAATTGATCTTATTTTATTATTACGCAGCTCTCCACTTTAGGATCCACAGCTAGGGTCATAGATTCATCGTGTTAGTTAATCTGTTTGTACACAGTAATTCAGCTTGAGTGTTAAAAGTGTGTCCAGCTCTTAATGATATTTCTCATTCAGCGTAAACGTTTGAAACACATGTGGGGTTTTGCATGTTGAAACTAGCAGAATCACACTGTGCACAGTAAGGATGAGACGGCTCACAGCAGCAGCAGCACCAGTCCAAAGATCGGAGGCGAGCAGCAAGGAATTGGCTCGCACAGACGAAGGTGGCTGAATGGCTGCACGGCTCTCGGCTCTAGCTGGAGGCCGACACGTGGGCCACTAGTTGTAAGGTGCCAAGTCCACAACGTTGGTCTTAGGGCGAGCAACAGTGACAGAGTCGCAGGGTGTATCCGTGTAGCTTCTTCAGATGCGACATAACGTCCCGCTGGAGACCTGTTACCATGCTGTAAGCTTGAGAACACTTATTATGTCAGTGCTAAATGGGTCACTAGAAATTAACTGGTCACCTGTGATCAAATATTTTTATTAAGACGAGATTTAGAATATATGCTGAACGAATAACAAAGAAATAAGCACGAGTGTAATTTGCGGAAGTCAGTAAGATCAAAGGTAAAGAAGGAACAGAAAAAAATATTAAAAAAGTAATCTTCTCTTCCCTTCGTACCGTCGACGTTATTCGATGATGTCTTAACACATGTCTTACCATATTGTCCATACGTCCCTCTCTTCACCAGTTCTGGGGAGAAACTCTCAATTTTTTATTTTATAAGTCGACCTAATTTTCAACATTCTTCTGTAGCGTCGATTCTATTTTATTCCGGTTTTCCCACTGTCCGTGATTTACCATCGTACAATGCTGAGATCCAAACGTAAATTCTCAAAAACTTCTTTCTCGATTCAAGACATGTGAATGAAACCATCAGAATTCTCTAGGCCAGGAATGCCCACTTTTTCTATGCTAGTGTGCTTTTCATGTCATCGTTACTTCGTCAGTCAAGGGCAATTTTGCTTCCAAGGTAGTAGAATTCCTTGTCTTTGCCTGCTTCGTGATTACCAATTCTGACGTTAAGATTCTTGTTGTTCTCATTCTACTACATCTCATTACCTTTGTGTTTTTCCGGTTCACTCTCAGTCGATTGGACTTCCGTCCAACATATCCTGTAATTCTTCACATTTAATGAGGGTAGCAACGTCATCAGCATACCTTCCTATTTTTACATTCTTTCACTCTGAACTTCCATTTATTTCGATTATTCGTTCTTCGATGTATAAACTGAGCAGCAAGGACGAAGAACCGCATCCCTGTCTTGTACCCAAACCAAACAGAAGAGCGGTCAAAGTATGGCGTCACAGGCGTCCGCCCTTTCGATTAGTGCTCGCATGATGGAGAGTCACCATTACAAAACCTAACCACAGAATACGCATCATGGGGCAAGGCTGTATGGGTTAACATCGTGCACAGAAATGAGTGAACAATTTGACAACACGAACACTGAAAATTGTACACAAACAGATACAAATGCCTATAGACGAAACCAAATACAAAAATCCAAAGAGTATACACAACAGCGTGGAATGCATGCTTGATTCATTTAGCGCCGCTACGGAAGGGGAAAAAAGGATAGCTTGAAGGGGAAAAGGGGGGAGAGAGCAGCATCTTGGGAAGTAACAAAGTAATCACAATACAAGATTCATACAAAGAACTAAAAAACGTAAAGGAACAAAATCGTTCTTAGTACTGGATGAGAGTCACCCCATTGGCTAGTAAATAGTGGAAGAAATCAGTCAGTGTGATAAGCATCTATATTAGATAAACATTGCTACTGCGCGAAGTTTTCTAGTAATCTAGGAATCTGTACACAATGTATGCTATGTATATTTAGTGTTACCTGTAAAAGCATATATTTAGATTCGTAGATCCTCGTGGTTCTTCCTCAGAGCTGGTACCTGACAGACCTTGTTCAGAGCCGAGGCCGAATTCCTTTTAGGAGAGGGAGTTGGTGCCCGCTCCACTATTGCCTCAAAAGCTACTTGATTTTTTAATAGACTGCCCAAACGAGACAGGATGGTCTGCAATTCGGAATGCCTTTTTGTAGCACTAAAAATACGTGAAGAGGTTGGTCCTACCATTTGGGAGAATAAGTAGAGGGACTTCTTTGGCCTCTCGAAGACATTCACACGACTCTCTCATACTTCCAAGCTAATCGGTCAGGATGGAAAAGGAACCCTTTACGGCTACAGGAGAGAGAATGCTGAATTTAAGGAAGAAGTAGAACAAAATACCTTGCTCCCATAGTCCCTCAAGTATCAGTGTGATTATGATGTAACAAATTACAAGCAACAAGATTATGCCATTGCAAAGATTAAAAGTTGTATGAACTACGAAAGAAGTGCGAAACAATCGCAAGTATTTCGTTTTTCCTGCCATAGAATGCCACTGTCTTACTTTTATCTTTAGATACTGTCTTGCCATAATCATTTACTACCTAATTACTCTCTGTAATTTATCTTCCGAGTCCGCTATTATACGAGGCGTGTTTTTAAAGTAAGTACCGTTTTGAAATTAAAAAATGACGTGCTAAGATATCTCAATAATTTTATTTTTACATGAAAGCCTGTACCTTAATCTACGCATTGACGCCATCACAGTCTGATTCTTCCTTGTTTACGTTGTGTACCGAGTGTTAAAGATGCCTCCGGTAATCGTGAGTCCCGCCGACTGTGAAGTACGGGCTGTTAAAAGATTTCTTAGTGCTAAAGGCCTAAAGGCGATCGATATTCACCGTGAGATCTGTGCAGTTTACGGAGAAAACATTATGAGTGACGGAATGGTAAGAAAGTGGGCCGCACAAATGTGCATGATGAACAACGGAGTGGGCGTCCTACGGTCGTTAATGAAAGTTTGGTGCAGGGAGTGGACAATTAGGTGTGAGAAAACAGACACTTTACGATTTCCTCCTTTTGGGATGACTTTCCTAATGTTTCTCGTAGTGTTTTGTGTGGCATTGTGACCGAGCACTTGAATTACCGAAAACTGTGCGCACGTTGGGTACCGAAAATGTTGACGGATGTGCACAAAACCAAACGTTTAGACAGTGCATTGAACGACGGTGATTATTTCTTAAGCCAATTTGTTACTGATGATGAAACATGGGTGGCCTATGTCACACTAGAATCAAAGCAACAGTCCATGGAAGTTGAGCAAGAGCATCGTTTTGCGGCAAGACAATGTCCGTCAGCATGTGGCGAATCAGACCAAAGAACTCATCACATCTTTTCGATGGGAAACTCTAGATCATCCTCCGTACAGCCCCGATCTTGCACCCAGTGACTACCATCTGTTCCTGCACCAGGGAGGTCAGCGTCTTCAAAGCGATGACGAAGTCAAAACAGTCGTCATGCAGTGGTTAACAAGTCAGATGGCAGACTTCTATGAGGAGGGTATTCAAAAACTGGTACAACGTTATGATAAGTGCCTCAATATTGACGGAAATTATGTAGAAAAGTAGATTAACGTACAGGCATTCATGTAAAAATAAAATTATTGAGATGTCTTAACACGTCTTTTTCTTAATTTCAAAACGGTACTTACTTAAAAAACACGCTTCGTAATATGACTACCTACAAAAAATGGAATTTCTTAGCTTGGTTATTAAGCATGTAATGGTGTAGTATTTTATTCTGCCATGTCGTGCAACGTCGTCTGTATACAAGGTGAACGAGAACTCCATCGTTAAACTTTAAAAAGTTGTTCAGGGATATATTTTTAGTATTTCGCTATAAGAGACCCACTGTCTCCAGCGACACGTAGCAGAGTAACATAATTATGATTTACCCCGTTTGTTACTGCAGTCACCCTTGTTTCTGTGAAAATAACTTCAAAACAGTGAAGAGTCCCGTAACATGCAATAACCAAAGCGCACAAACCACAGAGTAATACAACAACATCCGTCCGCAAAGGTACTCTGACGTGGTTGTTGCCAATGCGGACACAGCCCAACGAAGAGGCGTTGCGCCGCTCTTCCACTGCCTTCCCTGAACCCATAAACGAGAAGTACATCGCCCAACACTTCATCAGTAACGCTATCGACAGTACTTCTGTGTATCACTGTCAAAGCACAACTGAAGCTGCCAAAAAATGAAATCCTAGACAGGACCGAGCAGTACTGAATGCAAATTGATGGGTAATGAGATAATCAGCGAATTAATATTGTCAACGGCAGGTGCTGTCAGCGAAAGTAAACAAGACACGCAACACATATCGTCCACATTTGCACTGTTTTCACTATTTTCAGTGGAATGTAGATACAAGGTTGATTGGGACAACTAGCTGAACGGTATACAATAACTCAGTAAAGAGCCGCCGGAGACCGTTTTTAATATTTTGTGAAACTCGGGGGAATTGACACAGGACTCCAAATGAAGGCAAAAACGTCAAGTATACATATGCTCTTTTTTTATTTTCTTATCTAGGGACACTTTTTTCTTGTTGCTTGTTTACTTAGTTTCTGTCTTCTTCTTTGTAAATATTGTAGTTCAAAATGGTTCAAATGGCTCTGAGCACTATGGGACTTAACTGCTGAGGTCATCAGTCTCCTAGAACTTAGAACTACTTAAACCTAACTAACCTAAGGACATCACACACATCCATACCCGAGGCAGGATTCGAACCTGCGACCGTAGCGGTCGCGTGGTTCCAGACTGTAGCACCTAGAACCGCTCGGCCACCGTGGCGGGCTAAATATTGTAGTGTTACGGGATATTTGTAAACATCCCATCACACCATTGAAAAGCCGTCGACAAGTGATGCTCGCGAGTACAATGCGTAAGGATAAATGTAGTGGGAAAGGGAAACTGTGTGTTTTCCTTTCTCGTATGCAGTGAATGTGGAGCAGTGGTGGAGCCGGTGAGAAGGGGACCAATAGAAATGGTATTACAACCACTGGTCGTCCGGGAGTCATTTCTGCCATGGTGCAGCAAGTGCCTGAATCCGAGAACCATGGAGTAAACGACGCACCAGCAAGGACATAATGAACAACTGAAGAGTAGTAGTTTATTTTCTGGTTTTTATCTCAGGTTCTACGGTATGCATGAATATTTTAATGTACCGAAGAGAGTGGTATTACCGTAGCAATTGCTAGTTGTGTTGTGAAAAGTAGTAGTGAAGATGTTGGGCAAAATATACCCCTGTCTGTGAGAAGCGTGGCTATTTATTTAGTGACGCAATAGAGAGAACTTGCAGAAGCATTCCAGGGATCTTAGCACAGTAGGATCGACAGGGAGGCGGCAAGAAAGAATCCGGATCACCAAAATAGAAAAAATTACTCTGAGAAGAGAGGATAACGGTAAACTGCTTTCGTATGGCGATGTATTGGGGTCGGCAAAATATTGCCCTGTTATATCGGCCAGGGACGCAACTTCACGCTAGTGCTGGTATAAGACCCACCGCAAATCTTACAAAATAAACAACAGCAACAAAAGAAGGACAAATACACCCCAATATCTAGCTTGGTTCTAACGGTATCTTTCTTTTCAAAAGTTGTCTTCCCATGACCAAATAAAATGCAGAAAATGCCTTCCATTAGCCTCAACACAAGCTTCTAAACGCCGCATCATGGATTGTCTTACTCGCTCACACATGCCAAGTGTCTGCTACATCTGCCGATATCGTTCTTGAACACGCTGGTGATGTCAACAATTGCAACAGGCACTGAGTACACTATGCCTTTAAATGGCCCTGGAAGTAAAAATTTAATGAATTGAGGTCAGGGGATGGATAAGGCCAAGATGTTGCTACCCTCGACCTGCGCATTTATTTTAACAAACGCTAATTAAAAACTGTTCTTGCTTGCAGAGCAAAACGGCGTGGCGCCCCATCGCGTAGGAACCACATGTTTCGATATAAGTGTAGCATAACGTCTTTCCGCAAAACTTTTAAATAGTCCACTAAATATTCACTATGTGTTGCTCCAGTCAGTGTTCCATGGAAAAGGAAAGGTACAATTAATATGTGCCCAATTGTGCTAGCCCTTAAGTTAATGTTAAACTGTTGGTGTTTTGTTTCCAGAACCGCGAAATGATTTTAGTCGATCTGTACATGAGTGCTGCTAAAATTCTGCTGCCCATTCGTCGTAAACTTTGTCTCATCAGTGAACTGTGTGGTAGACAGAAAGTGTTGGTGCTGAGCACCTATCTCCAGTAGCCAAGCACTAAAGGCTTTTCTGGATTTAAAATCTGTTTCAGTGAGATCTTACATTCTCTAAAGACTGTACGAATGAAGGAGATGCTCTCGTTACACTTTCCAACTGTCATATGACTCGCATTCCAAGTTACGAAATAGGTGCTGTTGCCATTATGGTCCTCACTATAACGTAGTACTCAGTCTTCTAAATTAGGTTTCCTAACACTGGTCGTCCACAACAAAATGACCTTTATGAAAAGAGCCAGTTTCGACAAGACGTTCGGATTGTTGTTGTTCGGTAAATTTCAGTCAGGAAATCTTTCAGTGTACAAGCATCTGGCTTCACATGCATTGCTGTTGTAAGTCCATACAGCATGTGCATGTCCGCCATGTGCTGATTAAAACATATTTTAGCCAGAAATGTACAATACACACTAGTTCTGCAAGAACATGGCCGTGTCTGGAAGCCAGACAGAACACGTCGCTCTCCGGCTGAGACCGTTTGTTCGGTGGCGTCTTTCTCGGGAATAGCTGAATCGATTCCTGCTAAGGGAAGGGCTTTCAGTACACACTAAACCCGCTGATTAGCTAGTTGTTTCCTGTCAGCCACAAATCATCATCATAACACTAAACACTATTCCAACAAGAACCGTAGAGTAAGCTTCCACTAATGATTGTGTTTTCAGTATAATAAGCGTTTATTTATTTAATAGTACCGCGGTGAATAAGTAAAAGGTGGAAAGCTTTGATTTAACACCTCCCCAAACAAACAATATTTGAATATTCTGGAAATTTGAAAGCAAAAGGACAGAAACGCTACAAACACGTAACTAAGAAAATAAAAAACTGGACCGTATGTAGTCGTTGATTCAAAAAGAAAGAACAGATTACAGTTATTTTTATAGACAAATTATGAAAGATGAGACATATTCTGCATGTTACTTGATACAGCAAGGTTCGTGATTACCCTAAATCACTCCAGGCAAATGCCGGGATGGTTCCTCTGAAAGGGCACGGCCGACTTCCTTCCCAATCCTTCCCTAATCCGATGAGACCGATGACCACGCTGTCTGGTCTCCTTCCCCAAACCAACCAACCAACCAACAGCAAGGTTCAAAGTTTTATGTTCACACAAACACTGTACCATACACTCTTTACGAACACCATGCATTGCTCGAGAAACACTGTAATCCATTTCATTCTACACATTAATGAAAATGTGCCTGTGTACTGAAGCGACAGCTTCAACAGTTAGATTTCTCAGATCTTGAAGAGTAACTTCAGGGGTAGGACAAAGCTTCTATCTTTTATGTACCCCCACCAGAAAAAAAAATTCTGAAATGTCAACTGAATGCACGTTATACTTGAACAATGGACTGACTGTGCAAATTCCAACGCACAAAATTATTACTCTTGTGCTGTAGTCACCATGTTGTTACAAACGAACAACATCACAGCTCTGTTGAAATTTTATCTATCCAGTGACATGCGCAAGCTGTTTCTGTCTTTTACAGTTTTGTCTGTAACAGACAATTGAAATCTATTGTTTCTTTTTGAAATGCTGAGGTCATCGGTCCCTAGAGTGATACACTACATAAACTAACTTACGCTAAGAAAAACAAACACATCCATGCCCGAGGGAGGACTCGAACCTCTGGCGGGAGTGGACGCGCGATCCGTGAAATGGCGCCTCAATCCGCGATGCTTTCTTATTGAATCACCCTGTATATATCGAACTTTTGCTTCTTTTTAAGGCCCCAATCCATTCCGTAGAGATTTGCCACAAACTAGTTAACACCCTGTATGATAAATAATGTGGAACGACACCCCTGTCTCTCTCCTTGAGAGATATTTCTCATTAACGGCCTTCCCTCTTGTACTTTGATTTTGTTGTGTACGAACATGTACGTAAGCTGAATTACAGTCGTTAGACGCAGATGTATTCGTAATTTGATCTGCCAACTTTATCAATAGATTCTCGTAGTCGATAAACGCTATGTATGTGTAATATTGCATTCTCTGTATCTCTCAGTAATTTGTCGTCGTACTGCTTCAGGAAACTGATGTCCGCGGTCTCATTTTCTATACTTTTAAGTACAGTATGAAGAAATGGAAGAGGGCAAAGCAGTCAGTAAAGTCCCATTTATATGTATCTCTCACACTGACGATAAGCGCCAGCTCGGGAGGGGGAAAAACAAAGGAGAGAGGGATTCAGCTGTAACAGGCGTGGGGGGGGGGGGGGCGGGTTATAGAGGTGCGCTGTGTGTACGTTGGGCAGGGGCGGCGCGGGATGGGGCCCGGCTGATCAAGGGCACGCGCGCGGGCGCGGCCGTGTCGTGGCTCCGACAAGGCGCGCCGGGGGCTGTTGCGTGCCACAGCCGCCGCCGCCGCCTTCCAATTAGCGCGTCGCCCCGAGCGGTCCTCAACTTGAGCTACGCCAAACAGCGAGCGGACCGCAAACACCGCTCTATGGTGGCACGCGCCAGCGCAAACTATGGCCGCACAATGTCTATTAGCGGCGGCGTGTGCCGGCCAGGGTAACTACACCGTCCCCCCTGTCTGAATATTTCCTAATGTGCCAAAACAGGCGGGTTTCCTGCAGTCGTAAAACTTCGCTGTGCACATTAGCTTCTGTGTATTTTGTCCTGCGGCCAAAATAACCTCGTATCAATAAAATTATTTAAACGACATCATATATGCTATCGACTGTGGTATTTTTTTACAACATCCACGGTTGCAATTTCGACCTTACGTCATTTTCGAGTGATTACAGATGGTGGAAACATTGTAATACTAAAAAGTGAAAAAAAGTAATCTCCATCATTTCATTGTTATTGTTAACTGCTGTGTTTTCATCACATGCAATCACTTGAAAACGACCGAACGGCGACATTACAATCGCGGGTGTTGTAATAAATAGTACAGACGACATCAATTATTATCATTTTTTATAAATTCTACGACATGGTGATTCCACAACAAGTACTGGGTTTTCTCGTAAGTTCGTTCGCCTTTCGTTACAGTGCAAACACAAAGAACGCCTCCGCCATGTCCGCCGCTCGTGGTCTCGCGGTAGCGTTCTCGCTTCCCGAGCACGGGGTCCCGGGTTCGATTCCCGGCGGGGTCAGGGATTTTCACCTGCCTCGAGATGACTGGGTGTTTGTGTTGTCCTCATCATTTCATCATCATCCAGGAAAAGTGGCGAAATTGGACTGAGCAAAGGTTGGGAAATTGTACGGGCGCTGATAACCACGCAGTTGAGCGCCCCACAAACCAAACATCATCATCACAAAGAACGCCTGGGAGCACACATTCCCGCAGCACAGTCACGACAGAGTTGCTGCCAGCCTGTCTGTCCACACACTTCACACACGAAGTCGTGTACCGTATAACTAAATTTGCAGAATCGGTTTGTGTATAAAAACAGTTTAATTCCTGCTGTATACACTATTATTGTTGACAATAGCCATTTTTTGGGAGCTCATAAATGCCACTCTTCCAAAATGCAGGAGTATTCAGGTTTAGTCTGCAGTTCCCCAAGGAGGTGAGGCGTTTGCCATTCGGGAAATTCTGCAGGATACTCAATAGATAAAAGTCGGAAGGAGCAATATCTGGTGAATACGGCAGCCTGGGCAACATATCGCGCTGAAAAGAATGCACTTTTTCACGAGTCACCGTAGAGGTATGTGGTCTGGCGTAGTCGTTCCTCATCAATGTCTGTCTTGCGACAATCCATCTGCGAACAGTATATCTCAGAAGTGACAGCCTCATTCGGAAGAAGTTCGTGATACAAAACACCTGCCGGCCGAAGTGGCCGTGGGGTTCTAGGCGCTGCAGTCTGGAACCGCGAGACCGCTACGGTCGCAGGTTCGAATCCTGCCTCGGGCATGGATGTGTGTGATGTCCTTAGGTTAGTTAGGTTTAACTAGTTCTAAGCTCTAGGGGACTAATGACCTCAGAAGTTGAGTCCCATAGTGCCCAGAGCCATTTGAACAAAACCCCTCTGTGATTCCACCAGATGCGTAGCATAACCTTTCTCGGCTGCAGCCGTGGTTTAGAAATCGATATGGTGGCTGCCCTGCCTTGCGCTACGATTGACTCTTCAGAGCGTTGTTGTAAACTTCTCATCTCCAGTTACAAGCCGTTCCAGAAAAAGAGCAGTCTGACTGCATCTGAACAAGTAGTGTCAGGTGGACAAGTACTGAATCACATTCGCTTCACTCAGTTCATCAGGAACAAATACATCGCGAATATTAACGTAACCACAGGTTCTTAAAGTTCCTGGCTACAGCAGCACGAGCGACACTGAGGTCCAATGCCAACATCCACTTTCTCATTCGTGAATTGTTGACCATCATGTCGTTAAACCGTACCACGTCAAATGCCATCCAGATAGAGGATTGTCCGTTAGGGCGAAATCCCAGCTCGAAATCGATTAAACCATTTTTGACAGGCCCGAGTTGTTACTGTATCTTCCCCAGATACGCCACATATCATCTGCCGGCATTGTGAGACGGTTTTCCCCTTGTGATAGAAAAACAGCTTAATATGTAGGAAACGCTCGTTCTTGCCTTTCATATCTTGTAAACAGACGTTGAGACATTAATAAGCTAGAACAACGTCAAAATTAACAGTTTATTAGTTCGTTACCATCAAAAAGCAGATATAAAGCACTGACATGTCAAAGACTTAATTTGCTTTTATGTAGGTACGAAACAACTATGTCTCTGTGATTCTTGAGTTTCTCCCGGCGTACTTGATAATCAAAATATCCACGCGTGTGCTGCCGGTCTATAGTGTCCAACGGGCTCAATATTTCGGCGATCATACATGTCGCTATCATCAGGTGAACTGAAGGACTGAGCTCCTGTGAACGTGTCGGCACGGAGATCCGTACGCTATGGCTGCTCAGAGGGAACTGGGTTAGGTCGCGGCGGCGGCCGATTTAAATACCCTCCGCCCGCGGCGCGCTCCCTCCGCCGTCCGCGCACCGCGCCACGGTCGCGCGGTGGAACAGATTGCGACGGCGTCTGAGATGACGTCGGTGTGATGGCTCTGTCCGCCGTGGTCGTCACAACTATACGTTTGCTCGATTTACTCTTGATTAACCCAATCGCTGGTTCCCAAGCCTTGCTAAGATTATAGCCACAGTCCCGGTTTATGAGGTCGTCATTGGTGCGAATTTCGATGGCCTCTCTAACAACGCTGTCCCAGTATCTCGACGTCTGTACCAGAATCCTCGTGCGGTCATACTCCATGGCGTGATTTTCCGACAAACAATGTTCAGCGACCGCCGACTTGCTCGGATACATCAGTCGAGTGTGCCTCTGGTGTTCACGGCATCGATCCTCGACGGTACACATCGTCTGACCAATATACGACTTGCCACATTGACACGGAATCTGGTACACGCCGGCCTTCCTCAAACCGAGGTCATCTTTGGCGCTCCCCACCAGTGCACGAGTTTTATTTGGAGGACAAAACACGGTTCCGACCTGGTGTTTCTTCAGAATGCGGGCGATTTTCCCCGAGAGTGCGCCTGTGTATGGAATAAATGCAGTGCCTACCTCCTCCCTCGTGACTTCATCCATCTCAACAGGTTGTGCTGCAGTGGTTGGGTCGAGAGCACGTTGAATCTGCCACTCTGAGTACCCATTTTTTCGAAATACAGTTCTCAGGTGTTCCAATTCCTGGGGTAGACTGTCTGCGGCAGAGATAGTGCTGCGCGCCCTATGTACTAGAGTTTTAAGTACCCCGTTCCTCTGTGAAGGGTGGTGGCAGGTGTCTGCGTGCAAATACAGATCAGTGTGCGTTGTCTTCCGATACACCCCATGACCTAGGGTGCCGTCAGCCCTTCTCTTGACCAAGACGTCAAGGAAAGGTAATTTACCCTCCGTTTAGTCTCCATAGTGAATTTGATGTTGGGGTGTATGGAGTGTAGATGTGTAAGGAAGTCAAGGAGTTTATCCATACCATGTGGCCAGATGACGAACGTGTCGTCCACGCAACGGAAAAAGCAAGTAGGTTTCCATACGGATGACGACAGGGCTTCCTCCTCGAAGTTCTCCATGTACAAATTCGCTACCACTGGTGAGAGTAGGCTACCCATGGTGACTCCCTCCGTTTGTTCGTAGTATTCTCCATTAAAAAGAAAATACGTGGAAGTCAAGACATGCCTAAAAAGTTCAGTGATCTTCAGTCTAATATCAGCAGTAAAGATAGGGCGGCCATTCGTGATCTGAGGGAGCGCTCTGAAATTGTTGTCTTACCGGCCGACAAAGGCAATGCTACAGTTGTTGTCTCCCATAAGGACTACACTGATAAGATGCAGAGCCTGCTAAATGACGATTCCTACCGGAAGATCAGCGTTGACCCTACAAAGAAGGTGGAGAACAAGACGAGGGCGCTTCTCAAGGACGCAGATTTACCGGAGGGTGACGCTAAGAAATTGTTACCCCAAGGTCCGGTACCGCCGAGACTATATGGACTCCCGAAGGTTCACAAAGAGGGGGTACCATTACGCCCCATTGTCAGCACCATCAGGGCACCGACATATTTGTTGGCCAAATACCTGACGGGAATATTAAGTCCTTATGTGGATAAATGCCCTCATCACATCCGTAATTCCGTGGACTTTGATAAACGCCTTGATAGCTTCAGGTTGGATGAGTCAGATATCATGGTGAGTTTTGACGTCGTTTCCTTGTTTACGAGGGTACCCCTTCGAGAGTCACTAGAACTGATTAGTCAGAAGTTTCACGAGAAGACCACTGAACTTCTTAGGCATGTCTTGACTTCCACGTATTTTCTTTTTAATGGAGAATACTATGAACAAACGGAGGGAGTCGCCATGGGTAGCCCACTCTCACCAGTGGTAGCGAATTTGTACATGGAGAACTTCGAGGAGGAAGCCCTGTCGTCATCCGTATGGAAACCTACTTGCTTTTTCCGTTACGTGGACGACACGTTCGTCATCTGTCCACATGGTATGGATAAACTCCTTGACTTCCTTACACATCTACACTCCATACACCCCAACATCAAATTCACTATGGAGACTGAAACAGAGGGTAAATTACTTTTCCTTGACGTCTTGGTCAAGAGAAGGGCTGACGGCACCCTAAGTCATGGGGTGTATCGGAAGACAACGCACACCGATCTGTATTTGCACGCAGACACCTGCCACCACCCTTCACAGAGGAACGGGGTACTTAAAACACTAGTACATAGGGCGCGCACTATCTCCGACGCAGAGAGTCTACCCCAGGAATTGGAAAACCTGAGAACTGTATTTCGAAAAATGGGTACTCAGAGTGGCCGATTCAACGTGCTCTCCGCCCAACCACTGCAGCACAACCTGTTGAGATGGATGAAGTCACGAGGGAGGAGGTAGGCACTGCATTTATTCCATACACAGGCGCACTCTCGGGGAAAATCGCCCGCATTCTGAAGAAACACCAGGTCGGAACTGTGTTTTGTCCCCCAAATAAAACTCGTGCACTGGTGGGGAGCGCCAAAGATGACCTCGGTTTGAGGAAGGCCGGCGTGTACCAGATTCCGTGTCAATGTGGCAAGTCGTATATTGGTCAGACGATGCGTACCGTCGAGGATCGATGCCGTGAACACCAGAGACACACTCGACTGATGTATCCGAGCAAGTCGGCGGTCGCTGAACATTGTTTGTCGGAAAATCACGCCATGGAGTATGACCGCACGAGGATTCTGGTACAGACGTCGAGATACTGGGACAGCGTTGTTAGAGAGGCCATCGAAATTCGCACCAATGACGACCTCATCAACCGTGACTGTGGCTATAATCTTAGCAAGGCTTGGGAACCAGCGATTGGGTTAATCAAGAGTAAATCGAGCAAACGTATAGTTGTGACGACCACGGCGGACAGAGCCATCACACCGACGTCATCTCAGACGCCGTCGCAATCTGTTCCACCGCGCGACCGTGGCGCGTTGCGCGGACGGCGGAGGGAGCGCACCGCGGGCGGAGGGTATTTAAATCGGCCGCCGCCGCGACCGAACCCAGTTCCCTCTGAGCAGGCATAGCGTACGGATCTCCTTGCCGGCACGTTCACAGGAGCTCAGTCCGTCAGTTCACCTGATGATGGCGACATGTATGATCGCCGAAATATTGTGCCCGTTGGACACTATAGACCGGCAGCACACCCGTGGATATTTTGATTAACTATGTCTCTAAAATTTAACTATAATAATTAACATTAGCTGCAAAAAGCCAATACATTTAAGTAAGAATATTGGCAGTGGGATTTTTACTTCGTACTCTGTGCTGCTGCTTCTTTTAGATAGATAACTGAGTCCGATTCCATTCAGCTCAGTGTCCCACCTGCCGTAATTTGCGTACCCTCGACTTACTTATCTTTCACACTTTTGCTTGCACATTCCGTCACCTTCTCCATCAGAACTGTTACTCATTTCGTCTTCTCGTCGTCTTCTTCTTACGTACTTCATTTTCCACCTTTCTTGCAGTAGGGCAGGTCCACTTGTCATTTCCTTTACGTCAGGGTTCAAGGCACATCACATGCTCGTACCAGCGTAGCTGATTCTCTTGAAGCTTTCCCACTATGTTTGCTACCTCAAACGAGCGTCCGATGCACTTGTTCGTTGCTCTACCTCCTACAGAAAGCGTTGCTCGACTGTCTCTGTAACCTAGAGCTTACTTACGTTTGTCTGATTCGCGAGTCGGTCAACATCCTGACGCCTACATTTAGAGCTGGTCGCATCACTAGTTTGTATATATTTCCTTTGAATTCGATAGACATTTTAGCATTGCAGGTAACTCTTGTTAGGGCCCTCCTTTCCAACAACCCAGTTTATATAAGCTTTTTAATATGTCTATTCTTAGGAGCTGTGGATGTTATTCCGGTCCGAGGAACTTTAACTGGGCGTTGTTTAAATGTATTTGAGGTTTATGACTGGTAGACCTTCTTGAAAAGTTTCAATATATAAAACATCAGTCCAAAAACTTTCGAAGCTTGATTTCATTGTCTACCACTCCTCTTCCATTTGAGTACAGCACACAGGACGTTCATACACCCACGTAACGATGTGAAATTGTCAGAAAAGTCCTTCTTACGGATTTCGTCCGATTTACGTAAGGCATTCATACCTTCTTCGTTGTTGGCGAAATATCAGAGACCCATTGTGTACTTTGTCGATCTGTGGTAAGTTCGTAGTGATATCATCAAGCCTCCTCATCCGTGAGGTCTTTTTTTCTTTCAGAAAAGAACATACCACGTTTTTCATTTCAGTCAGTTTACGACAAGCTCCCTTGCGGCGTTCTCTTGTCTAGATGACGGGGTACATGGGACAAGCTTTGCATGCACTTTTCATTTCTTCGAAAGAATTTTGAGAATGTCTTGATTTGGAGTTGTTGCTCAGTTGCTAAACTCTCTGCTCACAACTTACTGATCGAATGTGTATACGTTGTTTACAGTTCTTAGTTGCAGCTGCCCGGGTAGTTACTGTGCTGATGTCGCTAATACGCGAGGAATGAAATCAGTCTTAGAACTTTTTGGACGGATGATGTACGCTACTTTAAGTCCTCTCCCTTGTAGTACCGTGAGCCAAGCATTAAGATTTTCTTAAATTTCTTGTAGAGTTTCTGCTGGTACAACTAAGGCCATGGAGTAGATTTTAGTAGATGTTCTGTGACACAGTTCACTAGCAGATGGAACATCTGTGGAGTCAAAGCTGATCCTTGTAGGGCCGCAGCACTTTGCCCAAACTTTTCGCTGACTCCTGCAGGGCTTACGACTGTTCTCATGATCTTCTCGCATGTGACATCACGGCTGCCCCCGAAGGCACTTTCTGCGATCACTTGTCGTTGAGCGTGGTTGTACTGCATTACGTGACAAAGTAAGTTCGTCCTACGAGTGTCAAGGAACACTTCTTTAGTGATACAGACAGCTTCTATGTTGAGCGATCAAGCCTAAAGGTCGAAGCGATGCCGCCCGTCCACTGAGTCATTCTCTGCAATATGGCGCCACCAGGATGCAATTCGGAATGGTATAGGGTCTAGGCAGCGCTTCCCGGTTGTTGGCTCTTTCCTCGATGTTTGAACTGCTACCTCTCAGTCAAGTAGCGCCTCTGTTAACCTCACTAATCTGAGTACATCCCGTTTCAGTCCTTCCACAAAGGAAAAAATCCCTGGTGGAACGGCAAGTTGAACCTGGATCGCCGGCATGACAGACAGACTAACTGACCGCCAGCTACGGATTCGGACTGGCAAGAACTATAAAAACTGACCCTGTTAAAAAAAAGTCATAATAACTGTAAACATGAAGCAAAACTGCTAGGCATTGCATCACTAACGCTGAGAATGCGAAATAAATGGGAAAACAAAATACGTGAGGTCAAAAGGTTACTGCAGAGCGCCAACCGAAAGACAGAGCCCACCACAGAAAACAGAATAAAATAACATAATTCCAACAAACCGCATAGACTCTGTGGCGAGATTACGTGTCTGGCTTCTGACTGCGGTCCGCGCAAGCAGAGCCCGCCCACGGCTCGTAGCTAAAATTACCGTACACGCGTAATTACTCCATAAATATTTAACACTGAATTAACTTTGTTGGGACTGGAGCGCCGCATAATAACGCCGGCGATTATTTTGTTGTAAATTTTAATACACTGCGCTGTCCGAATCAGCCAGGTGCGGCCTGTCAGTGGCATTTCACCGTGACGTGCGCCAGCGCAGAGAGGGGCCGGCTTTTCGCTAAAAATCACTTGCAGCTGCTGGCCGAAAAAAAATTTACCGCGTGTTAAATAAGGGGAAATTCTGCAGCGGGTACTGGTTCGCAGTAACGGCGCTTATGTCACGAATAAACTGATATCAAAGGGAGGCAACACGGGGTCTCCATGTACAGTCACGCGACGGCATACGCGCAAGGCCCTGTGGTAATGTCAGAGTAACTACGGAAACTCGTAAGTGAGGGGGAAACAGGTGGCGGAAAATTCATTCCTGTCACGTTTGGCTTGGAGAGGGATTGTCAGTACAAAAACCGCTTATATATTTAAATCCAGAAGACCCTACACAGACACGACCATCGGTTTCCCACATAATTCTTGAACATATTCTCAATTCGAATATAGTAATTTTTCTTCCGACGGAAAAGTTTCTGCTCACAAATGAGCACGTAGTTAATGAGTATCGCTCGTGTGAAAATAAGCTTGTCCTTATCGAGCATGATATCCTGCGAACCATGGATGAAGGGCAACAGGCAGATTTTGTATTACTAGATATCCGTTAAGCGTTTGACACAGAGTTCTATACAGACTGTTACGGAGGTACGAGCATACGCAATACGTTCCCAGATATATGAGTGGCTCGAAGAATTCTCAACTAATAGAACTTAACTCGTCCTCGACGGCGAGTGTTCATCAGAGACAAGGGTATCGTCAAATGCCCAGGGAAGTGTGATAGGACCTCTCTTAGTTTCGGTACACATAATTTATCTGACGGACAAAGTGAGCTGGAAACTGCGGCAATTTTTCTGATGACTCTGGTGTACGGTGAGATGTTATAGATGAGTGATCGTAGAAGGATGGAAGATGACTTAGACTAAGTTTCTAGTTTTTTGATCAGTGACAATTGGTCTAAATGTAGCAAACAATCCCGCATTTTTCAAATACAGCATTAATGATATGCTGCTTGACGCAGTCACGTCGATTAAATATGCAGGCGCAACGTTGTAAAACTACACTATTGGCCATAAAAATTGCTACACCAAGAAGAAATGCAGATGATAAACGGGTATTCTTCGCAAATATATTATACTAGAACTGGTCTTGATTACATTTTCACGCAATTTGGGTGCATAGATCCTGAGAAGTCAGTGCCTAGAACAACAACATCTGGCCGTAATAACGGCCTTGATACGCCTGGGCATTGAGTCAAACAGAGCTTGGATGGCGTGTAAAGGTACCTCCGTAACAGACTGTATACAACTCCGTGTCAAACGCTTAACGCATGTCTAGTAACATGAAATCTGCCTGTTGCCCTTCATCCATTGACCACAAGTTTTCAGTTGGTGAGAGATCTGGAGAATGTGCTGGGCAGGGCAACAGTCGAACATTTTCTGTATCCAGAAAGGGTAGAGCCACGGGTCATAACACATCTGAAATGTAACGTCCACTGTTCAAAGTGCCGTCAATGCGAACAAGAGGTGACCGAGACAGGTAACCAAAGGCACCCTTTACCATCACGCCTGATGATAAGCTAGTATGGCGATAACGAATATACGCTTCCAATATGCGTTCACAGCGATGTCGCCAAACAAGGATGCGACCATCATGATGCTGTAAACAGAACCTGGATTCATCAGAAAAAATGACGTTTTGCCATTCGTGCACCCTGGTTCGTCGTTGAGTACACCATCGCAGGCCCTCCTGTCTGTGATGCAGCGTCAAGGGTAACCGCAGCCATGGTCTCCGAGCTGATAGTCCATGCTGCTGCAAACGTCGTCGAACCGTTCGTGCAGATGGTTGTTGCCTTGCAAACGTCCCCATCTGTTGATTCAGGGATCGAGTCGTGGCTGCACGATCCGTTACAGCCCGTCATCTCGATTGCTAGTGATACGAGGCCGTTGGGATCCAGCACGGCGTTCCGTATTACCCTCCTCAACCCACCGATTCCATATTCTGGTAACAGTCACTGGATCTCTACCAACGCGAGCAGCAATGTCGCGATATGGTAAACCGCAATCGCGATACGCTACAATCCGACCTTCATCAAAGTCGGAAGCGTGATGGTACGCATTTCTCCTCCTTACACGAGGCATCACAGCAACGTTTAACCAGGCAACGCCAGTCAACTGCTGTTTGTGTATGAGAAATCGGTTGGAAACTTTCCTCATGTCAGCACGTTGTAGGTGTCGCCACCGGCGCCAACCTTATGTGAATGCTCTGAAAAGCTAATCATTTGCATATCACAGCATCTTATTCCTGTTGGTTAAATTTCGCGTCTGTAGCACGTCATCTTCCTAATGTAGCAAATTTAATGGCCAGTAATGTAATTAAATAATTTCAGTCGTCGACATATTCTGTGACTGCCAATGGTATTGAGGATCTGCTATATGACTATCAGTTTGGCTTTAGGAAAGTGAAGGTACCAGAGTGGCTGTTCTGATGTTGCGGTCTATAATGGAAGCAAGACTTACGAAAACTCAAGAGAAGCTTATAGAATTTTTCAACAAGGAAAAAGCGTTAGGCAATGCAAAATGGTGCTAGATGTTCGAAATTCTTAGAAAATTGAGGTAAGCTATAAGAAAAGACGGGTAACATGTAATATGCACAGGAACCCAGAGTGAACAATAAAAGTGGAAGAGCAAGAACGAAATGCTCTGTTTAAAAATTGTGTATGGCAGAGTTGTAATATTTTACGTCCTATTGTTAAATCTGTACATCGAAGAAACAATGACAGAAATAAAAGGAAGGTTCAAAAATGGGAAAAAATTTGAGGTGAAAGGATATCAGTGGTAAGATTCGCTCATGACATTGCTATCCTTAATTAAAGTGAAGAAGTGTTACGGGATCTGTTGAATGTAAGGAGTAGTCTACAGAATATGGATTGAAACTAAATCGAAGATAGACGAAAGTGATGAGACGCAGGAGAAATGAGAACAGCGAGAAAATTAATATCAGTACTGGTGATCACGAGGCAGATGAGGTTAAAAGCAATTCTAATACCTAGGCGGAAAAATAACCCATGAGCGACGCGGCAAAGCAGACATAAAAAGCAGACTAGCACTGCAAAAAAGGGCATTTCCTGGCTGAGGCAATTGTACTGATATGAAACTTATGCCTGAAATTTCTGAGAATGTACGAATGGAGCACAGCATTATATAGGAGCGAAACATGAATATATGGAAACCGGACCGTAAGAGGATAGAAGTGTTCGAGAGGTAGTCTTAGAGAAGAATGTTGGAAATTAGGTAGACTGATAAAGTTAAGAATGAGGACGTTCTCCGCAGAATCGGCAAGGAAAGGAATAAATGGATAATACTGACAGGAAGAAGAGACAGGATGAAGGGAAGTCTGTTAAGACATCAGGAAATAGCCTCCATTCTACTAGAGACATTTGTAGAGCGTAAAAACTGTAGGTGAAGCCAGGTATCGGACTCTATCCAGCAAATGAATGAGGACGGAGGTTGCAAGTACTACTCCGCCATGAAAAGGTTGGCGCAGGAGAGGAATTCGTGGTGGGCTGCATCAAACAAGTCAGAAGATTTAAAAAAAGGCAGTCTTTGTAAAACCTTTTCACATTATAATACTACATTCTAGACAGAGAGGACAGACACTTTCAGGATTCGAAATTTAAAAATTAAGAACAGAAAAACATCAGTGGACACTTAGGATGCGCTCTTTTTCATCAACTCTGTACAGGCCTACAGGCCGTTTAACGAAAGTGTCATATACTCTACAACAGATGGTTCTGGTCCAAACTGAAAGGAAATTTTGTATGATGATATGTCTGGCTACCTATACCTGTTGAGATATGGGCTAATATATTCCCCATCTGTTGAGTAGAAGTAACACTACAGGAAGTGTTAGATGTCGTTACGACGCATCCTGACACATCCCTCAACCGTTCTTCACACTGCATTACGAACTCTCAAATACACCTTGTTCCATTCGGATAGCGTCCCTTGCATTAACCACATGCTCCTCTAAATTCTTCGTGACTCCCTAAATCACGCCAGACAAATGTAGGGTCGATTCCTTTGAAAGGACACGAGGACACGAGTGATTTCCTTTTCCATCCTTACAAAATCAATCCGCCCTTGTGCTCCATTTCTAATGGCCCCGTTGTCAACGGGATGTTAAACACTAATGTTCATTCCTTCCTTCCTTCCTTCTTGATACCGGTTAACACTTCCATTTTCTGTGACAACTGGCCCGATACCCTCTTAGTCCCGCTCTTGCCGCCAAACAATGTACGTTTCCGTGATGGTCAAGGTAAGCGATGCTTGTATATGAAGTATAAAGAGTTCTAGATATCCTATCACTGGGGTTCTCGCAGTGCAGCTAATGATTTGCTAAAAACTGCTTCTCTTTTAGCATAAAATAGAATGGAAGAGAAATAAAAAATTTAACTTCTTAGAGAATATCTGAGACGCAGGCTTGTTAGACATATATCCTCAACTACAGGGTAGACCAAAATTCTACCGACAAACTTTCAGATGTTGTTTTGGGAGATTTTCTGACTATTTTGGTGCTCCGATGGCTCGTTACTGAGGAATAATTATTGTTTGTGGTTGTTATCAAGATTAACTTCGTTTCTTTGTAAATATCTTGACAACAATGAAAAAGCCGAAACATGGAGCCACAAAGACGGAAAACACGAAATACAGAGAATTGCAACATTCCTCAGATGAAACACGTACAACTTTGTTGCACGTTACACTTTATAACAACTGGAGAATTCTTCGCTTACAGGTATTGTTTAAAATTTTGACCATCATGTTTACGACAGAGCGTACAGTAATGCACTACTAATTGCGTTGCGCTGCAAAATTGTGTACTTGTCGCGACTGGGAAAAAATTAAGCTATCAGACTCGGCTAATGCACGGGACGCGTAAGCAGGTCAGACCAGAGGTGACAAATATTACTGCATTGTGGGCTACTGGTGCAAGAAGAACAGCGTTACGATGTCAGGTGGTTGTGACATCCCAGGTCGGAGCCAAAGCTGAAAAATCACTGATGGTAGCAGGAAGGCAGAGCCGCTGCAGCCTCGGTGGTCCGGTTATTTCACATCCAAGCAACAGCCCTATTGTGACTTACGGGACTGGAACTAATGAAATAGCTAAACAAGTATGCAGCAAGCCATTATAAGTAACTCTCACGTTTAGTTAAAGGTACCACAGTCTGCCAGCCACCAGTCTCGAGGAAGCAGCTACGTCAGTCCATGAGTCTAAGAGTCTACATGGCTCAACCAGCCATCCTGTGATGCTGCTTGCTGCAGCATTGCTGCTGGTGCCAATTCCGATACTGTGGACTTAGCACTCCCCATCCAGAGAACCACCTCGATGGATGGCTTGCTTCAGCTTCCCTCTCTCGAGACCTCTGGTTCCCTTCCAGGGACGTGCAGCCACTCGTTCGCTGTCGCCACTGTTGGCAAAAATCTAGCTGTCCGCTGGTGGTCTGGGAAGGTTCTGCTGTTGTGAGCTGCTTCTCCTGTGTGGACTCACCAGTGTGGTCACGCAGGCCTTGACTGTCCTCGCGTGACACTATGTCGACCTCCAACGGTGTGCCTGTCCTGCTTCGTCAGCGGTCTTGTGGTGTCCCTGGCGCTGACGTTACCAATCCGTCGCCTGTGGCCCACCACAAATACGGGCTTCATTACGTACTGTTGAGATTACAGTATAGTGCTTCTCCATCATACTTTGGGCACACTCGGCTCTGTGCCGGGTCCAAAGGAAATGAATGTCATTGAAAAGTACCCTCTAAAGACCTTAACTTTTTCGTGTACTATCGAATGCTTGCATACATTTAAAAGCACATTTAACAATTATTGTCTAAAATAGTTACTCCTTCTCCAACGGAGACGTCTGCTGACCCTCGTTAAACCTGCAGTGTCATGTGCTGTGATATACAAGCTTTCTTTATCGTAGGCCTCGTCCCTCGGCATCCAACTCCCATGTGCTAACTACAGCACCTCCTTCAATTGGGCGTGAACTGTTTACGTCTTTGGGCCGCTGGCACCACGGCCAGTGCCAAGACGGATGAATTTCACGCAATGAACGATTTTCCATTGCCATTTCTCTAACATCATCGGGCAGACAAGAATCCCAACGGTTTGGAGTATTACTTCCACGGCAGAAACAGTCATAGAATCATATCCATTTCAGTATCGAACGAACTCTCGTTAACTAGGCTCAGCACATGCTCCAGAAGAAGAAATCCATACGCTTCATGTCTGCTAACCGAGCTAGTCAACCAGAAGATCCAATGCTACCAAATCCGTTGTCCAAAATGTACATCAGTGTTGTTTCTAACACCAGGTGAAACAGTGCTGGCTATCCGTCAAGTTGAAATTACGTAAGCTGTCAAATTATTAGCGGCATATATTCTAGGTACTATGGCAGGGCATGTAGGAGTAACTTTGTAAACGAAACTCCGATTTGTTTATAGGAAATCGCCTAAAGACAAATCAAATATTACACTAACGGAACAAAAATCGTAACGCCAAGGAGGAGTTGTGTGACATAAACGAAAGTTGGTAGGCGTGTTCCTACATTCTAAAGATGATGTCTATTCACATTTCACGTCAGTCACGTAACAGTGGCAGTAATAGCACCTCTATGACGATGATAATCAGGTTTGCTTTAAATATGCACTGTAACGCTCGTCAGCATTAGTTACCTTTGGGATTGGTCGATCTGTTGTTACTCCAGAATGACTTTAAAGTGACGAAGACGCAATTATCAACACCTCTCTCAGTATGAACGAGGTCGTGTAATAGGACTATGAAAAACTGAATGTTTCTTCTGTGATGTTTCAGTAAGTCTTGGCACAAATATAGCAACTGGTCACGAGAATGTAAGGTCGCAAGAAGACCGGGTTCTGGACGACAACGTCGCAATACCGATAACTAAGACCGTAACATTCGGCGTACGGCTCTAGTGCACCGTATTGCATCGAAGCAGCAATCTTAGCAGCGGTTGGCACCACAGCGACACAACGAAGTGTTACAAATAGGTTACTTCAAGGACATCTCCGAACCGGACACCCAGTTACGTGCATTCCACTAACACCAAACTACTACCGTTTGCCGCTTTGGTTGTGTCAAGTGAGAGCTCATTGAAAGGCAGCGTGAAGGTCTGCTGCGTTTTTTGATGAAAGCTGGTTCTGTCTCGGTGGCAGCGATGCCCGGGTGTTGGCTAGGAGGACAGTTGAGCGCCTGCAAGCAACCTGTCTGGGTGCTGGACACACTGGACCTACAGCTGTAGTTACAGTCTGCGGTAGAGTTCGTATGAAAGCAGGAGCACCCTGTGGGTATCCAACGCACCCTGACTAAAATTTGTTCGTCAGTCTGGTCATTCGACCTGCTATTCTGCTGTTGATGAACAGCACTCGAGATGTGTTTTTCAATTGGATAATTTCTGCCGACATACCGCTGTTGCAATCCAACATGCCCACAGAGTGTCGACATCTTGCCTTGGCCTGGTCGATCACCAGATCTGTCTCTAATCGTGCACATACGAGACATCATCGGACGACGACTCCAGCGTCAACCACAAACAGCACTAATCGTCCCTCTATCGACCGAGCAAGTGCAACAGGCATGGAACGCTCCCCACAAACCAACATCCACCATCTGTGCATCACAATGCATGCAAATTTGCACGGTTGCATTCAACATTCTGGCGGATACACCAGTTATTAATGTACTAGCATTTCACAACTGCAATGACGTATACAACGTTTACATTAACCTGTGATCTACCAACGTTATCTACACAAATATATGCCCGAAAGTTCTTTACTCTATGTAATGGTTTTTTGGTTCTACGATTTTTTTTGTCAGTGTTGCTGTAAATTTATAGTGGATTTGTGGCGATAGTGTCGACACAATAGTTCGTGTCGAGTTTCGGAATCCTATAAATGGCAGCTATTCCTGCTGTTGACCATGCAGTCTCTTGTAAACATAGCATTGTGTGCACGTTGTTGTAGGTTTATTGCACGTTGTTGTAGGAATCATCAGACTGGCACATACGGCTTAACGCAAACACGTTAACTAGCGAGAGTGGGAGGTGAAGCAGAAGCGGAACTAATCCATGCGGAGGCTTAACGACAGTGGGAAAGTACACCAGCCAGCCTGTGTGTGGTTTTCAGGCGTTTCCCGCTGTCGTTTAGGCATAGGCTGGGCTGGTCCCCATATTCCGCTTCAGGAAACACGGTACGCACAAACTTAAAATACGATATCACGCACAGCAGAGTTTGAACGATTCACCGTTGGATGCGCGTACGACTTCCCTCCCTCAGGTTACCGTGACCACTGTGGCGTGAGGGAGTGCATTCGGTTACAGAGGAAAATAACAAATCAAATATGGACAAATTCTGAAAAAGTAGATTCCATACCAGTCGGGATAAACGCTGTGGAAAAGAAAGAAAGAAGAACGTTTTGGCAGCCATGGAAAGACATGGGAGACCGTTGGCTGCAATGAATGCAATGACTCCACCTTCTGTGGAAGACAAGGGTGCAAGTTTTGTTTACGTAAGATTATAAGAACAGTTGTTTGAGCTATGGTCAGAGATCACGCAACTTGGCGACTACTGTTGGCACTATTATTACCAATTAGTGTGTGACACATTCTCTTCCACACCATACATAGCATAGCCTGTGTCTCCTACTCTAACGTAGTTAGAAACAATCCGGATTCTCGTAGGCGCCTGTGTACACATGCATGGATACTTTGATGTGGTTGCCGTCTCTGCAGGAACAGCTCATGATCCCGTAGTTCTGCCACTCTTTCTTTTCATGCAGTAAACCCATATACGAGAGGTGTATCGGCCTACTCTTAATTAGTAAACTCGGCTACTCCGGTGTGTCACTGTTAACGTGCAACTAATACTGCCGGAAAATGAAACCCGACACATTTCTGAGCAGCTTTAAATGCAGGCGTCATGGTACAGAGTAAAGTGGGCATAATTATTTTCAACAGCGAGTATGCTGAGTGAATGTAGTGAGTTTCTTTCCAAACAAGACATACAGCAGACGCTGTGGATGTTGACTAGAGGCGTTCAGTAAGTAAGGGAATCCATCTTCTTTTCTCAGCTGATGTAAGTTGGAAAATGCGGAATTTGCTGTGGGAAATTGTGGAATGTTCGTACTTCAGCCCCTATGGTTTCTCGAAGTTCCGGCAGGTAGCGGTGCTATACGTAGCCTTCAAAATAGCGTCTGTTCAAATGGTCCAAATGGCTCTGAGCACTATGGGACTTAACTGCTGACTTAACTGCCTAGAACTAAGAACTACTTAAACCTAGCCAACCTAAGGACATCACACACATCCATGCTCGAGGCAGGATTCGAGCCTGCGACCGCAGCGCTCACGCGGTGCCACACTGTAGCGCCTAGAACCGCTCGGCCACTTGGGCCGGCAAAATAGCGTCTGTAACGGAGGTGCGTTCCAAACTGTCATCGAGTCTCTTCTGGCGGAAAGCCAGAGCATCACAGATATTCATAAGCACCTGCAGAATGTCTACGGAGACATGGAAGTGAACAAAAGCACGGTGAGTCGTTGGGCGAGAAGTCTATTATCACTGCCACAAGGTCGTGCAAGTCTGTCCAGTCTCCTGCGTATCGGCTGGCTGCACACAGCAGTGCAGTCTTGGAACGTGCAGACACTCTCATTCGAGGTGATCGAGGGGTGACATCCAGACACCTCGCTGAGCAACCGGATTCTCTGTTGGTAGTGCTCACACACTCGTGCACCAATTGCGGTACTCAGTGTGTGTCCCTGCTGGGTTCCTCACCGCCTAACCGGAAACCGTAAAGAACAACGAAGCACCATCGGTCGGGAATTACTAGAGCGTTAGGAGCCTGATCATGATAACTTTTTGTAGAACATCGTCACAGACGATGAAACAACGCAAGTGTGAGCACTCGAGAGGAGCTCACAAAACTTCATAGGACTGCTCTTCCTCATCCACCTACAGCCCGGAACTTGCACCTTTCGACTTCCATATGTTTGGCCCAACGAAGGATGCACTCTACGGGAGGCACTACGTGGATGATGGGGATGTTATTGATGCAGCAAGACGTTAGCTCCCACGTCGTCCAGTAGAGTGGTACCATGAGTGCGTACTGACCCTCCCGGTAAGATGGCGTAAGATCGTCGTATTGAACGGCGATTACGATAAAAAATACGGATTTGTAGGCAAAAGTGTGGGAAATAATATGATACCAGAATGAGATTTTCACTCTGCAGCGGAGTGTGTGCTGATGTGAAACTTCCTGACAGATTAAAACTGTGTGCCGGACCGAGACTCGAACACGAGACCTTTGCCTTTCGCGGGCAAGTGCTCTACTAGGAGAGCTTCTGTAAAGTTTGGAAGGTAGGAGACGAGTTACTGACAGAAGTAAAGCTGTGAGGACGGGGCGTGAGTCGTGCTTGGGTAGCTCAGATGGTAGAGCACTTGCCCGTGAATGCCAAAGGTTCCGAGTTCGAGTCTCGGTCCGGCATAGTTTTAATCTGTCAGGAAGTTTCAATAACATGGTATGTTGGAAAACTGAATAAAACCGACCAGCTTTCGGAACAAAATATGTATTGCGTTACGTGTTGAACGCCCTCCTATGCACCGATGCAGATAATTTCAGTGCAGTGCTGATACAAAAGTAAATGCTTGTATTAAATGAAACAAAATTCTGTTACCACAAACCACCGGAGGCAACGGATTTATTACGTCAAACTATTCAGAAAATGTTGGATAATAGGGTCTCTAAATTTAGTTGGTGGCTTTGCGTTCATGCTATATAAACAGACAGAGTATTCACAAACACGGTATTTCTACGAATCAGACAAGTGGAGAACTGCTAGAGAAATATTCACAGTATTCCACACAGCACCAACATTTAATTAGGTCCAGGGCTGTGGTGGAAGCTAAATAGCTTCGTCGCCAGCTGGGCTGCACTGTGGTGCGGCAGAAATACCAGTGGGTCGTGCGGCAGCTCTCCGAGCTGCCGTTCACAGTGAGCGGGATGTATAGGCTGGCAAAGGGACTGCGGCCCTTCTGTTATAAAGCGCAGCGGGATATCTGGAAGTCCAGAAGCACGTAGTTCTAACTATATCCACAGAAATACTTTGTTATTTGACCAGCTAAAATTTCAACTATTTTCAGAAGCGGTGGTGTTTCTGATGAAAGTAACATGAAATTACTGAAGTGGACTTTTTGAGAGTCCTATGTCATTTTCTTACATAATGTAATATATTTTCTATTTAGAACAGTTTTCCAAATCTTGCACTGTTGTGCAATTTGAAGGGTACAATAGTATTTGTTTCTGGCCTGGACATAGGACGTGGTTTGGCTCAATCCGCGAGCTGCAAGTATTCTACAGGTTGAAGAAAACTTCGCGCACTCGGACTTCTCAGCGTGATTCCTCACATATTAGCAGTACAAAAATGTTTGCCACAAATTTCGTCGTGCACATATTTCTGGCAGTAATTGGGCGGTAAGGATTGGCAGTCTGGCAACCTTATAATCAGATGTACGGTGCCGTCTCTTTCAGGATATGCGTGTAGTGCTGAGCAGTTGGTGTAGAGGATAGTGTTTCGGTTTAGCATCCAGGAGGTCGAGGGTCCGTTTCTGGTTCGAGGCTTATTTTTTGTTTGTTTGCTAATTTCATTCTGCCATTTAATACTGTAGTACACACTGATTCCTAAGCCACACATATCAGACATTTACATAATACAATGTTTTGTAACGTTGCCGAACAAATCAGAAATAGACAGTTGAAACAACTGTCCTGTCATACGGCAGAGTAACTACAAAAACAGTATCAATTTCGAGAAATTAGAGATGATGATGAACAATTAAATAACTCAACATCTCTTATCATTTTTACTACATGCAGTACGTCAACTCACATGTAACACATTGACAACCAGTGGCAATAATAATTTTCTTATTGATGACTGAATGACGTTCACAAAACAATACGATGTCCTCTGATCATATGCTCAAAGCGACACACCAGAACGTCCAAACACTGCGCAACTCGTGGCTCATACAACTATGAACTCTTCGCAACGTTGCTGCATCCACAGATACAAGAGAAGCATTAACACGCACAGTCATTTGTTCCTCATGTTTCGGCGTAGTAAATTACACGTGCTCCTCCAAGTGTCCCCCCCCCCCCCCCCAGGAAGAAATCCAGAGGATTTAGGCAGGTGAGCGCAGTGGGCATACATCTCCCCTTTCGAGCCACTTCCCTGGAAATGTCTGTCTAAACACCGTCACACATTCATTTCAAAGTGTGGAGGTCCACCATCAAGTTGGAACCATAACCTCTGTCGAACATGGGGTGGAACATCTTCCATTGCTTCAGCCAAATAGTTTGAGAGGAATACATGATACCTTCGTAGAGTCAATAGGTCAAGCAACAGGTTGGACCCAAACTCCTATCTCCCAACATTCCGGCGTAGACGTTGATGACAAAGCGGACTTGACGTGCACGGTCGCGGTTGACTTGCAGGATAACATCACACACCAACGTTGGGCATTGTGCATATGGAAGACACCCTCACGAGTGAACATTGCTTCATCCGACTGTACTATACTGGGGTCACTAACATTGCCACCTAGAATAACTCCGAAAGTATGACAGTAGCTGAAAATTCTGTGGGACGGATGTTGTATGGGACAACGGGGCCATAATCAGACTTTTTTTTGTTGCTAGGTGGGGTCGCGTCAGAGATGTGAAGGTCAACTTTAGTTTTTTTATATGGAATGCTATAGTTTGGTATTTATTTTCTGATAGCGGTTATCGAGACGAATCCAATAATGTGTAACAGTAAGGTCTTTGAAGGTCAACGAAGGTCAAAAAGGTGGCAATAACGTCCATTTACAGAAGGTGTTCGAAGTGATGACCATTGGTATCAATGAAGTGCTGCAAACTTCTTATCATGGATTGAGAGGTATTCCTTATTACTTCGGCACTTATCGAAGCACATGCTCTGACAATTCTCCCTCGTGTATCGCGCAAATAGTAAATATTCGCTGAGTATTGCATATCCATGTAACACGCCATTGACATGTATACACCATTCGACGGTTTCGCAATACAACACTAATAGGAACGGTAAGAGTAGTATCGTCGAATCAAGCGAATGTGAATGATGTATTCCTTCGAAGAAGAAGTCGATAAGCTTCTCATTTACGGAGAATGCCAACGAAATTCAGTGAGACGTAGAGACTTATACGCTGAAAGATATCCTCAACGTACTCACCTTACATGTCGTACATTTAAATACGTGTATGATAAATTCATAACAACTGGTTATTTAAAGCATCAGAAACATATCCAGCAAAGGAAAGTTACTAACGAGGAAATGGAAATTGGTACTCCTGCCAGCGTGGTTCGAGATCCTTGTGTTAGTTCGCGTCAAATCGCAAGGGAATCTGGCATGAGCCAGAGTAGTGTTGCTCGTGTTCTGCATCGCCATAAATATCATCCTTACCATATCAGAATTGACTGCTACGGATTGTATGCGTCGCATTGAATTCTGCTGATGGGCTCAACTTCAGATTTAGAGGGTTGATACATTTATTAATTGGATTTTATTTACTGACGAGGCTACATTTTCGGACCATGGAAATGTTATTTTCGGTAACATGCATTATAGGGCAACTGAAAATCCATGTTGGCTGCGGCAAGTTGCATACCAAAAACCGTGGCCGGTGAATGTATGGTGTGGGATTCTGGAAGACAGAGTTACAGGCCCCTATTTCATCAAAGGGAATCATAATTGTAGGAAGGACACCACAATCCTGCAAGAAACATTTGGTGTCTTATTGGGAGAAATACCTTTAGCAACAAGGAACAGAATGTGGTATCAACACGATGGGTGTCCGGCACATTTTTCGCCGATGGCTAGAAGTGAGTTGCAGAGGCAATAACCAAATCGTTGAACTGGATGTAGAGGAAATTTGTCGTGGCCGGCTCGTTCGCCAGACTTGACGCCTCTGTATTTTTTCTTGTGGGGATTCGTAAAAGACATTGTTTATAAAGACGTTCCAAGTACAACTGAAGATATACGAGGGATAATTGTCAGAACTTGTGCTTCAATTAGTGCCGATGTGATACGGAACACCACTCATTCCATAATAAGAAGATTGCAGCACTTCATTGATACCAATGGTCGTCACTTCGAAGACCTTCTTTAAATGGTCGTTCATGCCACCTTTTTGACCTTGGTTGACCTTCAAAGACCTTACTGTTACACATCATTGGATTCGTCTCGATAGCCACTGACACCAAATGAGTACCGGACTATAGCATGCCATTAAAAAAAAAAGAAAAAGGTGACCTTCATATCACTGAAGCGACCCCACCTAGCAACAATAAACCAATGTCATGTTATGGCCACCGTTGTCCCCTGCAGCCTTTGACCCACTAACTTTTCAGCTCTTATTACATTTTCGGAGTTGTTCATGGAAGCAATAGTTAGTGACTCACCCTGTAGCGTTTAGGAAAGCGGTGTTGGCTTCCTGTTGTTGTTGGAACCATTCACAGAAATGCCCCCGCTGATGGCGGTCAGCAAGGTGCCGGTGTTGCGTTAAAGAATAATGATAGGGACGCAACCCATGTTCGTGCTGTACGCCAACGACTGTTCGTTGCGAGACACGCAGTTGCCTTGCTATGCTGCATGTACTTCGCAGCGGATATTAGTGTACGATCTACAGACTGGCTCCCTCAGCAGCCGCAGTACGGTGAGTCCGTGGACGACCTCCATCAGGCGATGCTGGAAGGAGAGGACCTGTTTCCTAATATTCAGCGTTTGTGTATCCATACGTCTGCCACACTGTTTTAGAATAACACAAGAAGAACGTATACGAATGTACATGGAGCCTGTCTTGTGAGTGTTACTCCACTAGCAAATAGTCCCTGTCTGGAGAACAGCGCATACAGTATAAACACGTCACTGCTCGCAGCAAGTTGCTCCACCTAACACACGTCATCTCTCGTACAACTTTTGTTCTGCGTGGTTCATCCCGACACAGCTAAATGTGGAATGTTTATTTTCAAATTACACTCTTTCCTTAACGGTGTCGGATGTGATTTTCCACATTTCCATCGATAATAATAATAATAATAATAATAATAATAAATAATAGTAATAGTAACGCATGGAGATATTTCTTTATCAGAGTCAATGTTCAAAGGCATAATTAGTTTTTCCATGGTGATAATACGCACAAATGGTAAATGAGTTTGTAAATTACACTCCTGGAAATTGAAATAAGAACACCGTGAATTCATTGTCCCAGGAAGGGGAAACTTTATTGACACATTCCTGGGGTCAGATACATCACATGATCACACTGACAGAACCACAGGCACATAGACACAGGCAACAGAGCATGCACAATGTCGGCACTAGTACAGTGTATATCCACCTTTCGCAGCAATGCAGGCTGCTATTCTCCCATGGAGACGATCGTAGAGATGCTGGATGTAGTCCTGTGGAACGGCTTGCCATGCCATTTCCACCTAGCGCCTCAGTTGGACCAGCGTTCGTGCTGGACGTGCAGACCGCGTGAGACGACGCTTCATCCAGTCCCAAACATGCTCAATGGGGGACAGATCCGGAGATCTTGCTGGCCAGGGTAGTTGACTTACACCTTCTAGAGCACGTTGGGTGGCACGGGATACATGCGGACGTGCATTGTCCTGTTGGAACAGCAAGTTCCCTTGCCGGTCTAGGAATGGTAGAACGATGGGTTCGATGACGGTTTGGATGTACCGTGCACTATTCAGTGTCCCCTCGACGATCACCAGTGGTGTACGGCCAGTGTAGGAGATCGCTCCCCACACCATGATGCCGGGTGTGGGCCCTGTGTGCCTCGGTCGTATGCAGTCCTGATTGTGGCGCTCACCTGCACGGCGCCAAACACGCATACGACCATCATTGGCACCAAGGCAGAAGCGACTCTCATCGCTGAAGACGACACGTCTCCATTCGTCCCTCCATTCACGCCTGTCGCGACACCACTGGAGGCGGGCTGCACGATGTTGGGGCGTGAGCGGAAGACGGCCTAACGGTGTGCGGGACCGTAGCCCAGCTTCATGGAGACGGTTGCGAATGGTCCTCGCCGATACCCCAGGAGCAACAGTGTCCCCAATTTGCTGGGAAGTGGCGGTGCGGTCCCCTACGGCACTGCGTAGGATCCTACGGTCTTGGCGTGCATCCGTGCGTCGCTGCGGTCCGGTCCCAGGTCGACGGGCACGTGCACCTTCCGCCGACCACTGTCGACAACATCGATGTGGAGACCTCACGCCCCACGTGTTGAGCAATTCGGCGGTACGTCCACCCGGCCTCCCGCATGCCCACTATACGCCCTCGCTCAAAGTCCGTCAACTGCACATACGGTTCACGTCCACGCTGTCGCGGCATGCTACCAGTGTTAAAGACTGCGATGGAGCTCCGTATGCCACGGCAAACTGGCTGACACTGACGGCGACGGTGCACAAATGCTGCGCAGCTAGCGCCATTCGACGGCCAACACCGCGGTTCCTGGTGTGTCCGCTGTGCCGTGCGTGTGATCATTGTTTGTACAGCCCTCTCGCAGTGTCCGGAGCAAGTATGGTGGGTCTGACACACCGGTGTCAATGTGTTCTTTTTTCCATTTCCAGGAGTGTATTTGCAAAACACATTGCTAACCCTGCTGATTCTGTAAATCCCTAACAAAATGTAATGGACCGTGTCAAGAATTATAGTTGGTACTGATCGGTGGGACCATCGGTGGGATGGTACACAGAAAACGTTACTGGAATTAAGTAGACGCATTGGTTCGAAACAATTCGCGTTCAATATGTGCAACAGGCTTCTTTAAAAGCTGACTAATGGAAACGAATGTACACACATTTCTGTGTTCGTAGTGCATAAGTACAAATGTTTTGTAGAAGACCCACCATAATCGCAGCATGACGATTAAAGCGTGAAATACGGTACCACGCAGTCTACGTTTAGAAAAAAAAAAAAAACAAATTCGCGTCGACCGCTCGATCTCCTGCATGCTAACCCTAAAGGCTGTCATCTGCACCAGCTGCACAGAACTACGCAGTCATGCTGACAGAGGTTGTTACAGTACATGTAATTACAGTGTTACCAGATTGCGTCCATTTACTGCCGGACATATGCGTAGGACGAAATTTTGTGAAACACATTTTTGTGTTGCCAGTACGTGATGAATTGCACTGCGAAGTCCGAGTGCTCGAATTTTTGTTCAGACCGTATAGTGGATGCTTGAGAGAGAATCGCCGTGTGTGCAAGTATCTGGGTGCGTGTTCATTCCTGGTAAACAGCCCCATGACTTTTGCGAGTTTACTGTTTGTAATATGATTTATATTGCGTGGCTGTGGGTATGGTAGTGGAACATGGTCATTGAAGAAATGAATAACTTTCGCGATGGCAGTTCTCTGTAAATGAAGCTGAACCGATAAATTGAACGTAGTTTTTGTTCCATACCTGACGACTCTTTTTATTAATCCGTCACACACATTAACTGAATCCTTCTGAACAGCGTCCTACCATTAATAAAGGTTTGTGATCTCGCTCATTATACAGGCTGCTCCTTAGGTGGATCAGAATTATTTCCAAAGAGAGATGATACAGCTTAAGGCGAGATGGTGGCGGTCTTGCACTGATATCTTTGCAAATCCATACCTCTGCCATTTTTTGTTCAATCTCACTGAAATTTTGCACACTTATGTATAGCGATACAATATGCTTCAAAGAACTTTTACAGAATTATTAATAAAATTTAAATGCTGTGATAGAATTTTTAATTTTTTGTTACGTTATTATCTTAAGGTACACGTTTTCTTTATTTCCAGGCAAATTCGGCAATTTTTTCTATGGTACAGTAATATGCACTAATAAATGTACAATTAAGTGCAATAACGTTTTAAATAAATTTTTTCAATTATTTTCTGTGATATTTTGAACATTTTTCTGGACTAATTTTCCAAATATTGTCAACCATAAAACTGATTTATAATACCAAGATTAAAATTGTATTCGACTTAAGTGTTGCTTCCATGTAAAAGAACAGGGAAGCCAAATTTCATTGAAATCTTTAGGATTGTTTCTGATACGTGTGTTCCTGAAGGAGAAAACCTTAAGTTGCTGAAAAACGTTCGGATCAAATGTTTTAAAAAATTTTTAATTTTACCTTAGCGAAAACTGCCCATTCTCAAATTCAAGCTCTTCGTCAGATCTTTTAGCTTCTCTACTTTTTTGCCTAGCAACTTTTTCTACATTCCTTTCCGATGTATCAGCCTTCGCAATTCGTTGCTCATCGATGATCTGCAGTATCCACTCAGTGAAGACTCTAGGTGTAAAGCCCAACTTGCTGAAGATGTGAATTCTTGCCACATTCCCGTCATTGCTGCAGCTTCTGAGGCAGAAATCTTCACTACCAGATGGGAAACAAACTCAGTCTTTGGACATCTCTTCCAAATAAGACGATTGAAACTTTTATTCGGGTACTGCATTTTGCTATTCAGACATTTTTCTAGCAGTCCTGGTGAAGCCAGTGCTCGAGAAGTTGGTTTAATGGCCATTGCAACCTCACCAGGAAAGTTATTTTTATGGCTGTAAGCTTCCCCACTTTCCTTGCTTTTCAGAAATTTGTCATGCTGAAGTGCAGTGTCTGTCGCCAAGTAATGAAACTAAATGGCCCATACTGCATTCCTCATACTGTCTAAATCTGTGAGGTTATTCCTAATTGCAGCACCGACTTGCAAGCTGTCACTTCTCTTCCTCGTTTGTCAGTTTTTACCTCCCGGTGGCTTTCCATCCTCTTGCATTTATTGTCTGCAACAAGTGATCTGAGTCGTCCCCGCATTCTCTGCTGAATATGGCGAAAGCACTCCAGTTTTTCAATAGTGCCGTCTTTTCTATAGGGCTAACTTCCAACTACATTCTTGAAATCACTACAGACCCCAGCTCCTAAATACTGGGTCTACTTACTCCACACTTTCGCAAAGACCTATGGAACATGAAATTTATACCAGCAGTTTCCATCCCACCACTGGAGCCTACACGATTCCTGCTACAAACAGCTTTGTGACCTTGTTGCCATTCTGTCTCTTTACCTGCATCATTATATTTTTTGTGGAAGGAACATGCAGAACAATAAAAGGTGTACATACAGTCTGGGAACACTTTCAATTATTTATTGCACAAGAACCAAACATTGTACAGATATCATACATATGTCATTTTGAAGAGAAACCCTGAAAGTTTTTTTTTTTCATATATACCGCCACAGCGTAGTTTGGTAATTTGCGTAATTTGCCAATAGTCAGCGCTAGTCGCAAACACGGAGCTGCCACATCGATGGATCGGCCTTGCTACAGAATGGGACAGCTGTTTCATGAAATGGCCTCCCCGATCCCCAGATCTCACTCCGTGTGACTTTTCTCTGTGCGGACACATTAAGGATCTGGTGTATGTACCGCCTCTACCACGTGCTGTATCAGAGCTCCGGTACGGTATACGTTAAGCGATTGCTGCAGTCGACGATACCATGCTATGACAGGTATGGCAAGAATTCCATTACCGTATTGACGTCTGTCGGGTCACTCATGGTTCACATATCGAATGTTTGTAAAAAGAAACTTTCAGAGTTTCTTTTCAAAATTCAGTATGTATGACATCTGTACAATGTTTATTTCTTGTGCAGTAAATAATTGAAAGTGTTTCCAGACTTTATGTATACCCTGTATTTAGGCACCCCCTGTAAGTCTACTACTTTTCCAGTGTCTTCCTTAATGATTATTGAATCTCCATGCACTGAAGATCCCCCCCTCTTCATACAGTAACTGTCGCAGGAAACTGCTATATCTGTGATATAAGTTGAATCACAATTTCCTTTAATTACCCTCTGGACTGCCATTTTCATGCTCTCTTCACTTACTTCTGCAACTTCATTGAGGAGAGTGGTGTTCATTGCAGTAAATTTTAGGGGAGGAACAGGTATGTTCATAATACCGCATAAAAGGTTTCCATCATCTCTTTCAATCCCTATACTTCTTATTCCGTAAGCAAATCACATATTGGCGTCGTACATTCTATTACTGGCCTTCGATGTCTTGAATGGCGTGTCAGCATCACAGTTTTGACATAAAATGTGCAATGAGCAAATCAAATCTTCTCTCTTTCCATCATCCACCAAACTTAAACTTCCTCCACAAAAATAGGACTTGCAGGCTTTCCTAAGTGCCACTATTCTGAAACCAATATTTCTGTCATGATTTGTTTCTTTTTACAAAATACCTTTCGCAAGTTTTATTTTCGACGCACTTGGAGACAAGCAAATGTTTGCATCTGCAGGTCCGACCCTAAGAACAACATCATTTCTTTGCTTTATGTTGGAAAAATGAAACTTAGTATATTTTTAAATACTTTACCATGCATGAGCATTGTAAAAAAGATCAATATATTCAGCCTTGAACAAAGAATGACACAATAAATCCAACTTCACTCAGATTCCACTAAACAGCACAAAACATGTTTAAGAAGCTCCACAGTCTTCTATATCACACTTTTTGAACCACAAAGTGGCTCCACAGCCTTCTATACAACACTGCTTTGTTGTATATAAAAAAAATCACAGCATTATAGAGCTATATTTTCCAGGTTCACACGAAAAATAGAGCAAAGCATGGCGCGTTAAACTGCTTACGGTTTTTAGTTTTGTACCATTTGTAGTTCGAATTTTAAAAAAAATCGGCATAATAATCTCAGTTACATTTACATTTAAACAAGCAATTTAAAAAATTGTGATTTTTTTATGATTTGTGGTACCGTCTCGTCTCCCCTTAAGGGAAGGAGCTTACAGTTTCATTTCCCAACATCCGTAATACGATTTATTCTATAAATATAATTCGGCATAAAAGCTTCCCCACAATAACTCTAACAGCAACGGAGCGATGTTACATATGAGTTTAGATCGTAGGATCGTATTTGGAAGGACAGATGCTCAAATACGTGTCCATGCATCCTCATTAAGGTTTCCATCGTTTTGCTGATGTGTTTCAGTTGAAATCTATCTGCTCCTGACAGTACAATGACACGCCACAAAAAGATCGAATCTGTGCGCTTGTTTAACAACTATTGTCGTGTGTAGTTTTCGTATACTTGTCTAGGTAAATATTTATAATTTCACGAAATGAAACATACAAGCATTAAGAACACCCATACATGCAGAAACTGACAAAAGTAACATAAAAGTATCGCTCGCAACATTATTTCCTCAGAATAACTGACGAATGTGACACGGAAGGTATCCAGTCACATAACTGATGTAATTGCCAAAAGCTTCATGGTCGATGATTGTACATCGCTAGCAGTCTCTTCCATAACAGGCGAAATGCTCGGTCGGAATATCAAAGGAACGGCCATGAGTATACTAGCTGATCAAAAGTACCCGAACATCTGTATGTAATGTGGAAGTAACCAAGAGATACAGAGAGAGGCGGCGGATCTGACAGAATAAAAGCAGGTGGGGGGGGGGGGGTATGGTGTTATCAATAGAAAGGTAGTAACAGCAGAATTTGCTGTCTATAAGAAGAGCTCAGTCACTTCTAACGTGGACTACTCATTGGATTTCTTCTGAGTAACAAATCCGTCATGGACATTGAAAACTTTCTAGAGCTGCCTAATTCTGTCGTTCGTGATATGCCTGTGAAGAAGAAACGAGAAAGAAAAACCACATCGGAACGAGACCAGCCAGACCTCATGTAATGACGGGCAGGGACGATAGAATATTATCGTAGGTGGTTCTAAAAATTCGCGTGAAACCAGCGGAAAGAATCAGTCGTCAGTTCCAAAACGCTACCAGCAAGCAGGTTCAAATGTATGTGGGCTGCTGCAGATATGCAGAGATGAAGAGGCTTTTGCAGAATAGCGTGGAGAGCTGCAACAAACTAGTATTCGGACTAAAGATCACAACAACAACGCGTGAGAGAATGGATAATGCGAACTAAGCTGAAGTATTGGATAACGGAAGCGATGTGATTACATGGATGAAGAGCAAAAATGAACCGAACAGAATTAAGTTGCGGCAGCTGATGAACATGAAACGACACACACAAAATAGAACGTGTGAAATGGTCCCCCACCCCCAGCCACCCAAACCCACGCCGAATGCTATCTGACTTCTTTAAAAGGGAGAAAAAAAGAACCTGTATTGGATTGCAGACAGTATTATAAATAGTGTTGTATTTTGTAGGATCTTACGTATGTACCGTACTGCAGTAGAGTATTTCACTTGGAGCTATCGCAGCGTTACTGTCTGATAGCGGTTTCAAAAATGGCTCTGAGCACTATGCGACTTAACTGGTGAGGTCATCAGTCGCCTAGAACTTAGAACTAATTAAACCTAACTAACCTAAGGACATCACACACATCCATGCCCGAGCAGGATTCGAACCTGCGACCGTAGCGATAGCCGTTTAATTGAAGACAGGCTCATTACTGTATTTGGTAAGTGTTAAATATGGTTCAGTCTGTTAAGCAAGAGCGTGGGCGGCATTACACACAGATGATAGAAAATATCTCCTCACTTCTGTCACAGCCCAATAGAGGGAACCTTTGTCCTTCGTGCAGTATCTATAACGCATTAGTTTACTCTGATTTATTGACTCAGATACGCGCTAAGAGAAGTAAGCGCTGCTTACGCGTCGCGATTCGAGGCTGTTTTTCTCTGTAGCCACGCCAAACGTTCGAAAATGAGCCATTCCCCGAAGTTTAAATGTATGAGGAAATCAAAGTCATTTGTACACGCAGGCCGGAGTGGCCGAGCGGTTCTAGGCGCTACAGTCTGGAACCGCGCGACCGCTACGGTCGCAGGTTTGAATCCTGCCTCGGGCATGGATGTGTGTGATGACCTTAGGTTAGTTAGGTTTAAATAGTTCTAAGTTCTAGGGGACTGATGACCTCAGATGTTAAGCCCCATAGTGCTCAGAGCTATTTGAACAATCATTTGTACAGAAGTGCGTAAAATGCTATTCTTTGGTTAAAAACTGTTTAGGTTTTTATATTGGTAACGCCACGTAGCGCACTATATGAAAATCACTGGCTGTGCTGCGTGCAGTCTGTGGCTGATTTGCATTGTTGTTGGCTATTGTAGTGTTGGGCAGTTGGCTGTTAACAGTGCGTAGTGTTGCGCAATTAGAGGTGAGCCGCCAGCAGTGGTGGATGTGGGGAGAGAGATGGCGGAATTTTGAGAGCGGACGTCCATCAGAAAGAGTAAATTTGTAATATTGGATATCATGGACTGACATTTATATTATCACTTTTGAACACTATTGAGGTAAATACATTGTTTGTTCTCTATCAAAATCTTTCATTTGCTAACTATGCCTATCAGTAGTTAGTGCCTTCAGTAGTTTGAATTTTTTATTTAGCTGGCAGTAGTGACGCTCGCTGTATTGCAGTAGTTCGAGTAATGAAGATTTTTGCGAGGTAAGTGGTTTGTGAAAGGTATAGGTTAATGTTAGTCAGGGCCATTCTTTTGTAGGGATTATTGAAAGACAGATTGCGTTGCGCTAAAAAATATTGTGTGTCAGTTTAGTGTTGATCAGAATAAGTATAGAGAGTAATGTCTGAGAACGTTCAGTTTTGCTCAGCTGTTTGAAAAGCAAACAACGTAAGAGGTTTTTCAGCACAGTAATTCATTAATTTTTCCAAGGGGACGTTTCACTTGGAAGAACGAGGCTCAGTCGCTAAAGTGACTCCAAATGTAAAAAAAAGGAATTATTAACCTGTTTTCGAGAAATCTATTCTTAACAATCTCTTTGAAACAGCTGTCAACGCAGATTTGACGCAAGCTTTCCACGTGGTTTCAAGCATGCCTCGGAGATGAAAAGCAATTTTCGACGCGGCAGGTTATCTCAAGTATTATTAATTGCAACTGCATTTTTATGTTATTCATATATGAAGTATGTATTTGTTTTACTTTGTTGTCAATATCATTCTTCTATTGATTAACCCAACCATGATCTTACTTGACAAACTGTTCATCCCGTCTTCTTTAAATTTGAATCTGTGCTATATACACACACCAGGAAAAGTTTTGCATCACCCCAGTTCCCAGAACTCCCCAGGACAGACGTTGACTATGAATATTGTATCACAGACACAGCCCCTTTGACTGTTCACAGATGACACTTAAGCCACCCAAAGATGTAAACAACCATGCACGAGCAGCGCCTATTAGACAAAGATGGTCTGACAGCCGATCAGTTCCAGTCATTCCGCCAGAAACAAGGTACACGGCTCGTGCTGTCTGTAGTTCAACCATGCCTGGACAGTCAATACCGTGGTTCAATCGCGTCTGCATTGTTAGTTTGTGCCAGGAAGGGCTCTCAACAAGGGAAGTGTCCAGGCGTCTTGGAGTGAACCAAAGCGATGTTGTTCGGACATGGAGGAGATACAGAAAGAGACAGGAACTGTCGATGACATGCCTCGCCCACGCCGTCCAAGGTCTACTACTGCAGTGAATGAGCGCTATATATGGATTATGGCTCGGAGGAACCCTGACATCAACGCCACCCTTTTGAATAATGCTTCTCGTACAGCCACAGGAAGTCGTGTTACGACTCAGACTGTATGCAATATGCTGCATAATGCCCATCTTCACCTAACAACGATTCCATGCAGCGCGGTACAGATAGATCAAACAACATGCCGAATGGACCACTCAGGATTGGCATCACGTTCTCTTCACCGATGAGTCTCGGATATGCCTTCAACCAGACAATCGCTGGAGACGTGTTTGGAGGCAAACCCGGTCAGGCTGAACGCCTTAGACACACTGTCAAGCGAGTGCAGAAAGGTGGAGGTTCCCTGATGTTTTGAGGTGTGATTATGTGGGGCCGACGTACACCGCTGGCGGTCATGGAAGGCGTCGTAGTGGCTTTACGATACGTGAATGCGACCCTCCGACCGGTAGTGCATCCGTATCAGCAGCATATTGGCGAAGCATTCGTCTTCATGCAAGACAATTCGCGCCGCCATCGTGCACATCTTGAGAATGACTTCCTACAGGATAACGACATCGCTCGACTAGAGTGGCCAGCATTTTCTCCAGTCATGAACCCTATCGAACATATCTGGGATAGATTGAAAATGGGCTGTTTACGACGACGTGACCCACCAACCACTCTGAGGGATCTACGCCGAATCGCCGTTGAGGAGTGGGACAATCTGGGTCAGCAGTGCCTTAATGAACTTGTTGATAGTATGCCACGACAAATACAGGCATGCATCAATGTAAGAGACCGTGCTACTGGGTATTACAGGTACCGGTGTGTGCAGCACTTTGGACCACCACCTCTGGTCTCGCTGTACAGTGGTACAACATGCAATGTGTGGTTATTATGAGCAATAAAATGGGCGGAATCATGTTTATGTTGATCTCTATTCCAATTTTCTGTACAGGTTCCGGAACTCTCGGAACCGAGGTGATGTAAAACTTATTTTGGTGTGTGTATAATACAATATAATATAGCTTTTCCAAACTTTGCATACGTAGTTTTTCGTTCCACAGGTCAGACTCGATGTACTACGGTTACACTATAATGCGAGGGTAAAGCACGTCCCCCGATATCAACACTGTATTGGGCTTTTACTGTACTATTTTCGTTACTAAATCAATTCTTCTTACATTTTAAATGATGCAAATGTTACTGTGAAAGCAGCTGAATACAAAATAAGTGATTTAGCAACTAGAAAGTCGAAATGACAGATTTGTAACGTACGGAGACCAGATCCATTTTACAAAAAATAAGTAAAAACACCTAGTGCCAATTTTTCTCTGACAGAGGTCTGTAAAAGTGCTCCGATAATCAGTAAAATGTAAGCCTTTTGAACTCTTATGGCGAAAGACAAGTGGAAAGATTTCTGGGAAATATCACATTCACCATCTTAGTCAGAGTTTAAGTGTTGCTGCTTCAGTAAATGGACTGTCCTCTACAGTCACTTCTTCTTCAGTAGCTCTACAGCCCTTGGTGAGCCTTGGCTTCTGCAACAATCTTCCTCCACACTTCTCGGTTATTTGCTGCTCTTTTCCACCCCCGGACTCCCATATCGCTGACATCCATTATTACCTCATCGATCCATCTTCTTCTAGGTCTCCCTTTTCGCCTAACTGAATGGATCATACCTTTCATCATTTTCTTTGGAATTCTATCCTTTGCCATTCTCTCCAAGTGTCCTAGCCATCGTATTCGCTGTGATTTCACAAATGTTACTATGTCCCTGCCTTGTATTAACTCTTGTAATTCGGCATTGTAGCGTATTCTCCAGCCATCTTCCTCCCTTATTGGCCCATAGATTTTGCGTAGTATTTTCCGCTCAATGCTTCTTAGAGCATTTTTATCGTGTTCTGTCAACGTCCATACCTCTGAGCCGTATGTGATAACTGGGCGGACTAGGGAATTATGTATTAGCAATTTAATTTTTCTTGTAACAAGGCTACTTTTGAAAAGCTGCATATTTGCAAAGTAAGCTCTGTTTCCTGCTTGTATTCTTTCCCTTATAGCCTTTCCAATACTGTTATCATTTGTTATTAGGGCTCCCAAGTAATTAAAAGAGGACACTCCATTGAAGCATTTCCCATTGATGTTTAGGTTTTTAGGGGTTCTTCTGGCCTCAGATTGTGACATTACCACATTTTTTTTGTTTTCATTTACTATGAGGCCAATTTTTAAGGCTTCTGTTTCCATTGCCCGGTATGTTTCTAGGAGTGTATTGGTATTTCTTCCTACTATAGCAATGTCATCAGCGTATGCACATATCTGGCTAGTTTTCATATATATGGTGCCTCTTTTGTTGATTTTATTTACTGCACTATGCAGGATTATGTTGAGTAGGACAGTGGAGAGACTATCCCATTGCTTCACACCTTTATTAAAGTCAAAGCTTTCACTTGTTCTGCTAAGGACCTTTACTTCTGCTCTTGTCTCTGTCATTGTCATTCTGATTAGTCTTATTAATTTAGCACATATACCAACTTCTTTCAGTACTCTGTATAGTTCTTGCCGATTTATGCTGTCAAAGGCTTGTTTGAAATCGATGAATAACAAATGCAGATATATATCATATTCATAGAACTTTTCTATCATTTGCCTTATCACAAATATTTGATCTATATATGACGGTAGTATCTGTTCCCGAAAGAACAGTTACCGTGGATGACCATGCAGCTTTGCTAGAAATGAAATGATAATTAAATGGACACCCTAGTTGCAAACAGGCGTTGATGTACTTCATTGGGGACATGTTGAAAATGTGTGCTCCGACCGGGACTCGAACCCGGGATCTCCTGCTTACATGGCAGACGCTCTATCCATCTGAGCCACCGCGGGCACAGAGGATAGTGCGTCTGCAGGGACTTATCCCTTGCACGCTCCCCGTGAGATCCACATTCCCAACATGTCCACACTACTACATTCGTAGTGCGCCTAATAGATGTTTGCCCATCATACTCATTACTCGTGGCAGATTAATCTACCAAGTCCCGTACGAGTTCGGGCATAGCGTGTGCGTTCGCACAAGAAGGTCAATGGCCGGGAAGCCATATTTTAACTATATATGACGGTAGTATATGTTCCCGAAAGAACAGTTACCGTGGATGACCATGCAGCTTTGCTAGAACTGAAATGATAATTAAATGGACACCCTAGCTGCAAACAGGCGTTGATGTACTTCATTGGGGACATGTTGAAAATGTGTGCCCCGACCGGGACTCGAACCCGGATGTTCCTCTACCCGGTCGAAAGCCACACTGATATTCCCCTAGTACGCCTTCTGCACACTTCCGTATCCTTTCGTTTAATATACTTGTGAAGATCTTATAAGCTGTACTTAGGAGTGCTACACCTCTACAGTTTTCACATGCTGTTCTGTCCCCTTTCTTATAAATGGGGACTATTATCCCAATTTTCCAATTATCTGGCATAGTTGCTGTTTTCCATATATCTGATATTAATGTGTGCAGTTCCTTTATTACAACCTCACCACCAGTTTTTATTAATTCAGCAATTATGCTGTCTTCCCCAGGGGCTCGATTGTTTTTTGACTTGTGCACTGCCTGGGAGACCTCTTGTAGTGTTGGCTTTCTTGCCTCATTGGTTTCATTGTCTACTTCCAGCTCCACTCTTCCCTCCTGTGCAGCTGTCTCTTCATCTTCTAGGCTGGTGCTTAGTGTATCTTTGAAATACTCTGCCCATCTTCCCACTATCTGTTCTTCCTCCCTTATCATTTTCCCATCTTTACTGGAACAGGCCATTGTTTTTGGTTGGAATCTATTCTTCATTTTGCCTATGGCATGATAGAACTTTCTTATTTCACTCTGTTCCTTTAGTTCTTCTAGTTCTTGAAATTTCTTCTTATTGCACTCTCTTTTCTTTCTCTTGCACAGTCTGTTAGCTCTTCTCCTTAATTCACTATATTGTTCCACATTATTTCTGGTTTCTCTCTGTAGCATTTTTGTTCTTGCCCTGTTCTTTTCCTCTATTGCTGACCTGCAATCTTCATCAAACCACTCCTGGGTTGTTCTGTTCCTTCTTATGCCTATTATTTCCTCTGCAGCATCCTTAATGGCTTTTTCAAACCTGTTCCACCTTTCATCTAGTGCTACTGTGGTCTCTTCATTGCTCAACTTTCTGCTTAGTGTTTCTTGGTATTTTTTTACTTCATCAGGGATGTTCAGTTTGTCTGTGTTCCATTTCATCGTCTTTCCCATTCTTTTGCCATTTGTTAGAGACAGTTTCTCTCTCAAGACTGATTTTATCAAAAAGTGGTCTGAATCACAGTTTGGTCCTCTGCAGCTCTGTACATCTGTAACTGACGTGGAGTGGCGTACAATCACTAAAATATGGTCATCTGATTGACTACTCCATTGGCGAAAGACAAATGGAAAGATTTCTGGGTAATATCACATTCACCATCTTAGTCAGAGTTTAAGTGTTGCTGCTTCAGTAAATGGACTGTCCTCTACAGTCACTGATACAGAGCTAATTAGTTGGTTAGTTAGTTACTTAATTAGTTATCGCTTACATAATTCGTTTAAATGGTTCTTTATCGAAATGATGTGGAACGAGTTAGTTTACAGAAAAGGCATACATGATTTGTTGGTTGGTTGATTTAAAGAGTGGTGAAAGGAACCAAACTGCTAGGTCATCGGTCCCTACAAGATTAGTGCTAAAATTAATGAACACATTATTACTATTTTATTCGCACTCTTGCAGCTACACGTAATTTTTTTCTTTACTGGCTACCAGTTTTTAAGAAAATGATAGTCAGTGCAATAGAAAGACTTGACCAAGTGAAATGATAAACGATTTTAAATTAGATTTTAAATTTAGCTTTCTACCTGGGAGATGTTGTGGGTTTTTAGGGAAATGATTAAACATTTTTGTTTCTGCATATTGGATCCCTTTCTGAGCCACTGACAGCTTTGGCAATGGGTAACAAGGATCATTTTTCCCTCTAGTATTGAAGGTATGGACATCACAATTCTTCTCAAACTATGTTGGTTTGTTTACGACGAATTTCATTAGTGAATGTATGTATAGTGACGGTGCAGTTAAAATTTGTATATCCTTGAAAAGGTACTTACTTGACTTCCATTGCTGAACATGACATACTGTTCTAACTCCTCGCTTTGATGTAATCAATGCTTCCTTTCCAAGTGATGAGTTGCCTCAGGAAATTATACCGTAAGACGGTAATGAGTGGGAATATGGAAAATATGTCAGGAGATTTATACGTTTGTTTCCAATGTCCCTAGACTTACACACTACTTAAACTAACTTATGCTAAGAACAACACACACACACCCATGCCCGAGGGAGGACTCGAACATCCGGTGGGAGGGGCCGTGCTTTGTTTCCAAGATTAGCAGTTACACTAAGAGCAAAAGTAGCTGAAATTAGTTGTTCGAGAGGCTCAGTAAAATGCTTTTTCCAGTTCAAGTTTTCATCAGTATGTAAACCCAAAAATTTGGAGTATTATCCGCAATTTACTGACTCCTTCTCATGTCATGTTGGTATGACACTATTTGTTGTACAGAACGGAAATTAATGTTCTCAAATATTGTGGAGAGCCCTTTTCAGAGAAGCACTTAATAATTTTTTTTAAATATTATTTCCAGCTATGTTGTTGACTTCTCTCTAACGAGATTTTTAATAATACTAGTATGTCAGCAAAACGTTCCAATTTTGCATGCTGGTTGTTAAGCGGAAGGTCATTCAGAGGCATAAGGAATAGAAGTGGACCCAAAATTGAACCCTGTGGGAATCCCTAGGGGATTTTTTTCCGGTCACTAAAATTTTCTGACTTTCTGACATGGTCTGAATTGTTCAGTACAACCTTTTGCATTTTTATGCTGTTTTTGGCCACAGGACAATTAAAAGCCGATAGAATTTTGCTTTTGATGCTGTTTCAGGAAACAGGAAATTAAAAAACGATTTTCCTCTGTGATGTTGTATGATGTTGTCGTTTGTGGATGAACTGACCTACGTAACAGTGTTACAACTCTTGATTACGGAACTTTTGCGGCTATACACGTTGAACAGAAGTGATGGTCTAAATTGTAATTCAGACCATCCCCATCGTATTGTGATTCATCTGCCATTTGTAACCGACCGCATTTACAGCATTATCTCTATTTGTTTTCGTTGAATTCAAATTTGACGTCATTCTGAGCAGCATTTCCTTTCCTACAGTGTTTTGAAACTAGGACTTAAGTTATTGACACCATGTGTGGAACGCATGAAGAATGATTTATAAATTCCGCTGTGGGCGCTGTTATTAGTCTTATCTTGTCCTCATGATCCCTGCAAGCACGATAAGTAGGCGTTTATGGTATATTTCCTGATTCGTCACCTAAATCCGGTTCCTTTACCTTTGTAAGTAGCCTTCCAAGGGATAGTTTGAGTCTGTCTTCAGCGTCTTCAGCATGTCCCTGACGCACTTCCATAGGTTAAATAAATCTGTGAAAATTCATGATGATTGTCTCTGTATCTGATCAACATCTCATGTTACTCCTGTTTAGAATGGGTCCACACACTTCAGAATGTTCTACGATGGGTCGCAAAAGAGTTTTGTAAGCAATCTCCTTTGTGGACTGATCGCATTTCTCTCACATTCTGCCATCTGCTGTATGAGTGACTGAATCTATGTGATCTTTCCATTTCATATTCGTGCTAACTGTTACACCTAGGTATTGAATGAGTTGACCGATTGCATTTGTGACATAGATACTGTAGTCATAGGACACACGTCTTCGGGTCTCATAAAGTGCACAGTTCAATTTTTCTGAACATTTAAAGCAAGTTGTCAATATTTTCACCATCTAGAAATCTAACAAGGTCTGTCTAAATATTTCTACGGTTTCTTTCAGAGAGTTCAAATGTGTGTGAAATCTTATGGGAATTAAGTGCTAAGGTCATCAGTCCCTAAGCTTACACACTAATTAACCTAAATTATCGTAAGGACAAACACAAACACACACACACACACACACACACACACACACACACACACACATGCCTGAGAAAGGACTCGGACCTCCTCCGGGATCAGCCGCACAGTCCATGACTGCAGCGCCCCAGACCGCTTGGCTAATCCCGCGGCTTTCAGAGAGTACTTCATCACATATTACTGCAACATCCGCGAAAAGTTTGAGGTAACAGTTAACATTGCGTGCAAGATCATAAATATAAAGATGAACAGCAAGGCTCACAAAACATTTCCGTGGGGCACACCTGAAGTTACTTCCACATCTGTCATCACTCCAGATCCAGGACAACATGCTGCATACTCCCTAGCAAGATATTCTCAATACAGTCACAAATTTCGCGTGATGCCCTATAGGATCATTCTTTCGACAATGAGCTTAGACGTGGTAGTGACTCAAATGCTTTTAGGGTTCAAAGAATACTGCTAGTGCTGACTACCTTGATCTATGACTTTCAGTGTGACATGTGAGCAAATCACGAGTTGGATTTAACATTATCGATGTTCTCTGACTCCATGCTGGCTGACATGGTTCAAATGGTTCAAATGGCTCTGAGGACTATGGGACTCAACATCTTAGGTCATAAGTCCCCTAGAACTTAGAACTACTTAAACCTAACTAACCTAAGGACATCACACACACCCATGCCCGAGGCAGGATGTGAACCTGCGACCGTAGCAGTCGCGCGGTTCCGGACTGCAGCGCCAGAACCGCTAGACCACCGCGGCCGGCCTGGCTGACATGGAAGCGGTCATTCTGTTCATTGGACACGAAAGGCAAGCTCAGATTGGGTAAGGATAAGGAAAGAAATAGGCTGCGCCCCCTTCAGAGGTCCAATTCTTGAATTTCCCATGGGTGACTTCAGGGGGTGCAAGAGAAATGCGGCAAGTTTGGCACCTATGGAGTACAGCTGGCTGGATCTCTTCAAGCTCATGTTGCTGTTGTGTATGTTGTGATCGGATATTACCCTGGTTACTAACACGAAGTTCTAGCAATAACTTGTAACCGACAACAATTTTTAAAAAGAGTCCCTAGTTTTTTAAACAGAGAATATGTACATTTGAGAGTATTGTCAAGAGGACAAATGTATTAACATTTGTGGTTCACGTTTCAGTGATAATGTTATACTGAAAGTAATTAAATAATTACATCAGTTCCCTTTTGATATCGTGACAACTCGAAATACGCGCATTGCTGTATTCACATTTTTGTTTCCTGCTTGTCGTTCCGTTGACATGTTTTACTTGTAATCGAAATGGTTCCATGTTTCCATCGACCACTTGAATGCGTCCTTTGAAGCAAAATGTGTACCGGAATTTTAACAACTCTCCACTCCCCTTCCCTGCTACCCCCGTCCCGTCCTCGACAACGCACGCAAAATATCGGAATTGCGTCTTTATTGTCTGATGCAAATAAAAGTCAGCCATTTCGTGTATTATAATATATTGTCCGGTACACATGAGCGGGCACGGGACGAGTGAATTTATTAATGGTGCCTGATTCTACCTGGCGGCATAATTCAATAATTGTTTGTTATTCAGCGCAAAAGCTACATGTATAATATTTTTTAATATGCGAGGAACGGAAAAATTGTGACGGCGATAGGGGAACATTGTTCCAGGCCACTCGAGGACTGCCATTAGCGTTGCCCATTTAAAACGACCAATTAGCACTTCAGTTAGATTTAACCTGTGACCTTTCGCCGTTCATGTATCAATTAACTGTGGATTTTTTTGCATCAACCATTCACAGCGCGAGGCAAACGCTTGTTAGCGACGTGTATGAGGAAACTGTTGTAACGTTATATACGAAATAGATATGCATGTGTGAAATAACTCACATGATTTTAATATGTTATTTCTCTAGGCCAAGTGAGGCGATTCTTAGGAATCTGAATTCATAGTCAAATGTAGGATCGGAAATGTTGTGTATCTCATATTGGGGACATTTTTTGTTAAATTATTTTGTCCAACTATAGATCACATTTGCATATGTTTAGTGCTTTTTTCTGTCTGTTCTTTTCAGTATCTGTTCAGTCGTTTATTGTGTTTCTTTCTTACGATCTTCTCTCCATTATAAATTTGGTCTGGTAGGCTTCGCAACGATTTTTTGTTTTGTGAATTACGGTTCTGAACTTTGCTTTGTCTTGAATTATTTCGTCACGAATGCTAGTCTATTTTAAGTCTTCATCAACTTCCCGTAGCCAGTTGGTGTGGTTTTTCGTCACTAACGCTAAGTTTAGAATTTTATTTGTGAGCGTGTTGTTCTCTGTTCTAAACAGCTGACGAAAAAATTATAATCGCCATTTGCTTGTGGTATCTGATTTTCTCGCGTAACTTCGCAAATCTCCTGTGAATAGTTATTGGCTTCATTGAGAAGTCCAGCACCTTTGTTGCTGGTCTCAGTTCCGGATTAAGAGGAGTGTTGGCGTATACGGAAGACGTAAAGTAGTAGCCAGAAAGGACCAAGAGCCACTTGAGTTGGAGGTCTACAAATCTCATCAACCAAAATGTAAACATTTATTTGAAACAGTGAATATTCCTGAACATTGTCTTCTCTTGTCTTTCTTCTCGTTTCTACTAGATACAGCGAACTGCCCTTACTTGATCTGGTAGAAGTACAGTGGTTAGAGCAACATAATGGTGTTTTGGGGAAGAAATGTTATAAGCATCCGAACACTACAACGCTGGATAATGTTGCCTCATAGCCAGCCGGAAAGGAAATTCCTTAAAAAATTATTTTCTTTGTAATACTGGTTCTTTGTATTCTTTATCACATTCGTGTTAATTCACCTAGAAAACATAAGACATGATAAAAGTTTGATACGAAGAAGAGGCGCCATGAAGAGACTAAAAAACATAATGGGTATTTACCAGCTATTTACCACGTTTTGCAGTACTCAGGTACTCATTACTTCATTATTTAAGTACAAATTTCTTACTAATAGATTTTCCCATGATATCGATCTTGATACAGGACTGTACAGAATAAAATAGAAGAATGCTTAATAGGACCACTAATTTCCTGTGAACATTTAAACAGTTTCTCAGGTAGGGTCAGTATCTCTCACAATTCTTCACTGGCTATGCTTATTTCTAACGAACTGCTTATTAGCAAGGAAATTCAAAGTAACTTACACAACATTTCCCATTGATGTACTGAATGGTCACTTATTCTCTGACAAATGGGTTGTATATACTGAGAACCTGAGCGATTCTATACCACTTCCTCTGGCCACACATGAACATCGTTCTAGTATGCCGGCAGGCGCCTTTGTCCACTGCAGACGCTATTAACATAAAAGCATTTAAATGTGATTCCCAAGTGGCAGAAATGTCTGAGAGCAAAGGAAACGAATTCCGGAAGTTGATCGGATGGCTTCAGTGGTTGCCTTCCTAGTAGGATTGAAAGCTTTCTTCCAAACAAAGTCGCGATTTTTTAAGAACCTGAATCTTCTAAACTGAACAAAGTACGTATTTTTCCGAACCTCATATTTTTAATGCTTCAAAAACACAGATCTATCATTGAAATACATGTATTATATTTACTCGCATATGACTAATTCGGAGTACTCTGAGGGTTGTAATCATCTTTACTTTGTAAAGCGACGCCCAGCCTTAAGCTTGATTTCTCTTTCAGCTTTATTAGTTTTATTTTAGATGACAAATCTATTTGCAAGAATGCCTCACGAACTGTAACATGCACACTTACAACTACTAATTGTCTCTGTCGGCTATTGTGTGCAGGTTTTCTAGTTTCTTCACTTCGAAATAACACCTGAAGTATTACGTTCAGGTACTACTACAAGCCCGCGAATTAAATGAAACGCTCACGTAATGAACAGACTCTGTTTTGCTAAATGATATCCATGTTCGTGTAAACGTGGTTGTTACGTATACTGAAATAGTTTAAGTGACAGTCGTGTTTCCAGCTGGACGATGAGGACGACTCGACTCAACCAAGCATCGTAGCTGAATTTGGCTGCACACCACACAGTTCGTCCCGGACATGTTCGCAAAAATTAGTCGGCAGCTGAGGAAAAAGAGAGATCCTCCAAAACCTAGGAAAGTAGATAACTGCCGGCCGGTGAGGCCGAGCGGTTCTAGGCGCTACAGTTTGCAACCGCACGACCGCTACGGTCGCAGGTTCGAATCCTGCCTCGGGCATGGATGTGTGTGATGTCCTTAGGTTAGTTAGGTTTAAGTAGTTCTAAGTTCAAGGGGGCTGATGACTTCGGCTGTTGAGTCCCATAGTGCTCAGAGCCATTTGAACCAAGTAGATAACTCTTTCGCTCTGCAGCGAGATGCTCGCTGAAAGGAGCCTTTCTTGCTACTTTAAGTCAAGTACCAGGCCGAGATATTTATCTTTTGCGAATAACCGTCTATAAAATAAGACGTCCGCGATATTCAAAATCTGTATGTTTGTGTTTCGGTAGGGTACATACTACTGAGAGCATTTAGGTAAAAGTGATTTTTGTCGGGACGGGGGCATGGGGCGAGTGGACTACAAATCTTTACGTTGGAAAATTCCCTGTATCGTTTCTTTGGTAGAATCTTCGATATGTACCTTACTTTTCGTTGACGTCCCGCAAACGAAGCGAGTAAAATTTAAGTTCACGCTCTTTGCAACAATCATAGAAATGTTAATTGGTTTTAGTAGTGGTCTGAGCTACAAGATGGTAGTGAAGCTATGCCTGCATTCAACGTAAAACCTCCTACGTTTTTAGACCGCGAGATGTTCGTCTTCATTTTTTTGCTGTACAGTCATCGTTTCGACCCATCTGCTGGGATCTTCTTCAGGAACACTCAGATAATAGCCAAAACCTGGCGATCCTGAAGAAAATACCATCTGAGTCATCGAAACGTCGACCTTGTAGAAGAATTTGAAGAGGAACAGACGCGGCCTAACAACGAAGAGTATTTTACCTTCAGTGAAATCGGCCACCAAAGTTACATATAACCTCAATGACTGGAAACAGCAGTTTTTCGCAGTCCTCACTTTTACTCACGTGTATAGACACTGTCGTTATCGAACTCCAGTAGTCTGATAGCCATAACAGGTCGGCTGTCCCAGGAGGTATCAAGTTTTAATCCTGATAATGAAAGAAATTTTTATGAACAATGTTTGCTTGCTAAGGGGGACGACCTGCGGTAGGTTAATGTCCAGATTTAATCCTGTAATCTAACGGAGAGAGAGGCGTCGGCGAAAAGTCGTTGAACAGCTAACCTTGCATAATTCCTACGATTGAAAAACCAAGTTTTTCGCTGAGCGAGGAAATGTGTTGTTACCAATGGTGTACTTCCGACGAAGTGGTACTACTTTCGACGCTCGTGGCGTTACTTGAGTGGACTTTGTGTCGGTGCTTGATTTCACCATCTCCTTTACCTCTGTCACTGTGGTCGAAACATGAACTCTACACTGTTGTCTTCCTGACATATTACAGTCATATGTATTAAGTCGTTACATTTCCTAAAGGAGATGAGGGCCAATATGTCACATGAAACTACCAGTTAGGATCTCGCAGACTGCACTTTGCGTCTAATATATATTTCGTTGTCAACCAATTTGACAAGTTTTATCATGCCAGCAAATGAGCGAAATGATGACTGTTTTGGTGTATGTACGTTTCGTCCCACTGCTGAATAGATGTCCCGGTGTTATTGGTCTTCAGAGTTCAGCGATGAGTTGCCACAGGGGCTTAGTTTAATCTAGTTGTTAGAAATGCCCCCACAGGAAGAAGTCTAACGGTGTTAAATCTGGTGATCTGGCGTCCACAGTAGCACGTCCTCCTCTTTCTATCCATTTTCCTAGAAGTTCCTCGTTCAGATGGTTACGTATGGGTGAATTCGAATGTGGCTGAGCTCCAGCCTCTTGAAACCACATCGTTAAACGATCTAGCAATGTCGCATGCTCCAAAAGCAATGGAAGATCCTGACACTGAAATCCAGGTATATTGTGCCCGTCAAATAACTCTCACAGAAATACTTTCCAAAAAGGCGTTCATCCGTGATTCCACGCCAAATATTCGCTCCCCGTTTCTAAGATGCTACTCCAGACGGGTGTAAAATGAATGTGGCTCTGAGCACTATGGGACTTAACTTCGGAGGTCATCAGTCCCCTAGAACTTAGAACTACTTAAACCTAACTAACCTAAGGACATCACACACATCCATGCCCGAGGCGGGATTCGAACCTGCGACCGTAGCGGTCACGCGGTTCCAGACTGAAGTGCCTAGAAACGCACGGCCACACCGGCCGGCGTAAAATGAATGTACGCAACGGAAATTAATAAACGCTAAAATGCTGATTTGTCCGTGTCTGACTCCCCCCTGAAGCAGATCTGAGGATCTCTTAATTCCATAAATTACAATCTAAACATAAATGAATGATGAAGGCAACTAATACTACTAAATGATAAACGTTGTTTCTTATTATACGTTTATTGCATATTAAAAAAAACACTCTTTTGGACAAAAGTCTATATTTCCTAAGTAAAATTATTAAATAATTGCCCAACTCTGCCCCCTTTTACGGCCACGTGATCTAACATAAATAACGCGAAATGACTGACATTATCTACGTACCAGACAGTAGAAGACACTACTTTCAAAAGTGATCTATAGTGCCGTGGAACCTCACTGGAAATAAACTAACGTGATCACAGCTGTTTAGCTCTATAGCCCTAATAAGCCGAAGAAATTTGAGATATAACCGTACTTACTGCGTCTGCTGCGTCGGTGTGCTGGTTCTCGTGCACTTCTGCGTCGATGGAAGAACTCCAGCCACAAAATAAAACTCTTTCAAACACTAGGACTGCAGAAGGCGGTTCTCTGACTAATACACTCTAATACTGTCTTCTCGTGTCTGTGTTCTACAGACGAGAAACGCGAACTCCCAGCCACAAGGAAGGAGTTATAATAACGTCTCAACGTAAGCATAGGCAGAAGAAGTGCTCTCAATCACTGAACGCTGCGTACTCAACGACGACTTCCAGCCCGGAGGCGAAGTCCAGAATCGTATAAGTTCGCAACAGTACAGGGCCTAACTGTTCTAACTATAAACTCTCCTGAGAGCAAAGACAGCAAGTCCGTCTGTCTCAACAGAGCTGTGTTCGAACGACCTTCACACGCGGGCGCTCACAACGGAAGACCTCGTCTCTCCACCGCTGGCTTCCCAGCAAGGCTCGGCTCCCCGCCATCGTAATTCCGAAAAAGAATCATATTCCGGAAACCACGGAATATTTTCCCTCTCTACAGATTCTTCCGAGCGCCGACCAACCATATTTTAATCTTTTGTCGTCCAGCGTGGAGGTTTTGCGAGGAAAAACCTATACTCGTACAATGGTACGCTTCTGAGTAAAAATCCTTGGAAATAGCCCAGCCTGTGTGGTTTCTGAGGTACCGCTTTTTCGTTCCTCTCACTTGCGTCCAAGATTTTCGTAGTTTCCGAAGTATAATCCTTCCGGTTCGGCTACAATATCTGCCGGTCACGACTCTATCGTGCTCCAGTGCTTAGGTGCTACGACGTCCGTCTTTCTATTTCCTATGTTTAAGCAGGACCAACACACCTGTGTGGGCCTTCCACCCAGGACTTGAGTTCCGTCTGCCGTTTCATTTCCACTGTTGTTGCAACCTCTACTAGTATGATAATAAAGACACTCCGTCACCTTTCATGCAATAAGCGTTAACAATTATTTACAAGGCGTATGTGGCAATGTCAGTCTCCTTTAAATATTCATATGTACGATATACTACCTATCAAATAATACCTAATGTGGTGGTAGATCACGGCAAAGTATGTGGATGAGTGCTTGTAAGGTGCGAAATTATAGCTACCTTACAACTTGATAGGCTGCTTGTAACAAACAGTGAGTATTTTCAGTCCTCCAGAAGTGCATGTTGTGACGATTTACAGTTCCATTGTTGTGGAATCGCGATTCATCCGAGATGTATGATAGATATGCTGCATCATTTTCCAGATTTACCAACAGCCATTGACAGAAATTCATTCGAGCTTCGAAATCCTGCTAGCGGAACGCTTGGTGTAACAGGAGATGGTCTGGGCGATCTATGTGAATGCAGTATTTACCATATGGAAACTGGCTGGTGTTCAGTTGTTGTTCAGTTACCCTTGTACTCGTGTGTGGATTAGTACGAGCTGTATCGAGGACGGCCTATTCGTTTACACCAGATGATACGGTCCTCTCTGGGACAGGTGGTACGTTTTGGACCACCCCTGCTGTCCTTAGCCGGCCGCGGTGGTCTCGCGGTTCTAGGCGCGCAGTCCGGAACCGTGCGACTGCTACGGTCGCAGGTTCGAATCCTGCCTCGGGCATGGATGTGTGTGATGTCCTTAGGTTAGTTAGGTTTAAGTAGTTCTAAGTTCTAGGGGACTGATGACCACAGCTGTTAAGTCCCATAGTGCTCAGAGCCATTTGAACCTTTTTTTTTTTTTTTTTTTTTTTTTGTCCTTACGCGTCTTTCAACGCTGCGGAATGTCTGTGCAGTCGGGTGCGCCCGTCTGTATACCGTTATTGATACAGAATTAGTTCATTTTTCTTGCTTCGCCACAATAAGATGTCAACGCATCTCTCTGTGGAGAACAGGACGACTGACAGCAGTGACATTTAGGCCACATACCACTGCAGTGAGCGCAGATCACAATATCAGTAACAACGTCGTTTTCCTATTTAAATGTGGCAAACGTTGGTCTGTGGTTACATATTAACATGTCATACCACACCAAAAAATTTTGAACGACTCAGGGTTAGAACTGTTGATAACATGTTTCGTTGATTGCTTGGCTAATGTCTACGATGGTTGTATTACAAATAGATCAGAGTACGTACACCGTCAGTTCATTGTTTAACATTTTATTTACTTCAGTGTTACCTCGTTTTAAGAATTAATTCTTTTTTACATCCGGTCACTAAGCTCGACATAGATAGCCGTTGATAAATGATTTAAAGGATTGCTGTTTCGCTAGCAGACTACACCGCCTATCAGTCGTGTACAGAATCGTTCGCAAGATGAGCTTACTGAACGTTAGAACCATACAGTATGCCATCAGGAAAATATCGACCTTACACGTTTGTTGGGCTGCATCAGACAATGCCGTTAGGGGTAACTGAATGACTCTGTGTTGTTGGCTACTGCAAATAGCAGTCACCAACAATACTGTGATTTTCGGCACAAATACAATGGATTAGCGTTATGTTTACACGACTGGGAAGGAGCATAGCATTTCACGTTATTACATCGCAGGTTCACTGCTGCCGCAAACCATTTTCTACCCTACTACGCAGGCACTGCTCCTTCAGGGAAGGAACAAATGGGCCAGTGGCGAAATACATTAATTAATTGAACGGGAGTAGGGTCGCGGTAGAAGGCAGAGAGAGAGAGAGAGAGAGAGAGAGAGAGAGAGAGAGAGAGATCTCAGTGGGAACTCCACCGAAGAGAACACTAGCACGTGGAGAAAATTGAGTCGGAGGTTAATTAGACGAAATGCGTGGACGTGATGTGCGGTGGTGGGCTGGGGGACGGCGATTCGCGCTGGACAAGGGCCCTTTCTGCAGCTATGAATGGCTGCGGCCGCGCACTTTGGCCGCCGTCCATTGACGTCCCTCCGGAAAGAACTCCGGCCGCGGCGTAATGCGCTTGTTGAGTCAATGGCACTCGACTGTGCGCCCAAACGGCATCTGAGTTGGCCCGCCACGCCGCTCGCAGCGCCTCTTGCGGCGGTCGGATGCTTCCACCAGACGCCGAGCGCCACCACAGTCCGAACAAAGAGGATGTACGTTGTCTTACCCTTGTGAAACGCGCAGCGATCCAGACACGCGATCCGAATTACTGCCTTTACCTTTCAAAAGTATGCGACGCAATTTTCATGACAGAGAAACAGATTGCTAAACAAAAATTTAGTCGAGACACTAAACAAAAGGGGTAATTCATAACAAACTCCGGGGTCTCAGAACACTACTGGGTGGAAACTATAAGACGTACAGAAAACAGACACATATCAGTGGATAGAGGGTTACTCCAAGTTTTCTAGGTCACATAACTGGCGCTTAATTTGGGCAAATCGTTGAAGTCGTCGACACGAATTCCCCGGAATGGCACTACACAGCCCACTTTGGAAATGAGTTCACTAGATTGCTGACGTGGAGGCGTTAACTACTGTATTTCATTGCGACATTACTGTGTGGATGATTTATTTACATTTTCTGACATGCCTGCCCTCTACTACAACTATAGAACAACATACTCCGTTGATAAACCTGTGGGGAGAGGAGAAGGCGTGTGTTTCATCCAGAGGAGTGGCACACAACCTAACAACGTCGTCTACTCTCTACTGTCCGACAAATATTGCTGTTGGAAATATCGTTATTTAGTCCAATCACTAGTTTTGTGTGGATGGGTCATTTGCACACTACTGTCAAACATCGTTGGATGCCGACCAATGACTGTAAGATGTAGTGACCCAAATAAAGGGTGACACATGGGAGACGGACGGTTTTGAACTGCGTAGTACTGAGGGCGCTGTGGTGGGAGGTGGTAGTGGTGGGGATAGTTCTGATCCACATAAGACGCCATTTCATTTACACAGTTACTATGGAGCAGTGGGACTTGCAACGTCGGGTGTTTGTTTGTGACAGTTTCGTGGAAAGTGGTGAGTCTATTATTGCTACGCAGCGATTGTTTCTTGCGAGGTTTAATGTCGGTCGACATGGAGCTGTTCCGAGCCGTAACACAATCCTCAGATGGGTGGAAAACTTCAGATCAACTGGAAACATACTGGATAAGAAGCATCCTGGCCCGAGACGCAGAATAACGACACCAGAAAATGTTGAAAGGATAAGGCAAGCGGCAGTCAGAAGCCCAGGACGGTCAGCTAGACGTCATGCTAGTGAGTTACGAATCAATCGTGAATTGGTTAGACGAATTTTGCATAAAGAGTTAAAATTCCCTCCCAACAAAATACTCATTGTCCAACAACTTAAGGAAACTGATTTTGCTGAACGAGAAGACTTCACTTACAGAATGCACGTGATTTTGGGATCGAATGAAAATGAAATTTTATTGATAAGTGATGAAGCTCATTTTCATTTAAACGGGACTGTGAATAAGCAAAACCTACGTTACTGGGCTCCAGAGCATCCACACCTTATCCACCAACGTCCTCTACACTTGGGTGTGCTCTTGGCTCTGTTGGCATTATTGGACCTTTTTTTTTTTAAGAGAACAGGTCCACAGTTACTGTTAATTCGGTTCGTTACACTCGTATACTTGAAACATTCTTGAAACCAGAACTAAGAAGATGACGAATCCCTTTAAAACGCCTTTGGTTGCAACAGGAAGGGGCAACATCGCACACCGAAAACACTTCAATGACAGTTCTTAGACGCATGTTTCCTGGCCGGATTATCTCACGTTTTGACAATGTTCCTTGGCCTCCCAGGTCTCCCGACTTGTCAGTATGTGACTTTTTTCTGTGGGGCTACCTTAAGAACTGTGTCCATAACCACAAGCCACGAAATTTGGACGCATTGAAGAATGCAATCATTCAAGAAATTGCTACCATCCCTGCAGAGATTTTAGTCAGTGTGATGGACGATTCTGAGAAGAGACTTGAGTCCTGCATTCGAAATGATGGACATCACCTTGACGACATTATTTTTCACAAAAAACTTTGTTAACTAAAATGGCAAATAATGAGCTTTGATTTTGTGTAAATAAACATGCATTAATTTTAAAGTTGGCAGAGTATTACTTCATGTAAAACCGTCCGTCTTCAGTGTGTCACCCGGTATTAGGTTTGGTTCATAAGTTCGTAGCGTTTTTGTTTGGCATGTTGATTTTCCGGTTTCTATGGTTTATTTACACATTGTCTGTTCCTATTTGTACTTACTGTTCATATTTGAGTTTACATATCGTCATTTTGTCATTTGGAGATAGTGAGTGGAGCTGTAGACGCCAGAAAATGGGGTGCGGAGAAATCTCAAATTTCCGACCTATTCTTCCTGTCGAGTTCAATAGAAGGGCGACAGCAGCGGAGGCAGCCAGTAATGTTTGCGCCGTGTATGAGAATAATACCACTGGTCAGAGCACGGAAAGAAAACGGTTTTCTCGTTTCAAGAGCGATCGTTCTAACATCAGTGACTCTCCACATTCAGGAAGACTTTCGGGGTTTGATGAAGATCGTCTAAACGTGTTAATCCTCAATGATTCACTTTACTGCACTGGATTACTGGCAGATGGTATGAACTGATATCATTCCACCATCTTCCGACATTTACATGCAATGGGAAAAGTTCAAAAATCGAGTTAAAAAAAAAAAAGTAGACAGCTCCGCTAATCCCGCGCGGCAAAAATCGAGTGCACGGGAACCGTACGCTCTAAGCCTAAACCACAAATATCAGCTAGCAGCCATATGTGCATCTCTGATTGTTCGTCAGCAATTGGTTCGTGAACAACACCGAACATTCATATCCTGTACCATTACAGGTACCGATAAATTGTGTCTTTATTCTAAAATAAGGAAAAGAAAGGAATAGCTGAGCTCAAAAAAGCAGCAACTCCCTGTACAGCCGGCCGTTGTGGCCGAGCGGTTCTAGGCGCTTCAGTTCGGAACCGCGCTGCTACTACGGTAGCAGGTTCGAATCCTGTCTCGGGCATGGATATGCGTCGTATCCTTAGGTTAGTTAGGTTTAAGTAGTTCTAAGTCTAGGGGACTGATGACCTCAGATCTTAAGTCTCATAGTGCTCAGAGCCATTTGAACCATTTGAACTCACCGTACAAGGGCGTGCCCGCATCCACAAAGGATAACATTTTTCATGTGGTGGGACAGTAGCTACGAATCGCTTCCCTGAGGTGTAACCGTCACTGCTGGTATTTACTATCAACAACCGTCTTCCAGACGAAGTCAAAGTGCAACGACCAGGAAGACTGCGTGAGGTGATGCTGTTCAACGATAATGTCTGACCGCATTCTACTGGAATGACAAAAAGTACCACACACGATTTGCGTTGGGAAGTCATTCCGCATCCACCCTATTCATCTGATCTTGCGCCCTCAGATTTTCACCTTTTCTGCTCTCTGTCGAACAAATTTCAAAGCTCTTCCTTTCCGGATGAAAATACGCTCCGAACATGACTCGAAAAGTTCTTCACTTCAAAACCGTGTGATTTCTACAGTCGCGGAATCTAAAAACTACCACAACGTTGGCAGGCTGCTGTAAACAGTGAAGGAGAATATATTATTGATAACTAAAGTCTGTTAGGTATATACAAAACGCTGCGGACTTATGCATCAACTCAATAAGGGCATTTGTTGCATCAATACCCGTCCGAATAGCTTTCACAACCTGCAGCCACATGGGCCAGAGATGCCTGTGCAGTTTCGCTGCTAGGGCGGGAATATTTCTGAGGTGGCACGCTGCAAGACGGTATTTTACCGCAATAGCGAGCGGGATTAACTCAGGGCTTGGCCTGATTGCACCTCCCTGTATGACTAAACTTGGGGACCCAGTCACAACGAAGCTGGGAAGGTCGACGACAAATATTCGCCGCTCAAATATGGTAGTGTATTGTCTTCCACTGCTGCCGGCACCCAGACATATTCCGCGGCAACCGACGACCCGACGTGGGTCCCCAACTTCATTCAGGTCAGGCCACCACCGCCACTAGCTAGTAGTCTACAGGTTGCTGCCAGATCTGATGCTGGGGGTTTAACTAGCGCCATCCAGGTAGGGCCGCCTCCAGAGTGACTCCGACCAGCCTCTTGGCATCTCCAAGGGGTACTGGCTGAAGGGCGTTAGCGACATCGGCTGTAGTGGCGGGTTAATAATTGTCAAGATAAACGCGTTTTCAGTAGTATAGCAAGTCTAAAAGGTCATACCCTGTAAACTCGTATATTCGTGTGGATGTGTAAACTACGCGTTGTGCAGTGCTATGTAAAGTTAATGAATCATACGTAGTGTTAAAAGTCCATTTTCAATTGAGCTGAATCCGAGTCCCACGACTTGTAGACTTGAATAGTAGAGTTCACGTGTGTTAGAGATGAAATCACCATTCACTTTAGCTCCATTAGTAACCGATCGCGTTTTGAATGTTCTTTATCTTTCATTCACCTACAAAACATATCCTTGCAGCCCTACGTTGTTTACTGTTTTGAGAAACTCAACAACATACATTGGGTATTGGCACTACAGATACTTAGTTACTACCGAATTCATGACAAAGTATTTGGTACTGTTGTAGGGCAGTTGCTAGAGGTGTGTAAACCAGGTCCACTGCCTTGTTATGTTTCGTAGTATCTGACCTATGTTCATACTGCCTACTAATACTGAATTCATAGTCACGACTTTTTCGCAAACAGAAAGAAACGGTGTCATAATGGTCTGTTTCTTCGAAACTTCTACGGAGTACGTTTCACGGAAATGAATTCCTTGCCCGTGTGTGAAGTTGCCGCAACTAATTCTGTCTGGAAGTTTCGTTTAACTGTTATCTCCTCCCTCCTCTGGATTTTGCGGAAATGAGAGAAATGTAATACGCATTCCTTGGAAACTTGTTAGTTACACTACTACCAGGAACTTGAAAATAAGTCTGACATCGATTCGTTACAATATCCACGTTATTTACAGATAATATCTTTTTCTTTTAATTATTATATGTTCATTAGAACATAACATTTCCGCCAAAATGGTAAACATACTTATCAGGGCTGTAGCGACGTGATAAAAAAACACAAAGTTTGATTTCTGTACTTATTTTTTAGAGAAGATAAGTTTAGGAACACAAGAATTCCTTCGGATCTCCATAAATAACGAAAAATGTAATAAACAATAACTCGTTTTCCGACAGGAAATGTCAGGAACACCTATACCCAAAACGTAATTTAGCGTAATAGATCCTGAGTTAGTCCCATTGTACTGCCATCATAGTATAATGGTTGTTCAGGTGTTCGTTCACTGAATTTTCTTTGTGGCTCATTCTTATCTAACTTTTTTCCGACAGATAAGTTGTAACTACTATATTTACTGGTAAATAAACAAAGTAAATTCTTCCTCAGGTGGTATAGTTCAAAGCTTCTTGACGCACCAACTAGTACAAAGCTACAACAAAAAAAAAGGGAGACTAAGCTAAAGATTCACTTTCTGTCGATCTTAACACCATTAAAGATGAAGACAAGCATGGGGAAGCAATCACGCTGCTTTGTTGAGGGAACCAACCCAGTATGTACCTCGTGTGATTTATGGAAACTGTGGAAAACATAGATCAGGGTATCTAGTCAGGTTTTAGAATTTCTCACCTCTCGAATACGATATTATGCCTTAATCACTGTGTCACGAGCATCAGTAATTTTTACCTGAATGGTGATAGTCCTCTTCCGTGTTTTTGAAGTATTGTGTGCGACGTGACTTACTTTGTTCTCGATTATACCACTATTTAGTAACTCCATTATTAAGGTGTGAGATGCGTTTATGGAAGATATAATTTACATCTGTTTGAGATTAAGCTCAGGCAGATGGACGCATCTACAAACAGAGTTGGCGCATCGTAGATTCATGATGGAAGACAGCTATTGTCTGCAGTGTCGAAAATTTAGGTTGGCTGTTCGGCAGCTCATAGTTATTGTTTGTTTAATATCCTTTTACATATCAATATGCTGAAAAGCTCGAACCTGCGACTGTAGCGGTCACGCGGTTCCAGACTATAGCGCCTAGAACCGCTCGGCCACTCCGGCCGGCTGTAACCTTTCAACTGGAACAATAAACGTTTATACTTCTAGATCAGTTGAACTGTCGACGCTAACACTATTTTAACATTAGTTTTTTTTTAGTTTTTCTACTTTTTGTTTCATTTGTTACAACATACTTCCAGAATCACATTGAGCATTGTATACAGACCAAGGCTATGTGAAGACGAACTGATTACTTGTTGTTTCCACTGAAAGTCACATATGAGTGTGGAAGTGTGTAAGTTATGCCGCTTCACTTTTACGTTACCGAAATATCCAGTTGATGTTCACAATCCAGCAAAAGCAATGTTATTCCAAACATTTTTGTGAGATAGTGATTTTGTGGCTACAGAAATCTCCAGCTATTTTGCTATTTACGTTTTATCAGCAGCGACGCTCACAACGCTTAAATCAATAGCCGCTGGATTGACGTAGCGACGTGCTTCTCTTAACGTGAAAATTTCCAGAACGAAAACTGATAAAGCAATTTTGTTACATCTATTTTCTGCAGCATCCTCTCCATATTTATTTCTCTCAACTGCAAGCAAATTTAAGATAGTCTGGTACCTATTTATCTTTCTGGAATCATAGGTAGAAATTTGATGGTAATCCACTTGATTAAACACGTTTCCAGGGCACACAGCACTGCTTTTTATCCCAACAAATATTCACAATATTTAATTATTCTTTTTTGTAATATATAGACGATACTTTTTTTGTCTACAGTGTTGTTAAACGATGACTATGTGATTAAAGTGCAATTGTACCCTTCTATATCTACGAGGGTCACTCCAGAAGAAATTCACACTGTTTTTGTAAAAATACAGTTTTCATTCTGCATGTGTGAAAGTTTTACAGTGTGTAGATACATCCTTCCCGCTTGTTTTCAAACTTAGTTCAAGCTGTTCCCGTGAGTGGTACCGTCACAGCATGTCTTCAAGATGGCTGCTACACTTGACGTTCGTCAGAAGCAACGAGCTGTCATAGAATTCATAGAATTCCTGTGCTGTAAAAACGAGACAATGGGAAACATCCACAAGAGAATGAAAAAGGTGTATGAAGATGCTGCTGTCGATCGCAGTACAGTTAGTCGGTGGGCAAGCAGGTTACGTGATGAAAACGGGCACGGCAATATTTAAGGATTGTCCTCGCAGCGGCAGGCCTCGTACTGCACACACTCCAGACAATGTGCAGAGAGTTAACGAATTGGTGACTGCTGACAGACGCATCACAGTGAACGAATTGTCACGCTACGTTGAGATAGGGGAAGGAAGTGTTTGCAGAATACTGAAAGTGTTGGCGTTAAAAAAGGTTTGTGACAGGCGGGTTCCCAGGATGTTGGCAGTGGCTCACAAAGAAACAAGAAAAACGGTATGCAGCTAAACACTCGCTTACAGTCCTGACCTGGCTCCATCTGACTATCATCTCTTTGGGAAACTGAAAGACTCTCTTCGTAGAAGAAGGTTTGAAGATGATGACTCTCTTGCGCACGCTGCCAAACAGTGGCTCCAACAGCTTGGTCCAGAATTTACCGTGTGGGTATACAGGCGCTGGTTCCAAGATGGAGTAAGGCAGTTGAGAGGGATGGAAATTATGTGGAGAAATGAAAATATTGTTCCTAAAGGATGTATCTACACACTGTAAAACATTAAAACATGTAGAATAAAAGATGGATTCAAGAAAAAAAATAGTGTGCATTTCTTTTGGAGTGACCCTCGTAGCAACACCACCCGCTCTTGGTATGTCATAAAAAATATGGCTCTAAAAGTTATCGGTGTCTAGGGGGCCCAAAGAGGAAATGTGCTCTTATATTTTCATGCTGCCTGAAATCTAAAAAAACGTATCACATCTCGGACACCGATGTTTTTTTTAATTAGGGAAAAATGTTTTTCAATGAAACAGTTAATCAGATACATTGCATTTATTAGCCCCTCAGCACAGTGATGCATAGCAGGTTGCGTCACGCTTAAATGGCTACTGATCAACGTACGAATGTGGCATTTGTTGGAATATCCTCCCTTCATATATAAGTATTCGGAGTCTGAACTTCATCGGAAGCCTTTCAAAGTCGACATCTATCAACAAAAAATCGATGTCCACATGAGCTGGCATCACTTTAGATTCGACGAATTTTGGAGATAATTCAAAGTCCGGCTTCACTAAAATATGTTTGAAAGTCCCACACCCTAGCAACTGTGAGAATTTCTCTAAGCACCCAACACGTGGCCGTTGCACCACTCGTCATCTGGCACTCACTAACATGACCATACGCAGTACAGGCCAGCACACGATCGCCTGCATATGCGTCCCTCTCCATTATTTATACATCGCATGACAGAAGAAGTGAAGCACCCAAAAGTTATCGGTCAGATGTCAATGTAAAAAAAAAAAAAGAAAATGGCTCTGAGCACTACGGGACTTAAGCATCTGAGGTCATCAGTGCCCTAGAACTTAGAACTACTTAAACCTAACTAACCTAAGGACATCACACACATCCATGCCCAAGGCAGGATTCGAACCTGCAACCGTAGCGGTCGCGCGGTTCCAGACTAAAGCGCCTAGAACCGCTCGGCCACTCCAGCCGACTGTCAATGTACGAGGTGCATTCAAGTCCTAAGGCCTCCGATTTTTTTTCTAATTAACTACTCACCCGAAATCGATGAAACTGGCGTTACTTCTCGATGTAATCGCCCTGCAGACGTACACATTTTTCACAACGCTGACGCCATGATTCCATGGCAGCGGCGAAGTCTTCTTTAGGAGTCTGTTTTTATCACTGGAAAATCGCTGAGGCAATAGCAGCACGGCTGGTGAATGTGCGGCCACGGAGAGTGTCTTTCATTGTTGGAAAAAGCCAAAAGTCACAAGGAGCCAGGTCAGGTGAGTAGGGAGCATGAGGAATCACTTCAAAGTTGTTATCACGAAGAATCTGTTGCGTAACGTTAGCTCGATGTGCGGGTGCGTTGTCTTGGTGAAACAGCACACGCGCAGCCCTTCCCGGACGTTTTTGTTGCAGTGCAGGAAGGAATTTGTTCTTAAAAACATTTTCGTAGGATGCACCTGTTACCGTAGTGCCCTTTGGAACGCAATGGGTAAGGATTACGCCCTCGCTGTCCCAGAACATGGACACCATCATTTTTTCAGCACTGGCGGTTACCCGAAATTTTTTTGGTGGCGGTAAATCTGTGTGCTTCCATTGAGCTGACTGGCGCTTTGTTTCTGGATTGAAAAATGGCATCCACGTCTCATCCATTTTCACAACCGACGAAAAGAAAGTCCCATTCATGCTGTCGTTGCGCGTCAACATTGCTTGGCAACATGCCACACGGGAAGCCATGTGGTCGTCTGTCGGCATTCGTGGCACCCACCTGGATGACACTTTTCGCATTTTCAGGTCGTCATGCAGGATTGTGTGCACAGAACCCACAGAAATGCCAACTCTGGAGGCGATCTGTTCAACAGTCATTCGGCGATCCCCCAAAACAATTCTCTCCACTTTCTCGATCATGTCGTTAGACCGGCTTGTGCGAGCCCGAGGTTGTTTCGGTTTGTTGTCACACGATGTTCTGCCTTCATTAAACTGTCGCACCCACGAACGCACTTTCGACACATCCATAACTCCATCACCACATGTCTCCTTCAACTGTCGATGAATTTCAATTGGTTTCACACCACGCAAATTCAGAAAACGAATGATTGCACGCTGTTCAAGTAAGGAAAACGTCGCCATTTTAAGTATTTAAAACAGTTCTCATTCTCGCCGCTAACGGTAAAATTCCATCTGCCGTACGGTACTGCCATCTCTGGGACGTATTGACAATGAACGCGGCCTCATTTTATAACATTGCGCATGTTTCTATCTCTTTCCAGTCCGGAGAAAACAAAATCGGAGGCTTTAGAACTTGAATGCACCTTGTAACTTCATACTCACACACACCGTAGACGGGTAACTAACTGATTAGAACTGCAACTTTCTGTGACAGGTAGGACTACTGCCAGAGTCGTTAGTGCTGGTCTGTTTAATCTTGTTACCAGGCGTGATAGGGTACGTAAGGGACGTGAACATCGTCAGATACTGAGTGATAACTGCGAAGGGCATGAAGACGAGCATAGCCGTCTGAGGCAGTGTTACCAGCACAGGACAGAGTTTAATAGGCGGCTCGTTCTGGGTCTCCGTTTGGTTGGCTCATCTAATCACACGACATTCACGTATCCCACACGACAGTGGACCGATGACGGACTGCATGGGAACGTGACGGTATTTATTATCATCATGAGGATTCTGGTTGACCACATCTCACCACCAAAGGAATGGATCACCGTAATGTGCGTCAAGCACATCGAAACTCCTTCACATCTGCACCTGCCAGTCCAAGAACAAGTAACAAACTCCTTGAAATATTTTTTGTTCTCCCACACCATTTGTCAAAGACTAGGAGGAACCGGACTAAGGAATTACGTCTCATGCATTAGCTTCGTTTAACACCACATTACAAATGGTCGTGCATGGAGAAGTGCCAAGGCTGAGAAACACAGACTGCCCATGAAAGGCATCGCATTGTATTTAGCAGTGAATTGTGGTTCTCTACCACGCCAGACGACCTTCGATGGAGCGTACTGTGGCGACCACAGGAAACGTCCCATTCTTCCAATGTTCTGGAGAGGCACAGTTGTGTTACTTGTGGCGCCATAGTGTGGGGAGACATCCGGTTTGACTTAAGGTAACAGCTGGCAGTTACTGAGGGAATACTAACAGCACATTGGTTCATCACAAACATACTGCGTCCTCATGTGTTCCCTCTTATGCAACAGTATCGTCGCACCATTTTTCAACACGACAATACCTGTCCACACATTGCACGCATCTCTACGAACTGTCTGCGTGATGGTGAGGTGCTCTGATGGCTATTAAGATCCACGTATCTGTCCTCGATAGAGCGTGTAGTGCCAGCTTGAACGCCCTCCTGCATCCAGCATACCAAGGAACTGTTACAACAGCTGTGGGTCATCTTAGCTCAGGAGAGGATACAATGGCTTTATGGCACACTTCCCACCCTAATCAGTGCATCCACTCAGGACGAGAATATGCAATGTCATACCGATAAATTGGCTCATACAATCCAGTTTTCTGTAGATTTAACTCGATCCTGTAATCACTGACATAATGTCACTTACCTCCTCAACTCAGGGAATTATTTTCCAGTTCCTAGTCACCTTCTGGGTATTTCACCTTTTTTGGTATGGCTGAGGAGTAGACTCGATCGTTTCTCACTGTCATTGCAGTGACATGCTTAACCTTTAAAGTGTCTCAGTTTACATACGCATTACACATGCCAAATTACTTGTTGTTGCATCCCACACCTTGTCTTGTGTTTGTAAACTTCGTGTGACTAACATGCATCTTATAGTATATGTAGTATAGAAATCGTGTTATGAAGCATAAACGCTGATACAAAGTTGCATCACTTACAATAGTTTATTATATAATCACATCTTTATGGAAGGTAATTCAGCAGTTAATAAGTGGTAGGTACTATTTGACGTCGGGCTACTTTTAACTGCTTCTTGATGGATTATTAATTGTGATGGTCCGAAGCTCGTCGTCTAGTGGCTAGTGTTGCTGCCACTGGGTCACGGCGTCCTGGTTTCGATTCTCGGCTAGGGCGGGGATTTCCTCTGCCCGAGGACTGGGTGTTTGTGTTGTCCTCATAATTTCATCACCATTCGAAAAAAATGGCGTGACTGGACTGTGGAAAGATTGAGAATTTGTACGGGTGCTGATAATCGCGCAGTTGAGCGCCCCACAAACCAAATATTCTCATCATCATCATTAATTGCGATGGTGCTTTTTGATATGGGTTAACGCCGGTTTCTTCGAATCTGATTTAGTGTACCAGAAGTTGTGGTATCTCAGCCGACTCACCTCATCATTAATTGTGACGGTGGTTTTTGATACGTGGTAACGCCGAATTTTTGGAATCTGATGGAGTGTCCCATATATTGCTGTCTCTAAGTCGACTCGTCTCTGTACATCACACTGCATCGGTTTTCTTATTTCTAAGTAATATTAACCAACTCTACTAAAATTACTCAAAAAATATGAAATGTACTAACAACATAACTATTCCGTGAATATTTGCTCCTAAATTTTCGTCTTGTTATACCTGGCTACACAGTGAGTACATCCACTTTCATCACAAAACCTGCAGCCTATGGATAGCGTGCTTTCGGAGCCGCAGGTACTATTTCTTCCAAAGACTGTTTTTCAAGTATCGCAGATGCATTACTTGTTATAAACGCTGAACTTCTGCTAAACAATCTGTTGACATTCTTAAAGGTAACTGGCTCATCAGGGGTGCGATCATCACTCATATGCAGTGTGCACACCAGCAACAACGGTGAAGTATTTGAAGGGACTAGTTTCCATCCGCAAGCAACGCACGCATCAGGTGCCCATGAACATTCCTCCACCTGGCGCATATTTAAATCGCCGCTCGGGCACCAGCAGGCAGTCTTTCACTCAGCTATCATTCTGGGCAGCTACGCTCGCCATTTTCAGCAGCCCATCAGTCGGAGCCCAGATGAGGGTCCGCGTCAATTTCGCATGGTGCTATCATGTCAGCATCGATTGGAGGTGGAGCTTAGTGAGTGAGACTTGTGCTTAATAGTAACAGTCACGACCAGCATCATGACTTATTCTTGACAGCACAGTTTCTTATATCTTATCAAGACGATCCTGTTGCTGTTCTCTTTCTAAATATGCATTATGTTGTACTGTGTTTAATTTTGTGGTGCTGTAATGGTGTGTATTGGGATACTGTCTGGGAATAGCTAGTTACATCTACATCTACATGATTACTCTGCAATTCACATTTAAGTGCTTGGCAGAGGGTTCATCGAACCACAATCATACTATCTCTCTACCATTCCACTCCCGAACAGCGCGCGGGAAAAACGAACACCTAAACCTTTATGTTCGGGCTCTGATTTCTCTTATTTTCTTTTGATGATCATTCCTACCTATGTAGGTTGGGCTCAACAAAATATTTTCGCATTCGGAAGAGAAAGTTGGTGACTGAAATTTCGTAAATATATCTCGCCCCGACGAAAAACGTCTTTGCTTTAATGACTTCCATCCCAACTCGCGTATCATATCTGCCACACTCTCTCCCCTATTACGTGATAATACAAAACGAGCTGCCCTTTTTTGCACCCTTTCGATGTCCTCCGTCAATCCCACCTGGTAAGGATCCCACACCGCGCAGCAATATTCTAACAGAGGACGAACGACGGTAGTGTAAACCGTCTCTTTAGTGGACTTGTTGCATCTTCTAAGTGTCCTGCCAATGAAACGCAACCTTTGGCTCGCCTTCCCCACAATATTTTCTATGTGGTCTTTCTAACTGAAGTTGTTCGTAATTTTAACACCCAGGTACTTAGTTGAATTGACAGCCTTGAGAATTGTACTATTTATCGAGTAATCGAATTCCAACGGATTTCTTTTGGAACTCATGTGGATCACCTCACACTTTTCGTTATTTAGCGCCAACTGCCACCTGCCGCACCATACAGCAATCTTTTCTAGATCGCTTTGCAACTGACACTGGTCTTTGGATGCAATCAGGCGCGTAAAGGTTTCTGTGCAGTATTCTACTTAACATTACGTTTCTTTTGAGCTATTTCTCAACCAAGTACAGTTAAAACAACGAAAGTTATTTATTGTGCTATGTTGTTCAATATAGGCCGACCTTCTTCGTCTACAAGACCTTTAGTCTCATACATATCTATGGTGCTAGAGCTTTTTCTATTGTGACTATGGTTTTCAAATGTCCATTAGGCAGCCTAATGCTTTTACCATGGAAACAAATTACCATGAACTACGTGTTTGCAATCTATTTGGCAGCCTCCTTTCTTCGCACCTTGACAAACACTGTCAGCAAATCACTTTGAACAGGAACGTAACTTATACTATCAGCTGCAGAGCAAGCAGTTAGCTACCTGTTTGCTTCTGGTGTCTTGCGTGTGGGTACTGGCAAGCACACATCTTGCGTCCACACCACCTTTAGCTCAGACTTGAGAGTGTGCTTGCATAGGTTATAACATTTGCTGCTGAGAGGGATATGCTATCACAATACCCCCGCCCTCTATGCCCATTTGTATTTCCATGAAACACAGTGATACTGGAGATTCAAATCACACCATCTCATACCAAAAACATCCGAAGTATAAATAACAGAGCTACTTTTACAATTCAAATAAAGCAAGAGAGATACTGATAACAAAAAATAGCGCATTTTCAAATCCTCACTTAAATAACGCTGTGCAATATATTTTCTAACCTAAACATGTTAATAAATATCTGTAAATGGCGGAAACAAACAAATCATAGAAGGAAAGAATACTAAATTATGTTTCAATAGTAACTTCATGACTCACTGTGTGTGTGTGTGTGTGTGTGTGTGTGTGTGTGTGTCAGTACATGCACATGTGCCAAAGAACAATCAGGTCTGTAACACACTACTCACTTCGTTCCATACTTTTTACACTTTAAGAAATTTTTTCCGCTACACATGATAACAGCATTACATTGTGGTCGTTGGGAATTTGGCTCTCTTTCTTGAAAATCTGGACGTCTCATGGGCACTCACTCTTCCAGCTGCCCTGACAGCCGCTTTGATGGATTCAAATTAATATAACAAACCAATGGTCTATTGTTTGTAAAGTTGCAGTTCAGCATTATACCTAAGGCCAAACGGTTTTTGTGGATTAGGATATTCCAAACAACATACATCTACATACATACTCCGCTATCCACCATGCGTTGCGTGTCGATACCTGACAAAAACAAAGGGTGTGTAGCATGGCTCAGAGAGATTCTTAAGCCCATCATTGGTTACACTTGATCATCCTTTTGTTTTAACTAAAATCAAGTCACAAACTGTAGACTGAATAGATTTACATCCAGAATCATAACGTTGGTTCCTCTCCAAAGCCTTTTTATATATCTATTCGTTTATCGCTGCCTCTCTTCTCTTTGCCAAAATTATTCTCCTCAGCAAAATCTCTCCTTTTTCAGCAATCACGTTAGCCAGCCACTCTTTCATAGATATTTTGCTTGGAGTAAATTCTGTTCCACTGTTTTAACACTATTTCTCATGTCATCAGACACTCCCACATACTACCCAAATCATTTCTTTGTCGGTGCAATAGGTCGTTCATAAATTACACAGTTCTCACATATGTCGCACAACTGGGCTGCTAGCTGGGTGCCGGCCGTGGTGGTCGTGCGGTTCTAGGCACTGCAGTCCGGAACCGCGGGACTTCTACGGTCGCAGGTTCGAATCCTGCCTCGGGCATGGATGTGTGTGATGTCCTTAGGTTAGTTAGGTTTAAGTAGTTCTAAGTTCTAGGGGACTGATGACCTCAGATGTTAAGTCCCATAGTGCTCAGTGCCATTTGAACCATTTTTTTTTTGCTATCTGGGTGGTATACAAACGGTCTCCTCATTCCACAAACAATTCATACAGGATTGAAATAAACTGAGATTCAATATCCGACTGTAAGGCTTTGGGTTTTGCTATCTGATGGCGAGACCTTTTTATCATGCATTTTGATGAGTCTTAGCTAAGTTGTAGAGGGAGCTGTCGCGAGTACCCGCCTTTCTTTACGTGACATCCTCTAGTTTCTGAGAAAATCAGTGTTGAAGTTCTGTACATTACAGATATACATACAATGTAACTCTTGTAACTCTTCAGGCCTTCCTGGCGAGATCTTGACATGTGGAACAATCGGGTCTACTGCCGGATGTTAGTGTCGCTCTGGCACAATATTTCGGCCACGTAACTCGTTGCCTTCTTCAGGTGCTACTTGAGACTGGACAGTCTCAGGTAGCTACCTGAGACTGGACAGTCTCAGGTAGCACCTGAAGAAGGCAACGAGTTACGTGGCCGAAATATTGTGCCAGAGCGACACAAACATCCGGCAGTAGACACGATTGTTCCACATGTCAATGTAACTCTTGTTTGGACCAAGTTAGCGTAGCACTGCGTCTGATGTTCATGCCCAAAATGCTGGCAGTAGGTTTCAAATCCTGCCCATGTGCTTTTACTTTTATTCCAGTTTCATCATACAGAACAACATTAAATATTATATCTCATGCTAAATTACTCAAAAATAATTGTCACCGTAGTAATTTCGGGAATAATTCAATCATTACAGCGAACTTCCTTCAAATATGTATTATGTTTGTTAACGAATAGATTGCAGTGTAGAATTGTCTTGCTCGCTATATATGGCATTCCTTGCTATGCTACGATAGAATTCTGGATGATATTTGCTGCACGTGCAGCCAAACCACAAGTTACTAGAGTACTGTGCACATTTAATGGAAGCTACTGCTTTGCAGGTACATGGATTTTTCAGAAGTGATACTGCTAAATACATTTCGTTTCCATTCGAAATGACTATTCTCTCTTCAATCAACTTTGATGTGAACCATCCATATTTGATCACTTCTGTGAAAGCAGGTGCACTAAGGTGATTCAGTTATTGTTATGGAATCTTCCCGCACAGGGATTTAGTTATTGGTCTTTAGCGATTTGGGAGAATTTTGATTTCCTTCGTAAAAATTTTAAACTGCCTGTGAAAATAAACATCACAGTGTTGGCAGAGTGAACTAAATCACGATGGGTTAATTTTCATCTACAGCGATTCGATCATAAAGTATCTGATCAGTCTCCTCTCCCCACAAATTAATAACACAGAGAAATTTTTCCTTATCCAAAATTTTAAAAATGCTTCGGCAGCACCCATACAATAATACTACTACAATCTGCCTCATCTGCTGTATTAACTTCAACTAAAACCATGTTGCCACCACATCTGCAAATCCATCACTATCACTATATTAGACTCTACATCCTTTCTGCCACAACAACATCTCATTCATATCATTTAAATTAGCTTCCATGACATCCACTATATCCTTTTCATTTCTGTTTCCAACATCCTCATTAGACATAAACAAACTAGGTGTAGAAGCTGTTTCAAGACCCTCAGTTGGCACTACCTCAGATACTGAGCATAACTAAGTACTGGTCAGTTCCACATCATCATCTCCCGCATTGCTCTCATTAAATGATCCCACTGCACCACAGATCACTTTACGATCAACAAAACTTTAATCTTCTACACCCTCCGAATTAAGGATCACACTTTCACTAATCGCTAAGACATTAAACTGTTTTTATTCTGACGAGATTGTCCACCATTGCCTCCCTTCTCTTACCATACCTACGTCGAAGAAATGTACTCCAGCCATCCCACGTATCACCGCTTAACACTGAATCCATAAGAAATTCTCTAATACTGCTTCCGATATCACTGTTTATTCTGTAATTCCTATTCTTAACCATGTTCATCACTTGGTTTCTTGTTCCATCTCAGTTTCCTTGAGGATTTCTGGCCGCTTCCTTTCGTCTGCATTATTATTTAGTCGCTTATTCCTATGATTCTTTCAGTAGCTTTTCCTTTGATCACAGATATTTTACCAAATTTGTCCTGCCTTTCTAATAAATTATTATTATTATCTCTCCTACCGTCATTATGAGCCCTATTAGGCCTGCACTACCGCTGCTTAATTTTTTTTTTTTTTTTTTTTTTTTTTTTGCGTTGATAGCTATTTAAGAATCAAGCATACCAGATTAAAGGTCTCGTTGAGACGAAACACTCAAGTTTATGCTTAGAGCACAATTTCGGTCTTAGACCCCTCTCACGTACCCAATTAAATTGAAGCATCAAGTGTATTAACAGTTATTTAAAAGTTAAACTAACTAACAAGTCAGATCTTAAAATGAACTGAGATTCATAAAAACCTACTTTTCCTAAATTCATCGATTTCACAGTACACCACACAATTCTCTGCACCTGCGTATATTTCTACAGTGTCCGTGGTGTCATTGTATGAATCAGTGCAGGTGCCGTAGCTGCAATACAGGTAATATCGCTAGCACCATTAGTGTTAGCGTGCGACACAAAGTTTTTAAAATTGCTTCCACTGCATGTACCATCGCACTCAACATACACATTAAGACCACACACTTTTTTTGTGAGCATCGGACGATGGAATTATTACAAACATCTTTTGCTTAAGTGTAACAGACATACGAAGATGATGATGCAAGCGGGTGTTTCCCTTCCAGTGGACATAAGAGGGCAATTTGTATAATTTACTAGTTGAGTAAACTAAAATGCATTGAATGTAACTATTAAAGTAATATAATAAAATAAAACGACCACAACTTGTCATTATATGGGTGTATGCATTGCTATTGCAGTCACCTATGTCTGTCACCATAGCGCCGACTGCCCTACAGCTCTGCAATGCGTCGCAGAACAGGCGCTAAACTGTGCAAAAACTTTCTATTTCGCATATACAGTTGGCTATTTACAACTATCTCTGGCTGGTCTGTTCCATCAAGTCCATTATTGTACCTTATGGAAATTTTGCAACGATTCAGTAGCACTAAGTACTTTGTGACTGAAGTTTATTAAATGCGCAGCAGAATTGGAGGGGTTCCTGCCATTTATCATCATATGCTCTTTAAACCAAGTGCTGGCCTTGCTTCCCGGTTGCCGAATATAAACTTAGAGCAGTTTCCATAATTAATTTTATACGTACCTAATTACGAGATTACGGATTAATGACTTATTTATCTCGGCAAGTCTTGTAAATCATTCTTGTTCCTCTTTTTGCATGCTGAAGTGATTTTTACATTTGTGATTGCTAAGAAAAAGTGGAGAGGAATTCCATCCTATGCAAGACACCGTTTTATGGTTTTTTTTCTATCCAGAAACGATTCGCGACTTTGTGTGCTATCTCCAACGGGATAATTTTTTATTTTTGCTAAAAATGTTGTTACATATTAACCTCTCGTGTAAACTGTATATACTTACGACTCAAAAGTATTTGAATTTGCAAAAAGAAAGTGATTATTAGATGTCAAATATTTTACATTATTTTGTATACAGTACAAAGTTAAACACGTGACTGAACTGGGACATTATATGTTGTTTATTTACGATATGTTTAAATATTTTAGTTTTGTATTAAATTGGGAAAATATAATCTGCTTACATACATAAAATAACGCTATTAATTGTGCCTGCTAGTAGCTTTAAACCTATCATATGTTCTACAGCTTGTCTCCTGCAAATAAGAAAACGTTTACGATTTTTTTTTTATTGTCCGTTTCCGACTGGGAATCGTGATACAGGCTGCCAATGACATTCTAGTAAATATGGGCCTTAAAGTGAATACCTTAAGAGCTACGTGCAAAAATGGCTCTGAGCACTATGGGAATTTCTGAGGTCATCAGCCCCTAGAACTTAGAACTACTTAAACCTAACTAACCTAAGGACATCACACACATCCGTGCCCGAGGCAGGATTCGAACCTGCGACCGTAGCGGTCGCGCGGTTCCAGACTGTAGCGCCTAGAACCGCTAGGCCACTCCGGCCGGCTATCGTGTTAAATAAATGAATGATTTATCTTCTTTCAAAAAAATAAAGTTCAAATGTGTGTGACATCCTATGGGACTCAACTGCTAAGGTCATCAGTCCCTAAACTTACACACTACTTAACCTAAATTATCCTAAGGACAAACACACACACCCATGCCCGAGGGAGGACTCGAACTTCCGCCGGGACCAGCCGCACAGTCCATGACTGCAGCGCCCTAGACCGCTCGGCTAATCCCGCGCGGCCTATCTTCTTTCGTTACATACGAATTATGTATGGTTTGTCAATCAAACGCAGAGTTTCTATACCCATTTTACGTGCTGTTATAGCATGTGCTGTGCAACACAATATCCAATGATAATCACGCTGCCTACCGGAGAATTGGGCACAGTAGACGTGGCACACTTGAGAATGCCACATCTCAGTCAGCCTTTTCTCAGTCAACGATACCGACTGACGTTACAGTGGCGTTATGGAAGTGGAGGAGATAATTTTTTTTCCTAGTTCCACATCGAAACTGCCAATGAAACATGGGTTTCTTGACGGTGATACGGAGTGTGCGAAGCGCTCCATGCAGAGTAGTCGTTAACTCTCGCCATGCCAAAGGCAGTTTCCCCAGCACTATCTAACGGAGGCCGCGTTCTCCCCACGCGCTTTACCACCGCTGTGGCTACCAGGTGCCCGTCCTCACAGCAATGCTACGTATTTATGTATGCAAATTCAGTTCGCGTACTGCCAAGCAAGCGCACGTGTGTACACACACACACACACACACACACACACACACACGTACACTCACGCACACGCGTCCGCGCAGTGACGCACGACGATAGAGCCAACACACGTGTGGCTGTGTACGTAGACAGCAGCAGCGCTGGACGCCCCGACGATGCCGAGAGGGTCGTGACGTATTCAATTGTTTCCGAGCTGTTGACCAGCGCGACGCGGCGTAGCACGGCGTGGCGTTTATAGACAGCAGGTGGGCTGCGCGACGCGAAGCGTGTACTGTGCCCCTCCTCCAGGCGTTGTAAGCGAGACTCGCCAGCCGACCCTCCACACAGTAGATGTTGCTGTAGTTTTGTCGAGAGTCCTCGTCATTCCAGACACAGTCTTCTTCCACTGTTTGGTGCACCTTCCGCATGTGCGGATAGCGTCCTTCCGACTCTGAAATTAAATTGCCTATTTCACACAAACCGAGTTCGTGCAAGCATTAAATGCTCTTTTCTGTTCTCCTGAGCATGTCACTAAAACGTCTCACAGCTGCTAACATCGAAATTTTTCCTTCTCGTGTTTTTACTGTCCACTTAACAAAAACGTGGCGAATGTGCTACGCTTCTATCTAGTTCAGCGAAGAAACTCACACTCCTGAACCAACAAGAGCGTCTAATGAAAGATTCCTATAGTCATTGCCAATATCAATGAGCTCATCATTATTAGTTAGTATAATTTTCTTAAATAATTGTACATGGTATCGTTCCTATTGTGGCCTCCAAAAAATACCCTGATCTGCAAAACTCAAGGAAGAGGTACAGAAGATTAATTCATATACCGGGTGGTCAAAAAGTCAGTATAAAGTTGAAAACTGAATAAATCACGGAATAGTGTAGATATAGAGGTACAAATTGCCACACATGCTTGGAATGACATGGGGTCGTATTAGAACCAAAAAATACAAACGTTCAAAAAATGTCCGACAGATGGCGCTTCATCTGATCAGAATAGCAATAATTAGTATAACAAAGTAAGACAAAGCAAAGATGATGTTCTTTACAGGAAATGCTCAATATGTCCACCATCATTCCTCAACATTAACTGTAGTCGAGGAACAATGTTGTGAACAGCACTGTAAAGCATGTCCGGAGTTACGGTGAGGCATTGGCGTCGGATGTTGTCTTTCAGCATCCCTAGAGATGTCTGTCGATCACGATACACTTGCGACTTCAGGTAACCCCAAAGCCAATAATCGCACGGACTGAGGTCTGGGAGGCCAAGCATGACGAAAGTGGCGGCTGAGCACACGATCGTCACCAAACGACGCGCGCAAGACATCCTTCACGCGTCTAGCAATATGGGGTGGAGCGCCATCCTGCATAAACATCGTACGTTCCAGCAGGTGTTTATCAGCCAGGCTAGGGATGATGCGATTCTGCAACATATCGGCGTACCTCTCACCCGTCACGGTATCAGTTACAAAACCAGAACCACGCATTTCCTCGAAGGAAAAAGGACCGATAACAGTAGATGTGGTAAATCCAACACATACCGTGACTTTCTCGTAGTGCAATGGAGTTTCCACGACAGTTCTAGGATTTTCGGTAGCCCAAATTTTGCAGTTGTGGGCGTTGACAGACCCTCGGAGCGTGAAATGAGCTTCGTCGGTCCACAACACATTACTCAACCAATCGTCATCTTCTGCCATCTTTTGAAACGCCCACACTGCAAATGCCCTCCGCTTCACTAAATCGCCAGGTAACAGTTCTTGGTGCCGATGGATTTTGTACGGATAGCATCGGAGGGTACGCCTCTCTGCCAACCAAACAGTAGTGTATGGAATGCCGGTGCGACGTGCGACTGCACGAGCGCTGACTTCCCCGTGCATAGACGAACCCGCTAAAGTCTCTATTTCTTCCTGAACTGTCTCAGCAGCATTACGCCTTGTGCTCGGTCGGCCACTACGGGGTCTATCCTCTTAACAACCTATGGCTTCGAACTTCGAAATCATTCTCGCCACAGCTGCATTTGTCAACGCACCTTTACCCGTTCCAATCCCCTTCCTATGGCGATAGGATCGTAACGCTGAACTAGCACATTCCCCATTCTGATAATACAGCTTCACTAAAAGCGCCTTTCCAGGTAACGTGAACATGCTGCGACTGCTGGCGCATCTGATTCTCTCTCTGATTACAGTTCCTTTTATACACGATTGTCATGCGCAGTCACTGACGTTTTGCTGTCCAGCCCCATCTGTTGGACATTTTGTGAACTTAGTTTTTTTCGATTCTAATAAAGTCCCATGTTATTCCAAGCATGTGTGTCAATTTTTACCTCTCTATCTACATTATTCCGGGGTTTATTAAGTTTTCAAATTCATACTGACGTTTTGATCACTCGGTATATTGGAAACTAGGCAGAAATGAATGAAACTGCGGAAGCACGATGTCAGAGGTTTCCCAGACGTGCATAGTGCGACCCTACAGGTTTTATGGGAGCGTGCATGTGGTGTGAATGACGAAATAAAATACAGTCTCTCTCATCAGCCCGCCTAAAATCAAAGTTGTAACCCGTTCACAAGCTCTATATCAGCTCGGAGCCCCAATGTGCTATTGCACAAACACTTCAATGGATCCCCGTAAATGTGGTTAAACTTACAAGTTTGGCAACGTGTCGACTATGGGGCGCCAGCTTAGATTCGTCGCAATGTACTCAATGTTCCACAAAAGTATTTAATATAAATTCAAGCACAATTTTCTATGCAAAAACCACGTACGCACTCACATATTTTTTAAAGTTTCACAAATTCGAGTTTATATCCAAAAAGAACTTACAAAAATAGAAAGTCACAGTCACAGAGTACCGCGTTTCTTAAGATCTTGAAGGCTTTTAAATAAATCACGATTAATTGCGTGAGTTATCTTTAGGAAACAGTTAAAGTTCCACAGTATATCGAACTATAAATTCCACAATGGCTACACACTGAAACCTTATAAGTGCGGCTTGCATCACACGCAACCCGAAGAGTGATTAGTTCATCAGATATCGAAAAATATATATGTGCAAAAGTAGGAACTCTGAATAATTCACACTCTCAAGCTAGCGGCAATTTCACCGCTAATCAGATAAAACTTTCTCTTAACACAGACTAACACAGCCTGTCCGCCTCCAACGGCGTCCAAACCTAGACCCTCCAAATTGCCGCTGTTCACCCAGAAAACCCTGGTCAAGCACCAATCAAGTCAATTAAACTACTGAAGACTAAAATTGCTGAAATTCTTAATTTTAACCTTTTATACACATATGATACCTCAAATCACACGGAAATTTTGCGACAAATATTGTACTGTTATCAGTTTCCTTTTGCTTGCCACAGTTTATTTATAAACAACAATTTCAATTTTTTTCTCCGTTTACGGATTTACAAGTGTAAATATTAACGAACAGTTTAAATTATACATTCAATAATTTCCTACAATCTGAAGTTACAGTACTATCGCTACTTCTAATGTTTCTCTATTTATTTAGTAAGGAAACCTGTTTTTAATTGCGAGAAATCCACTTTTCGTCCTCTCATTTAAATATGTGAATGATTTCAATAGGTCTACCATCACAGCCCGAGATAGTTCTACGAGATGTATCCGTAGAGACTTCGTTTGTTGCAGTCGTATAATGTGCTGCCGAGATAGTCACTTTTACATTCCAAGAATTATTTATAACATTTAACTTCTGATACGATAAATTATAAACTGCTTATATTTATTAATTTTCGGGTAAGCTTTAATTTTGCACTGGTCGCGAAAAGCGGCGATAGCAGCCATTGTCCTGTCCGACGGAAGAGTTTACCCGGTCACGTGATCACTTTAGAGGTCGGTGGAAGTCCCCGTCTGTGGAACATAGTGTGAAACTTGCCCTCCGAGTGATCCTATCAAGCTGATTTCAGCTGTCAACACGAATATGACCCGATCTTAGCCACCGGCTGTGCGATCACGATTGCGTCTTTGTGCTCGAATAAAGTCTCTCTTCCCTTAACAACCGGCTGTCGTGTTACAACAGAAAGCTGGACTTTACACGGCACGAGACCAGTGTGCCTATAGCGTTAACTGAGACTGGTCCTATAACACCGACGCATATCACTCTAACGTGAAACACGCTAAGGAGAGGATTTCGAAAATTGACCGCGCGTGTGTCTAATGGACAAAGGTATCGGACTATAATTTTCAATTTGGTAAAAAGAAAAACGGAACGGACTTAAATCTTGGAAGTTAATGAAAGTGGTAAAATTACAAGTGAATGAAAAAAAAATGAACGATCACCAGCCCAATTAGACACATTAATTGGGAAATGTATGTTTAAGAAAATCTAATATTGGTTATTGAAGAAACGTTTGTTGAGATTTCCCTTTGAACAGCAGACAAGATACAAACTGACACAGTGCAGTCTGAACTGTGTGTAGCAGCAGTTACCAATAACGTAGACACCAGTAAATTACGGGAAGTAATTTTGCACCAAGCTCATACTAGCGACAGCTACACTCAAGAGCATTACTTAATCAAATACTGAAATGTTACTGCACTAAGTGCAGGACTAAATTTGGACATGAGGGGATTTTATCTTGACTGGCATGAAAAAAAACACAAATCAAGGTTAATAATATCATAAATACACTGTTTAAACTCCTCTACATATATTAGTTTTCCTTAGCAACAATAATAGTTCAATTTTTTCCTAATAGGTGGAGAATATGATGGGCACCCATAAACTAGCATAGTTTCACTACTCAACGCTGTTTGATTGTTACAGTAGAAGAAGACTAATTACTTTGTAAGACAATAAAATACAACACTGGACTTAATTAACTTCAAAAACGGAACCGTTTATGATAGAAATCAAAACCACACTACTTCTGAAAATGAGCATAACTTATTTGCCTTTTTATGACCTGTGAAGCAGGTATTCTAGACAATAATATTTACACAATCTTGCACTGTAATCCTACAAAACTATATTTTGTAATAAACTAAGGATACTTTAGTAAAAACCTATCCAACTGCACTTTTGTGGTTTTAGCTTTAACTTTTACTTCTCCTTTTACATTAGACAAAAAATTACTTTTAAACATTTGAATGCAAGAACTGTTCATTTCATTCAGGATACTCGGTTTTAATAGCACGTAGGTTCGTGATCAGGATAGAAAATATGGTTCCACACACTGATTTATGTTATTGTAATTATTTTTAAAACAGCACACAAATTAAATGGTCTATACATTACTGAATATATGAAGTTTGTGAAGCAGTGGCGAAATTGGTGGCAAGTGACATGGCGGGTAACTGTACTCACGGCTCTTGATGTTCGAATGCTCTATAAAATCTCTTCTTGGCGTCGGGTTTTCAACATAGTAGAGCCATTCCTTTATGCCGAGAATACCAAATAATAGCCAGATCCACATCGGGGCAAATACTTTATAAAGAAGCTTCCAATTGCCTCTCTTAGCACCGTCGCAGTGTACCGTGCTACGGCTAGCCACCTACTGCGTACTGTTCACACAAAGGGGGCGCTCAGTTCGACAGCCAAAACCACCTTTTACATCGCGCCATGCCACTGTTGTTGCGGAGGGACTTCCCTACAGCCTTTACATGTTACAAATACAAGTGCCCTAAGCATGAACCAGCTTTCGATAAACATTTTCTTTTTATGCACATGCTCATATTATAATAATTTATAATTTTTACATGTCCTTTTGCTTTTGTCACATATACATTACAAACTCTAATTTTCTTGCCACAGACCAAGGAGTTTAAATAACACAGAATACACACTTCATAATTGCAGATACACAGTTACATAACATAAACCTACTTCTAATCCACAAACATTTCTGTTGGAAGAACATCCGCAACTGAGCATTTTAGCAGAGGTTGAAAATACCGCTTCAGTTGTAAATATCTGTATTTTCACACGACCGGTTTCGGACTGTTATAAGCCAATCCTCAGGTGTCGTAGCTGTACTGTGGTCCCTGAGCGCCGCGTGTACCAGGCGCGGTGTGCTGCCTGTGAGCGCAGAACTCCCTGTATTCACACTGACTGTGAATAACGATTTATTTCACCACTCACATCTATCCCTACCACTACATACATACTCTGCAAGCCACCTTATGGTGCGTGGAGGCGTGTCCCTTGCACCCCAACAGAAAAGACTGGTTTTAAACCCAAGCGACACGAGATGCCGTGTAGGGCGCCAAGCTGAGATGGGCGCCAGAGGCGTCTGAACTGTTGTCTTTCTGTACAGGACGTATCACAGTTAGCAGCGGCCGTTTGAGGCGCCACAGGTACGCAAGTGCCAGATTTTAATACAGAGCGAGTCACAGCTAGTAGCGAAAACTGACACGGCGGAAAGTGTAAGAGGGAAAGGAGGAAGGAAGAAAGCGCCGAATTGTAGGTCGATTTAGTGATCAAATTATTTCGAGCCGGCCCTGACCACTAGCCAATTCCTTTCCTGTTCTATTCGCAAGTAGTGCAAGAGAAAAACGACTGTCTAAATGTCTCCGTATGAGCCCTAATTTCTCTTACATATGTGATCCTTGCGTGAAATATACGCTACTAAGAGTAGGATCGTTCTGTAGTCAGCTTCAAATTCAGATTCCCTAAATTTTCTCAGAAGTGTTCCGCGAAAAGAATGTCGTCTTCCGTCCAGGAATTCCCATTTGAATTCATGAAGCATTTCCGTAATACTCGCATGTTGATCGAACATTCCAGTACCAAGTGTGGCAACCCTCTCGGAATTGCTTCGATGTCTTTCTTGAATCCGACTTCGTGGAAATCTGAAACACTCTTAACCGAGCGAGGTGGCGCAGTGGTTAGCACAGTGGACTCGTATTCAGGAGGACGACGGTTCAATTCAGCGTCCGGATATCTTGATTTAGGTTATCCATGATTTCCCTAAATCGCTTTAGGGAAATGCCGGGATAGTTCCTTCGAAAGGGCACGGCTGACTCCCTTCCCCATCCTACCCTAACCCGATGAGACGTATGACCTCGCTGTTTGGTCTCTTCCACGAAATCAACCAAACCCTCTCAAACACTCGAGTGGCACTCAAGAATGGGTCGCATTACAATTCCATACGCGGTCTGCTTTGCGGTGAAACACACTTTCCTAAAATTCCAGCTATAAACCGAAGTCGACCACGCCCCTTTCGTACTACCATTCTTACATGCTCGTCCCATTTCATATCACTTTGCAGCGTTATGCATAAATATTTAACCGACGTGAATGTCAAGCAGTAGACTACTAATGCTGTATTCGAACTTTATGGATTATTTTTCCTACTCATCTGCGTTAACATTTTTCTACGTTTAGTACAAGCTATTTTTCATCACGTCAAATATATATTTTCTCAAAGTCACCTTGTCTCCTCCCACAGCCTTTCAACGACACCTTCCAATTCACCACAGTATGATTAGCAAGCATCTGCCAGATCGGATATGTACGTAGGTTGGAACTTAAGTAGTGGTAACTCTTTATTCACAACCGATACAATAGAGTTACATGTTTGCACCTGTTACTGTCTTTCAAAGTAGTCATCAGCGTTGTGTAGAACCTGTTGCCGGCGATGTGGTAAGCGTAGTATACCGTTAGCAGAGCCTGTACTGTTGATGGTGCGAATGGAGCAGTCTACTGCGTGTCGAATCTCTGGAAAGAAACACAGAGATTAACAGTTATGAACCCAACAGCCCCGAAGTTCAGAGCCCATCCTAAGATCCATAAACCTAATATCCATATTATACCAATTGTCGATGCTATAAATCATCCAGGCTACAAAGTTATGTATAAGATGAATTCAATTCTACAAAAACAATTTAAATTTAAAACCTCTTCCTCAGTGAAAAATAGCTATCAAGCAATTCAAAGTATTAAAGATCTTCATGTCCCATCCAATGCAAAGCTCATCTCCTTTGGCATAGTAAACTTATATAGCAACATACCCACCAAATAAGCCACAGATATAATAAAAAATAATTTATTAAAAGGTCAGACTATGTTCACAGCTGAAGTAGTTGAATTAATGGAATTGCTAGAGCTTGTTCTTTCACACAATTGTTTCACATTTAGTGGTAAAATGTACAATAGGCCTAGCAATAGGAAGTCCTCTAAATGGAATCATTGCAGAAATTTTCATTAACCACCTCGAAAATAAACTTCTCAACAACAAAGACATAATAACACAGAAAATAGTACACTACTTCAGATATGTTGATAACACATTCATTGTATACAATGGGACTGATGAAGAAGTAGAAACTCTATTAAACAGATTCAGTAATTTACACAACAACATCCAGTTCACCATAGAACATGAGAAAGATAACAAAATTAATTTTCTAGACATTGCAATAAGTAACACTGACCAAACCCTAAATACCATTGTATGCAGAAAACCAAAATACACACACACAGTCATTAATAAATATTCCACACATCCCTACTTACAGAAACAAGCTGCATTCAGATCCTTCCTGAATAGAGCACAGAAATTCCCATTTAATGCCGCCAACCATGACACAGAAACGAACACTATCAAATACACTGCACATAATAATGGCTATCACGAACATGAAATACACACACTATTACAACGCACAACTAAAAATAGCCGGCCGAAGTGGCCGAGCGGTTCTAGGCGCTACAGTCTGGAACCGGGCGACCGCTACGGTCGCAGGTTCGAATCCTGCCTCGGGGATGGATGTGTGTGATGTCCATAGGTTAGTTACGTTTAAGTAGTTCTAAGTTCTAGGGGACTGATGACCTGAGAAGTTAAGTCCCATAGTGCTCAGAGCCATTTGAACCATTTGAACTAAAAATAACAACAAATAATGTGACACAACTTCCTCACACAACATCCAAAAACCCAAGTACTTAACGTTACCATATTTAGGTGTCATATCAGACAAAAAAGACAAGCTGTTTAAAAAAACAGACATCAGGATCACTTTTGCCACCAACAACAACTTAAAAAAGGACTGATTCATGACATCTCGCATTCCACAGAGAAACTTAACAAAGCAGGAATTTATAAAATTACATGCAGTCATTGCAATAAATATTACGTTGGCCAAACGGGAAGAAATTTTAGAACCCGCTTTAAAGAACACATTGACGGTTTCGGACTTGGCAAACCGAATATATCTGCTATAGCGAAACATATAAATGAAACAGTACACAGTGTTACAATAGACAACGATCTCAAAGTACTACATAATTTAGAAAAGAGCCGGAAAACGGACATCTTGGAAGAAATGGAAATATTCATCTATAGCCAGATGGGGAATAACGAGATCCTGAATGAAATGACAGACTTCAAAAATTCACATTTCTTTTCCAATTTCACTACAGTACTCGTTTGACTCTAGCCCCAGAAATAGGTTATATACAGGGTGAGTCACCTAACTTTACCGCTGGATATATTTCGTAAACCACATCAAATACTGACGAACCGATTCCACAGACCGAACGTGAGGAGAGGGGCTAGTGTAATTGTTTAACACAAACCATACATAAATGTACGGAAGTATGTTTTTTTAACACAAACCTACGTTTTTTTAAATGGAAGCACGTTAGTTTTGTTAGCACTTCTGAACATTCTGCATTCGTCTCCGCACGCAGACCAACTGTAGTGCACCGTGTTACCAGACGTCTGTGATAGTGTAGTGTTGTAGGAACTGTGACCATGCCGTATTCGAACTCTGAGAAGGCGGAGATGATACTCATCTATGGCGAGTGTTGACGAAATGCAGCTGAAGCCTGCAGGGTGTATGGAGAACGGTACCCGGACAGAGAGCATCCAACGTGCCGTACATTGCAAAACATCTACCGCCAACTGTATGCAACAGGTATGGTCGTAGCACGCAAATGGGTCCGTAACAGGCCCGTCACAGGAGAAGCGGGTGCAGTTGGTGTGTTAGCTGCTGTTGCCATGAACCCACACATGAGTACACGGGACATTGCGAGAGCCGGTGGACTGAGTCAAAGTAGTGTCATGCGCATACTGCATCGTCACCGCTTTCACCCGTTTCATGTGTCGCTACATCAGCAATTACATGGTGATGACTTTAATCATCGAGCGCAATTCTGTCAATGGGCATTAACAGAGAATGCGTTGCAGTTATACGTGTTTTCAGATGAAGCGGGTTTCACAAACCACGGGGCAGTGAATCTACGGAGCATGCATTACTGGTCCGTGGACAATCCTCGCTGGCTCAGACAGGTAGAGCGACAGCGACCGTGGACTGTAAATGTATGGTGCGGAATCATTGGCGACCACCTCATTGGTCCTCACTTCAATGCAGGGCCCAGACAGCTGCAACATACATCGCGTTTCTACAGAATGATCTGCCAACGTTGCTCGAAAATGTCCCACTGGAAACGCGTCGACGTATGTGGTATCAGCATGATGGTGCACCTGCACATTCCGCAATTAACATTAGGCTGACCCTTGACAGGATGTTCGACGGGCGTTTCATAGGACGTGAAGGACGCATAAATTGGCCAGCCCGTTCTCCTGATCTTACACCTCTGGACTTCTTTCTGTGGGGTACGTTAAAGGAGAATGTGTACCGTGATGTGCCTACAACCCCAGAGGATATGAAACAACGTATTGTGGCAGCCTGCGGCGACATTACACCAGATGTACTGCGGCGTGTACGACAATCATTACGCCAGAGATTGCAATTGTGTGCAGCAAATGATGGTCACCACATTGGTCTGACATGTCGGGACACACTCTATTCCACTCCGTAATTGAAAACGGAAACCACGTGTGTACGTGTACCTCACTCCTCATGGTAATGTACATGTGCGTCAGTGAAAAAGACCAACAAAAAGGTGTTAGCATGTGGACGTAATGTGCTGTTCCAGTCTCTTCTGTACCTAAGGTCCATCACCGTTCCCTTTGGATCCCTACGTAATTCGGTGCTCTCCGATACACACGATCGAACAGCGGAGGAGTGGTACTCAAGCGTCAACTTTAGGTTACAATATCTCCGGATGTGATTAACATTTTACAATGCAACAAACGGCACTGATTACGTATTTGTTTATATGTTCAGATGTGCTAACGAAACTAACGGGGTTCCATTTAAAAAAAACGTAGGTTTGCGTTAAAAAACATACTTCCGTGCATTTTTTTATGGTTTGTATTAACCAATTACACTAGCCCCTCTCCTCACGTTCGGTCTGTGGAATCGATTCGTCAGTATTTGATGTGGTTTACGAAATATAACCAGCGGTAATGTTAGGTGACTCACCCTGTATATGTAAAATAAATACTTCATGTCATGAAATGTACAATAATATTGTAAAAGGTGCTCAATTTGTAATGTATTTCGTCAACCTTCATCTGTAATACGCTAAAAGGACGTGCAGAAGACATGTAAGCATCTGACACTACATCGATCGACAACTCGATAGTCAAATCGAAACCAACTGTATTTCGACCGCCATCTCGTCCACTGCACTACAGATTTGTTTTTGTGATTGTGTATCCAAGTTACTGTTACGTCAGTGGAAATCTGTGAACAGTGACCAAGAAAGCCAAGAGAGCCACGGAAAAGGAAACATGCCAGCTCATCACAACGAGACTGACACGCCAGAAGAACAAAGATAACCACAGCATTTACGAAAAGACTATGTAACATCAGTATGACCTCATTGTAATATTTTTTTATTTTTTTATTTTTAATTTTTTTTTTTTTGTAATGCCATTTAGCCTGGAGACTAGGTATTCCCTCGAAAGCCGGTCGTTGAGGCCGAGCGGTTCTAGACGCTTCAGTCTGAAACCGCGCGACCGCTATGGTCGCAGGTTTGAATCCTGCCTCGGGCATGGATGTGTGTTGTCCTTAGGTTTGTTAGGTTTAAGTAGTTCTAAGTTCTAGGGAACAGATGACCTCAGATGTTAAGCCGCATAGTGCTCAGAGCCATTTGAACAATTTTATTACCTCGAAACATGTCGCTAAATAAATAAGTCATACGATACTCAACAAAGCTTGTGACTGGTAGCGGTAATTTGAAAAAAAACCTTTACAAATTTTGGTCTCCCTTAACTATGTGAATAATTCCTTTTATTGCATCGTGCATTTTCTAAGTCTCCTCATCTACGAAACTAGTTGTCATATACACTTGTACTACTGTGTGGGTGTGTGTTTCTTCTCTATATCGGCTACAATAATGTATTCACTATCCTGTTCATAGTAGCTGATCCGCGTTCCAATTTTTTTATTTGTTATTAAACCTTCTCCCTATTTTTTATTTGTTATTAAACCTTCTCCTGCATTATCCCTATGTGACTTTGTACTTGGAGCCCTGTATTCACCTAGCCAAAAGTCTTGTTCGTCCTGACAACGAATTTCACTAATTCGCATTATATCTAACTTTAACCTATCCATTTCTCTTTTTAAATTTTCTAACCTACTTGCCCGATTAAAGGATCTGACATTCCACGCTCCAATCCGCAGAATGCCAGATTTGTTTCTCTTGGTAACGGCGTCCTCCTGAGTATTCATATCGCAAGAAAAATAAGAAGACCCTCACTTCTTCTGTTTTCAGCTTGCTAGCGATTTGTTATTGTTTCAAGCGTACACGCTCTTCTGGTGGTTTTTGTATGGATCATGTAAGTTTCACTCTGTATGCTGAAATAGTGAATCATTATTCTTAATGTTTCACGTCTGCCCTGCGAACTATTCCAGTTCTATCATCCCTGAGGATCCTTCTCATGCAAATACTATTCACTGTGTTTCTAGATATTTTTTCAGGCTTCAAACAGGAGAGGTTGGCGACCAATTGTTAGACGGCAAACGACGGAAGCCAATCGCGTACTTTCGTTGCTCGAATCTTTAAATGAAACTAACGCGTTCCTGAGATACCTCGTACCGATCAGTCTTCAATAACTTGTGAAATACTTTACGCAGGAATTGTAGTAAATTAATCGACAACCTGCCGCCAAACAAGGGCGTCCATCAGTATACACTGGTCAGACGGAACATTATTACCAACTACTTAATATTTTAAGGTTTTTAACATGGCTGTCAATCAGCGACTGTTGTATAATACAAATTTTTTGAAAAACGCAGCCCTCAGTCGCGAACACAATTAATTTGTGACCTAGGTTTCGGTGCCACAAGGGACACCTTCTTCGGAAGGTCACAAATTAAGCGACTGAGGGCTGTGTTTTTCAAAAATTTTGTATCTAATATTTGGTACAGCCACCTTTTTCACGGATACCAAAGAGTGCGTGTCGTGGCATGGAAGCAATGAGGACCGGTTGGTCGCTGGAGGGAGCTGGCGCCACCCCTGCCTACACAAGTCACCAAATTGCCGTTAATCCAAGGGACAGGGGCGGTGAACTCTGACGTCACGGTCAATCACATCCCAGAAGTGTTCGATCGAGTTCAGGAGTCCGCAGCTCGTGGTCGTGCGGTAGAGTTCTCGCTTCCCGCGCCCGGGTTCCCGGGTTCGATTCCCGGCGGGGTCAGGGATTTTCTCTGCCTCTTGATGACTGGGTGTTGTGTGATGTCCTTAGGTTAGTTAGGTTTAAGTAGTTCTAAGTTCTAGGGGACTGATGACCATAGCTGTTAAGTCCCATAGTGCTCAGAGCCATTTTTGATCGAGTTCCGATCTTCCGAGTTGGGGGCCAGCACACCAAATGGAACTCGGCACTGTGTTCCTCAAGCCACTCCAACATACTGCTGACCTTGTGACGTGAGACGTTGTCTTGCTAAAAATACCACTGCCGTTTGGAAACATGATCGTCATGAAGGAGTGTAGGTAGTCCGCAGACAGTGTACTATACTCTTTGGCCGCCACGTGGTCTTGCATGAGCTCCATTGGACCCATGAATGTCCTCGTGACTGTTCCCTAGCGCACAATGGAGCCGCCGCCACATTGTCTAGATTCCGCAATATAGGTGTCAAAGAGCTGTTCCCCTGGAAGACGAAGGATTTGCGTCCGCCTATCGGCACAGTGAATAAGGTATCAGGATTCATCAGACAATGCAACACACTGCCACGGCGACAACGTCCAGTGCCTTCCCATTTCAGTCGTAGTTGCCGATTTTGTAGTGTTAACATAGGCACAAGCATGAGTCGTCAGCTGCGGAGGCCCATAGCTAGGAGTGTTCGCTGCACTGTGTGGTCAGACTTTCTTGTATTCTGCCCAGCACTGAAGTCTGACGATGGTTCTGCCACAGTTCGCCGCCTGTCCAGTATTAGCACTCTGCCCAGCCTACGACGACCTGTAATGAGGGTGGCCGCCCAACCCCACGACGTCTGGACATGGTTTCAGCTTGATTTAGAACGTGTTGAAGACACTGACCACAGCAGTGCTGGAGCACGCGGCGTGTAGTGCAACTTCCGAAATGCTCGTGCCGAGCCTCCGGGTCATCACAATCTGCGCTCGGTCAAACTGAGATAGGCCGTGCGCCTTCCCCATTCTACTGACGGACAGCACGCTCAGCAACAGTACATGCACCGTGCGTGTGTCTGACTAGCAGTCATTCTTCGTCAGGTGACGCTGCTATCGCCTGGACGGTTTTATAACGATAGTAAATTGGTAGTCGTAATGTTGTGGCTGATCATTGTAGGCAATTATACGAAGAAGGAGCCTTTGAGAAAAAAAAAATATTGAATGTATGTTATCTGCCTCTTTCGTGCTGCACTGCAAGGTATACTAAATACACTCCTGGAAATTGAAATAAGTACACCGTGAATTCATTGTCCCAGGAAGGGGAAACTTTATTGACACATTCCTGGGGTCAGATACATCACATGATCACACTGACAGAACCACAGGCACATAGACACAGGCAACAGAGCATGCACAATGTCGGCACTAGTACAGTGTATATCCACCTTTCGCAACAATGCAGGCTGCTATTCTCCCATGGAGACGATCGTAGAGATGCTGGATGTAGTCCTGTGGAACGGCTTGCCATGCCATTTCCACCTGGCGCCTCAGTTGGACCAGCGTTCGTGCTGGACGTGCAGACCGCGTGAGACGACGCTTCATCCAGTCCCAAACATGCTCAATGGGGGACAGATCCGGAGATCTTGCTGGCCAGGGTAGTTGACTTACACCTTCTAGAGCACGTTGGGTGGCACGGGATACATGCGGACGTGCATTGTCCTGTTGGAACAGCAAGTTCCCCTCGACGATCAGCAGTGGTGTACGGCCAGTGTAGGAGATCGCTCCCCACACCCTGATGCCGGGTGTTGGCCCTGTGTGCCTCGGTCGTATGCAGTCCTGATTGTGGCGCTCACCTGCACGGCGCCAAACACGCATACGACCATCATTGGCACCAAGGCAGAAGCGACTCTCATCGCTGAAGATGACACGTCTCCATTCGTCCCTCCATTCACGCCTGTCGCGACACCACTGGAGGCGGGCTGCACGATGTTGGGGCGTGAGTGGAAGACGGCCTAATGGTGTGCGGGACCGTAGCCCAGCTTCATGGAGACGGTTGCGAATGGTCCTCGCCGATACCCCAGGAGCAACAGTGTCCCTAATTTGCTGGGAAGTGGCGGTGCGGTCCCCTACGGCACTGCATAGGATCCTACGGTCTTGGCGTGCATCCGTGCATCTCTGCGGTCAGGTCCCAGGTCGACGGGCACGTGCACCTTCCGCCGACCACTGGCGACAACATCGATGTACTGTGGAGACCTCACGCCCCACGTGTTGAGCAATTCGGCGGTACGTCCACCCGGCCTCCCGCATGCCCACTATACGCCCTCGCTCAAAGTCCGTCAACTGCACATACGGTTCACGTCCACGCTGTCGCGGCATGCTACCAGTGTTAAAGACTGCGATGGAGCTCCGTATGCCACGGCAAACTGGCTGACACTGACGGTGGCGGTGCACAAATGCTGCGCAGCTAGCGCCATTCGACGGCCAACACCGCGGTTCCTGGTGTGTCCGCTGTGCCGTGCGTGTGATCATTGCTTGTACAGCCCTCTCGTAGTGTCCGGAGCAAGTATGGTGGGTCCGACACACCGGTGTCAATGTGTTCTTTTTTCCATTTCCAGGAGTGTAATATTCTGGCTCCCCTCTTCATTGAGGCTAACTCTTGTGTGGCAAACAAACCAAAATTAAAATAAAATGACTGAGATAGACAAAGAGAGTTGGAAGGAGGAGATGTACAGAGAGAGAGGGAGACTAGGTCCTATATCCAGTTCCCACGCATATTTAGAAATTGCGAAACATTTAGAAATTGCGAAGCATTGCCGAGTTCGCTAATCACGTTATAAATTGAGGTATCACCTGCCCTAATACTGAGTCGTCTCCTAGCCAAAGGTGACAGTTTCAGTAAAGCATTCAGCCCATGTCAAGGAATATCGATTTCTGTCGATTCAGGTACTCTCACCAGCCACTTCACCAAGAGTCTTCTTGGAGTGAGCAAATAGAGTAGCACACACAGAATCTGCCAAGCATTATCTGAGTGAGCATGCTGATGCCAGATATAAAAGCACAAAAGAAAGTCCTTCCTGTGGAACTCACAGAGAGGAGCCTCACTTACCTTCCATTTTTTCGCCTGTACGCCCTACGGTCGATTCGACGACCGGCTGCATGTTTAATGCGCACAGTTTAGCGAGCCGCAACAATAGCCCGGTACCAGCCGTCTCATCACTAATACATCGGCTGTAACAGAGCGCACCCACCCTTCCGGCGTGTCGCTGGCTTTAAATATGACTGCCGGACGCTCAGGTATACGTATTCAGCGACTTCGTTTTGCTTGCATTTGTTCCCAGTCGGATAGCCGGGCCCGTTAACAGTGGTTTTAAAATATTCCGTTTCCCGGCGCACTTCGGCCCCCACGGAGGATTCGAACTAACAACGCCGGAGCACAAAGGCGGAGAGGCCCTCGGGAGGAATAGACAACGAGCCAACGCACACACGGCTTTCTGACGCGCTTTGAATGGCAGGCAACAGGAGAATAACAGCAGATGTTTGCTTTTTTTCAGTACGGAGATTTGGCCGCCGTGACGGCACGCGACCTTTGCTGCGGAGCAGGACCGGCCTGATAGGGGAAATAGAGCTTACTTCTCAATGCAACGTAACTGCAGAGTTGACACAAGGCTTGAGACAGTGTCTTATACTGCTGTTGGTATTTGGTGCACAAATTATTCTTTCAGAAAAAGAAATTTATCCGGACCCAACAACGTTAACCTATTCAAAGTATGTTACCAGCCAGTAAAATTGCAACATTTAGTAGGCGGAATGCAAAAAGACATAAAATGGGGATGGAGTGTGACTGTCCCAGATCGCGTCGGAATTCGACTGTGACAGGTTACTGTCCTATCGAAGCCGTGGTGTATGTTTATGCGATGTTGCTTTTCGAGTCGACCTAAATCACACACCTGTAATGTGAGTTTGAAATTGGTGGCTCCAGGAGGGCCATACACAACACCATACCGGATCTAAGAGGCTCCACAAAATTACACAATTACATGGCCTGCTGTCCGTTTGACTACGTACTGTGTATCGGTAGTAAGGAAGTAGTATGATAATTAGGGTAAGTAGCGTCCAAGACACACTCCCATTTTGCACTCTGTCCGTCCACCTGGCCAGCGTCACCCCATTGTTTGATAAACCCTCATCGCTGCTTAGCCTATGTATAAGTTTACCGACATCAGTACGACTTACAACAAAGTAAAGGCACACATTTTAATAATTCTTTTACGAGGGTTGACTGAAAAGTAATGCCTCCACCTTCGTAACTCTTCGCCGGCCGGAGTGGCCGAGCGGTTCTAGCCGCTACAGTCTGGAACCGCGTGACCGCTACGGTCGCAGGTTCGAATCCTGCCTTGGGCATGGATGTGTGTGATGTCGTTAGGTTAGTTAGGTTTAAGTAGTTCTAAGTTCTAGGGGACTGATGAAATCAGAAGTTAAGTCCCACAGCGTTCAGAGCCATTTGAACCATTTTTTTTTCGTAACTCTTCAACAGTTGGCAGCATTATTATGCGGCAAAAACAGGCTTCTTCCGTAGCCTCTTCTCTACAACTCCAGTTGGTGGGAAGCCTTATCATTGAACGCTTGTGTTGTTACAGTGTTAAGTATGGAACCCTGCGCAGACCGTCTGTCATTGCAATTTAAGCAACGTGCAGTAACTGAATTCTTAACAGCAGAAGGTGTCACCACAAAGGAGATTCATCAGAGATTGAAACCAATTTGTGGTGATTGTGTTGATGTAAGTACTGTGGGTCGTTGGGCGAGTAAGTATAAAGATGTATAGAGGGGAATATCTGACCTGCATGACAAACAAAGAGTTGGATGTCCTGTGACAGCAACCACCGAGTTTCACAAGCAAAATGTTGACAGGTTGATTCAGCATGATAGTCGTATCACTCAGAAAGAAACTGCAAGCACAATCAGCATTTCACAAGAACGCGTGGGTCACAGTATTGCTTTGCTTGGCTATCGGAAGATCTGTGCACGATGGGTACCCCGGATGCTGACTCATGAAATGAAATCACACAGACTTGAAATTTGCCAGGAACTCCTCTAGCATTACGAGAATGGAAGTGACGCCTTCCTCCATTCAACTGTGACAATAGACGAAACGTGGGTACACCATTACGACCCGGAGACGAAACGTAGTCTATGGAATATCGACACAAAGACTCGCCACAGAAAAAGAAATTCGAGACGCAGCTCTCAGCTGGAAAAATCATGGCAACAGTGTTCTGGGACGCAGTTAGTGTTATCAACTTTCTTTTCCTTGATCGTGCAACAATAGTAAATTCAGAATGTGACATCGCAACGCTACGAACTCTGAAACAACAGCTAACAAGGGTCCGAAAGGAAAAGGGAAATGTTTTCCAGCAGCATGACATTGCGAAACCACACACTTCACGTGCCACCACAGCGGAACTTCAGAAACCGAATCTCACGCCGTACGGCATCCTCCATACAGTTCAGATTTAGCACTGTCTGACTTCCATCTGTCCCCGATAATGAAAGACGATCTGCGAGTGCATCATTATGCTTCTGATGAAGACGTTAAGAGAACTATGAGACTGCGGTTGCGGAAACAGAGTGCCGACTTCTTCCGTGATGGCTTCAGAAAACCTGTTCATTGTTGGCAGAAATGTAATCCAATTAGTTGGTCATTATGTAGAAAAGTGAATATTAGTAATTAAAGATCACGTTCTAAGGATTATTTCTGCATTTGATTTATTATAACACAGGGTGTTTATAAATGAATATCGGGGCTTTAACGCTTTATAATATTTGTTACATTAGTCCTTACTAATGTGAAACTGCTACCATCTGAAGAAGACAAATTTATATTTGTCGAAACTTAGGTAAAGAATTACTTTATCCATTGCAACTGGTCGGCTGTTTATTATTTTATTTCGTGAAACTTCTGCTGTTGTGCAGCTATGTTTTAAATATTAAAATTACAGTTATAAATGATATGTCAAATGAAAGAGCAACTTTAACAGCTGTGTTTGGCACCAGTGCGTATTCGCAGCGCCCAATGTTTCCGCCGCAATCCTCTAGACACTGTACCCAAGCGCTGGATAGGCCGCAAGGGGCCCAATGACAGGGCTTGCTCTGCATGGCCTCCACGTTCGCCCGACCTAACGCCATGCGATTTTTCCCTTTGGGGCTTCGTGAAGGATCGTGTGTACGTGCCTCCGCTACCAGCAGACCGCCATGGATTAAGAAACCGGATTGAAGCAGCTGTTGCTACAATCACTGAAGACACACTAATCAACGTTTGGAAAGATCTCGGCAGTAGACATGATGTGTGCCGTGTAACAAATGGTGCTCACTTTGAACATTTATAAGGTTCTTGGTAAAACTGTTTGGGTTGCTCTTTCATTTGACATATCATTTATAACTGAAAGTTTAATATAATAAATGTTATAAAGCGTTAAAAACCAAATATTCGCTTATAAACACCCTGTATTCCCATCCAAACCCAATTATCGAAGGTGGAAGCATTACTTTTCATTCAACCCTCGTACATATGATCCATTTTAAAGCATGGACCAGATCGCAATCTTCAATATCTCTACTTACAACAATAATGAAATTTCTTATTGATTGAACCCTTGGCGACTAATACAAAGCTGTAACAAACTGGAACAACAAGCACAAAATAAATACGGTCCAGTCACGTTAACGTGATCACCTGTCATAAGCCTCAATAACCATCTTCTGCAACGCATACCACTGCGAGACGTGCAGGAAGAGAGTCACTGAGATCCTGGAAGGTACCGAGGAAGATGTGGAGCCATGTCGACTCCAGTGGTGTGACAGCTGGGATATGTTTCTCTGCTGAACAACTATGGCGCGGAAAGACTGATCGAAGTACCCAGGAGAGTACGGTAAACTCAGCCTGGTGCTCTTCGAACCACACACGTACACCGCATGTGACACTTTGCATTCCACCTCTGGTAGATGCCATAGTTTCTGCATTACGACAGCGACCGCCCTGTTTTCAACATAGCTCCGGCACGCTTTACTTACCCTCCATTGCTAGTCCTGCCACCTGCCAAGTGTGAGTGGTTATTGCACGTTTACGTCTTACATAGCCGGAAGTCACATTAATAAGACTGAACCTGTAATTTTTATATGGTCATACCACTTAAGATCACTCAGGACAGTTACTTCTACATAGTCTCAAAACAAAAAGAAAGAAACGGGAAACAAAAAAACAAAAAAGACGCACCATGAAGGAATTTCAAAATGGGACAGAAATTGGTAAGTGTGTTATACATATACATACAAAAGTGATTACAATTTCAGAGAAATTGGATAGTTTATTCAAGAGAAAGAGCCCCACAAACTGAGCAAGTAATGAACGTGTTGGTCCACCTGTAACCCTTGCGCAAAAAAATGGTTCAAATGGCTCTGAGCACTATGGGGCTTAACTTCTGAGGTCACCAGTCCCCTAGAACTTAGAACTACTTAAACCTAACGAACCTAAGGACATCACACGCATCCATGTCCGAGGCAGGATTCGAACCTGCGACCGTATCGGTCGCGCGGTTCCAGAACGTAGCGCCTAGAACCGCTAGGCCACCCCGGCCGGCAGCCCTTACGCAAGTTGTTATTCGGCTTGGTATTGATTGATGGAGTTTTGCATGTCCTACTGAAGAATATAGGACATAATTCTGTCCAATTGGCGCCTTAAATCCCGGACTGGTTGGAGGGCGCAGCCCACACTGTCCCAAACGATCTCAAATGGAGAGAGATCAGGCGACATTCATGGCCAAGATAGAGTTTGGCAAGCACGAAGACAAGCAGTAGAAACAGTCGCCGTGTGCGGCCGGACAGGTTGTCCTATCACTAAAGGCAACAAAACGGGGCACAGAATATCGTCGACGTACCGCTGTGCCATAAGGCCGCCTCAGATGACAATCAGTTGGGTGCTGCTTTGAAAAGAAATGGCACCCCAGACCGTCATTCCTGGTTGTGGAGCCACATGTCGGACGACAGTGAGACTGGTATGCCACAGTTAACCGGAGCATTTCCAGACACGTCTTCAACTTATAATCTCATTCTTTGGAGTAGAACTGTCTTCTATGATGAGTTTCGCTTCGAACTGAGTGCCGATGACCACAGATTGGATACACCCTGACAGTCGTCCACCACACGCCACGATAACCAGGAATGACGTTCTGGGGTGCTGTTTATTTTCATAGCTGGTTCCCAATGGTTGTCATCCGCGGCACCATTACAGCACAGAGGTATGTCGACGACAGTCTATGCTTCGATTTGTTCCCCTTCACTGCAAGGCATCTTGGGCTTACATTTCCGCAAGATAATGCCCGCTCGCACACCGATATAGTTTCTACTGCTCATCTTCGTGCTTTCTAAACCGTATGCACGCCAACAAAGTCGCCGGATCTCTCCCCAATCGAGAAAGTTTTGAGAATTGTAGACAGAGTCTTTCAACCAGCTCGCGATTTTGATGATCTAACACACCAGTTCGACAGAACTTGTCACCATGTTCCCCAGGAACATCCAACAACTCTGTAGATCAATGCAAAACCGAATAACTGCTTGCGTAAGGACCATAGGTGGACAATCACATTTCTGAGTTGCTGAGGTTGTGAACCTCCTTCTCGTGAATAAATCGTTAAATTTTTCTGAAGTCGTAATCATTTGTTTGTCTGTAAATATAGATAACATTCACCCATTTCTGTCCCATTCGGTTAATTCCTTCGTGGTACGTCTTTTTTTGACAAGGAGTGTATATATAAACGATCTAGGACTGATAGATCACATCATAGGGAATAATCTCATTACTGTGCATAACCTATACACTGTTTGAAAGAATACTGTTGGAAAGACTTAAACCAGTACTGGAGGAACAACTACCAGTGGAGCAAGCAGGATTTAGGCAAAGAAGAAGCTGCTCCGACCAGGTGCTGGCACTTACCACACACATTGAACGAGGCTTTCAGGAAAAGAAGAAAACCGGGATAATCCTCATTGACCTGACATCAGCGTACGACACTGTACGACTAAATGGTCTCATGTTAAAACTGGGAAAGATAGTCAAATGCAAAACATCGTTGAAACTCATGAACAACATGCTGAGCGAAAGGAAGTTCAGGATCAAATTAAATGGTGAAACCAGCAAGTGCCATACCCTAAAAAATGGTCTTCCGCAAGGATCAGTCTTAGCTCCCTGGCTCTTCATACATCTATATAGCAGATTTGCCTCATCTGCACTCACGTAAATTTGCCTACGCAGATGATTTAGCTATTACAGCGCAAAGTAACTCGTTTGAAAACCTGGAATCAAAACTTAATGAAGATCGCTACACTCAAAAAATACTATGACACATGGCATATAAAAATCAATGTGACAAAAACAGTATACACAGTCATTCATCTAAACAACAAGGAAGCGAGAAGGGAACTGCTCCTGGTTATAAATGGTAAAGCTGTCAGCCACGAGAATTTCCCAACAACTCGTAACTGATAGTGCTCAAAAGCTAAAGACGAGAAATAACTTGCTGAACAAACTGGCAGGCACCACTTGGGGTTGTGGTGCTGCCACTCTACGAACTGCTGCACTGGCACTGGCGTATAGCGCTGAAGAATACTGTACCCCAGTCTGGAGCAGGTGCCCGCACGCTAAAAAAGTGGATGTACAACTAAATGACACTCTGAGAATCGTCACCGGCACTCTCAGGCCAACCTCCGTTGAGTGGCTTTCGGTGCTGGCAAACATCACTCCCGCTTCCATACGTAGGGAGAAAGTGACCCAGGACATAGTAGAAAAAATTGAAGCAAACCCAAGTCTACCCATAAATGCCGACATGGTAGGACCCACGAGACTCAAGTCTAGGAAACCTATCGTCCGAAACAGAACATTGGGCACAAAGGGCCTCGATGCTGAATGGAAGATTGCATGGCAGGGTCTGAGAAGAGGCGTCGTGGAAAACCATCATCTAATCCACGACCCAACCAAAAGGGTTGAAGGCTTCAATCTCAACAGGAAACACTGGTCGGCTCTAAACAGGTTTCGCCCTGGAGTTGGACGATGCAGACAGCAAACAACCAAATGGGGCTATACAGACGATTTGTGTTGTTACTGTGGCGAGGTACAAGCAATGGACCATCTTCTGGTTTGTAACATTCATGGTTTCAGAGACGGCTCTGTAATGTCGCTCCACAAGTTAACGGACAATCCCAGGAAATGGCTCCATAATCTTAATGCCACTGTGTAATTAACTGTCTTCAATTTATATGATTTTTGTTCCATTTATTGTAATAATGTAGTTTCCATAATTGTAATGTAATAACCGATATAATTTGTTTCCACATTGTAAGTTCCAAACGTTTATTGTGATTTATATTAATCTTGTCTCTTCTTTGTAAAATTTATCTAGCAGATCGTACGAGAAATAATAAATTATGGAATAACGGTTGTGTAAGACGAAATTGTCGCTGATGCTTCCTGGGGCGCTAGGCATTTTTTAGTGATCACTGGACTAGGGACGACTTGACTTCATGAAACGAGTGGGTTCAAGTGTACAGCATACTAGCTACCCCAGCAAATTCACAGATTTATTTTCAACGAGAAAACCATAAGAGTGAGTGACTGAAGACAGGGAAACATATTTTACAAACGAATCAGGAACTTTAATTTTGCCTTTCATAAGGAGCAAGTGACTGAATGATAGGCAACACATACTGCATTCGAACGCCGCAGACTGCCTACGCCGCACAGCTTTTCATGAGTATAACCAGTCTTAAACGAAGCCTAGCGTTACCAGGAAAAGTCAGCTAACATTCTGTCTCCAGCAAAAGGTGATCCTCATGACTCGATCTATCACCACTGGAGATTCGTCACAAAGAACTATTTCTCGACATTGTGGTACCAGACTTCCCCGCCATCGCCTGTTTCTGTCCTGGTAGAGCCAAAGCGCGTTCGTCGGTCCGTTCCAATGCGAAATTCTGCCGAGCAATCGAACGTCCCCTATCTGGACCGGAAAAAAGAGTCGCCGGAAGAAATGAGCTCGCGAGGAGGGAGACATATGGGCCCGGCCGCCCCTGGCAGTTGTCGGCAGTAGGGAGGGCGCGCCTACTGTAGCAGAAGAAACAATCTCCGGCCGCGCACGTGGTGGTCCATCTCCAGTAGATGCCGCGCCGCCTAATTACCGGCCGGCCTGATGGAAAGTAAATACGATCGACAGGCCACCAAGCGGTGGCCGACGGAGCGCACTCGAAAGCTGCAACCAGCGTAGCCCACCGGTGCAGTCAGACAACAGCACTCGGCCGTCATGTGCAGTGAATCAATTGCAGGTCGTGTTGTGTGCAGTGATGTCACTGTTAAAAGTCCACCACACGAGGGAAAATAGTAAGCCTCACTAGAACTCATAAACACTGTAACCTATACCAGTAAATAAACATTTTCACAGATACGCTATTCGATGGTTGTTGTTGTTGTGGTCTTCAGTCCTGAGACTGGTTTGATGCAGCTCTCCATGCAACTCTATCCTGTGCAAGCTTCTTCATCTACCAGTACCTACTGCAACCTACATCCTTCTGAATCTGCTTAGTGTATTCATCTCTTGGTCTCCCCCTACGATTTTTACCCTCCACGCTGCCCTCCAATATTAAATTGGTGATCCCTTGATGCCTCAGAACATGTCCTACCAACCGATCCCTTCTTCTGGTCAAGTTGTGCCACAAGCTTCTCTTCTCCCCAATCCTATTCAACACTTCCTCATTAGTTATGTGATCTACCCTTCTAATCTTCAGCATTCTTCTGTAGCACCACATTTCGAAAGCTTCTATTCTCTTCTTGTCCAAACTATTTACCGTCCATGTTTCACTTGCATACATGGCTACACTCCATACAAATACACTCCTGCAAAAGGAAAAAAGAACACATTGACACCGGTGTGTCAGACCCACCATACTTGATCCGGACACTGCGAGAGGGCTGTACAAGCAATGATCACACGCACGGCACAGCGGACACACCAGGAACCGCGGTGTTGGCCGTCGAATGGCGCTAGCTGCGCAGCATTTGTGCACCGCCGCCGTCAGTGTCAGCCAGTTTGCCGTGGCATACGGAGCTCCATCGCAGTCTTTAACACTGGTAGCATGCCGCGACAGCGTGGACGTGAACCGTATGTGCAGTTGACGGACTTTGAGCGAGGGCGTATAGTGGGTATGCGGGAGGCCGGGTGGACGTACCGCCGAATTGCTCAACACGTGGAGCGTGAGGTCTCCACAGTACATCGATGTTGTCGCCAGTGGTCGGCGGAAGGTGCACGTGCCCGTCGACCTGGGACCGGACCGCAGCGACGCACGGATGCACGCCAAGACCGTAGGATCCTACGCAGTGCCGTAGGGGACCGCACCGCCACTTCCCAGCAAATTAGGGACACTGTTGCTCCTGGGGTATCGGCGAGGACCATTCGCAACCGTCTCCATGAAGCTGGGCCACGGTCCCGCACACCGTTAGGCCGTCTTCCGCTCACGCCCCAACATCGTGCAGCCCGCCTCCAGTGGTGTCGCGACAGGCATGAATGGAGGGACGAATGGAGACGTGTCGTCTTCAGCGATGAGAGTCGCTTCTGCCTTGGTGCCAATGATGGTCGTATGCGTGTTTGGCGCCGTGCAGGTGAGCGCCACAATCAGGACTGCATACGACCGAGGCACACAGGGCCAACACCCAGCATCATGGTGTGGGGAGCGATCTCCTACACTGGCCGTACACCACTGGTGATCGTCGAGGGGACACTGAATAGTGCACGGTACATCCAAACCGTCATCGAACCCATCGTTCTACCATTCCTAGACCGGCAAGGGAACTTGCTGTTCCAACAGGACAATGCACGTCCGCATGTATCCCGTGCCACCCAACGTGCTCTAGAAGGTGTAAGTCAACTACCCTGGCCAGCAAGATCTCCGGATCTGTCCCCCATTGAGCATGTTTGGGACTGGATGAAGCGTCGCCTCACGCGGTCTGCACGTCCAGCACGAACGCTGGTCCAACTGAGGCGCCAGGTGGAAATGGCATGGCAAGCCGTTCCACAGGACTACATCCAGCATCTCTACGATCGTCTCCATGGGAGAATAGCAGCCTGCATTGCTGCGAAAGGTGGATATACACTGTACTAGTGCCGACATTGTGCATGCTCTGTTGCCTGTGTCTATGTGCCTGTGGTTCTGTCAGTGTGATCATGTGATGTATCTGACCCCAGGAATGTGTCAATAAAGTTTCCCCTTCCTGGGACAATGAATTCACGGTGTTCTTATTTCAATTTCCAGGAGTGTACTTTCAGAAATGACTTCCTGACTCTTAAATCTATACTCGATGATAACAAATTTCTCTTCTTCAGAAACGCTTTCCTTGCCATTGCCAGTCTACATTTTATATCCTCTCTACTTCGACCATCATCAGTTATTTTGCTCCCCAAATAGCAAAACTCCTTTACTACTTTAAGTGTCTCATTTCCTAATCTAATTCCCTCAGCATCACCCGACTTAATTCGACTACATTCCATTATCGATGGTTAGATAGTATTAATACAACGCAAATGACTCGATCACTGTGTCCGAAAAATTAAAGTCATAGACGAGAAAGAACAGTTACTTGAATTTCTGGAGTTCATAAACTATAATAGGATACATCCACGCACACTTGATAATAAGCTGTACCAATTTCACTTGTATTCCACAGGAAATACGCCGGGGTATCACAGACAGAGGAGGTGTGCGCACTATAGAAGCAATACTTGGATTACGATTAATTCTTGAGAAAAGACTTAAGACGGGCAATACACCTTCATTGACTTAGAAAAAGCATTCGACAGGACAGACTGGCGATAGCTTTTGCTGAGAGAGATTGGCATGAAGTACAAGGACAGAAGAATAATGCAGACACTGTATAAAGAAGAGGTGGCTATGTTAAGATGTGGAGAACATCAAGAAGTAGTTTCTGTTAGGCAGGGTGTACGACAGGGCTGGTCACTCTCTCCTGTCTTGCCCAATGGATGCATTCAGAGGGCAGTAAATGAAATTAGGGAAAAACCAAGAGACATGGGAGGAATTAAAATTCATGGAGAAACACAAACATCCTGAGATTTGCCGATGATACCGCAGCGGTAAGTGAAGATGCAGAACAGTTAGAAGCGACGCTGGCTCAGATGGAAACCACCCTCCGCACATCCTATAATATGAAAATTAATAAAGATAAAACAAAAATCGTACTTGTAAGCAGAGGAACCACCGTTACCCAACTTTCACTTAACAGTGAGCGACTGTAACCGTCGAATCCTTTCCCTACTAGGGAGTAAAATTACATCAGAAAGAAAGTCAGAGAAGGATATTATAAGCCGAATTCACGTGGTAAAAGCTGCTTTTAACAAGAGAAGAAACCTTTTCACATCCAGCGCCATAGAGAAACATTTCAGGAAAAGCCATACAGGTACGAAGACATTTGTTTGGAGTCTGCTGCTGTACGGAAGTGAAACATGGACACTCGGAGAAGCAGAAAACATAAACTAACAGCCCTCGAGACGTGGTGCTACTCGGCCATATGCTCAGGCATGATTGTATCATTAAAAGTATCATTGAAGGGACAGTAGAAGGAAAAAACAAGAGGCAGACCGACAATAGAATACATGAACCAGATCATAGGAGATACCCGTTGCACCATCTATAGCGCTTTAAAAAGGAAGACCGGAGACAGAATTCTATGGCGGTGTGCTGCTGACCACCCTTATAGTTGAAGACCCGAGGAGAAAAAACACAGATACTTGGAGGAAATATTCTTGCTAGTCTATGACCTGTAGTCGAGCACTGCTAACAGAGTGAAAGTCCCTTGGTAGTACAGCAAAACGAGAAGATGAGTTCAGCAGAATCCTGCTGAGCCGAGCGTTCTCTTACTTGAAGAGTGTGTTCTGCCGTCCTATAGAGCCACTAAACCTACGGTTTCCGTGGTATCTACCATCGATACTTTTTTTGTCGACCAGTGACAAATATATAAGAATAACGAACATGTTTTTACTGAGTTCTAGTTTTTATCAAGACCTAATGTGGAAAGTCCGAGGTCCATATGCAGCTAGATAATCAGCAAACTGTATGGACACATTATGACAGGAATTCCCGATCGCCAATTAACACACTTCTTTAGCACCTCTCTAACGGTCTCCGATTGAGAGTAATTAATAGCCAATAGCTCATTGGTTACTTAGATTAACTGCACGTGTATGACTTGTTGAAGCAAATCAAGCAAGATTCATAATTCTCAGAGGGAGTAACGGTTCACATTAGTCAACAGAGCATTCATAGATGTATTCTGCACGAAGAGCTTAAGCTGGGATGTGCACATAACCGCAATGTGCAATGTGGCTTTAGTATGTACCCATGCAATACCAAACTATAAACAACTCTTCGCGTTTGACCTCGAAAAGAATGTTGTACAAACGCTTATACCTCAATTATTGATAACAGCGATTTCAACGTACAATGTGTTTATCAAGAAACCTCACAACAGCTGGAAATGGGTATGAAATAACACCTGCGCTCAGTATATTTGCGTACACGTTGTTTATCAAGGAACCTCACAACAGCTGGAAATGGGTATGAAAGAACACTTGCGTCCAGTATATTTGTAATCTTCATTTTAAGCGCAGCTATTCTAGGAACGCAAAGACAAGCGCTGAAAATCATAACAGAAACAGTCGCTCCCAATAGATCAAATTGCCTTCCTGCCCACAGCATCATCCAGGCGCCTTTTTAAACACTTTTTGACGAACAGAAAGATAGATACGGAATGACTTCTCCGTTATGCACTGAAGAGCTAAGGAAATTGATACTCCTGTCAAATATCATTTAGGGGCCCCGCGGGAACGCAGAAGTGCGAAGTGGTACGGACTCGATTTATGTCTGAAGTAGTGTTGGAGGGAACTGACACCATGAATCCTGCAGGGCTGCTCATACATCCGTAAGAGTACGAGGGAGTGGAGAACGCTTCTGACCAGCAACTTGTAAGGCATCCCAGATATGCTCAGTAATGTTCATGTCTGGATAGTTTGGTTGCCAGTGGAAGAGTTTAGCGGCAGAAGAGTCTTTAAACGTAGAAGAGTATTCCTGGAGCCACTCTGTAGCAATTGTGGACGTGTGGAGTGTCACATTGTCTGCAGGAATTGCCCATGTCCGTCGGAATGGAAAGTGGACATGAATGGATGCAGGTGAATGCTTACATACACGTTACCTGTCATGGTCGTACCTAGACGTATCAGGGGCCCATATCACTCCAACTTCACACGCCCCACACCATTACAGCACATACACCAGCTTCAAAAGTCCCCTGCTGGCATGAAGGGTCTGTGGATTCATGAGGTTGTCTCCATAACCGTACACGTCAATCTCCTCGATACAATTTGTAACGAGACTCGTCCGACCAGGCAACATGTTTCCAGTCATCAATAGTCCAATGTCGGTGTTGACGGATTCAGGCGAGGCATAAAACTTTGTGTCGTGCAGTCATCAAGGTTACACTAGTCGGCCTGAGGCTCCGAAAGCACATATCGATGATATTTCATTAGATGGTTCGCATGCTGACACTTGTTGATGGTCGAGCATCTAAATCTGCAGAAATTTGCGAAAGTACTGCATTTCTGTCACGCTGAATGATTGTCTTCAGTCGTAGTTGGTCCCGTTGTTGCAGGATCTACGCGGAGATGTCGGAGATTTGATGTTTTACCAGATTCCTGATATTCACAGTACACTCGTGAAATGGTCGTACGGGAAAATCCGCACTTCATAGCTATCTCGTAGATGCTGTGCCCATCGCTCGTGCGGCGACCGTAACACCACATACAAACTCACTTGAATCTTGATAACTTGCCATTGTAACAGCAGTAATCGATCTAACAACTGCACCAGACACTTATTGTATTATATAGGCGTTGCCGACCGCAGCACCGTTGTCTGCCTGTTCACACTTGTGTGTATTTGAATACGCATACCTGTACCAGTTTCTTTGACGCTTCAGTGTGTTACAGAATTGAATAAGCGCGCCAGTTTCAAAACACAGTGAATGACTTACCTGCTAAACAAAAAATGACTGATATTTCTCTTGTATGCACTCGTTGCCACATTACAAGTATTCTTCCTTTCAAATAGATCTTTCTCATTTAAAAAGACATCTAGCTGGTCCAGTCCATATAAATATGTCTCCCTCAGAAGATACCACATTTGTATACCCACAAAACGAATTTTGCATATAAGACCAAAATAATAATAATACGAGCGGCGTGCAATAAGTAATGCAACACATTTTTTTTCTTATTGCAAGTCGGCTTTATTCAGAATTACAATACAACATATTATTCCACACACTTTGGCTACAAAACCCTATTTTTCCACATAGTCTCCGTTCAGTGCGGTTGCGTCCCTGGAAGGGCACGTACGGTTGCCTGCCTTACACGACTCCAATTGTCGACGTCGGAGCCAATGCCTTGCTCCATCCATAAACTCCCCGTCATCCATGTACTGCTTCCAGCTGACTGCATTCTTCTTTGTCCGAAACAGATGGGAGTGAGTTGATGGAAGATGAGGGCTGTGGGGAAGATGATAAGGGACAATCCAGTCAAGTTTTGTGAACTCCTCTCGGGTGCGCGGACATGAGAGAGGGTTTGCGTTGTCATGGGGAAGGACAAGTTGGCGACGATCACGCGTAACTTGTTTCTTCAGTTTCCTGATGGTAGCTCAATAAACTTCAGGGTTGATCGTTGCGCCATGAGGGAGGTTATCAAAAAGGACAGCCCCTTCAGAGACCCAGAAGACCGTCGCCAAGACTTTATCGGCTGAGGGTGCGACGTTGAACTCTTTCTTCGGAGGAGAGGTGGTGTGGTACCAATTCATGGAGTGCTGCTTTTTCGGTTCGAAGTGATGAACCAATGTCTCAGCGCCTGTGACGATTTTCGGCAAAAAAGTTTCACGATTAGCCTCGTAATGCGCAGGCAATTGTGTAGAGATGTTCCTTCGTTGTTCTTAATGGTGTTCTGTTAGGTGGCAAGGATATCAGTGGGCACATATCTTTGAGTACCCCAACTACTGGACGAGTGTGTCAGCTCTACCAACAGAGACGTCGAGTTGAGCAGCGAGGGGTGTTGTTGTAATCCGTTGATCATCTCAAATGAGAGTGTCCGCACGTTCCCATACTGCAGGAGTCACAGCTGTGTGCGGCCGGCCTGCACGCTGGGGATCAGACAGGTTTGCGCGGCCTTGTTGCGATGATGACAGATTCCTCTCCCAACGACTTACCGTCCTTTTAATCACTGCCAGGGCTCCGTAGAGATTCTGCATGCGCTCGTGAACATCTGTGATGCTCTGGTTTTCCACCAAAAGAAACTCAGTGAAAGCAATTTTGAAGACTACGTATAGGCCGTCACCTATCGGAAATTCATGAAACTATAGGAGTTGAAGCAGGAATATTCCACTATGTCCCACAGCAAATTTAGAATATTTTTCATACGAAACTGACGTGAAAAATACGTTGCATCATTTATTGAAAGCCTCTCGTAATTATTACTGCTATTATTACATACGATTAAATATTTGGGCGTTACATTGCACAGCGATATGAAGTGGGACAAGCATGTAATGGCACTTGCGGGGAAGGCGGATAGTCGTCTTCGGCTCATTGGTAGAATTTTGGGAAGATGTGGTCCATCTGTAAAGGAGACCGCTTATAAAACACTAATACGACCTATTCTTGAGTACTGCTCGAGGGTTTGGATCCCTATCAGGTCGGATTGAGGAAGAGGGAGCACATAGAAGCAATTCAGAAGTGGCTAATAGATTTATTACTGGTAGGTTTGATCATCACGCGGGTGTTACGAAAATGCTTCAGGAACTCGTGTGGGAGTCTCTGGAGGTAAGGAGGCGTTCTTTTCGTGAATCGCTACTGAGGAAATTTAGAGAACCAGCATTTCAGGCTGACTGCAGTACCATTTTACTGCCGCCAACATATATTTCGCGGAAAGACCACAAAGATAAGATAAGAGAGATTAGGGCTCGTACAGAGGCATATAGCAGTCATTTTTCCCCCGTTCTGTTTGGGAGTGGAACAGGAAGAGAAGATGCTAGTTGTAGTACAATGTACCCTCCGCCACACACCGTATGGTGGATTGCAGAGTATGTATGTAGATGTAGATGTAGATGTAGATGTACGTTACAGGCCTTATCAGACCACGGGAAGCACTTATGACTACTTTTTCTTCCCGTTCTTCCCGTACTCTTTCATTCGTTCGCTAGAGGCCCTCTTCCTTTCATCGGTCCACTTTAGTCTTTGGACTTAAGGTGCTGTTTTCTCTGACATTACTTCCCATTTTCGTGTGTCTATAGACGCTTTTGTCTGTGATGTCTGCTGAATCTACCTGTGCTGTTTCCAGATCGATTTTGACTTATACAATCCAAGATGTTGTGGTTTTGAGCCTCTGCATGTATCTGAGTATTCTGTTGGTGAGTTTGTCTGTGGGAGTTTTCTGATGTGGCCGTAAAATTTTAGTCGCCTTTTTCTGATGTCCGCTGCAAAAATGGTTCAAATGGCTCTGAGCACTATGGGACTTAATATCATCATCAGTCCCCCAGAACATAGAACTACTTAAACCTAACTAACCTAAGGACATCATACACATCCACGACCGAGTCAGGATTCGAACCTGCGACCGTAGCCGTCGCACTGTTCCAGATTGAAGCGCCTAGAACCGCTCGGCCACACTGGCCGGCATGTCCGCTGCGAGGTTGGACAACTTCTCTGTGGTGTCTCTGAAGTGAAGGTTGTATCCTTCGTCAGTGAGTTTTGGTCTACATCTACACCTACATTTATACTCCGCAAGCCACCCAACGGTGTGTGGCGGAGGGCACTTTACGTGCCACTGTCATTACCTCCCTTTTCTGTTCCAGTCGCGTATGGTTCGCGGGAAGAACCACTGTCTGAAAGCCTCTGTGCGCGCTCGAATCTCTCTAACTTTACATTCGTGATCTCCTCGGGAGTTATAAGTAGGGGGAAGCAATATATTCGATACCTCATCCAGAAACGCACCCTCTCGAAACCTGGGCAGCAAGCTGCACCGCGATGCAGAGCGCCTCTATTGCAGAGTCTGCCACTTGAGTTTGCTAAACATCTCCGTAACGCTATCACGGTTACCAAATAACCCTGTGACGAAACGCGCCGCTCTTCTTTGGATCTTCTCTATCTCCTCCGTCAACCCGATCTGGTACGGATCCCACACTGATGAGCAATACTCAAGTATAGGTCGAACGAGTGTTTTGTAAGCCACCTCCTTTGTTGATGGACTACATTTTCTAAGGACTCTCCCAATGAATCTCAACCTGGTACCCGCCTTACCAACAATTAATTTTATGTGATCATTCCACTTCAAATCGTTCCGCACGCATACTCCCAGATATTTTACAGAAGTAACTGCTACCAGTGTTTGTTCCGCTATCATATAATCATACAATAAAGGATCCTTCTTTCTATGTATTCGCAATACATTACATTTTTCTATGTTAAGGGTCAGTTGCAACTCCCTGCTCCAAGTGCCTATCTGCTGCAGATCTTCCTGCATTTCGCTACAATTTTGTAATGCTGCAACTTCTCTGTATACTACAGCATCATCCGCGAAAAGCAGCATGGAACTTCCGACACTATCTACTAGGTCATTTATATATATTGTGAAAAGCAATGGTCCCATAACACTCCCCTGTGGCACGCCAGAGGTTACCTTAACGTCTGAAGACGTCTCTCAATTGATAACAACATGCTGTGTTCTGTTTGCTAAAAACTCTTCAATCCATCCACACAGCTGGTCTGATATTCCGTAGGCTCTTACTTTGTTTATCAGGCGACAGTGCGGAACTGTATCGAATGCCTTCCGGAAGTCAAGGAAAATAGCATCTACCTGGGAGCCTGTATCTAATATTTTCTGGGTCTCATGAACAAATAAAGCGAGTTGGGTCTCACACGATCGCTGTTTCCGGAATCCATGTTGATTCCTACAGAGTAGATTCTGGGTTTCCAAAAACGACATGATACGCGAACAAAAAACATGTTCTAAAATTCTACAACAGATCGACGTCAGAGATATAGGTCTATAGTTTTGCGCATCTGCTCGACGACCCTTCTTGAAGACAGGGACTATCTGTGCTCTTTTCCAGTTGCTTTTCTATTCCTTGGACACTTATTTCGATGTCAGCCATTTTTTCTTTTGTGCGAGGATTTAGAGAAGGAACTGCCGTGCGGTCTTCCTCTGTGAAACAGCTTTGGAGAAAGGTGTTTAGTATTTCAGCTTTACGCGTGTCATCCTCTGTTTCAATGCCATCATCATCCCGAAGTGTCTGGATATGCTGTTTCGAGCCACTTACTGATTTAACGTAAGACCAGAACTTCCTAGGATTTTCTGTCTAGTCGGTACATAGAATTTTACTTTCGAATTCACTGAACGCTTCACGCATAGCCCTCCTTACGCTAACTTTGACATCTTTTAGCTTCTGTTTGTCTGAGAGGTTTTGGCTGCGTTTAAACTTGGAGTGAAGCTCTCTTTGCTTTCGCAGTAGTTTCCTAACTTTGTTGTTGAACTACGGTGGGTTTTTCCCGTCCCCCACAGTTTTACTCGGCACGTACCTGTCTAAAACGCATTTTACGATTGCCTTGAACTTTTTCCATAAACACTCAACATTGTCAGTGTCGGAACAGAAATTTTCGTTTTGATCTGTTTGGTGGTCTGAAATCTGCCTTCTGTTACTCTTGCTAAACAGATAAACCTTCCTCCCTTTTTTTATATTCCTATTAACTTCCATATTCAGGTATGCTGCAACGGCCTTATGATCACTGATTCCCTGTTACACTTACAGAGTCGAAAAGTTCGGGTCTGTTTGTTATCAGTAGGTTCAAGATGTTATCTCCACGAGTTGGTTCTCTGTTTAATTGCGCGAGGTAATTTTCGGATAGTGCACTCAGTATAATGTCAATCGATGCTCTGTCCCTACCACCCGTCCTAAACATCTGAGCGTCCCAGTCTATATCTGGTAAATTGACATCTCCACCTAAGACTATAACATGCTGAGAAAATTTATGTGAAATGTATTCCAAATTTTCTCTCAGTTGTTCTGCCACTAATGCTGCTGAGTCGGGAGGTCGGTAAAAGGAACCAACTATGAACCTAGCTCAGTTGTTGAGTGTAACCTCCACCCATAATAATTCACAGGAACTATCCACTTCTACCTCACTACAGGATAAACTACTACTAACAGCGACAAACACGCCACCACCGGTTGCATGCAATCTATCCTTTCTAAACACCGTCTGTGCCTTTGTAAAAATTTCGGCAGAATTTATCTCTGGCTTCAGCCAACTTTCTGTACCTGTAACGATTTCTGCTTCGGTGCTTTCTATCAGCGCTTGAAGTTCCGGTACTTTACCAATGCAGCTTCGACAGTTTACAATTACAATACCGATTGCTGCTTGGTCCCCGCATGTCCTGACTTTGCCCCGCACCCTTTGAGGCTGTTGCCCTTTCTGTACTTGCCCGAGGCCATCTAACCTAAAAACCTGATAATTTTTCTGTTCTTTGTGAGGATCTTGTCTAGGCTGCCCTGGGTGTGTAGCGTTTGTGTCACTCAGGCGTATAGCAAAATGGTTCAAATGGCTCTGAGCACTATGGGACTTAACATCTTAGGTCATCAGTCCCCTAGAACTTAGAACTACTTAAACCTAACTAACCTAAGGACATCACACACATCCATGCCCGGGGCAGGATTCGAACCTGCGACCGTAGCGGCCGCGCGGTTCCAGACTGTAGCGCCTTTAACCGCTTGGCCACCACGTCCGGCAGGCGTATAGCACCTCACATTTCATTACAGTATTCTAGTGACGTATTTTGAAGGACGTAAACAGACATTTTTTTGCTATAGATATCCTGTGTTTTGTATGAAGCTCTCTTAATCTTCAGTAACCTGGTGTTCTGCGTGATTTCCTCCTTTCCTGTCGCTTCGATCACTTCCCCTAGGTATTTTAAACGTGTTACTCTGTTGACCTTGCAATATTTTGTATTTAAACTCAGTAAGTTGAATTTAGAGCAGACGAACTTTTCTTTTTGGAAGGAGAACTGTAGCCCCACTTTTTATACGCAGTCTTTAAGTACGTCTACCTGCCTGAATGGTGTGGTTCCGTTGTCTGCAACTAGGACCAGGTCGTCCGCTAATGCTAAACAGCCAACTTCCAGTTCATCCTTGGGTAGTCCTAGTCGCTCTGGCTTCCAGTGTGCTTGTAATTTGAGCTCTTTCTCCCATTCCTCAATTAATTTGTCCACCACTAGGTTGAAGAGGACAGGTGAGAGACCGTCGCCTTGACGCACGCCTCTCCTGATCTTAAAGGGTTCAGAAATTTCGCTTTTGGTGTCGTGTTTGTCCGTGGCCGTTTGATCAGTCGCCGTGTCTTGTTGTCCAAACCTTGTCCATGTAGGATGTCAAACAATGACTGGCGGTCAGTGGAGTCATACGCTTTTTTAAAGTCAACGAAAGTAGTTATGACGGGCGTATTTCTGGGGCTTTGATTTTCAGCGTAGTCTTGAAATTGAAGATTTCTTCTGCGCAGGAGCGACCAGATCGGAAGCTTGCCTGGTACTCTCCGATCTTGTGTTCTAACTGGTCCTGTGTCCTTTTGAGTAGGGATACTGAAAGGATCTTGTACGTGACTTGTAGTAGAGAAACGCCCCTGTAATTGTTTACGTCTGTGCGGTCGCCTTTTTTATGTAATGGGTGAATCAGTGTGCATCCCTGCGCATTTCCAGTCATTTGGCAGCTTTTCTGATGTCCAGATGTCTGTGATAATCTGTGTGAGTTCTCTAACTTTGTTTGGCCCGAGGTTTTTCAGTAGTTCGGCCACTATATCGTCTTCACTACATGATTTTTATAGGATGTGCCTGTGGATCTCCTCTTGTGTCGGGCGACTGTGAGCCTGTGTGCTTCTCTGCCGGTTTTTCCTCTAGGAATCTCTCTGTGAGTTCTGTGCAATTCAGAAGTTCTGAGAGATACTTGCCAGAACCTTGCACTTATCCTTATTTGTCAGTGCCAATTTTCCGTCTCTTTTTCCTGAAGCAGAGGTTCGGTGGTGTGTATCCCGATTTTCCCTGCAAACGTCCTGTAGAAACCTCTTGTGTTGTAGTTACTCCTCTATGGAGTCCAGCTGTTCTTTCACGAATTTTCTCTTGGCTTGTCTGATAATTTTTGCGGTTGTGTTTCGTGTTTCGTTGAAAGCCTGTAAAGTTTCTGGGGATTTTTTTGCTATTGTGTTTCTGGAATGCAGCTTTCTTAGTGACGAGTGTATTCTCGCAGTCGGTGTTCCACCAAGGGCATTTGGCCAATCATTTACATGTTCTTTTTCGCAGGCTTCTTTCACTCAGATTCTGCGACCTTCTGTGTGTCAAATTTTGGTAAGGGGATACTGGTACTGAAAGTTCCCTTTGGGGTGAATTTGATTTTGGTACGTGTGAGGTAATAATCCGATTCGATGTTGGATCCCCTGCGTAACTGCACATTGCGGATCTCTTTTTGTACTGGGTACGAGATTGCCACATGGTCGAATTGGAACTCACCTAACTGCTGAACTGGTGAGCGGCAGGTTTCTGTGATCTTTTCTGAGGGATGTCGATATGAACTTGAGGTTGTTGTGTTGGCAGAATTCTATGAGCTGTGTCTCTTTTTATTAGTAAATTATGCGCTGGATAATTAACGACTGTTCTCCTGTGTCGCTCTTCTCTGCCGATCTGTGCATTAAAGGCTCCCAGGAGGAGTTAGACTTCATCTCTGGGTACTTCGGGCACCTCTTCCTCGAAGGTCGACCAGAATTTTTCTGCGGCCAGTCGATCACCCAGGAGGAGTTTGACTTCATCTCCTGGTGCTTTGGGCACCTCTTTCTCGAGGGCCGACCAGAATTTTTCTCCGGCCAGTGGATCACCCAGGAGGAGTTTGACTTTATCTCTGGGTACTTTGGGCATCAATTTCTCGACAGTCGACCAGAATTTTAATGTGGCCAGTGTGTCACCCAGGAGGAGTTTCATCTCTGGGTACTTTGGGCATCTCTTTCTCACGGGTCGACCAGAATTTTTCTGTGGGTCTTTCTTGTTACTCTGGTTAGTGTGGACGTATGGTGCAACATGGTTTGCTGAGGAGACAGTGCTCTCGTGGTATGTGGATTCAGCATCTGACACTGTCCATCTTGAAGTGACCTCTTACACAACGATTTGTCTCACGTTTCACAGTAAGGTCAGTTAATCACGAGGTTAGTAACTCATATTATCTCCATGTTTTCTGCCGAGTTTGAACTTAACGTCTTCCCTCTGAATTCCCCTTCCTGGAAATGGCCATCGAACAAAACTTCCCCAACACGTGACCAAATCTGCGTCATGCTCTTACGCACTTATCTTCTCTCATCCTCGTTCACATACTCAACTGTTTTAAAATCATACACATAAATACAGGGCACCACTGTTATAGTTTCGGTTTGGCTGTGTGGTGTCAAATTGAAATATTCGTTTTACTAAAATATAACGGTAAAAATGGGGTACTACACTCGATATAATTTCTTGCAGTAACAATAGCTGTCACGTTCAGCACATGCTAACAGTCCAGTGAAGGGTACTCTCTCTGCTTGCATCACTGACATGTACCTGTTTCGGACGTTCTTCATGAAACCGTTAGGTGACTCCGTAGATTTGTTGTTCTGTCCTCCTTCAGTTGCTTTTGTTGCTGGAAAGGGCTTTCTCCTTTAGTAAAATACTGGATCTACTTTGTAAACCACCTTTCGTAGCGCAGACCGCTGCGAGACTTCAAGAGAGTGAGCGAGGTGCCAGCCAGGGTGGCGGAGCGGTTCTAGGCGCTACAGTCTGGAGCCGCGCGACCGCTACGGTCGCAGGTTCGAATCCTTCCTCGGGCATGGATGTGCGTAATGTCCTTAGGTTAGTTAGATTTAAGTAGCTCTAAGTTCTAGGGGACTGATGACCTCAGTAGTTTAAGTGCTGTAGTGCTGAGAGCCATTTGAAAATTTTTTGGGCGAGGTTCCGGAAGGTGCCGACAGAGATGTGTAGGCTGGCCGATTCGAGTACCGCGGCCAGCTGCTCTCGGTTTCCCGGCTGAGGATGAATGGCGACAACAGCCCGATCGAGGTGATCCTACAAATTCAGCATTTGGTTTTAATTAGGGGAGTTTGATGGCGAGGAGTGTACGATAAACTCATCTTGGTGTTCTTAGAATCACGCACGTTCTCCGCGAGCTGTGTGGCACATTGCATGTCTTGCTGGTAGATGCCATTGTGCCAAGGAAAAACAAGTTTCATGTAAAGGTGGACATGATCACCAATGATATGTGAATTCTTGTATTACTCCACTGTGCCTTCCAGAATTACGAGATCAAGCAGGTTATGCCCTCCCCTTTCCGACGATTGTTGGAGGATGTTTGCTTTTAGACGTTCCACGTTGTACACGCCAACGGCCAACTGTCCGACAGAGATAAAAGTTAATTCATCTGAAAAAGCCACCTTTCGCCACTCAGTAGACTTCCACTTCCGGTACTGGGGTGCAAATTTCAGGCTACGTCGCTGATGAACAACAGTCATCATGGGTGAATGGAACGGTACCCTGCTGCGGAGCCCCATACGCAGCGACGTTCGCTGGACGGTCGTTGAGGAGACACTGTTGGTAGACTCTTGGTTAATCTGGATGGTCAGCTGTTCTACATTTACATATCTATTCGCCTGTACACTTCTCTGCAGCCGTCATTTAATACTGTCACCTGTCGTCCGCGGTTCACAACAGTTGCCTCGGCGCTGGTTTTGGACAGCCGTATACGATGTACAGTAGAGCGTCGATTACCGAAGTAATTGGGGGACATGGGTGTTTGGAAAACTGGTTTGTTCGGATAATCGAACTGTACATGTTTATTTGCCAAAAAGAAGTACTGTACAGTAAATTTATTCATAAAAACAGGCATCTCTTTTAGTATTACAAAGTAACATATAAAGGCAACTTCAGTAGGAACATATAGAATGTGGCACAGTTTATTAAACAAAAATATATACATATTACATACACATTTAGCATGAACAATACACACAGTATACAAAATTAACGTTTAAAAAAATCATGGGGGCGCGCAATCCTAAAAACTGCGCGGAGCGGCACGCCTCAACTCGAAGATGGCGCAGCTGTTGCTGTGAACAGCTTTGATACTGACGCTACTTCTACTGCCAGTGCCAAGCCGATAGAAGTGTGCTGATTGTTGAAACACAGCGACTGGCGGCTTGGCCGGTCAGCAGCGCCTTGTGAAGGCCCCATTAGAAGCAATGTTCCGCCAGCGGTGGCCCAGTGCGGCGACTACTGTGGGAAAGTTGGTTTGGGAGTGAGGGGGATGATGGACGGTAGGGTGGGAGAGTAACAGGTGCGAGCGAGTACACAGTTCGGTTAAGCGGTCGTTCGGTTGACCGACGTTCGAATAATCGACGCTCTACTGTACTTTAACCATGGCGGCACGCGAACAGTTTACAAACGTAAACGTTTTGGCAATGCTTCCACCCTTCGCTCGAATGATGACTGCATTGTTTTCCGCGTCCTACTGAATCGCGGCCTGTGTCCTCCACTGGTAGTGCTGACAGCTGCCATCTGTGTGTGATTATTGCATCGAACATAGGCAGTGGTCACATTACTGCAACTGCGGCGTGTAAATTAAAGTCCCCCGCCGCGTTTATCTGTCAGTATATCAAGACTAATTTCAGGACCTACTATTGAGATTTTGATACGGTTGTGACTAATAGACTTATACGCGAGGATAATTTCTGTACATCGCAGTGTATTGTAAACAAGTTGTCTGACAGTAGGTACTTAATGCTATCCGTGCTAAACCATAGCGGGTCGTTAGTTTAAATTATATTGTGTTTGGAAGTACTTGAGAGTACTTTTCTGAAACGTAACCTTATATGCAAGCGAAATGTGAGCGATGAACAGTAAAGACAAGAATGGAAGCTTATGAAATTTGGAGTTACAGAAGAATGCCGAAGATTAAACATATTGCAAACGAAGAGGTACTGACTCCGACCGGGAAGAGAAGAAATTTATTGTATCTTTTGACAAAAAGAAAGGTTCGGTTAACAGGACACATTCTGAGGCATTAGGAAATAGTCAACTTGGTAATGGAGGAAAGCGTGGAATGAAAAAGTTGTATAGAGTGACCGAGTCTTGGCAACAGTTAGCAGCTTCAGTTGGATGTCAGTTGCAGTGACTATCGGGAGACAGTGGACAGTTACATCAAACTAGCTTTTGGACTGAACAGCAACTATGCCATAGGAAGATCTTGAAGGTATTTTAGCGGAAACATCCTTTGCACACTGATCCAGATGCATTAGACCTTGAAGTATGATATTTCGTGTGAATGCTGTAAAGCTTACGTTGGGTAGACTATGCCGACAGTCGAAGAAAGATACAAGGAACGCAGAAGACACACTGAACTTAAGCAACGAACTAAATCTACGGTTGCAGAACATTGCATGGATGAAGGGGACCCAATGAAAGGCACTGAAGAGCCAAACTAACTGGTTTAGACATGCGTATACAAATACAGAGACATGTAAGCAGGCACAGTACGACGATGCAGTCGGCAACGCCTGCATAATACAAGTGTCTGACGTAATTGTTAGATCAGCTACTGCTGATACAAGCCAGGTTATCAAGATTTAACTGAGTTTGAACGTGCTAGTATAGTCGGACCACGAGCGATTGGACACAGCATCTCCGAAGTAGCGACGAAGTGGGGATTTTCCCGTACGGCCATTTCATGAGTGTAACGTGAATATCAGGAATCCGGTAAAATATCAAATCTCCGACATCACTACGGCCGGAAATAGACACTGCAGCAACGGGATCAACGACGTCTGAAGAGAATCGTTCAACGTGATAGAAGTAAAACCCTTCCGCAAATTGCTACAGATTTCAATGTTGGGCCATCAGCAAGTGTCAATGTGCGAACCATTGAACGAAACATCACCGATATGGGCTTTCGGAGCCGAAGGCCCACTCGTGTACCCTTGATGACTGCACGACACAAAGCTTTACGTCTCGCCTGGGTCTGTCAACACCGAAATTGGACCGTTAATGACTGGAAACATGTTGCCTGGTCAAACGAGTCTTGTTTCGTATTGTATCGCGCGAGTGCACGTGTACGCGTATAGAGACAGTCTCAGGAATCCATGGACCGTGCATGTCTGCAGGCGACTGTTCAAGCTAGTGGAGGCTCTGTAATGGTATGGAGGGTGTGCAGGTGGAATGATACGGCATCCCTGATACGTCTAGATACGACTCTGACGTTTGACACGTATGTAAAGCATCCTGTCTGATCATCTGCTCCATTTATGTCCATTGTGCCCGTTGTGTATTCCTCGGACTTGGACAATTCCATCAGGACAATGCGGCAACCCCCATACGTCTAGAATTGCTAGAGGGCCCCTCCAGGAACACGCTTGTGAGTTTAAACACTTCCTCTGGTCAACAAACTCCACAGACATGAACGTTATTGAGCATATATGGGATGCCTTGCAACGTGCTGTTCAGAAGACAGCTTCACTCCCTCGTACTCTTACGGGTTTATAGACAGCCCTGCGAGAGTCACGGTGTCAGTTCCCTCCAGCACTACTTCAGACAATAGTAGCGTCCATGTCACGTCGTGTTGCGGCACTTCTGCGTTCTCCCTGGTTCCCTACACGATATTAGGTGGGTGTATAAGTTTCTTTGGCTCTTCAGTGTATGAAGAAACGGAAGTGTTACCACAGACCTCGTCGTTTTGGGACTGCGTTCTGAAAGAGGACATCGAAATACGAGTGGCCGATGGGGTAATCAACGAGACAGCGGCTTCACCCTCAGAACGGCTGGGGTACAGCTTCCTAAAATCACGGCGTAAACCGAGAGCCACTTTCACCTCCAAAGGGGCTACAGACGCGTTGAGGGATGAGAATTCGCACCCGGCTTTCAGTTATGCCGTCATCCCACAATTACACCCGTAGCGTCGCGAGACAGGATAGTGTGGAAGGGGATGACTCGAGGTCACATTATAAAGAAATTGCGATGTAAGGAAGACGCCTTATTACCTGATGATGAGGGGAAGGTAAGCTGTCAAATGCCATGTTGCAGAACTGACTGCTCACGGACTGACACACGAGAAGGGTACAAACCAAATTAGAGTGTGTTTCATTTTGTTATGTAGGAAAAGTAACAATTTTTAAATGTCACCGCAATATCTTTTCTTGTAAACTAAGATTAACCAGATATTTAAAAGTATTCATTCCCCACCAAAATAACTAGCTTTCCAGGAGGATGCTGTTTACAATTTAGATATACTATAAATTTTTTTTATATTTGAATTTAGTATTCGCCCAATAAATACACTACTGGCCATCAAAATTGCTACACCACGAAGCTGACATGCTACAGACGCGAAATTTAACAGACAGAAAGGAGATGTTGTGATATGCAAATGATTAGCTTTTCAGAGCATTCACACAAGGTTGGCGCCGGTGGCGACACCTACAACGTGCTGACATGAGGAAAGTTTCCAATCAATTTCTCATACACAAACAGCAGTTGACCGGCGTTGCCTGGTGAAAGGTTGTTGTGATCCCTCGTTTAAGGAGGAGAAATGTGTACCATCACGTTTCCGACTTTGATAAAGGGCGGATTGTAACCTAACGCGATTGCGGTTCATCGTATCGCGTCATTGCTGCTCGCGTTGGTCGAGATCCAATGACTGTTAGAAGAATATGGAATCGGTGGATTCAGGAGGGTAATACGGAACGCCGTGTTGGATCCCAACGACCTCGTATCACTAGCAGTCGAGATGACAGGCATCTTATCTGCATGGCTGTAACGGATCGTGCAGCCACGTCTCGATCCCTGAGTCGAAAGATGGGAACGTTTGCAAGACAACAACCATCTGCACGAACAGTTCGACGACGTTTGCAGCAGCGTGGACTATCACCTCAGAGACCATTGCTGCGGTTATCCTCGACGCTGCATCACAGAGAGAAGCGCCTGTGATGGTGTACTCAACGACGAACCTGGATGCACGAAACGCAAAACGTCATTTTTTCGGATGAATCCGGGTTCTGTTTACAGCTTCATGATGGTCGCATCCAGGTTTGGCGACATCGCGGTGAACACACATTGGAAGCGTGTATTCGTCATCGCCATACTGGCGTATCACCCGGTGTGATGGTATGGGGTGCCTTTGGTTGCACGTCTCGGTCACCTCTTGTTCGCATCGACGGCACTTTGAACAGTGGACGTTACATTTCAGATGTGTTACGACCCGCGGCTCCACTCTTCATTCGATCCCTGCGAAATCCTACATTTCAGCAGGATAATGCACGACCGCATGTTGCAGGTCATGTATGGGCCTTTCTGGATACAGAAACTGTTCGACTGCTGCCATGGGCAGCACATTCTCGAGATCGCTCACCAATTGAATACGTCTGGTCAATGGTGGCCGAGCAACTGGCCCGTCACAATACGCCTGTCACTAGTCTTGATGAATTGTGGTATCGTGTTCAAGCTGCGTGGTTAGTTGTACCTGTACACGCCATCCAAGCTCTGTTTGACTCAATGCCCACGCGTATCAAGGCCGTTATTATGGCCAGAGGTGGTTGTTCTGGGTACTGATTTCTAAAAATCTATGCACCCAAATTGCGTGAAAATGTAATCAGATGTCAGGTCTAGTATAATATATTTGTCCAATGAATACCCGTTTATCATCTGCATTTCTTCTTGGTGTAGAAGTTTTAGTGGCCAGTCGTGTACATTAGTTACAATTAATCTTTAATGATGATGTAGAAAGTGTTTGTTTCAAATATAACCACTGAAAGTTCCTATGACTGAGGCATGTGTACATCATCGCCATCTACCAGGTGTTTTTTCTATGGTCAATTTAGGTTGACAATGTGTTATCCTAGTTGGCTTCTACCACAGGCGAGGTATTTGACCACAACATGAAGGGACAATTTCTGTATGTGTGTCAGTTAACTGTATCAACCAAATAACTGTCTATAGTATTCTTTCGGACATTTGATACAGGAGTATGCTATCGAACAAGAGGTAAGAATTTTCCGTTAATGTGCAGATGACCATCCCTGCCTTGAGTAGTTAGCAGGTGTATTTCTACATAAAAATGTCTAGGACCTGGTCAAGAATGTCAGAAGCCAGTGAGAGGTTGAAGCCTTCAATAGCACTGTGAAGCCTGCACAGTTGTCATTACTGGCTGCCTTCTGGTAGAGGAAGACAAGATTCAGGGTTCGAATTCCTGTCCGGCACACTTTTTTATCTTGTCATATTTGACCATTCGACATGTATATTTTGCATTGTTTCCCTAAATTACTTCAGGCACATGCTTGTACGCATCTCTTGCACAGGCCATAGCCGATTTCTCTCTCCATTCTTTCCAAATTGAGAAAATTCTGCAGCCCTGAAGATGACGCCTACCAGGCGACGTCCGATTATGTGAGACTATTTCTCAAATTGCTGCAAGACAATACCGTCAGGGGCAAAACTAAAACATCTTTTATTCCTCTATTCTTAAAGAAATGGGCGTTTTTCGTTTGAAAATAACAATTTTTATTGGGATAACAACCTGTTATTCTAAGTTAATTATGGGCTACAATTAACATTTGTGAGATAGGTTAGCGTTTTGAGTTGAACATAGATGAGGAATACAAAATCCTTGCCATTCTCTTCATAGTTTTAACTTGTTGAAATGATGAACGTAAAGATATTTTTTCTGAGAAAAAATACTTTGACAATAAAACTTCTCTTCTGCTCAATAAGATTGTCTAAGAGCTGTTGCAAGTTAGTTTTCCAACTGTAACAAAACAAAGAGGAAAACTTAAACAGTGGCTGGATGTTGCAAACCCTTCCTCCGTAGTATATGTTACAGTCACGGTATTCAACAATCCATTGTGGAGAAAATCTTCAAAAATGTTTTTGGTTTTCAAGAAATAGGACTACTTCGTTTACGTTGAAGAACTATTAGCTTACAAAATAGAAAGTCCTAATTTGCCAAAGTATAAGAATCTGAATTTTCAGAGGATGAAATTCGGTTATAGAAAAACGAGTGTTCAGGAGTTTGCAAACAGAATGAAATGTAGTTTTGAAATGAATTATTTTACTTGGAAAAGAGGAAAATTTTATTCTTCTAATAATTTCCGGGTATGCAGCCGGATCCCGTCGACATTCTGCCACGATATTTCGGCCCAGAGACGTCCGGCCATCATCAGGTGAGTACACAACTACTGAAGAGCCCAGGTGCAGTCGCGGTATTTATGCCGAATCTCGCGCATGTGAAATGTACTGGCATCCTACAGCGCATGCGTCAGGTGTTGACATGCGCAGCATAGCCGAGTTGTACGTGCTGCCCTCGGTGGTGGAAATAAAGGTTCATCTAGTCATTGAGTATCGAATGACACTGTCGATTCCGCTGTGATTGTATAATTTTAATAACAGGATTCCAATTTTTATCCAGCTGAAAGCCGTTGTCACGATTTATAAGATTATTGGCAAGATGATGGCCGGACGTCTCTGGGCCGAAATATCGTGGCAGAATGTCGACGGGATCCGGCTGCATACCCGGAAATTATTAGAAGAAGAAATACGCCGGGAAAATTTCAGAAGTCACAGGAAAATTTTACTCTACAAAATGATAAATTTTGGTCAAAAATCATTGTTTTGATTGACCAAATGATAAGAATATTTTTGTGTCAGAGAAGAATGTTTAGTTTACAAATAAGGAACTTCTACTTTCTTATAAATATGCTCTTAACTTGCAATAAAATATAGTACACACAGATTGTTCCTTGTCTGTAGCAGAGCGATACGGCACCACGTTCAGTATTAATATTAGTAATTATAAGCTTAAGTGTTACACTGTAGTTTACTGCACCAGGGAAACACACCAGAGAACAGTACTGAGCCGAAGCAACACCTTTTCAATATCTCCTTACTTCATCTGCCTGTCCCAAAACTAGTTCTGCTGGCTTTCATTATTCCCACAGTATAGTCGTCGGCCAAGTGATCACTCGGTTGCCTTCCGTCTAATGTTTCTCATATTAAACTCCACTGGGAAATGTTACAATGCATTCTTCTGAATGCCTATTCATCAGTCTCTATGGGTTGCAAGTGCAACGCAAATACATCAGATTTTTCTCAGTATACTCTGTTTCAGTGGCAAAGGCCGATAACATTAAGACAAACACCGTAGCAACGTAGCTATATATGTAGGTATGAGGTGGACTGCTTGCAAATATCAAGCAATGTACAAGAAAAGACTCATTCACTTCCTATCGCCTTGGGTTTTCACACAACAGGGATTTATGTTCTAAAACCCGATAGACCCTGCACTAGCTCGTCGACTAATAGCTAACTGTCTGACTGTAATGGAGATTGTCATCTTAAAGGAAGTGACTTCTTCATGTGTAGCACCTACCTCTATAAGGTCTTACATGAACATCTCCCAGTTCACGGTAGATGTTTTCACGTTCTCGGCCACTTCCAACAGATTCTTTGTACAAGGCAAAATAGAAGTGCATAATGTCAAAAGAGCATATATGTTCATGTGAAGAAGATGTACTCAATTGCTTATCCACGTATAGACCATCTACAAAATAGTATCAGACATATCATATTAATCTAAAAAGGAAACAATTTAAAAACAAAATGTATCTAACCAAACAGTAATATTATCTTATCAAAAAGAACTATTACGTTATTCATTTTCTCACACATCACTTTTCACCACCAACACTGCACACAAACCTACACTTCAATCCACTACACTGGACTGCAATTCCACTGTAGTGCACGCGCGTAGACACACACACACACACACACACACACACACACACACACACACACGGTTCACATCAAGACTTGGATGATACTTTCGCCATTCTTACTGATGTCCTCGTGTTGTTCCCATGGCTACTCAAAAAGGCTGTTACAGCATTTTCCGTACAGAAAAAGGATAAAGATCCAAATTTCTGATCAAAGATCCTGGAAATAGAATTTTACACTACCAATCATTAAACTGTGACAGTGTACAGTAGAATGACAGTTGTTTATTACTAAGAAATGGTAATTTTTTGCCATTTCCTATACCTATGTAAAAGTCTTGGCTTCATAGTAACAATTATTCAACAGAGATACTTCAATTAATTTTGTTAAGAATTGTATTTTCGTTGTCTGTTTAGCCTCCTTGGGTAATTTATTGTAAAACTTTATTCTTTTGTAGAAAATGCTACTTTTTGTGTATTTACTCTTGGTAAATGTGAGTTTATTCTGACTCTTTTACCACGATCATTAATGTTGCTGTATGTGAAGTAATTGTTGATGTTGTTCTTAATGTACACACATAAAAGACTGGCAAATGTACTCGCATGTTGCAATTAGAATCAACAGCTCTATAGAGAGTTCTTTAAAGACGATTCTGCTCCTGCTTTTAGTTATTATTCTAATGATCGTTTTATTTTGTTTTTTGTCCGTGGGACCCCCATAGAATGATGCTGTCGTGAAAAATTGATTTCACAAGGAAATAGTCTATGACTATAATTTTATCTGTTTAAAAATGGTGTTTGCTACATAATCTAATTTAGTAAGTAAAGAGATCAAAGTCAGTACCATAATTCTTATATGTACATGCATCACACATTGGAAAAGATTTGCTGCTATACACCAAGATGGCTTCTCAGAGATCTATAGAACTGCCAACATACTAATAAACCGGAAATCTGCCTGATCACTGATGTAACACGAAATTTGTCCTTTCATCCACCTAACCGACTGCCCCTCAGCAATTTTGATCAACTTATATAAGCAGTGCTTTGTTTCTCAGACAGGTGGCTTTTAAAATGAATAAAATTAGAACGACGTGTTTATAAAACAAATTAATTGCATAGTGGAACTCAGTAGCCGCTTCCCCTGATTGTCAGCTTTTAATGCAGTTTAAAAATGTAATTTACAAAGGTATTTTTATCTGTTCCCTAAGAAAACCAACACAGGGAAGAAAAAATATTGATGCATTATTTAATTAACTTCATGTCATAAATACATATCAAAAAGTCGGAAGGTAAATTAATTAAAATATTTTGTGTTCTCACTGTACAGACAAACTGAAATAACAGCAGATGAATCGTTACCGGATTAAATTCACATATTTTGAAATTATGTTTGTTGAAAGTGGACTTCGCGTTTGAGTGTATTTGTGATTACTTTTGTTGTCATTTCTAAATGATGATAAGAAATAGCTTTACAAATATGCAAAATATACAAATTGCCAGTACGACTGAATTACCGATGTGAGTTGTGTCAGATGTCATCTAAGCACGTTACCCCTTCCAAGATTATTATTTGAATGGATTCATATGGCTGCTATAGACCGCAAATAACGCTAGATATGGGGGGAACTTTTATGAAGTAAAGATATTGAAACCACAAAAACCTACAATCTCTTCTGAAAGGGTCTATAAATTGTTTGGGTTTATTTTCATATAAATGAGGAATTTTTCTCATTCTATGGAACTGATATGTTTAAATTTCATTTATAACGATTCGGTTTCTAACTGTATGGAGTTGTAATTTCGAAAAATCAGTGCGGTCAAAGCAGGTAACAATTTGTCTGCGCGTAGATATAATTAATCTGTAAGTATCCAGTCAACTTTTTATCGAAATTTCGTAGGATCTGTTTGTGTATATTTCTGGTGAGTAAATTTAATGTTCATTAAATATATGTAAATGCCACAATACAGGTAGTTTATGTTTACCATAAGCAATAATTAATGAAGTACTCTTAGTTAAATGTATTTGCCCCCACGTCTTTTATTTTCTGTACGTAATAATAACAGAAGTTTTTCCAAGTATTACATCTTTGCTTACAGATCTTTGTACTATTAGACAGCTGTACACTTGGAGTCTTGTCAGTTTCTCACGACACAGGGTGTTTTTAATAAACTTATGTTGTCACAGCAAATTGTAACAACTTCTACCATAGCTTTTAGAGTGACTGTAACATATCATGGTGCATAGAAGATTTTGTGTACAGTTCCCTCTGTCACAGAGAAGCAACCTTCAGTTTGCAGCATGATATTTCAAGAATGGTTACGTACCTATCTCTATGCTTAATCTGAATATGAGTCTAAAATTGCTAAAAAAGTGGTTAAGGGCCATAAACCAGTATTTCATTAAGTTACCCGTTGCAGCTATCTGTATCGATAATTCATTTAATGTACAAGCCATAAAGATTCTTAAATTTATTACAGTGTTTTGCTTTCCTCCTTCTTGTGCCACAGTAAGTACTTCCGCTATTATTATTTCCCCAGTGCTGACATCTGTTACTTAGCTCTTGTTGCTTAGGAGTGCCACACATATTGTCAAGAAACTACTGGGGGAGACTCCACAAGAAAGAGGTTGTGGGTCTCAAAAGGGGACCATACTAACTTCCCATTGCCGATTTCATTCATAGTAAGAAGGTGCGTACGGCACAATCACGGACTTCAATATACGTAAACAGGAAGACGTAACCAGAATGAAATTTTCACTCTACAGCGTAGTGTTCACTGATATGAAACTTCCTGGCGGATTGAAACTGTGTGCCGGACCGAGACTCGAACTCGGGACCTTTGCCTTTCCGGCACACAGTTTAAATCTGCCAGGAAGTTTCGTATTAGCGCACACTCCGTTACAGAATGAAAATTTCATTCTGGAAACATCCCCCAGGTTTTATGTGTGAGCCATTTGTCTAGTGGTAATCGTCGTGCACTCTAAACGAACAGTCGCGTTCAACTGTTCGCGTCCAACCGTACCTTTTTCCCACTCATATTTTCTTTCGACACGGTATCTCAGCGTGTTCGGGCAGAGTGCTAGCTGCCCTCTGTAATAAAAAACTGAGTTAGTGGACCAACAATGAACTTGAACAAGCGTCAAGGGACATCCGCCCCGAACAATTACAACGATCTATAACGAACAAAATAAGATATAAAAATGTCGGTAGAGCACTTTCAAGCGAAAGGCAAAGGTCCCGAGCTCGAGTCTCGGTCCGACACACAGTTTTAATCTGCCAGGAAGTTTCAGGAAGACGTAATTGTCAACCATTTCCGAGGAAATCAGGTTTCAAAATTGTAGGCATACTTACACACTTTGTAGGGCGGCTGATACTTAAGGAGACCGCAACCAAGCGAGTAAGCACTTAACTTCGTAAACGCAAGGTATCTCGATCGATTCTCGCTGTCGGTGGTTTTTTTTTCCTGCAAGGTAACTCTAACAACAGATTTAGGACTGTGCAAATTATCTGTATTTAATCATTCATTTATTATTTCCCAAGTCTTTACCCCGAAAAAGATAAAAAGCTTTTTTCTCAAGAAGATTGGAAGTGAAAAAGGTGCACCATAACTTTCAAACCCATCAGTGTAGTCACAGTATTATATCTACATTTGTGAAATGTATAACGCTTAGTCTGTGGGCCAGTGCACGGATCAAGATGAAACTGATCGTAGAAATGTGGAAAACAATAATTATTGCGACATACACTACATGCAATGAACCTTTCGCATGTGCATGGTTTTTTCAATGTGTCCTTTGCAAAACACGCTTGCTTCACATTCGTAAACGGTCCTCTGTCGTCAAACAACTACGTGGCATACCACGCATATCGAAGCATATCACCGGATATTGATGCTCCCAAAAATTATCTGCCTGCAAAATTCGATCCCGAGACCTCGCCCTAATGAAACTAAAGGCTTACTCGCTTGTCAGCGGACTCCTTGAATACTAGCAGCCCTATAAAGTTTACAAGCACGCCTTTTTCTCCTTCTTTTCAGCGATCGCAGGCCCTGTAGACCACGGGCTGTATCAACGATCTGCCTCGCTGTCTTTTTCCACGCTGTGGGGATTCCTAACGCTGCAACTTCCTTCTTTGTCATGTTTCAACAGTGTACGAGGTTGGCCCAATGGTCTTGTAGCTTTGAGAGCGCCCTCAGATGACTTCTTAGCAGTTCTGTTGGTTTCGATTCTCGCCACATACCCAGCCCATTGCCGTCTCCTACTTTCTAATTTCTGAACGATTGAGTGTTCGAATCCTGCCTCGGGCATGGATGTGTGTGATGTCCTTAGGATAGTTAGGTTTAAGTAGTTCTAAGTTCTAGGGGACTGATGAACTCAGATGTTAAGTCCCATAGTGCTCAGAGCTATTTGAACCATTTTGATAGTGGGTTGCCTCATTATACCATAAATTTCATTGTTCTTTCGAGTTCTCCATATGTCATCGTCCAGAACAGGTCCTCAGATTTTTCTCATCGCTTTTCTTTCGAAAACATTCACTTTTTCTTTCCTTGGTAAGCGGCCAGCTTTGCGAACCATATAATGCGGCAGCGACTTACAAGCACACCTACAATTTTCAAATTCAATTTTCTCGAAAAGGCTTGAAAGTTGCGTCTTCCTAATTGCATACGTTGAAGTCTCTGGTCGTATCCTACACACCTTGGTAGCATGAATCAAATTGGTGATGGGAAGTTTGTAAGATCCCCTTGCCGCAAAATTTCAAGACCGCCATGCTCCAAGATGGACGACGAAACATACAACTTCATCCAATACGCATTTTGTATAACGAACACGAATCGAAATTTACAGAAATTCGAGCTAATACGAGTACAGAGGGTTACCGAGAAAGGTTCTTTCCGCGCACCAGCACCGAACGGAACAAGAAGAGGAAAAATGATGTACGTACATTGATCAGACTGTTCTCTTTCTCCAACAATTTTGCTTCTGGTTCATTCCTTTGGATATCACTGAGACTTACTTTTTACTTTCTAGGTGGTCTCCATTGACAATAATTTATAGTCTGCCAACTTTTATGCAGCAGCTGTCAATTGTCATCTGTTATTTCTTCTGGAATCGATCTGTTCCATTGAAGCTCTCTGCATTTCCGTGTAACCGTGATGAAGCAACTACATATCACGACCATGAAGGCTTTCTACACTACACCGGATCGACAAGTATGGCAGTCTTAATGAAATTCCACGCACTTGGCCTCCTCCTCAGTCGTTTTATTTCGCAAAAGTCGCATGCAGTTACTCCGCAGAATAAAACCGTGCCCCCTGTTCTGCCAACATGTTATTACGCTTCACTTGACATTCTAGTGAAGTGACTGGTTGAATCATGTAAGTGGAAGACTGACAGTCGAGTATACGGACGTGGTCCAAGAGCCAGAATTTCCTTGTTTTAACATTATTAAATGTGTTAACGAATGGTGTGGGCAACGGCGTTAGCCATTATCAGGAGACTGAGAACCTGGCCACTGGTGGCATATAACCGATGGCCGATCGAGGATGCTGCTGCTGTCAGAAAGAAAGACTATCGATGGCCGCCGCTGAACATCAGTGTAAAACACCAAAAAGGAAACAGACAGTTCTGTTAAGTCATTATTCCTGTAGTGATGGAACAGCAACGAGATTTCCTTTAACAGATTGTTGATTATGATTATTAATGGTTTCCAAGGTAGTCATGGATTTTATGGTGCGTTTGTACAGCTTACATAAAATACAAATTTGTTATTATTGATTGCTTTTGGAAACTATTTTGTAGTTAGAACAGTACTCATGTGACTGGACGAGCTGCGTAATCTATTGCGTTAGCATTTCCTGAGCGTTCTAACGAACTTATCCATGGCAACTGGATCAATGACTAGTTCACAAATTATTCTTAATTTATTCTGCGGAATTGAATTATTCCTGTGAATTTTTCCTCGCACATGGTTAAAATACATTGATCATAATAATTATGGGAACGTGACTTATGGGCGTCTGCCATACTCCATGAGCGGTACTTGAGGATTGAGTATATTACCAAATTATACCTTTATCTTTCACAAATGATGTTTACATAAAAAGAACTGAAATGTTCGACAGTGTCGAAAACAAGGAAGCAAAAATCATTCATCCCGTCAAAGGGGGGGGGGGGGGGCTTTTCATTGGACTCTGAGAGCTTCAATGACGCATATGCCTTCCAAGAGATTTTATCACTGCCTGAGACCTACGTGGCTGCTCCGTATAAGTCTGCGGAGATCACCCTTCGGTATCCGTTTCCATTCTTTAATGAGAGACCGTGAGACTTCTTGGAGAGTCTGTGACGAAACTCGACGATCACGAACACCTCTGCCAAGTCTGTCCCACATACGCACGATGAGATTCAGGCCGGAACGCACCGCTATCCATTCCATTACTTCAATGTCCAGGCTTCGCAAGATATCCATTCTGACGCACCGCATGGGCCCTGGCATTAAAAAGAATTCACGACCACCACCGAATGCAGCAGCCACCACATAGTGCAACAGGATATGAGGTGACCGTGGACAACGACAAGATCCGTATGGCTGTCCACAGTGAAGCCTCCCCACAACATAACAGAACCTTAGAAATAAGTCGATTCCCTGGACAACATTTGGCAGGTACCGTGGCTCCGTATAAGAACACGGCCTGTCATCTTGAGTCAGGGGATATCTGGACTGATCTGCAAATAACACGTCTCGCCAGAGGCCAAGTTGCCAGTTTACTTGGAACGACAGAACTGAAGGTGAGCTGCAAGATGATGTCGTGTCAAGCGGGATACTCGAACAGGATGTCTGAGTAGGAAGGTCCTTCCTCGTAATTCGTTCATTCAGTCTGATCTGGCATAGTGGCTCCAGGGCGCCTTCTGATATCGTCTTGCAGTGCTCTGGCGGTATCCATACGACGCCGCAACGCAGGTATGGCGAGATACCGGTCTTCACGTGAGGTTGTAATGCATCAGCAACCTTCTCCAACGCGCCTTGTGTAGTGACGTACCTCCCTGTTGCATGTCCACTACCTACGGATGACACATGGAGAGCCATTGGTATGTGTAATAACACAACCGAAGTGCCATCCATTACAGACTAAACATTTTCCTTTCCAATTTTCATTGCATTAAGATGTCACATTGCATCTGCCATCTGTGTACTTCACTGGAAAACACTGAGACGCAGGTACTTACTCCTTGCAGAAGGGTCATCTGACACAGTAATGCATAACACAGCCATTAGATGGCGAATGAATTTAATTGTTGTCTACAGTGAAAGTGAATATCTCTAACCATGCTACAAGCTGGCATATATGAAAATAGATATAACAGAATGGACGTTGATACACGTGCTCCCCTAATTATTTTGAACAATATGGTAAGATCTTAGACTAGACATCTTATTAGACAGAGTAAACGAGTGAGTCTAGGCCTGCACACGACTAGCAAAGATTCATTTATATGCGGAGGACTACATTTTACGGGTTTAACCCCTACTTTGTGTGAATCCCCCTGCGGCGGTTAATGCAACTGGAATCCAACAGCTGTCAAATAGATAGGACAGTGGACAGAACAACAATTCCGGAAGCAAGTACAGGACCGAGCTTTAAAGAAATCGCCACACCACTCATAATCTCCAACTTCTGCAGCATCCACCTAAGTGACAGTCACAGATTCTGTTCCGGATTCTGCACACTTGCTCAGTGTTTCGAATCGTAATATTCGTTCACGGTCGATCTGAATTGGTGCATCACCAACAGACTCCCGTCCGTACGGAAAACGTTTGAAAACGGTCTAAGGCAAGGTCTATGTTTCGTTTTGTATTTCGTATTGTCACTAACTGATGAGTGAGACTCAAAACCAATAATCGCCGACCTAATGTATAGACAAGCAGTTTTTGAAATTATGTCATTCGTTAAGACATGTATGTTATGTGTCGACAGAAGTGCCGACACAGTGTTATTTTGAAGGGGCCGAATAGGCACGCTATAAGCTCACCCAGAATATCGTGAAGTCTGAAACAGGATGCTCAATGAATGCTAATAAGAAAAGTACGTTGCTTTGGGAATACTTAACTTTAATCCATCCTTTTGGTATACATCGTTTATGGTGAATACAAGTAAGACTCTCTCCAGATATGGTTAACTGCGCCTTGCTAGGTCGTAGCTATGGACTTAGCTGAAGGCTATTCTAACTGTCTCTCGGCAAATGAGAGGAAGGCTTCGTACGTCTAGTCGCTAGCAATGTCGTCCGTACAACTGGGGCGAGTGCTAGTCCGTCTTTCTAGACCTGCCATGTGGTGGCGCTAGGTCTGCAAGTACTGACAGTGGCGACACGCGGGTCCGACATGTACTAATGGACCGCGGCCGATTTAAGCTACCACCTAGCAAGTGTGGTGTCTGGCGGTGACACCACAATGTATGTGTCTAAATAACTGTGTTTTTCTCTTTTCACGTATGGCCCAATACAAAGAGAAAGCGTGAAGCCTTTCACGATGAGAGCGCTGTCGAATATCTGGCCACAAGGTGTACTGCGTCGAAGGTTCTCGTCCCTAAGAGCAATAATCACACACCGTGTGTCCCAGTTCCTTTAGGAACGCTTCTGTGAAATTCCAAAGTGCAATGACATATCATGGCAAGTTGAGGCATTACGATCCGGGATGTTTCAAAACCAGCTGCTGCAGGCATCCCAGCAGCGGATGTAACAGTACGTGTCTGACGCTCCTGGGAAAATGAAAGCGTAGCGGTAAGGCAACATCACGTTTTCTGAACATTCCAGCGATTGCGGACGAGAATTCGTCCAATTCGACCGGAATACCGAGACGCAGGTTTTTGGTGGCTCCTCCATGTCGACGCCCACGCCACAAAGCGAAGATTGCGCACACGTTTTCAGCCATCAAACTGATCACAGTCCTAGATCCACCACATTCGCCAGATTTTGCCCCAAAAAACTTCTTATTGTTCCCCAAATTGAAGTTGTCACTGAAAGGACCCCGTTATGACACAGTTAAGGTCATCCAAGATTATAAAATGCAACTGCAAAAAGGAGTACAGTCGATGTTTCAAAATATTTTTTTAAACCATTTCAGTTGTCTTTTAATTCAGGGGAAGTCTATTTTGAATAAATACGGTGATTTTGTGAAAATAATCAGTGACTTTTATTTTTCATAGCCACTGTCGTAACGGATCCGGGATACACTGTGTATACCGTACATGTGTTATTTTTGTGACTCTTTTGTTGCAGTGCTTGTAATGGAAGTTATTGGTAATTTGGCCGGAATGAGTGCTGTTTCTTATCAGTTGGCTTGTTCATTCATATGTACAAAGCTTACAGCACTAAATAAATGTTTTGAAGCTGGAAACCTAATGCGTGTTTTGCATGTGCCCTGTGAGATCACTTTATTGTTCTGCATAAAGTAGATAGGCGCACACTTTGCTGAGGTGTCTTTGTAGATCTTGAAATGCTAACACTCAGCTCTAAAGGCACTATTTACGACACTCTATTGAAGATAACTGTTACGTAATCGATACTGTTGCTGATAGTTCAGTCATTTCCTATAGGTTACCATTTTATTGCTTTTTTGTTACAATGTAAGTTAATTTCGCGACTTGCGTCCCACTGGCTCATACTGTATATTAAAACGGACGGCGGTCGCTCTTGGCCCCAGAAGGCGATATATGCCCTGCGTTTACGGTCGCTCGATGCACGTCGCTGTACCAGAGCGGCGGACGCACCTGCGCGCGCTCACTAACCGGGTGGCTAGCTGAGAGGCACTTCGTGTTTATTGCGAATGAAGCAGCGCCACTGCAAACACTCGCTTCGGCTTTCACTCCGCTTTTAATCTCAAATGGATAACATCCGTCCAAACAATCTGGGCAAAAAGCGACCGTAGCCACCACTCCGAACAATCGTAATTATACGCGTAGCTTTTCAACAGCTTTCACAACGAATTTACAGTCGAAGACTGACGAGAGATAAGAGATACAGTTTTACGTGTGTTTTTGTTGTTAAAAATATTTTTGTTTCGTTTCGGTGGGACTTGCCTCGGTAGCGTACGAACCGGTAGTGAAACCGAGCGGCCGAATATGGAGAGGCTACGCACAGTGATTTTGGCGGGCGCAGGGCGTCTTTCAGCATGCGATTGCAATCGCTGGCGCGGGTGGCAGAATTTTTGTGAAAGAAATAAAAACCATTCAGTTCGCAGCAGCGGTGGCACAGGCTTCTGAATTACCCACCCTCTCTCTGCCATCACCCCCAACCCCTTGCCTCTTCCTCAGTCCATCCACTCGTATCCGAAGGCGCCACCGCGGCACCGCAGCCACCACGGGCGGCGGCTGCGTGGAAATGCATTAGGGTAATGGCTGGCCCAGTATTCCTAGTGGAACGCGATACAATGGCAGCACGGCGGGCCACCAGCCACGGACACCCGCGCCTACCGCTTATTTCATTAGTGGTGCCGACGACGGGAACTCTCCAGATCAAAATACGCCTGCGGGCTTTCCGCGCAGATGACACTCGCGCGCGTGTGCTTTGTGGGTATGACATCGCGAGACGATACGACCGGCTACCGAAAGTCACCATCGTTGTACCTGCTGGTGGCGTTACGCAGACAGGGAGGTCGTCAACACAGAATAGTTGCTACATACTCTCATTACTGCTGAAAGTGTGATGATACAGTCTGCTTGTAACAGTTACACATTTCACGTGAGTGGTGGAGGTGGACTTGTACTTTTTTGGCACTTCTCGTGAATGTCGCTTCCACACACCTTGCGTCTGTTATATGAGTGGTCAAAAAATGTTGCATACTGACTTACCGCCATTGTTGTTGTTGTTTTTGTGGTCTTCGGTCCAGAGACTGGTTTGATGCAGCTCTCCATGCTACACTATCCTGTGCAAGCTTCTTTATCTCCCAGTACCTACTGCATCCTCCATCCTTCTGAATCTGTTTAGTGTATTCATCTCTTGGTCTCCTTGTGCGATTGTTACCCTCCACGCTGCCCTCCAATACTAAACAGGTGATCCCTTGATGCCTCACAATATGCCCTACCAACCGATCCCTTCTTCTAGTCAAGTTGTTCCACATATTTCTCTTCTCTCCAATTCTATTCAATACCTCCTCATTAGTTATGTGATCTACCCATCTAATCTTCAGCATTCTTCTGTAGCACCATATTTCGGAAGTTTCTATTCTCTTCTTGTCCAAACTATTTATCGTCCATGTTTCACTTCCATACATGGCTACACTCCATTCAAATACTTTCAGAAACGACTTCCTGACACTTAAATCTATACTCGATGTTAACAAATTTCTCTTCTTCAGAAATGCTTTCCTTGCCATTGCCAGTCTACATTGTATATCCTCTCTACTTCGACCATCATCAGTTATTTTGCTCCCCAAATAGCAAAACTCCTTTACTACTTTAAGTGTCTCATTTCCTAAACTAATTCCCGCAGCATCACCCGATTTAATTCGACTACAGTCCATTATTTTCCTTTTGCTTTTCTTGATATTCATCTTATATCCTCCTTTCAAGACCATGCCCATTCCGTTCAGCTGCTCTCTCAGTTTCATTGCTGTCTCTGACAGAATTACAATGACATTGGCGAACCTCAAAGTTTCTATTTCTTCTCCGTGGATTTTTATTCCTACTCCATATTTTTCTTTAGTTTCTTTTACTGCTTGGTCAATATACAGATTGAATAACATCGGGGAGAGGCTACAACCCTGTCTCATTGCCGTTATAGACATAGTAAGAAAAAAATGATTTTATTTTGTTGGGTAACGTTTATAAAGCAAAAATAAAGAAACCAAACACGTTTCCACTCGATAAAGACATACAAACACACACACAGACACACACACACACACACACACACACACACACACACACACACACACATACACACACACCCCTACACAGTATTTCACAGCAAACATAGGAGTTTCTTCTCAATGTTGTAAGCTCCAAACTATGTGTTTTTGTGTGAAGTTTAGCATAACTTTGCTTCACACTCTATAAAATGTCTACGTATCACCATACCTATGTATCCACAAGCAGTTGTCGATCTTACACTCGTATGCTAACGTTTGATTAAAGAGAACGTAATTTGAACTGAACTGTAACTCGTCTAAATACAACTTGTCTTTATATTAAAAGCGCAAATGAAGTGAAACAATTATCTGGTCCTATCGAAGCCTCCACTTACCCCACGTCTTTAGAACATTGTTGCAGATTTTTCGAAAGCACAACATCAAATAGCATGCAGTCAGCAGCTAAGCTAGATTTGTATTCTGAATATAATTTCCAAACAGTTTTCAAATTGTTGCTTACCAAATGGTGCAGTGTGTTAATGCGTAATGTTAAACTTGCATATCAAATGGTGCAATGTGTTAATGCGTAAAGGTAAACCTTCTCTAACATGTGGGATAGGGAAACTAACTATTCATCATAAATTATACTCCAAAACAGCGATTTTAGATTTACGTATGCATTCAAAAAGGCGGAGTAAAACGTCATGGTATTATCACACATAACATTGGTCAGAACAATACTGGACTTAAAAAATTGAACAATGATTTGAAAGGGGTACAATGTTAATGTCTGTATAAACCAAACAGCTTAATCAGTTGACATCTTAATTCGTGGCTCAAGGAAGTGGCTTGGTATTTTTCTCAGCTCTGAGCAAGTTAATTAGCTGACAATAATCATTCCGACAAACTAGCTGCACAGTGCTGGAGTCTCACCTCAGACTTCTTCTCTTCAAATAAAATAACATCATTCAAAATTTATGTTGTTTTCGCTTTATAATACATGCATCATATTCTTACTCTGTTCTTCATCCAGCAGGTGCAACCACAAGTAAACACAGCAGTACTGAATATGTCCATCACCTACCACACTTCAGCTAAGTATGTGTCAGACTACGCAGAGGCAAAGAGTGTGCCACAATAAGACCAAAGATTGTTTAACAGTAACATAACTTGTTCTCTCTCTCTGATGTGCACATCCATAACCTACAAAAATCAAACTGACGTACTCATCTTACACATCGTCCAGCTTCCACAAGTAGAATCTTGTGCAAGAGTCTTTTCAGATAGGAATGGGACGAGGACAAAATTCTAAACATTAGGAGTAGGAGCATATAAAACATGTCACAGATACAAAGATAAAAATACCGTCACAAGAATATGAGTTAAAGAACTGTAAGTAAAATATATTTAAACATTTAAGAACATATAAACGATGTAATCAATAGAATTCATCACAGTTAGCCTATCGTGTTGCATGATAGCTATGAGAACGTTCTGAACAGGGATATTTTTATAATTTGTGTGCTACATTTTGTATTTTAGTAAGTAGCATTGGTGACCTACATTGCTTTTGTAGCATACGGGAAGTAGATTAGAGTGTCTGTATTACACAGAACACGGTCATGGCAGTAATAATTTGCACGATGGAAGTAGATAGAAGAATGTCCCTGTCACAAACGAAAAAACTTTCCCTAGCTCGTTGCAATTATGTCATGGTTGTTTTAAATTACGTGGAAGCAGACTCACTAAGATTAAGCACATTCTCAGCTGACAACACCACACATGCACATACAGTAAAATACGTAGTACTATCTCCTTGAAGCAGACTGTATAACCATTAATGATTCCAAAGATATCATGTAGTATCGGAGAGTTCCTTATAAAAGTCAGTTGCAGTTTCTCTCGGTAAACTATGCCAACGTTTGTCCGAGAATTATCAGTAGACATACTTCTTCTGCGCATGCAATTCTCAGTCATATGTGGTGAAAGCTCATCAGTTACAGTTTGTGAACTACCATAAACAGTTACGTATATTAGGACAGGAGTAAAAAGATTTTACATTGCTGTACATATGAACTCCACATGTAGTCTAATGGTAAGAACAGATGTCTATGTCTGGAAAGAAAGTAAGAGAAAATGGCATCGCGGTTTTACTATAATGAATTACAGAGACATCAGACAAGTAAATCATCTGAAAGAGTGTACAACAATACGCATGACAGGAAACAGTCAATATATGTGCACAGAACGGCCTACAGAAAAACATAAATCTATTCGAATAGATACATATACATAAAATCAGTAAAATACATAAAAATTTAGGAAGAAATGTAAAAAGAGACACATTAGGACAGTGATCACACCCAGGAAATCAACACATGGGGATAGTCGTTGCAACCATACACAGAGAGATAAGGGGGAGACAAATATGTAATTAGAAAAAAAAAACAATTATTAGGAAGTAAGGTGCTCATCAAAGAATGCTTTATCCAGTCACTCAAACGTCTGTCTATTATTATGCCTAATATAGTTAGTAAATAGCATCTAGTTACATTTCATCCTTTCTACTGTGCACCTCTTAATCATGTTACATATAATTTCACCAAACTTCCAACAAATACAACTGTTTACTTTATCCCTTTGCTTCTTTCTGTTATATATTTGATACATTCTTATAAATTCATATTATTTAGCTGCATTTCTCTAGTTTACCATTTGTCATCTTCGCCCTGCCTAACCATATTTCATTTGATATTTACCCTACCTAATCATTCCACCTCATTCATCTTTGTACCCATTTCTTTGTTCATATACATGTTGTACAAATTCTTTTCTTATCTTTTTCTCTGTGTTTCCTTCTTACACATCTTTCATGACTTCTTACACATCGTTCATGACTTATGAGAGCTCACTAAAATACCACACTTAACGTAAGTATTATACTAATAGCACTGCATCTTATAGTAACAACTTACATGTAGAACATGCATTGCGAAGAATCTCAATAAATAACGTAAGTGTAAGAGACAAATTCAACCTCAAAATTTCTTAAGCGGAAGCAAGACATATTACTATGTTGCATCATATATAAATTCAAAAAGACAGTCTGCAATGTCGCACATTTTAGTAGAAAAATGTGCATGAAAGAATCCGATCCTGTGCAATGGCAAAAAAAAAAAAAGCTGAAAGAAATCGTTATTAGTATCCCACACAATTCCTGCATGTGCTTTCCCTTACTGCCGTTTTTTCTTTCTTTCTTTTCCTCGTCCTAAGTATATTATTGTCTATCCATGTCATTTTCACTTCCAAAATTTTCTAAACACCTAGACTCATGTACAGTATTGTTATGACATCATTTCATACACGTATGCAAAGTTTATCTGTATGTTAAGTTTATCTGGTGTATGTAAAGTTTAGCAGTGCGTAAAGTTTATCTGTACGTTAAGTTTACCTTCTAAACAAAGAAAAGGCAGATTAGTTCTACGGAATTCAGTAGAAGTTAAAGTTGCGTGTTTTTAGCTGTATATAAATCATAAAAAGGTCAGTCATCAATATAAACAAGCAAATATACATTATCACAAAGTCAAGACATAAAAAGTTCACTCAGGTACTATATGCTAAATGAACGTGTCGCAATACAGAGTAGCAATCAGTGCTGCGACAAATCTTTGTTAAACATTTTTCGTGCACAAATGGAGACAAAACGGACACTTTTCGAATTACTGTAAAATTTGCATAACTGTTACATATTATGTCGTTCTGATAAAAAAGTGGCACTGTATGTTTAGTAAAAAGGTTGAATAATTTACATCAGATAATCATAAACTCCACATCAAAGAAATACCGGTGTTGTCTCATGTCATATAACCTTCATTCATTATTTTCAGTTATCCAGATCTTTTCAAAGACTTGTCTTTTACGCTTACTAACACGAAATGCATCCACATGGCATAATAATTGACAATAACAAGAAACTGTGTCCCTATGCCCTAACCATTACCAACTTACTCTTTCCCTACATTAATCATCGTAATCTTTTCCTGGTTCTATTACAGTGCACATAATAAATTTCTTGTGTACCTAACCAACATAAATCGCGTTATCCTTTTACAACATTGATCAGATTCGCTGTCTTCGTCTCAACATGCATTTCAAATAACAATTCCCTGCTATGTTCTCGTCCACTTATTTCCACAAAAACAACACTCCTTAGCTATAATTGTAAATATTTCACTTCAGTAAACATAATTTCACTACCTCACAGTAGATGGTGAAAACTTCTTATTAAAATACCTATTATTATTCTTTTCAGACAACGTAGTTACCATCTTATCAGCTAGTATAGCTCATCAGAAATGGTGAAAACGTTATTTGTCTTTGTATTATCATCACTGTGTATGTATTCTGAGAACATACACAGATTATCAGCAATGTGAGATAAACGACAGATTGTTGATAATCTGTGTATGTTCTCAGAATTGGTTTAAAAAGAATTTTCTTCGTCCATTTCATTAGGAATTATTTGTTCTCCTTTGGATTCTCGATGAAATTTCAAAGTTTGTTGCAGTTAGTTTAGCGTACGCGACGTAACAACAAATCGTTCGATTTGTTGCGCGATGAATGAAATCTGTTACGCAATAAAAGTCACCCAAGTATTGTTTAAAGTTTCCTGTTATTCGACGGGTGTTTCTCTGGCATGCTGTACAATAGCATTGTTTATCCCTAACTGTTGCTGTGTTCTGCAATGCAAGAAATATTTTGTGAATAGCTGACATATAGTTTTATCATCTGGCTACAACTTTAGTAGCTCGAGTTATTCTATATATGGTTTGATATGCGAAATATGAAGAGCGCTGTTCCTCTTGTGTGTACGAATCGTTTTAGTTGTCACGACACTGTCATGTACAATTCTACAAATATGACAAGGCCCCTTGTAGACAAGAAACAATTTGTGACTAATATGCTTGTTTTTACAAGATAAAGGATGAGAATTAACCAGAATTTTCTGCCCAACCTGAGGCTTTTTGATGTTTACTTGTCCGAGCTGCGATTTATTTCTTCTTTCTGCAGCCGTCTTGATGTTGTTTAACACTGCGTCTACTACTTCGTTATGACGTAATTTTTTCAAGTTGGAAATGGTATTAAATCACTGATACTATCAGGTGATAGTTGATTTTTTATCTCAAATAACGAAGATAATTACGTAGAGTAGTTTGTAAGGCACTCACTATGTGTTTCTGTATGAAATTTAGTCCAACATTACCTCCCACTTTAGAAAAAAAAGAAGTCTTACCAAAACTATGTACCCACGAAGTGATATCCATCTTAAACTCGTAAGTTAACCTTTGACTAAAGAGGACCTAATTTGAACTGAACTGTAACTTGTATAATACAACTTGCCTTTATATTAAATGCGCAACTGAAGTAAAACGATTATCTAGCCCTAATTAAAATTTCCACTTACCTCGCCTCTTGGTAATATTTTTGCAGATTTCTCGAAAGCACAAGGGCAAAGAGCAAGCAGGCAGCAGCTAAACTAGATTTCTATTTCAAATAAAATTTCCAAACAATATTCAAACTGTTGCATATAATATGGTGCAATGTGTAATGATAAACCTTCTTTAAACTGTGGGATAGCGAGAGTAACTAGTCCTATGAAATCTTAATCCAAGACAACGATTTTAGAGTGAAGTATGTATTCAAAAAGACATAGTAACACATCGCGTGATCTTCACACATAAAATTCGCCTGAACATTATTGCGCTTAGGAAAGTGAACAATGATTTGAAAAGGGTATAATGTTGCTAGAGAATTTCTATAAAAACCAAATAGCTTAATCAATCGATATCTTAATGTATGACTCATCGAAATGGGGTATCGTTCTCCCAGCTCTGAGCAAGTTAATTAACTGACAATAATCATCCCGACAAACTAGTTGCGCAGTCTTACCTCAAATTCTTCTCTTCAATAATAATCACATTATTCAAAATTTATATTTGTTTTGCATTCCAATATATGAATCATAGTTATCTTCGTTGTTTACAATAAATCTATCTTTACCTAACAGATACAATCCCAAGTAAACACAGCACTACTGAATACACCCATCACATACTGTACTTCAAATAAGAATGTATTAGAAAGCGCAGAGGCAGTGGCTGTGCCGCAACAGCACCGAAGATTGTTTAATAGTAACGTAACTTTCTCTCTCTCTCTCTCTGTGCCGCAACAGCACCGAAGATTGTTTAATAGTAACGTAACTTTCTCTCTCTCTCTCTCTCTCTCTCTCTCTCTCTGATGTGCACATCGATAGCAGGAATCAAAATGGCATGCCCACCTCACACTGTCATCTTACGTAACATATTCTTTACGTACCAATTAGCCCTCCTCGTAACCCAAGGCACTTTTGAATGTTGTTAGGCATACTCCTTACCATATTGTCCAAATAAGCCTGTGGGAAATTGCCCCATTCCTCCACGACGGCGTGTTTGATGCCCTTTAAGGTTCAAATGGCTCTGAGCACTATGGGACTTAACATCTGAGGTCATCAGTCCCCTAGAACTTAGAACTACTTAAACCTAACTAACCTAAGGACATCACACACATCCATGCCAGAGGCAGGATTCGAACCTGCAACTGTAGCGGTCACGCGGTTTCAGACTGAAGCGCCTAGAACCGCTCGGCCACACTGGCCGGCGCCCTTTAAGGGCTCTGGTTGGGCTGGACGACTGCCATCAGCTCGTTTTAGCATGCCCCATGCATTTTCAGTGCAACTGATATCTAGAGAAAACGGGAACCACTCCATCCGACTGTTTGCATGTTCTACTAGGACATGAGATTGTTACGATGGGAGAGTGCATCCATCATCTTGAATCCCACTGCGTTATGTTCACTAAACAAACCACAGTGCGTGCAAGGATGTCGTGTCGATACTTCACCTCAGTCATTCATCCTTATATTGGCACAAGTAGAGTCCTGCCGCCATACATGATTCCACCCCAAAATATGACTGAACCGCCTAGATATTGGCGGCTGTGTCCCACTGTTGCCTAGTTCACAATCAGTAGGTTCGTGCCCATGTGACAGGAGCCCCTCTCCGAAGCTAATTAAGGGGAGGAGCATTGAGAAGTCTTCTGACACGTACTCCCTGCTCATGGAACCTTTTTATTATCGTTCGTGTTGACACTTGCACTATTGTAGGTGTTTGGAACTGCCGCTGTAGACGTACGGAATTGTGTTGAGGGGACTTACTAGCTGTAATACGCAGATATCGATCCTGCACACCTGTTGTTTTCCTTGCGCGACCACTTTTGTGACGATCCTCAACTGATTCAGTCGCTAGGAACTTGTTCCAGATTCTGGAAGGATCACTTTGACTCACAGTGACATTCACTGCGGTGTCCACCTGTCTCATTTCCTGCCACATTACAGAGACTATACGGAACCTCTAACAGTACGTCAATATTGCCAACCATCCTGAAGGATCAGAACACTAGCAATGACACACAGTGAAAGTACTCCGACGTTTACAGGTGACACGGTTGGCATAGACTGCATATACTGCCCCTCATGGTAGAAACATGGACTGTTTCAGCAAAAATTACACTACAAGCAAACGAATGTAGTGATATCATAGCATATTTTTTGATCATAATGTTCATAGTTAATGCTTCGTCAATAGTCAATATTTAATTTAACCACTGTAATTGCATATTTTATGTAGATGACACGCGGTGGTGGTTGCATTGAAATAACTCTCATTGACTATAAAGTGGATCGCTGCGCATTGCCGCCTTGGCTGTTGACAACTTGCACTGACACAGCTTTTAGGGATGCAGTGATACTTTTTATTTATTGCAAGAACTATACGTGTGGAATGGGCGCCACTAATAATCAAAAGGTTTAAATAACAATACTTAAAGTAATATGGTAACAAACACTCCCGTACTACGCACGTCGTTGTTCACCGTACGTCACCGTCATCAGAATGACGCCACCACTTCGTGTGAAGCCGTTTTGAACTCTCTTCTCTCACATACTAGCCAGTCACATGCCAGAAAGGGTGACGCTTCCTTAGAAATTCATGCTCTGAACAGCCAATAGGAAACGAGAAATTTAATTTTTCAGCCATTTCACACAATGGGAAACGAGAAATTTAATTTTTCAGCCGATTTACACGACCGATGGTACATCCAGCGCGTGATCACGACATAGAATGAGTCGCCAAGTTTAGTTTGTTCCATTTTACACAATACCCCATTATTTGGCTGGAATTACTGTCTGTTACTAAAACGACCCGATATTTGAGATTTGGCAGAGCTTAGCATTGGCCCGATTAGCCAATGACATTACATAATCTCCGATCTAAAAGACGTCACTTGAGCTATACCTATATTTTCCATTTTGGCATAAGAGTTGAGCTCTCATCATTAGATTCTCAAATGCATAACATGATGGATATAAACTATATGATCAAAAGTATCCGGAGACCTGGCTGAAAATGACTTACAAGTTCTTGGCGCCCTCCATCGGTAATGCTGCGACTCAACGTAGTGTTGGCCCACCCTCGGCCTTGATGACAGCTTCTACTCTCGAAGGCATACGTTCAAACAGGTGCTGGAAGGTTGCTTGGGAAATGGTAGCCCATTCTTCACGGAGTGCTACACTGAGGAGAGGTATCGATGTCAGTCGGTAAGGCCTGGCACGAAATCGGAGTTCCAAAACATCCCAAAGGTGTTCTATAGGATTCAGGTCAGGGCTCTGTGCAGGGCAGACCATTACAGCGATGTTATTGTCGTGTAACCACTCTGCACAGGCCGTGCAATATGAACAGGTGCTTGATCGGTTTGAAAGATGTAATCGCCATCCCAGAATTGCTCTTCAAGACTGGGAAGCAAGAAGGTTCTTAAAACATCAGTGCAGGTCTGTGCTGTGATAGTGTCACAATAAGGAATGCAAGCCCCTTCCATAATACCACCACCTCCGAATTTTGCTGATGATACTACACACGCTAGCAGATGACGTTTGCCGGGCATTCGCCATACCCACACTGTGCCATCGGATCGCCACATTGTGTACCGTGATTCGTCACTCCACACAACTTTTTCCACTATTCAATCGTCCAATGTTCACGCTCCTTATACCAAGCAAGGCGACGTTTGGTATTTAGCGGCTTGATGTGTAGCTTATGTGCAGCCGCTCGACAATGATATCCAAGTTTTCTCACCTCCCGCCTAACTGTCATAGCACTTGCAGTGGATCCTGTGTGATGGTCTGGATAAATGTCTGCCTATTACACATTACGCCCCACTTCATCCGTCAACGGCCTCTCTCAGTCAACAGACGAGGTCAGCCTGTACGCTTTTGTGTTGTACGTGTCCCTTCATGTTTCCAATTCACTATCACATCGGAAACAGCGGACCTAGGGATGTTTAGGAGTGTGGAAATCTCGCTTACAGACGTAGGACACAAGTGACACCCAATCACCTGAGCACGTTCGAAGTCCGTGAGTTCCGCAGAGCGCCCCATTCTGCTCTCTCACGATGCCTAATGACTACTGAGGTAGCTGATATGGACTACCTGGCATCAGGTGGCAGCACAATGCACCTAATATGAAAAAATACGTTTTTGGGGGTGTCCGGATACTTTGACCACACAGTTTACTTTGTAAGCACCCCTACTATGAGAATATAGGGAAATACCTCTACTGCAGCTGCTAATATTTTAGTGTCTATTCCCTGTTTCGTCCATCTCTGTGGATGGGTGTGTAATCATTGTGGCTGCCACCCATGAAGAATATCCGGCTTCGATTCCCAGTACTTCCAGAGATTTCTGTTTGGCGAGAAGACTGGAAAGAGGCCAACTGAACATCGTGGTACCAGTTGAGAAGCTACCTGTATAAAGAGCAGCGGCACCAATGTCTGTAAAGCCGACAACGGCCCGGGCAGCGGTGCGATCATCCTGCGGCAGCCTAATGCCGCCATTGGCTCGTCGGTCAGTCGGTCCTGATCGGCCGGTCTTCATCCAGAACGGTGGCGTTCTGTTTTTCTTTACCTGTTTCACTTCCTCTCGGCACTGCCCAAGAAGGTGAAAGGAAACTTCATTTAACGAAGCTTCAGTGCGGGGCGTTCCAACGTGGCATTTTTGTTCACAAATGGTGAAACGTTCGAACACAGTACAAAAGTTTGACGCAAAAGACTACGCCAATTACTGTAACACAGTTCTGGTAAATCAGCTCAACCCTGAAAGTTATTCTTTCGCTGGACTGCACCGTCCACACGCCACTCACGTACAAAAATTGGGATCGCTGTCACAGTCAAACAGAAATCCACTATTCGCTTTCTAGTGAAAATGATCAAGTTCTTCCGGTTATGATAACCACTCAATTTGTTTCTGTATATCGAAAGAACACGTTTACGGTCAGCTAAAATCTGAAGTATGGTAATTCTTACGATAAAGCTCATTTTTGAGAACCATGGCTCGATCAGGTTGGTGGTAGATGTATACGAATTTAAGCTATTTCACACGTGAATTGTCTTACACTGTGCTCTGAAATGGATCGTTTGCACTATTATGTGGAATATCCATACCTGGTCTCCATGAATTACCACGGCTCTACAAAGCATATCTCGTGCGAAACCCAGCCTGTTCTTTGTTCACAAGATATTCTGAGAACAATGAATGAAGGGCAACAAGCTGATTCCATATTTCTAGATATCCGAAATTCATTCGACACGGTGCCCTATTGCAGACTTTTAACGAAGGTACTGGTGAGCTCCAGAGTCCAAGACATGTGACTGGCTCGAAGACTTCTTAAGTAGTACAACACAGTAGGTTGTCCTCGACGGTGAGTGTTAATCGGAAACCGGCGTTACATCAGGAGTGCCGCACTGTGTGATAGGACCTTTGCTTTTTTCTATATACATAAATGATCTGGCAGACAGGGTAGGCAGCAATGGTTGTTGGTTCATAATGCTGTGGTGTACAGGAAAGTGTCGAATATAAGTCACTGTAGGCTGATACAAGATGACCTAGATAAAATTTCTAATTGATGACTCTTAATGTAGAAAAACGTAACTCAATGCCGATAAGTACTAATAGAGAAAAAACCTTGCATGTTCAGATGCAACATCAGTAGTGTCCTGCTTGACGCAGTCACGTCGCTTAAATATCTGGGTGCAACGTTGCAAAGCCGTATGAAATTGAACAAGAAGCGACGATTGTTGTAGGAAAGGCGATTGGTCGACTTCGGTATATTGCGAGAATTTTACGAAAGTGTGGTTCGTCGGTAAAGGAGACCGCATATAGGAGGCTAGTGCGAAATTTATTTGAGTAGTGCTCGAATGTTCGGGATCTGCACCAGGTCCGATTGAAAGAAGACATCGAAGCAATTCAGAGGCGATCTGCTTGATTCGTTACCGGTAGGTTTGATTAGCATACAAGTGTTACCAACACGCTTCGGAAGCGCAAGTGGGAATATTTCGAAGGAAGAAGACACTCATTTCTAAGAACGCTTCTGAGAAAGTTCAAAGAACCGTTGACTGCAGAACGATCCTGCTGCCGGTAACATACATTTCGCGTAGGGACCACGGAGATACGATACGACCAATTAGGACTCATACGGAGGAATATAGACGGTCATTTTTCCCTCGCCCTGTCTGCGAGTGGAACACGAAGGGAAACGACTAGTTGTGGTACAGGGCAACCTCCGCCAAGCACTGTACGGTGGCTTGCGGAATATATGTGTAGGTGTAGATGTATATGAAAAAAGTATCCGGACTCACTGTGTAATGTGGAGCTCACCGCTAGATGTCTCGAGAGGAGTATCCACCAGTATAAAAGAAGGTGAGTAGAAAACCATTAACATTAGAATGCGTCGGTCAGGATAGCCCAGCAGCTTCGAACGTGTACTAGCCGTTTGATATCTCCTAAGTAAGAACGTCAAGCACATTTCAGTGCTTGTAAAGCTCCTCAGATCGAGTGTTGATGATGTGACTGTCGGGTAAATGTGAAGGGACATCCCCAGGTAAAGCAAGATCGGGCAGACGTCATTTACTGACCGAGCATTGCAGCGAGTGGATGTAAAAAATCACATGACAACAGCGGAAAGAATGACTGGTGAGCTCTAGAACGTTACCAGCAGTCCAATTACAATAATGACTGTACATGGGGAGTTCAAATGAATGGGGTACAGTGATCGAACAAGTGCAGACAAGCGACACACATTTGTAGTCGATGTTAGCGACGCATGAATTGATGCAAACAGCGACGCCAAAGGGCAGTTGAAGACTGGAAACGTGTGATTTAGAAAGAGTAATCATATTACACCCCATGGTTAACCGATGTAAAGCTTTGGCTTTGACCAGTGGCTGCAGAACATTACCTGCCATCATGTGCAGTTCCAGCAGTGAAGTACAGGTGAGGTGGTGTTACTGTATGGGAGTATTTTTCGCGTTTACGGTGTATCCCTCTCAGTGAGCTTAAGAAAATGGTAAATGCGGAGGTATATGAGCATATTTTACAGCACTGCGTCTGCGTAGAGTAGAAAAATAGTTCGGATTCACTGAATGTTGTATCAGCACGACGGTGTATTCTGTCATACACCAGCAGCTGTCAGGCAGAGTTTTGCTGACAATAGTATTCCTGAAATAGATGGGCCTACCCTGAGACTCTACCTGAACCGAATTGAACACCTTTGGAATGCGTTAGAACGTTGCGTGGACTTCGCTTCCATCCCAGAATCCAAAATCACCACCTTCTCCAGTTCCGGCTGTTTACGTAGAATGGGCTGCCTTTCCTCCACAGATAATCAGACACCTCAAGGAATGAGTCTCCAGCATAGTTCAAGCTGTCGTAAATTCGGAGGATGGATGCACCGCATATTAATTTCCGAATACTTACAATACTATCACAAATTCAGATTTGGTCATCGATTGCAAATCTGGACTCGGATGGAAAGTATTTCGTAAATTATCGATGCTTCCTTATCGCTGTTTAATTAATTAATTTGATGGAGCTGTTTACCTATGTCGTCATATTTCCAGCTTGTATATCGACTGTGACACTTTAGTTGGTCCAGAATACGTCTTTACGAAAGTTTCGAAAGTAAAGTTGAGTAGCGCTGTCATTTTACACTTGGAGGAATTAATCCCTGCATGTTGTTACCCACAAAACATATTACGTCACTACAAATAAGAGGCGGATGACGGTAATGCTGAGAATAATTTTTAAATGGGAGAGTAAAAAGGGAAAGTTGAATCACACGAAGATGACTAATAAAAGAAATACAATAAATAAGATCGATATGGAAAGAGAGATATAATTTCGAGTAATTTTATGCAGTAGCCGAAAGTGTCGGATTACTTTCATTACACTACAAAGGGACTTCCTTCTGCAGCACGCTATTGCGAAAACGTCAAGAGTTCGCAATATGTTATTTACAGAAAGAGTGATGAATTCAACAGAGCTATAGGGAATGCTGTAATGGTGATCGCTGGTGACGCCGCTTTATTTCAACAAACCATACAACATTTAATACGAGAGCTGTAACGAAAGTAATACAAAATTTCATCACAGCCTCTCTGTAAACTCAAGTAGGTCGTTGAAACTGCAAAAATATTTGACGCGCGCTTCCTCAATACGAACTTGGTTTCTCTTAAAACTGATGCTGTTACACTATTGTTGAGATCATTTCTCGAAAGATCGTTGAATAAATCATCCATGAATTGTCAAATCCATTTCTTCACAACCACTTTCACAACTATTCCATACAATTGTTGTCCTCGACGATTCTCTTTCCTTGGATGGAGTAGCCAGATAATGGCTCAACATAGAGACCTATGACCAACTTAATGTTCCCAATACCATATTCGTTTCCGACTATGTGTGCTGTAATTTCTTCATAAGCTATATTTCATTGTACTGGGCAAGTAACAGTTCGTAGGCACCACATCTGGACTGTGTGGTGCATGCATACAGTAGACCTACCAAATTCCAGATCAGATGATTTCTCTCCAAACGTGTGTGAGATCTCTCTTTGTGATGGTCCATTTCTATCACATTCTCGGACAGTATGTTCCTCCTACACTGCTCTTCATTCAACTGAACAGGTGCAAATATGAGGGTGGTTGTTCTGCGCTCTATAGCAGATGGGGGCGAGAGACAAAACCAGTTTTCCGGTCACCTGCTTTGAATCAATAAGATTATATGCCGTCTTGCATTATTATTATGAATTTGGATCGCATTCACGTTGTTGTTGGTATTTTTCTACTACAGTGTCCTTAATTGAACTGAACAGGTGAATTTTGGAGGTGGTTTGGTGGGGATACACTGGACTAGCTTTTATGATCATCTTCATTGTCTTCAGAAAGCTTCTATCCATACATACTGATGTGGGTGAATTAGGATCGCTTCCATAATACTTGGTAGCACTGTAACATTTAACTGCCAGGTGTTGAGTACCAGAGGTCTACGGCCACACCTGCATGTGAGACTCTCCGAGAAGCATTTGCTCTGAAAGGATTGCCTTGTGCAAATACTGTCTGTCAACAAGAGGGACGCTACCGATTACCAAATCCCATGGAACACTTGTTCAAAGCACAGATATTTCCTTTACAAACGACCACGTGTATTGTATGTTTTCTTGACATTTCAGGAATGTAGAAAAACACTTGAAGTAATTCGTAATGGTGTACAGTAAGCTGGAGAGTGAGCAGATAACACTGCGATGTCAGCATAGAAACGATACAGGAATTCGCTTGTTAAAAGCCAGCCACTACAAGAAAGAAAAGTTTGTCCTCTAGTGTGAAGACGAGATGAGATTGCAAACTGAGCCCGTGAATGACACAGACGATACGATGGGAAATGCAGTGCCCTGGAGGCGTGGTCAGGCGACCATTAACATTAACAAAACTGCCAATCAGGTATAGCCGCGATGTCAGCCATTGGGTGATCAGGCAGAGATAGCGACAGGAGAGAGAATCCATGCAATCAGATGGGCAGTGAGCAGCTGATAAGTGAGAGCAAGACTGAGAGGTGTCTGAGAAGAACAGAATTTTTGTGCCCATTTGCAAAAGGCACTCCAAATTTGCGTTCTCGTTTCTCTGACATGAGTCAGATTCCTGCATTCATTCTGTTGCCTATCGTCAGATTATGACATACACATCTTCCATTCCATGTCACGTTGTCTCTTTCGTGGACTGATGACTAAGTATTCGTTAGTTGAACTGCATTTTGTAATTTGAGTGCAGCTTCCAAATATTATGCAGACACTGATTCCGCAAGATAATCACTGCAGACAATAATCGCCGAACTCCAACGCAGTAATATCGCATTGGCCACGCACCCACGCTACACTCGAGCGTTTTAATTACGGTGGTTACCTGATGCTGGAGGAATGCTGATTCAAATAACCTATGGCGTCGTCTTGAAGCCGTAGAACAGCCAAGATGAAAACTGCCTGCTATCAGCCCACAATCACGCTCATGACGAGAGGTGATCGATAAGTTGCACCATCATTGCTTCAGTCGCACCTGTCCTCATGCAAAACTGACTCCATCGAGTGGTGAGACGAAATCATCCCCTCCTGCCGCTACTTGACCAGTTACTTGGTCTTGTATATGTCCAGTCAGATGAGTACACATTTGTATTGTAGATCCAGTAATAAATGTAAATTTTACGATGTATTACTCCTCACTGCGACCTGATCTGCATATGGACATTGTATGTGAAATTTGTTGAAATTTGACATTTTCTGTTTTCTACTCCATAATGTACTATGGACTTTCTTAAAAATTTCGGTACAGAATACATTAAAATCAGACAATTGTGAGAACTTCAAATAATATTTTGAATGTTTACGTGTGACTGTCAAATTTTGCGGCTATGCATATACTGCCACAGTTGAGCAGTCATGTCTTGGGAACTATACGGTCTAGAAGCCTGTGAACTGCTTTGTCTTGTGCTTACTGCTGCGTCTCAGAAGTGGGCATTACTAATAAACAAATCAGCCCTTTGTTTCTGATACTAGTTTTCGTTCAAAGTAGTTTGATTGTCGGCTATATTTGTAGTAAGCTAAGTTCTATTGCATTTTATACGTAAATAAAATTATGGGAAGGACATTGGAGACAACTGTGACAATTTAGAGAAGACGAAAAGAGCTGTGTGGAGCACTTTCAAAAATGGTTCAAATGGCTCTGAGCACTAAGGCACTTAACATCACACACATCCATGAACGAGGCAGGATTCGAAACTGCAACCGTAACGGTCGCGCGGTTCCAGACTGAAGGGCTTAGAACCGCTCGGCCACTGCAGCCGGCGGAGCACTTTCTTTCATCGAATATCAACCGATGAAAAGCCATGTCATGCTTTGTGCCTACCTCTGCCAAACAGTTGATGTAAATATAGGCAAGCTGAATTTTCTGGCACCCTGCATGAATTTACACATAAACATTCTCTTCCTTTGGTAGTAATGGAAGCAATCAAACCTATTTACAGCCGCGCGGAGTGGCCGCGCGTTTAGAGCCGCCATGTCACGGATTGCGCTGCCCCTCCCGCCGAAGGTTCAAGTCCGCCCTCGGGTATGGGTGTGTGTGTTGTTCCTAGCATAACTTAGTTTAAGTAGTGTGTAAGTCTAGGGACTGATGACCTCAGCAGTTTTGTCCCTTAGGAATTCACACATATTTCAACATCTTGAAACCTATTTACAGAGACTTGGCAAATCCTGAGCTTCTAAAGAAGTGTTTACATGGGAAGACCCAGAATGTGAATAAGTCCTTCAGTAATGTTGTGTGGCGCTTTGTGCCTAAAAATGTATTTGTTGACCTTATGACTCTAAAGTTAGCATTTTCTGATGCTATAATAACTTTTAATGGTGCGAACTATGAAAGACTTAAGGTTCTGGTGAAGTTAGGGGTAAGATTTGGACAGAACACAGCTACAGGACTGCGGGAACTCGATGAGTTTCGTGTACGTGAAGCAGAGTTAGCTGCTAAGCAAATGGCAAAAGAAGCAAGAAAGAAAAGCAGGAGGTAGGCACTGGGCTGTTGTGACTCTGAAGAAGATACAGACTATGGGCCAGAGCAATTCTAGTGCAGAAAAGACGAAGAAATGTAAGTCTGTATAAGAATTTGTAATAAAAAAAATGTTTTAAACCTCAATTTCTCCTAACTACATTCTTTGCAGTAAATTACCCGTTTTCTACAAAAGTAGTGATGGAAGAGATATGAAATTTTCACAGACTGCCAAATGTGAGACTCAACACATATGGAACTAGATTAATTAAAATATCCTGATGTTTTGTTTTTATTTACAAAATCCGTCGAAAAATTGATGTCTGAAAAAAAAGATAGCATGCCCCACAATACGATTATAGTAATAATTATAGTTCAGTGTATCTAGAAAGGTGCATTCAATAATTATGGAAAATTGTAAGTTGGTGCCTTAAAAAGTTTCCAAGATAATGGGTCACAAAATTCGATAATTTAACATTGGCGGCATAGGACATACAATGTCCCCTTAATTTCACAAGCAAATTTGAAATCGGTACTATTTGGCGCACAGTCGGGATAATGTTATTAGCAGATCAAATATGAATTGACAACATTTTTGGTGCACAAAGAGCCACTCGCACGACGTCATTTTTAGATCAAATTCCTTAACGAAATTTGCTTTCACTACAGTTATTGTGCCCAACAACAAGACATGGGTGCTCAAAGTTTTATACTAAGAGGATGACCTACACCTTAATTGAAAACCCACTGGCTGCATCGAAGGTGCCACCAATTTTGAATACACAGTTACTTTGAGAAACGGTCTCTAAAGTACCGGCAGATGAAGGAAAAAAGTATGTGAGGGAAATAAACGCACTAATAATATATTAACGATAACGTAGAGGAACTCTCAAATACTAGTGTTAGGTACAGGCAACAGATGATGTTCATATTCTGAAACTAAGGAAAGAATTTTGAGTGTTGGCACCGAATAAAACCCTTCTGTAAAAGATATTAAGCGTTATTTAGAAACCTTATGAGTAATCAAAACATTTCGTTTGCTTGCTCGAATATTGTTGGTTACAGCTGGTGCAAATTCACTGAGTACTGAACGTCAATTGCCTGGTGAGATTCAAAAATTGAGTAACCATTTATAGCTTCAGATTCAAGCACTGCTTTGTTCTTTATTGAATGATTCCTATAAAGTTCTTTTTTCTTTATGCTGTTACAAGCAAAGCCCACTTACCCCACGTATGTACTCCAGTAAACATATCTTTTAATTTGTTACTCATAGTTTTACAATGATTTTTATTTTATTTAAATCTTTTTGACATAACATGTACCCTTTCTTGTTCCTATGGCTGTAGCGTAAAGGGATACGATACTTAATGCTAATGCGCAAACTGCATATGGCTAAGACTAGAAATTATGGTGTGTGATTCAGTTTATTAATGTTTTTGAATTTTCTTAATGTACACTGAATAGATAATAGCATAAATATACCATGTTCTTTGAACAACAACGCAGATTCCAAAAAGCCTAATAAAGACGTATTAGATGTTGCCCAAAGAAACAAAAAACTTTCCCAAAGTATGTATCTTACACGTCAATGAGGAAAACAAGAACGAACGTAATACATAGCTGAATGAAACGAAACAAAATAACTACCCATGTTTGTTAACCTAGATACTGAAGCAAGATAATAGATTAATAAAGATGGACCACGACAAAGAAGAGGCAACCAAGATAATTAATGTAATAGATTAAAATCTATTGAAAACTGATAATAGGAACACTTTTGATGCTACAGCTAAGGACCCCTTTGTGTTATCTTACATTATTCTTGAAATAATACTGCGTTTCTCCTTTATGCTCCTCCTCTGTTGAATGTAGATAATAATGAATCGTAATTCTATTCAAGAACATCGACAGCAATTAAAGATATTGGTACCGCGAATGCTTATGTATGGTACGCTATCGAGATCTTAAACCTGCACCGAGGATGTATGCAAATAAGTCCCTCTAAAGAGCTCATTAATCTCGAAAACTGCAATACATCATTTTAAGTGACATTTACAAATTATGTAGACTCTGCTCTTAATAAAACGTTTCTTAAAGTTGGTTTATTATTAATGAGCTGTCAGAGCGTGGATAATATAATAAAATTATCCTGCCGCCGTCTTCCAAACCGACGTTTCTTTGGCTACGTGTTGAACTTCATCTAGAATGTTAATAAAATGTTCTGAGTGGCTGTGCCATAAGCGGATAAGGATCTATTTCTCCAGTTTTATGAGGTGGTGTCTGACTGTGACCGTTGAAATTGAGTTACAAGTGAGTATGGTAGTAGTCATTCATGTTTGTACATAGACAAGTTGATGAATTGATTGATTTGCGCGGGGACACAAAACAATAGTGATCTTAGCCCAATGCTGACCGCACCGAAGCTGAGTATATTTTGCACTTTCTGTCCCTGTGTTTTTACTTAAGTCCACCGGTATCCTTAAAGAATGATAACATACCTTTTACTAGTTCTTTATTAGATACAACATTTTCACGAACAAATGGTCCGAATATTCTGTGTCGTTTGACCACCAACGCTTCGTACTGGAAGCGTAAATGTAGCGCAACTTCATGCCCGCACCACATAGTCTGCACAAGGTGCTTCTTTCTCTAAACGCATTGTATGTATTTCTTGAAGTTCTCGTGACCAGTCATTAGTTTTACCATGAGCTAAATCTGTCTCCTATTCAAGCCCAGAATTACAGAATTCCTCTTGAACTATTGCTTAGACATCATTAGCTTGCCTTTTTTTTTTCTCGATCATACTCGAATATTCGACGTGCTGCCTCCCTATCCATTTACGTAGTTTTGACTGTACCATCGCCTACGATTAGGAGAGATTCTCGTCCAACCAGTATAGTCGTCACCTGTTCTGGCCAGACTGTCGGCTTGTTCATTGCTACTAACTCCAGGGTGAACAGGGAATCACAGCAGGTTTACACCGTTGCTTTCCTTTAGCCTCACAAGAGCTGCATGGCAATCTGCAGCAATCTTTGATTTCGTTGGTGAGTCCGATACAGATATAAGAGTTTCTTGGCTGTCGAAATGATGTAGGACGTACACAGAATCTGCTCTGCGCACGAGCTGATAGCAGATATTTCTGCGGGAATACTGTGGCAAGCTTCCTTGAGTGATTTTTGCCTCTAGTCTAGACTGTGTGCCGTACACCCCGGCCCGAGCATCTACACCGGTTTCCAACAAGTCAGGAAATAAGACTACGTATTGTGAACAGTACGTGGTTCGTTCGTCCACGGCTCCTATTTCCAATTTCTGTCTTGAAATTTTTATTAATGCAGCAGAATGTTGGGTACGGATCTTTCGACGAAAGAACGGTTGTATGTGATTGTTAAATATGGAGCTATTTCATCAGCGTGCTCTGAAAGGACCTAACTGGTATACAGTCTGGCCCAGAAGACTTGCTTTTATTAAGTGATTTAAGTTACTTTACTACTTCGAGGAAAAGTACTTCTACGTTACTCATGTTGGTAGCTGTTCTTGATTCGACTTCTGGAATATTACTTCGCTTCTTTTGTGACGGCATTTCGGAAAATTGTATTTAGTAACTCTGCTTTGGCAGCACTGTCTTCGATATTGCTATCGCCCAGAGAAGACATTGATTGTGTATTGCCGCTAACATTTTTCATGGAATTTCTTTGGATTTTCTGCCAGGACTCGAGACAAAGTATCATTGAGAAAACTATTAAAAGCATCTCGCATTTCGGTCCGCACTAAATTTTCAGCTTCTGTAAAAAGTCGCCAGTCTTCGAGATTTAGCGTGTTTGAAGTTGACATGTTTATTTCGTTGTCTCTGCAACAGTGTTCTGACCAGTTTTTTGTACCAAGGAGGATCAGCTCCGTCGTTTCTTAATTTATTTGGTACAAATCTCTCAATTCCTGCCGACACTCTACCTTCGATTCAAAACCACATCTCGTCCACACTTATATTGTTAATTTGCAGGAAGTGAAGATTGTCTATCAGGGAGGCGTCTAGTGAATTTTTATCTGCTTTTCCGAATATGTTTATTTTTCGTTAATTTTTTAGGATTTCGGAGTTTCTCTATGACAACCCTGTGATCACTAATCCCTGTATTCGTTTTGATGCTCGTTATTAACTTAGAGTTATTTGTTGCTGAGAGGTCAAGCGTGTTTTCACAACCGTTTACTGTTCGCGTGGGCTCATGAACTAACTGCTCGAAATAATTTTCAGAGAAAGCGTTTAGCACAATTTCGGATGATATTTAATGAGTACCTGCTGTATGAGCCGTGCGCGGCTCGTGTTCGTGCCGTTATTGCTTGACGTCTTGGCGGTACTCCCGTCTCGTTTCTTATTTGACTCACTAAGTTGCTGGCTTGCCTGCCCTTGAGTGGCAGCAGCAGCGCTTATAGATAACAGCACTGTAGTACTATCTTTGGAGCGTCCGCTAGTATTTCCAGGTCGTCGTGTGTCAGGAGCTCAGTGGGGACACAGCAGCAGCGAAGTCCAGCCAGCCTTGATTCGCCCGACTGTTGCCAGCACACATGGCTTCAGTGGGGACGACCTTGATTGGTCGTTCGGTCGGTCACCTCAATGGAGGACGTATATTTGGTCACCGACCGCTTCCAGGTTCCCTGTGTGTGTCGATTTCTGATTCCTCCTAGTTGTTCCACAGTGACTGGTTATAGTATTGTTCGAGTTGTTTGTGGACGTGTTTTGCGGAACCGTGTGTAGCTTGTGTGATTGACTGAGTAGTTATTTTAATGCTGTCTGCGTGCTGCATTGAGTCAGTCGGTTGGGACGGAGCAGTGAGGAAGTCTCCACAGCACGGGGCCAGGGCGGGACTGCTGGCGGTGTGCACGCGCTGTTGGATCGTGAGGCGCTAGATGCGAGAGCGACGAAGTTTGTTGCGCACCGAACGTGGACGCTGAAGTTGAGTGATCAATTAACCTATTATGAAACCTCAACTATTGTGACATCTCATCATTCATTTGCGGGTTGTTGCTCCCTGGGCCATTCGGGCTAGCAGCAACGTATGACGTGTTGGAGTCGACGAGGCCGGCCGGGGTGGCCAAGCGGTTAAAGGCGCTACAGTCTGGAACCGCGTGACCGCTACGTCGCAGGTTCGAATCCTGCCTCGGGTATGGATGTGTGTGATGTCCTTAGTTTAGTTAGGTTTAAGTAGTTCTAAGTTCTAGGGGACTGATGACCTTAGACGTTAAGTCCCATAGTGCTCAGAGCCATTTGAACCATTTTTTTTTTTTTTTTGGAGTCGACTAAATCTTTCAGCTGTCTTCCTATATTGTGATTAATTATTAAATTGACTGTTGCCTACCAGTGAAGTGTACCAGCGGTATTTTCGCCCTGTGGCTGTTAATGCCCCAGTTACCTGCCCTGGTCGTTAGCGTAGTTTTTCCGGCAGTGTGCCTTTTCTCGTCATGTTGATGCTGTCTGCCATGGCGTGTAGCTCGACAGCCTTAAGTTGTTTGGTTCATATTTTACTTAGAGTGGTTATTGTTTCCTTAGCTGCTTTTAGACGCCAATTTCTGAAGACGTAGTACTGTTCGTATCCTCGTCCTCGGTCGATTTTTTCTATCGTTGTGCCGTTGGTCGGACGGAAGGGAAGTGGTTAAATTGTTGGTCGGTCCTTGGGCCATCCCTAGTTTGGGTTGCATCTGATTATTTAACTTCAGTTCTTGGCTGCGTGTCTCACCTCACCTTAAATTTTAGCTACTTTCTCAGGCCGACCCTTGGAACACTTCTGAGCACCAATTGTTCTGTTCGTTTTAGATTGTGATTTTCATTTTAGTTTTGAAGTATTGTGTGAGTCCTTCGGCTGTGTATTAATTCAGTAGTTTTTAAATTTTACATAAAGGCCTTCAGTGTGTTAAATTAAAATTTTGAAGATTGATTTTGTTGTTAAAAAAATTTTCCTTAAAATTTGTTCTATCTGAAATTGGTTGTAATCCAGGCCCTAAGCTGTTAGTTGTACGATGTGTTATGTGTGGCCTTCAACCGAGGATTTACGTGAAACCCTTTTAATAAGGCCTTCAAAAAAATCAAATGGCTCTGAGCACTATGGGACTTAACAGCTGTGGTCATCAGTCCCCTAGAACTTAGAACTACTTAAACCTAACTAACCTAAGGACATCACACACATCCATGCCCGAGGCAGGATTCGAACCTGCGACCGTAGCAGTCACGCGGTTCCGGACTGCGCGCCCAGAACCTCGAGACCACCGCGGCCGGCAATAAGGCCTTCAGCCGTGTGTATTCTTTATAGGAAAATTTTTGATAAAAAGGAAGGGGTTCATTTTAAATTGTTTGTATGACTTCTGGTTCAGGCGTTCAGCCATTGTTTCAAATTTGTTTGTGGTCTTCAGTCGTGCAATAAGTTAATATTTCTTTAATTAGGCTTTCGGCCATTCTGTTGTAAGTTTGAAAAGAAATTTCTTGGTTAGAAAAAGTTGTTTATTAGTATGTTTTAATTATAGTTGGCCTTCAGACGTGTAGTGTAGGCCTGCAGACGCTAATTGTTTTCAGCTGCTTAAAAAAAGTTGCTTTTGATTTCTGAGCCAGGCCTTCAGTCGTTCATGTTTTCGGTGTGGTTTTCGGCCTCCAGCACAGAAAGCATCTCAAGTATTCTTTAACTAGGCCTTCAGCCGTATTGTCTAATTGTGATCTTTTAAAGCAATGTGTAAATAAGTGGTTCTTAGAAAAATAAAGTTCTGTTTTTGAGTGCAACTCACAGTAACTGTTTACGGTCCCATTCACAATCGTAACCTTATCCTGTGCGCTCTCTGAGTACCTACCAACCAGGTTTCACTGTTTAGAAGCGTATTTTAGTGTCGCTGTCCGGATCTTCCGGGATCGCTGACAGTGAGTGTTTGAGTCATGCGTAATCTTTCATGTTGAGCGGCACCTGTATTGCCGGTCGAGCGACTTAAACCCTTCCGTTGCCAGAAACAGAACTTTCACTATACCCGTTTTATATTTTTATAACAGCACTTCGACTATTTGTTTCTGTCTGAAATTTAGCTCAAATTTACGTCCCACTATGTAAAAGTCTACCTATTACTATGTACTACTATGTATCCGCAAACTGTTATTCAACTTAAACTGGCATGGTAGCCTTTGATTTAGCAGAACTTAAACTGAACTCAGCTGTAACTGACCTGAATGCAACTTGTCTTTATATTAAATGTGCAACTCAAGTAAAACAATTATCTGACCCTAATAAAAATTTACACTTACCTCGAGTCTTGACAGCATTGTTGCAGATTTCTATAATTAGTACTACGGCAAACAGCTAGTAGGCAGCGGCTAAGATAGATTTCTTATTTTCAGAATACATATTTAAACTATTGCATGTGGTAATGTGTAGGCCTAATGAGAAACAGTCATGTGGGGAGAGTAACTAGCTCTGTGAAATTATAATCCAAGACGACTATTTAAGAATGAAGTATATATTCAAAAAGAGAGAGTAGAACTTCGTGTGGTAGTCGCCCATAATATACGTCTGAACAATACTATGCTTAACAAAGTGAACAATGATTTGAAAATGTACAGTGTTGACAGAGAATTTCTATAAAAACCAAACAGCTTAATCAATTTATGTTTTCTTACATGACTCAAGGGGATGGCGTGGTCTTTCTCTCAGCTCTGAGCAACTTAGTTAGCTGACAATAGTCATTCCGACGAACTAATTGCGCAGTTCTCCACTCTTACCGCAAACTTCTCTTTAAAAAAATAACATTATTCAAAATTTTCATGCTTTTCGCCTTGCAATATATACATCATATTCATCCTTGCAGTCCTTTACAATAAAGCTTTCTTCATCTATGAAATACGATCACAGATCAACACAGTACTACTGAATACGTCCACCATCTACCACTCTTCGACTAAGAATGTATCAGACTACGCAGAGGCAAAGGCTGCGCCACGAAAAAAAAAGGATTAACTCTAACGTAACTCTTTCTCTATCTGACGTGCACATCGATAAGATACAAAAATCAAAATGAAATGGCCACCTTACATAGTGTCCATAAATTGTTATGAATGGCGGTAACTTTCGTATCCATGTCTTTTGTCATCCAGATAACGACGGCTGTGGATTAAAGAGAATTGTAACCCACTTCCGTGGCCCATGCCGATAACGCATGCATCTGCAGTGACGCTAAGCTTTGTGATAAGTCGATTCGAGCCCCGGTGGTGCTTGAAATTTTCGCTGCTAGTGTTTGGCCGACAAGGAGAGTCGCAAAAGTGCCACAGCACGACGTGGCATGGACTCGACTAACGTCTTTCGTAGTGCTGCATGGAACTGACACCATGAATCCTGCACGACTGTCCATAAATCCATAAGAGTACGAGGGTGTGGAGATCTCTTCTGAACAGCACATAGCAAGGCATTCCAGATATGCTCAATAATATTCAGGTCTGGGGACTTTGGTGGCCAGCGAAGGTGTTTAAACTCAGAAGAGAGTTGCTGGAGCTTTTCTGTAGCAGTTCTGGACGTTTGGGATGTCACATTGTCCTGATGGAATTGCCCAAGTCCGTCGGAATGCACAATGGACATGAATGAATGCAGGTGATCAGACAGGATTTTTACGCACGGGTCACTTGTACAGTCGTACCTAGACGTATCAGGGGTCCCATATCACTTCTACTACACACGACTCACGCCATTACAGAGCCTCCGCCAGCTTGAACAGTCCCCTATTGATATGCAGGGTCCATGGATTCATGAAGTGGTCTCCGCACCCTTACACGTCCATCTGTTCGATACAATGTGAAACGAGACTCGCCCGACCAGGCAACATGTTTCCAACGATCAACAGTCCAATGTAAGTGTTGACGGTCCAAGACGAGGCGTAAAGCCTGTGTCCTGCAGTCATCAAGAGTACAGGAGTGCGCCTTCGGCTGCGAAAGCCCACATCGGTGATGATTCGTTAAATGGTTCGCCCTCTGACACTTGTTCATAGCCCAGCATTGAAATCCGCAGCAATTTGCGGAATGGTTGCTCTTCTGTCATGTTGAGCGATTCACTTCAGTCGCCGTTGGTCCCGTTCTTACAGCATCTTTTCCCGACTGCAGCAATATCGGAGATTTGATGTTTTACCGGATTCCTGATGTTAACGATACACTCGTGGAAAGGTCGTACCGGAAAATCTCCACTTCACCACTACGTCGGAGATGCCGTGTCCTATCGCTTGTGTGCCGACTATAGCACCATCTTCAAAATCACTTAAATGTCGATAACCTGCCATTGTAGCAGCAGAAACCGATCTAATAACTGCCCGAAACACTTGTTGTCTAATGTAGGCATTGCCGACCGCGACGTCGTATTCTACCGGTTTACTTATTTTTGTATTTGAATACGCTTGCCTATACCAGTTTCTTTGGCACTTCAGTGTAGTCTGTGAATAATGCAGATCGCCTTCATGTGCTTCCAGGCAGAATATGCATGGATCTTCACTAGATAATTGTGGTCTTCATTACGTGTATGCTCTCCCAAACCACAATAACCCTTAACTGATATATACGCTAGGAGACGGCTATCGAACTTTGTGGTGGTCACCTTTTCCGTTCGTGTGCCCTTTCAGTTGTATTGCTCACTTGTTGCAGTGCAGATGTGATAGCGTTCGCCCTATTTGTAAGGGTACAGTAAACTCGCCTTGATGTCTAGGAGACTTGCTATACTAGTTGATTGTTATAATTCGTGAGACATGTTCATCAATGTTTCGCGTTTATTGAGTTAATTATGATGTCTTACATTTTCGTTATTATTGACAGTGTCTCACAATCACTTTGCCCAAAACAGCGTCTCTGTAGGTCCATGTCACCATCAATACAGCCTGAACAGACTGGTTATTCTCAGTTAGTTCTGAGAATAAATGAATTAGACTTCAAGATGCTTTTCGAAGAAATGATTAATGAAGTTTCAGAGGACAGTGACATGCATCTAGATTACGAGGTCGGAAGTAATCACAATGCGAATTAAAAACAGGAAGACGATGATAATGATGATCGAGTGGTGGACATAGAAGCAGGTGAAGATTATTTTAATGTAAAGTGCTAGAGGTAATGCCTTGGGCAGGAATCCAGGTGTTTAACACGTTTGGGGTATTCTTTTTACTCAATACATTTTAGATGAGACTCTGTGATGGCCGAAAAGTGAACTCGCTGACATGAAAGTACTCGTAAAAGAATGTATCCTTTATACACGATATTGACGTTCTTAAACAGAAAGCTTTTATAAACTTACTTTCATTCACAGCAATCTTCATATCTGTCAACGAATCCGTAGATAATCTTTTAACTGTGGATGGAAACCGGACGCATAAATTTTCACAGTACTATAAGAAAATGTGATCCTTCATATCGACATATGTTCTGTTCGAGAACCAAGATGACAGGGAAAAAGGAAGACGCGTTTGCCGCAGTGTCAAACGTTTTTAACGGATTTATTGGGAACTTCAGCAGTACTATTCTCTATGTTCGTCGATCAACTGCTTGAGCCATTCTACGGTGCATATAGATTTCGAATGTACCTGCCAAGAAAACCGGAAAAGGAAGAGTTAAAGATTGTGAATATCACAGACACCTGGACCCAGTACTTAAACAACGCCCACATTTGTCCACCAACGAGTTTGAAAGGCAACAACAAAATATTAACTCCTACTAGAAATTTTCCGGTAATTTTGTTTCTAATTGTGATTCGTATCTGTTTATGAAAGGGTGGCGTATCTTAAGATTAATAATTAAAACTTTTATTTCTATATTTGTGAGAAACGTAGGGAAGTCTACTTTTTCGGAAAATGACTTGCGTATTTTCTCCTTGATAATTAACATTTTTCTGTGTTCTTTCGCTGTCATATGTTTGAAAATAGATATTGTGACTAGCTGAGTTCAATAAACAACTGAAAAGGTAAAAATAAATATTGTAAAATCGTACGGTAATAGTTAAGGAATAAACTTTTACAGACTCTCATTTATACGCTGACGGTAGAGAAATCGCAGCAACAAGAAGGATTTTTGTGACATAAACTATAGTTGGTTGGCGTGGTTCTACAGCTGAAAGATGATGTCTATTCAAATTCCTCAACAGTCCCTACAGGGTGGCACTAGTAGCGCCACTATGAGGATACAAATCAAGATTACTTTAAACACACGCTGTAACGGTCGTGAGTGACAAAGGCCCCATTATCATACCTCTCTGAGTTTGAACGAGGTAGTGCAGTTGGGCTACGAGAATCTGAATGATCCTTCTGCGATACTGCAAAAGGACTTGGCTGGAATTGTAACCACAGTACAGGGATGTCAAGCGAGAGCTCATTGGTGGGCATTGTGGAGGTCTGTTGTGTTTTCTGACGAAAGCTGGTTCTGCTTCGGTGCCAATAATGGTTGTGAGTTGATTGGCGGGGAGCCAGTTTCAGAGTTTGCAACGAACCTGCCTGCGTGCTGAACACATTGGAGCTGCACTTTCAGTTATGGTCTGGGATGTGATTTCGCGTGACAGCAGTAGCACTCTCGTGGTCATCCCGCCCACCCTGACTGCAGCTTTGAACGTCAGTCTGTTGATTCGACCTGCTGTCCTGCCATTCATGAACAGCATTCCAGGGGGTGTTTCCCAACAGGATAACGCTCGCCTGTATAAAGCTGTCCAAACCCAACATGTTCTACAGAATGTCGACGTGTTGCCTTGGCCGGCTCGATTGGCTGATCCGTCTCTAATGGAGCACATATGGGACGCTATCCGAGCGCCAACCACGATCAGTATTAACCGTCCTTGTGTTTTCGCTGATAACCACGCAGTTGAGTGCCCCACAAACCAAAAAAGTCCTTGTGTTGATGGACCAACTGCAACAGGTATGGAGCTCCATCCCATAAATTGATATACGGGACTTGTACAACAGAATACACGCAAGTTAGGCTGCTTGCACTCAACATTCTGGCGGTTATATTCGTATTGGCAATTAAAGTACCAGAATTTCAGATTTCCAATGATTTTTCAGGCTTTTAAATTAACCTGTGATCTTGGAATGATAATCACTTAAATAGGTTACCGTAACGAAGGTATTCCTAAAATTCCATTACTCTACACAATTTTTTGGTCATAGTATCAAAATCTTCCGTCTGTTCTTGGTAGAACAACATTATAATAAATGAAAAGCATCAGTTTGATTTTGTTCTACAATATTACTTTTATTGCTAACCGGTTTTCGGCTTACAACGCCATCTTCTGACATCTACTGAGTATTATCACCAAAGAAGTTAAATGTTAGCAGACAACATTGAAAGAGAAGTAACACATCTAGACTGAAGTAGAAATTAACAGTAAGTAACATCTTTGCAATGAAATAGTATAAACTGAACAGCACATAAATAACAATGGAGTTGACAGGAAAACCCTTAGCACAAAATAGGAATAGCATTCCTACATAACAGTTTCTATTAATAAATGGCTCTGAGCACTATGGGACTCAACAGCTATGGTCATCAGTCCCCTAGAACTTAGAACTACTTAAACCTAACTAACCTAAGGACATCACACAACACCCAGTCATCACGAGGCAGAGAAAATCCCTGACCCCGCCGGGAATCGAACCCGGGAACCCGGGCGCGGGAAGCGAGAACGCTACCGCACGACCACGAGCTGCGGACTTCTATTAATAAACAAAACTAATAAAATAAGATAAAATTAGTACTAGACAAGGCTGCGTCAAGAGGTATGAAACATGGAGAGTGATACACAACCAATTAAAAAAGAAGAGACAGTTGTCAATGTAAATACAGAATACATAAGTACCTCTCCTTGTTTCATACCTTGCACAACATCCTGGCCGCTCGCAAACTTGAGCTTGTTGGAAACTGTGATTCATAACGTGATTAGATACTGAATGTATAGTTCGGAAACAGATGAGCGCTGTCAAAGTTATTCACAAGTCAGCAATCCGGTTGGGAGGCGTTGCGGTGGTAGTGTGGCCAGAGTTCGCATCCCGGGCGAGGAAACGCGGCGCGTCCATTACGGCCGTAAGCCCGGCTTATAACAGCATAATTAGCGCCTGTGAATAATGCAGGCTGGCGGAGTGGTGGGGGAAGTGGGGATGGGGTGCGGGAATGGCTGCGGTCTCCGCCGCCAGGTGCTACGCTCGGCCGCGCCGCCCTCGGGCAGGTATCTGCCAGACGCTCTGCGCCGCATTAAACATACATATGCCAATATCCGACGATATATTTTTTAGCGGAAGAGTGCCCGCGACAGCACGGCGGAGCAGCAGTAATTGAATGTAGCCGGAGAACCGGAGCTTCATTTGTTGCGCCGATGACAGCCGTTTAAACCAGAGGCACGTGCACCAATAACGTACTGGTGCATACCTCGTAGGACAGTATGTAAAATCTGGAACGATTGTGAGGCAGCAGTAATCACGATCGTTTCAGTATTTGCCTCATTACAACTATCCCAGAAAGATTTGCTTCTCTAGATTAACCCTCCGTTACACGCGCCATTTTTTTTTACCTCCGCTACACGCGCGCGGACTGAGAGTCCGCATTGCGTTTTATACCATTTTCATGAACAATTGTGACAATACAGTTGGTAAATATAATATATTCGAATCTGGATAACATAAATAAAACGATGAATCCGCAAACACAATGTATTTCAGCATCAGTAGTGTACTTAAAGTATTTTAACTCATAATTTACCCGTAAACTAATAAGAACATTTATTGTACTTGCTGAAATTTACGTTCATTCTGTTTTTTCACTGTTTTTCCAAATGAATATTAACCAACACTTACCTTAAGTAAATTAGTTCAGAAACTTTTTCAGAAAATTATAGGCTTAAATCACTCGTGGTGGTTGCCATTTACACTGCACTCACTCCACAAATATGCACCGACATGTTCCAGGCATACAAATTTATTCCACACATTGCAGGAAAATCTCGTCGGTCTGTTTTTTTTCCTATCACAGAAGTTGCATCTTCGTCGAGATGTTGTTTGTGGAGGTCTAGGAAGAGCTAAAGCTGTTGGTAATCCCAAAATTTCCTTGATACGATTCTTGATGTTCACCGGTGTACTTAGGTGATTGACCTTCATTGTCATATAATCATGCAACAGTTCTTTGGCAAGAACTTTTAGATTGTCTTTTCTGGGAATTGTTCAATCCGAATTGCTCTTGTAAATTATGTATCCATTGATTCCAGCAATATTTAGAAGAGAGGAAAGAATTATAAATGGTCATCTTCTGGTAATTCTTGTCACAGAGTATGAACATTTCATTTCATCAACTTTATCCACACCAGATTTAGTCTCGTTGTAAAATGTTATTTCCGGCTTGCATTTTCCGAATCACTGTCAATACTGCCATCATCATGTAAAGTAGACAGTACCAGAACAACCTTGTCTTTCTTAGGTTTATATGAAACCAGTGTCATATTCTTCCTAAATGCAAAAATGCTGGATTCCACAGGACGATCTTTTGCTACTGTAATAAATGGAGGAATTTCACGTTTATTTTTTCGAATTGTTCCAACCATTGTCAGCTTGTCATTTTCCAACAAGTCAGCCGCAAGTGGATTTGATGTAAAGCAATTATCACATGTTACATTTCTGCCAGATTTGGATATGCATTTCACCATTCTTTTGACAATAGCATGAGGTGTGTTATCACAGAGATAAGGCCCATCCACTTGCTTTCCACAGTATATTTCTAAATGGTTGGTATAGAAAATCCTTGCATCTGTAAGTGCAAACATTTTTATACCATATTTTACCGGTTTTGATGGAATGTATTGTACAAATCCACATCTCCACCTGAATGCATCCAGAATTTCATCTACTGTAACTAGTTGTGATAGACTATAATGTTTCATGCAGTTTTCATTGAACTGATCTATCAAGAATCGGACAGCAGTTAATTTGTCTGTTTCCATCCGATTAGCTCTGTTTCTGACGTCATCAAATCTGACACGTCAGCAAGAAACGAAAACGGTTTATGCCCATTGAAAGTCGAAGTACTGCACTTCAATACCATCTGCAGCCCAGAGGTCTAGTAAATTTGAGTGTGATGTTCGTAACACACCCGCCAAGAGAAGGAGTCCTAAACAAGCTATGATTTCTGTTATGTTAGTGTCTGCAGCATCTCTTTCTCTGGAATATTTAGAACGGATGGTATCAATGTAAATATTAGTGCAGCGAACAATTTCTTCTAAAATGTCACCTGTGAAGAAAAGTTGTAAACGATCTATTGGACGCTTGGCATTTTTTGCTTCGCCTATGACTCCCGGTAAATGCTTGACAATATTATGTAGAGGTCTTCTTACTCTTCTGTTTTGGGTTAGAGGTCTATGGCTCCATTGCATATCGTCTTTCCCAAAATACAAGTCAAATTTTTCGATAGAATCACTTTCGTCCAGCGACTGTTCACTATCTGAACAGTGATCATTTTCGAATATTGACTCCAGATCACTACATTCTTCGTTACCAAGCTCTTCGTCTAACCACTGCAAAACCTGATCGCCATCCGCCGTTCTGCTGAAAAAAAAAGTGTATAACTTACTTCACTAATCGGTGTTGGTCAATGAAAAGGCTCATAATTGTATGACAGTTTGGATAATAAATAAATAAATAAGTTTATAAACGTAACTGTCTATGTTTTGTAATATTATAAAGGAAGAAACCTCCTTACCTGCAATACATCGTAAAAGAACTGATTATAGAACCGCGCCACACGAACGCACACACGCAGACTGACACTCCGCACCTCACGAGACTGCTTCTTCTGGCAATAATGACTAAATTCAATGGTTGCCAATAATTCGTTACGGAAGGAGGGGAAGGTAGAAAAAGCCGCTAATGGAAATCTTGATTTTATAAGTAGTTGTTGATGGAAAGATAAAACTGCGGACTCACAGTCCGCGGTGCGTGTAACGGAGGGTTAATAACACTGACGTCACCACACTGCCGGAAATGGAAAATTTTGCACCATGAACAGCATGACCGAGCGCTACCAAACTGATACTCCAGCATATCCGTATCTATGGGAGAGGCTGATGTAAACGTCACCAATATCCGAGCTTATTTTCAGCAGTGTCAGTGCAGGAAAATATATTGTCTACGGATTAAAAATGTTGTGAGTATATGGTGACTAGTGGGAATGTACTCAACGTTATTGACACTATTCAGGTGGAGTTCGGAACACCTCATGCTCGATGACGTACACGTGCAGCTTACTGCCATGGTTCTGGCTTTGAGGAAGGTCGAACAGTTGACGTGAGTGACAGGGGAGCATCATTCTGACAGATGGCTCCAGAATGAGTGGTGAATCTGCAGAATGAGTGGCCCCAACGTGTTGCGAAATGACTACGCACAGGACGTTACAGAAGCGCTTCGCCAAAAGAATTCTCTAGGATTACTCTGAAGTATTCGACACTAACGTTGATGGTTACATTATTTTATTTAACACAGTAACAGTACAACAAGAGAAATGGTTGCCATCTTGCTCCTGTAGAGTCAAAGTCCATTAGATTAATCATAATGTCAGTGGACACAAAGACAATTTTTCGTATCCACTAGCACTGACCTCCGATGTAATAACGCGGAGCATATCCAAGCCCGCAACCGATGTCAAGATTCCTTGACCAGCTGAGGGTATGACGTTAGCTGCTTGATGATCGGGAATGTTCTTGATCACCTGATGTTGGTGCTTATACGGGGGGCCCCAGCAGAATGGTCACTATTCAGCAATATGACAGGAACGATAATATTATCTTGGAACACTTCCATTTGGTCCGTGTTTGCATAGAAAAACAGTAATATCACAAATTGTGTCCACCTTGATGCGAAACACCTTGTTGTTCGTTTATTTCTTTATTATCCCAAACTACACTCCTGGAAATGGAAAAAAGAACACATTGACGCCGGTGTGTCAGACCCACCATACTTGCTCCGGACACTGCGAGAGGGCTGTAGAAGCAATGATCACACGCACGGCACAGCGGACACACCAGGAACCGCGGTGTTGGCCGTCGAATGGCGCTAGCTGCGCAGCATTTGTGCGCCGCCGCCGTCAGTGTCAGCCAGTTTGCCGTGGCATACGGAGCTCCATCGCAGTCTTTAACACTGGTAGCATGCCGCGACAGCGTGGACGTGAACCGTATGTGCAGTTGACGGACTTTGAGCGAGGGCGTATAGTGGGCATGCGGGAGGCCGGGTGGACGTACCGCCGAATTGCTCAACACGTGGGGCGTGAGGTCTCCACAGTACATCGATGTTGTCGCCAGTGGTCGGCGGAAGGTGCTCGTGCCCGTCGACCTGGGACCGGACCGCAGCGACGCACGGATGCACGCCAAGACCGTAGGATCCTACGCAGTGCCGTAGGGGACTGCACCGTCACTTCCCAGCAAATTAGGGACACTGTTGTTCCTGGGGTATCGGCGAGGACCATTCGCAACCGTCTCCATGAAGCTGGGCTACGGTCCCGCACACCGTTAGGCCGTCTTCCGCTCACGCCCCAACATCGAGCAGCGCGCCTCCAGTGGTGTCGCGACAGGCGTGAATGGAGGGACGAATGGAGACGTGTCGTCTTCAGCGATGAGAGTCGCTTCTACCTTAGTGCCAATGATGGTCGTATGCGTGTTTGGCGCCGTGCAGGTGAGCGCCACAATCAGGACTGCATACGACCGAGGCACACAGGGCCAACACCGGGCATCATGGTGTGGGGAGCGATCTCCTACACTGGCCGTACACCACTGGTGATCGTCGAGGGGACACTGAATAGTGCACGGTACATCCAAACCGTCATCGAACCCATCGTTCTACCATTCCTAGACCGGCAGGGGAACTTGCTGTTCCAACAGGACAATGCACATCCGCATGTATCCCGTGCCACCCAACGTGCTCTAGAAGGTGTAAGTCAACTACCCTGGCCAGCAAGATCTCCGGATCTGTCCCCCATTGAGCATGTTTGGGACTGGATGAAGCGTCGTCTCACGCGGTCTGCACGTCCAGCACGAACGCTGGTCCAACTGAGGCGCCAGGTGGAAATGGCATGGCAAGCCGTTCCACAGGACTACATCCAGCATATCTACGATCGTCTCCATGGGAGAATAGCAGCCTGCATTGCTGCGAAAGATGGATATACACTGTACTAGTGCCGACATTGTGCATGCTCTGTTGCCTGTGTCTATGTGCCTGTGGTTCTGTCAGTGTGATCATGTGATGTATCTGACCCCAGGAATGTGTCAATAAAGTTTCCCCTTCCTGGGACAATGAATTCACGGTGTTCTTATTTCAATTTCCAGGAGTGTAGTTTCGGCGACAGACATCACCATCATCAGTGTTTTTTTTTTATCTAAAGCATGCAGAAAATGGTATGGTTGTACAAACACAGTAAAACATTATTACATTTTTACAAATCGTCTTTTGAAATATAGTTTTATATTGATACTTTCATACTGCCTTATTTATTATATGCTACAGCAAGTTTTAAGCAATTATTGGCGCTGTTTGTGACATATTCACCTTTGAGTATTTGTTTACTAACAGCCGCTCACATGGTTGCAGATGACATGATGTTTGCTGAGTAAAAAGACGGCAACAGAAAAAAGAGCACAGAAAATATGTCACAAACAGCGCCAATAACTGCTAAAAACATGCTGTAGCATACAATAAATTAGGTAGTATGAATGTATCAATATAAAACTATATTTAAAAAAAGATTTGTATAAATGTAATAATGTTTTACTGTGTTTGTACAACCATACAATTTTCTGCATGTTTTGGATTTTAAAAAACCCACTGTTGATGGCGATATTTGTTGCCGAAACTAGTTTGGGATAATAAAGCAATAAACGAAGGACAAGGTGTTTTGCATCAAGGCGGACACAATTTGTGATATTACTGATGACAGGAACGATCTTTCGTATCAGCAGTTGTTGATTACAGTGAGTTTCGTACACTTTTTTTTCCTCCAATAGCGTTTCTATCATATCCCTGAATACTGGCGATTCCTCCTGCGATACCCTGTGCAGATACTGACATTGGTCCTACAAGAGCCCTTCTGATCATCAAGCAGTAAGTGCCATCGCCTGAACTGATCGAGCAATATTGCCATCGGTTGTGGGCTTGGATACGTACAGGATTACTACATCGGAGGTCTCTGATGTTGGATATGACAATTTGTCTTTGAATCGTTGGACATTTTGATTAACCTGTCTTATTTGGTCTCTATTGAATATTGACTCAGCAGGAACAGGATGGAAGCCATTTCATTTGTACTGTCACTGTCTCGAATAAATCAGTGTGTTCATCAACGTCAGTGGCGATTACTTCAGAAAAATGCTTCAATCTTGTCTTGGTATAATCCTTTTGGAACGATCTGTGCCTACTCTTTTCGCAGCACTACAATTCTGACTCCTGTATACTGACCACGCGCCTTACTTCAGGGTAACACTTGTGTTGCGAGCACATCCTTGAGCAGACTTTTTTGTGACATGCGGGCGCCTCTTGACGCGTTACGCGTTGTCCGTCAGCGATTGTTCTGCATCAATACCGATTGTAATATTTTAAAAGAACCACGCCTTTTGCGTGATGCACATTAACTTTCTCAATTTCATTTCATTTTTGCAGTTTTTTAACAAAGCATCTGTATTTATTGGAGTGTGACATGATTTTTTTGTGGTTAAATATAGGTTACACACTGCAGCACCAAACAAACTGATATAGGCACGCGTATTAAAACACAGGTATATGTAAACAGGCAAAATACGGAGCTGCGGTCGGCAACGCCTATACATGGCGTCCCATTTATCTTGATCACCATAAATAACTGTTTGCCCAGATGCAAATTGCAAAATGTTTCAGCAAATGTTCTTAAGCCTTCAGGAAGACTTCTGTCACCATTATTGCCTTCGTTGTAGCTTTGTTTTTTTTACAAAGATATGATCAGCGGTGTGACTTTTTTAAATGGCACCCTGTATTTTTTATTCGGTAATTCATTTCCTCTCCTAAAGACCTGTTCAAAAATGTATCACAGTGTACCATTCACTGAAACACAGCGTCATTAATTGCAGAACACAACATTGACTTTGAGCCCGAGATCACAAACTCGTCCACTTGCTCGAGTTGTCTGAAAACAAATGAAAGCCAAGTAAAAACATAACACAAAATTGACTTTGACTCTCCTGTACCATTGCCCAGGAGTAGAACATTCAAAGGTGCTCAGTGTGGTGACCCTGGACACCGATACACTGATGCACTCGTTGAATGAAAGAATTATTTACTGCTTCCAATGTTGCCTGCTGAAGAGAATTACAAGCAAGCACGATACGTTCCTACATGTCCTCTGGAGTGGTTGGAATATCGCGATAGACAACGTCTTTAACGCATCCCCAAAGAAAAAAGTGCAGAGGATTTAAATCAGGAGACCTAGAATGACAAGTGACTGTTCCTCCTCGACTAATCCATCTGGTGGGATACCTTCGGTTCAGAAGACGACGTGCACGCAAGGCATTATGTGCTGGACATCCACAGTGTTGATACCACATAAGTATTCTGGTTCTTAGCGGCCCTTCATACAGAAGAGGAAGAAAAATTCGTCTGAGGAAGTTGGCATACTCTGTGTCGTTTAGACTACCATTTACCATTGATGAAATAAGGGCCAATAATTGTAGTACCAGGCATCCCACACCAGACGTTAACCCCCCCCCCCCATTGAGGCTGACGTTCCACCAGTCTAAGCCACCGTGGGTTGTCGCTGGACCAATAACGCATGTTCCTTGTATTTACCTGTCCTTTTTTTGAGAAGGAACATCTATCGGTAAGTAGAACATTGGAGAACAAGTTCGGGTTGGCGAGGATTTGCTGCTGTGCCCACTGGCACAACTGTATATGATTCAGGAAATCATGGAATTCTTGATGTATGTGTACATGTTAAGGATGGAACCGGTGACGTGTAAGAATACGATGTACACTGGTTTTAGGAATGCAAATCTCGTGTTCAAGCTGTCGTGTGCTCACATGTGGATTCATAGCAACGGAAGCGAGAACAGTAACTTTGGCAGCTTCGTCTGTGCGAGTGCTACGACGATTGCGTTGTCGTGGGTTGAAACGTCCCGTTGAAACGAGCGATGGGACACAGCATCTTTGAATGGCTCAGATGGCTCTGAGCACTATGGGACTTAACTTCTGAGGTCATCAGTACCCCTAGAACTTAGAACTACTTAAACCTAACTAACCTAAAGGCATGACACACATCCATGCCCGAGGCAGGATTCGGACCTGCGATAGTAGCGGTCGCGCGGTTCCAGACTGTAGCGCCTAGAACCGCTCGGCCACTCCGGCCAGCGGACACAGCATCTCCGAGGTAGCGATAAAGTGGGGAATATCCTGTACGACCATATCGCGAGTGTACTGTGAATATCATGAATCCGGTAAAACATCAAATCTCCGACATCGCTGTGGCCGCGAAAAGATCCTGCAAGAACGGAACCAACGACAGCTGAAGAGAATCGTTCATCGTGACAGAACTGCAACCCTTCCGCAAACTACTCCAGGTTTCAATGCTGGGCTGTCATCAAGTGTCCGCGTGCGAACCATTCAGCGAAATATCATCGATATGGGCTTACGGTGGCGCAGGCCCGCTCGTGTACTCTTGATGACTGTACAATACAAATCTTTACGCTTCGTCTGGGCCCGTCAACACCTAAATTGGACTGTTGACGACTGGAAACATGTTGCCTGGTCGGGCGAGTCTCGTTTCAAATTGTATCGGGCAGATGGACGTGTACGGGCATGGAGACAGCCTCATGAACCCATGGACTCTACATGTCAGCAGGGGACTGTTCAAGCTGGCGGAGGCTCTGTAATGGCGTGGGGTGTGTGTAGTTGGGGGTGATATGGGACCCCTGATACGTCTCGTTACGACTCTGCCAAGTGACAAATAGTTAAACATCCTGTCTGATCACCTGAATCCATTCATGGCCATTGTGCACTCCGACGAACTTGGGCAATGACATCATGACAGTGCGACACCCCACACATCCAGAATTGCTACAGAGTGACTCCAGGAACAATCTTCTCAGTTTAAACACTTCCGCTGGTCACCAAACTCCCCAGATATGAACATTATTGAGCATATCTGGGATACCTTTCTACGTGCTGTTCAGAACAGATCTCCACCCCCATGTACTCCTACTGATTTATGGACTGTCCTGCGGGACTCATGGAGTCAGTTCCCTCCAGCACTATGACAGACATTAGTTGAGTCCCTGCCACGTCGTGTTGTGGCGCTTCTGCGTGCTCACGGTGACCCTACACGAAATTACGCAGGTGTACAAGTTTCTTTGGCTCTTCGGTGTATATTTAAAACAGTTCAAATAACTTTTCTTTGTAACGAAGTAGAAAAGTACCTACGGATCACAGCCCAATTCATTACTTGAAATTAACCAGCTTTGCTCAATGTGCAAAACCGGGTGGAAGCCTGCAATGACAGTGCACCTTAACTGCCATTTTCTATCAAGAGTGTCGTTTGCTTCGTAAGTGTCATCAAATTTCCTCGTTTCTGGTTTCACTTGCTTTTGTGTAACATTAGGTGTGTGTGTGTTAGTCTATAATATGTTTTTCAGTTATGTAAATAAATATGTGATTTGCGATTATCTATTTGGATGTTTGTCTATCATATGAACAATTAGCCCTTTGACTGTTGAAGGTGTGCTTTCTGTATTCCGTGGAGAACACGGCTTTGTTGTCGGCCTATACTGGGGCCAGCGCTGGGACAGAGAGTTCCGGCCGCTACTCGCGCCCTGTTTCTGCTCTCTTGTGCTGGATATACCAGGAGGAATGGGCTTGACGATTTCGTCAGCCGCTCTGGGTTTGGCCGTCCCCCAACATAAAATAAATACGGTTTATGTAACTAGTTTTGAACTGTAAAACTCCTCTAGAAATGAATCAGCTCATGGACAAACACATACGTACGTCGATGTTGTTTCACGCCTAAGTGTCGCTTTGAGTTTATCTCAGCAACTGAGAGTTCTTTCACAGTTACTCATCCACAAACCTCCTGTCCTACATATATTCATAACTGTAATAACTAAAGGAAAGGATGAATCTGTCATTGATGTCGCTCGTTACATTGGCAGTCACTGACAATCACAGCAATAACCTTTTCGCTTCACATTTGTTGATTCAGTTCAGAAACTGTCAGCAACCCATTTGAGTGGGCATGCAGGTTGCTAATGAAATACTTATCATCCCATTTTACGAAAACTGTTTGGCGAAAAATAATCTGTTTTTTTAAAATCATACAATATGATATCTTTGCTCGATGAAGGACAGAATTTCTTTTCGTTATTCGTCTTACTTGCGGTGTTGCATCCAGTTGGAACGTTCAGTGATATACAGGATGTTATAAAAAGGTACGGCCAAACTTACAGGAAACATTCCTCACACACAAAGAAAGAAAATATGGTATGTGGGCATGTGTCCGGAAACGCTTACTTTCCATGTTAGAGCTCATTTTATTACTTCTCTTCAACTCACATTAATCATGGAATGGAAACACACAGCAACAGAACGTACCAGCGTGACTTCAAACACTTTGTTACAGGAAATGTTCAAAATGTCCTCCGTTAGCGAGGATACATGCATCCACCCTCTGTCGCATGGAATTCCTGATGCGCTGATGCAGCCCTGGAGAATGGCGTATTGTATCACAGCCGTCCACAATACGAGCACGAAGAGAGTCTACATTTGGTACCGGGGTTGCGTAGACGAGGGCTTTCCAATGCCCCCATAAATGAAAGTCAAGAGGGTTGAGGTCAGGAGAGCGTGGAGGCCATGGAATTGGTCCGCCTCTACCAATCCATCGGTAACCGAATCTGTTGTTGAGAAGCGTACGAACACTTCGACTGATATGTGCAGAAGCTCTATCGTGCATGAACCACATGTCGTGTCGTACTTGTAAAGGCACATGTTCTAGCAGCGCAGGTAGAGTATACCGTATGAAATCATGATAACGTGCTCCATTGAGCGTAGGTGGAAGAACATGGGGCCCAATCAAGACATCACCAACAATGCCTGCCCAAACGTTCACAGAAAATCGGTGTTGATGACGTGATTGCACAATTGCGTGCGGATTCTCGTCAGCCCATACATGTTGATGGTGAAAATTTACAATTTGATCACGTTGGAATGAAGCCTCATCCGTAAAGAGAACATTTGCACTGAAAAGAAGATTGACACATTGTTGGATGAACCATTTGCAGAAGTGTAACCGTGAACGCCAATCAGCTGCTGATAGTGCCTACACACGCTGTACATGGTACGGAAACAACTGGTTCTCCCGTAGTACTCTCCATATAGTGACGTGGTCAACGTTACCTTGTACAGCAGCAACTTCTCTGATGCTGTCATTAGGGTTATCGTCAACTGCACGAAGAATTGCCTCGTCCATTGCAGGTGTCCTCTTTATTCTAGGTCTTCCCCAGTCGCGAGTCAAAGGCTGGAATGTTCCGTGCTCCCTAAGACGCCGATAATTTGATTCGAACGTCTTCCTGTCGGGGCATCTTCTTTCTGGAAATCTGTCTCGATACAAACGTACCGCGCGACGGCTATTTCCCCGTGCTAATCCATACATCAAATGGGCATCTGCCAACTCCGCATTTGTAAACATTGCACTGACTGCAAAACCACGTTTGTGATGAACGCTAACCTGTTGATGCTACGTACTGATGTGCTTGATGCTAGTACTGTAGAGCAATGAGTCACATGTCAACACAAGCACCGAAGTCAACATTACCTTCCTTCAATTGGGTCAACTGGCGGTGAATCGAGGAAGTACAGTACATACTGACGGAACTAAAATGACCTCTAACATGGAAATTAAGCGTTTCCGGACACGTGTCCACATAACATCTTTTCTTTATTTATGTGTGAGGAGTGTTTCCCGAAAGTTTGGCCGTATATTTTTGTGACACCCTGTATATCATCGTTCGCAGGTTGCTGGATTTTTTACCTAAGGGAGGTTGCGTTTATTGCGCTCAGCGCTCTGTCCATGTGCAACGTGAATCATGTGGTCCTAACACCCATCGTGTTTCATAAACGGTTCAAGATATCGAATGTAATTTTTTTTGCAAGTGATATCACTCAAAGAGGTGCATATAACGCCACACGATTAGTAGTCGAAATTTTTTTATCAGTCGAAATACAGACATAACTACAATTTTTTCGATGGAAAGATGTACAATTTTCACAGCGTTTTAATACCTCATCAAAAAAGGATATTTTATGCCAAATTATGCAATAAACTGCAAAAAACCGTCGAAGCTGCAGTGTCAATTTTCCTTATGGATGGCTAGTTTCGAGCCTAACCTCATTACCAAATGATGATACTGACATTTGGTTTGCGGGCTCTCAACTGTGTTGTTATCAGCGTCCGCCCAGAATCCGTATCTTTGCACCGTCCAGTCTCACCACATACCCGAATGATGGTGAAGTGATGAGGCCAACACAAACACGCAGATCCCGGCCGAACCCGCGATTCTGAGATCCAGATGCAGGGACGCTAGCCATTCGACCACGAGCTGCGGTCTCATTAGCAAATCATCCACCAAGCTATGCAATACCGCCTATTAAGACAGCCCCATGACGGTTCATTGTAGTTAAACATATCATTATGAATCAGGGCAGGACTGAACTTAATTGTGATATTGCGCAAATTACCTTTAACACAAATCTGTTTGTTGTTATGTTACAAGTAACTAATTGTTCAATCCTTGAGGTTCCTTGCAGATCCTTTCTCTATTTATAACCTTCAGAAAGCCTTTTTTTTTTTTTTTTTTTTTTTTTGTCATCAGTCTACTGACTGGTTTGATGCGGCCCGTCACGAATTCCTTTCCTGTGCTAACCTCTTCATCTCAGACTAGCACTTGCAACCTACGTCCTCAATTATTTGCTTGACGTATTCCAGTCTCTGTCTTCCTCTACAGTTTTTGCACTCTACAGCTCCCTCTAGCACCATGGAAGTCATTCCCTCATGTCTTAGCAGATGTCCTATCATCCTGTCCCTTCTCCTTATCAGTGTTTTCCACAAAATACTAGGTACCGACTTGACAGAAAATCCTAGGAAGTTCTGGTCTTACGTTAAATCAGTAAGTGGCTCAAAACATCATGTCCAGACACTCCGGGATGATGATGGCATTGAAACAGAGGATGACAAGCGTAAAGCTGAAATACTAAACACCTTTTTCCAAAGCTGTTTCACAGAGGGAGACCGCACTGCAGTTCCTTCTCTAAATCCTCGCACCAACGAAAAAATGGCTGAAATCGAAATAAGTGTCCAAGGAATAGAAAAGCAACTGGAAACACTCAACAGAGGAAAGTCCACTGGACCTGACGGGATACCAATTCGATTCTACACAGAGTACGCGAAAGAACTTGCCCCCCTTCTAACAGCCGTGTACCGCAAGTCTCTAGAGGAACAGAAGGTTCCAAATGATTGGAAAAGAGCACAGGTAGTCCCAGTCTTCAAGAAGGGTCGTCGAGCAGATGCGCAAAACTATAGACCTATATCTCTGACGTCGATCTGTTGTAGAATTTTAGAACATGTGTTTTGCTCGAGTATCATGTCGCTTTTGGAAACTCAGAATCTACTATGTAGGAATCAACATGGATTCCGGAAACAGCGATCGTGTGAAACCCAACTCGCTTTATTTGTTCATGAGACCCAGAAAATATTAGATACAGGCTCCCAGGTAGATGCTATTTTTCTTGACTTCCGGAAGGCGTTCGATACAGTTCCGCACTGTCGCCTGATAAACAAAGTAAGAGCCTACGGAATATCAGATCAGCTGTGTGGCTGGATTGAAGAGTTTTTAGCAAACAGAACACAGCATGTTGTTATCAACGGAGAGACGTCTACAGACATTAAAGTAACCTCTGGCGTGCCACAGGGAAGTGTTATGGGACCATTGCTTTTCACAATATATATAAATGACCTAGTAGATAGTGTCGGAAGTTCCATGCGGCTTTTCGCGGATGATGCTGTAGTATACAGAGAAGTTGCAGCATTAGAAAATTGTAGCGAAATGCAGGAAGATCTGCAGCGGATAGGCACTTGGTGCAGGGAGTGGCAACTGACCCTTAACATAGACAAATGTAATGTATTGCGAATACATAGAAAGAAGGATCCTTTATTGTATGATTATATGATAGCGGAACAAACACTGGTAGCAGTTACTTCTGTAAAATATCTGGGAGTATGCGTGCGGAACGATTTGAAGTGGAATGATCATATAAAATTAATTGTTGGTAAGGCGGGTACCAGGTTGAGATTCATTGGGAGAGTCCTTAGAAAGTGTAGTCCATCAACAAAGGAGGTGGCTTACAAAACACTCGTTCGACCTATACTTGAGTATTGCTCATCAGTGTGGGATCCGTACCAGATCGGGTTGACGGAGGAGATAGAGAAGATGCAAAGAAGAGCGGCGCGTTTCGTCACAGGGTTATTTGGTAACCGTGATAGCGTTACGGAGATGTTTAACAAACTCAAGTGGCAGACTCTGCAAGAGAGGCGCTCTGCATCGCGGTGTAGCTTGCTCGCCAGGTTTCGAGAGGGTGCGTTTCTGGATGAGGTATCGAATATATTGCTTCCCCCTACTTATACCTCCCGAGGAGATCACGAATGTAAAATTAGAGAGATTAGAGCGCGCACAGAGGCTTTCAGACAGTCGTTCTTCCCGCGAACCATACGCGACTGGAACAGGAAAGGGAGATAATGACAGTGGCACGTAAAGTACCCTCCGCCACACACCGTTGGGTGGCTTGCGGAGTATAAATGTAGAATGTAGATGTAGATTCCTTTCCTCTCCAATTCTGCGTAGAACCTCCTCATTCCTTACCTTATCAGTCCACCTAATTTTCCACATTCGTCTATAGCACCACATCTCAAATGCTTCGATTCTCTTCTGTTCCGGTTTTCCCACAGTCCATGTTTCACTACCATACAATGCTGTACTCCAGACGTACATCCTCAGAAATTTCTTCCTCAAATTAAGGCCGGTATTTGATATTAGTAGACTTCTCTTGGCCAGAAATGCCTTTTTTGCCATAGCGAGTCTTCTTTTGATGTCCTCCTTGCTCCGTCCGTCATTGGTTACTTTACTGCCTAGGTAGCAGCATTCCTTAACTTCTTTGACTTCGTGACCATCAATCCTGATGTTAAGTTTCTCGCTGTTTCTACTACTTCTCATTACCTTCGTCTTTCTCCGATTTACTCTCAAACCATACTGTGTACTTATTAGACTGTTCATTCCGTTCAGCAGATCATTTAATTCTTTTTCACTTTCACTCAGGATAGCAATGTCATCAGCGAATCGTATCATTGATATCCTTTCACCTTGTATTTTAATTCCACTCCTGAACCTTTCTTTTATTTCCATCATTGCTTCCTCGATGTACAGATTGAAGAGTAGGGGTGAAAGGCTACAGCCTTGTCTTACACCCTTCTTAATACGAGCACTTCGTTCTTGAGCTACAAGTAATGATATCAGCTTGCCAACTGGTCAACTGTATAGCAATATAGCAGTGATTTTTTATAAGGAGGCCTCTGACGCTCTGCGTCAGTTTCTTTTATCTTTTTATGTAGAGTATCGGGTGTAGCTCTCTGTCAATATCTTCATGATTTCTTCCTTTGTACAACCACAACTGGATGGTATTTCCTCAATCAAAAACTAAGATAAAAATAGCGACACAAATAAGATCACAGTAGCAAAAGCACTCAGGATATGGAAGATGAAAAGCTGCTGAGCATACAGCGCCGAACTGCGTCTATGCGGGGACTGTACCCGACCGCTGTGTGCTTCCCTTATTAACGCCTCCGGAGCACACTCAAATCCGAACGGCTGGCCGTGTTAAAATGTCGGGAGACCAAAGGCAGAGGCAAGGGGGAAGGGGTGGCGGGTCGCATATACGCGTCTAGAGCACCTGACAGAAGTATCAGAGGTGTGGGTAAACGCGTCCAGAGAGCCATCCCACAATAGCAGCTGCGCACGTTACACGTCCAAAGCAGTCAAAGGGTTAGCGTAAATAGTGAAGGGTTAGTCATGTTCACCTGGTCATTAGTAGTAGCTTCTTTTCTTACTTTGTTTTGTATATGTGATAATTTTATTGTAAAGTTAGAAGGTATCTTCTATTATTTATTCTGTTTTCATGTGGCATACCTTCCATCACGTGTGTTGTATAGTACTTGGTATATTCCAAATTTCTGGTAGATGTCTTGTGCCTTTTGCTGTACTTGAAATGTACGTTTGGACTGAATTGTCTGTTTTGAATATTATGTTTATAACTAGCATTTTGAAAATTTTTGTTATTTTATGTATCATTCAGTCCCTTTTTGAATCTCCTTGCTTGTTTTAATGTATTGTTTTGTCGTTGTTGTTCTGTCACCACGTGTGCTTGTTTGTGTGAGTTTTTTTGTGTTGTTGTTTGTGGCTATGCGTATATTGCATTCATTGACAGTTTATGTTGAATAAATTTTTCTTTAATTTTGTGACTACATTACTATTGCATTCATTGTTTTTTGCTATTTGTGAGAAGATAACAGGATCTTTCTGATAGTCTGCTGTTCTGAGTGGTACCGCCTCGGTTCTAGAATGCATGTATTTGATTGTTGCTTGGTTCTCTGAATGTCAGTGATATGAAGTGTGCTGTTTCAGTTTTTGCTGTTTTACAGTAAATTGCAAAGTTATGCCAGTTGTTTTGTTTTTATTTGGATATGATTATTTTGTTTATATACGAGAATAACGATTAAAAAACAACCAAAATAACTTTAAAATTTACGTAAACCTACAACTACTGACACAATCCCACACCAAAGTAATGGTGTGAAAAGCCGAAGTCCGACATTTGAACTTCGCAAAGGCTTTCGTTAGTGTTTGTAAACGTCACACTAGTTCCACTTTCTTCCACAAGCTACAGCAGGAATACGTGAAAGATGTATTCTACTAATATTTCGTAATGAAGATCGAGCCTTCTGAATAACATAAAAAAATGGTTCAAATGACTCTGAGCACTATGGGACTTAACTAACCTAAGGACATCACACACAACCATGGCCGAGGCAGGATTCGAACCTGCGACCGTAGCAGTCACGCGGTTCCGGACTGAAGTGCTTAGATCCGCTCGGCCACCGCGGCCGGCTGAACAACATAATTATTATATTCAGGTGTATTAGGATTCAAACGCTACGCACAGATAAGGTTTTATCTCGTTTAAATTAACAACATGAAACATATAAAATTTACTTTCGGGTCGAAAATGGGAAGTTCAGAACACCAGATGACAACTGATACAACAATCAGAGATCAAGCTTGCCTTGTTACTAGCAAATCCTGAGCAAAGACTATGCAATTCCGTTGGTCACCATGCTTAAACATCCACAAGGTCACGGAGGTGAGCACAAGAAATCCATTGTTGTAGAAGTGCTACATCAAGGCGTCCAACCAGCGCCATACCGTATTGTTACGAAAGCATACAGTTTATGAGAGACAATCACTGCGCTTTGTTTGCAAATATGAACATACATAACAACCTCAGTTACACAACCTGGGCGACAATATGTTAATTTTTGGTGATTCGTTTCAACCAGTATAGGCCATCTACAGATCGGGTTAGCTGAAATATCGACGTAGCACCTGTTACGTTGACGTCCTGCAACACTTGCTGCCACTAGTCTTTAAGCAACCAGATCTGAAGGTTCCCCATACTGACTAAAATACATTATCCAAAAATAAATATATTTTGATCTACCTTGTTGTAATCAGAGAATTTGAATATAGAGATCACTTTATGGTGTCTCCTTGACAGCTTAACGCCGTCTAATTGTTGTGATAACAAACCGAATGAGATGCAATTACTGCGTAACCGGAGACTATGGATTCATTATATGAAAGCAAGCATCAAAACTGTGAAAGAAGTCTGGAAGATACTAGCGACTCATATCGTCAGTGTGCTCAAATTCCCCGTTTGTATTTCTTTCTCTTTTTAGGACTTGTTTCCCTCACGAGTTATTCCGTTTCTCTATTCTACTCTGACCTACCATCTTCCTCTTTCATCCGCCATATCGTTCAACTGTAACACAACCGTCGCGAATAACGTTATCTTATTTACTGATCATGTGCTTTGACAGGAACAGTGGTGTCATTTATCAGTAGATTTTATCCGTTCCTGTCGTGAATGAAATTTGTAAAGGAAATATTACTTGAATGCCTTAAATTTTTTCCCATTTCAGTGACCGGTTATCGCCAAATTTAAATCAGAGCGTAATTTCGAAACTGTATTTTATTTCATGTTATTTGGAGAAGGATTAGCAATTGGATTATTGCAAATCGGCACTGTCACATGCATATAGAGTTATCATCCTCGTAACACCCCGTTAAGTGGAAATTACGTATTCATGCGAACCGCCATCATTAATTTACCTTCCATAATTAAATTTACAGTCACTGATTACATCCGGTGTTATCGGAATTAGTACCGCTAAACTTGGTAATTACTAAAATGAATAATATTGTGGCCCTATGAAGACAACTTCTTTCATTCCTGTTTCGTACAAGCTAGTCAGAAGGCACACCATCTGTAGCGATGACATGCACATCCTGACTTTGACTTTAGAACCCTGATTTGAAAAGTATCTGACTTGGATGCTAGTTCGGGCCTTCTTTTTTATGTTCACTGGTTTATGAAGAAAACTTACAGCTTTCAGAAAGGACCAAACTTTTATTTTCAACAGTTACGCCTCCCAAAACTTTTTAAATGCTCTCTCGTTCTCCTTCGTAAGGCAAAAGTGTGTTTGTGGATTCTTAGTTATCAACAACGGGACGAAAGCTAATGTTACTGTATAACGAAGTGAATATTACAATCGTAGGCTTTTGTTACATAATGGTGGTTGAATCGAGACAGTTGCAGTATTTGAAACATGGAGAACAAAATTAAACATCCACCATCGAATGCTTTGCAAATAAAGACGCTTCACTCAAAGGCGTCAAAATATTATAGAGAAACTTCTCGTCAGTAACAAAAAATTTACCAGTACTTCCCTAGTGGGCATCAGGCATAAGATTCTACTTTTTTAGTGAAGAGAACTGCAAATCAGTCGTAGTTCCATCGGCATTAATTTGGATTATATTAGCAGAATCTTACACCGCTTGTTGGTAGTTAGGTTCCACATTTAAGAATAGGACGGAAAAGAAACAACTTCTGAAATGCTCTCCCTATTTCTGTGCGTTAAGGGTTTATTATTTCACTTCAATTGAGAAAACCATTATAGCCAATAGCTAAATGAGCGTGCCACCTTTGACGATAATACTGTACTACGATAAAGGGAACTAGAAAAAGGGTTGAATTCACCATATTCACTTAGCCGTAAACATATACTGTAAATTAAGGTAATTGCTGTAATGACGTGGCTTTCCTCCACACAGCAGCTACACAGCTTTATCACAGGGCCAAATAATGTTTGGCGGCACCTAAGGCAAAAAAAGGTGGCAAAACAATTTACAATGATTTATTGATAGAAGTTTCTAGTAACTGAGTGGAACATGAAAAAAAAAATGGTTGAAATGGCTCTGAGCACCATGGGACTTAACATCTGTGGTCATCAGTCCCCTAGAACTTAGAACTACCTAAACCTAACTAACCTAAAGACAACACACACATCCATGCCCGAGGCAGGATTCGAACCTGCGACCGTAGCAGTCGCGCGGTTCCGGACTGAGCGCCTAGATGAGTGGAACATGAAGACTGTGCGTTGAAACATAGGTGAATGTGCGCTTTCACTGATATATCTTTAAACAGTGGTAAAGTCTTGTATTAGATGGGTAGATCACATAACTAATGAGGAAGTATTGAATAGGATTGGGGAGAAGAGAAGTTTGTGGCACAACTTGACCAGAAGAAGGGATCGGTTGGTAGGACATGTTCTGAGGCATCAAGGGATCACCAATTTAGTATTGGAGGGCAGCGTGGAGGGTAAAAATCGTAGGGGGAGACCAAGAGATGAATAAACTAAGCAGATTCAGAAGGATGTAGGTTGCAGTAGGTACTGGGAGATGAAGAAGCTTGCACAGGATAGAGTAGCATGGAGAGCTGCATCAAACCAGTCTCAGGACTGAAGACCACAACAACAACAAAGTCTTGTATCCAATGGAAGATAACTAATATAAGAGAGGCGTTCAGCAAGTAATGCAATAGTTTTTTTCTGAAAACATGTTGGTTTTATTTAGGATTCCAGCGCATCAAACTATTATCCACAGTTTTGTCTACAAAACTATTTTTCAACATAATCTCCGTTCAACGCAACGGCATTGCGCCACCTTACTGGGAGGGCCTATACGTCCGCATGGTGCCACTCCCTTGTTCCAGTTCGGAGCCAACGTCTTGTTGCATCCATAACTTCCCCATTATCCACATACTTCTTGCTGCGGAGTGCAGCCTTCATTGCGAAAAACAGATGCTCTTTATGGTCTTCTGTTAGGCGGCTAGAAACCAAGCGGGCATACGCTTTTGAGTACAACAAATGGTGAGCGAGTATATCAGCACTACCAACAGAGACTTCCAGTGGAACAGCAAGGTGTTTGTGATGTGTCGATCACCTCGAATGAGAGTGTCCGCACGTTCCAACACTGCAGGAATCACAGCTGTGTGCTGCCGGTCGACACGCGGGAGGTCGGACGGGTTTTTTCGACCTCGTTGCTCTGGTGACAGACGCCTCGCCAGACGGCTCACCGTGGTTTTGTTCACTGCAAGGTCTCCGCTGACATTCTGCAAGTGCCTATAAACATTCACAAGCAAGAATATTCTATGACGTCCCACAAAAAAAACACCTTTTTTCATCCAAAAATTAGCCAAGAAAAAAATTTGTTACTTTACTTGTTGAACGCCCCTCTTTATTTGTATAAGGTTCGGTTATGCTTTTCTTGATAGCAACTGCAGATGAGTCCTGAGACAGTCCTGATATTGTCCTGAGATACTATCTGGTGGTACTGCTTGACTGACTGCTGACGGGAGCCGTGTGTCATGTGCTTATATACATGTTTGGCAGATGGAAGTCCGGTTGGGAACTATTTGTGTGACGTAACGCAAATGCGTGATGTAGTCCTTACTGTGTGCACCCTATCTAGGAATCTAACCTCAACTAAGTTGCGTCTCAATCATAGACAGGTCGTTGCTCTTCGATGTGCCCCGTACATTCTGGAGGACACAATATAGAGTCTGGACCTACATATGGAAAATGAACGGCATTAATCTTAAGATTATAATACACTGATGGACAAAAGTCCCAACACCAGGAAAGAGTTGTAGGCGTGTTTCTACTCAATATGGTCACATCTATTCAGATTTCCCCCCTCTGTACCAGACACGCGCTAGTAGTGCCGATCGGGTTTGCCTTAAATACGCGAAACGGTCGTTAGCCACAAATATGTTTGGGATTGGAAGTAGTGAGTTACCTTTAAGACAACGACGATGCCGTTATCAACTGCTCATTGATACTGAAGGAGGTCATGTATTGGGCTACGAGGAGCTGGGTGCTTCGTCCCCGATATTGCAAAAAGCCCTGCAAGGATAAAGGCACTGTACATGCTTGCTGGCAGCGGTGGCCACCGGAAGCTACTGTCGCAAGAATACCAGGCTCCGGATAGCCATGTGGCCGTACCAAGAGAGAAGACCAATGTCTGCAGCAGCAATTCGAAATATAGTTGACACCACAATGACACACAGATCTGTTAAAAACCGATTCCTTCAAGGACAGCTCGGAGCCAGACGCCCTGTAGTGTGCACTCCACTAACCCTAAACCACCGCTGTTTGCGAATTCAGTGGTATCGAGTGAGAACTCATTAGAGGGTGGAGTGGCAGTCTGTTGTGTTTTCTCTCTGCTTTTGCGTCAGTGACGGCCGTGCATTGGCTAGGAGGAGGTCAGACGAGCGTCTGAAACCAATCCGTATGCAACGTAGAGGACACACTAGACATACGAGTACATTTGGAATTATGATCTTGGTGGGATTTCGTATGACAGCAAGAGCACTCTCGTGGTTATCCAACGCACCCTAACTGCAAATTTATGCGTCAGTCTGGTGATTCGACCTGTTGTGTTTCCGTTCCATTCACGAACAGCATTCCAAGGTGTGTTTTCCAACACGATAACAGTCGCCCACATGCCGTTCCACAAGCTGACATCCGACACGGCACGTGTATGACACAGTGCATTCGCGTTTACATACTTGCATTCAACATTCTGGCGGCTACACCGGTCATTAATGTACCAGCATTTCCCATTTGCAATGGCTTTTCTTGCGCTTGCATTGACCTTAGATCTTGCAACAGTAATCACTTAAATGTGATACCTAGACAAATTTATTCCCAAAATTTCTTTAGCCTACATTAATTATTTCTTGGTGTTGCCATAATTTTCCAGTTAGTGTAATAATGACGATGACCATTTCATAAGATATGCATCCATTTCAAGTCTCACATATTTCTGTCAATTATAATAAAATAATTAGGAGGCTTTAATAGTACGAGATGAATCAGCACCTATAAAGTGGAAACATACGCATATGGATGCGATACGTCTTTTGTGAAAGCTATTAAATGGTGTTCGTTACTGCCAGCCTGGCCTGTCACGGACTGGCCATTTTGGGCCTCGTCTCTACGCTTCTCTAGCTATAGTACAAACTGGAATATTCTGTCCATTGATAAGCTTGACTTCTGGGGGTTGTTTGAATTTCGAGTCTGATGTTTTATGGTTTATGTAGAAGTTGGCAAGTAAAAGTTGGAGACCCTCGCAGAGGCTGAATCTGCTACTTGAAATCGCCAGATGCCGTTAAAGAAAACCAGGCGCTTCCCCCTGCGTCGTGATAGGGGGTGTTTGGCGCCAGCCAGACTGCCTCATTATACCTGACCTTCTCAAAACGCCGGTCCCCGCATCTTGATTGTGGTGGAATTATTCTCTGCCGAGCAAATTCATGCCGTCGAATATTCTGAGACTCAAAGCTCGCTGGCCGGTAATCTGCTTACGCCATTTCTGCACTACGTCTTTCCACCATTTCGTCATCTGTCCCTTCGACATTGCTCAATCCTAATACTGTATTTTCTCTCACTGCAAGGCTAATTAAATAAGCTGAGTATTCTCTCTCATCCGAACTCGAAAAGCGAGGTAACATTTGTATGAGGATATTTGCGAAATAGAGAGTTCAGTGGTGGGATACCAACTGCCGATCCAGCCAACGGGCCGTGTGTTTATTTCCCGTAGCCGACCCATGGCTGTCACCATGTGACTCGTTTGTCAGAACCTCTAGAGTTGCAGCATCGTGGAAGCTATCTTCTACACAGACACTACTGTCTCCAATCTATGGGTCAGTCTCTGTATTTCTGGAATAGCGGAATATTAGACAAATTATGAATCAATTTCGAGTGCGGGATGTGTTTATATCAAGAACAGTTCGGTCACCTAATAAAATGTAAAATTGTGGTCGAAATACGTTAGCAGCTGTGCCCATTATGTATTCTCTCCCCTCTCTGGGGAACAGTCACTGCATTGATTGCTTGTAGAAATCTAAAAGTGTTGCTCCCGATGAAATACACTCCAATCTCAGCCAGTGCACAACAAACTGTGCCGGCTGGCCGAGGTGGCCGAGCGGTTCTAGGCGCTACAGTCTGGAACCGAGCGACCGCTACGGTCGCAGGTTCGAATCCTGCCTCGGGCATGGATGTGTGTGATATCCTTAGATTACAAAATTGTTGAGACTTTCGTGGCCACTTGTTGACAAATTGCCTATTGGCTTCTGTCTCGGGTTCTTCGGCCGACGTTCATCTAATGATTTCTCTGACGTTTCGCCAGCACAAGTGGCTGGCATTGTCAAAGCTTGACCCTCCATTGCCGGTGGTGAATTGGAGCCGAGCTCGCGGGCGCAGACTATATTGTAAGTAGGCTGTTTATATTTTCTTATTGGCAACGTTACGTAGCGCTCTGTATGAAAATCACTGGCTGTGCTGTGTGCAGTCTGTGGCTAGTTTGCATTGTTGTCTGCCATTGTAGTGTTGGGCAGCGGCAGCTGGATGTGAACAGCGTGTAGCGTTGCGCAGTTGGAGGTGAGCCGCCAGCAGTGGTGGATGTGGGGAGAGAAATGGCGGAGACTTGAAATTTGTAAGACTAGATGGCATATATATTATGATTATTAAGGTAAATACATTGTTTGTTCTCTATTAAAATCTTTCATTTGCTAACTATGCCTATCAGTAGTTAGTGCCTTCCGTAGTTTGAATCTTTTATTTAGCTGGCAGTAGTGGCGCTCGCTGTTTTGCTGTAGCTTGAGTAACGAAGATTTTTGTGAGGTAAGTGATTTGTGAAAGGTATAGGTTAATGTTAGTCAGGGCCATTCTTTTGTAGGGATATCTGAAAGTCAGATTGCGTTGCGCTAAAAACATTGTGTGTCAGTTTAAGCACAGTCTTGTATAATTTTTCAAAGGGGACGTTTCAATATGTACCTGGCGCGCCAACGTCCGAGGGCTTCTCCGCGGTCATTTCCGGTGCGGTTCTCCTCTTGCTACCTGCGACGGTCGTTCGCTGCAGTACGGGAAGCCAGGATCCGTTTACCTTAAGGCTTTCCTCCTTCTTGTTCAAACTATTCGCGTGTTTTTGTATCTCTACAGGTTCTCTGAACAAGCGCGTGTGATAGTGGTTCTCTACAGCCAGAACTTCCGTGTCGGCGAATTTTATTACGTGGTCGGTCTCATTCAGTGCGTGCTCTGCCACGGCCGATTTCTCCACCTGCCCAACCTGCAATGTCGCTTATGCTCTTTGATCCTGGTGTTAATGGATCGTCCAATTATTCCGACATAAACTTTTCCGCATGTGCATGGTATGCGGTATATTCCCGACATTGCAAGTGGGTCTCTTTTCTCCTTCGCCGATCTAAGACACTCTTTGATCTTCCTTGTCGGTTTGAAAATCGTCTTTACGCCATGTTTGCGCAATATACGGCCGATTCTGTCCGTCACTCTGGGAATGTATGGCAGAAAGGCCGTACCCGACATTTCTTTTTCTGGTTCCTTACTTCGCCGAGTGTTTGGCTCAGTTACACGTCTAATATAATTTGTGGAGTACCCATTGCTCCTCAGGACAGTTTCCAGGTGTTGCATTTCTCGTTTGAGGTGTTGCGGCTCACATATTCGTCCTGCTCTCGTTACGAGCGTACTAATCATGCCTCTTTTCTGGCTCGGATGGTGGTTTGACAGTTTGTGCAGTTATCGGTCCGTGTGAGTCGGTTTTCGATACACGCTGTGTCCCAGGTTTTCGCCGTCCCTTGTGACCAGCACATCTAGAAATGGCAGTTTCTTGTCCTTTTCTACTTCCATGGTAAATGTTATGTTGGCATGGAGGCTGTTCAAGTGTCTTAGGAAGTCACCGAGCTGTTCTTCACCATGGCTCCACACCACGAAAGTATCATCGACGTACCTGTACCACACCTTAGGTTTGCAAGTCGCCGAGTCCAGTGCCTGTGCTTCGAATTGTTCCATGAAGAAGTTGGCCACCACTGGACTGAGAGGACTACCCATGGCGACGCCTTCCAGCTGTTCGTAGAAATCGCCATTCCACGTGAAATAGCTCGTGGTGAGACATGCATGGAAGAGCTTTCTGATGTCTGGCGGGAAAATGCAACCGATGTGCTCCAGAGCGTCACTGAGTGGCACTTTCGTAAATAACGAAACAACATCAAAGCACACCAGGATGTCGTTTGGTGCAAGTTTCAGTTTCTTCAGCTTCTCAATGAACTGTCCTGAGTCCTTAATGTATGTGTCGGTCTTCTCCACGTGTGGCTGGAGCAGAGAGGCCAAGTGTTTTGCCAGTTTATATGTCGGTGATCCAGGAGCGCTAACGATCGGTCTCAGTGGAACGTTGTTCTTATGGATCTTGGGTAATCCATACAGCCGAGGTGGTAGGGCTTCTGTGTTGCGCAGGTTTCTCTGTATGTCCGCCGGCAGAGAAGACGCCTTGATTAATCGATTCGTATTCCGTGTGATACGTTGCGTCGGATCTGCGCTTAGTTTTCGGTACGGTCGGATCTAATAGGTCTCGTATCTTTTGCTCATAATCTTCGGTCTTCATTACGACGGTCCCATTCCCCTTATCGGCAGGCAGTACCAGTATACTCTTGTCGGCGCTGAGATTCTTAATGGCTTGTACCTCTTCTTTCTTCAGGTTGCAAGCTGGTGGTTTTGCTCGGCGCAGTATCCTGGCTGTTTCCGTGCGTATTTCCTCTGCCCTTTCACAAGGAAGGGCACGAATGGCAGCTTCGGTGTTGGCAATGATGTCCTCCATAGGTATGGTTCTCGGGATGATAGCGAAATTCCCTCCTTTTTTAAGAACAGACACTTCGTCTTCGGTCAATTGTCGTTCAGTGAGGTTGACCACTGTGTGTGACATGTCGGGAGTTGTCTTGTCGGCTTTCAAACTTTTTCTTCTGTCGCTCGGTGCAGCGCTCGAGTTCGTTCTGCATGTTCCTGTGAGTGATGCTGTCGATCTTGTCCCAGTCGTCTAGACACATTTTCTGCTTGACAAAATGTGACTGTTGCCGGTGCAAATTCACTGCCGAAAAGCACTGAGGAACATGTTTCAGACACCAGTGCACTGTTATTACAGTTAATGCAACAAATGGGACAAAGGCTTCAAAAGTTAGACACAATGGAACAAAATCTTCAAAAGTTAGACACAATGGAACAACACCAGAGACAAACACTGCAGCAGTTAGACACAATGGAACAAAATCTTCAAAAGTTAGACACAGTGGAACAAAATCTTAAAAAGTTAGACACAGTGGAACAAAATCTTAAAAAGTTAGACACAATGGAACAAAATCTTCAAAAGTTAGACACCACGCTTGAACAAACACGTGAATATTTAACTACTGAGTTACATAACATCGAATCGAAATGTCAAAAAGTCTGTAATGACGTAAAAACACAAATTTGTGAGCATTTCCAACCTATTTTTTCGCGTCATGAAAATGCATTACAGAATCACGAAGCAGCCATAAAAGAACTGCAAACTATTGTTCATGAAAATCACGACACCTTGCAAGCTAAAATTGACTCAGTTGCATCTACCGATTCGGTTACGCAACTTGCAAAAACTCATGAAAGCTTAAAGGACACAGTAGATACGATTTCAACACAAATGGACACTCTGAAACCTGGTTCAGAAAAACACACTGAGGAAATAAGTACACTATCGGAGAAAGTAGCCGAACTTTCGGATCAGTTCACTAACTTATCTGATCTGAACGACACAAGACCTGTAGCCATCACTGACACAGAAGAGTATGAACAAATTAAGAAATTCAAACAAAATCAGAATCAAATTAATACGCAATACAAAAGAGAAATCCGGGAAGTACAAGATCAGTTGGCACAAGTAATACAAAACTTTCATATTTCAGAGGACACTCGCGCTCCAACACGGGAAGAGGAACTTAGAAATACGGAAAAGCCACAAAATAATAACACAGGGCATTTCGGAAATTATGAAAGAAATTGGCAAGGTGCACCGAATTTTGAGATGGAACCGCTGACACGACATAACATGACCGATATGCTACTCGCCGACACGATGATTTTGACTATAAGCTGTTCATTACTACACGTAAATTGAAAACGTTTAAGAACTCTGCCAACGACATTCATCCACAAGCGTGGCTCCATCAATTCTCTCATTGTTTTCCTCCCAACTGGTCATTGGAGCACAGGTTAGAATTTATGTGTGGCTACCTGGAGAATGAGCCAGCTGTAAGAATGCGATCGGTCATTCACGATTGTCACAGTGAAGGAGATTTTTATCATGCCTTCCTCTCAGCATATTGGTCTCGATCTACACAAGACCGAGTAAAACATAGCATCATAATGATGAAACATTGGGAACAATCTGAATTTTCCAGTCTTGTGAAATATTTTGAAGACATATTGCACAAGAATCAGTACCTGTCAAACCCATACAGCCCCTCAGAACTCATCCGCATTTGCTTAATCAAACTGCCTGAACATTTACGACATATTATTTTAGCAGGACGTTACAAAGACGACATTGAAGCTTTTCAGGGACTGTTACAAGAACTGGAAATTGACACTGACAATCGCGGAACGCGAAAACATTAGCACAACAATTACAGATCACATCCGTCACAATTCCGCGATGACAGAAATAATACACGACAAGGCTGTTCTTTCAACGTAAATCGTGACCAAAACAGACACCACCCATATGACAACCGTTGGCAGAGTAGTAATAATTACAGGGAAAGATCACCTCTCTGCGGTAATGACTATCACAGAGACAATCAGAGAAACAGACAATATGGGAACCAAAATAATTATTATCAAGGGAGACAGAATAACTTCAGATGCAATGGTCCAGCGCGCAGTTACGATTCAGGGAGAAATTCTCCACCACGTGACCGACAAGAAAGAAACTATGGAATCTACCGACATGACGACAGACGATATGATCGTAACGACAGACCTGAATTGCATCAGAACTGGCGGGATTCAAACAGAGCAGGGCCCTCTCGACAAGGTGAATTTGTAGAAGTTTGGTCTCCAAATCCCAATAACTACGCGCGCCAACAAAGACACAATGGGCAATGACTCATACCGCTGGCAGCCACAAAACGTACTTACGACGCAGCTGCCGTAGCTAGTAATTACGTAAAAATGGAAGACATCTTACTCCAGGAACACGACGTAAAACATAACAACATTGCATATCCTGTGATTCACATTACTGTAAATGACGTAAAATTTACAGCAGTACTTGCCTCTGGCAGTCCCATTTCAGAAATTAGTGAAACAGCTTTTAGCAAATGCAACAAATCGAATGATTGCCCCACACTTCCATTACGTAAGATTAAATTACAAGGTGCAATCTTTGGAAGAAGTGTAGATGTACGCCACCAAACCAATTTAGAATTCTTTTGCCAAAGCCACAGCTTCTCTATGAATTTTCTTATTGTTCCATTATTGTCGACGGAAATTATATTGGGAGTAGACTTTTTGAATGATTACAAAGCAATCTTAAACTTTCACGATGCTGAAATAATTGTAGAGAAGGAAGGTAAGTCAATAACTTTGAAATTTGAAGATTGGCTCTCAAACCATGACGAGGAAATTAATCGGCTTTACCTTCTGTTAGACAACAGTTCGGAATTTTCTACAGAACTAGACACTAACAATCACTCTGCAAGTACTGACAGGTATGATATCGACGGCATATTTGGAATTAATGAGTTAATTCAGAATAAAATTCAAACAATTGAGAATTGTAATGACACTGATAGGCAGGACCTTTTTGACATTTTACAAGCACATTCCACAGTTTTTACTCACAAAACAGGAACAATCAAGGAATTTCAATACCAATTTCGTGTTCGTGAGCATACTAAATTTGGTGTTAGACCATACGTAATTCCAGCACATTATAGGGACCGTGTTAGAACAGAAATACAATCTATGCTTGACGAGGGCATTATTGAGGTTGCAGTAAGCTCATACAACAATCCATTACATGTTGTTGAGAAGAAAAATGGATCGATCAGGCTTGTCTTAGATTCGAGACAAGTCAATACTATCATTATTCCTGAAACAGACAGGCCGCAAACGTTGGAAGAACTTCTTCAAAATTTTAATGGTGTAAAAGTGTTGTCTTCCATTGATCTCAGATCTAGCTTGAACTTCATCCAGAATGTAGAAAATATACAGCTTTCCTTTGTTTCGGCGTTTGTTATCAGTTTCGGAAACTTTCTTTTGGTTTGAACATTTCTTCAGCAGCATTCATTCGCGGGCTAAATTCCATATTACCTGAGTTCTTAAAACGTCACATCACCTTATATGTGGACGATATTCTAATAGCAGACGCTTCATGGGAACAACATAATCGCATCCTAAACAGTTTGTTACGTATTTTTGCAGATCTGGAATTACAGTTAACTTGGAAAAGTATGAATTCGGTAGGTCAAAGGTGAGGTTTTTGGGACATATTATTTCTTCTGAAGGCATTCAGCCGGATCCTGAAAAGTTAGAAGCAATCAGAGCCATTCCAGTTCCATCCACCAAAAAACAAGTCCGCAGTTTTCTAGGTCTCGTAAGTTTTTACCGTCTTTTTCTGAAAATGCAAATTCTAGTTACACCAAAACTTTGTTCTCTCACTGGAAAAAATACTATTTGGAACTGGGACGAACAAGCACAGTTGGAATTCAATTCTTTGAAAGAATCGCTACTTAACGCGCCAATACTAGCTCATCCAGATCTGTCACAAGATTTCTGCCTTGGCACGGATTCTTCTAAAGTCGGTCTTGGTGCCCATTTATTTCAAGAAGCCATAGAAAATGACACTACCATTCAGAAAACCATTGCTTTTGCTAGCCGAGTGCTAACAAAATCTGAAAAAAATTATTCTGTTACTGAATTAGAAGCTTTAACTATCGTTTGGGCATTTAACAAATTCCGTTTCTTTCTTTCTGGTAAGCACGTAAAAGTATACAGTGATCATCGTGCATTACAATTTCTTTTGTCTTCAAAATTAAATCATGACAGGTTAAAACGTTGAGCATTGTTTTTGCAAGAATTCCACTTCACAATAGTCTACATTCCCGGCAAGGGCAACATTGTTGCGGACGCACTGTCATGCGCACCGGCTGGGCTTGAGAAAAGTAACACAGAAGGCAACCTCGAGAAAAATTTCAGTATTCTTTACATTCAGAAAGTCGCCTTCGAAAACTTCATCACCACATCTTTAAAGGACATTGCTCATGAACAAGATAAAGATCCGATTTGGAAAGACATCGAGAGCAAATGGCATGAAAAGACACACACACAGATTCGGCATTATTATCTGGATAGAAACAACATACTGTTCAAACGCTGCGCTGTTGATGACATCCTATGGGTACTTTGCATTCCTGACGATTTTGTTAATAAGCTCAATTGGTACATTCATTTCAGCTATGCACATTTTTGCCCAGCCCGCTCGTGGTCGTGCGGTAGCGTTCTCGCTTCCCACGCCCGGGTTCCCGGGTTCGATTCCCGGCGGGGTCAGGGATTTTCTCTGCCTCGTGATGGCTAGGTGTTGTGTGCTGTCCTTAGGTTAGTTAGGTTTAAGTAGTTCTAAGTTCTAGGGGACTTATGACCACAGCAGTTGAGTCCCATAGTGCTCAGAGCCATTTTTGAACATTTTTGCCCACGAAAATGTTATCATATTCTTCGAACGACTTGTTATTTTAACAATATGGAAAAGAGAATTCGAAGAGTCTTGTCTATTTGTATACTTTGTCAAAAGGCGAAACCATCTACTGTCTCACATCGTGCTCCGCTGTTTCCTATCATTCCTTCTAAATTAAAAGAATTTGCTGCTGTTGATCTCTTGGCACCGCTTGTCAGAACATCTAATGGATTTTCGTACGTTCAAGTCGCTGTTGAACTTACTTCAAAATTTGTTTCTTTCACACCGTTGCGTAAAGCCACTGGACGGTCTGTATCCAACGCCTTTGTTAAAAATTTCTTACGTGAAGTTGGACACGTTAGTAAAGTCATTTCAGATAACGGACCGCAATTCAGATCTGCTGTTTGGTCACGCATGCTTCGGAATCATAAAATCAATCCTGTTTTTATCTCATTGTACTCACCACATTGTAACCCCTCCGAACGGATTATGAAAGAAATCAATAAGCTTTGCAGACTTTATTTTCACAGAAAGCATCAGCATTGGGACAGATATTTACACTTATTTCAAAACGTGCTGAAAGAAATGCCTCATGACTCCACTGCTTTACCACCTACTCTTGTACTGAAGAATGAAGAACCACCGAACAGAATCAGCGAGCTTGTACCTTTCCCGAATACACGTAAACTTCGACATAAAGACATAATTGATTTGGCTATTAAAAATATAAAATCTGCAGCAGACAAAAGGAGAAAACTACTCGGTAAAGCAAATGCAAAGAAATTATATATTGGTCAGAAAGTTCTCATTAAAGCTCATTCATTGTCACATAGGAAGAAACACTTGAGTCACAAATTCTTTCTAGTTTACAATGGACCTTACAGAATCTGACGTATACCACATGATAATTGCGTTGAAGTTGAAACTCTACGTACTAGGAAGAGTAAAGGTTTACACCACGTTTCACATGTAAAACCGTTTATTGAAAGATAATCTACTTTTTAACTTTGTCTTGGCCATATAACTTTTCACTTTACATTGCTAGTAGGCTTTGTCAGACTTAGAATCTGTTAATATGCAACAATGTTTGAAGTTAAATATCCAGTCAAGAACCAAGAGAACTTATTTCAACAGAAATTACGAATGCATTGTTATTGTGAACAGACGACACAGTGTTATGGTGTGTGTGCATTCTTGCTTGTTAGTTGCACGATTACGTAACGACTATAAGGCTCACATACTTAGAACATTTACCAGTACTGCTAATGAGATTTTAATGCAACATTTTGGTTTACTTGAAAATACATTCTGGATTTAAAGTACTTTCTGTGAAATACCAGATGACACAGTGGTTAGTTTATGTGACAGCTACACGATTTTATCACGACGCTACTAATGAGTGACAATTTACAATGTTGCTTTTGCGGTGTATCTGTTTTATATCTGCATAGTTTTTCTGAATTCTTCTGTAAAGTAAAACATGTTTTAGTAGCTACAAGGAGACAGCCTTTTCCGTAGGACAACAATACGTTACAGCACAGTACTTTCCTCATCACGGCAATAAGCGTAATAACTAAGATATCTATACGCAAAGCATTTCACTTTTGTGAATCATGAGGTAAGTACATTGACTTCTGCAGAACTTAGCTTTTGGAAGACGATACCTACAACACTTCCACAGAGATTATCTTACAACAAGACGCACAGTTTAGCGCTACAGTACACGTATTTGAGTGATTAATCTTGTACTTAAAACATTTATGTTTTTCAAGATATTTGAAGTACAATGCTACAAAGGTTTTCCGTGATACATTTCATTCCATTGCTGTAATCTGTAACCCCTGAGGGTATAATTACATTAATCCTCAGGGGGTACACGCCTACTTTGTGTACCAAGTGTTTGGCAAGCACAAGGAGCCCTAGCTAATATGGTATTTGCTTATACAACTTTACACATCGGTACCATATTTCGCTAATACATAAATTACACAGCTATCTGATCATTTAACTGAGAGACAAACATTTTTTTTACTACATCAGTGACAGATGTTTACGTAATTACACCATTGTATAACTTCACACTTACGAAATTGTATTTTGTCTGTACTTTGTGAACTGTTCATATGTTTTCAGACCCATTGTGATATTATGAGAACTTTGAATGATATATTTGGTATGGGATCACGATTTTTAAAGTACGTTTGAGGCAGATGACACTTTTGACATGAGCAGAGAATTTTTTTTTAGTTATTGGAGGAAGCTACGACGATTTTGAGAGTTGGCTGAGGTGTTATGATGTTATTATTACGATGACTATGTGTATTATGCTGTTGCAGGATATTTATGATCAATAAGCTGATTCTCTATGAGTTATTTGATTATGCTTCATATCTGTTATGATGAAATATTGAAGAAATGTCGACGAATAAGGTAAGGAATAATGAGTAGTGTTTAGGGACTCTGGTTTGTCAAAAAGGTTGTTGGAAACCAAGAATCGTACTTTAAGAGTTATGAAATGTATGTAAATGCGTGAATGGATTACAATGCCGATGAAAATTTTTTGGACACTGTTATATCAATAGCATTTTGTTTCTACAGATTTGTAACGCAAATTCTTGACCTGTGAAATATTTTTATATGAGACTGTCACTGTAGCGGAAACTGCTGTCGTAAATATTTCGGTAAGAAAGTTAAGTGACCACCTTCATGTAATGCGTCGCGGGCACCCAGCTGTGCGACAGATGCCCGGAAAAAAATGCCATTAGTGTGTGCCTTTCAGAGGCACAGGTGGAGGAAAAAAAAGAGGCCATTATCCTCGCTATTGACATTCCTTTGTAGAAAGCATCGTAAATACGACACCCTCAAACTTGAAAACACGATTACACTGTTGAGTTCTTAATTTATGATATTTACTGAAATGAAATGATGAGAAACATTTCATGTCTATTGCCTTGCTAGTTGAAAGATTGTTTACTGCATTATGAAATGCCATATGGCTAGTGAATGACGTTTCACGCCTTGCTTTGCCTATTTTGTTTAATATCTAGTTCCTAGCTGCACTGCAGCATTGGTTAAAATAATATTTTATAGATGTACTAATATAAATATTTTATGCCTCCAGATCCAGTAAATAACCATTTTAAAATCTACTTAAAAAAACGAGGGAGTACAAAAAGACATTTCCCTTCACAGGAATTGCATACATAATTTTTGTCAATGACTGGGTAACTTATTTAGTAGTGTAAGTTAAGGTGATGCATCACCCTAGTATTAAGATGTGACATAGGTATTAAACATGGCCATTTTTACTGTAATATTTTTTCTGCTTGAGCTTTGTCATGTTTAGATATAAGTTATTACCTTTGCTGCTGCTGTTTGCCAGTCATAATGTTACTGAATTTGACTTTGTATTACGCTGTTAAGCAAGTTTTACTACGGTTTTATTTTTCTTGTTTGCTGCACAGTGCCTTATATTAGTTGTAATATTGCAATTGCTTTCCCAATTTCCATTTATTTTATCATTGCTGTTTGTGTTAATTGTTTTGTTCTGCTGCATTGCCTCGTCCCTTAGTTTAGCATCTGAGCTCAGTAGATTTAAGTTAGCTTAAGATGGGGTAGGCCATATAAGAGAACAAGTTGTTATGAATTGGAAGAAATGTATTGAGAAGCTATAAGAAAATGGTTTGGCCAAAAAAGTATTTTGAAAGAAGATATGAACCAAAAAAGTAGGGTTTACAGACAACAGGTTTAGGTAGGATTTTCTTGGAAATAAATGATGAGGTAAGAAAATGGAAAATAAATAATGTGTTAAGGAATATGTGAACATATAAATACAGAAAGCATGCTTGAATAGCATTTTTTTGGTGGAAACAAATGTTGAAATAAGAATAAAGATCTATGGAATGAAGTTTTGGGTTGGACTGCAGTACCAAATGTTACACTGAAAACAAACCCTGTTCTTTCCTTTTGTGTATCCCACTATGTGTTTGTGTACCCTTGTGTATTTGTTTTCTTCCTGTCTCTGTGTAGTTTCATAGAATTTTTTCTTCTTCCAATACTAAGCTACATTCACTATGATGAGGAATACTGTTATCCTCAAATATAATTGGCATTAATAATATGTTATTTACCTTGTAAATATGCTTAGACGTTATTTATTCTGTTTTGTTTTAATGCTTATATGTAAAGTTGATGTTTCAAAAGTTATTCTGATCTTTTATGTATTTACTTACGTCATAATTCCTGTAACACTGATGTATATGTTAATTCTATTATTTTGTAAAGCCTGTAGTACTACAAATGTTATCTGTATTATTATGTTTTTAATGTTGTATGTTGTACCTTTGTTATTGTATTCTTATGTTATAAAATTGTAATTGACAGCAGTTCATCAAATTAAGTAACTTGTAAGTTCCATTTCACTGCACACGTTTCTGTTGGTCATACTATATGGACAATATGTGAGAAGTTGGGACTGTCAGTGTTTGCATGTGTGTTAATAATTCAGCAAGGGACTGGATAACAGCATTGCTGGTTCTAAGGACAATTCCAAAAACTTAGTGAGTGCACAAGTGGTGGTTATGGACTTGCTATATTATCTGCAAGACTCTTCAATGGTGATTGTGCACCTGCACAGTCACAACAGATAACTGCTGGCCATCACTACAAGGACTACAGTGGGTCTGCATCTTTGATGACCCACCAATACCATTATTTCTACAAGGACTGCAGTGGGTCTGCACCTCAGGTGGCCCACCAATACCATACTCTCTACCAGGACTACAGTGGGTCTGCTCTGTGATGACCTACCTACCAATATTCTTCAAAACGTCGACTGACTCTGCTGTGGGTTTGCTCTGTTGTGGTCCATTATCTGTCTGCATGTTGAGAGTCAGCACTGTCTCTCCGTTGGAAGGACAACACTACTTCTTCAAGACTGCATGGAAATCCACTACTTCCATGTGCATTTTCTTTTACTGCTAAGACTTTGAGAAAAACACTGCAATTTTACTGTGATGAATGATCAGGACTGTCTTTATGGACTGTGAGAAAATTTTAGCTTTTGACCAACATTGTATCAATAAGTGTGTGCATTTGATATCTTTGTTATTGTAATTATGAAAAATTTTATCAAATCATTATTGGCCACTGCCCAAAACAATTTGTAAAATTTTTGTGGAGAGCGTGGGGGCTATGTAAGTAGGCTGTTTATGTTTTCTTATTGGCAACGTAAGGCTGTTTATGTTTTCTTATTGGCAACGTTACGTAGCGCTCTGTATGAAAATCACTGGCTGTGCTGTGTGCAGTCGGTGGCTAGTTTGCATTGTTGTCTGCCATTGTAGTGTTGGGCAGCTGGATGTGAACAGCGCGTAGCGTTGCGCAGTTGGAGGTGAGCCGCCAGCAGTGGTGGATGTGGGGAGAGAAATGGCGGAGTTCTGAAATTTGTAAGACAGGATGTCATGAACTGCTATATACAGTATATTATGATTTTTCAACACTATTAAGGTAAATACATTGTTTGTTCTCTATTAAAATCTTTCATTTGCTAACTATGCCTATCAGTAGTTAGTGCCTTCCGTAGTTTGAATCTTTTATTTAGCTGGCAGTAGTGGCGCTCGCTGTATTGCAGCAGTTCGAGTAACGAAGATTTTTGTGAGGTAAGTGATTTGTGAAAGGTATAAATTAATGTTAGTCAGGGCCATTGTTCTGTAGGGATTATTGAAAGTCAGATTGCGTTGCGCTAAAAATATTGTGTGTCAATTTAAGCACAGTCAAGTATAATTTTTATAAGGGGACGTTTCAATTGGCCAGCTCCTCCTTCGTCCGTACAACAAGGGAACTTAATATACAGATTGCTATTAAAATAATGATTTCTGGACCAGTGATGCGTTTCTTCGGTACAGGACCATCGGAGATGCGTGTGAATTAATTTTAATGTCAGCCAAACGAATAGTTTAAGATAACAATAAGGTATCGTAAATTGATAAAAAACAGAGCCTTTGTGTTTGAATTGGAGATGCAGACACTCCAACACAGAAGAATTTTTGTTTTCGTGGAAATTGCCATCCTGACACCAATGCAGGAAGATCAACCTACGGACCAAAGGCTCTTCTCATACCTCCGGCCAAAACTTCTGTACTTCACAGTGTTTTTTCTGAGGCTATAAATCCCAGACAGTCGCCTTCTGGACTCCATTTGGTTATAGATTTTAGATGGGGCCCATTCGGACACAGGATACCGATGATGTCTGAAAGACTTCCTCCATTTCATTTCTTCAATCTAACAGACAATTATAGGCTGTGTGGTCAATGAGACTATTAGAGAGGGCTGACAGTGGTTCTAGTGCTGAGTATAATGGTAGGTAGGAGCATGAAGTCATTAGATGTGGAGGAGGAGGGCGACTACTTTGTTGGACGGCCATGGCTGTAGTATGTACGGCTTAATGGAGCCATTTCTGAGAATACAGCACGTCGCAGGTATATAGAGACCGAACAAAGGCCCAATTCGTCACTTTTGAACAGTAGAAGCTGTTGTCAAGAACTCGGCCTGAGCCACGGGGGACTACTGTCCATAGGAGACGGAGAGCCTGGAGCGTGACCTGAGCAAAATGTTTTTCAAGTGCTTTCGCCCCGTTGCGAAGGAATGGCTGAGGTGAAATGCATTCTGCCGTTTCGGCAGCGATCTTCACGTTTTTTTCTGGGAAGCTTTTTGTAACATTGGCATGAGCTACGCTCGTGAAGGCATTATTTTAGGTCGCGGATCGTGATGTCAGAAAACGTAACAGCGAACGCCTGTTTGATGCCACGAAATGTGTTAGGCTTGGAAAGGGAGGTTTGCCGTCTGATGGAGGGGAGCTGAATGGTACACGAAATGATAAGCGACTGTCACAGAAGTTCTTTAACAACTTTCAATTGGTTATTTAGTTTTTTTTGCGCGAATTTTATACAGAGCTTGTGGTGAACGTGGATGTAATGCGTGGAACAACAGCGGGGAGTAGTCGATTCGGCCTTGGAGATGAGACTTGGTTTTGGACTCGGGTTCTGGGCGCGAAGTTGTATCGATAATGAGACGAGCAAATGGAGGTCCACCATTCGATCCACTGACGAAGTGCACAGAGCACCACATTCCGATATTTCTACATGCTCTTGGTGAGCATGTCGCAGAACCGGCACAAGAAATATTTAGAGTGAATTTCTGTTTCTTTACCGCGCACGCACAGCAGCAGTTGCGGCCGGATTTTAGACACCTTTCCATGATAACCAGATGTGGTGCTGTACATCACGGTCATATACCCTTCGGTAGTTATTACTATAGCGGATGACGCTGGACAGGGACCATACTAGCTCAAACGCAGAATCTGTATTTGCCTGTCACAGAACACAACATTCCATCCAGGGCACAGTTCACAATCACTGTCATTCGCAACTATCACAGTCAGATCGTGTTACCCATTTTAAAGTCAGAATTAGAGTCAAGTCATTACTCTTTGTTCAATTTTTTGTCAGCTTGCAACCTCCCCACAAAATTCTTTTCACATTAACCTCAACACAAAATTCTTTCTGATTTAATATAAGCTCAAAACTCATTCACATTTAGCGTAACCTCTCACTTAAATTGTCGCTCACTTATGACTTTTCAATAATTCACTCTGAATTTAACCTGGTAAATTTTGGACGACAGCAGTGCTGCGTCATGGCCCTGTAAGATCATTCTGAATAAAAAAAGGAAAAATTCTTACCTTAATAAAATCGCCGAATATATCTGCTCTTACAATAAATTTTTCCGGCACAGCTCTGTGCAATGCTGGCCGATAGATTGGTCATTTATGAAAGGAAGCAAATGATTTTTTTTTGCAACAATCGGAATGATCATGGATTGGAGAAATTAGTAAATTATATAAATTGAAATGAATACTTGTTAAAAAATTACTTTATATGACAAAGATTATTATTAGGACATTTTTAAAACATTTACGTGGGAGTTCAGATAACATTACTAAATATGCGCGTGGCTGCTTTTTACCTTATACAATAACACTCAGGCTCTGGCATCGCTGCACCGCGACCGACCAGCCAACACAATACACTGTACCACACCAGAGCAGACTGCAGACTAGCGCAGAATAGCAACAACTTACTGCTACAGATACACAGTTCCTACTCAGTCAACACTGCTCTCTGGTCAGCGATTCTCTTATACCTTGCATGTTGCAGGCAGCACATGAGCAATACAATGAAATTACATCTGCTCGGACCTCTTACATAACCCTCCACTGGGGGGACAAAAATGTGGCAGCGATGGTGAGTCAAATGGACTTGCCATGAGCCACAAATTTTTCTTAATTAGCTAAGTTTACAGTCACAGAGTATATACATATATATATAAGTGCAGAACATAAAATGAAATAGAGTGCACATGCACTGAGTACAGAACATATCAAGAAATTACAAAATGTATACGCAATGAGTACAAAACATATTAATAAATGACATAAAGTGCACACACACTGTATATATATATATATTTTACCATTTTACAAGAACTAGGAAAGGAAAGGGAAGGATTGCATCATGGTAGTAGGACAGTAGGTTGCACGTAGCTGCACTGAAAGTCCATATCTTTCTACAAAAGCACAACACCAAGTGAGACAATCTGAAGTTCTCTTCCGTGAAGTATTAATCAGTGTAGCCAAGACACTGAAATGTCGTATTAATATTTAATGTTATCATTTTGGTAGTACATTAAGTACACCAAACAGTGGAACCATAATAACATCTCCATTGTTCAAGGTGGTGGACAGCATGATGTGTCAACACCAGACTCTTGCAGAATTCATACTCTTTCACCAACGTAGAATTAGTGCAAAAACCAAGTATAGTGTTCCATGTTCATGAGGATGGACAGGACAAATGGATATTGTAGTAATTTCTGGTAATTAGGTCAGAAGGTGAAGGACATTAAGTCTTATGCTAGTCATCATTGAGAATTACACTAGTTTATCAACCGATTTGAGTAATTGGTGGCACTCATAGCCTATTTACTAAACATTTCTGTACTATATATGAAGTATTACAGAATATTATTCATAAGTCATCTGATTACAGTGAACATTGGCACTCATTGGCCAGTTACAAACCATTTTTATGCATTATTCAAAAGTGATCATTCAAAGCAAGAGTTAATTAATGGCATAGCATTAACATAATTCATCTAGTTATAGTAATCATTGGCACTCATTGGCCAGTTACAAACCATCAGAAGTCACCATTCAAAACAGGAGCTAATGAGTGTAGCATCAAGCTACTGGTATTCATGTATAATAGCATGTAAGTGACATAAGACAAATTTAAAATATAAGAAACAGTGGCATTCATTGGCCAGTTACAAAGTATTCATATAGTTTTATAAAACATTATTCAGTATTATTCAAAATGAGAGTTAATTATTGGCATAGCATTTATAGAGTATAACAAAAATATTATTTACAGAAATTGTTGGCATAGTATTTATGCATTATTACAAAACATCATTCAGTATTACTCAGAACTCATCATTCAAGTGACATAGGACATATTTAAAATGTAACACTGTAACTATTACCCAAGGTCTGTAGTTAGTAAACATCATTCAGTATTACTCAGAGCTCTTTTAAACTGGTAGCATTATTTGGGACTGGTAATACTTTTTTTGTGCTAGCAGTGCATTGCGTTGGGATAGATAATTAATTGCTGGAGCATGAAAATATTTGCTTTTGACTTATTGCTGCAAATAAAGATTAGTAACGTCACTCGTCATGAGTCAGCTGTAGCAAGGTTATGAAACAAGTAGAGTATATGTGATCACATTCATGAATGACACACACAAATGGGTAAAAAAATGCAAGTACTAGAACAGGTTTAATAATTAACTGCTTATAGCACATTAATTTCATGAATAGCTTCTCCAGGAAAAAATACAAAGTGGATTATTAAGCTGAAAGAAGAAACGCATATTATACTGAAAAGTAGTGAACTTCGAATTAACAGGTAATGAAATGTGTACTCAATATGTATGTATTCTAGCTGTCCTTTCCAAAACATTCAGTCAGAAAGAAATGACTTTCTTTGTGTTTAGCTTGTATGTTGTGTAGTTGATAGAGGCGGGAGTTGAAGACTTTAATGGAGAAAGAATTTGATAAAATTAATATGTCACTAGATAGAATTGCATAATTGGTCATAAAATATGTAAGTTTATCTGAAAAAATGTGCACAGTCTGATGTGTAATGACAAGAAAGGCGACTTGCTAACCTTACCTTGCCGGGCACTTGCCAAGAAAAAATATGATAATCATCAGTAAGTGTTCATATAAATATAATTGCATAAGTGGTCACATAAAAAAATCAGGAAATGGCATTACAGTGTGAAAAATCATAAAGTATGTTCATTCAATAAAGGGTTTAATATTGGAGACACGGTGATTGCCTTTACTTTCTCTGGTTCTCAGAGTTTCGACGTGTACTACATTGGGGTGAGGAACGCTGCGAATTCTATATGGACTTGCGTATAGAAGCTCAAATTTACTACATCTACTCTTTCCTCTGTTGGATAAATAATGTGTGCGTACTAATATCTTCTGTCCAAGGTGAAAGTCACGGCGTGTACAAACCTGTTTTTGCTGTCTTCTCCGGCGCTCTGCGGCACGTTTGATGTTGTTGAGTGCAATGTCAATTATTTCATGGTGGCGTAGTCGACGCGATGTAGGAAAGGATACTAATTCTTTAATTTTTTTAGGTGGTTCAACATTTTTCAGTACAACAGTCGGAGATAGCATAGTAGATTCATTTGGTATGGTATTAATTACATCCTGGAATGAGAGTATGTGTATGTCCCAATCAATATGTTTTTATGGCAGTATATTCTACATAGTTTACCAATTTCTTTCATTAGTCGTTCCCAAGGGTTCGAAGAAGCATGATACTTGGATATATAGATCGGAGAAATGTTTCTTGTTCGTAACATACGTGTCCATATAGCAGATCGAAACTGTGGTCCATTGTCGGAAATTGCTTTCATTACATGCCCTACATGGAATAAAAAATGTTTTAAAAATGCATTCGAAACAGATTTAGCAGTAGCTTTGCGTAACGGAGTGAAGGTAACAAATTTTGAAGTGAGTTCAACAGCGACAAAGATGTAGCAAAACTTCTATTAGTTCTGGGAATCGGACCAAAAATGTCTACAGCGGCCATGTGTCTCAATTTAACAGATACAATGGGATGTAATGGAGGAATATGTGAAGTCGTGTCTGACTTAGCTTTCTGGCAGATTTTACATGACGCTAAAACTCGTCGAATACGTTTCTCCATGTTGGCAAAATAACAGTTCTGTCTCAGTATAAGAAAACATTTTCTGGCTCCGTAATGTGCGTAACTTAAATGAGTATACAAAATTAATTTGTTAACAAGCTCATCAGGAATGCATAGTAACCACTTGTTGCTGTCAGGGTGAGAGCGGCGAAACAGAATATTATTGCGTACAGTGTAATGGTTTCTAATGGTAACATTATTCCTATCTTGCCAAAGGTGTTTTATTTCTTTCCATACGTTGTCTTTACTCTGCTCTTGTGCTATGTCTCGTAATGAAGACGAAATGAAATTTTCAAATGCAACTTGTTGAATATAGATGACGCTGAAATTTGCTTTGCAGAAGTTGGTTGCGATGTCTTGCTGATTGTTGCTGAGAGAACGGGATAGTGCGTCCGCTACAATATTTTGTGTACCGGGAATGTGAACAATTGTAAAATTAAATTCCTGTAAATAAAGTTTCCATCTGCTTAACCTGTCTTGTGTAAGTTTTGCGAAAAGTAAAAACTGTATAGCTCTATGATTTGTGTAAACGGTAGTGTGTCTTCCGTAAAGAAAATGCCTAAATCTCGTAAATGCCCATACAACACATAATGTTTTAAGTTCTGTAACAGAATAATTGCGTTCAGCAGGTGACAGAATGCGACTCGCAAAGGCGATGATTTTAACTACTGTGCAGCCATCTTCTTCAATTTCCTGAAAAATGTGTACGCCTAAAGCGGTGTTAGAACTGTCGGTGGCAATGGAAAAATTTCTAGTAAGATCTGGATGTGATAAAAGAGCTGCATTCAACAAGGCATGTTTCAAATTAACAAACTCAGACTGCGCTTGGCTATCCCAGGACCAAATAGTGTATTTACCTGTCAATTGACATAATCTAGGGGTGGTTAAAGCAGAGTAATGAATAAATTTACGGAAAAAGTTAATTAATCCCAGAAAGCTGCGTAATTGTTTCTTCGTCGTAGGTACAGTAATGTCACGTAAAGCTTGAAGTTTTTCTGGGTCAGGCGCAATGCCTTCTGCTGAAATTACATGTCCAAGAAATTTTATAGAAGTTTTACCAAAGTGTGATTTGCTAAGATTAACTGTGAGTCCTTGTGCACAAAAAGTTTGCAACAGTTGTTCAAGAATCAGATTGTGTTCAGACCAGTTAGCTTCTGCAATAAGAATGTTGTCTACATACGTTGTGATTCTCTCTTTAATGCAAAAGTGTGCATCGGATGTCGTCAAAACTAATAACTTTTTCGTGAACGAGAGTCTGTGTGTCAAAATTATGGCTTGCGTTGCTGGAAGATGCAACCTGTACTGTATCTAGTCAAATTCTTTCTGACGTACTGTTATTTTCGGGAGGATGCTGTGGCATTTCAACTATTTGTACCTTTCTGTTATTTCTTCCTGACGTATTACGTTCGGGATGATACCGACTGTCTGGTTCATTCATGATAATCTGTTGTTGTGGTTGATTCTGCAGCTGGTAAGACCGACTGTTACGCTGAAAATTGTGCTCATTATTTTTACGTCTGTCATGATAGTCATTGTTATACGGCGCGTTGCGATAGGAATTGAAATGATGTGTCTTCTGTACGTAGTGATTTCCTTGTTGCTGTGCGTTGCTATTTGGTGTGGCCGACGCTATACGTGTAGGCGGCGAAACATTAACGCTTGGTTGACCTTGCAGACTACATTGTTGGTTAGGTATGCTAACCAGTTGGTTTTGTTGCTGTCGTGGGGAAAAACCTATATTAAACTTCCTGGCAGATTAAAACTGTGTGCCCGACCGAGACTCGAACTCGGGTTCGAGTCTCGGTCGGGCACACAGTTTTAATCTGCCAGGAAGTTTCATATCAGCGCACACTCCGCTGCAGAGTGAATATCTCATTCTGGAAAAACCTATATTGTTACCAAAATATGTCTGCGATTGCTGAAAATTTTGACGATACAGAAAATTAAAATTTTGTCTGCTATTGAAGTTCTGGTGGTTGTCATTTCTGGAGCGTATAATGATAACTGTCACTTTCAGGTAAAACTTGTCGTATCAGGTTTCTTTACTAATTCCTAATTATAGATAGGTCGATAGTTGAAGAGCTGTTTTGATAGATATAAAGGATAGTAAAAGAGAAGGCAACAGTGCAGAAAACTAAAGATGAAATAGCACTACTACGGCTCGCGGCCCTGTGCACGCTACAGCACATATTCATCGAAGTGTAATGAATCCCCTGAGGTCTCTTACGCGCTGCAAATAAATTTTAGTTTCTGCGTTACAGGCAATGCCAGTGAAAATTCAAAAGCAAGTTGTTGTATCCAATCCAATTCTAGTTTCTGCGTTACAGCCCAAGCTGATGAAAATACAAAAGCAAATTGTCGTATCCAGTCCAAAGCGTGAATCTGTGTACTGTCATTATTAAATACCTTAAATTTTCTCAGCGATATAAACTGTTTGTAATCAAAATTATCGTCTCTGAGTGTCTTAACAGGTTCAAGATTGCATGAGACTCTATTTGTCTGTGTCTGTTCGGATTCTACGTCACGTAGTCTCTGTAAATTACCGAAGTTACACTGGCTGTGTGAGTCTGACAAATGTTCGGAAAGTGGCGTATGCTGTGCCGTGTTAGAGGCTGAACATTTTTCATCTCTGTCACTTCTTGCTGTAAAATTGACAATTTTCTACGTAATGTATTATTGGACGAACCTATCTCACTGATTTTCTGCTGTAAATTTTGGAATTCGGGTGTTTGATTAAACGAAACTGGTGACGTATCGTCTGATTTGGTGTCATTATTACTTTCGATAACATCAATACGACTGGCCAATTCATCAAATTTTTCAGTCAGTACTTTTACCTGATCATCGTTTTTAGTATCGCAAGCATTAATTTGTTCTTGTATTTTACGTGTGGTTTTGTTTAATTTCTTAACGTCTGCTTTGATGGCATCAGGATCCTGTATTAGTTCTAATTGTTCAAGTCTGTCGGTCACTGTCTGAAAGTCTACTGTGAGTGTGTGTGTCTGATTTTGTTTTAAGATCAGAGATTTCATCATGTAATTCGGTGTTCAACTGTTTGATAGTATTAATTTCGTCTGATACTGTAGCAATATTGTTGTCTACGTATGTTTTTGCTTTCGTAAACAATTTACTCTTATCTTCCTGTCTCTGGCAGTAATTGTTTCCATGACTTGTTGCTTTACTTTATTCTGTTCCTGTATAAATTTACGGTAACACGTTTCACTGTTTTGTAGGTGGTGATTAAAACGTTCGTTAATTTGACTGTTCTGTGGGTCAAATTTCGCGTCTAATTCCGCATCCACTGTATGTGAAAGTTCTGCTGACATTAATTTAAGCGACTGCACTAATTTCATCTCTAAGTAATTTAGTTGTGGCTGCATGTGTATTACTTAATTCTTGAGCCACAGATCTAATTTCTTCATTACTGTTCCTAGCATAAGCCTTAATTTCCTCACGTAACTGTTCTTTAGTTCCATGACATTGCGCGGCAACGGCTGTAATCTGTTCACTAAGTTGTTTGTTCTGTTCATTTAGGTTGTCGTGTTTTTCATTCAACTGTTTGAAATTTTCATTAAGGTTGTTTTGTTTTTCATTAAGTTGTTTGAAACTGTCGCCTTGTTCTTTCTTGAATTTTAGTAATAATGCTACAACTTGATCCATGCCAAAATTACCTACTCTATTCTCTGTGCTGTTTGATGGCGTACCTGCAATTGTCATGTTTTGTGTAACCATTTGGTCATTCTGTGATTCTCGAAAAGGTTTGCCAATCGGATGTGCACTGTGGGTCACTACCTCGGAACCAAGTAAATCTGACGTATTTTGACTACATTGTTCATCTTCGTGAGAAAAATTTATCTGTTCACAATTCAAATTTTGCAAACCGGGTGTGTCAAACTGGGCAGCGTTCATTGTATCGGAACGTGCCGCGCCATCAATTGTTAATTTTACTGTGGACATAATTGAATTTATTTGCCCATCATTAGGATTTGACTCAATACTAGTGATCGGCAGGCACTGATTATCTGTAACTAGGGGATCATCATTATTACACTGAGTGTCGCAAGTATTATCGGTCAAACTATTCGAGTCGGCTATTTCACTCATTGCACATCGCGAAGAACTGTTAACAGTTTTTCGCGGCATTTTTCACAAATCAAAATTAAGCACAAAAATGAAACAAAGACGAATCAAAAATGGAACAAACAATTACAACAAAGAGCAATAAACTGCCGATGATCTGTGAAAGAAAGAGTGACAAATTAGTAAATGCGCTGCGCCAGATGCAAACTACATTTAAGTAAATAAGAGCAGATATATGACTACTTCTCAGAAATTCACAAAGAAATACTATCCTGACCGGTTTTCGCCAAATGTAACCTCCCCACAAAATTCGTTCTTTCACATTGGGGTAACCTCCCTACAGAAATTCATTCACATTTAACCTCCACACAAAATTTCTTTCCCATTTAATGTACCCACAAAATTCTTTTCTCATTTAATGTAAGCTCGAAACAGAAAAATTCCTAAACCTCGTAATAAAATATAAATTCAGTAACCTGGTAATGAAACAATGTAACTAACCTCTCAATTAAATTGTCGCTCACTTATGACTTTTCAATAATTCACTCTGAATTTAACCTGGTAAATTTTGGACGACAGCAGTGCTGCGTCATGGCCCTGTAAGATCATTCTGAATAAAAAAAGGAAAAATTCTTACCTCAATAAAATCGCCGAATATATCTGCTCTTACAATAAATTTTTCCGGCTCAGCTCTGTGCAATGCTGGCCGATAGATTGGTCATTTATGAAAGGAAGCAAATGATTTTTTTTTGCAATAATCGGAATGATCATGGATTGGAGAAATTAGTAAATTATTTAAATTGAAATGAATGCTTGTTAAAAAATTACTTTATATGACAAAGATTATTATTAGGACATTTTTAAAACATTTACATGGGAGTTCAGATAACATTACTAAATATGCGCGAGGCTGCTTTTTACCTTATACAATACCACTGAGGCTCCGGCATCGCTGCACCGCGACCGGCCCAGCCAACACGATACACTATACCAGACCAGAGCAGACTGCAGACTAGCGCAGACTAGCAACAACTTACTGCTACAGATATACAGTTCCTACCCAGTCAACACTGCTCTCTGGTCAGCGATTCTCTTATACCTTGCATATCGCAGGCAGCGCATGAGCAATACATCGAAATTACATCTGCTCGGACCACTTACAAGCTGTCTATCAGAACACTTCACTTTATGAATCTGGGGACGAGCATAATCGATGTGTTTTGTTGACGATTGCACCATTTAATTCAGGTCTTTTAGAAATAAATCTGCCGTGACACTGAATGCTACGTGTTATTCAAGTAGACAAGATGCCTCCGATCACGTTTATTAGTCTTAGTTACGTGTGGGGGAAGTTATAGAAGTAGTCTTGGAATACAAATACAAATCGTCGTCTTCAATTTCACTACGCTGGGCAACAATTCTTGTCATTTGCATTTAAACATATAATTTTCACGATAGCATCACTGAAGGCAGGGATATTGAGAAGCAGAAATTTATTAGAGGTACCCACAGACCTGCCCACCCGAGACATTTTGTATGAAAGTAAAACGTTAATACGAAATTAGTCGCCATCTTTAGTTAACCTGAACTGGTCACAAAAAATGGTTCAAATGGCTCTGAGCACTAAGGGACTTAACAGCTGAGGTCATCAGTCCCCTAGAACTTAGAACTACTTAAACCTAACTAACCTAAGGACATCACACACACCCATGCCAGAGGCAGGATTCGAACGTGCGACCGTAGCGGTCGCGCGGTTCCAAACTGAGGCGCCTAGAACCGCTCGGCCACCCCGGCCGGCGAACTGGTTACACATTGCTGGAAATTTACTAGTGCAAAGAGAAAATACTCTTGCTTACTCGACTGCTCAAATTATGCACGCATGCGTTCTTTCTACAGAATAGTGATTATTTTACGAAATCATAAGTACAAATCTGTTTTGGCAGTTACCAGATTATTTAATTAACGATCACTAACTCTTGCAAAGTGACCACAGTTGGCCTATTGAATAAGCAAGTCGTGGTGTATGCTGTGTCAAAGTAGTGTGTTATACAAGACGCTTATTGGATGGAATAACGATTGCATTAGTCGAGAACGTGATGGTGCTTTGGTGAATAAACCGAATCCGGTAATCGCAAGAAAGCTGTGCTTGTAATAGTAATTAATATTTACTTATTAATTCTTACGAGTCCGCTTTCTGTATACAAAAATTGACCGTTAAATAGCAGATTACATTTATGTAAACTATAATGACACCAATCGTTCATGTTTATTTCTATTCTGAATATTTACCTACGTTTACAGTGTCTCCTCCTGTTTCTGCTACTACCACTGTAACATTTCGATGGTTACCTATACAGTACTGTACGTGTCGTTATACTAACGCAACTTTTCTATTCTCAGTCAGGTGTTCCTCTACTGTAAAAGAAAAAGACTTCTGTGGGTGGGCTAAGTAATAGTAAAGCCATCAAACTTCTTTCTCGATCCATGGGTTCGTCTCGTCTTGGCTGTGACGTCTATTGGCTTTAGTTATGTCTTTCTTTATCAGACATAGCAAGTCTAAAAAATGGTTCAAATGGCTCTGAGCACTATGGGACTCAACTGTTGAAGTCATTAGTCCCCTAGAACTTAGAACTAGTTAAACCTAACTAACCTAAGGACATCACAAACATCCATGCCCGAGGCAGGATTCGAACCTGCGACCGTCATAGCAAGTCTTCTATTACTCTAATTACACTGAGGTGACATAAGTCATGGGATAGCGCTATGCACATATACAGATGGCGGTAGTATCGCGTACACAAAATCATTTATACTCACAAGGGAACCTCCCCATCGCCCCCCCTCAGATTTAGTTATAAGTTGGCACAATGGATAGGCCTTGAAAAACTGAACACAGATCAATCGAGAAAACAGGAAGAAGTAGTGCGGAACTATGAAAAAAATAAGCAAAATATACAAACTGAGTAGTCCATGCGTATCATAAGCATCTTCATGGACAGCGTAGGCTCAGGAGCACTGTGGTCCCATTGTTAGCGTGAGCAGCTGCGGAACGAGAGGTCCTAGGTTCGTCTTCCCTCGAGTGAAAAATTTACTTCTTTTTTTTGTCAAAGTTATGATCTGTCCGTTCGTTCACTGACGTCTCTGTTCACTGTAATAAGTTTAGTGTCTGTGTTTTGCGACCGCACCGCAAAACCGTGCGATTAGTAGACGAAAGGACGTGCCTCTCCAATGGGAACCGATAACATTTGATAGCAAGGTCATAAGTCAACCGATTCCTCCACAGGCAAACACGTCTGATATATTCTATACGACACTGGTGACGGCATGCGCGTCACATAACTGTCTGAAAATAAAAAATTAAAATTTTCACTCGAGGAAAGATTTAAACCAAGGACCTTTCGTTCTGCAGCTGCTTACGCTAACCACGAGACCACGGCGCTCCTGAGCTGAGGTTGTCCTTGATGTTGCCTATCTTGCACATGGACTACTCAGTTTGTATACTTCGCTTATTTTTTTCATAGTTCCACACAACTTCTTCCTGTTTTCTCGATTGATATGTGTTCAGTTTTTCAAGGCCTATCCACTGTGCCAACTTATAACTAAATCTGAGAGGGGTGCGATGGGGTGGTTCCCTTGTCAGGTGCTGCGTGTGAAAAGGCTTACGACTGGAATTAATAGACTTTCAACACGAAATGGTAGTTGCAACTAGACGCATGGAACATTCCATTTCTGAAATCGTTAGGGAATTCAGTATCCCGATACTGACAGTGTCAAGAGCGTGCCGAGGATTGTGGCATTATCTCTCAGCACGGACAACGCAATGGCCGACGGCCTTCGCTTAACCACCGAGAGCAGCGGCGTCTGCGCGAAATTGTCGACGCTAACAGACAACAAACACTGTGTGAAATATCCGCAGAAATCAGGTTGTGACGTACGACGAAAGTGCGTGTTAGGACAGTGCGGCGAAATTTAGCGTTAATGGGCTGTGGCAGCAGACGATGGATGCGAGTGCCTTTGCTGACAGCACGGCATCGCTTGCAGCGCGCCTCCTCGACTCGTGACCATATCGGTTGGACCCTAGACTACTGGCGAATCGTAGCCTGTTCCGAGGAGTCCCGATCACAGTTGTTACGCGCTGATCGTTGGATTCGAGTGTGGCGCCGACTCATCTAAGCTCTGGACCCAAGGTGCCAACAAGGCGCTGTGCAAGCTAGTAGTGACCTCATAATGGTGTGGGCTGTATTTACATGGAATAAATTGAGACCCCTGGTTCAGTGGAACCGATCATTGATTGCAGTGGTTATGTTAAGCTACATGGAGATCATTTGCAGCCATTCATGGCCTTCACGTTCTTGAACAACGATGTAATTTTTATGGATTACAACCCGTCACCGGGCCACAGATGTTCGCGATTTGTTTGTAGAACTTTCTGGGCAGTTGTAGTGAATCAGTCGGCCACCCAGATTGCCCGACACGAATCTTATCGAACATTTATGGGACATAATCAAGAGGTGTGTTCGTACACAAAATTCTGCACCGGCAACATATTCCTAATTATGAACGGCTGTAGAGGTAGCAGGGTTTATTGTTTATGCAGGGGAATTCCAACGAATTGTTGAGTCCAAGCCACACAGAGTTGCTGCACTACACCGGCAAAAAGGAGGTCCGGTACGATATTATGAGGTATCCCATGATTTTTGTCACCTCCCTGTGTGATGTAAAGATTTTAGTCTCTTAAATCCAGCCTAACAGTATTTGCTATCTCTCGAATAACATGACGTGATGTCTTCCGACTTCACAAGATACACATCTGCCCGTCGTCACCCTACCAATTCTGTTAAGATATGTTAGATAGGACATCATGCCCAGAAAGGTAGTGTACGGGTCTCCTGCTTACTCAAAATGTGCAAACTGAAGCGTTCCTTTCACATCAGGAAAAAAATGAAACTTCTTCCTCCTTAGTCTGAGGAATTAAATCATTCTACTGCAATTCTATAAATATTAATTTTTTGTTATAAACCAATTTGTTTCTAGTTGAGCAAGAATGTCTTCTGTTATTTGTATCGTTTTTTTCGTAATCCAATAAACGGCAAGTCAATTCCCGGTTCGTCTACCCAGAGGTCATACGCCCATTAATGTAGTTAATACATGTGTAGATGTGCTGCTGAAGGCCTCACAGCTGCGTAACAGAATTTTTCGCTGTACTTTTCCCGCTGTAGCAGCATGTTTGACCAGCCGTAACCAGGGCACTGAAACATTGCCACAGTAGCGCACAACTACTATTAACACAGACACGCGGTAGGGTCTAATTTCGTCTAATTCAAACGAAATCTCCCGTGTCCTTGTGAAACGTCCCCTTAGAACAATTTATATACGACTGTGCTTAAACTGACACACAATATTTTTAGCGCAACGCAATCTGACTTTCAAAAATCCCTACAAAAGAATGGCCCTAACATTAACCTATACCTTTCACAAATCACTTACCTCACCAAAAATCTTCGTTACTCGAACTACTGCAATACAGCGAGCGCCACTACTGCCAGCTAAATAAAAGATTCAAACTACTGAAGGCACTAACTACTGATAGGCATAGTTAGCAAATGAAAGATTTTAATAGAGAACACACAATGTATTTACCTTAATAATCATAATATATATAGCAGTTCATGCCATCCAATCTTACAAATTTCAAATCTGCGCCATTTCTCTCCCCACATCCACCACTGCTGGTGGCTCACCTCCAACTGCGCAACGCTACGCGCTGTTCACATCCAGCTGCCGCTGCCCAACACTACAATGGCAGACAACAATGCAAACTAGCCACAGACTGCACACAGCACAGCCAGTGATTTTCATACAGAGCGCTACGTAACGTTGCCAATAAGAAAACATAAACAGCCTACTTACACTAGTTTATAATTTTAGTAACTTTGCTCATTATATAACCACCTCTCCCGACTGTGACTATTAACAGATATGGATCCAGAGTATTCCAGTTTACAATGAGAAGAATACTAATGGACTAATTGACTGTTGCCTCCATCCCAGCTACTTGTCTCTGCACCAAAACAAAAATGGACGTCAGCAGCAGAAAAAATAACCTGCACAGAATTGAAGGCTGACTTGAAAATGTAGCTTCTCCAGAGCACCCGACGGCATCGAACTCTAAATACAGCCAAGATTGAAGATTATGCCGACTTCAAAATAGCCTTGGTTGAGCCATGCGAAATGTTAATTTCGGAAATCGTTTATAGGACTGTGACAGGAACAACAAGCTACAAATCAAATCTAAAAGACATATATGCAATACCGTCTAATCTTTGCAGTTGCAGCGCAGTCCAGACAGCCCAACACAAGTTTTCATTGCATCATTTCCTCTCCCAGGTCAGCTTCTAGTGCCACATTCAGCAACTCGTAATGAAACTGACTTCGCCCGGTTCTGGACTACTCTAGCGGAACTAATCCTTTATGATTTTTGCGCGTTTATTTACCTTTTGTCTGTTGAACAAATGTTCTTAAGAGCGGCAAGTGGTCTTCTGTGTGCTATTCACGTGGCATATATAGTATGCGTCATAATTAACAGTGAAAACCATAACAAAATAGAAGCAGTTGTTATTCAACAAACATAGGTACGCATACGAAACGTGTACGATACACGATTGATTTCAGTATGATATAATAAATCCCTGATCCTTTAAAGAATCGTGCTCCCATTCATAAAACAACTTCAAATATCTGGCTACTTTACACATGTGTTCACGAGTAAAATATGTGACCTTCAGCATGTTATAGTTAAGAGAAGGTTTGGAATTATGCTTAAAGTTTTTTTGGAAGTTACTAAGTGGTCTCATTATAGAACACTGATTGAATACAGTCAATGTGATTTGCGCTCCATTTTAAGTAAAGGCCAGCTTTTCACGCATCTCTGTGTTCAAATGTTCAAATGTGTATGAATTCCCAAGGGACCAAACTGCTGAGCTAATCGGACCCTAGACTTACACGCTACTTGAACTAACTTAAACTAAGTTACGCTAAAAGAACAAGACACCCATACACGAGGGGGACTCGAACATCTGGCGGGAGGGGCCGCGCAATGCGTGACAAAGGGTGCCAAACCACGCGGCTGCACCGCGCGGCTTCTGTCAAAATTTTGTGTCGTACGTTGATATAATTTTGCAGGTACATTCAGTGATGTATATTGATACAATCTGAAAATTTATTTGAGAAAAGAGTTAGTAATAAACAAGTAATAAAACGTCATGCCTCATGCTGAATATGTACTGCTCGCCGTTTTTAGCACAAACTATTTGTTCACACACCTTTACGCCTATGATGACATATCTCCTGAACTATCTGTGGTATAGTGATAATCAAGAAGCAATAAATTAAAACTTCATTTCTAGTGCTGAAGTTATACTACATTAACAGCGAAAATCTAGTAAATTATAAATTTCTCTTTTTTCATCATTTCAGATGGGAGAGGGGGGGGGGGCGTCAGCAAGAAAAAAATTCGTTTCGGTTTCAAATGTGGAAAGTTCTTTGGAAGTTGCTAAGTTGGGGGGTTGGGGTTGTTTGGGGGCAGAGACCAAAAGCTAAGTCATCGGTCTCATCGGATTAGGAAAGGACGGGGAAGGAAGTCGGCCGTGCCCTTTCAAAGGAACCATCCCAGCATTTTCCTGGAGCGATTTAGGGAAATCACGGAAAACCTAAATCAGGATGACCGGACGCGGCATTGAACTGTCGTCCTCCGAAGTCGCTAAATACTCTGATTCTAAGACACTGTGAGAGTTAAGTCCGAATATTTGCACGCCATCAGTTACCTGCCTTAAGAAAAATACAGTTATGAAACGTCCCCTTTGAACAATTTATACACGACTGTGCTTAACCTGACACACAATGTATTTAGCGCAACGCAATCTGACTTTCAATAATCCCTACAAAACAATGGCCCTGACTAACTTTAACCTATACCTTTCACAAATCACTTACCTCACAAAAATCTTCGTTACTGGAACTACTGCAATACAGCGAGCGCCACTACTGCCAGCTAAATAGAAGATTCAAACTACTGAAGGCACTAACTACTGATAGGGATAGTTATCAAATGAAAGATTTTAATAGAGAACAAACAATGTATTTACCTTAATAGTCATAATATATGTAGCAGTTCATGACAAATTACAAAACTTCGCCGTCTCTCTCCCCACATCCACCACTGCTGGCGGCTCACCTCCAACTGCGCAACGCTACGCGCTGTTCACATCCAGCTGCCGCTGCCCAACACTACAATGGCAGACAACAATGCAAACTAGCCACATACTGCACACAGCACAGCCAGTGATTTTCATACAGAGCGCTACGTGGCATTACCAATATAAAAATCTAAACAGCCTACTTACATAGCCCCCATGCTCCCCACAAAAAATTTTACAAATTTTTTTGGCCAGTGGCCAATAATGATTTGAAAAAAAATTTTTCATAATTACAATAACAAAGATATCAAATGCACACACTTATTTATACAATGTTGGTCAAAAGCTAAAATTTTCTCACAGTCCATAAAGACAGTCCTCATCATTCATCACAGTAAAACTGCCGTTTCTTTTATCAAAGTCTGAGCAGTAAAAGACAATGCACACGGAAGTAGTGGATGTCCATGCAGTCTTGAAGAAGTAGTGTTGTCCTTCCAACAGAAAGACAGTGCTGACTCTTGACATGCTGACAGGTAATGGGCCACAACAGAGCAAACCCACAGCAGAGTCAATCGACGTTTTGAAGAAGATTGGTAGGTAGGTCATCACAGAGCAGACCCACTGTAGTCCTGGTAGAGAGTATGGTATTGGTGAGTCAGCAAAGGTGTACATCCACTGTAGTCCTTGTAGAAATAATGGTATTGGTGAGTCAGCAAAGATGTAGTCCTTGTAGAAATAATGGTATTGGTGGGTCATCAAAGGTGTAGACCCACTGTAGTCCTTGTAGAGATGGCCAGCAGACATCTGCTGCGACTGTGCAGGTGCACAATCACCATCGAAGAGTCTTGCAGAGAAGATAGCAAGTCCATAAACCACCACTTGTGCACGCACAAAGTTTTAGGAATTGTCTTTAGAACCAGCAATGCTGTTATCCAGTCCCTTGCTGACTTATTAACACACCTGCAAACACTAACAGTCCCTACTTCTCACAAATTGTCCATATACTATGACCAACAGAAACGTGTGCAGTGAAATGTAACTTACAAGTTACTAATATGATGAACTGGTGTCAATTACCATTTTATAACATGAGAATACAATTACAAAGGTACAAAATACATCATTAAAGAACATAACAATACAGATAACATTTGTAGTACAGTCTTTACAACAGAATAGAAATAAACATATACATCAGTGTTACAAAAATAATGACATAAGTACATGCATAAAGATCAGAATAACTTTTGAAACATTACCTTCACATATGAGCAACAAAACAGAATAAATAATGTCTAACATCTTTACAAAGTAAATAATATATTATTAATGCCAATTATATTTGAGGAGAACAGTATTCCTCATCATAGTGAATGTAGCTTAATATTAAAAGAAGAAAAAATTCTATGAAACTACACAGAGACAGGAAGAAAACAAATACACAAGAGTACACAAACACGTAGTGGGATAACACAAAAGGAAAGGACAGGGTTTGTTTTACTGCAGTATTTTGCATGGAGATCTCCCTTCGTTCATCATTATTCCCAAAAGTCCTATCTAAGCCTGCTTTCTGTATCCTGTTCACATCCACTGTCAAAAATATTTTTTCTCCACTGTACAGTATCCTTTTTTTTTGCCAGACCATTTTCTGATAGCTTCTCAATGCATTTCTTCCAATTCTTATATAGTCTACCCCCTCTTATGGTAACTTAAATCTACTGAGCTCAGATATATATACCAAGGGACGAGGCAATGCAGCAGCATATAATAAATTAACACAAACAGCAATGACAAAAAATGCAAATTGGCAAAGCTAGCAGCATAAATTAGCAAAGCAAGTGCAATATTACAACTAATATAAGGCAATGCGCAGCAAACAATAAAAATAAGCTTAGAAGAGTAACACAAAGTCAAATTCAGTAACACTATGCCTGGCAAACAGCAGTAACTTATACCTAAACATGACATAGCTCAAGCAGAAAAAATATTACAGTAAAAACAACAATGCAGAAAAGGAAAATGTATATTCACATCTTAATGTCTACGTAATTAAAGTGGTGCACCACCACAACTTTTTGTGAAAAGAAATATTACCATGTACTTGAAAAGAATATTATGTGTCCAGTTACTGTTACTAGTCCCTTCTAATTGTTCTTTCCTTTCCAAGTGCTCATTTTTTAAAGAATGTGGATTACAAAATTATTATTTAATGGATCTGTTGACAGAAAGTGTTCACATTAGCAAATGCATTTTATTTTATAAAAGCAATGCTGCAACACAGCTGGAAACCACATATCAAATGAAATAAGCAATTACGCAAACCAAAGCATAAAAATATCATTCAATACTCATGTGACATTTCATAAGTTAGTGGAAATTCTCTCAACTCTCGTAGAAAGACGCTTGTCGTAATCAGATGTGCAGATGTATAAATATTTCTCGTCATTTCATTAGGCATTGCAGTAAATATCATAAATTACGAGCTCCACAGTATGCTTTCAACAAGGAAATGTCAGTAGCGCTGACAATGGCCTCCCCTTTCTTTTTTTTCTACCTGTGCTTCTGATGAGGCACTCACACTAATGGCTTGTTCTCCAGGTGTCTGACACAGCTGTGTGCCGACGACGCACGTGCAGGTGGTCACTTAACTTTCTTATGGAAATATTTACGACAGCAGTTTCCGCTACAGTGACAGTCTCATATAAAAATTTCACAGGTCGAGAATTTACGTTGCAAATGTGTAGAAACAAAATCCTATGAATATAACAGTGTCCAAAAAATTCTTCGCCGGCATTGTGATACGTTCACGCATTTACACACACATTTCATAACTCTTAAAGTATGATTCTTGGTTTCCAACATCCTTTTTCACAAGTCAAGAGCCCCTAACTTCTATTCATTATTCATATACATATAAACACGTAATCACATTCCTCATATATGGTAGCATCATCTTATTGACATAAACATACCTCAACAGCATAATACACATCGTCGTCAAAAAAAAATAACATCATAACACCTCAGTCAAATCTCAAAAAAGTCGTAGCTTTCTGCAATGATTTCAAACCATAAAAAATATTCTCTGCTCATTTCAATATTGTCATCTGCCTCAAACGTACTTTAAAAATCATGATCTCATACCAAATACATCATTCAAAGCTCTCATAGTATCACAATGGTTCCGAAAAAATATGAACAATTCACAAAGTACAGACAAAATACAGTTTCATAAGTGTGAAGTTATCCAACGGTGTAATTACGTAAACATGTGTCACTGACGTAGTAAAAAAAAATGTTTATCTCTCAGTTACATGATCAGATAGCTGTGTAATTTGTGTTAGAGAAATATGGTACCGATGTGTAAAGTTGTATAAGCAAATACCATATTAGCTAGGGCTCCATGTGCTTGCCAAACACATGGTACACAAAGTAAGCGTGTACCCCCCTGAGGATTATTGTAATTATACCTTCAGGTGTTACAGATTACAAGAATGGAATGAAATGTATTACGGAAAACCTTTGTATCATTGTATTTCAAATATCTTTGAAAATAAATGTTTTTAGTACAAAATTAATCACTCAAATACGTGTCCTGTAGCGCTAAATATGCGTCTTGCTGTAAGATAATCTCTGTGGAAGTGTCGTAGTTATCGTCCTCCAAAAGCTAAGTTCTGCAGAAGTCAATGTACTGACCTCATGATAAACAAAGTGAAATGCTTTGCGTATAGATATCATACTTATTACGCTTATTGCTGTGATGAAGAAAGTACTGTGCTGTAACGTATTGTTGTGCTACAGAAAAGGCTGTCTCCTTGTAGCTATACCACAAAAGTTACTACTAAAACATGTTTTACTTTCCAGAATAATACAGAAAAACTGTGCAGATATAAAACAGAAACACCACAAAAGCAACATTGTAAATTGTCGCTCATTAGTAGCGTCGTGATAAAATAGTGTAGCTGTCACATAAACTAACCACTGTCTCATCTGGTATCTCAATGAAAGTACCTTAAATCCAGAATCCACTCTCAAGCAAACCAAAATGTTGCATGAAAATTTCATTAGCAGTGCCGGTATATGTTCCAAGTATGTGAGCCTTATAGTCGTTACATAATCGTGCAACTAACAAGCAAGAATGCACACACACAATAACACTGTGTCGCCTGTTCACCATAACAATGCATTCGTAATTTCTGTTTAAATAAGTTCTCTTGGTTCTTGACTGGATATTTAACTTCAAACATTGTTGCATGTTAACAGTTTCTCAGTGTGACAAATTGTACAAGTAGCGTGAAGTGAAAATTGCAAAGACTAAGTTAAAAAGCAGATTATCTGTCAATAAATGGTTTTACATGTGAAATGTGGTGTAAACCTTTACTCTTCCTAGTACGCAGAGTTTCAACTTCAATGCAATTATCATGTGGTATCCGTCGGTAAAGGATACTGGAATTTTTCTCAAGGTTAGCGTCTATGTTATTTTTCCCTGAGCCAGCGGGCGCAAGCCGCAGCCTGCGGTGCGAGTCATTATCTGTTTCTTTGTTGGCGTGCATCGTTATTGGGATTTGGAGACCTAACTTCTACAAATTCATCGTGACGAGAGTGCTCTGCTCTGTTTAAATCTCGCCAGTTCTGATGCAATTCAGGTCTGTCGATACGATCATATCGTCTGTCATCATGTCGGTAGATTCGATAGTTTCTTTCTTGTCGGTCACATGGTAAAGAATTTCTCCCTGAATCGTAACTGCGCGCTGGACCGTTGCATCTAAAGTTATTCTGTCTCCCTTGATAATAATTATTTTGATTCCCATATTGTCTGTTTCTCTGATTGTCTCTGTGATAGTCATTACTGCGGAGAGTTGATCTTTCCCTTTAATTATTACTACCCTGCCAACGGTTGTCATATGGGTGGTGTCTATTTTGGTCACGATTTGTGTGGTGAGAATAGCCTTGTCGCGTCCAGTTATCGTTTCTGTCATCACGGAATTGTGACAGATGTGACCTGTAGTGATTGTTTTCCTGTTTTTGCATCCCGCGACTGTCTGTGTCAATTTCTAATTCTTGTAACAGTCCCTGAAAAGCTTCAATGTCGTCTTTGCAACGTCCTGCTAAAATAATATGTCGTAAATGTTCAGGCAGTTTGATTAAGCAAATGCGGATGAGTTCTGAGGGGCTGTATGGGTTTGACAGGTATTGATTCTTGTGCAACATGTCTTCAAAATATTTCACAAGACTGGAAAATTCAGATTGTTCGAAGTGTTTCATCATTATGATGCTATGTTTTACTCGGTCTTGTGTAGCTTGAGACCAATACGCTGAGAGGAAGGCATGATAAAATTCTCCTTCACTGTGACAATCGTGAATGACCGATCGCGTTCTTACAGCTGGTTCATTCTCCAAGTAGCCATACATAAATTCTAATCTGTGCTCCAATGACCAGTTAGGAGGAAAACAATGAGAGAATTGATGGAGCCACGCTTGTGGATGAATGTCGTTGGCAGAATTCTTAAACGTTTTGAATTTACGTGTAGTAATGAACAGCTTATAGTCAAAATCATCGTGTCGGCGAGTAGCATATCGGTCATTGTTACGTCGTGTCGGCGGTTCCATCTCAAAATTCGGTGCAAATTGCCAATTTCTTTCACAACTTCCGAAATGCCCTGTGTTATTATTTTGTGGCTGTTCCGTATTTCTATGTCCCTCTTCCCGTATTGGAGCGCGAGTGGCCTCTGAAATACGTAATTCTTGTATTACCTGTGTCAGCTGATCTTCTACTTCCCGGATTTCTCTTTGGTGTTGCGTATTAATTTGATTCTGATTTTGTTTGAATTTCCTAATTTGTTCGCACTCTTCTGTGTCAGTGATGGCTACAGGTCTTGTGTCATTCAGATCATCATCTACCTTTGTAGATAAGTTAGTGACCTGATCCGAAAGTTCGGCTACTTTCTCCGATAGTGAACACATTTCCTCAGTGTGTCTTTCTACTGTGTCCTTTAAGTTTTCCTGAGATTTTGCAAGTTGCGAAACCGAATCGGTAGATGCAACTGAGTCCATTTTAGCTTGCAAGGTCTCATGATTTTCATGAACAATGATTTGCAGTTCTTTTATGGCTGCTTCGTGATTCTGTAATGCATTTTCATGCCGCGAAAAAATAGGCTGAAAATGCTCACAAATTTGTGTTTTTACGTCATTACAGACTTTTTGACATTTCGATTCAATGTTATGTAACTCAGTAGTTAAATCTTCACGTGTTTGTTCAAGTGTGGTGTCTAACTTTTGCAGCTTTTGCTGTGTTTGCCTCTGATTTTGTTCCATTGTGTCTAACTTTTGAAGATTCTGTTCCATTGTGTCTAACTTTTGAAGATTTTGTCCCATTGTGTCTAACTGTTGCTGTGTTTGTCTCTGATTTTGTTCCATTTGTTGCATTAGTTGTAATAACAATGCATTAGTGTCTGGAATCTGTTCCTCCACTCTTTTCGGCAGTGCATTTGCACCGGCAACATTCACATTTTGACAAGCTGAAAATGTATCTTGACTTATTTGAGAAAACGGTGAGGACGCAAAACCTGAATCTACAGTATTTGTAAAATTGTGTCCTGTCATTTCGGATTCCTGAGGCGAGCTGTTGCCGACCGATCAATCGATAATGCTTCCCTGTTCACAACCTGTTTCACTGTCTACACCATTATTTGCCGCCCGCTCCATTTCCCTATGCACAATTACCAAATTACTACTTGGAACATCTGTTAATTCACTACACAGTGGTGCTGATAAGCTACGCTCGTCGTCACTATTATTTCTCAGTTTACTTTGGAGCCTAGTGTTACGTTTTTCACACGCCATTATTGTGACAATATTTCACACGATAACACAGAAAAACACAATTTGAAGAGAAAAAATAAGAGAACACATTAATATAGCACTGAAAATAATATTTAGTTAATTGCAGCTGCAAAATACTTGGTGCAAATCTACATGCATGCCACAACTGTTTTACAGTACAACAATGAAAGACTGCAACTACAAAGGAGATTCTCTCTACAATTACGTGGTAGCAATAAACAAAAGCTACACTAAATACACAAACTACAAGAAAAAAATCAGAAGATTCCAGTGAGGTATCCTGGCAGGGTCGCCATATGAAATGTCCCCTTTGAACAACTTATACAAGACTGTGCTTAACCTGACACACAGTGTTTTTAGCGCAACGCAATCTGACTTTCAATAATCCCTACAAAACAATGGCCCTGACTAACTTTAACCTATACCTTTCACAAATCACTTACCTCGCAAAAATCTTCGTTACTGGAACTACTGCAATACAGCGAGCGGCACTACTGCCACCTAAATAAAAGATTCAAACTACTGAAGGCACTAACTACTGATAGGGATAGTTATCAAATGAAAGATTTTAATAGAGAACAAACAATGTATTTACCTTAATAGTCATAATATATGTAGCAGTTCATGACAAATTACAAAACTTCGCCGTCTCTCTCCCCACATCCACCACTGCTGGCGGCTCACCTCCAACTGCGCAACGCTACGCGCTGTTCACATCCAGCTGCCGCTGCCCAACACTACAATGGCAGACAACAATGCAAACTAGCCACATACTGCACACAGCACAGCCAGTGATTTTCATACAGAGCGCTACGTCGCATTACCAATATAAAAATCTAAACAGCCTACTTACACAGTTTGTTACTATAATATTCATCTGGCCTCCATCTACCACTTTAGCATGTTTTACCAATGCCAAAGAAAATGTCACGCAGAATGCCGGCAGCGTTCGGCTATTTTGTAAATGCCGGGCGTATCTTTAAAGACGTCTACGACGCCCGACACTTCCTCCTCGAGCCGGAGACCTCGGTCTTGTCAACGTTCAAGCGAGAGCAGCTCCCCTTTGTGTAAGTACGGTGGTCAGATCATGGACCTGCCGCAGAACCAGATTATCGAGAAACCTGACTGATGAACTGGCTCCACCCTTCCGAGTGGCACCCATTGCAGTAGCACATATTTCTTGCTCTCTATCACACGTCAGGAACTTTTTCATCGAATACAGTTATGTCCTTGCCGATATTTCTATTACCGACAACCCTACGGCCTAATGATGAGAAATCATACTCGGAATGTCGTGGAAAGCCGATGTACTACGATCGCATGGCCTGTGCACCAAATCCTCTTTGACACGAACGCTCATGCGACCTGATATGTGGTTATTAATGGAAAATAATTGACACAACTTCGTCCACTTGCCATAAACATGATAGATTCGCCGGTATGCTCTCGTTGTCACATGCCTGATACGGACGAACATTGACTGATGTGTGGATCTTCTGCAGAGGTGTGGCAGCTGATTGAGAAAATGCTTGCCTTTCTTCTACGTATGGCTCTCCATGCCATTACACCGAAGCTACTTCTGTTCCTGTGTGAGACTTATTTGTTAAGTACGAAAACTAACGCGGTGAACTGGACAAGAGGCCTATCGATCTCTTATTTTTCCATGAAGGCAGTAAGTGTGTTCTTGATTTTTGGACTTTCCTGCAAGATCGCTTTACTTTTCTCATGCACCATCCGCAATACCGTCAACATTATGCCAAATTTTAGGATAGTGCCTTCTTCTATATTCCCCGCTGCTGGAATGTACTGGGTATGAGGTGATTTCAGTGTGATCGTGTAATACCAGACTAAGTCCAATGTATCGGGAAAATGGAATATTCTTCGCGAAGATGAGCCCGGAACAAGCCTGAGTGGATACTGAGTGCGTCCATCCACAAATTGGTCGGGCGCGGGTACCAATTCATTTGTTATGCCAGGAAGGTGTTTTTTAATTCCCTTATATTTTTTTTGTTTTTAATTGCACGTAATTATTTTTCGTCTGGAGGGCGTCCTATGTGGTCTAAACAAATAAAAGAAAACGAAAAAAAATATGGTTGATATACACCGTGAAAAAAAGTGATGATGTTGCAGAAGTGTACTTGTTTACATTTTCAAGAAGATAAAAGTATTGTCAGGCTGTTGTGGTCATTTCCAAGATTTTAATCTCAGCTAATTTAAAGCTTCACTTTTGGACAGCCAAACAGGCTCTCAGACGGATTTGTGTTTCATGCGATAGCGTCTGTATAGCACACCCATTTTTTCTCGGTAAAGCGTTTGATTTAGAACTTTGTGCTCTTAGTTCGTTAATTAGTACATTTACGTGGACATTTAATTACCGGCAGTTAACCACAATTGCGGGAATTTTCATTAAGGACAACTAATCGTTCGCGCTCTGCAGCGCCGTTGACCAGACGTCCGATGAAATTGCGTTCTGCGCTCTCCTGTATTAGCTAATGCGAGTTAATTTTACGAAGCCACAATTTCTCACCGACATTTCAATCGATGGGATATTTTGTTCCGCGCTAAACCATCTGCATCTTCATTTGTTTTAACGCGTGATGGATGGAGTAATGAATAATTAACGAACAATTTAATTTCTGGTAATGGCCAGCGGTCGTGCCGTGGTGATTTGCCGCACAGGGAAGGATGAGAGGAGGATGGGGGACGGAATACCGAGCGAGGGAAAGAGGAGGTAGTTCATCCACTCTGTGCCCCTGTGCTTTCCACCAGTGAGGACAAATATCTGTGTGGAAATATCTTGCACGGGGTTCCGATATAGGGGCGGGCAACGATTCGTAGCACCGTCTTGCCGTCGAGGTAGGGATCGAGCAGGTGACATGAACACTGGACATGAAAATGATTAGCCCGTAACAGTCGATTGTTAGGGTGACTTGTTGCTTCGAACTTCGTACTGAACTAGTAAAGTTTATATAAAGTTTATATACCAAGATGGATAGCTCGAGCAGCCTTCAAGATCATCTGACCTAAAACCTATGGATTTTTCTGCGTGGAGTTCACTTAAAGGTGAAGTGTACAGTGCTCTCGTTGTCAAGGTTGAAGAACAGCAGCAGCGTGTTTGTGAGTCTTGATAAGATTTGTTAAATGATCGGTGTACGTTTGGGAGAATTTGTAATTCACTACTAAGATGTTTGTAGGATTGCATCCAAATGCGAAGACGAAATGTAGATCACTTCTACAAACAGATATAAGTATTCAGTAAACTGTAACACGTAACATGCTGCAGTAGATTCATTTTTCTTGGTAATGTAAGCACTGTGTGAACTTTGATCACAGTTATATGACAGTATAATCGAAAAGTATACATTCCCAATACATTTGTACCAGCGAGGTCAGTCGGTTAATGTTGCAAAAAGTCATGAGCAAAAATGCGATTTTTCAGGCGGACGTATCTCGGGTTCTATTGATCATACAGAGAAGTGGTCAAGTGCTGTGGGTATGCCATGGCCTAGCGACCATTTGTGTGCCTATCGCAAGAACGGGCATTCTGTAGATATCCCACAGTACAGGGTCCACAGTTAAATATTGCGCACTTCCTCCAGCACAGGCAAATTGCAGAAATCGGTTGATTCTTTTGCATTAGGTATGGTCTAGAATGGAACTTCTGCGGCTTATAAAACTACCATTTGTTCAGGGGTGGTCCCTGAGTAACCGCCGAAAAACCACGACTGTTGGGTACCAAAAGGAGCAGTTGTGGGAACGGTCATTTGTATGATTTATATTCATGTCAAATCGTCAAAATGTTTACCATACGTTCTTAAGACAACGTTCTCGGTGAAGTTTAAAACGTTTTTTGACATCATTATTCGTTACCGATATCCAAAGTTTCAAAGATACCGTACTTATACACGTAAAACATAGATATAATACCCAGTCTTAGAGGTCAAAGTGGTTCTGAATAAGGTAGTGAACACATTGAAAAGGTTCTGGGATAAACACAAAGGTTCTGAGGCAACAAAACTACATTTTGGCCGCCATTATTCCACCAGTAAAACGTAATGACGCGCTGTTTGTGCACAACGGGCTCTTCACTCCTATACGTGCTGTCTTGACTTGGAAATTATTCCATGGTACCATCTGGCAGCGTAAGCATCTTACAAACAATTATTTTCTCATAGAAATTCTTTGTATTTGCAAATCAAACACAGCATTTTTTTTATTTTGTACACTGTAGGCGAAGCCTATAAACGTGCGTCTTATGTAAAATAGCATAAAATGAACTTGAGTTGTGTGGGAGACAGTACTTATTTGTTGCTTGTGTGTGTCAAAGAATGTAAATATGTCCAAGTATACAAATAAACCGTCAGAATTCACCTGAGTTACAGAACTGGTTTTCTATAAGCAGCACATCCTCCGTAGCATGGAAAGAAGGGTACCAATTAAAAAATGCTCTACTGAAGCCCAGAAAAGTTGAAAGTGCTATTCTTTGAAAGACTCTGACAGACAAGTGCAGTACCAGCAGTCTCGATCTTCATACCATCTTGCTCACCAAATACGTAATTAGGCTCGCCAACAAATTTGCGCTTTTTTTTTTTTTTTTTTTTTTTTTTTTTTTTGCTGAAGGAGAGTATAGAGAAACAGTGCTGGTGGCAGATAGAGGAGACAATTCCAGTGGGAGAGAAAGAGAGAGCAGGCAGTGATGGTGGGATGGAGAAAGTTGCAGTGAAAGACAAAGAGAGATAGATGAAGACAATAGTAGTAGGAGCTAAAGGGAGAGGAGATAGCGATATTGAAATACAGTGGCAGTAGAAGAGAAGTAGAAATGAATGGAAATAATAGCAGGGGGAATGAAAGAGAGACCAGATAGTGGAAATGAATAGGAGAGTTTTGGGGATCAGGACGACACCCCCGTCCTCCCCCTCCCTCACAAAACCGGCCAACTACAACACGAAAATATTTACTCATTTTCCCCCGTCCCTTGTACCCTAGTGTTTAAGTTTTCCAGTCTAAGAGTCAAAATACCCAACAAATGATGTGCATGGACAGAAGACAGTGGTAGTTGGAAAGAAAGAGAGTAGAATCTAAGTGAGAAAGGAAGAGATAGTGGGAATGGGAGAGAAAAAGAATGGGGTAAGGATAATGGCACTGGGACAGGAAGAATGAAAATGACAGAAGGAGACAGTGGTAAGGAAGAGTGAGAGAAATGAATGAAGACAGTGGCAGTGGGAGAGACAGGCAGGAGGAAGTGCTAATGAGAGGAAAAGGTGGCAGCGCGAGAGAAGCAGGTATAGATAGTGGCAGTGACAATGAGATGCTGAGTTTGAAGGCTTCAGTACAAATTTTAAATTCTGTCTTAATCTACTCATTAAGATGTATAATATTATGTTAAAGGTTAGCAAAGCACGACAAGTGTTATAGTAACAAACTGTGTGTTTTTCTTGAGGCAGGTAACTGGTGGCGTGCAAATATTCGGACTTAACTCTCACAGTGTCTTAGAATCAGAGTATTTAGCGACTTCGGACGACGACGGTTCAATGCCGCGTCCGGCCATCCTGATTAAGGTTTTCCGTGATTTCGCTAAATCGCTCCAGACAAATGCCGGGATGGTTCCTTTGAAAGGGCACGGCCGACTTCCTTCCCCATCCTTTCCTAATCCGATGAGACCGGTGACCTCGCTGTTTGCTCTCTTCCCCCAAACAACCCCAACCCCCCAACTTAGCAACTTCCAAAGAACTTTCCACCCATTGTAACATGTCCAGTTCTTTCAGGAGGTTGCCACGAACGTTCGTGAGGATAGCTTGAAGGAGGCGCTCATGGTTAAATGAGATCGTGCGCTGTATATCGCGGGTGAAGGTGATCCCGAAACATTTGAGCTTGTCCACTAATGGCAATGGGGCCACACTCTGTGCTGGAAGACCTCTACCAACGAGCATAGCACTGGATTTCTTGAGGTTCAGTTGGCTTCCCACAGCAGTCCAGTATTGGTTGATCCAGTCCAGTGCCTCTCGCACTTCATCCTACGATAGAACTAAGAAAACCAAGTCATCTGCGCACGGTGGCGAAAAGGTGCATCGACAGAGGACATCCCTGGCGGACCGAACGCATGATAGTAGTAGGTCCCGACACAAAGCCATTGACCAGCGCTCACGACGTGGCACCTCGGAGGAGTCGTAAGACGGTGTGTATAAATGTGTGGAGGAAGGCAATCCGTTGGATCAAAGGCATGGTGGAAGTCCACTGTCACTAAGACACCGCGACTACGACAGGTGGTAGCCAGGGCTATGATGTCTCAGTAATCGAAAATGTAAACTTTCACGGCCGGAAATATCATGTCCATTATAATTATCCGGGCTGTTATGCCGTGGTCGGTTGATGAATACTGTGGTGATTCCCAACGTTTCGTCTCCGACTGCGGGAGACATCTTCAAGGGGGTCCGTAGCTTGATGGAAGGTCCAACACACACACTGGCAGTCAGTAGCGAGCCAGTGTGTGTGTTGGACCTTCCATCAAGCTACGGACCCCCTTGAAGATGTCTCCCGCAGTCGGAGACGAAACGTTGGGAATCACCACAGCATTCATCAACCGACCACGGCATAACAGCCCGGATAATTATAATGGACATGTCTCAGTAATCGCAGAGCGCTGTCTGAATGTTACTGTCACCACCAAAGCATGTTTGATCCTTAGAGATGACTTGAGGTATGACGCGCCGAAGGCGAACGGTAAGAATCCAGATAAAAATCTGGAAGTCACAATTTAACATGGACAAGAGCCTATAATGACCAACTCCCCGACCTCCCGACGCCTTGGATACGCAAGCCCCAAGCCCCAAATCCGGTGGGAAAGGAACGACAGGGTTATCAGATCTTCATACATCGCAGTCCAGTGTGAAGCCATGATGTCATGGAATGTGCAGTAGAACTCTAGCAGACTGCCAGCGGGACCTGGGGTTTTGTCTAACGCACCCTTATGAAGAGCATCAGCGACGTCACAACCATAATCGTTGCTGTAAGAATCTCCGTATCATCATTGTCAAGGGTTCCTGACAACAAACGGAGGACATCAGTCGTTATCGCGATGTTCTGGTCCTTTGCTGTATAGAAATGTTGCTAGTGATCCACAAAGACAACTGCGACATCAGTGTGGGACGTCAATCGGCGACCATCTAGCATGTTGAGGGCACTGACCATCTTTCTCCGACACCACTGCTTCTCTCGGATAATGTGATGTGTGGATGTGGGTTCCCGTAGTACACAATCGTGACATCTTGCGCATACTATTGTGCCTTCAAGGCGATGACGCATAAGAGAGATTATCCTCGCCATAATCCGTTGAATTTTAACCTGTCGTTGAACAGAGGGGGCATGGCCTGAGAGTTCACAGAGAATTTGTAAGACAGCAAGAACTATGCCACTTACATGAAATCATTAAAGATCACCAAATTCACATTGAGCGAACAGTAGGGCTGAACAAAAATGACTGACAAGGCACAATGCATCTTGTAGAGGGTATAGTATGGATGTATTGGAATAATTAATGTTGGGCGATGGTTTTAAAGTAATTCACATGACATGAAAACTTTGTGTAAACGCCTCGATTTACTGGAGGTTAGTTTATCCCGTGGGAGTATGGAGAGTGATGAAGGGAAGTGACAATAGGCAGCTTAGGGCAGTTCAAACTCTGTGAAAGCGATAACGGGGCGCAGCCTCCAGCCGCCTTAAGATGAGTGACAGTGATGGGGTGGTTGACCCCATGCTGGTGTACCGGGAAGCAGATGGAGACCTTTTACACCTGTTCACAAATATTCGTCATCCTGTTTTCAGTGAAACATATGAGAAAGCCGCACAAAGCTACGGTGGAGTGGTCAACAGAGGCCGAAATATGCGTGTGCATGACTATAGCAGCTTCACGCTGAATTCACGGTCTGCAGAGACTGAAGTAAATCAGGTAAAGCACGACACAATTAAATACGCTGGACTCCGAAGGGAATGTAGGACCAAGGAATTTGAAGTACTCTCCTGGGAGTCAGAATTTCGGAAAAATTGGTGTTTTATGCAGATGGTAACCTTGATGGGTGGCCTGGGAGGAGCTAAACAGCAAAAGTTGAGAGGAAGGGAAATTTTGTGGGAATTTGTTCACTTCCCAGAGCAGCCATTGTTCGGCAGTGGAAAGCGACGCATAATTAACGCGACTTTTGCTGCAATTGGCGTAAGTGATTTTGCTGGAGGGGAAACCGAGGCGAAGAGCGGACTGGCAGAAGTCTCCATAGAGGTTTTCCGTTCCCAGCTTGCCTATAGTGTGGACGTATCACTCTTTACTCAGCTTGCCTGAGAGAGAGAGTGAGCATCTCTACAGTTTAGGACTTAGCAAACGGAATGATTGAGCTTGGAGTTAGAAAGTTTTCATTCAGCTATGAACTGAGAAAGATAGCTAGGAGTGAAAAGACGAGCTCAGCCTTTGCAGCACATCGAGGCCGGCCGACGTCCGCACAACGACGACTCCCAGCCACGCTGAATTCGGTGATATTGCACCCGCTCCGGCTTGAGTTAGGCCACTGATTAATTTGTTGGATCACGTCGGCAAAGTTTCCATTAGGGTTTCATGGGCCGTGTATTGTAGAATTCTTCTCGCACTTCGCATTACGCCTGGGTCAGTCGATAGGAATTAATTTTGATTTATCGCGCTTTACTCCATGTAAACGCTATTTATTCACACTGCCTGTTAGGAGAGTCATGTAATGTGATGATTAAAGGTCGTGAGTTAAAATAAATGTGTGCTAATCAACTGCATCTCTTTTCCATCAAGTAGTTGAAATCCCAAGTCACTTTCTTAATTAATTTTATGTTCAGCATTTGCATCTGGTGTTCAATAGCTGAATATAACATCAATGTGCACCCCTTTTTAATTAAATGGGATCAATTCTGAATCAATTAATGTCAACACTGCCACCACAGTTCAATCAGGAGTCACAGCGCCTTATTACTTTCTTTGTGTTATCCGATATTGCTGCAGTTTTGCACTCTTTGTTGATCTGTCAATTAGCTGGGGTGAACACACGCCAAAACCAGATAAGTGACAGGTGGGGTGTTACAAATTGTGAAATAGTATTCCATGGTATGACATTGTCATAGCATTTTGTCGTGACCATAATTCATCATCGAATGACGTAAAGCAGTCTCGGTGCAGTCGAGCCACCACCGGAGTGTTGAAAGATACACGGGATGGCGCCTCTCACAGGCGTTCCACGTCGATTCTACCACCTGTCTACATCCCGGACAATCGATATCGGTGACACTCAGCTTCCAAAGGCCTGGATCGCGCGACACTATCTGCCTCTGGAGTGAAATAGTGCAAATGTAGGCGATATGGTCGGAGAAGGTGGTAAGCTTTAACTCATCGTCAAGCGAGGTACTTACGATTCCTTGGGAAACGTAGACACGGTCAAGACATACGTATATCTAAGTCGATCGCCACGCACACAGTCCAAATTTTCGGTGAGGTACAGTTCATGCACGAGCAGCTTGACTTCCCAGCATGTGGTAAAATGGGGATATTGGTCCTTCTCGGATAACACACAACTGAAGTCGCCACTATCAAAAATATGATTATAGCGGCCCTACCCGATGGAGCGTAAACACTGATCATTCGGACACCATGAAAATTCACAGCGTCGGCTGCTGTGGCCGAGCAGTTCTAGGCACTTCAGTCCAGAACCGTGTTGCTGCTACGGGGGCAGGTTCGAATCCTGCCTCGTTCGCTGCTACGGTCGCAGGTTCGAATCCTGCCTCTGGCATGGCTGTGTGTGCTGTCCTTAGGTTAGTTAGGTTTAAGTTGTTCTAAGACTAGGGGACTGATAACCTCAGATGTGCTTAGAGCCTTTTGAACCGTTTGAAAATTCACAGAAAGACCCATAGCTGACGGTGGGCAACCCATTGTCGTCTACCTCAATGCCTCTGAAAGCATAGCTGTCCTACCGCCACTGTCTGCACATGGCGTGAGGCAAGAAACATAGCCATAGACATTAGGAAACGCCGCTAGGCGAACTACCTGCAGAAGGGCAACTTCGAGGTCTAACGTCCTCAACATTTCGCGGAGCACTAGTTGTTTACGAGGGGTGCCTGTAGTGTTGACATTGACGGAGCCAATCCTGTAAGTTTTGTCGCGGAATTGGGACAACTGAGAGGCTCATGGAGACACGAAGAGCAGCAGCGAACAGCAGCATTGTCCCAGCAGGCTGCACATCCCCATCCAGTAACCCTGTTGATTAGCAGTCGTGGGTTCGTGCAGCAGCATTTGCTGACGTCACGACGATAGATGTTTCCTCGTCTACATCGTCAGACTACGCAAAGGTGCATGTGTGGTGTGCATCCAATGGAGTTGCTGTCGAGTCTTAAGGACCTGTCAGGTCGGTGATGGGAGAATGGTGTTGTTCAACGTCCATAGGTACAGTGCATGGTGAAGATAAACTACTTGTAGCAGCAACAAACAAGCCACGGCCAACTGTATTTAACCTATCCTTTCGGAACACATTTCGTTCTTCCCAAAAATTTCGGCTGAACTTTCCTCCGGCTTTAGCCAGTTTTCAGTGCCTATAACTATTTGAGCATTAGTGCTTTCTATTAGCACTTGGAGCTCTGTTACTTTCCCAACACAGCTGCGACAACTTACAACTGTTATACCGATGGTTCCTATATCTACGTTCTTCCTGTGTTCGTCCTGCACCCTTTCCGACGGAAGCCCGTTTTGTGTTTTCCCGAGACCCTCTAGCCCAAAAAGCCGCCCAGTCCATGCCACACAGCTGCCCGTGTAGCCGCCTCCTGCGTATAGTGGACTCCTGACTTATTCATCGCAATCCGAAACCCAACTACCCTATGGCGCAAGTCGAGGAATCTGCAGCCTACACGGTCGCAGAACCGTCCGAGCCTCTGATTCAGACCCTCCACTCGGCACTGTACCAGAGGTCCGCAATCGATCCTGTAGACTATTCTGCAAATGTTCAGCTCTGCCTTCATCTCTACTTTAAGTAAAATAATTTTGTCTGCTTAAGAAAATATGTACAAAAAATACGGTTGTACTTGGTAACGTAAACAGCCAGATACACAACCTAATTTCGCACTGAGTTGTGGATTTGTAAATATTCAGTGTAATAGATATATTATAAATAGATAACACCACACGTATATGCATGAGGTGAATCACTTATGAAAATGAAACACCACTGATGACAGTATCACAGTACATAGACCTAAGTGGATAGAAGGACAAAAGATAAACTATGTTTTAGTCAAAACTATGACCACAAGTTAACCCATTAATAAACAGTTTTGATGCTACTTGGATGTATCCAGGGCATTCGTAGAGAAGACGATGTTATCTTCAAACTTTTCTGGTTCGTCAGGTCTTTCTGGTCACTCTTGTGGCTCATCTGGCTGGCATCTCTTGCTTATCCCGAGGTTGCAGCAGTGAAAACTATTCTCGCAGTAGATACGGCCAACCTGTTATCGGCCTGCTGTGTTGTTGGTGGCCCAGTCCAGCATGAACCGAGTGCAGGATTGCCCAACCTTCTTGTAGAAAGAGCGAGCAGTCTGTAGAATCTGCCCCGCAGCAGCACGATGCCTGTCTCTTCGTGCATCAGACGAGTTGAACATAGCCTGGGGAGGTGAACAGCAAGCTTAAGAGCCCTATTCTGAACATTTTGCAGCGATACGATGTGAGTGTCGGCGGCTTTTCCCCGCACCACGGTCGTGTACTTTAACACTGGTCTGACCAGAGTCGGGTAGAGCGTAATACTGTGGCGCAGAGGCAAGGATGAAACAGGGTTAAGCAGTGGACACAGGGATCGAAGGCGCCCGCTGCTCTGCTTCTGACGTCACGCCCATGTGAGCCCCTTATCGAGGGTCATCCCAAGATGTTTCGCGGTCTTCGTCCACGGGATGGGGACTTCCAAAATGTTGATGGGCGGCAGATCTGGTGACAGCATCCTTCGAGTGAAGATTACTGCCTAGCTCTCGGAACTGGGTGTTGTGTGATGTCCTTAGGTTAGTTAGGTTTAAGTAGTTCTGAGTTCTAGGGGACTGATGACCATAGATGTTAAGTCCCATAGTGCTCGGAGCCATTTGAACCATTTTTGGCTCTCGGAGGCGTTGAATCTCAAGCGCCACTTCGTCGACCATGAATGCAGTGAGTGAGTCGCACCCGATCTGGAGATTCGTGCTGCAGATCAACGGCGCTGTATCATCGATGCACAGAGCCAACTCTACAGACGCCACGTCTGCACGTATCTGCTGCTCGGTGGATGATCCGTCGTCCATCCTCACATGGAAATCGTCCCAGCAAAGTAGAACCGAAGAAGGACCTCGTGTGACGTCGGTACCCCACGCACAGAAAGTTTGTACAAGAGGCCGCTGTGCAACACCGTGTCGAAAGCCCTAGGCACGTCGAGAAGCACGCCCTAAGGCGACCCCAATTCGACCAGGCGCAGCAGCTGCTGAGAGATAGGAAACTAGTTCAGTGATTGGATACATATAAGTCTGGACAACTTCAGACTGAACTGTGAATCACACAGCCAGTAGTAAACCCTAAACACGTTTTCCCGTCTTGTCACTCGTGATTTCCTCATAAAAAGTTTTCGTTTTTTCTCCATGTTTTTCGAGAGTTGAACGGTGGAGATTGATGGTGGTTCGATGAAGCCTGTGACGGGCACTTAATTATGAATTGCGAAGTTGTCACTGCAGATGTAAATGTGATAATGACGCTACTTCCGATAATGACTCCTAAATGTGGTACACATATTCACACTATTGATAGAATGAGGTTACGTGACTCGTTGGTTCGCGCTGTCTCTTCCCATATGATAGAGTCCTTAGTGTTCTGATGATACAAACACGTAACAGTACGTGTTGCAGTTCCATTTTACTATTGGTACCAAGAAGTTAGAAACGCTATTAGTTGTGTAATATCATTGCTTTTCCCAATATATATAAATGACCTAGTAGATAGTGGCGGAAGTTCTATGCGGCTTTTCGCGGATTGTGCTGTGGTATACAGAGAAGTTGCAGCATTAGAAAATTGCAGCGAAATGCAGGAAGATTTGCAACGGATAGGCACTTGGTGCAGGGAGTGGCAACTGACCCTTAACATAGACAAATGTAATGTATTGCGAATACATAGAAAGAAGGATACTTTATTGTATGATTATATGAAAGCGGAGCAAACACTGGTAGCAGTTACTTCTGTAAAATATCTGGGAGCATGCGTACGGAACGATTTGAAGTGGAATGATCATATAAAATTAATTGTTGGTAAGGCCGGTGCCATGTTGAGATTCATTGGGAGAGTCCTTAGAAAATGTAGTCCATCAACAAAGGAGGTGGCTTACAAAACACTCGTTCGACCTATACTTGAGTATTGCTCATCAGTGTGGGATCCGTACCAGATCGGGTTGACGGAGGAGATAGAGAAGATCCAAAGAAGAACGGCGCGTTTCGTCACAGGGTTATTTGGTAAGCGTGATAGCGTTACGGAGATGTTTAGCAAACTCAAGTGGCAGACTCTGCAAGAGAGGCGCTCTGCATCGCGGTGTAGCTTGCTGTCCAGGTTTCGAGAGGATGCGTTTCTGGATGAGGTATCGAATATATTGCTTCCCCCTACTTATACCTCCCTAGGAGATCACGAATGTAAAATTAGAGGGATTCGAGCGCGCACGGAGGCTTTCCGGCAGTCGTTCTTCCCCCGAACCATACGCGACTGGAGCAGGAAAGGGAGGTAATGACAGTGGCACGTAAAGTGCCCTCCTCCACACACCTTTGGGTGGCTTGCGGAGCATAAATGTAGATGTAGATGAAAATACAGTAGTATTATTTTTCCGGCTGCCTGATACATCTGGGAAACCATTTCGATTTTTAAGTACATTACTGAATGAGAGTGGTTTGCTAGCTCAGTAGTATAAGCTAACTCAGTAGTATGTTAATAACGTTTCATTTTATGGAAGAATGCTCGAGAATTAGAGAATTGAGTGATAATTTTTTCTGTGTTTTTGATACGGATTGCTTTTTCCTTCCCCTCTGCTGTTGCTGGTGGCGACTGGCTGTCTTACCGCGTTTCCAGCTTCCGTGAAACGCCGTCACTGGTGCTGCCGGCACGTGGAGGGTGTGGATGAGTTTTGTCTGGTGGAGACAACCCAGTCGAAGGTTGTGGTGTAGGCAGGGATGTCAGTCTTTCTCGAGCAAGCTTCCCAGTCACTTACGAGAAGACGGCGGGACTGCTACTTGCACATGTTCTTAGTTTGTTTGTAAAAAAAGTACATTTCTCTGCCATTCCGTACCCATTACACTAGTATCTAGGCTGTTTCCTGTGAAGTGGTGTGTGAGCACTGGGTCCATTACACTATGACCTCCCTCATCTTTTCAGGTAATTGCCCAATTCCTCTATCGTTCCTCTCCTATGGTGGCATTAATTCCTTAAAGTGTACACTTGCTGATGTCACGCGTGTCTTTACATGTTTAGTGAGGACAGTCTTACAGAGGTATTATACATTAATAATGGAGGTACAAGACTTGGTATTGTACCGGGCGATCAAAAAGTCAGTACAAATTTGAAAACTTAATAAACTACGGAATAATGTAGATAGAGAGGTAAAAATTGACGCAAGTGCTTGGAATGACATGGAGTTTTATTAGAACCACATCTACCGTTATCGGGCCTTTTTTCTTCGAGGAAATGTGTGATTTTGGTTTTGTAACTTCTACCGTGACGGGTGAGAGGTACGCCGACATGTTACAGAATCGCTTCATCTCCAGCCTGGCTGATAAACACCTGCTGGAACGTACAATGTTTATGCAGGATGGTGCTCCACCACACATTGCTACACGCGTGAAAGATATCTTGCGCGCGTCGTTTGGTGATGATCGTGAGCTCAGCCCCCACTTTCGTCATGCTTGGCCTCCCAGTTCCCCATACCTCAGTCCGTGCGATTATTGGCTTTGGAGTTACCTGAAGTCGCAAGTGTATCGTGATCGACCGACATCTCTAGGGATGCTGAAAGACAAAATCCGACGCCAATGCCTCACCATAACTCCGGACATGCTTTACAGTGCTGTTCACAACATTATTCCTCGATTACAGCTATTGTTGAGGAATGATGGTGGACATATTGAGCATTTCCTGTAAAGAACATCATCTTTGCTTTGTCTTACTTTGTTATGCTAATTATTGCTATTCTGATCAGATGAAGCGCCATCTGTTGGACATTTTTTGAACTTTTGTATTCTTTTGGTTTTAATAAAACACCATGTCATTCCAAGCATGTGTGTCAATTTGTACCTCTCTATCTACATTATTCCGTGATTTATTCAGTTTTCAAATTTATACTGATTTTTTTATCACCTGGTATTTCTACATACGTACCCCACAACCCACGGTATGGTGCATGGCGAAGGGTACCATGTACCACTACTATCATTTCCCTTACTGTTCCGCTCGAAAATAAAACGAGAGAGAAACGACTGTGTGTATGCCTCCGTACGAGCCCTAATGTCCCTAATGTCCGTAATGTTATCTTCATGGTCCTTACAGGAAAATACAGTAGAATCGATCGGCAGTCAAAAGCTGGTTATCTAAATTTTCTCTATAGTGGTCTCCGAAAAAGAACACCGCCTTCCCTGCAGGGAGTTTCTAAATATCTCTTTAATACTTGCTTGTTGTTGGAATCTACCAGTAACAAATCTAGCATCCCGCCTCTGAACTGCTTCGATGTCGTCCTTTAATCCGACCTGGTGCAGACCCCAAGCACTCAAACAGTACTCAACAGTGGGTCACACTTGTGGCCTATGTCCGGTCCCCTTACACATGAACCACACTTACGTAAAAATCTCCCAATAAACGGAAGTCGACCATTCACCTTCCGTACAACGGTCCTTACATGCTCATTCCATTTCACATTGCTTTGCAGCGATACACTTAGATATCTAATCGACGTGACTGTGTCAGGCAGCTCACTACTTAAGTTGTATTCGAACATTATAGGATTGTTTTCCCTGTTCATCTGCATAGCTTACATTTTTCTATATTTTAGAGCTATCTGTTATTATACCAACTAGAAATTTTGTCCAAGTCATCTTGCATCCCCCTACAGTCACTCAAAGACGACATCTTCCCGTACACTAGAGACTATTCCTATCCAGTGGTACGGGGACTGTTTAGACTTACAGAGTGCTTTATCGTTTGGTAACTGCTCGGGCGATTGAGTGGTGTAGCAACTTGGCAAGTGTTGACTCGATGACGTCACGGACACGGCATGAGGCATGGCAGATGGGTCCTGCACTCCGCAGTAGGTTGCGGTTTGCCAGCAGAACGGCGATGACGCTTCTCAGAGTGGAAGTCTGCAGAGCAAGGATGGCCAGCTGGCGGAGTATCTGCTCCGTGGACTAGGCAGACAAGGGCAGCTCCGTGGATCACGGCCCAGATGTAGAGCTCGGATCGTTATCTGTATAGTGGCACGGGAACACTGGGACGGTCACACTTATGACTCATCCTCGCATTTTCAAATCACTGACATTTCCTCTACCACTCCTATCCTATGGTGGGGTAAACTGTTTAAAGCGTAATACAGGTATCACTCACTAATAATGACGGGACTCGACTTGATACTTTTTTTTTGTTTGTGAAACTTGTTTAATTCGGTGTTGTTACAATATCACATTGTACTACCTGTAGTAGCAGGTGGAAGTGCTTGCAATAAGCGTTGTGACGTAATTATTTTATAATAATGCTGCAACACTGTAATGTTAGTGTGCCTAACTTCGTGAACTATGCCACCACTTTGTATAATTTGTCGTGGTCACATTTTATTATAGTTTTTCATCTGGGCTATAATCACAAACTGTAACGCTACAGTGTCTTTCATTAGTAGTTACTGTCGTATTTACCATCATTTTTCAAGTAGGATAGCTCTGCTGCTGATTTTCCTCTCACTATCTTGTGCAGACCTAACACGAGGAGGCTGTAGTAATAAATGGGGAAGGGAGGGATGAAGGGACCAGATCATTGTTGGTCAGTGGAGAGATGGGAGTGTTTTTCTCTCAGCTGTGACCTCACCACGGGCTGGGGGAAGAGCGAGGTTTCATCCTATTTAAGGTCATACAATTGCCCTAAATGTGGCAGCACGTCACAAAGTATCTGATTGCACCGAAAGATGCATCACTCCGCCTCATTCTGGGAGTAAAGGGATTCCTCGAAGTCTTATCTTGCCAGAGACCTTGTGATAAAGAGGACAATGGGCCCTTTGTCCCACTACCGTCCCCGGTACCCTACACAAAAAACAATCAAATAACTTCTTTTGGGGAAGCAGTTTTTTGTACAAGTGATTAAGTGAGCAAAATATGTTTAGTACTTTGTAAATAGGATTTATGCCTAGAAACAAATAAGGGGGACGCATTTTTATAAATACCACAGTTTTATTGACTATTAATGAAGCAGTTCAGGTAACCAAAAATATTTTTAGTGATACGTGATTTTAATATACAGCTTAGAATCTCTTTGTTCTAACATTTTCTGCTACAAATTTTGAAATTGTTACATGAGAAAATCAAATGGTTCAAATGGCTCTGAGCACTATGGGACTTAACTTATGAGGTCATCAGTCCCCTAGAACTTAGAACTACTTAAACCTAACTAACCTAAGGACATCACACACATCCAGGCGGGAGCAGGATTCGAACCTGCGACCGTAGCGGTCGCGCGGTTCCAGACTGTAGCACCTAGAACTGCATGGCCACTCCGGCCGGCTGTTACATGAGAATCGATAGCCTTAGCTACACTTTACTTTCCACTGATAACACTGCCAAACTAGAGAGCGTATTTGACTCATAGAGGACCTAAGGTTTTAAAAACCTACACTCACATGACTCTAACAAAACAGTGAAAGATAGGAGAAATCTTAACGGCTTAATGAGATTGGAACGGATCCTGAAAATTAATATGCAGCCACGAACTGTAAGACTCTTAAAGATGCCAAAGCAAGACTCTCTTTTTCGAGCTTTGGCAGTCTGTAGAAATCCTCTTAGGCGTGGAATACTGTGAAACAAACTTTCTAAAAGAATGTGAAGTTCGGTTTCTGTTGGTTTAATCAAACTGCCCGGCACTAAAACAACCCAACAATTTGGGTTCTATGTTTTCGAAACGTGTATCGATATCTTACTGAAACATGTCGATGGACTCCAACATAGACCTTCTCAGGTGCACTTTGAACATCAGCGTCTCGTCGGCAATCTCTTCTACAGGTATAACTTTCGTCTTCCTGGTAGTTCCACTTGAACAGCAAAAATTTTTCTCGGTCTCCTGTCGGCTATATCTTGCGGTAGAAAATAACTCACACGAGTCGGGTCACGCACTATAGCTCTACCACATGATGGCGAACTCTCGCGTCGCGTCAGACGCAATATAATGGCACTGTAACGTGGAACAATAATAACAAAAGTTACTCCAGTTACAGTATTTGAACAAGGAAAGCAAATAAATAAGAGTAGAAAGTTTCAGAATAGACGTAAGAAATTTCTCTCTCTTCAGTACGATATGAAGCAAGAACTTGCCCATTTGCTTTTGGATAGTCCCCCCGAAAGATATCGTGTCAAAGTACAGTCAGGAGCGATGATGGTCTGTGAACCATTTCTTTTCTTAGCAGTACCCCTTTGGTTGTCATTCGCGGCACCCTTGCAGAACAGCGGGCTTATGTTTCAGCACGATAATGCCCACCAGCACACGGAGAGAGTTTCTACTGCTTCTCTTTCTGCTCGCCAAGCGCTACCTTTGCCAGTATGTTCACCAGATCTCTCCTCAATTGAGAACATTTGGAACATTATGAGCAAGCGGTGAACGCTTGATTAGCTTACACATGATTTATGTACAGCTTGCCGTATTATTTCTTTGGGAATCTTATAGCTCGTACCTCTGCGTCCACCCCTCTTTCGTCCTCTCCTAATTACTGTCTGCCACACCGTCCTTTCGTCCGCCGCTCGTGGTCTCGCGGTAGCGTTCTCGCTTCCCGAGCACGGGGTCCCGGGTTCGATTCCCGGCGGGGTCTGGGATTTTCACCTGCCTCGAGATGACTGGGTGTTTGTGTTGTCCTCATCATTTTCATCATCATCCAGGAAAGTGGCGAAATTGGACTGAGCAAAGATTGGGTAATTGTACGGGCGCTGATAACCACGCAGTTGAGCGCCCCACAAACCAAACATCATCATCATCACACCGTCCTTTCTTCAAATCAGGCACACTTCCTTCCCTCTCAGACGCCTAATTTCGTTATTGTTACAGGTTACGGTGGTGCAGCATCAAACTCTGCCTGTCATCGTCTCTGCCTTTCTTTCATGTTATCATATTTCCAATAATACTCTAAAATACACTTTCCTTGCTCCAAAGGCAAGTTTCTAGCCATCTTGTTATTTACGTGTAGCTACTAGTAATTGAAAATAAACAAAAGAAAAACAAATGAGAGCATCATACAATCACAGTTCGGTGCGTTTATCATGAATATCTCCTTAGATATTAAAGTTCAAACAGTCTGAAGCCACTTGTGCGACGCACTATATACACTCCTGGAAATGGAAAAAAGAACACATTGACACCGGTGTGTCAGACCCACCATACTTGCTCCGGACACTGCGAGAGGGCTGTACAAGCAATGATCACACGCACGGCACAGCGGACACACCAGCAACCGCGGTGTTGGCCGTCGAATGGCGCTAGCTGCGCAGCATTTGTGCACCGCCGCCGTCAGTGTCAGCCAGTTTGCCGTGACATACAGAGCTCCATCGCAGTGTTTAACACTGGTAGCATGCCGCGACAGCGTGGACGTGAACCGTATGTGCAGTTGACGGACTTTGAGCGAGGGCGTATAGTGGGCATGCGGGAGGCCGGGTGGACGTACCGCCGAATTGCTCAACACGTGGGGCGTGAGGTCTCCACAGTACATCGATGTTGTCGCCAGTGGTCGGCGGAAGGTGCACGTGCCCGTCGACCTGGGACCGGACCGCAGCGACGCACGGATGCACGCCAAGACCGTAGGATCCTACGCAGTGCCGTAGGGGACCGCACCGCCACTTCCCAGCAAATTAGGGACACTGTTGCTCCTGGGGTATCGGCGAGGACCATTCGCAACCGTCTCCATGAAGCTGGGCTACGGTCCCGCACACCGTTAGACCGTCTTCCGCTCACGCCCCAACATCGTGCAGCCCGCCTCCAGTGGTGTCGCGACAGGCGTGAATGGAGGGACGAATGGAGACGTGTCGTCTTCAGCGATGAGAGTCGCTTCTGCCTTGGTGCCAATGATGGTCGTATGCGTGTTTGGCGCCGTGCAGGTGAGCGCCACAATCAGGACTGCATACGACCGAGGCACACAGGGCCAACACCCGGCATCATGGTGTGGGGAGCGATCTCCTACACTGGCCGTACACCACTGGTGATCGTCGAGGGGACACTGAATAGTGCACGGTACATCCAAACCGTCATCGAACCCATCGTTCTACCATTCCTAGACCGGCAAGGGAACTTGCTGTTCCAACAGGACAATGCACGTCCGCATGTATCCCGTGCCACCCAACGTGCTCTAGAAGGTGTATGTCAACTACCCTGGCCAGCAAGATCTCCGGATCTGTCCCCCATTGAGCATGTTTGGGACTGGATGAAGCATCGTCTCACGTGATCTGCACGTCCAGCACGAACGCTTTTCCAACTGAGGCGCCAGGTGGAAATGGCATGGCAAGCCGTTCCACAGGACTACATCCAGCATCTCTACGATCGTCTCCATGGGAGAATAGCAGCCTGCATTGCTGCGAAAGGTGGATATACACTGTACTAGTGCCGACATTGTGCATGCTCTGTTGCCTGTGTCTATGTGCCTGTGGTTCTGTCAGTGTGATCATGTGATGTATCTGACCCCAGGAATGTGTCAATAAAGTTTCCCCTTTCTGGGACAATGAATTCACGGTGTTCTTATTTCAATTTCCAGGAGTGTACATTCCAAAAGAAAACACAGTCCTCTATGGACTGTAGAATATTTCGTTTGTATAAACTAAATATTGCATAGCCTATAACAGAAATTTTATATAGACTGAAAATTGTAAAGCCCACAACGGGTAATATTTTCTTTGGAAAATTTTATAAACTGCTTGCAAAGGATTCTGGAATGGCCACCACATGTTATCCTTAGTACACGCTTCTGTGTGAAGTACAGTTTTCTCTTCAGTGACGAGCTACTTCATAGTATAGACCATAAGACATTAATGAATCGATAAAGGAAAAGTGAGTCAACTTCTGTTACTTCTACCTCCAAAAACTGGCATTGTGCGTAACGCAAAAGTTGCATAGCCCAGTCGTCTACGATGATCCGTTACGTGCGACTTTAGATTCATATAAGCACCTAAGAATTTGGAATACTACAGTTGACTGTCAACAGATGGAGGTGGGAAGGTCTTCCATCTAACAATACTCGATGTTTCCCTTCACCCGATATCCTCTCCTAAAACCCCATCCACCCTATCTCTCCTCTATCTCGACTTCACTCTGCGTTCGATTAACGGAAGGTGTTTAAATTCCACATTAAGGGGAGGTTTACTATCTTTCGCCCGAAAAAAGCATTTCCTTTGAGAATTTTTTTTCTCGGGATGTGTTATAGATATCAGTCAAATTTAGTCAAAATGTTTATTGATATTTCCTCTACAAACTGGTACTTTTTCGACCGGAAATGTCGAAGAGCAAAGGCGGAAGTGCCGTCAGAACGAAACAAAAGTTCGGTGTAGACCTCCGCGCGCGGTATGTCACAAGTCAGCCGGCTCGTCTGAAATCAAAATTGAGTTGACGTTAGCGAAGTATATAGGAGTTGTACCTCGCTTAAGTTATTTGGACCATAGGAAACAAAATGGCGGCCATTTGAAAAAATAGGTTATTTTTTAAATATTTACGGTCGACGGATCGGAATAAAAGTGGTACAACTCCTACACAATTTAGTTAGCATCATTGGAAACAAAGAATCATGCCAATCGGTTCAGTAGATTTCAAATTACTATACCGCTCGATAAAAAAAGTCTTTTCGAGAGAAACGCGTTTGAAGTTTTGACTACATATAAATGCAATATTATGCAACTTACGTTCAATCTGCTATTCCGGATCCATAAACTAGTCCTTCCTCTTCATCATAGGGGGCGTTCTGCTCGATTTGGGCCATCCTGCGCTGCTCCAGAGCCGCTCCTAGGGCCGGTGACAAAGCGGTTTTCGGGCGCTTGAATCCGGTGGTCCTCCGAATGCTTGGCGAACTGCGTCGAATAGAGTCCCGGGTTGACGTCCATCGTTGTCATGGCCTTCAGAATTGCGGAATACCCTTCGATAAAGCTGTTCACTGCCAGGAAAGTCGGAATCTCCACAGTCTTCGCACCAGAATGCAAGTGCTTGGGGGCTAACGTCCAAACACACGCGTTCAAACTTTCATTTGAATTTTGTGTGTTTCCTCCCAAACAACAGCACAATAACTAGTCCTCCGAAAGAAAAAAAAAACTGGTGAGTGAAAAAGGCCGATTTGAGGCAGGTGCATTTTTTTTATTCAGCTACGAATAACAAACATTTCCGTTCCGTATTCGGAAAAAAACCAATCCCGGTGTGGATTCTAAATCCTTTTATGGATCCAAAAGTGCAATTTAAAAAAAATCGATTTTTTTGAACGAAAAGATAGTAAACTTCCCCTTAATTTCACATTCCCCACAGTGTGCAAATGAGATAGCGAATTTACATAAACTGCCATTGTAGGTAATTACCACGCCATTTTAATTCCTTTTTCTCCTTTCAGTAAGTCAGTAACACAGTCGTATGGAACAGTTTGTATAACAACGACTGATGACATCGTTATAATCTCAACTCGCCCGCTATACTTGCTGCAACGTCCGAAACTAATTTGCAGCGTGCTAACTATGGTACTCATTGCGTGTTTTCTGTTACAGGTAAGCCGTTTGGAGCCCGGCGTGTGTGGTGTCGCCCGCAGTGAGTACGGCTGCTGTGCTTCGCATTGTCGCAGTTATCAGCACGGACCGCTATTGTCTCTGAAATACATCAAAGGAGCCGCCTTTTGTGAGCGATTATAATGGCTTCATCGTGGTTCTGGAACTGGCGGTGCTTTTTATTAAACTGACGAGAGATGAAACAAAAAAGCGCTGATTTCATTACTGCAACACAAAAAAACCTAGTGCATATTGTTTTTATTGGGTGCACTCTGATTTCGCCAAAGGAATTTAATTCGACGCTGGTTCTTTGAATGCATATGAAATCTCCCCTCCTCTCCCGCCAATGAGGAATGTTTGTCAGGCCAGTGTAATGGGACAATGTGTACCTGTGGCAGCAACCGAGATTATTTGCATATTACCTTTTCGAATTTCAATATTTTTCTTGAATTTTTATTGTCGCAGCTTAAAAATTCACATAGTGAATCCCAAATCATGGATAACACATATAAAAATTCTAGTGAACGAAATTAAAAATTCATAGTTCAAATTAAGCACTATGCTTACAATGTTTCCATGTAAAATGACAAGTCTCTAACGAATTTATGGTTAGAAAGAAACCAACACTTTTTTCGTCTGAGAGCAATCATTAAGACATTCGATGTCATTCGTATAGTGAGAGTGATGATACTCCAATTTAAATACAGGGACCGTAAATATTAAAAGTTCACATTGTCCCATCAGAGACCTGTATCGTATCGTATAGACAAACTGTTCATTAGACTCGGTTATTAAAGTATCCTTCATGAATCTTTTTAAGGGGACCCGGAACGTCCTATACCTCCAATGTTGAATGTAAGGAACATTTTCTTATGAACTATTAACACCAGAATTATGAAACTTTTACAATATAATATTACATATATTTAATACCATGTACCATACGGATTTCAATTTATTGGTGTTTTTTGGGAAGGTATTGATTATTTTGTTACTGAAAATAATTGACAAATTTTTTGGCATAGTATCTTTGATATAAAATCTGTTATCAATTATGTGTCACATAAAGGCTATGATACAAGGTCTATATTGCCACTGTTTACATTCCTTGACAATTTTAAGTCTTTATCTCTAGTAGTTCAGCAGAAAATGTTCTTTATATGGCAAAAAAGTGAACTTGTGGAAAACGAGTTTCAAAGTTTCACTAACATTTTAGTTGAGTCCAGCACCATAAGCCTCTCACACTCCTTTTATTTGCTTTCAGCATCCCGTCTCCTTTCATTGTCTATCGACATCATTGCACTCACCATGTACTTTCCGGGCATCAAATCCAACTTCTGCAGCACATTGCACTTTATAATGTTACCTTTGTTGTACGTAGCAATGGCATCATATACTCCAAAGTGAAGAGTATGAATTTCCACAAACACATTGTTTGGGATTTGGTCCAAATTACATTATTCACACTCTTATTTTGACTTTGTGTACGTCCATGGAGACACTTCTTCAAAAGTTCAGTTGCAGAAAGATCTCTGAAAATTGGTTTTATAGCCTTCATGATAGTTTCTGGTAGACTGTGATGATGCTTGTATACACGTTCAGATCCCTGATATTTGTTGTACTTGCACCAGGAATTGGGTCCCTGTGGCCACAGTCCATGTAGTGGTTCCTCGTCAGTCGATAACATGTGCCACTACAGCCTTTTTCATTGCATCTACACTGTGAGTATCTTGTCTTAATGCCAGTCCATAGTCTCTCTGCAATGTGTTCATTACCTCGTCTGTCAATCTTTTAGCTCCACCCAAAGGTTTTCCATCACTGAGTACTTGGCCTTTTATTGTGGTCTTCAGTCGACGCAGCCTTGTTCCCATACGTTTCTGAACGTTTCCTATGCACTCCTGTTTAGTAATGGTAACATCATTTCCATAAGGTTTCAGCTCAGATACAGCAGCAAAAGACTTCGAATCACCATCACCCAGGAAATGTAGGTATCTGACCTTGTACCACAGAAGAGAGCGACTGAAAATGTCTTTCACACCGGAAACTTCCATGGCCCCACTAGACCCACTGTAATTCCTTCGACAGTTTTCTGCGTGCTCATCCTTCACTCTTTTAGGACACCTACAGCGCTTGGATTTAATTACAACATCTATAACTTTTGTAGTATCAGTACTTGTTGCCAATTATGTGAAGTGTGCCCGCGCTTCTGCCAAGTACCATCTAGTGCGACAGTCAGGTCCCGAGGATTCTGAACATCTGGAATATCTTCATTCACCGCCACAGCCTCCTCCACTGCTTCTTTCATGGATTTTTAGGCAATATCTTCAACACAGGATACAACAACCGAGTTATACTTTGAGAATTTCGTTGGTGGTGGTGGTAGATTCATTACACCACAAAACATTTGACCAGCAGAGTATCCCTTACCGATTGACCTTAGAGCATAAACACATCTAATATTTACACCATAGTACTTGCTTTTCTCACTATCAGTTTCACCTTGGCCTATTTCGACATATTCTGAGTTCCAAAATGAAACGCTGTAGTGACAACTAGTACAATAGAGACAGATTTCTGCTGCAAGTCCTATGTGTCGCTTGACATTTACTGACACACTCAATTTGCAACATTCCTTACACAGTACTGAACTCTCAATTACCGTTGAGAGCGCTGAAATGTTAATTATTTAGTTCACATTATCCTCACTACACTTCTCCAATAAACTGCAGTATTTTTCAGTTGATCCATGCAACATCTTTCTTGTGCTAGAGACAGGAGTAGATTTCACTTCATGAATAACCTCACTATTTTCAGAATCATTTCCAAAGGTAGGAGAAATAGTCACAGTTCCACTAGCGTACCTCGCAGGAGGCTTCTTCCTCTTGTAAACTCTGTTACTATATCGAGGCATAACCACCAAATGCTCAATGTAAACAACAGTATCCAAAGACTACAATACGCAGACAAAACAATTGCCTATTCAATCGTGTTGCCAACATAATATAAAGTCTTCGGAAAGACCGGAAGTTTTGAAAAACGATGTTTTCAATGAACATGTGTCCATGTAAATTCAATGTCGCGACATGCCCTCTACAGCACATTATTGAAAATAATATTTTCAATTGGAGTTGAGCTACAGGTAACATTAATATGTCATTTTAAAGAGGAAGATATGTAGTATCTTATTTCACAATAACCTGAAAACCCAAAATTTCATCATTTTTAGGTTCCGGGTTCCCTTAACTTGTTTCAGTTTAGATGCATTAGGTCACCATTCATAAGCTAGTATTTTGTATGACAGGGCAAAAGATACATTTGATTACATAAAAAAGTAACATATTCACTTCCACATTTCAGTTTGAAGATGTTCAAACAATTACGTTACACTGAAAATATCGTATGGATGTTATATATATATAGACGATGAGAAATGGTACTTTCATTCAGAGACAGTAATTATACTGATGTTTACCGAGCAAGGTGGCGCAGTGGTTAAGCACACTGGTATTCGGGTGACGATGGTTCAAACCCGGGTCTGGCCATCCAGATTTAGGTTTTCTCTAAACCACTCCAGGCAAATGCCGGTATGGTTGCTCTGTAACGGCACGTCAAATTTCCTTCCTCATACCTGACACAATCCGAGCTTGTGCTCCGTCTGTAATAGCCTCGATTTCGACGGGACATTAAACCCAATGTTCCTTCTTCTTATACTGAAGTCACCACAAATCATGATGGTCCCCCGGACATTAACATAAGGCATCATGTTGTTGTCTGTAGGGTGTGTGATTACCACGCTCAGCAGTGGATGTTATGGAATGTGCTCCCATGGCGACCATAAGTCTGATAAGGAGTTCTTATGTTATGGCGTTCCAGTCCTCCAGCGGCGCTCGTGGCAGCTGCTGGATGGTCGTTGGTGCATGTTGATCTGCTGCAATACATCTCGCCATCGCGTCGCATACATGATCTAGGGTGAGGGGAAGCCAGTACATTCGTCGAATATCCTTTGTTTCCAAGAGCTCCACCTCCTCCACTTCCTCCTGCACTGTTAAAAATGTGGTCGCGCATTGTGATTCATAAAAATGAAGTCAAGGCCGAATGCACATCAGAAAAATGCACACATCTGAAAGCAGTACAATATCACAACAACGTTGATCGGCGGGTAAGCCGTATTCACAGATTTGGAGGTCAGTACCCCATGCAAAATTATGCGTCCCCACCCCTTAAAACTGGATCATCAAAACGATCTGTTTCGACATTGTTCCTGGGTGTATTTTTACGTGTTCCCATCTCTCGCCATATGACGGTATTGCGATAGGTGGTAATCAACTTGCTAAAAATTATATTGTCCATTCGCAAAGAGTTGATGTAATCATTAGGTTATGAGTGTAATACTTCCTTTAGCAGGCTTTCAGGAGTGTATGTCTCCCTCAGTTTCAACCATTCCCTGATCAGCATCTCAGCATCTTGTTTTCTTTTTCTTCTTTATATATATATATATATATATATATATATATATATATATATATATATATATAATTAGAGCTGTTATCAATAATAACAGTCTTTTGAACTCCACAGTGCTTTACTAGGTGTGGTCCTACTGAAGATGCTGTGCCTTTCCCTTTCTCTGACCTTTGAACCGAGTTACCAAGCCAGTTACGGTGAGATCCAAAGTTTTATGTGGATTCCAAACAGCTGTGTATCTCGGCATTTTTCACATCGACAAACGTTGCCAGCGGTGAAAGAAATGCTAAGTGACAGATTAAAATCCTTAGAATCGGCCCCAATGTTTTTGGCACATTACCACTGAGTCACCGAGCTAAGATTCTTTATACACAATGCCAAAGTTATTACAAGAAGTGCGTTGTCTGCATTGGTAGTCACAGCTACCAGTGTTAAAATACACTCCTGGAAATGGAAAAAAGAACACATTGACACCGGTGTGTCAGACCCACCATACTTGCTCCGGACACTGCGAGAGGGCTGTACAAGCAATGATCACACGCACGGCACAGCGGACACACCAGGAACCGCGGTGTTGGCTGTCGAATGGCGCTAGCTGCGCAGCATTTGTGCACCGCCGCCGTCACTGTCAGCCAGTTTGCCGTGGCATACGGAGCTCCATCGCAGTCTTTAACACTGGTAGCATGCCGCGACAGCGTGGACGTGAACCGTATGTGCAGTTGACGGACTTTGAGCGAGGGCGTATAGTGGGCATGCGGGAGGCCGGGTGGACGTACCGCCGAATTGCTCAACACGTGGGGCGTGAGGTCTCCACAGTACATCGATGTTGTCGCCAGTGGTCGGCGGAAGGTGCACGTGCCCGTCGACCTGGGACCGGACCGCAGCGACGCACGGATGCATGCCAAGACCGTAGGATCCTACGCAGTGCCGTAGGGGACCGCACCGCCACTTCCCAGCAAATTAGGGACACTGTTGCTCCTGGGGTATCGGCGAGGACCATTCGCAACCGTCTCCATGAAGCTGGGCTACGGTCCCGCACACCGTTAGACCGTCTTCCGCTCACGCCCCAACATCGTGCAGCCCGCCTCCAGTGGTGTCGCGACAGGCGTGAATGGAGGGACGAATGGAGACGTGTCGTCTTCAGTGATGAGAGTCGCTTCTGCCTTGGTGCCAATGATGGTCGTATGCGTGTTTGGCGCCGTGCAGGTGAGCGCCACAATCAGGACTGCATACGACCGAGGCACACAGGGCCAACACCCGGCATCATGGTGTGGGGAGCGATCTCCTACACTGGCCGTACACCACTGGTGATCGTCGAGGGGACACTGAATAGTGCACGGTACATCCAAACCGTCATCGAACCCATCGTTCTACCATTCCTAGACCGGCAAGGGAACTTGCTGTTCCAACAGGACAATGCACGTCTGCATGTATCCCGTGCCACCCAACGTGCTCTAGAAGGTGTAAGTCAACTACCCTGGCCAGCAAGATCTCCGGATCTGTCCCCCATTGAGCATGTTTGGGACTGGATGAAGCGTCGTCTCACGCGGTCTGCACGTCCAGCACGAACGCTGGTCCAACTGAGGCGCCAGGTGGAAATGGCATGGCAAGCCGTTCCACAGGACTACATCCAGCATCTCTACGATCGTCTCCATGGGAGAATAGCAGCCTGCATTGCTGCGAAAGGTGGATATACACTGTACTAGTGCCGACATTGTGCATGCTCTGTTGCCTGTGTCTATGTGCCTGTGGTTCTGTCAATGTGATCATGTGATGTATCTGACCCCAGGAATGTGTCAATAAAGTTTCCCCTTCCTGGGACAATGAATTCACGGTGTTCTTATTTCAATTTCCAGGAGTGTATATCTGAAATTAAAACTCATTCAAAATTTACAAGCAGATTTTTTGGTGCTTTCTGAGTGGGAATTTGGATGCCTTCATGTTGAATGGAAGGCAATTGATCGCGGTATTCTGAACTAACTAATTTCTGATGGCACACTGAGACCACTTGTGACTATATTGCTTTTAGTTTAAGACCTAAGTTTTTCCCCGTATTACCACCGAAGACAGATCATCATTTACCTGGGCAGTAGCACTACTTACATCATTTAACTATGGCACTTAGGTGGTTCTGGAGGTCGTCGGCATAGAACTGGCATTTACAGAGAGGCAGACCCTATGAAACACAGTTGACATACAAGGAAAACAAGTGTGAGCCTAAGGCTGACCCTTGTGGTGCTCATAAAATAACATGTTTCCGGGAGGTTTAGCCATTCCCACAGGCAGCACTTTGCTGTCGGTTTTCAAGTAGCTTTCAAACCACTTCCGGACACTATCTATCGAATTTAGTTGTTGCATATTCCTGAGCAATATGTCAAAATTGACGGTATCAAAAGCTTTATTGAAATCTAAAAGAGTCAGTATTGTGCTCTCACGATTATTCATAGTATATTTCAAATCCGCAGATACCTTGAGTAGTGTAGTTTTTGTTCTATGGTGGTTACGTAAACCAAATTGATATTTCTCAAACAAAATGAATGCTCCCAAGTGTTCAGTAATTTGGTCGTGAACAGTAAGTAATATGTTCCACAGCTCTGGAAGCAACAGGAAGTTTGCTGATTGGTCAACGTCACAAGGCGATTGCGTGTTTTCGATCTGAGGAATAGGTCGGTTCGGCTTCTTTACTGATAGCGTTTATGCTAATACCGTCTTTCCATATCTCTTCAGAGGAATTTCTCATGATTGATTTTTCTGTTCTGTTTATTGTTACGTGTTTGAAGAGTAAAGTGTCGTGGTTGGGTAGTTAGGAGATTCTCGTGAGCGATAGTTCCTTGTCGCATGGGAGCTATTGGTGCGGAGAAAAATTCGCTCACTTCATTGGCTGCGACCTGAAAATCAGTTCCTGATTTTACCTTTCCAACACCCAAGCTACGGAGATTCTTCCACAGGGTCGAGGGTGTCGTATTGCTGCATACAAAGGAAAGAGCTTGCCTGATTTTTGCACTGCTAACGCGTTGCTTTACACAGGTTCATAGCTTTCTGTATTCGTTGTAACGCTGGAGTTACGGATTTACGTCTGTTAGTAGAAACCCTATTGTCCATCATTTGACTTAATTCTGTTGCCAGCCATAGAGCAGGGGGTTTTACTAGATGTTATACATCCAGGCGCCAAATCTGATACGGGTTTCCCCATGATATGTCGTCGCTGAAGGATAACGTAGCCTACTTGCTTCTCTTCTGCACACTCCCGGTCTATATGGAATGACCATTTGCATTGGTGGAGTGGGTAACATGCCTTTTCTACATCTTTGCAAAACTACACGAGCGTACGAATGCATTATGCACGTTATCACAAATAATGACCAGCGAAGTGATATGAACGCTACAGGTTTCATTAACTTTTTTCTGGACTCGGTAGTCTCCTTCTATGATTCAGTGTTATATTAAACCGATTTCACTTGCTTCATCACGCCACAATCAAAATGACTCCGTAAAGCATCGCAGAGAGCGGACGGAGAAGAAAATCAGGGAAATTTCCGCCAGAACTGCCGCCCGTACTAACGGTCACAGTGTCCCTCGGCGACCTAGCTGCTGCCGTATTAGCGTCACATTGTCCGGAAAAAAGGTGGGAGAGTTGAGCGGAGATGGGAGGTAGAGGAGGGCCTTTTAAATCTGTGGGTCACATGGGACCGAAGGCGCTGTTCGAAAGGAAATCCATTACGCGACAGTAATCAAATTCTGCCCAGGGCGGATCACCCTTTTCACGCAGCGAAATAAGTTAATTCGGGACGCGTGCGGCCGGCTAGGCAGGTGAAGGGCTGCTCGTATTATTTCAGCGACAAGAGGCGGAAGCCGGCCAAGTCTCGCACAGGGTCCCCAGGGAATCCCTTCCCTCTTCGTCGCCTACCTGTAGGGGGACAACCCCGCCCCCGCCTCCCCCCCCCGCTCACTCACTCTCTCTCTCTCTCTCTCTCTTTCTCACTCCTGCCGTCGCTTGTCCACCTGCCTGCTGGGGGATATCCCTTCTTCTCTCTCCTTCCATCGCCTACTGCCTACGTGCTCATAACACAGCAGACTTTTTTGCCCCTTCGCCGTCGCTCTTGCCGCGGCAGTGGTTGCTGGCTACAGCGCGGGTTGAATGATGGGCTGTGGAGGAGGATAAGCCCATATTGATTAGCCAGGTGAGGAGAGGCTGACAACGGGGAAATCTGATTCCCGGGACCGGGAGGGCCAGCCTGGATCTGGGGCCTAAGTTCGCCTACCCCGCCTGTATTCAATAATGTCGGCACTGCTGGGAGGCGGCTGCGTGGGCGGATGATGGCTGTGATCGAAGGGCGCCACGTGCAGCCCAGTCTGTTTTCTGCACCTGCATCTGCGGTTGTACCCATCAAGCCACTGTAGAGTACAGTGTACACGATTCTTAGCATCAATGTCAGCCCTACTTTTCTACGGTCAGCAGACTGGGAAAAATGTAACAGTTTGCGTGCTACGACACAATTGTGCTGTTCTTATCAATTTAAGAAAGACTGCAAGAACTCGATCTGCATCCAAGCTAATCTTCTTGGAAGATTGAAACTGAGTGCTGGGTCGGTACTCAAAACTGGAACCTTTACCTTTGCTGGGCAAGTGCTCCACCGACTGAGCTGCCCAAGCACGACTCACACCCGCCCTCACGGCCACTTCGGCCATTATATGCCCTATATACCAAACTCCACAGAAATTCTCCTGCTCACTTTTGACATACGGTAAAGACCCCAGTTCGAGTCCCGGCCCAGAAAGTAGTTTTTATCTGCCGGAAGTTTCAGCTCAACCCACTCTCTGCTATGCAGAAAAAATTCATTGTGAAAACAGTCCCCCCAGGCTGAGGCTAAGCCATATATCTGCAATATTCTTTTTCCCCGCAAAGCATGCAGGAGAACTTAGGTGAGATTTGGAAGGTAGGACATGAGGTACTGCCGGAAATAATGACGTGAGCTTGAACAGTTAAGTCAGTAAAGTACTTGCCCGTGAAAAACAGAGGTCCCGAGTTCGAGTCCCACTTAGGTACACAGTATTAATCTGGCAGAAAGTTACAAATCAGTGCGCACTCCACTGCAGAGTGAAAATTGAAAATGGATACATATAACCGACTGCTTCAGAAGGAAATCTGTTCCTTCAACGTAACCTACATTTTCAGATAGTAAAAGTTCTGATGAAGCGTAAGAGAAACTCAGATGCCCAATTTAATTCTCAGGCCAACAGTCGTAAGACTTGTTGGAATAGAAGCTCGTGAGTGATTGTAGAATGTTATTAGCGTCTAAAGGGCACATTTTCACTTACCTTCAACCTAAGCTGAAAAGCACTAGATTTACTTGGTACAATTCACCTGAGGCATATTTATGTTATCCGTTCTTCTTCTTCTTCCGTGTCCGGATGCACCAATTATATCTTCCCTTCCCAGTAATTAGCAACGTAGATTGCTTTGTCATTGACTTTCAAAATATCATCTTTAGTGCATGTTACAGACATCCGTTGAAGTTCTTTTATATTTAGATGCATTTAGTGTTTGCTTTTAATTTAATAAATTAATGTGGTCATTTAAAACATGTTTCTGTTAACACCTTCCATTAATATCAAACTTATTACTATGTAATTTTCCACTTTAGGATCCATAGCAAGGGCCATTAATTCCTTGCGTTAGTCATTTCGTTGTGTACAATAATTTCAGCTTGGGTCTTAAAGTTGTGTCCAGCCCTTGATTAACTTCCTGGGTCAGGGTAAACTTCTTAAGCATGCACGGGATTTTGCAGGATGTCTGCCACTGTAAATTCAACGGGGCTCAATTATTTACCAAACTTATGGGTTACGTAAATCTCAGTATGTTACTGGTGTTTTATTCTTTTTATATATGTTTATATCCATCATTGAAAGAGTGAAGCATTTGAAACTTTTTAGCTTTAGGCGAGTGCAATAGGTATGGCGCACAAAGAATGTGACCATGAAGATCACCTGTCTCCTTTTAGAAGGAACCATCGCAGCATTTGCTGTAAGTGTGTGTGTCGTTGAATGGAATGTGAATGTGGGTTTTTATTGTTTTATTTTATTTTATTTTGGTTTCACCTCAAAGATATGCGAAGGCCCAGATCGTTCTTAGATTTTACTGACACAAGTAACTAGCGTGGATTTCTACATAGCTATTGAAGTTGCTTAGAGGAATCCGTGCCCAAAAACAGTTAATCATTATGGGCTATATAAACACACAAAAAGTTTTTCACCATTTTCAATACGTAGGACCTACGTGTGATTTAATTTTGTCTTAGTGCAGGCCAAGACTGTGCCCTGTTGCACGTAACATAACTCTAGCGTCGCCTGTAGAAAGAAGGGAATAATGATTACGATAATTTAAACTTTCGCTTAATGGCGGCCAATTGTCGCCGTCCAACGATGTTCGGCTTGCTGCAGGCGCGGCGTCTGAACTTCTTTCCAAAGTGATGGGGCAAGCAAATTCGATATGTGGTGCAGGTTACAGTTAAAATTAACAACAGCAATACTTTAGGCATATAATAGAGCTCACTGCTCAAATAGTGAAACATGTACAGAAGTTATTACGCTGACTGCGCACAATGGCGTCCTATCAGAACAAGACAAAGCGAGAGATTTTTGTTTCACGCCGACACCAGAAAGAACAAAGATAATAATAATACTTACGTTACAGATAAAAGTTTTTCTTTATAATAGCATTATTCCTTGACTTTCAGTAGAGTTTATTTTACATATGACAAATGTAATTGCTTACTATCGTGTAAAAATGTTTAATAATTTACAGTTCTCATAATCTGGACCATGGGATGCCATAGTGGTGTGGGGAAACCACAGAGAAACTGCATAAGGGCAGCTATATGGTGACCTAAGCGGACGTCCTCCTGAATGCGAGCCTAGAACTTCACTGAGCCACCCTGGGAGAGGTATCGCGGTACGCAGATCGTGCGTTATGCTAACTCGGAATTCTATGAAGAATCCCTCCGACACGACTCCTTTACGCAATATGTGACTTTTAATCCCTTGTCCCTGTTGAAGAATCATTCAGGGTAGGACGCACATCGCACGTATAATAAGAATCAATTTAGAATCAGTTCAATAAAAACTCAAAAATAATCCACCAACAGAATGTCAGGGTTGAAGGGAGTGGCGGGTAATTTTTAACAAAGCCAGAAATATTCTGCAGAATAAAACAAACTTTTATTACTACTATGTTTTTATATTAACATCTCAGTATGCATTACTTAGTTGATGTCTCCTACTTAGTTATGACAGTCTGCATAGATAAAAATGACGACTAACACAAAAACACTATTTTTTTCAGTTTTCAATGCGGATTGGCACCTTTTCTAAACCTGACAGAGGGCACGAAATTCTGGTTGATTTACTTATGAACATGGAGGTTACTGAAACAGAGGAGAAAATTACACTTTGAATACGCACTGCACTACATATATGGCCCACAACTAGCCCTCCGGTACCTATCTCGGCAAGAGCGATTTGAATACGGCCAGACCTGGGGATATTTACCCTGTGATGTTCTCTGCAACGTCGAAACCACAGCAGGAGGCCTTCTCGTGATGTCGAGATTTGGATCAGCGTCTTCTTTCACGAGTGTGACAACTGCACACGATCGTGAATGTGTAGAATTAATGTCCCGGCTGCCGGACGAAACACAAAACTCCGCTATCACTCCGTCGCACATACTGGAGCAAACGCGACTGCTTCCCTTCGAAGCCAAAACGTGAGTCATTAATTTCTGTAGATATCAGACGCACTTGACGCCCTGCGCCAGGGCCCGTCCAATAATAACAATTTTCTTGTGAACCACCCAATCGCCGTCACTCCCACTCGCTACCTGAATACCTAACGGCTGTCCTGCCAGTGTTGTTTTGAGAGGTGCCCACTGTCTGAGGTCACTGGCGCAAGCGCCACACCGGCGTCGTTTTCGGAGAACTCTGCTACAGAAAAGTAATTCATAATACCAGATTTTTAATAGAATGCAGCTTGTGTTCATTGCGGGTTTTAATAGACTTGTGATAGTTACAATTACGTGTGCAGAACCCTTAGCTTGCTTGATCTCCGTGCTTTGCTGGATGCCATGCAAACTCTCAATTCAGCTATGAATACCCAAATTGGCCGGTAATGTCGGCCTTGCTCTTGCAGTGTATGGCCCAGATAGTACTCCACGTTGCAACCTCGCTGGGTAGTTCTTGCTACGGTAAGCTTAATGTCAACTGTGGTACATGCTGATAAACACTTCTGCGTCGGCCAGACCTCGCAGCGGAGCCGGCAACCCGCATGGCTAGTCTGTGTGTGGTGTTGCCGCTACAGCAGGCGTGTATGGTGACTGCAGCAGCTGTATTATTACATCAGAACCGGTTTCGTTCTAAGCGTACATCTTTCGATGACCGAAACTTCACCAACAGAGTTCGTAACTAATTCTCACAAAATGTCATAAATGTGCCGGTGTAAAGACTCAAACAAATCCAGTTACAAAACGTTCTGGAACACGATTGTGTCTTTTATCGTTATGTTTGACGATTAGACATTTTTGAGTCAAGGCACAAATCTCTCTCTGTCACTTACCTCTTAATACGAGTAAACCTAGTTTTCCTTGTCAGCTACAGGTATAGTATGCTGCTCTCGTTTTGAGACCTGTTTATTGATTACCGTTTGCAGATTGTTATGCAGATGACGTAACGCACGACTGCATGGTGTAATTGCCCTCCGGCGTGTTTGTTTCTTTTTAGTTACAGGTGTGCAATTAATGCAGGTGTGTGCATGCCGCGCGGCCGCTTCCACATCGCTCTGTAAACAAACATTCGTTTTGTGCCTCCTGACGGCCATAATTAAAATGCTGATCAAACTGCGGTCCACTTGGAAATTGCTCCCTACATTATTAACATATCCACAGTGAACACCAATCAACAAGTTCTCTGTTTATTTATTTATTTTCCTCGGGATCGGCGGTTTGTCGGCAGCAAGGTCACTGTAGACAGAACGCAAACCTATAAGCACAGTGGATAGAAAAGGAAATGATAAGTTATTGTAGTAGGGATTCTAGTAGCCTTCGTATGAACTGACTCACAAACGTCGTCGAACGTTAACGTCCATAGGACTGTGTTGGGTTTCGCATCGCGATAAAAGTTTAGAATTTCTGCTCGCTACCCGTACAAAGAGTTGCACCATTTTTTCTAACACATACATTATCATGTTTACTAGTTTATCAATTCCGGATGGCTCAATTTTTCCTGTTTTTGTAGAGGCAGCAGAGTGATCGTGAGTTAACCTATTGCAAACCTGTTTAGGAGGCAGCAATGTCGGCAAGGTTTACTAATAAGTACATTCTAGACCTTAATTCTTTTATTTTCTGTATTCCACACCTTGCACGTTCCCGCGTTCTCCATCATGAGATCATCCCGTACATCAGCATCTGATACAGTGTATCTCCTCACATAAATACAGTGCGTTTGTTTTAAGTTGAGACAACTAAGGTTCTGGCGCTGCAGTCCGGAACCGCGGGACTGCTACGGTCGCAGGTTCGAATCCTGCCTCGGGCATGGGTGTGTGTGATGTCCTTAGGTTAGTTAGGTTTAAGTAGTTCTAAGTTCTAGGGGACTTATGACCTAAGATGTTGAGTCCCATAGTGCTCAGAGCCATTTGAACCATTTTTTTGAGACAACTAAATGTATGAAAAATGACACACAGTACGAAAAAAATGTACTAGAAGGAAAGCTAATATAAGTAAAAGGGGACATCTGTCTGTGTTACATCTAGCCACCCGCTAACCACCCCTCCGGCGTGGAGAGTCACCTTTGTATTTTAAAATCGGAACGCACATATTTGGAATCTACGCCAAAAAGTACGTAGGGTTTAATCAAACCGTTGTTTCTCATGCACGGTAGTTGGCCCTGCTATTGATAAATACCAAGTGCTCCTGGATTTCTAATTAAAAACCGATGCATCTGATACTACATTTACATTTACGATGTAAATGTAAAACTTTGTGTTCAGACGGATTATATTCAGATTCGAAATTTACTTTGATATTGCAAATTTGATTGTACGGTATAAATAACATAGCTACACATTGACATTTCTGGCAAATAAGCTCTGTGTAAAGTAACGTGGTTCTGTGTTCCCTACATTGTTAATTTTGTGAATCTCCAAACCTTCGGAATGCTCGATTTCAGTGACCGTCCTTGAACCGCTCCATCAGGATTACTGATTTCTCGGTGTGTATCGAACTAACAGCCGTAACCCCCCCTCTGGCTGTTACGCTGCTATCGGCGGAATACAGAACCACTATCATTCATGATTAAATAAATCAAGTTCTCTACTGGTGAGAGGCAAGGGGTCTCAGCGATATCAAGTGTCCCTATGGGAGCAGAAATCTATTACATCCACGTCCTTGCTTCTAGGTCTCGCTAAACGTCGGTTCTAACTGGACATTGAAACAGCTAATCATATTGTATTGTACAATCAAATTTGCAAAACTAAAGTAAATTTCGAACATAAATGAAGACCCACGGAAGAAAACGGGTAAGTCCATTTGGTTAGAAAATGAATGTACAGAAAATACTGATGGCTACTCGTCGGTACCACAAGGCAGGTAAAACGACTTTAAAAAAATGTAGCAATGCTCCGAGGTACAAAGAGTTTTACTTTTAATGGTAACGGAAAGAACGTTCTAAGTCGGTCTTCTCACGGAAAGAACAGGGCAAGTCCAACGGTTACTTCAACTGTTGGCAGAACACCTGTTAGGTCAGTTGGGTTGCGGATGCAAATATGATCGGTTGAGTTCCTTACTGTGTGTTGTTTCCTTAAAGTTATAGTGTTTAATTTGAAGTGTGACAGTAGTGTGGTTCCCTTATGATCTTCAAAATGTGTGGGTCATCACAGGATGTATGTAAGATGACATCTGTTAGTCAGTCAGCCAAAAAGAGGAAAACATATATGACAGAATTAGTAACGTATGTAGGGCAATTTCTCATCAGTTAGACAGTGAATGCAAATGCTTGCTGTTTGCGTTTTTCAAACAAATCAATCCCGCGAAAGAGGACCACTTACGAGGGTAATCCCAAAAGTAAGGTCTCCTATTTTTTTGTAAGTATATAGACCTATTTATCTCTACAGCTTGAACATTTAGCTGTTTTTCGACATAATCAGCATTTCTGTCGATGCGTTTTTGTAGACGCTGTGGCAATTTTTGTATGCCCATGTTATACCAGCTCACCGCCATGCTCTTCAGAAAGTTATGAACCTCTTCTTTCACCTCGGCGTCGTAGCTGAATCACTTTCCGGCCAAATATTCTTTTGACCTAGGGAACTGGGCGCCAAGTCAGGACAATAGGGTGGGTGTTAAACTGAAACTGTTGCAGGAGAGCAACGGTTTGCAGAGCGGTGTGTGGGCGAGCGTTGTCATGGAGAATGTGTATGCCCTTGCTCAACATTCCTCTTCTCCGTTTCTGAATTGCCCGTTTCAGTTTTTTCAGAGTCTCACACTACCTGTCAGGTTTAATCGTGGCCCAGCGATTTTTTTGAAAAACTTTTTTTACTTTGATAGCTGGTCTTTATAGATTTTTATGAGCTGAATCCCAATCTAGCCTTAGTTGTTTTGTATCACCCATAGTTTTCGAACAATATGATTTTTATTATATAGTGTAAAAATCCTATGGTATGCGGTGAACGGGGAAATTAATGAAACGCTTTTTTACAACATAAGCATGGTTTGTATTTACAGTAAGCTGCTTAAAACAATGATATGTGTTAATAGAGGTTTCACTTGTCAGCTGGAATTGGTTTGTATTTTCTTTCTCTTTTCTCTTTGAAGCATCTTGTGCAGCTTTTTCTACGATGAGTCGCTTGCTGAACTTCTCGGTGAAGTTACCAACAGTAGTCCCCCACCATGTTGGTGTTCCAGCGGCCTTGGTAGCGTTTTTTAAACCACTTTAATGTTCTGGTGAAAACGCTCTCCTTGCTTCTAACTAACATTTCCCATATTTTCTGGGAAGTAATAAAGGTGAATGTTCAAAAAGTGAACTTTAAGGCTCATTAAATATGCTAAAGTTTTAAACTTCTTTAACACTGTAGCTATAATAGAAACATATTATGGGTCTTTTTCATGTCCTAAGAACTTTGTAACGACTTGCTTGAATGATACCCATGCTTCTTTCTCATTTACGGTCATTGTGGATTGAGTGTTAACATCAAACATCAATTTTCTAATGTAAGGTCCGACAAAGACACATTCTTTTAGTTTAGCTTCTGAAAGGTGTGGAAACTTTTGGCACAGATACTTAAAACATGGTCCATCTTTTGGCAAAGCCTTTACGAACTGTTTCATTAGGCCTAACTTTATATGTAGAGGTGGTAGGACTACGTTTTTTGGATCTACAAGGTTTTTGGGTAGAATGTTCTTCTCACTGGCTTTTAAAGACTCCCTCACATGCCAGTTCTTTCTGTACCATGGTTGATCCCTGGGCCTACTGTCCCATTCACACAAGAAACATGGAAATTTGGTAAAGAGACCTTGCTGACCAAAGAACATGCAAGTTACTTTTAGATCGCCACATATCATCCAACCATGAGCAAATAGCCTATTTTATTTATCATTATCTGTAGGCTTTCATAGATTTTGTTTCATATGTATGGACTATAGAATGTCCAGCAGGTATAGATGCATATATGTTACCATTTTGTAGTAAAAGAGTCTTTAAAGTAATTTTGGATGAATCAATAAACAGCCTCCAGTCTTCCTTTCTGTATTCAATACCAAACTCATTCTTCAGACTTGTTGAAAAAACTTGGAAAATTGCCGTTCTCTCTTTCTGTACATGTATCTGCTGGTTCGTCTGCCCTCGTGGTCTCGCGGTAGCGTTCTCGCTTCCCAAGCACGGGGTCCCGGGTTCGATTCCCGGCGGGGTTAGGGATTTTTCCTGCCTCGAGATGACTGGGTGTTGTTGTGTCGTCTTCATCATCATCATTCATCCCCATTACGGTCGGAGGAAGGCAACGGCAAACCGCCTTCATTAGGATCTTGCCTCGTAGGGCGGTGCGGGTCTCCCTCATCGTTCCCCTACGCTCTGTAAAGAAGCATGGGACTTCATTTCCATTTCCATCTGCTGGTTCCAACTGCCAATAAGTTCTTTTCTCTTAATCTAGAGCCAAGCAATTCAGCTTTTTCTTTCGTTAAGCCCAGATCCCTAACCAAATCGTTAAGTTCGGTCTGAGTAAACAATATGGGCTCTAGACTTTCTGTATAACAGTGGACTTCATCATCTTGTTCATCTAAATCAGATTCCACATCATAAAATACTTCTGTTGGAATAGAATTTAAATCACCTGGTGGTTCAGGAACCGGCAAATCTACACCATGCCCTGGTGGTCGGATGGCGGACGGAAGGTCAGGGTAGCTTATTACCTTGTTGTTTTTCGAATTATGACTACTAATATCAACACTGCAAAAGTAGAAATCATCGGGATGATTTCTTGGGTACCTCCATGTCATAGAAACAGCAAATCTGAAGGTTTTTTCTCCTTTTTGGACCATTTTCTCAGATCTTCAACACACACATAATATACCTTATGTGGCGCCTAAGATTTATCTTGATCACCAAGTTTAGATCCAAAGTATGATAGATAAACCTTTTTCACAAAGTCTCTAATGTTTCTTTGGTGCTTTTTAATCACAAATTCACCACAAATATAACAAAAACTGTGAGCAGAGTTTTTACAACCTCGATTAAAACTTGTACTGATCACATGCACAGGAAACGGGAAAGTGAGGTTTGGTTGACAGTATACAAAACACCATCTGGTAACACAAACATAGAATCAATCTTTTTTTGTTAGAAAATGTTTTTCACAAGTGCTACCAACGTCATATGCGTTCAGTACATCTAATTTATAAATGATTTTAACTATATAACAGCTCTTAAATACTTTAAAAATCGCTTAATTTAATAAATACAACTGTAAAATGTGAAGAAATGGTGGGAGATACAGTTTTTTAAGTATCATATTTGGATTTATCACCCTAAGAAACATAAGAATAAGGTATTTTCAGCAAAAAAAGTTTTCCATCGGTGGCCTGTGTAATGCACTCATTTTCGTTTTAGTTCACAAGGTCAAATTTCACACAAAGTGTAATCTCTTATTAACCAAACATTATCCGTGTCCGATCGCCGCAGAAATAAACCTGTTTCAATTAATACTCAGAAAATAAGGGTAGTGGGAAGCAAATTACAACCGATGGATAGCAGTCCGTTGTACCACCTGCTCGTCTTGTTCCATAAACATTGTACGGGATTCGTCGTCGTTAAAAGTAACTGCTCTCGGCAGTATCGTACTGGCTCCGAATATCTCTTGTACGTCTTTGTTCTCCACGTTGATCAAGCTATGCTTCTGCGGATTTATAGCGTTTACCAGACCGTTTAGAGACGCAGCGACTAACAGTGCGCATGTTACGCCCCTGCAACGGTCTATGGCCCTGCTTCATTTTTTACGAGCGCGGCTATTCCTGTCAATCCAGTGAGCGTAACAAAGTACGAAGACTCGTTCTAAAACAGTAAAAGTACGTCGCATAGTTTACGAGGCAGTTTATAGATGTGCTCTTCCTGCAAGAGATGAATTGTCATTCTGGAAAATCGAAACACAAGGAGCGGTGGCGTTTCCTCATTTAATTTAGACGGCTTTTTTTCTGAATCGTTAAGGCCTGTTTTGAAAGAAAACGCCGTAATTTCGTCTATATATATATATATATATATATATATATATATATATATATATATATATATATTAATTCTTTGCCTGTGTAATTATTCTCTGTTTAGGGTTGTAACCAATTATTCTCAAACCGCAGTCCACCAGACTCATGACATTGATCTGTGAGTTGCTTTTCTAAAGAAATGTCGAGTAACTATAGTCGTCAGAATTATGAGGGAGTATTCGAGTCCTTATGACCTGAATAATGTAGTATTTTAAGGTACTAATAAGGAAATCATCTTTTCTTTGTTCTTGGTAACGAATGTTATTCTTGCGCTAATCATGGTTCGTTTAGTTTGACTGTAATAACGAGTGACAGTGTTTGTGACTGCGCTTGATTTACTCGTACTATATGGACGGTTCATCAAATAATGCACAAACGTTTTTTAAACAAAATGTTCCGTAGGAAACATACAACAGTTCAAAAGCAGTCAAGTTACTTCATCACCAAAGCTAGCAACCAATACTGGGCTGAGCTTCCTTCAACACTTTATTTGAATACGAATATTGGTGGCTAATTACATTGACTTATCTTCTTGATGACGTCCATAACGGCTTCTTCTAGGTCTTGGCACAGTGCGTCTATGAATATGAAATATTGCTCCGTGGGGAACAGGGTGTAATTAATCTTGAATAGAAATTAGCAGGTTTTCAATCTGATTCTTCATTGTTTTAATTCACCAGGCCAATTACAATATGTCCAGCATATACTCACAGCATCTACATAATGCAACTCCTGGCTCAATGCATAACGATAACCATTCTCTCGCCATCTGCGAGGACAAAGACAATACTCACACATAATAAAAAAACGATACAAGTTCAATAATAGAGTCACTTTTTGGCACTCTTTTCTCAAGGTAAATAAAAGTGTAAACCGAAGATCGTAATGATAGGCCTTCAGATTTAATTGTACTTGATAGCAAAGATTCTGAATAAGTACGTGAAAAATAATTAAGTATTAGGAAAAATTATAAAATTGATGTTACTCATGTTACATTTATGTTACACGCATATTCCTTACATAAATTCAAATTTTATTTATTTCCTCAAATTATAAATCTTTTTGACAAAAAATGGAGTTGTCAATTGATTCTAATTGGAATACATAGTAAATTTATGGGTATGTATCCTGTTGTTAGTGAAACTGTGATAGTGCTTCAAAGGGGCTCCGGAAAGGCTCAAAATCATGAAAAGTTCAATTTTTACTTTTTTGCGTTTTCTGAATCTGCAGACTATTACCTTTTAATAGGTATATAATTTATTCAACTCCGAAGACTACAACTATTTTTAAATTTTTTTTGAAATGTGTTCTACATGGGCGTGACCCACTGTGGCGCTGTTAAACTGCTGTCAAATGGTGTTATTATTAACGTCCGTGTTCATCAGGTACATTTTAGTGATGTGAGATAAAGTATGTGTTGTGGCTAACCTATTTTCAGAGACTTAGCAGCACCTGAACTGTTGAAAAAGTGTATTCACGGAAAAACTCAAAACCCCAATGAAAGTGTAAATAGTGTTATATGGTCGAGAATCCCCAAGACTGTATTTGTTGGAATAGAAACACTTCACTTTGGTGTGTATGATGCTGTTGCGACTTTCAATGATGGCAACATTGTAAGGTGCAAGGTATTTAGAAATATGGGAATGAAGATAGGTTCTAACATGGTACGAGCGATGCTTGCTTTAGACAAGGAACGCCTTCGGGCTGCAGACAGGGCTGTAAAGAGTCTAGAAATACAAGCAAGAGTAAACAGGAGGAGGAACAAGAGGAAGCTGGAGGAGGAGTTTGCAGAGGATGAAGATAATCCATCCTATGGACCTGGAATGCACTAAAAAGTTAATCCAATCTTTGTCGCTCGATTCCCAAAACTTTTATTTTCTCATACTAATTACATGTTTTCTAAGGATCTTCCAAATATATTTGTTTCAAACTTTCAGTAAATGTTACACAGTACCTTCTGCATAATTTAACACAGCCTTTTTCCAAAAAACTGTATATTTTTGAATATATAAATAAAAAATTGAAAAAAAAAAATGTTGTGAATTTTCATTACAATTGAAAAAAAAATCATCTTTAATAACTGAACTAAAATTTTGTAAAATCCCGGTGTTAAGTTGTAGCCCATATTCCAATAAATAATCTGTAAAAATATTCAACTTCCTACCTCAAATACTTTGTGAGGAAAGACGTAATTTATAAGCGTTATTTTAACATTGCAAGTATAGGGCGTTCCGGAGCCCCTCAACCACTTCCATTCCAACACACACGTCGATCTATATGTTTTCTTATATTCACTCCCATTAGATCTTCGTCACAGTTTTTCCTTATATCTTGGCGTCCAGGGAATAAATTCCTTCTTCCGTGTACCAGCCGTAGACATGTCGCTCCTTCCTCCATTTCATGCGTTGTGATGATATTAAGTGTCCTATTCCAGTATGTTCTGTGATACGTTTGTTGGCTTTGCTGTCTGTCGTAGTGATTCCCAACACGCGCTTCCCCAATGCCCGGTGAGCAGTCGCTGTTTTTGGATGATAATTTTTTGATAGATCTTGGTACCAGTCTCAAACTTGAGTAGAGAACGGCATTTAAAGCACTTAAAGTTGTCAGAGGTTGAAAATGCCGCTACAGTTTTAAGGTTGTTTTATTTACAGCACGACCGGTTACGGGCTCTTCTTATACGTTCACCGCTCTGCGCTCGCACCTAATACACCGTGTCCTGTATTCGTCCGCTGCTGTACTCGGAGTCACAGCACGAAATAATAACATCTGGTGATGGACGTATAAGAGCCTGAAACCGGTCGTGTTCTAGAGTAAAGAACCTTGCAACTGTAGCGGTATTTTCAACCTCTGGTACAATGCTCAGTTGCGGATGTTCCTCAGACAGAATGTTTGCACTGAAAGTTGGTTGGTTGATTCGGGCGAGGGCACCAAACTGCGAGGTCATCAGTCCCATAGGATTAGGGAATAATGGGGAAGGAAGTCGGCCGTGCCGTTTCGAAGGAACCATCCCGGCATTTGCCTGAAGCGATTTAGGGAAATCATGGAAACCTAAATCGGGATGGGTGGACGCCTGTTTGAACCGTCGTCCTCTCGAATGCGAGTCCAGTGTGTAAAGCACTTAAGATACTAACACTATCAAACATTTACATCCGTGAGAAACGGGACTCCTTCCCTGGGCCCAGAGACAACAGAGTGAAATTCAAATTAAAGCCATCTTACGCAGGGCGAAAAGCGCTAGACATACTCCCTTTAATGTTGAAACGAATAAAAAATAAAAATATATTCTGACAATCTCTCAAAATCTTTTTCATTGAAATCTGTGTAAATGATTTCACGTGCTCTACAAAATAAGACAAACTGGAAGGAAATAATGCGTACAAAATGACATGTAGCTTACATAAATCACAAAATGTTTTCTTAAAAGAGAGAGGAGTAACTCTCAAACCATTTAGAAATACAGTAAATACACATAATCTACGTAAACAAAATTGTAATCAAATATGCTATAAACGTATAATATTGATCTATACAACCGTAATTACCTAACTGTTTTTTGTACGTTCGTGATAAAAATTTCTTCAGATCCAATAAACGTTACATTGTTCTATTGACGGAATTCTGGTGTCAGGGTGTATAGCCTTCAGGATAGGATTATTTCATTTCTTTTTGTCTGCCCGATAATGTCTACACAGATGGAAACGAATGAAAATCCCACAGTTCAGGTTGCGAAGTATAAGAGGGACACTGTAGAATGCCCTAACCAATTTTCACAATGATTTAGTACAGGAGTAGAAGCTGTAAAAGTGAGGGAGGTGGAAGTGAAGATGATTGTCATGAAGTCACCGTTAATCTCACGTTCATCACGACAGCCGTGCAATATCGTTGGAACAACAATATCGTTGTGTAGCTTACAACGTTCGTTTGTAAGGAACTCCCACGAAAACAAAACTACACTCTCTCTAACACTGCTGGGGAATCGGTATCTTCGTTTCATAGAGATGCGCTTTATTTCGCACATGTTGTAGTATTCACAGGAATCATAGTTACATTTTTTCAGAGATTAATGAATGACTGCAGCGTCACACATGAAGCGGTTTAAGCATGACCTTATGCACTCATCCTTCCGGTCGGTCTTCGATATCTAGGGAGCATTAACTTTAGTGGTATGTTCTGTGTCGTTTACTGCTCTATAATAATAGCGAAACAGCCCATTCCAATTTCGTAGAATGATCCAGAAACCTCGCCAAACTGGTTTTTTAACATTTTTTACTCGCTGTGGAATTACGTCTGTTAGTAGCCAGCTATGGTAGCATTTTCAATACTTCTCCTTTCATCTGGAGATCGGGGTACATTTCTTACCTTCTTTTTCACGTAAGAAGTATCCAGAAAGCAACTTCCTTTAGGCTCTCATTGAAACATTGGAAACATTCAAGGAAATTGATTAATACAATCCTAAGTAAGCAGCGTCATAATGATTTTTTGCTATTCAAAATCACTCATTTATTATGATGTTTAACTGGTAGATATATTTTCTTTGCAAAAATTTCCACCCTCCAGTGACAAGACCTTGACGATCTTCATCAGGACCGAACTGTCATTCAATAAGCATGAAGAGCTGGAAATCGTTTGGAGCTAAATTCGGGTTTAAGGCCGATATTCAAAATATGCCATTTGACTAAGAGCCTTCAGAATGTATATTTATTGCCCTTTCTATAAAAGAAAAAACGAAAAGCTTTCCTCGGCCTTCCAAAACCGGTAGTCGTAAGTTTTATAGCCAACCGTATTCGGTGAGCCATTTTTGGTTTGTATAACGAAGAGATGGCACACGATTGACTACTATTTGGAAACCCAGGTCTCACCCAGTCTGAATTCTATTCAGTAGGCGTTTTACTTTGACGCTGCATTGAAAAATTCAGTTTAGACAAGCAGTTACTCGTGGAATACAATGTTGCTCAAGAAAGTATTTCATACCCAGGAGATCAAACGAAACGCCCCGCAAAATCTTCCTGCTGGCGAAAAGCAAATTGCAGTAAATGTAAATGTTGTATAGTCGTTGTCAACTCGCAATAACATGGGGCAACCACCACCAGTACCGAATCCGAAATACTGTGTACAGAGGGTTTATGAGGGTAATGAATGAGACATACAAACGGTAACATTTTTGCTGAGAAAATCAGAAGGATAGAACTCAATGTCCACTGACATCATTGTCATTAAATAAGACCCTTCATTCAATTAGATAAAGCAACTTCTGCAGCTACATGTGGGAACGTTAAGCGCTCGATTCCTCAATTGAACAATGCACGTCTGGTGACTGTTTGTTTGCAAAAATTTCCACCCTCCAGTGACAAGACCTTGACGATCTTCATCAGGACCGAACTGTCATTCAATAAGCATGAAGAGCTGGAAATCGTTTGGAGCTAAATTCGGGTTTAAGGCCGATATTCAAAATATGCCATTTGACTAAGAGCCTTCAGAATGTATATTTATTGCCCTTTCTATAAAAGAAAAAACGAAAAGCTTTCCTCGGCCTTCCAAAACCGGTAGTCGTAAGTTTTATAGCCAACCGTATTCGGTGAGCCATTTTTGGTTTGTATAACGAAGAGATGGCACACGATTGACTACTATTTGGAAACCCAGGTCTCACCCAGTCTGAATTCTATTCAGTAGGCGTTTTACTTTGACGCTGCATTGAAAAATTCAGTTTAGACAAGCAGTTACTCGTGGAATACAATGTTGCTCAAGAAAGTATTTCATACCCAGGAGATCAAACGAAACGCCCCGCAAAATCTTCCTGCTGGCGAAAAGCAAATTGCAGTAAATGTAAATGTTGTATAGTCGTTGTCAACTCGCAATAACATGGGGCAACCACCACCAGTACCGAATCCGAAATACTGTGTACAGAGGGTTTATGAGGGTAATGAATGAGACATACAAACGGTAACATTTTTGCTGAGAAAATCAGAAGGATAGAACTCAATGTCCACTGACATCATTGTCATTAAATAAGACCCTTCATTCAATTAGATAAAGCAACTTCTGCAGCTACATGTGGGAACGTTAAGCGCTCGATTCCTCAATTGAACAATGCACGTCTGGTGACTGTTTGTTTGCAAAAATTTCCACCCTCCAGTGACAAGACCTTGACGATCTTCATCAGGACCGAACTGTCATTCAATAAGCATGAAGAGCTGGAAATCGTTTGGAGCTAAATTCGGGTTTAAGGCCGATATTCAAAATATGCCATTTGACTAAGAGCCTTCAGAATGTATATTTATTGCCCTTTCTATAAAAGAAAAAACGAAAAGCTTTCCTCGGCCTTCCAAAACCGGTAGTCGTAAGTTTTATAGCCAACCGTATTCGGTGAGCCATTTTTGGTTTGTATAACGAAGAGATGGCACACGATTGACTACTATTTGGAAACCCAGGTCTCACCCAGTCTGAATTCTATTCAGTAGGCGTTTTACTTTGACGCTGCATTGAAAAATTCAGTTTAGACAAGCAGTTACTCGTGGAATACAATGTTGCTCAAGAAAGTATTTCATACCCAGGAGATCAAACGAAACGCCCCGCAAAATCTTCCTGCTGGCGAAAAGCAAATTGCAGTAAATGTAAATGTTGTATAGTCGTTGTCAACTCGCAATAACATGGGGCAACCACCACCAGTACCGAATCCGAAATACTGTGTACAGAGGGTTTATGAGGGTAATGAATGAGACATACAAACGGTAACATTTTTGCTGAGAAAATCAGAAGGATAGAACTCAATGTCCACTGACATCATTGTCATTAAATAAGACCCTTCATTCAATTAGATAAAGCAACTTCTGCAGCTACATGTGGGAACGTTAAGCGCTCGATTCCTCAATTGAACAATGCACGTCTGGTGACTGTTTGTTTGCACGTGTATCTCCCTAGACTCCATTAACTAACTATACACGGATTAGCCAAAATATTGTGAACACTGCTCACGGTGACGCTGGATGCCGCCTGGTGGCGTAGCGAGCACGGGACGCAGTAAGTTGGCTTGGGTTGTTTGGGGAAGGAGACCAGACAGCGAGGTCATCGGTCTCATTGGATTAGGGAAGGACGGGAAAGGAAGTCGGCCGTGCCCTTTCAAAGGAACCATCCCGGCATTTGCCTTGAGGGATTTAGGGAAATCACGGAAAACCTAAATCAGGGTGGCCGGACTCCGGTTTGAACCGTCGTGCTCCCGAATGCGAGGACGCAGTAAGTCTGTAAGCGGAGCAGACAGGGACGGGGGATCACCCTAGCGAAGATATGGGCTGCAAATGGGGAATTCCATTGAGGTAAGCGACATTGACAAAGGGCAGATTATTATTACGCAGAGCATGTGAACTCAAAACCGGCGAAGTTTGTCGAATGTTCACGAACTACTATCGTGAGCATCTATGGAAAGAGATGGAAGAACGGTGAAACTGCCACTAGGCGCTAAACGGTCGGACGTGCGTATCTCTTCACAGTACGTGGGGTTCGGAGGCTTTTCTGCTCTGTAAAGTAAGATACATGATGATGAGTGGCATATCTGTCGGAAGAGCACAGTGCTGGTGAGCGCACCATTCATCGTACATTGTTGAACATGGACCTCCGCAGCGGACCACTCTTATGTGCTCAAATATTGACTCAACAACATCGTCATTACGATTACAGTGGGCACGAGACCACTGGAATTCGACTGTAGATAAATGGAAATGTGTCGGGTCTTCGGGTGAATCGCATTTTTGCCACACTACGGTCGTCTCCACAAACCCCGTCAGCGAGGTGAACGGCGGCCCGAAACGTGCTGCGCGCCACGGACGCTGGCTAGTGGTAGCAATATTATGCTATGGGAGACATCCTCCTGAGCTTTCATGTAACCTGTGATAGTAATCGAAGACACGCTGACAACTGCAAACCACCTGCATCCCTTCATGCATGATGTCGCACAAGAGGGCGGTATAACTCTCCGCGTCTTGGAGCCAGAACCGTGCTACAGCGGATAGAGCAGCACAGTAGTGAACTCATGTTGATGCCTCGACAAACAAATTCGCCTGATGTAAATCCTACGCAACCCGTCTGGGTCGCTATCGGGCGTCATCTTCGTGTTCGCAAATCATCGACCGATTATTTACCAGAATTATAGACCTGTGCTTACACATCTAATGCTACACACCTCCATAAACCTACGAACAAACTTTCGAATCCCTGATACGCAGAATCAGTTATGTATTTCGTCCCAAAGGCGGACAAACAAGTTATCAAGCAGCTGATCGTAATGTTTTGGCTCATCAAAAAATGGTTCAAATGACTCTGGGCACTATGGGACTTAACTACTGTGGTCATCAGTCCCCTAGAACTCAGAACTACTTAAACCTAACTAACCTAGGGACATCACACACATCCATGCCCGAGGCAGGATTCGAACCTGCGACCGTAGCAGTCGCGCGGTTCCGGACTGCGCTCCTAGAACCGCGAGACCACCGCGGCCGGCTTTTGACTCATCAGCGTACTTCGTACTTTCTCACCTCTTTTCAATATTTTGGATGCTTCCTTCATAAAAAATATGACGATACAGTGCGCAAAGCAGCATCACAGCACTTCTAACGTTATTTAGAAATTCATCCACACACATTTGTCGAATAATTGAAATCTTACCAACTCCCTCGAGATTTCTATGCTAACTACGTTTGGAAGTAATGACGTTGTTCCCGAGGAAGGGAATCACGAGAGGAGCACGCTACTCCATTTACTGTGGAAGACATTTGTCCGATCGATATTCGGAACGCATAGGTAAACAGCAACTATCAAAGAGGAAACGAGCTCCTTAGTAAACAATACATATTTTATCAGGTATTCACCTGATTTTCTGCTCCGTGCGTTGGAGTGATAGGGTATTTGCAAGTCTGATCAGCCACCCTCCGGTGAAAAATAGTGAACATTCCGGAGAGTTATACTCCGGGGACCGATTCTGTCTTCCCTCGATGAAATTCAGAATTAAGGCAAAGTTATTCACGAATTCTGGAAAAAAAAGTTTTCAGGAGCGCTCACTCCTTAGAATGCGAACGTGTGCGCCGCTTTCCTGACTAAGGAGTTTTCATCTGGTAGCGTCTGAGCTGTGCCGAGTTTTGTAATTCGATAAGAGAGGCGTTGATCAGCTTTATCGCCCAGCAGTTAGTCAAGAGAGTGCACGTAATCCTCCGTCTTCTCCATCCACACCGATATCTTCGCTACATCCACATTTTATTGTACAAATATAGACAAAATGACTATTTCATGTTGAGCAGGATTTAAAATGAACTGAGCTACATTAATGTCCGTGTTCCACAATGGAATCAAATTTTTGGTCTTACAACAAGCCGTTCGCTTTAAAGGTGCTTAAATATAGAAGAATCGTGATGCGTACATGCGACGTCTGCCAGGAATGTTCAACACAAATGTCTACTCTCCATATGGAAGAAGTGCACAGCAAACTCAGTATTTATTCGTACATGCGCTAGGTGCATCCAGAAGGACAGGCAATTTATGCAACTGTACTCATTTGAAGTTTCAAATGGCGGTTGTATTTATATGTATATTTTGACACAAGCGAAGAGTATCATATTCAGCAGTTATGTGATGGCTGTGGACCCATCCTTTAGCAAGTACTGTTGTGACTCATTTTAGTGTGATGGCCTGCTAGATGTGATTGTAATGCATTACTCACGAAGTACGTCATATTATGTTCACTGATTAAACACATATACTAGCTGACCAGAAGCAACTGGACGTTTCTACGTAATGCGGACGTCACGAGAGCCGGATCCGCCACAAAAGAAGGACGTGGGGTGTACAGTGTTGTCAGCAGAGAAGCAGTAAGAGCAAAATGGTTCCGTCAAGAGACCTCAGTTACTTCGGACGTGGGCTAGTCACTGAATGGCACCTGAGCAATTCATGCATCAGGAACATTTCAACCCTTCTAAGGTTGCTCACGTCGACTGTTCGTGGCGTGAATGAGAAGTGGAAACCCGAGGGTACAACCACATGTAAACCAAGACCAGGGAGAATGTACTGAGGGATAGGAGACTGTCGAGTATCGCGGAGGATCATGTAACAGAAGCTGCATGAAATCAGCGGAAGACATTGCTCATGTTTTCCATAGTGACACCGGCAGTCCAGCAAGCGTAACGTCCATACGTAAGGAGTTAAAAAAAAGTTGGGGTACATTGGTCGAGGGTGACAACTGTACTCATTTAAGCAAACAAGTTCATATACGAATATTTAAGTTTCACTGATATAAGGGAGAACTGATAATACACATTTGACGAATTTTCCTTTTCAGGCACATCGGAACCTCAGTCTTGAAAATGAATTCTGTACACCCGTACTAAGCTGACCTAAAGACAAAATATCAAGTATTTGTTCTACTACTTCATTGTTATTTTATGCTGTTTGCTGTCCAATGTATTCGTTTGCGTTATTTTGGTAGGGCAGAGCGTTATACTTGATGGACATCGTACCAAGGAAACCATGATGTTCCTTCGTCGGTATTTCAGTCTGCTGAACGATTTTGGAATGACATGACGGAATGCCGTCTAGAGACCGCCAGAAGAAGTTTCCAGCATTGTCTATTGTTTCTGTTGTGAGACATGTGGTTGTGTTCTGTGCAGTGTTCGAAAGTATTATGGTTTCTACAAATTTAAGTGTTGCGTTATATTCTTCTTTTGTGTGGCCATTGTGTCCGTAGTTGCTTTATAATTCTTGAGGGTATATTTGTTCTGTCGTTGCAAATACAAAAATGCGTGAGTTTTTCACCAGATGCGTTTCGCTTTATTGAGGTAAAGCATCATCAGTGGTCTGTAATTAAGTTATTTACATTTTGATTTGCTTTCAGATCGAAAAACATCTCGTTCAGAATAGTTTTATTTGTACTTACGGTGATTTTTCGGCTGATTTCTCGCTTACGTCGGGCAATTCCGTCTGATAGCACATCGTTGTTTTTCTGTGTTAGACACTGATAATTTTGGTCTAATTTCTAAATGTTCTACAGCACTATGCATTTTTTTAAGTTTTTCACAACACACTTTTATCGACAACACAGTATTCTGTTTGTTGTTATACTTCTAGTATGTGTTGTTGTTTGTGTTTTGTAGTGTTGCCAACAAAACCTTTCCACTACTTTATCTTTGACCTACACCTTTTTTTAAATTAGATTATTGTAAGTGTGTAACTCTGTTTGATTATATTTCTGTGTATTTATGTACTGTGTAAGAGTACATAAATACACAGCAATTTTTTAGCTGAGGGGGAAACCAGGCAATATCGAAAACGATATGAATGTCATAAAAATCACCAAAGACATACATCTCCTCGTTTTCCAAGAAAATTTCCACATACAAAAAGCATTAACACAAAATAACAGTTGTTCAATGAGCAGATAAATATTGGAAATCAGGCTCTATATAGAATAATTGATGAAATTACACGAAAAGGAAAATACTCTCCTCCATCCTTCACCCTCTCCCATCTCCCACAACCCCCTCCGCCCCCTCCCCCCACTCACAGTTTCATTTCACTTCTCGCTCCTCACCTTCTTCTGTAACTCATAGTCCATCCAGTTCATCATATGCTGATATCCACTCATCATGGTCCCCCCCCCCCTCCCCGCCTCCTTAAAGAAAGATAGAAGGAAAGAAAGAAAATCCTTCCATCGATATTCCTTCTCAACTCTTACGCAGTATATAAACACACAGAAACAATTAAATAGGATTACACACACACAATAATTTAATTAAATCACCCTATTCTTAACGAACTGTTTTTTCATCTAAAATCAAATTAAATGTAAATTACTTAATGACAAACCTCTGATGATGATTTATCTCAATGAAGCGAAACGCATCTGGTGAAAAATCACCCATTTTTGTAGTTGCAACGACAGAACAAAAATACTCTCAAGCTGTATTATGTATATCAGCTATTTGCAGAATATTGTAAATTGCTCAGTTGCAGGATTTTGGTGTCAGTAAAATTTTGTATATTTTTGAAATTAGCTATCGTGTGGACGGTTCAACTGCACCTCATCAGTCGTGCAATATCTTGTACCTAGAATTGGAAGTTCTTCTAAAATGGAAGGCCTCATATTTGCAATTGAACTGAGATTTTTGATTTATTAACAATTTTGTCTGTCTTGAAAATTAAATTTTTTTTCTTACTTGAAAATAACTACCATTTCACAATGTTTCCAACATATAATTTGTTTTTAATCACACAACTACTTTCATCCGGTAATTTCCGTAAAAATTGCATCACACATTAACGTAGACTTGGAGAAAGCGTTTGACAATGTTGGCTCGAATACTCTCTTTAAAATTCTGAAGGTGGCAGGGGTAAAATACAGGAAGCAAAAGGCTGTTTACAATTTGTACAGAAACCAAATGGCAGTTACAAGAGTAGAGGGTCATGAAAGGGAGGCAGTGGTTGAGAAAGGAGTGAGACAGTGTTGTAGCCTATCCCCGATGTTATTTAATCTGTATATTGAGCAAGCAGTAAAGGAAACAAAAGAAAAATTTCGAGTAGGAATTAAAGTTAATTGAGAAGAAATAAAAACTTTGAGGCCTGCCGTTGACTTTGTAATTCTGTCAGAGACAGCAAAGGACCTGGAAGAGCAGTTGAACGGAATGGACAGTGTCTTGAAAAGAGGATATAAGATTAACATGGACAAAAGCAAAACGAGGATAATGAAATATAGTCGAATGAAGTCAAGTGATACTGAGGGTATTAGATTAGGAAATGAGACACTTAAAGTAGTAGATGAGTTTTGGTATTTGGGGAGCAAAATAACTGCTGGTGGTCGAAGTAGAGAGGATTTAAAAGTAGACTGGCTGTGGCAACGGTAGCGTTTCGGAAAAAGAGAAATTTGTTAACATCGAGTATAGATTTAAGTATCAGGATGTCTTTTCTAAAAGTATTTGTATGTAGTGTAGCCGTGGATGGAAGTGAAACATGGGCGGTAAATAGTTTGGACAAGAAGAGAAAAGTAGGTTTCGAAACTTGGTGCTACAGAAGAATACTGAAGGTTAGATGGGTAGATCACATAACTAATGAGGAGGTACTGACTAGAATTGGGGAGATGAGGAAATTGTAGCACAACTTGACTGAGAGGAGGGACCTGTTAGTAGGGGAGTGGCCGTGCGGTTCTAGGCGGTACAGTCTGGAGCCGCGTGACCGCTACGGTCGCAGGTTCGACTCCTGCCTCGGGCATGGATGTGTGTGATGTTCTTAGGTTAGTTAGGTTTAAGTAGTTCTAAGTTCTAGGGGACTGATGACCACAGCAGTTAAGTCCCATAGTGCTCAGAGCCATTTGGATTTTGGTTAGTAGGACACGTTCTGAGGCATCAAGGAATCACCATTTTTGTATTGGAGGAAATCATGGGGGGTAAAAATTGTAGAGACAGACCAAGAGATGAATACACTAAGCAGGTTGCAGTAGTTACTCGGAGATGAAGAAGCTTGTACAGGATAGAGCAGCATGGAGAGCCGCATAAAACCAGTCTCTGGACTGAAGACCACAACAACAACAGCAACAACAACAACAAACTATTTCGAATCAATACGTTGTACCTATGGGTTAGTTATGCAATATTAATTTACACTGATGCCAAAACTTTCTCAAAATTTAATCATCTCAGACAAAATGGTAAGTCATGCTCATTGCTCTATTATCTGATCTCATTCTAGACTTGCAAAGGACCTACTGCGCTCCACCCGCTTTTAAAGGCTGCTTGTTCATTTGTTTGATTAAATAAAACTTATTACTGTTGGCAACAATATTTAAGAATATCTTCTTCATTGCAGAGAGGATGCAGAGGAGGTCTAAGGGAGCTGTTCCACACTGCAACATTATATAAACATTTTTACAAGCTCCTTTCATATTGTTTTCTCTTATATGTTTAACATCGATGGACGAATACGCATCAATGAAATACACCATGTACGTCGTCGAACAAAGCGGCTACGTTACAAGAAGCGGTTAACTATTGCATCAAGCCACAAGTGATGCAAGTCGACCACCAGGAGAACTGCGAAAATGACTATATAATCGTTCGCAGAGCAGGAGGAGTCAGCTTTCCTGAAGCAGTTACCAGAGGAAGATCTTCGCCAGCAGCACTGCAGCATTGTTTTGCCTCTGCCACGGCCACTGTTCTCTGGTTACATCACTCCGAAGTCGTAGATTCTATTGAATTTGTCATCTCTTCTTGCCGTACGGCCACAGGACTTTTGATTCTGTCAGCCGTGTTCGACGATATCTGAGAGACCTTGAGACATCTCCTCCAGATATCTATAGTACCACAGCCTATGTCTTATCGAGAACTCAGTAGTAGCAGAGGGAGTAGTAGTAGTGGTTGTTGTCTTATTCATCTGTAGACAAATTTTACAGAGACATTAGACATGAACTTACTTACATTATTATTAGATGCCTCTGATTACTTCCTTCGAGAACTCCATATGTTAATTCTTTCTACTTCGATAACAGAAACTGAAGAAGTGATTCAAAAATTGTGCAACAGCCAGGACCTGAACCCATGTCACCTGCTTACTAGGCAGGTGTGTCAACAATTACACAGCTGTAGCGTTACGTCGAAGACAGCTGCACGGACTACCCTCGTCCAATGCCCTCCCCTTAGCCCATATGCTCAGAAAGGAGGAGACCCAGGTTCAAGTCCCAGTCATCCCACAAATTTTAATTCATTTCTTCAGCTTCTATCAGTATGAAATATATATGTACTTCCAACTTTGAACTTCATTCATTTTCCTGTGGCTCCCATCTTTGTCACCAATTGACTGTGAACTACAGCAAATGTGGTCGCAGGTTCGATTCCTGCCTCGGGAATGGATGTGTGTGATGTCTTTAGGTTAGTTAGGCTTAAGTAGTTCTAAGTTCTAGGGGACAGATGACCTCAGATGTTAAGTCCCATAGTGTTCAGAGCTGTTTGAACCATTTTACAACAAATGTGTAAACACTTTTATGGTTACAGTACTTACTGGCAACTAAAAGATAAATACAACTAACCTAGCCAGATTCTTTATGCGAGGTAAAGGTATTCGTTGGTCATGTTTGACTTGGAACGGTCGTAAGGTATCGAGACACACAAAAAAGGATGAAGACTTTGCGGATGTTGATGAAATGTGACTACGCAAGTTTTCTGTTTAGTGGTAGAGCAACAATGAGTCAATGACAGGTTTATTTAATTGCTAATATGAGCATGGTTGGCTGTAACCAGTGCTAGGAACTGTGTTAATTACGAACTCAATGAACGAAGTAGATGGTGTTAGGTTGTACCCATTCAGAGCAGCCATTTTCACTTAAAAGTTAAAGAACTTCAACATTCGTAAAGAAAACAGAGACATTTCCATTTTAGGCAACACTGACAAGTTTCGTAGAAGTCGCGTTTCTCTGTTGACCACCACTTATCAATGTCTCATCGCTGCAAAGAAACCTGTTTCAGTTTCAAATCAAATCAATAATCAGTATAGCGAGAGACAGGTTGCAAGATGTTAAGCGTCCATCACACAAAACAATCAGTGGCACCTGCTGGTGGTGTTTCAGCATCTTGCACTAGGCGTAAAACGACCTTCGCACGGAAGAACCGCAGTTTAAATTCTATTTCTGAATGGAAAACCCGCTGCATAATCTTTCGCTGTATGCAGAATTGATCTTTGCTCCTGTGATAAATATCTCTTCTAATGAAAAAGAAATAATTTGCTAGCAAACATGGACGCTAAAATGCGGAACTTAAGAGCTATGAGCTCATTTTCGCTACTGTGAACCACATTTCTCTTTATGAAAAAATGTGCATTCCTCTTAAAGTATGCATTGTAGAGCTCATATTTTACTACACTTTCTTGTTTTGGTTTATACTACCTCCTCTCAAAATATGGAAAACAAAGACCTTACAGTAAAAGCGATTTGTTTCACAATATCAGAGATGAGAAAATGTCCATAGCTTCTCAGGTACGCCTTTTGAGGGCCCATGTTTATTGAACGTTTTTGCTTCCACTATCATGTGTTTTCAACTGAACACATTTACACCGTTATGTTAGACCCTGTTTCAAGCTAGTCAAACATTGGGTTATGGTTCCAGAATGAGATTTTCACTCTGCAGCGGAGTGTGCGCCGATATGAAACTTCCTGGCAGATTAAAACTGTGTGCCGTACCGAGACTCGAACTCGCATGGTTCGCAGGAGAGCTTCTGTAAAGTTTGGAAGGTAGGAGACGAGGTACTGGCAGAACTAAACCTGTGAGGACGGGGCGTGAGTCGTGCTTAGGTATCTCAGTTGGTAGAGCACTTGGTCGCGAAAGGCAAAGATCCCGTGTTCGAGTCTCGGTCCGGCACACAGTTTTAATCTGCTAGGAAGTTTCATTGGGTTATGGTGTTTATACTCATATCCTTAGAATCTAAAAAATACATTGTGCACATCATTACATAACATTTCTTATTTTGTACCGATGTCAAATTCAAGCATTGCATTTTGTGTTTTTCGTATAGATGTATACCCTCCAAATGTCACATCTTTGAAAATAACAGTCTTTAAACTGCTAGATGCTCTCGTTAATGTTGTGTGGACTGTCTGTCCAGTCTTAAGTTGTGCTAGATTACCTAGGAAGCGGAAAGCAGGTTCACAATGAAATATAAAATAAATATTATTGTGGAACATTATTTCAGTTTTTAATATGTTTTTATCGAGGTACCGACGGAAAATAAATTACATCTAAATTCTTAAGGATTGTTACCTTGCAAAGTGACCGTGGATTTCTAGCGGGTAGAGGACTAGGCTCCGGCTCTGGAGCTCACGGGTCCAATGCCGGATAGGGGCGTGGATTTTACCCGTTCCAGTCTCTCCAGCACGGTGCCAGATCAACTCAGGCTGTTGCGGTATCAAGTGAGTACTGGGGATCTTTTCCCGGAGTAAAAGGCGGCCAGGGCGCTGGGCTCGCTACCGCCCCCCTCTTAGTGCCACGACCATAAGAGGCTGTACTCTAGCTGCAGTCTGGCAAACAGCTCATTTACGGGGTTATACCACAGCCATTACTCCACTTTTATTCCCTTGTAAAGCTATGTTAAATTTGTTTCTACTACCACAATGGTACGATTAGTGATATGTAAATTCCGGCTGTTGCTGATTCGATTGGGGCTTTCTGTTGTTGTAGCACTAAATGTTGCATTAAAAAGACAAAGTGTCCAAGTGACAATTTTATGCAAAGCTGGGACGTTTACAACATGGCGAGCATAGAGAAAAGAAGAAAAATCGTCAGACTTTCATGATTCTACTAAATCCCTGGGGCATAGGACATAGCGGTTGTCGAAAGTCTCGCATAAAAGCAGGCAGATGTCAACAGCAGCGCTGTGTAAAAGTGTCGCCCCCACCAAACCAAAGCAGGCGAAGTTGCAGGCCTAGGACCCGGCAGGGCGTTTTAACGAGCTTCGTAACACGCGTGGGTGTGGGGCAGCAGCCGCCGGTGAAATATGGCGACGGCGTTGCGCTCCTCCCCGAGGGCACAATTATTGGAGCAGTAATAGCCGGCGTCTTGAGGAGGAGGGGCGAGGGGGCGGAGGGGGGCGGGCACCGCCACTGGATCCCCAGGGAGGACTTAGGCCGTTCACTTTCTCCGAGCTCGTATGTGTGACTGGAACAGCCGTGCACCGAGGCGTGTTATTGCACAGTGTCTCGGCGTGGTGTGTGGTTAGCTACTGGTATTTTTCGCGAAAAGCCAAGTGACCGGATATCACAGTATAAGCGCACCAAACCTCTTAAAAGAGTACACTGGTCGGTTTAGAGCGGTTTAGCTGCGCAGAACGTCTACGGTGCGATCGTGGGGCCCTCAACCACTGACGTATGTCACGGCAGTGGACTGATAAATATGTGCCAGTTGTTTGAATGGAGTCAGCGTACTAAGGTGGTCCGACATTAAGAGATGGTAGAACTGCAGGAAGGAGCTGTCATGTCTGGATCTGCCCACGACCACACTGTGAATTAAGTTTCTCAATTTGTTCGTATATCAGCGCAAACCGTACAACGTACATACAAGGAATTGTTTACCACTTGCAACCCTGTTATGTGGCGTAACAACTGTGCTTGTGAAATGCCTTAATCCACAGGAATAGACGATGGTTTTCATGTCTTCGCTGTGTAGTCGCTTTCAGATTCTACAGGAATTAGGCCCTTCTCCTGTTAGTGAATGAAATCCCCTCGTAACTAGTTTCCGAGTGAACATTAGGGAGGCAAATGTATGCCATGGACGTATGGAGTCGGCTCCTCGGAACAGACTATTAGTCACAGCGACATGTAAAACCGGACGACTTCAGTGGACCGAACAACAGAGAAACTGGATTTTAGGTGACCGGAAAGGTGTCGCAAGGTCCGACGAGTTGCGATTTTGCTTCTTCTTAAATAATGCAACGCAGCGAGTTCACAGATGGCCTCAACGAGCCGTTTAATCGGCAGTATGTAAAACATGTGCTTCAGGTTTGTGGTTTTTGTGTGACGTTTCAGGGGTTTTTCGTATTATGACTTGAATCTGTTCTTCCAAGTTACCGTGAACATGAACCAGGGTGTTTATAACAACATTATCCGTAATTAGTGGTTGCTATTTCTTCTACAAATTCGTCATGATTATGCTGTCGACATTGCTGTCTTCCAAGATGACTACAACCTTGTTCAAATGGCTGCACACATCAACTATCCGATCAAAAGTATCCGGACGCCTATTAGTGGACATTAAGAAGGAGTGAGACCATCCTTCGCCTCTACGGCGGCTTGAACTTTGCTGGAGACATTTTCAGTGAAGTGTCTTTGGAGAAATGCCAAGCCTGTTCTACCTCAAGAGCCGAATGTAGAGAAGGTGGGGATAAAATGGTTCAAATGGCTCTGAGCACTATGGGACTCAACATCTTAGGTCATAAGTCCCCTAGAACAGAACTACTTAAACCTAACTAACCTAAGGACATCACACACACCCATGCCCGAGGCAGGATTTGAACCTGCGACCGTAGCAGTCCCGCGGTTTCGGACTGCAGCGCCAGAACCGCTAGACCACCGCGGCCGGCAGGTGGGGATACTGGACTCTGGGATCCAGAGCGAAGCCGCCGTTCTAACTCATTCCGTAGGTATTCTATTGCGTTCAGGTCGCGACTCTGGTATTGCAAAATGGCTCTGAGCACTATGGGACTTAACTTCTGAGGCCATCAGTCCCCTAGAACTTAGAACTACTTAAACCTAACTAACCGAAGGACATCACACCCATCCATGCCCGAGGCAGGATTCGAACCTGCGACCTTAGAAACAGCGCGGTTCCAGACTTTAGCGCCTAGAACCGCTCTGCCACTCCGGCCGGCTCTGGTATTGCAGTCAATTTCAGGAGTTTTACTGTCCACAAACCATTGCCACACAGGCGCTGCTTGTATAGGGGTACATCGTCATGCTGATACAACGATCGTCTGCCAACAGTTTCTCTACTGTACGTGGTATACACTGCTCTAAAACGTGTCCATATCCATTCGCAATTAGGGTCTCTCCTTTTTTTTTTAAGCGCAACAAGAGGATCACACTATATGCACGGAAAACACACCAACATAGTAACATCACCACTTCTGTAATTTGTTGTTGGCAAGTAACTTTTCCAGGCATTCAGCCGGCCGGAGTGGCCGAGCGGTTCTAGGCGCTACAGTCTGGAACTGCGTGACCGCTACGGTCGCAGGTTCGAATCCTGCCTCGGGCATGCATGTGTGTGATGTCTTTAGGTTAGTTAGGTTTAAGTAGTTCTAAGTTCTAGGGGACTGATGACTTTGACAGTTAAGTCCCATAGTGCTCAGAGCCATTTAAACCATTTTGCAGGCATTCGACAAACCCAGACTGTTCTATCGGACGGGATTCTTTAGTTTATAGCGTGATTTCCCACTCCAATTACATGTTTCCAGATATCCACTGTCCAGTCGCTTCGACCTTTACACCACCTCAAACGGCGCTACAGAAATGTGTGGATTATGAGGACCTCCTGAACCATTGTATCCCCAATTATTTTGAACGTCATACGTACAATCGTTCTGCTATCTTGTGCGCTGGCAGCGTTTTGGACCTCACGAATGATCCTTTCTGCTGATTCAACGCTGTTTCTTACAACCGCTCTTCTGAATGCCTGACGATCCCCATTGCGGGCTTTCAAATAACTACGCACCCACTGACTTAGAGTTTCAATATTAAAAGTTTTGGCTGCTTTCGTTGTCTGGGGGCTGGGATGCGTAGTTGCCGCATTACAAGCCAAATACCGCTGAGTCCACAGTACACAATTTGAATATACACGTGAATCGAATGCTCAAAAGTTCCCATCACTCGGCAATTGCGAACTAATATAGAAATTTATAAGTGAAATATTGCAACTAAACAAAATCTGCAGGTACTATTTTAACGACTTTAAATGACGAATACGGTATGTAATGTAAGTGTAATGTAATAAAATAAATTTTTTTATTTCTTTTGTGACTATTAGTGTAATGTAATAAAATAAAATATGAGCCGTGACTTATACAAAAAAGAAACACACATTAATGCAATGACTCAGCATAAAAGAGAAATAACTAATGTAATAATATTATTAACAGTGTAATATGTTGTTTAATTTAGCCAGACGTGTATAAGCACTCAGTAAACTAACTCAGTTCTCAGGGTAGTTACGTAATCGTCTATAATTAATTGTCCTTTTCTTATTCATCCAACACTAGGCTCGTGAGAAGTCGTGTGCTTATTGCACCATAGAATATTTGCCAAGTCTGTACGATGTACACTACTGTAGTACGTAACTTAATGTCGTGGTTTCGTCTCGATTCCACAATATAAGATAACAAGAGTAGCATCTACAAATGTTATCCTATAATGGAACTGGAATCCTGTGACCAGACCTTTTCTGCCTGGGATGTTATCTCGTTATATAAAGAAAATCTGTAAGTAAAATTATTAAATTATTAGTAGCTGCTTCCGGCCTCGTGGAATCTGAAATAAAGTTAATTGTCCTAACCGACGGCACGTCTCGTAGATGAGCTAAAAGAAAAATGTTAAAGATTTTTCTAAGATGGCGCCTAACAATGAAAATTCTTTGTTAAGGCCCATATCTACTTAAGACAGTCTAGGTATCAGACGATAAATTAATTGATCACATACACAAATTCTTTTGACAAAACAACCATTATATTCGGGTTTTAAGTACAACTTACATTATCAGCTGGTACAGAAAGATAAGCTTTACACAAGACCGTCCTCTTAGGTCCGAATCGAAGCAAAAAAGATAAGCGAATGGCAAAGGAAAGATAGTTCGTTCATAGAAGCGCAAGAGTCCATGGAATAACATGTCCATTGTAGTTCTATCTCTTCTTCTTTGGCGTACTTGTCGATTATTTATAAAAATCTATCGTAATATTTAGTTTACATTTTTTTTAAACCCAAGTCCATCCAGGAGAAACAGTACAAATATCAGAAGTACTATTGAGAATGCCGTATATTTCTGCAAACACTTATTGGTGTCGATGGTCCAGCAATAGATTCCTACTGCACGTAATTAGTTATGAACGACAACATAGCTCGCGAGATATTCACTTCTAAACGCACACTACGCCTTCACTGCAGAAGCCACGGAAATCACACATGAGCACAGGTCGGCTCTGCGAAATACACTCCTGGAAATTGAAATAAGAACACCGTGAATTCATTGTCCCAGGAAGGGGAAACTTTATTGACACATTCCTGGGGTCAGATACATCACATGATCACACTGACAGAACCACAGGCACATAGACACAGGCAACAGAGCATGCACAATGTCGGCACTAGTACAGTGTATATCCTCCTTTCGCAGCAATGCAGGCTGCTATTCTCCCATGGAGACGATCGTAGAGATGCTGGATGTAGTCCTGTGGAACGGCTTGCCATGCCATTTCCACCTGGCGCCTCAGTTGGACCAGCGTTCGTGCTGAACGTGCAGACCGCGTGAGACGACGCTTCATCCAGTCCCAAACATGCTCCATGGGGGACAGATCCGGAGATCTTACTGGCCAGGGTAGTTGACTTACACCTTCTAGAGCACGTTGGGTGGCACGGGATACATGCGGACGTGCATTGTCCTGTTGGAACAGCAAGTTCCCTTGCCGGTATAGGAATGGTAGAACGATGGGTTCGATGACGGTTTGGATGTACCGTGCACTATTCAGTGTCCCCTCGACGATCACCAGTGGTGTACGGCCAGTGTAGGAGATCGCTCCCCACACCATGATGCCGGGTGTTGGCCCTGTGTGCCTCGGTCGTATGCAGTCCTGATTGTGGCGCGCACCTGCACGGGGCCAAACACGCATACGACCATCATTGGCACAAGGCAGAAGCGACTCTCATCGCTGAAGACGACACGTCTCCATTCGTCCCTCCATTCACGCCTGTCGCGACACCACTGGAGGCGGGCTGCACGATGTTGGGGCGTGAGCGGAAGACGGCCTAACGGTGTGCGGGACCGTAGCCCAGCTTCATGGAGACGGTTGCGAATGGTCCTCGCCGATACCCCAGGAGCAACAGTGTCCCTAATTTGCTGGGAAGTGGCGGTGCGGTCCCCTACGGCACTGCGTAGGATCCTACGGTCTTGGCGTGCATCCGTGCGTCGCTGCGGTCCGGTCCCAGGTCGACGGGCACGTATACCTTCCGCCGACCACTGGCGACAACATCGATGTACTGTGGAGACCTCACGCCCCACGTGTTGAGCAATTAGGCGGTACGTCCACCCGGCCTCCCGCATGCCCACTATACGCCCTCGCTCAAAGTCCGTCAACTGCACATACGGTTCACGTCCACGCTGTCGCGGCATGCTACCGGTGTTAAAGACTGCGATGGAGCTCCGTATGCCACGGCAAACTGGCTGACACTGACGGCGGCGGTGCACAAATGCTGCGCAGCTAGCGCCATTCGACGGCCAACACCGCGGTTCCTGGTGTGTCCGCTGTGCCGTGCGTGTGATCATTGCTAGTACAGCCCTCTCACAGTGTCCGGAGCAAGTATGGTGGGTCTGACACACCGGTGTCAATGTGTTCTTTTTTCCATTTCCAGGAGTGTATTTCCATGCTCCACGACCACGCGCAAACTGCACCACTGTCCAAGTCTTTCTGCCGATTGTGCGTCGGTCGCGGTGTACAGTCCGAGTCCAGCACTCACACCCGTGTCGTGTGCCGTCCTCCCCCGAACTCCTGTACGAACTCGCTTCCATCCAGTCTCCCTATTCAGGGGCACTGTGATTGGCTAGAGCGCTCCCACCATATCTTCAAGCGAACGCACATTCACAAACATAATGAAACACTTTCTAAATACTGGATTTACATTGAAATAACTTGAAATTAAATAAATATTCCTACTGCTGGGCCATAAACACACTCTAAACCACATTATTAGATACATAAACAAATTAAATAAACATATATCAAAGGAATATAAGAAAAGGTAGGCCAGTAGCCTACTGTCTCTTTGCTTTCTAAAACACAGTAAATATGTAACCAATTTCTTCATGAATAGTATATATCGGATATAAACAAAGACACAGATGAATAAATGTATTTATAAGCAAGCTGCTACCGTTTTTTCTTGTAACTGTGGAGTACTTATGGCCACACTCGATCGATAGTAATCGGCCACTTTCACCTCCAATAACTCACGTACTATTCAAGTTGCATGCCTGTAATTCATAACAATTTAGATTTACACTAACAGCTTTCTAAAGAAGCGTCGATCGACGAAATCGGATGAACCGTTTAGATTTTATAAATTCATTGCTGGGTGTTACTTGTATAATTTATCGTCACATACTAAACTTTAAACTACTAAAGATATTGGAAATTTGATTACACCATCACAATCGTCGTGCAGATAATGGTAACATATATATTTGTTTTCGAGGTATCATGGTTCATCTGGCTACTACACTATTGGCCATTAAAATTGCTACACCACAAAGATGACGCAGTGACTGTTAGCAGAATATGGAATCGGTGGGTTCAGTAGGGTAATACGGAACGCCGTGCTGGATCCCAACGGCTTCGTATCACTGTCGAGATGACAGGCAATTATCCGCATGGCTGTAACGGATCCGGGTTCGATTTCCGGCGGGGTCAGGGATTTTCTCTGCCTCGTGATGACTGGGTGTTTTGTGATGTCCTTAGGTTAGTTAGGTTTAAGTAGTTATAAGTTCTAGGGGACTGATGACCATAGCTGTTAAGTCCCATAGTGCTCAGAGCCATTTATTATTATTATTTTTTTTAACGGATCGTGCAGTCACGTTTCGATCCCTGAGTCAACAGATGTGGACGTTACCCTTGACGCTGCATCACAGACAGCAGCGCCTGCGATGGTGTACTCAACGACCAACTTGGGTGCACGAATGGCAAAACGTCATTTTTTCGGATGAATCCAGGCTCTATTTACATCATCATGATGGTCGCATCCGTGTTTGGCGACATCGCGGTGAACGTACTTCGGAAGCGTGTATCCGTCATCGCCATACTGGCGTATCACCCGGCGTGATGGTGTGGGGTGCCATTGGTTACACGTCTCGGTCACCTCTTGTTCGCATTGACGGCTCTTTGAACAGTGGACTTTACATTTCAGATGTGTTACGACCCGTGGCTCCACCCTTCATTCGATCCCTGCGAAACCCTACATTTCAGCAGCATAATGCACGACCGCATGTTGCAAGTCCTGTACGGGCCTTTCTGGATACAGAAAATGTTCGACTGCTGCCCTGTCCAGCACATTCTCTCTGATCAATGGTGGCCGAGCAACTGGCTCGTCACAATACGCCAGTCACTACTCTTGATGAACTGTGGTATCGTGTTGAAGCTGCTTGGGCAACTGTACCTGTAAACGCCATCCAAGCTCTGTTTGACTCAATGCCCAGGCGTATCAAGGCCGTTATTACGACCAGAGGTGGTTGTTCTGGGTAATGATTTCTTAGGATCTATGCACCCAAATTGCGTCAAAATGTAATGACATGTCAGTTCTAGTATAATATATGTATCCAATGAATACCAATGTATCATATGCATTTCTTATTGGTGTAGCAATTTTAATGGCCAGTAGTGTGTTCATTTCCATACGAACTGTGAAATATCTGCCATTAAGATTTCACAAAGTCCACCATCTTTGGCACTCCCGGCGTGTCTCCTTCATCAACACAGCGTCACAATGGAATTCCCCGCCACGCGGCTGGACCATGCGCTGGGGCTACCCCTCTTGCCCGGCTAACGTTCGGGACCACGTGTTTGCTGCCGGCCCCGGATTTGACGAGCGTCCTGTGCGGCCGCCCCAACCCCAAATACGTATTTCCTGGGCGCCACGTCTCGCCCGTTACCTCACATCGTCCATGAGTATATTAGATCTGCCTGATGTTAGAGTAGCCGTGATTGTTCATTCGCGTTTCCGCTGCACAGTCAAAAAAATGGCTCTGAGCACTATGGGACTCAACTGCTGAGGTCATTAGTCCCCTAGAACTTAGAACTAGTTAAACCTAACTAACCTAAGAACATCACAAACATCCATGCCCGAGGCAGGATTCGAACCTGCGACCGTAGCGCGCTGCACAGTCTCATCAGCAACAGTCGCTGTGGGCAGCTTCAGAGGAGCTGAAATGTCCCTTGTGGATTTGTTACTCAGATAACATGCAATAACCATACGTTAAGTCTCCTAACCGACCCATCGTGCTGTTACGGCTTCTCAACTAACATCACCATACTACTTCTTTTATTCTAGCGGGCTCGCCTCTTGTGTCATCTAGCAACCAATTCCGCATTACACAGAGGTTTCCGATCGCTTTTGATCAGATAGTGTACGTACCTGATTTGACGAACTCTCGGACAACCTATCGCGTCTCGACTGGCATATTAAATCATCCGAAGGTCTGCCCTTCAATTGGGACAGCGATGGCCATGCGGTGAAACGTAGCAATCAACATAACTGCGGTATCGAAGTGCTCTGGACTGTATTCATCGCTGAGTGTCTTAGATGGATGTGTAATACCTGGAGAAACTTGTGGAATCCCTTCCTCGCCAAACAGAGGCCACTATTAAGTCTGGAGGCAGAGTTACACGGTATTAGTGTGATGTTCTGCGTGAATGGTTAATTCTGGTTCGGCGAGCTTATGTGAAAATTGTAGCAGCCAAACAGAATTTCCAAAATAAGGAAAGAACAGTATAATGGCAATATACCGGGTGATCAAAAAGTCAGTATAAATTTCAAAACTTAATAAACCACTGAATAATGTAGATAGAGAGGTAAAAATTGAGGCACATGCTTGGTATGACATGGGGTTTTATTAGAACCGAAAAAAAACTAAGTTCACAAAATGTCCGACAGATGGCGCTGGACAGCAGGTAACTGCTACCGTGACGGGTGAGAGGACCGCCGATATGTTACAGAATCGCATTATCCCCAGCCTGGCTGATAAACATCTGCTGGAACGTACGATGTTTATGCAGGATGGCGTTCCACCCCATATTGCTAGACGCGTGAAAGATCTCTTGCGCGCGTCATTTGGTGATGATCGTGTGCTCAGCCGCCACTTTTGGCATGCTTGGCCTCCCAGGTCCCCAGACCTCAGTCCGTGCGATTATTGGCTTTGGGGTTACCTGAAGTCGCAAGTGTATCGTGATCGACCGACATCTCTAGGGATGTTGAAAGACAACATCCGACGCCAATGCCTCACCATAACTCTGGACATGCTTTACAGTGCTGTTCACAACATTATTCCTCGACTACAGCTATTGTTGAGGAATGATGGTGGACATATTGAGCATTTCCTATAAAGAACATCATCTTTGCTTTGTCTTCCTTTGTTATGCTAATTATCGCTATTCTGATCAGATGAAGCGCCATCTATCGGACATTATTTGAACTTTTGAATTTTTTTGGTTCTAATAAAACCCCATGTCATTCCAAGCATGTGTGTCAATTTATATCTCTCTATCTACATTAATCCGTGATTTATTCAGTTTTCAAATTTATACTGACTTTTTGATCACCCTGTATTAGCAACAAGTGTTTGCAGTGGTGTAACACTGCTCGTCACCTGCATATACCGCTAAAAATAATGCACAGCTGGTTTACTTCTTTAAGGAGTACACTGGTGTGCGAAATTTAAGGATGGAAGTAGCTTTTGCGTGACGCATCACTGCCGGGTAACACAGATTAACTAAACGTAAAACACATATAAAAATAGCTGCTGCAGTATAATACAGAAGGGACCTGAACGAAATAACCAATGAGTTGAACAGCAACGACACCTTATTCAAAGACAATATTTACAATGAATTCATCATGATTTATCGTGGTTCGCTGGACATTACAGAAGGCGGAACATGGTTCTTAATGGAGTATGTGATCTCTACGGCCAGCAATACATGGTCTACAACTTGCTCCCATCCTGGTGGCAAGGTGATAAGGATATCTTATGGTGGGTCGTTTCATTCCTTCGCCAGCGTGACTGAGAACTTCTTGGTGGCCGTTGATGCATGTGGACGCTTTGCAGTTCGTTTCCTATTGCACCCCACATGTGCTCGATGGGATTTCAGTAGGTGGAACGGACAGTTTGGTCCATTCGGTCAATATACTCTCGTTCGAAAAGCTCATCCACCCGCGCTGTTCGAAGCGGTAGCGCATTTTCATTCATAAAACTGAAGTCAGAGCCGCATCAGCAGCTGCAGAGACTCGCACGGGGAAGGAATTCAGTACCACAATGATGTTGACTGGCTAGTGTACCGTGTTCAACGATCTGGAGGTCAGTGCACCCTTGCAACCCAATATCTCTATACCCCATAACTTCTGGACCACCAAATCGAGAATGTTCGACAAGTTTCTGGGTGCACTATTTGCCGTCATATGACGTGGGGTGGGAACATTTAATGCGCTAAGGAACATTGTCAAACAATATCGTTTTAGTGGTCCAAATATTTGGTGTATTATGTATAGGTTGTAACAGGTAGGAAGGGTATATGCTGGACTAATTTTATCACCAGAGGTTGGAATTTACCTGAAGTTTTGGTGAGAGAAGATGGACAAAATATGAAAATACGTGGAAGACGTGATATGGCCGTAGCGCGCAGGACGTATGAGGGTCTATAAGATCTTAGGTGCTGGGACTATGTTTTCGTGGTGATGTTCTGGAGTTTTAGGTGCTCCAGAAAAAGAAAATGTATGAGATGGACGACTTAGTCCAGAATGTGGATGAGGGTGGATATTCAAATGCAGAAGTATTGACTACTTTTATGATACCTTACATAAGTTAATGCTTGGTCCTAACGTTTATAAAATATTTGTCAAAGATATTTGGCGGGGTATCAAAACGCTTAGCGGTAAGAAAGGATTGGCTGCAGATGGATGGGTGGAAATCAGGCCAACAGAAGATGCTGGCGTGCTTTAAGTGTGTATATATTTGCAGTTTCCATTTACCAAACCACTCGGCCAGGAAATTCATGTGATGTTGAGGGACTGAAAGGATAGCTTGGAGGATCTGATGGGTTGTTAAGTACACAATGCAGTCACGACGTTTAAGGAGGCAGGTAGGAAGGTGAGGGTTCGGAAAAATCTGCAGTATACCGATTATAAAAGGGAGAGGAGAGGATAGAGCTTTGAAGCATCCAGGCAGTTGGGTAAATGTGATCCCGTATGTATGAGTCTGATGGAGGAAGGACGGTTCTAGATGACATTTAATTCAGGGTCGGCCGCGCGGGGTGGCCGTGCGTGCGGTCTCAGGCGTCCTGTCACGGTTCGCGCGGCTTCCCCCCCCCCCACTCCCCCCATCTTGAGGTTCGAGTGCCCCCTCGGGCATGGGTGTTAGTAAGTAAGGCTAGCGACCGATGACCTCAGCAGTTGGGTGCCAAAGTCCTTACCACAAAGTCCCAAATTTTTCCAATTCAGGGTCCATTCGTCTGTAGTTTAAAGAGCACACCTGCATGCCATACCCAACTAAATGTTTTTTGGTTGACATGAAAATAAAAGAGGCGAATTTTCGTTTATATAGTTGATAATGTGTGAAATTCGGTACAGCATTGGTATGGTCTTCAAGTCGGCACAGCATTGGTACTGGTTTTCAGGTCAGCACAGCACTGGTACTGGTCTTCTGTGTAATATTGAATGAGTTCGTAGATGTAGACTGATTCGTTGAGTTAGGATTCTTTCAAGACCTTTGCTGAAGCAAGAGTGAGCTGATGAGCTGGTAGTACGGTGTCTGAGAGGGCCAATTATTCGGTTTTATGAAAAATAAGACTTTGGATGTTAACCACTGTTCTGCGTAGTAACTTGCGTAATGAATGATATCGTAAAAGATAGTAAAGGTTTCGTGTAAAGCACTGAAAAATTCTTCGTGGTAACTGAACGTACTGGTATCGCGTTATGGCGTAATGTTTCACTTTTTAACAGGCGATAGTGTTCGGTTTTCAGCTGAACGAGTGTTCGTAAGTCAGCACTGCTATCTTCCCAAACTTTTAGGAGAAATTGAATCTTTGTTTATATGCTTCATACTATATGGAAAATAGAACATTCTATTAGCAAATAGTTTTCTCTTCTTAAAAAAGACTTGTCTAGGGATGGTAACGTGTTTTTCGTCTGAGCGGTGATATAGCAGATAGCCTCTTATGATGGGCTGTGCTATCATGCAAAGACCCAGAGGGCACTACCGCCTTTTAGCGGTGGCCATCTGCCTTGTGAAAAGACCTCATTTATAGCTTACCGGAGAAGCGGTGCGCCCCGACTACGTCAGCTTTTCCAGGGAGCGGGTGTTCTGGTCGACCACCGTAAATCTCCCATTAACGCTTCTGTTTTTTAAGCCTGATTACCAGTCCTGCAAAATGTAAGACTTTTTGGAGCACATTAAATAATAATGGCCAGGTATTACTTTTACGACGCTCTCTCTTATAAAGGTTGCAACCTAAGCCGGATTGCCTGGATGCCACAGTGGCTAGAGAGGGGGTTGTACGCTATTTGTGGACGGAGGTGCAAGTCCAGGAAAGATACCACCGACCTGCGTGTCGTTGCTGGCGATCCCAACCCCACTCGCTGGCGCAAGAGAAAACTGCATCTCGACTCCTGGCTCTTCATTTGTTGCTGTTACGAAGAATTTCTTTTCAACATGTTTTTGTGTGATTTATAATATAAACAGGTGGCGATTGGAGAGAATGCTGGATCGCCTCTCTGAACTCGTATTCTGGTGTCATGAAATGAACCAAACAATACGAAGGACGCTGTCATGCAAATGGTGCGATGTTTCTGCAGGTGACGTTTGATCATCTTCAGGTGGTTCTAATGTCTGGCCGCCTTCGGAAAACGTTCTGCCATCTTCAGGAAATTCTTATGTTTGACTGTTTTCCTTTGGACAGCGTCTCCTACACCACTCCCTTCTGCTATCGACACCCGGCGCGACTCCACCGGTGTGATGATGAGGGGTAGGGGGAGGGGATGCCCACCAGTCCGTACATGAGTTGCGGTCGTCAGTGTCTACTACTCAAATGAAAGTCAGTCATTAGTACGACCTGAAGATGAGAACAAGTCAACTTGGCAAAAATTCGCACCATCTTGATAACATCACCAAGCTAAGTATCCTAGAACATTTCAAAACGACTGTTTGCTGGAAAATCCTATAATCACACACCAAGCTTAGGGTCTTTTTTTCTGTCGACGATAAGGTTATTAAAGACGGACCGAAAGATCGGATTAGAGTGGGCGGGGGGAGGGAGGGCCGATGAGACAAATATTTTCTTTGCTGACATGCATTTCAGCTACATGGGTCGAACAACCACTGCCTTGAAGTAGCTATAGGTGTACGTAACACCGTGAAATGATGTAGAGATTGGCTCTTCAGGCCAGCATTTATAGTAAGTTTTTATAGTGATAAAAATATCATCTGAAATTGAGGTTCAACATGCTGAAATCTTTTGCAAGTAAAAAAGTATGTATATGCAGAACACAGTATATTTTTCTGAATCATCCCAAACCACAGCACATTGAATGATAACTTTTTACCTGTCTATGAGCACTGTATTATAAAGCAGTTTGAACGCAAAATCCATGTTGTTGTTGTTGTGGTCTTCAGTCCTGAGACTGGTTTGATGCAGCTCTCCATGCTACTCTATCCTGTGCAAGCTTCTTCATCTCCCAGTACCTACTGCAGCCTACATCCTTCTGAATCTGCTTAGTGTATTCATCTCTTGGTCTCCCTCTACGATTTTTACCCTCCACGCTGCCATCCAATACTAAATTGGTGATCGCTTGATGCCTCAGAACATGTCCTACCAACCGATCCCTTCTTCTAGTCAAGTTGTGCCACAAACTCCTCCCCAATTCTATTCAATACTTCCTCATTAGTTATGTGATCTACACATCAAATCTTCAGCATTCTTCTGTAGCACCATATTTCGAAAGCTTCTATTCTCTTCTTGTCCAAACTATTTATCGTCCATGATTCACTTTCATACATGGCTACACTCCATACAAATACTTTCAGAAACGACTTCCTGACACTTAAATCTATACTCGATGTTAACAAATTTCTCTTCTTCAGAAACGCTTTCCTTGCCATTGCCAGTCTACATTTCATATCCTCTCTACTTCGACCATCATCAGTTATTTTGCTCCCCAAATAGCAAAACTCCTTTACTACTTTAAGTGTCTCATTTCCTAATCTAATTCCCTCTGCATCACCCGACTTAATTCGACTACATTCCATTATCCGACGTCCATAGTGGCGTTAATTTTCTTTTTCCTACTAATAACCAGGGTGATACAGCTACACTGTTCATCTCAGACATTTCCAGAACTTTTTAAAATATCGTAATTCAATTATCAGCCTGATGAAGTGTGATAACTTATAGTATTTTTTCATATACGAGGGCTATTCGTAAAGTAAGGGACGATGGTCGCGAAATGGAAACCACAGTGAAAATCAAAACTTTTATTTACAACAGTTAGCTACACTTTACAGCTACTTATCTCCATAGTCGCCCATCCGACTTAGACGTTTATCGTAGTGTTGTACCAACTTTCCAATACCCTCGTTATAGCAGGTAGCCGCCAGTGCTTTTCGCCAATTCTCTACGCTGGCCTACAGCTCGTTGTCTTCATAGGCAGCGGTCCATGTGAGCAGAGATGAAACTCAGAGGGAGACAATTACGGGCTGTGTTGTGGGTAATCGAACATTTCCAACTGAAGACGATGCAGGAGCATCTTCATTGCCCCTGCAGAATGCGGCTGAGAATTGTCTTGAAGAAGAAAACTGACGACAGTTATGCATAGTTTGCTGCATAGCTTCAGGCGAAACTTCTGACCAGGCCCTCGTACTTGGCGGGAGACACTATTGTTCTAGGTGTCTTTATGTGCTCCCTGTGTGCTCAGAATTACAAAGAACGACGTAACGCGATCCACGGGCGTAATAGGAACACTGCCCAACACACCTGTGCAAAACTTCACCGGATTTTCACTGTGGTTTCCATTTCGTGACAGATCGTTCCTTACTTTCTGAATAACCCTCGTATATAGCACTTTTTTCACTGCTATATTGGGTTCACAGATATCGGTATCCACTTCGCTGTTTCAAATGGCATTATTATAATTTCTGACGATAGTTGTTGTGGTCTTCTCTCCAAACACTGATTTGAAGCAGCTATCTACGCTACTCAATCCCGTGCAAGTCTCTTCATCACTGAATAACTATTGCAACCTACTGTTATATCCTTTTGAACCTACTTACTGCATTTTTCTTTACAAGTTTTAATCCCCCCATACTTTTCTCCAGTATTAAGTTAGTGATGCCTTAATGTCTCAGAATGCGCTGTATCAACCAGTACCTTCTTTTAGTCAAGTTATGCCACAATTTCTTTTTCTACCCAATTCTATTCAGTACCACCTAATTCGTTATATGATCTACCCATCTAATCTTCAGCATTCTTCTGTAGCACCACATTTCGAAAGCTTCTATTCTCTTCTTGTCCGAACTATTTATCGTCCTCGTTCCACTTGCATACAAGACTAAACTCCATACAAATACTTTCAGAAAAGACTTCCTAACACTTGAATATATATTTTAGGTTATCAAATTGCTGTTTTCAAAAACGCTCTTTTTGCCATTGCCAGTCTACATATTATATCCTCTTTACTTCGGCCATTAACATTTATTTTACTGCCAAAGTAGCAAAACTCATCTATTAGTTTTAGTTTCTCAGTTCCTAATATAGTTCCCTCAGCATCGCCTGATTTATTTCGGCTGCACTCGGTCTCCTTATTTTGCTTTTGTTGATGCCCATGTTACATCCTCCTTTAAAAACACTGTCCATTCCGTTCAACTTCTCTTCCAAGTCCTTTGTTGTTTTTCACAGAATTATGATATGAAACTTCCTGGCAGATTAAAACTGTGTGCCGGGCCGAGAAAAGAACTCGGGATCTTTGCCTTTCGCGGGCAAGTGCTCTACCGACTGAGCTACCCAAGCACGACTCACGCCCCGTCCTCACAGCTTTAATTCCGCCAGTACCTTGTCACCTACCTTCCAAACTTCACAGAAACTCTCCTGCGAACCTTGCAGAACTAGCGCTCCTGGAAAAAAGGATATTGCGGAGACATGGCTTAGCCACAGCCTTGGGGATGTTTCTAGAATGGAATTTTCACTCTACAGCGGAGTGTGCGCTGATGTGAAACTTCCTAGCAGATTAAAACTGTGTGCCGGACCGAGACTCGAACTCGGAATTAAAGCTGTGAGGACGGGGCGTGAGTCGTGCTTGGGTAGCTCAGTCGGTAGAGCACTTGCCCGCGAAAGGCGAAGTCCCGAGTTTGCTTTTAGAGGGCAAATCCCGAGTTCGAGTCTCGGTCCCGCACACAGTTTTAATCTGCCAGGAAGTTTCATATCAGCGCACACTCCGCTGTAGAGTGAAAATTTCATTCCATAATTATTATGTTAACGGCCAATCTCAAATTATTTATTTCTTCTCCCTGAATTAATATTCCTTCTCCAAAATTTCTTTGGCTTCCTTTACCGCTTGCTCAATGTACAGATCGAATAATAGACTACAATTCAGTCTCACTCCTTTCTCAAGCACCAAGTCCCTTTTATGGCACTCGACTCTCGTAGCTACTGCCTGATTTCCGTACAAGTTGTACATAACCTTTCGCTCCATGTATTTTACCACTGCTATGTTCAGAATTTCAAAGAGTGTATGCGGGTCAGTATCGCTAAGAGCCTTATCCATATCTACAAAAGATATAAATGCACATTTGCCTTTCTTTAATCTACCTTCAAAGGTAAGTCGTAGGGTCAGTGTTGTTTCGCGTGTTCCTTCATTTCTCTGGAATCCAAACTGATCTTCCGCGAGGTCGGCTTCTGCCAGTTTTCCGACTCTTCTACAAAAATTCGTATCAGTATTTTGCAACAATGACTTATTCAACCAATAGTTCCGTAATGTTCACACGTGTCAGCGCCTGCTTTATTTGTAATTGATAGTATTACATTCTTCTTAAACTTTGAGGTCATTTCGCTTGTCTAATGCACTTGCACACCGGATGGAATAGTACCGTTACGTTTGGCTCTCCCAAAGACATCAGTAGTTCTGAGAGAATGTCGTCTACTCTGGGAGCCGTGTTCCGACATATGGGATCTTCCAGTGCTCTACCAGATTCTTCTCATAATATCATATCATCTTTCTCATCTTCATCAGAGTCGTCTTCCGTTGGGTAGCCCTTCGATAGACTCCTTCCACCCTTCAGCTTTCCCTTCTTTGCTTAGTACTGGATTTCAGTCTGTGCTTTTGATATGCGCACAGATGGGTTTCTTTTCTAGAAGCGTCTATTTAATTATATTGTAGGGGGTGCCTGTCTTTCCCCCAGTTACACAGGGAGAACATTAATAAAACCGACAATTTGCAGGGACAGATTCCTGACTGTAAATTGAGGAAAAAGGTCCCATGAATGTGTGTCCCGAAATGCATCGCTTGTATGGCGCTTGTATGATCACACAAACTCTCAAAAAGGGCTTGAAATATTGAGTTATGCGGTTGGTGTCTGTGAGGGTACTTGGTTTGGTAGTGCCGAGCTGCTTCACGACCGTTTACATCTGCTTGGCCGTACACAAACCCCATCTCTGCTTGTTCCCGACTTGAATACTGGATAATTTTGCTACTTGCAGTACGCTGCGTCAACCACACAGCCCGCAACACACTAGGAACATACGGCATGTGGTCAGAGGAACTGTCATTCGTCACGACGTCTACTGTGACAACTAAGCATTTCCGAACGTATGTTCATAGGATCTTTTTCCCTCCATTTGCAGACAGGAATTCGTCTCTGCAGTTTGCTGGTTTTATTAATAATCACCGTGTATGTGCTTCTAAGTCTTTAGATCTGTCCTTAGCCGTTACTGCTTAGCCATTTCGTATCTCCAAACACTCTCATTTTGAAACCTTTGTATAATCGTTCGGCTTCTTTATTTGCTGCATTTTTGTATGTTCTCCTTTCATGAATTAAATTTACCATTCCTTTTAACGTCCAATGATTTCTATTAGTTATTGTCTTTTTACATATTTGATCCTCTGCTTTCTTCATTATTTCATCTCTCAAAGCTACCCAGACGTCTTCTGATGTAACACTTTGAAACGTCCCCTTTGAACAAATTATACAAGACTGTGCTTAAACTGACACACAATATTTTTAGTGCAACGCAATCTGACTTTCAAAAATCCCTTCAAAAGAATGGCCCTGACTAACATTAACCTATACCTTTTACAAATCACTTACCTCACAAAAATCTTCGTTACTCGAACTACTGCAATACAACGAGCGCTACTACTGCCACCTAAATAAAAGATTCAAACTACGGAAGGCACTAACTACTGATAAGCATAGTTAGCAAATGAAAGATTTTAATAGAGAAGAAACAATGTATTTACCTTAATAGTGTTGAAAAACCATAATATACATAGCAGTTCATAATATCCAGTATAACAAATTTCAAAACTCCGCCATCTCTCTCCCCACATCCACCACTGCTAGCGGCTCACCTCCAACTGCGCAACGCTACGCGCTGTTCACATCCAGCTGCCGCTGCCCAACACTACAATGGCAGACAACAATGCAAACTAGCCACAGACTGCACACAGCACAGTCAGTGATTTTGATACAGAGCGCTACGTAACGTTGCCAATAAGAAAACATAAACAGCCTACTTACATAGCCCCCATGCTCTCCACAAAAAAAATTTACAAATTCTTTTGGGCACTGGCCAATACAGATTTGAAAAAATTTTTCATAATTACAATAACAAAGAAATCAAATGCACACACGTATTGATACAATGTTGGTCAGAAGCTAAAATTTTCTCACAGTCCATAAAGACAGTATTGATCACTCATCATAATAGAAATTACAGTTTTTTTTTCACAAAGTCTCATTAGTAAAAGAAATTGCACACAGAAGTAGTGGATTTCCATGCAGTCTTGAAGAAATAGTGTTGTCCTTCCAACGGAAAGACAGTGCTGACTCTTGACATGCAGACAGGTAATGGGCCACAACAGAGCAAACCCACAGCAGAGTCATTCGACGTTTTGAAGAAGATTGGTAGGTAGGTCATCACAGAGGAGACCCACTGTATTCCTGGTAGAGAGTATGGTATTGGTCTTCCACCAGAGGTGCAGACCCACTGCAGTCCTTGTAGAAATAATGGTATTGATGAGTCAGCAAAGGTGTAGACCCACTGTAGTCCTTGTAGAAATAATGGTATTGGTGGGTCATCAAAAGTGTAGACCCACTGTCGTCCTTGTAGAGATGGCCAGTAGCAATCTGCTGCAACTGTGCAGGTGCACAATCACCATCGAAGAGTCTTGCAGAGAAGATAGCAAGTCCATAAACCACCACTTGTGCACCCCCAAAGATTTTGGAATTGTCCTTAGAACCAGCAATGCTGTTATCCAGTCCCTTGCTGAATTATTAACACACGTGCAAGCACTAACAGTCCCTACTTCTCACATATTGTCCATATACTATGACCAACAGAAACGTGTGCAGTGAAATGGAACTTACAAGTTACTTAATTTGATGAACTGGTGTCAATTACAATATTATAACATGAGAATACAATTACAAAGGTACAAAATACATCATTAAAGAACATAACAATACAGATAACATTTGTGGTAATACAGGCTTTACAAGAGAATAGAAATAACATATACATTAGTGTTACAGGAATTATGACATGAGTACATACATAAAAGATCAGAATAACTTTCGAAACATCAACTTCACACATGAGCATAAAAACAGAACAGAATTAATAATGTCTAAACATCTTTACAAAATAAATAACATAGTATTAGAAAAATTCTACAACATAACAACATCAGCTAAACACATAAAGACAGGAAAAACACAAATACACAAGGGTACACAAACACGAGGTGGGATAACACAAAAGGAAAGGACAGTTATTCTGTCTCCCTTGATAATAATTATTTTGGTTCCCATATTGTCTGTTTCTCTGATTGTCTCTGTGACAGTCATTACTGCGGAGAGGTGATCTTTCCCTGTAATTATTACTACTCTGCCAACGGTTGTCATACGGGTGGTGTCTGTTTCGGTCACGATTTGCATTGAAAGAATAGCCTTGTCGTATATCGGTCATTGTTACGTCGTGTCGGCGGTTCCATCTCAAAATTCGGTGCACCCTGCCAATTTCTTTCATAATTTCCGAAATGCCCTGTGTTATTATTTTGTGGCTTTTCCGTATTTCTATGTCCCTCTTCTCGTATTGGGGCGCGAGTGTCCTCTGAAATACGTAATTCTTGTATTACCTGTGTCAGCTGATCTTGTACTTCCCGGATTTCTCTTTGGTGTTGCGTATTAATTTGATTCTGATTTTGTTTGAATTTCCTAATTTGTTCGCACTCTTCTGTGTCAGTGATGGCTACAGCTCTTGTGTCATTCAGATCATCATCTACCTTTGCAGATAAGTTAGTGAACTGATCCGAAAGTTCGGCTACTTTCTCCGATAGTGTACTTATTTCCTCAGTGTGTTTTTCTGAACCAAGTTTCAGAGTGTCCATTTGTGTTGAAATCGTATCTACTGTGTCCTTTAAGTTTTCTTGAGTTTTTGCAAGTTGCGTAACCGAATCGGCAGATGCAACTGAGTCAATTTTAGCTTGCAAGGTGTCGTGATTTTCATGAACAATAGTTTGGAGTTGTTTTATGGCTGCTTCGTGATTCTGTAATGCATTTTCATGCCGCGAAAAAATAGGTTGAAAATGCTCACAAATTTGTGTTTTTACATCATTACAGACTTTTTGACATTTCGATTCAATGTTATGTAACTGAGTAGTTAAATCTTCACGTGTTTGTTCAAGCTTATGTTCCACTGAGTCTAACTTTTGAAGCTTTTGTTCCATTGTGTCTAACTTTTGAAGATTTTGTTCCATTGTGTCTAACTGTTGCTGTGTTTGTCTCTGGTGTTGTTCCATTGTCTCTAACTTTTGAAGATTTTGTTCCATTGTGTCTAACTTTTGAAGCTTTTGTCCCATTTGTTGCATTAATTGTAATAACAATGCACTGGTGTCTGAAATATGTTCCTCAGTGCTATTTGGCAATACATTTGAACCGGCAATATTCGCAGTTTGAAAAGCAGAAAATGTGTCTTGACTTATTTGAGAAAAGGGCGAGGACGCAAAACCTGAGCCTACAGTATTTGCAAGATTGTTTCCTGTCATTTCGGATTCCTGAGGCAAGCTGTTGCCGACCGATCGATGATTAATGCTTCCCTGTTCACTAATTGTTTCACTGTCTACACCATTGTTTGCAGCCCACTCCATTTCCCTATGTACAATTACCAAATTACTACTTCGAATGTCTGTTAATTCACTACACAGTGGTGTTGATAAGCTACGCTCGTCGTCACTATTATTTCTCAGTTTACTTTGGAGTCTAGTGTTACGTTTTTCACACGCCATTATTGTCACAATATTTCACACGACAACACAGGAAAACACAATTTGAAGAGCAAAAATAGGGGAACACATTATCATAGCACTGAAAATAATATCTAGTTAATTGCAAGCGTAGCTGCGAAATACTTGGTGCAAATCTAAATGCTTGCCACAACTGTTTTACTGTACAAGAATGAAAGACTGCAACTACAAAGGAGATTCTCAATACAATTACGCACTAGCAATAAACAAAATCTACACTAATTACACAAACTACAAGAAAAAATCAGAAGATTCCATTGAGGTATCCTCGGCTAACGGTCGACATATGAAACGTCCCCTTTGAACAAATTATACAAGACTGTGCTTAAACTGACACACAATATTTTTAGTGCAACGCAATCTGACTTTCAAAAATCCCTTCAAAAGAATGGCCCTGACTAACATTAACCTATACCTTTTACAAATCACTTACCTCACAAAAATCTTCGTTACTCGAACTACTGCAATACAACGAGCGCCACTACTGCCAGCTAAATAAAAGATTCAAACTATGGAAGGCACTAACTACTGATAAGCATAGTTAGCAAATGAAAGATTTTAATAGAGAACAAACAATGTATTTACCTTAATAGTGTTGAAAAACCATAATATACATAGCAGTTCATAATATCCAGTATAACAAATTTCAAAACTCCGCCATCTCTCTTCCCACATCCACCACTGCTGGCGCCTCACCTCCAACTGCGCAACGCTACGCGCTGTTCACATCCAGCTGCCGCTGCCCAACACTACAATGGCAGACAACAATGCAAACTAGCCACAGACTGCACACAGCACAGCCAGTGATTTTGATACAGAGCGCTACGTAATGTTGCCAGTAAGAAAACATAAACAGCCTACTTACATCTTTCCCCTGTTTTAGTCAGTTGTTGCCTAATTCTTCCTGTGAAACTTTCAAAATCATGTGGTTGTTTCAATTTCTTCAGGTCCCATATCCTTAAATTCCTTCCCCTTCGTAAATGATTCAAATGGCTCTGAGCACTATGGGACTTAACATCTATGGTCATCAGTCCCCTAGAACTTAGGACTACGTAAACCTAACTAACCTAAGGACATCACACAACACCCAACAATCACGAGGCAGAGAAAATCCCTGACCCCGCCGGGAATCGAACCCGGGAACCCGAGCGTGCTTCGTAAATGTTTTACGTTTAAAGTTACAATTCATAACCAATTAATTGTGGTCCGAGTCCTCATCTGCCCATGGAAACGTCTTGCATTTTAGAATCTAGTTTTGAAGTCTCTGTTTTACCAATAGACAATCAATCCAAAACCTTACGATGTCTGCAGGTTTCTTCCACGAATATACGTTTCTTTCATGGTTCTTAAACCAAGCGTTAATGGTGACAAAATTTCCATCTGTGGAAAATTTTACCAGGCGGCTTTCTCTTTCACTCTTTTCTCAAAATACTATGCAGCTAGTATTGAATATCAGAAAGAGACATAATTCAACTACATTACAATCTTCAAAATCGGTTTAAATATTTCAGAATAATTAAGTACACAAAATACAATTGTAGAGACATCCGGCGACCTTGCTGGCCAATGTAGGATTTGGCAAGCACGAAGACAAGTAGTACATGCTCTCGCCGTGTGCGAGCGAGCATTATCTTGCTGAAATGTAGCTCAGGGTGACTTGCAAAGGAGGGCAAGAAAGTGGGGCGTAGGATGTCGTCGACGCACCGCTGTCCTCTAACGATGCCGCAGGTTACAATCAAAGGGGTGCTGCTATGAAAAGTAGTGGCACCTTAGACCATCACATCTAGCTGTCTGGTAGAGTGATGGCTAACAGTCGGGTTGGTATCCCATTGCTGTCCGGGGTGTCTTCGTAAGTCTTCGGTTTGCAATCTAATTGACTGAATTATAATTGTGCTCAGTCATTAGTTCCGCTTGGAAATCAGCCTCAATGACCGGCGAATACGTTTCTTAAGCCGTACCCGACAGCGGCGGAATACCAATCTGAATGTTGCCCGCCATTCAGCCCGACAGCCAGGAGTGATGTTCTGGGGTACCATTTCTTCTTATAGCAGGACATCTTTGTTCGTCATCTGCGGAACCCTTACAATACAGCGATACGTCTACAATAATCTACACCTGTCTTTGTTGCCCTTAGTGGCAAGCCATTCTGGTTTTAATTTCAGGAAGATCCATCGCGCTGGCCAACTGCGAAAGTATCTGCTACTCGTCTTCGTGCTTGCCAAATCCTACATTGGCCAACAAGGTCACCGGAGCTCTCCACATCTGAGAACGTTTGGAGCATTTAGTATAGGGCGCATCAACCAGATAGCGATTTTGACGATGCTACGCGCCAATTGGACAGAATTTGCCGACCGCTGTGGCCGAACAATTCTAGGCGCTTCAGTCCGAAACCGCGCTGCTGCTACGGTCGCAGGTTTGAATCCTGTCTCGGGCATGGATGTTTGTGATGTCCTTAGGTTAGTTAGGTTTAAGTAGCTCTAAGTCTAGGGGACGAGAGAGGCAATTCTGACGTTACGGCTAACAATGGAAGCAAGGCTAAAGAAAAATCAAGACACCTTCATAGGATTTGTCGACCTGGAAAAATCGTTCGACAATATAAAATGGCGCAAGCTTTTCGAGATTCTGAAAAAAGTAGGGTAAGCTATAGGGAGAGACGGGTCATATACAGTATGTACAACAACCAAGAGGGAATAATAAGAGTGGACGATCAAGAACGAAGTGCTCGTATTAAGAAGGGTGTAAGACAAGGCTGTAGCCTTTCGCCCCTACTCTTCAATCTGTACATCGAGGAAGCAATGATGGAAATAAAAGAAAGGTTCAGGAGTGGAATTGAAATACAAGGTGAAAGGATATCAATGATACGATTCGCTGATGACATTGCTATCCTGAGTGAAAGTGAAGAAGAATTAAATGATCTGCTGAACGGAATGAACAGTCTAATGAGTACACAGTATGGTTTGAGAGTAAATCGGAGAAAGACGAAGGTAATGAGAAGTAGTAGAAACAGCGAGAAACTTAACATCAGGATTGATGGTCACGAAGTCAAAGAAGTTAAGGAATTCTGCTACCTAGGCAGTAAAGTAACCAATGACGGACGGAGCAAGGAGGACATCAAAAGAAGACTCGCTATGGCAAAAAAGGCATTTCTGGCCAAGAGAAGTCTACTAATATCAAATACCTGGTTTAATTTGAGGAATAAATCTCTGAGGATGTACGTCTGGAGTACAGCATTGTATGGTAGTGAAACATGGACTGTGGGAAAACCGGAACAGAAGAGAATCGAAGCATCTGAGATGTGGTGCTATAGACGAATGTTGAAAATTAGGTGGACTGATAAGGTAAGGAATGAGGAGGTTCTACGCAGAATCGGAGAGGAAAGGAATATGTGGAAAACACTGATAAGGAGAAGGGACAGGATGATAGGACATCTGCTAAGACATGAAGACATGAGGGAATGACTTCCATGGTACTAGAGGGAGCTGTAGAGGGCAAAAACTGTAGAGGAAGACAGAGATTGGAATACGTCAAGCAAATAATTGAGGACGTATGTTGCAAGTGCTATTCTGAGATGAAGAGGGTAGCACAGGAAAGGAATTCGAGGCGGGCCGCGTCAAACCAGTCAGTAGACTGATGACCAAAAAAAAAAAAAAAAAAAGTCTAAGGGACTGATATCCTCAAATGATAAGTCCCATGGTATTTAGAGCCATTTTAACCATTTGGACATTTTTCCTTCAGGTGGACATCCAATAGCTCCATCAGTTAACGCCAAGCCGAATGACTGCTTGCATAAGGGCCAGAGGTGGACCAAAGCGTTATTGAAATATTCAAATTTTGAAGCTCTTGCTCTTGAATAAATCATCCAATTTTCCTGAAATTATGATCATTTGTTTGTGTGTATCTCAACATATATCACATCTACTGATTTCCGTCGTATTCGGATAATTTCCTCATGCTTTGTCGGCTTCTCCCCCCCCCCCCCTCTGTCTTTCTCTCTGTCTCTCTCTCTCTCTCTCTCTCTCTCTCACTCTCGTAGAGTGTACTTCACGTTGGATAAGTTCGGAACAGTGAGTATTATCGCCGCGATATCGGCAGGGAGGCGCATAGAGGAGATGTAGCTTTCATTTTGTCTGTTTTGTCTGCGTCGTTCACATGCGTCGATAGTTTTAAAACACAAATATTTTTCATTAACCAAGAGAAATTAGATACGCTATTCTTTTATGGATAACACAAAAATAGCGCGAAGATAAGAGTTGCGTTATACGTTATACAGTCAAAGCTTTTCACATGGACGGTGTCCAGCGTTAGTGAGAGTGCAGCGAATGTGGAATAAAATTTTAATGGATGGGCGCTGGAATACTATACATCGGGTAAACAGCAAGCCTGCAGCGGTCCGAGCGAACGAAATAGGTGTTCTGGCAGGTGGTGCTCATAAACCGCACATTAGCTCCAAAGACATTGTGCGAGCCTCTTGAATTAGTCAGCCCAAGGTCGTTCGCAGGATGCGCGTAAACGGCTTTCATCGGAATCATGTACTTCTTCTCTAGCAAATTAACCAGCAGGATTGTAAAAGATGAATGGAATTCTGAGACTCGGTCCTGATCCGGTATGTTGACGGTAGGATCTTTCTTGAAATAATTATATTTACTGATGAAGCCAGCTTCACAAATCAGGTAAGCTGAATGTGAGAGATGTACAGGGTGGCCTAAAAGACCGTTAACGTTTGAAAATGCACTAATCCATGGAAAGGCACTGTTAGTGAAGCTTTACTATCAGAATAGAGACTCCGCTACTGCAGCTTTTGCCATAAGCAGGGAATTCGAACGGATGAAGGTCCTGTGATAAAGTCACATCGTCCCTAGCCTTGCTGTTAAACGTCTCCCGGAAGGTACGACTTTTATGCAGGATGGCGCTCCAACTCATATTCCTAGGAGTGTGAAAGATCTCTTGCGCATATCGTTTGATGAGAATCGCGTACTGAGCCTCCATGTCCGTCATGCTTGGCCTCCGAGGCCCCAGACCTTAGTCCGTGTGATTATTGGTTGTGAGCTTACCTGTTGTCCGACCTCATTAGAAATGCTAAAAGAAAACAACCGACACCAGTTTCTCACCATAAATACTGATATGCTTTAGAGTGCTGTTCACAACATTATCCGTCGGCTACAGGTATTGTGGATGAATAACGGCCAACATGATGAGCATTTCTTATAAACAATATAGTTTTTGTTAAAATTCAGTTGTTATACTAATTATTGGTTTTGTATCACAAGAAGCTCCATCAGTTGGTTATTTTACACCCCTTCTTCGTTTCAAGAAAATTATCATTTCAAGCATGAGAGTTAATTTTTACCTCTCCACGTTCGTTACTTCGTAAAGTCTTGAATTTCCAAATGTTAACATACATTTCGGTCATTCTGCATATTGCACGATTGAGAATCCGTACTGGCTGAGTACTTTCAACATTAGAGGCAACGAAGTTTGGACGTTTTGTGCGTGATTATTGAAATTATGTGATTAATTCCTACGTTGTTGAAGAAATCTGAAGGGCTGAAAATTACATGCTCAATTTCTTAAATAAGTGCTACCGGCTCTCCCAGTGGCAGTACCACGGGAATTGATATATGGTATCAACACAATGAATGTCCTGCTCGCTACTCGCATGGAAAGCGCTCGGGCAGCTGTTTACTGGTCGACGGATAGCGTGTAAAGTCATTATCGGTTGGCATATACGTTCCCCTGATTTGACACTATCGAACTTTTTCTCTTCGTTACGCTCAAAATGGAGTCTATGCACAAGTTCCGACTGCCCAACAGGAATTGGCTCTGAGCACTATGGGACTTAACTTCTGTGGTCATCAGTCCCCTAGAACTTAGAACTACTTAAACCTAACTAACCTAAGGACATCACACACATCCATGCCCGAAGCAGGATTCGAACCTGCGACCGTAGCAGCAGCGAGGTTCTGGACTGAACTGCCTAGAACCGCTCGGTCAGAGTGGCCGGCTGTATACCTCAGTTCTATGTTTTACAAACCTATTCAAATTTTTGCATGAACCTTTCTTTCAAGGCTCTTGAATGAATGAGAACAGAACACTTACCGTAGGTAACTAGTGAATCATTCATAAATGCCTTTCCCTTCTCGGTGATTTGTCACTGCAACCCGACATAGACAACAGTGACTAGTAGCAGTTTCAAATTATACTTTTTTTCTCCAATACAGGACACGTTCTGAGACATAGAGGAATCATCAGTTTTGTATTTAAGGTACGCGTGAGAACAAAACATTGTAGAGGGAAACGAAGAGATAAATACAGTAAGCAGATTCAAGTGAATGTAGATTGAAGTAATTATTCTGAGATGAAGAGGCTTGCATAATACAGAGCAACAGGGAGAGCCCATCAAACCAGCCTTTGGACTGAAGACCGCAACAACGACGACAACAACATCTACAACCACCACTTCAATAAGTATTAGTCGACCACAATATTATTGCAACCTTGGAGTGAAGGCCTTTCGGTCGGGTCATCGTGAGGTTTTATCGAGACATTTCACAAGGACACACTGAATTACTTGCTGGTATATTCACAACTGTCTTGAAAGCATTCACAGTGCGATGTGTTCTCCTTGGACACCACTGTACTTGTTTGCTGTAGCATCACCGCATGTTTCCGATAATGGCCACGGGAGACCAAATACAATAATATCGTGGCCCGGTAGCAGATTCTCTTAGCTGCGCCAGTCTGGAGCGCCCAATCCGCCAGAGTCGACTGTGTGTACAACAACACTAGCTTGTACAAAGGACTGCACTCGGTTTCATTGTCGAAACAGACGTATCATAATTTCAAAATATTATAATTATCCCGAAAGTTGCAATCGGATTTTGAAGAACGAAACGCTGTTCTGTTCGTCTGTTTTAGAACTACATTTCTAACAGCATAAATTATTCGAATTACAATTAAAAAAACGAATGTGATACCGATAACTATGGCTATTGAAAGAGATTCTGCGTCGTCCAGTGTGGAACTTTTTATAGCTCATTTTGATGAAAACACAGTTACTGTATCTTGAACGGTTAAGGAGCTTTTAAGCTGAATCACACCATGGTAGGTCCACTGTTGTTTTCTATCTACATAAATGATCTTTTGGATAGGTTGGATAGCAATGTGCGGCTGTTTGCTGATGATGCTGTGGTGTACGGGAAGGTGTCGTCGTTGAGTGACTGTAGGAGGATACAAGATGACTTGGAAAGGATTTGTGATTGATGTAAAGAATGGCAGCTAACTCTAAATATAGATAAATGTAAATTAATGCAGATGAATAGGAAAATGAATCCCGTAATGTTTGAATACACCATTAGAAGTGTAGCGCTTGACAGTCACTTCGATTAAATATTTGGGCGTAACATTGCAGAACGATATGAAGTGGGACAAGTATGTAATGGCAGTTCTGGGGAAGGCGGATAGTCGCCTTCGGTTCATTGGTAGAATTTCGAGAAGATGTGGTTTATCTGTAAAGATGGCCGCTTATAAAACAATAATACGACCTATTCTTGAGTACTGCTCTAGAGTTTGGGATCCCTATCAGGTTGGATTGAGGGAGGACATAGAAGTAATTCAGAGGCGGGCTGCTAGATTTGTTACTGGTAGGTTTGATCATCACGCGAGTGTTACGGAAATGCTTCAGGAACTCGGGTGGGAGTCTCTGGAGTAAAAGGAGGCGTTCTTTTCGTGAATCGCTACTGAGTAAATTTAGAGAACCAGCATTTGAGGCTGACTGCAGTACAATTTTACTGCCGCCAACTTATATTTCGCGGAAAGAAAACAAGGATAAGAAAAGAGAGATTAGGGCTCGTACAGAGGCATATAGGCAGTCATCTTTCCCTCGTTCTGTTTGGGAGTGGAATAGGGAGAGAAGATGCTAGTTGTGGTACGAGGTACCATCCGCCTCGCACCGTATGGTGGATTGCGGAGTATGTATGTAGATATGTAGATGTAGAACAAAAAGTAACAATCGTACTTGCAGCTGGCATTTTTCAACGCAGAGACTGTGCTGCCCAAACGTGCTGCTCACAGGTCTCACGCCCGCCGTGACCGCTCTCCTCTGAGCTTACTCAGCATCTTAGGTGGTCTTCCGCTCCACCCACTCCCTCTTATTCAGAACGGCTGAGAGCTACGAGACAATTGGCAGTCTTTGCGTGAATGCTGTCATTAGAACTGCAGTGGGCTTCTGACTGCTAATTGCCGCTGTTCATTTGGCGGCTGTACCAGCTACCGCCTCCCCCACCCTCACTGCTCTTCGATTGTGTCCTCTGGGCTCCTTGCTCTCCCCTTGTCACAGTCCTCTCCCTCTTTGTGCTGCTGTTTCCACGTTGATTTAGAGTTCCAGTACCAACGCATGTACCCCGGCGAATAGCGCATAGAGGCACTATGCTAACTTACGTCATTTAATAATGTAAGAACAACGAGTTTTACACCATAGACACACATAATTTAAATCATTGCTGTTGTGGTACATAGCTGGAGGCTTAATGTCCTAGCTTCTGGCATATGTCGTTTACAGGATCTACAGAGTGGGTGAAATAAAACTGACCAGGAAAACGCACTCTAAGGAAAAAGAAAAGACACACCGCGAAGCGATTATTCGGAAGAGACAGAAATCAGCAGATGTGATTGATGTACACCTGCAGACAGACAAAAGGTTACATTTTCAGAAAAATTGGATAGTTTGTTTAAAAGAAAGGACTTCACAAATTAAGCATGTCAGTAACTCGTCGGTCCACCTCTGTGCCCTGTGGAAGCAGTTATTCGGCTTGGCACTGATTGGTAGAGTTTCTGGATGTTCTTGACGAGCATTGTGCCAAATTTGGTCCCGTTGAAGAATTGAATCTGCAAAATCCCGAGATGGCTGCAGGGCCCTGCCCACAATGCTCCAAACGTTCTCAACAGAGGAAAGATCCGGCGACCTTGCTGGCCAACGTAGAGTTTGGTAAGCAGAAAGACATGCAGGAGAAGCTCTCGCAGTCTGGTCGCGCCTTATACTAAGTCCAAGATGACTCGCCATGAATGGCAACAAAACGGGGCGTAGAATGTCATCGAAGTGCCACTGTGCTGTAAGGACGCTCGGAAGAAAACCTGTGGCGTCCTGCTATGAAAAGAAATGACACCCCAGACTCTTACTCCTGGTTGTCGGGACGTATGGCGGCTGACAGTTTGGCATCCTACCGCTGTTCGTGGCGTTTCCAGACACTTCTCCACTGATCATAGGGGCTCACTTTGAAGCGGGGCTCGTCGCTGAAGACAATTCTACTCAAGTCCCTGCGATTTCAGGCCGAATGTGCCCGACACAACAGCAAACAGGCTTGTTGTTGTAAAGAGGACAATCGTAGTCGGCGCAAGAGGCGCCATGAGATGTATGTTGTATGTTAACCGGGGACGTAGAAACGGTGGAGAGATTCCGTCCCCGCCGCAGCCGCAGTGATCCACAACCTCACGACGACTACCGCAGTCCACTTCATCCCTCCGTCGCCCCACACCGAGCCCGGTTCGGCACACGGTGGACTCTCCCAGGGAACGTCTCTCACTAGACGAGTGTAACCCCTATATTTGCATGGTAGAGTAATGGTGGTGTACGCGTACGTGGAGAACTTGTTTGCGCAGCAATCGCCGACATAGTGTAGCTGAGGCGGAATAAGGGGAACCAGCCCGCATTCGCCGAGGCAGATGGAAAACCGCCTAAAAACCATCCACAGACTGGCCAGCTCACCGGACTTCAACACAAGTCCACCGGGCGGTTTCGTGCCGGGGACCAAGCGCTCCTTCCCGCTCCGGGAAACCGTGCGTTAGATGAGATGAGTCCACTTTCTGTGAGCCGTATATTGCTGGTGCTTGTGCTCACTTAAGCATCAGTTACACGTTGTATCTATGATAATTATGAATCTGGGGCTCTAAGTGCCTGTTTGACGATTGATCGGTCCCCTCATTCTGTCACCTATCTAGGTCGATACTTCCTTCTTGACGCCGTGTTCAGCCATGGTTCATTCTTTCTTGGCAACATGGTCAAACAGTGACAACGCTCTTGTTCAGCGTAAAGCGATCCGCCGATTACTCCAACCGGCTGCTTGCAGCCCAACTACATCTCCTCTTTCAGATTCAAACATCTGTGTATATTAGTCACGCACCTGTCTGAGAGTCGTAGTTAACTGCCGAACTAGGTACACGGAATAAAATTCGAAAGGACTTTATGCCATGGTATCGACATGTTCCCTGTTTACCATTCTTGGTAGCTGTGTGGTGAAATAGCACTTCTGCGCCACATAATACACCCGTCAGTCGCCAAAGGTTACAATTCTGCATTTTCCGCCGATACCAGTTTAAGCATAAATTTCTGACCAATTTTCATCTCTTCTTCGTAATTCGTCTTTCTTTTTGGTCATGAATGTAAATTAATGGGGTTGATTTTCACTGAGAATTAACTAGACTAGTTTGCGCCCCTGGTAGCTAAGGGGTCAGCGCCACGGAATGTCATACCTAACGGCCCGGGTTCGACTCGCGGCTGGGTCGGAGATTTTCTCCGCTCAGGGACTGGGTGTTGTGTAATCCTTATCATCATCATTTCATCCCCATCGATGTGCAAGTCACCGAAGTGGCGTCAACTCGAAAGACTTGCATCAGGCGAACGGTGTAGCTGACAGGAGGCCCCAGCCACACGGCATTTCCGACTAGACTAATTAGGAACGGCTCTGAAAATAGTGCTAGAGTATCGACTTACGTAATGAGATACGGTTGCTTGACGTGGTATTGCAACTGAATGCACTTTTTTCTGATGAAGGTGGTTGTATTTTTAAGGATACGAGAACTTTCCCATCAGCTGACCAGTTGGCGCTGGAGTTATAAAAATCCTCATCGGTTACTTTATGAACATCTTCATGACACGAAAACGGGAATTTGGCATGGAATTAATGCAGTACAAATTATTGGACCTTTCTTCTTCCACTAAATCATGTAGGTGATTGGTGACTATCGCAGGAACCTCAGAAATTATGAAATGCGCATTTTGAACAGGTATCGCCTAATCACGGCACTTCACTTCCATCATGTGACATGTAAAGATTTAGTGGCGAAAGGCTGAAACGGAGCAAGCCATTTGACATGTCAGTTTCCACTTAATATCGAAATAACACACTAATTATAGAATAATAACGGGCAGAATACGTTGGTAATGTTTTATTAAAGTGAACTGAACTACAGTACATGTACATACTGATCACTAATTTCATAACGAATACATTTAAATGGTGCAGGTTTTCCTTATTGTATTCCTCTGTACTTCTGCCTTCGTCACTTATTTTTCTGTGCAAATTGCAAAACTCACTGACTAATTTTGTGTCTCAGTTACCAATTAATTCTGTCAGTATCAGCTGATTTATTTCGACTACATTCCATTAGCGTTGTTTTACTTTTCTTGATATTCATTTTATAACAGCTTTTCATGGCCTGTCCAGTTTATTGTATATACGTGGAAAATGGCTAAGCATATGTGGATAGAGGACAAATCTAAGGATACAGAAGCTTATATAAAGAGGGAGGAGGGAGATAACGCGTATAGAAAAATTAATGAGATCTTTGGAGAAAAGATAGTGAGCTGTATGAATATCAAGAGCTCAGATGGAAAATAAGTATCAAACAAAGGAAGAAAAGCTGAAAGATGGAGGAAAACGAGCTTTAAGGCAATATTATAGAAATGGAAGAGGAAGTAAATGAAGAGATGGGAGATTTGATACTGCGAGAAGAATCAGAAAGAGCACTGAATGACCTAAATCTAAAAATGTCCTTGAGAAAGACGACATTCCGTCGGAACTACTGATATCTCTGGTGGAATCAGCAATGAGAAAACTGTTCCACCTGGCGTGCAAGAATTATTGGACAGGAGAAACACCTTCATGCCTCAAGAAGAATGTAATACATCCAGTGCCACAAAAGAAGGCACTTGCAGATGTGAATATTACCGAACTCTCGGATTAATAGGTCACGGAAACCACTAAAACGACATTTTTGCAGAAGAATGGAAAAACTGGTAGAGACCGACCTTTGGGAAGTGTAGTTTGGGCTCTGGAGTTTATGTAGGAATACGCCACGCACTACCGACCCTACAATTTGTTTCAGAACGAAGGCTGAAGAAGAACAAACCTAAATTTGTAGCATTTGTAGATTTAAAGAAAGCCTTTGACAATACGTAGTGGTGCACACGGTTATTTCTAAGTTGTACAGAAACCAGATTTCTGTTACTAGAGTCGAAGGACATGGAGGCGGCGAAGGTCTTAGGAAACTAGTTGAGTGGAATGAACAGTGTCTTGAAAAAGAAGACGAGTACCAGCAAAAGTACAATGAGGGACTGAAACATAATCAAAGTAAATCGAGCGATGCCGAGAGTATTAGAGTATGAAATACGAGTTTTGTTATTAGGGGAACAGAGTAACTGATGATGACTGAAGTAGGGAACATAGACAGTGCATTCTGGCAGTAACAAGAAAAGCAAATCTGAGATAGAGGAATTTGCTAATATCAAAATATAAATTTAAGTGTTAGGAAGTCTTTCCTAATGTTATCTGCCTCGAGTGTAACCATTTATGGAAGTGAAACGTGGACAACGGACAATTCACACAAAAGAAGATATAAGATTTTGGAATGTGGTGCTACAGCAGAAAGTTGAAGATAAGGTTGGCTAGATAGGTAGATCACGTAATTAGTGAGGAGGACTGAATCGGACTGAGGAAGAAAGGAATCTGTGCGACAACTTGACTAAAAGAAGGAAACGGTTGACATGACACAGTCTGAAGCATCAAGGAATCACCAATTTAGTACTGGAGAGAAGTGTGTTTGTGTTTGTGTGTGTGTGGGGGGGGGGGCGGAGGGGAGGTGTTGGAGCAGTAAAAATCGTAAAGAAAGACCAAGAAATGAATTCAGTAAGCAGGTTCGTATGAATGTAGGTTAATTGAGTTACACAGAGATGGAGAGGCTTGCGCAGGATAGATTAGCTTGGAGAACTTCAGTCTTCGGACTGAAGACCTTTACAGTAACAACTTCCAACTATTTGTATCGTTCAGGTACACTTCGCATTTCGCTACATTAAGAGTTAGCTGCCTGTCTTTAATCGAGGCAGAAATTTTGTTGCTATCTAACTGAATATTATTATAAATTTTATCAGACAGATCTTCTCGTTTATAAGAGCATTATCTGGTAAAACTCTGACGGGGCAGCCGACATAACCTGCTAATTCATTGGTGTATATCATGAACAGTAACCGTACTGTACTCTCTCCTGTGTCACAGTAGATATTTCCTTAACATCTATGGACGAATCTCCACTCAGCATAATCTCTGCGTCCTGCCCGACAGAATACTTTCCATTCGGTACAAAACCTGGTTTGATGTCCCATAGGATTTTCTGTGGAAAGCGTCGATCTACCTTCTGCAACAGAATCAAATGATGACTTCTTCGGAATTCCGTAACTGCCTCCCATTGCGACGGGTAAGGCTGATGTTCGACTGAAAGGTGTGCACAAATTTTTCTGTACTGATGCAAAAGCCTGGAAAATTGGGACATCAGATGGTTCAAATGGCTCTGAGCACTATGGGACTTAACATCTTAGGTCATCAGCCCCCTAGAACTTAGAACTACTTAAACCTAACTAACCTAAAGACATCACACACATCCATGCCCGAGGCAGGATTCGAACCTGCGACCGTAGCAGTCCCACGGTTCCGGACTGCAGCGCCTAGAACCGCACGGCCACCGCGGCCGGCATTGGGACATCAACCTCGCCCTCGACGAGCACGTCAGATAACAACTGCGACACGAGGGTAAGAGCTCGGAAGTTCACGTGAGGTGTCAAGTGGGTTAATGACGCAACATTGGCACCAAATTTAAGCACAATCCGGCGAAACTCCGCCGTGAACGTGTCACACGACAAGACACTCGTCACACATCCTCTTACCCACATTTCACCCTTTCTTCTGATGCCTCCCGATGTAGGTCAGAACCACGACGCCCAACGTTTTTGATGAATGACCGAAGAAAACATCTCAGACGTCAGGAGGTGGCATACAGGGTCAATGAAACCATTCCTTCCTCTGGAGCGCTGATTCCCACACATTTTGCAGTCGAAAACAATTCGAGGTGCGATGAACAACAGAAGTAGTTCTTGACAACCTCTGACACTGCCGACATTCTTAGACATTTCAGCCCCTCTCGAAAGGCATTGTGGGTTAGCGTCCCCACTGAACGTAATCTCACCCCTTTGTAGTGCAGCACGATCGCAAGTTTCGCTCTCGTGTGCAGGTTGGAGCCACTAGAGATCCTTCAAAATCATTCCACGAAATCTGAACCTGATCCGGAGCAGCAAAAGGTACATACGCTGTTTCAGCCTTCCTACTTCGCGGCCTCTTGAGCTTCATGACGGAGTACTGCAACTTTCACATGTGCGTGAATAAAACTTCGAAGGGCCCCTCTAAGCCTCCCTAGTACGCCAACACCAACGGTGCCACCCATGCAGATTTGTTGATCACGTACCAAATATAACTCTCAGAAACTTCGACACCGATTCAGCACGCGACTGCTGTAGTGCTTGAGGGTTAGATAAATCCAACGACACCCCTTAGGTGGAGTTTGCCTACATTCATGCGCACAGGTTGTATCGAGGTTGTCACCAAACTGGCAGGGAAGGGGTGTCTTAGAGGGATCACATTCAATGGGGATGCAGCGCCACAACGTCCTCAGAGAAGATTGAGGGTGCCAATAGTATCAAAGGTTGTCAAGAATGTCTTCGCGTTCCACATGGCACTGCGAAGTGTCGTTTTCGATTGCGGAATGTCTGGGAATCAATGCCCCAGGGGCACCTTTTATGCTACTCGCTGAGTCTTTTTCTTTTTGATTCTAAGCGACGGAGTCGCGCGGGATTAGCCGAGCGGTCTGGGGCGCTGCAGTCATGGACTGTGCGGCTGATCCGGGCGGAGGTTCGTGTCCTCCCTCGGGAATGGGTGTGTGTGTTTATACTTAGGCTAATTTAGGTTAAGTAGTGTATACGCTTAGGGACTGATGACCTTAGCAGTTAAGTCCCATAAGATTTCATACACATTTCAACATTTCTAAGCGACGGTGTGTATGAAATGTTTTCCTCGGACACCCATAAAAAAACATCGTGACTTCAACACGGTTCTGACCTCCATTGCAGAGGCGACAAAATATGGGGTGAAATGTGGTTAAGAAGGGCTGTGACCGCCTTCTCATCGTGCGACACGTCAACGGTGATATTGAACAGAACTGAGTTGGAATTTTGTGGCAATGTGACGTCATTAACCCAGTTTACACGTCACTTAACTTCTGACCTTTTTCCTCAAGAGTCGACACCTTACTATTTGAAGTGTCGTCGAGCTCAACGGTGACGTCGCAAGGTGCCATGCTTTTGCACTATTACAGAAGAAGGTTGTAGACGCCTTCGAGCCAAATTTCAAATTTAGGCTTCGTAATGGAAGCAGTAACAGCATCTCGGAAAAGTGATCCTTTAATTTTGTTGCGCAGTGTATACTATGAGGAGAGTTCAATAAGTACTGCAACGCTTTTTTTTATGGGAGCAGGTTGGTTTCAATCAGGTATCCAATACACCTCCTTCCGCAACAAAACCCTATTTTTCAACATAATCTCCGTTCAATGCGACTGCCTAAAGTCACTTTGGTGGGAGGGCCTTATTGCCCGTATGATACCACTTCATTGGTCAACGACGGAGACAACGTCTTCCTGCATCAACAATCTACACATCATCCACGTACTGCTTCCCACGCAAGTACATCCTTCATTGGACCAAGCAGATGGAAGTCAGAAAGTGCGAAAGCCAGCCTGTGGGTAGATGAGGAACAACAGTCCAATGACGTTTCGTGAAGTGAGGTGATGAAACCACGTTTCATCGCCTGTGACGATGTTCGACAAAAAATTGCCACGATCATCCTCGTAATGTACAAGCAGTTCCGCACAGATATTCCTTCCTTTCTCTTTCTCGTAGGCTGCGAGAAAGCCAGCAGGCACGCACTTTTGAGCAGCCGAACTGGTCGACGAGTGTGTCAGCAAAACCAACACAGACGCCCAGATGTATAGCGAGGTGTTTGACTGTGATCCATCGATCACCTCTAATGAGAGTGGCCGCACGTTCCAAAATTGCAGGAGTCACATATGTATGCGGCAGGCCAGTACCCGGGAGATCGGACAGGTTTGCGCGACCCAAGGTCAGGTCTTCGTAGACATTCTGCAAGCGCCTGTGAATACCTTATATTCGTTTCCTGTCAAAAGGAACACAATAACAGCTCTCTGCTCTATACGCACCTCCGTTACAGCTTCAAACAATGTTCAAATGTGTGTGAAATCTGCTAAGGTCATCAATCCCTAAGCTTACAAACAACTTAATCGAAATTATCCTAAGGACAAACACACCCACCCATGCCCGAGGGAGGACTCGAACCTCCGCCAGGAGTAGCCGCACAGTCCATGACTGGAGATACAGCCTCTATTTTGAAGACTACATATATTGCCGCCACCTATCAGAACCTCATTACACTATAGAGGCTGAAGCTAAAATGTTGCACTATGTCCCTCAACAAATTCTTGCCTTACTTATCGAACGCCACTCGTACTCACCTGGGACACAGTTTAAGTTGCATTTTGCCTGTCTAATGGCTTCTAGAAGCAACAAAAAATTGATTTTCAGTATCTCACACAATTATTAGCCAAATTTAAAGATTTTAAACAATATCTTGTTCTACTACTTAATAAGTACAATCTCATGTTAAAAGTATATCACAGTAAGTCAAGTACTGCTGTTTCGTCTTCAAATAGCGTAACTCACAACGCAAAAATTACCCAGACTACATTCAGACAGCCGGCCAGTGTGGCCGTGCGGTTCTAAGCGCTTTAGTTTGGAATCGCGTGACCGCTACGGTCGCAGGTTCGAATCCTGCCTCGGGCATGGATGTGTGTGATGTCCTTAGGTTAGTTAGGTTTAAGTAGTTCTAAGTTCTAGGGGACTGATGACTTCAGATGTTAAGTCCCATAGTGCTCAGAGCCATTTGAACCATTTTTTTTTTTGAACATTCAGACAGCATTGGAAACCGGAGGAGTTAGCGACTTCCAACAAATCTCACAAATCATGTCAACTCTTGCCGAAATTTTTGTCCGCTGACGCCTTACACAGAATAACGAAAAAAAGAGAAAAGTTTACTAGTCACTATTTTCGCTGTTCATGCAGTGAATCTTCATCATCAGGCTCGCCGTTTTAATTTTTTATTCTTTTACTACAATCGTGATTCACAACATATTTTGCAGACAGTGTCTACATGTACCACTAAATGTATGTGCAAAATTATATCATTGTATGACACATAATTCAGGAGATACGATATCATAAAGACTGAGAAGCGTGAGGCACATGATTTATACATGGGTGATCGTATTTTTAGAGAATCAGAGATGGGAGGTTACTGAGTTCTACGGAAAACAGTTGGTACTCAATGATGTATGCTGTTTTGGTGCTCACGTTTATTGCTCGTTTCTTATTGATAGTGCTTCTGTCCCTGTGCTTAGACCTCTGAGTGTGATTCTGTTGTCTGACACTGCACTTGGAAGCGATAAGGTTCGCTTCGATATAAATATGTGAGTATTAATTGCGGATAACAGTCTCATAGTGCCGTCCACTTCACCAGACAGAATAACATGCTGTTTATTACCAATTTCTGCTCGACACATTGGCACCACCATCTTTATGCAAGACGGGTAGCCATCCAATTTCTGCATCCTACCCCTCTGAAACTCGCCGGGCGCTATCCCGAGTTCTGGCGCGGTGTCACTGGTAGCATAATGAGCAGGTGCGGCCGTTGGGGAAAGCTGATAGCTAATGGTTGCAAAAAGAGGGTACTACGGCTGATGGAACTAGCGTGTGGCGCCTTCCATAGACGCCAGTCACCTGCCGGAGCATAACACATTTTGTGGGGAACCAGTGACCAAAGATCCCGTCATCAGGGCAAGCGACAGCCAGTCACACAGACTAAGTGCCACACGGGGTAGCCGTGCGGTTTTGGGCGCTTTGCCAAGGTTCGCACGGCTCCACCCGTCTTACGTTCGAGTCCTCTCTCGGGCATGGGTGTGTGTGTTGTCCTTAGCGTAAGTTACTTTAAGTTAAGTTAAGTAGTGTGTAAACCTAGGGACCGATGACATCAGCAGCTTGGTCCAATAGGAAATTACCACAAATTTCCATTTCCAACACATACTAAGTGTATTCATCTGCGTGACATTATAACATGCGCTGCCACACACTTACAGTCACTGTACGCTCACAGGAGGAGCGTACGAACTTCCCCTCATCGATTTGATTCATACTGGGAAGGTGTATAGGGCACACAAAGACACAACTCTCAAACGTTTTCTAGGAAATCTAGGTTGAAAATTCTAAGTGTTCTTATATGCTGTGTAAATATTTAATGATTCCTTTATTATTTTCATAATCTTTGTGTTGGAAAAACGGTTTTTAAGGCGATTGCATATAAAACTCGAATACACAAAAGCTTTCAGTCAAATCAGTATAGCTACTGTATTTATATTATTGTACCTACATTTGCGAAAAGTATAATGTGTAACCTATGGAGCACTGCATGAACTGGGAGGATACTGACAATATAAAAAGCCGGCCGGAGTGGCCGCGCGGTTAAAGGCGCTACAGTCTGGAATCGCACGACCGCTACGGTCGCAGGTTCGAATCGTGCCTCGGGCATGGATGTGTGTGATGTCCTTAGGTTAGTTAGGTTTAAGTAGTTCTAAGTTCTAGGGGACTTATGACCACAGTAGTTGAGTCCCATAGTGCTCAGAGCCATTTTTTTGACAATATAAATACTGAAAACAATAATTATCGTGACAAAAAGCACGTGTAATTAAGGCCTAATTATTGTATGTGCATGATTTTTCGGAATGACTGTTGCAAAACAAACTTGTTTTACATTATAAACGAGTTTCGGTCAACACACCAACACACAATTTCGCCGCATACCACGCATATTTGTCGTCAGAATTACGCCTTTTGTGTCTTCACGATTTCCTCCGTTAATTCCACCTAATAAGGAACCCAGACTGATAGAAGGTACTCAAGAAGAGGTCGAACGTGAGTTTTGGGGGCCGATTCCTTTGAGAATGACATACATTTCCCTAAGATTGTGTGCGACGTATTTGTGAGCCTGTAACTGTTCAAGTGTGATGAAAACTACAACATCTTCCAAAACTTTTTTTCCTTAATATTGTACAACTTTGTGAATGAACTCCCAGATGAACGTATTAAAGTTTTTTCTGCGTCACAGGCAGAAATATGGAGCTATTTTCGCTCAGAACCAACAAGAAATCTGCTATTGGTTGAAACTCTAGTATGTAAATTCGAACTGCGTGACTTTCTTTACTGTGCTAAAACTGTAAGCTATTGGTAATTATGAATAGATAAGACTGTTATGATTTCTTTGTTTGTAAAGAAGTAACTTTTTTTTCTAATAACCTGAACCACCCAAGGATTTAATATATGGAAGGGGAAGAACAGTGTTGAAAGCCGTATGTCTCAGCTACCTTTCTTGAGTTTATTATTTGCAATGACTAAATGTCTTGTATCACGTTCAGCAGATTGCTTTTCTGTTTTTGCTGATCATATGGCCGTGCCTGGAAGAATGACTGTGTGGGGAACGAACAGTGTTGATTGTAATTCCCTTTATACTATATCAGTACCATGTGTTACACATGTTCACCTTTACTCTCTGATGTATGATTGTGGGATGAACTGGGAGGGCATGTGCTCGTAGAACCATTATAGCTTTCTTGGTTTTCGTTGTATAAGCTGTATTTTGGCATATGTGGGTTGGAGACAACCAATTGTATCGCTCTTTTTGAAAAGCACATCTTGCTATTGCACGGAGTTTTTCTTCAAATTTTATACGGTGAACTGGTGGGAGACTTGAGCAATGGCTGGTGGCATTTTTTGTTTTTGCATACTCTCGAGTGGACAGGGCGCCTGGCGGCACGACACGATATCGTTTCGCCATGTCATCCCATATGCAGGTTCTAGAAAATTTCGAAATTAGTTGTGGGCTGATGCTAAGCTGAGTAATTCATGCTGCTTTCGAGAACAAATAACGATGAATATTTTTGAGTGGTTCCCGTTGGAGATTTTTTTTTAGTAAAGTAAGTAGTCCGCGCTGTGATTAAATTCAAATACCAATGGGACTTTATCGGTCTTCGAATTACTTGTATGTTTTTAGAAGGGTGATTTGGTTTCACTGATCCACCCATGTTAGGATGGTTTCACTGTGCTTTTCGTATTTTCTTGATCAACAGGAAGAGCCACAAGCCAGATCTGATGGTAAACACTCGTGATTCGGAGGAATTATTAGAATTTGATATGATTTGTAAACATATCTCGTAGTGACTTTATTTTCCCAGCAGTACTGAGTGTTTGAGTTCTAGTGCGTTTACCAGAGCAACCGTATTCCATTATCACCAATGACACACTCTTTTTCTGAGAGAATAATTCCCATGGAGTTTGTTGAAAACGTCAACCCCTGTAAGGAACTGTAAGACTAAGATGATTTGGTTTTGTTAAATGATTACCAAAATTCGAGGAGAAGTTACATCTTTCCTGATGAATGTCCTTTTTAATGGTGGTTAGCATTTGTGCGTTCTATCACCCCTTTCCACCTCCTATTACTGTCGACAAAACCTGTCCTGCTTGAGAAGTGTCTTTTAAACGATTAATGAAGTTCATTCAGTCGTGCTTGAAGTCTCTATCGTCAGATCCAGTTGCATATTACAGGTTAATATTTGGGCTAAATTCATATAAATTCTTTTCAAGACTTCAGGCTATATTGCACTCAGTGGAACTTGCAAATAGAGCCACTGCCTGCTCATGATCAGAAGTATATTCGCTTTGGGAAGTCCTTGAAATACAGTAAAATGGTGAAATCGTGTTTTAATAAACTGCAGCTTCAGAATCAATCAGTAATGAGACTATAGGTACAATAAACGTGTAAACTGAATGTTAAAACAGGAGAAGTTCAAATGGCTCTGAGTACTATGGGACTTAACGTCTGAGGTCATCAGTCCCCTAGAACTTAGAACTACTTTAACCGAACTATCCTAAGGACATCACACACATCCATGCCCGAGGCAGGATTAGAACCTGCGACCGTAGCGGCCGCGCGGTTCCAGACTGAAGCGCATAGAACCACTCGGCCACACCGGCCGGCTAAACAGAATACGTAACTGGCATCTGTTAGTGTAAAGGACCGCCAACCAGGATAATTCTCAATGGAGCCAGTGTGGTGAATAGGCGTCTTTTTCAGAAGAAGGAGAAAGGTGGACAGACTGCGTGAATGCGACACGGATCTACGTTAGCTGTTGGCGGGGTGCCGATCCTTCATATTAGAAGACGAAAGCCCCACACACCAGCACAGTCGACTCTATGCGCACAATGAGTCACCTTCCAGCGCTGTTGTTGAAAGTGTCGTACTTGAAACTTCCCCTTTGTATGTAAAGAATGACAGTGCTGGAAAATTCTTACGTTATTTGATTTTCAAACAGCTGAGCAAAACTTAACGTACTCAGACATTACTCTCTTTACTTATTCTGATCATCACTAAACTGACACACAACATTTTTAGCGCAACACAGTCTGAATTTCAATAATCCCTACAAAAGAATGGCCCTGACTCACAGTAACCTATACCTTTCATCAATCTCCTACCTCACAAAAATCTTCGTTACTCTAAATACTGCAGTACAGCGAGCGTCAATACTGCCACCTAAATAAAAGATTCTAACTGCTGAAGGCACTAACTACTGATAGGCATAGTTAGGAAATGAAAGATTTTGATAGAGAACAAACAATGAATTTACCTTAATAGTGTTCAAAAGTCATAACATACGAGGATTATTCCAAAAGTAAGGTCCGATTGATTGCCAAATTGAAACTACAGTGAACATCAGAAATGTTTTACTTGTAACAATTAGCTACACCTTTCAGCTACTTCTCTACGTAGTCGCCGTTCTGACTTAGACTTTTGTCATAGCGTTGTACCAACTTTTCAATAGCCTCACCATAGAAGGCAGCCGCCAGTGCTTTCCGCCAATTCTCCACGCTGGCCTACACCTCGTTGTCTGTGTCAAAATGTTGTCTTCAAAGACAGCGGTTCATGTGACCAGAGATGAAACTCAGGGTGAGACAATTGCGGACTGTATTGTGGGTAATCTAACATTTCCATTTGAAAACGATGCAGGAGCATCTTCATTGCCCCTGCAGAATGCGGCTGAGAATTGTCGTGAAGACGAAACAGCACGACAGTTATGTAATGTTGGCTGCATAGCTTCAGGCGAAATTTCTCACCAGGCCCTCGTACTTGGCGGCAGACACTATTTTCTAGACATCTTTACGCACTCACTGCGAGCTCAGAAATGAGAAGAGCGACGTGATGCTAACTGGGGTTATACTAGAGACACTACCCAACACATCTGTGCAAAGCTTTATCGGATTTTCATAGTCGTTTCCATTTCGCGACCGATCGGACCTTACTTTTGGAATAACCCTCGTATATACACTCCTGGAAATTGAAATAAGAACACCGTGAATTCATTGTCCCAGGAAGGGGAAACTTTATTGACACATTCCTGGGGTCAGATACATCACATGATCACACTGACAGAACGACAGGCACATAGACACAGGCAACAGAGCATGCACAATGTCGGCACTAGTACAGTGTATATCCACCTTTCGCAGCAATGCAGGCTGCTATTCTCCCATGGAGACGATCGTAGAGATGCTGGATGTAGTCCTGTGGAACGGCTTGCCATGCCATTTCCACCTGGCGCCTCAGTTGGACCAGCGTTCGTGCTGGACGTGCAGACCGCGTGAGACGACGCTTCATCCAGTCCCAAACATGCTCAATGGGGGACAGATCCGGAGATCTTGCTGGCCAGGGTAGTTGACTTACACCTTCTAGAGCACGTTGGGTGGCACGGGATACATGCGGACGTGCATTGACCTGTTGGAACAGCAAGCTCCCTTGCCGGTCTAGGAATGGTAGAACGATGGGTTCGATGACGGTTTGGATGTACCGTGCACTATTCAGTGTCCCCTCGACGATCACCAGTGGTGTACGGCCAGTGTAGGAGATCGCTCCCCACACCACGATGCCGGGTGTTGGCCCTGTGTGCCTCGGTCGTATGCAGTCCTGATTGTGGCGCTCACCTGCACGGCGCCAAACACGCATACGACCATCATTGGCACCAAGGCAGAAGCGACTCTCATCGCTGAAGACGACACGTCTCCATTCGTCCCTCCATTCACGCCTGTCGCGACACCACTGGAGGCGGGCTGCACGATGTTGGGGCGTGAGCGGAAGACGGCCTAACGGTGTGCGGGACCGTAGCCCAGCTTCATGGAGACGGTTGCGAATGGTCCTCGCCGATACCCCAGGAGCAACAGTGTCCCTAATTTGCTGGGAAGTGGCGGTGCGGTCCCCTACGGCACTGCGTAGGATCCTACGATCTTGGCGTGCATCCGTGCGTCGCTGCGGTCCGGTCCCAGGTCGACGGGCACGTGCACCTTCCGCCGACCACTGGCGACAACATCGATGTACTGTGGAGACCTCACGCCCCACGTGTTGAGCAATTCGGCGGTACGTCCACCCGGCCTCCCGCATGCCCACTATACGCCCTCGCTCAAAGTCCGTCAACTGCACATACGGTTCACGTCCACGCTGTCGCGGCATGCTACCAGTGTTAAAGACTGCGATGGAGCTCCGTATGCCACGGCAAACTGGCTGACACTGACGGCGGCGGTGCACAAATGCTGCGCAGCTAGCGCCATTCGACGGCCAGCACCGCGGTTCCTGGTGTGTCCGCTGTGCCGTGCGTGTGATCATTGCTTGTACAGCTCTCTCGCAGTGTCCGGAGCAAGTATGGTGGGTCTGACACACCGGTGTCAATGTGTTCTTTTTTCCATTTCCAGGAGTGTACATATCAGTTCATGACATTCAGTCTTACAAATTCCCTTTTTCTGACGGACACAAGTCCAGATCGTCCTCGTATAGTAACCTCTAAAAACTCTGGCATCTCTCTCCCCACATCCACCACTGCTGGCGGCTCAACTCCATCTGCCCAACGCTACGCGCTGTTCACATCCAACTGCCCAACGCTACACTAATGAATATTCCAAAAATGAGTCCAACCAGCCACAGACTGCACACAGCGCACTCAGCGATTTTCATACAGAGCGTTACCAACATAAATACCTAAAAAGCCTACTTACACACTGAGTGGTCAGATCAACCTGGACTAGTGGTATGCATCAAATAACTATTACTTTGCGACGAGATGATGGTATACGCCTCAGCCAAGGGTAAGGAAAAAATTGGAAATTTGTCGTGAGACCTTATGGGACCAAACAGCTTAGGTCATCGGTTCCTAAGCTTACACACTACTTTATCTAACTTAAACTAACTTGCGCTAAGGACAAAAAACACACACACACATCCATCCCCGAGGGAGGACTCGAACCTCCGACAGGGGAAAGGGTAAGGGCTGGGGTGGTCCAGCAGTGCGTCACAGTAAGATCGACGGAGCGTACAGAGAACAGTTTCACCTTAAGCGATAGCAGGGACTCAGAGGAGTCCGTATTTACATAGAATGCAAGTTGCTGTCGCCGACACTTCCTCTGAGTTGATCTCGAAGACGTTACAGTATTTCATCTGGCTCAATACAGAACGAGGACAGGCTACAGAATTACTGTCGCGATCGATACAGATAAGACAGTTCAGTTACAGTTTTTCGCATGGTAGAGCTACAAAATTCTCAGCCAGAGGAGCTGACGAGGAAAACACGGCAAGTGACATCACCCGATTTCCCAGGAACTTCTCCCAATGAAGAGGAATCAAGATAAGCGAACACTTGTCTCAGCTTATCGGTAGATACTTTACCTTTTCTGGGAACGCAACGGTCAAAGTTTTCGAGGCATTTTATTGGTACTTTATGAGACTTTTACCGCGCTATATTATCGGACGAGTGGGTGGCTTAGCGTTTTGGCTTCTTAATTTTGCACCCCGTGTTCGAACCCATTTATTGTTTTTGTTTATTTTATTTCTATTGTTTTCATTCATCTACCCCTGTCATTAGTAGGTTAATACATTTATATTTCTTATCGAGTAACGGTGGTACAAGGACGTTATATTACTTATAAAATTACAACTTAATTGCACGGTGTCACACATTTATTATACAATATATGTTTGTATCGTATGTTGCCTCATATTCCGATATTTCATTCTCATATTAAGTCTTATATTAATTGTTGCGTTTTATTCATATGATTAATCTGCAGGAAAATTTGGTGCATTCGCTTGGATGATATCGATCGTAGAAACATTCGAAACTCAGACATTCGGATCACCACGAACATCGTGGGACGGCTGGTTTGCCACAGTTACGTTTCTTCATATGAATCTCACTCGGGAAAGAAACGTCGTAAACATTGTTGAAGATTTAGCGCGTTCGTAGTAATTTCGAGACAAGCCCTGCCTAACGGCGCTCGCTATTGATTGTGAATCAAACTACAAAAATTCCACCGAAAACAATTTCAACTAATTTTCTCAATTTTTCTTTTTTAAATTCATTCATCTGACATACAATTAGTAGACGAACGTGGACAGCGTTTCATCAATGTACATTGTAAAACATTCGTGCAGTAATCTTCTACAGATATGGGTATGTAAAAGGGAAAAAAATAAATGTAGTAATTTGGTTTCGAACACTGGGTGCAAAATTAATAAGCCTCGATGCTAACCACTGTGCCACCATTTTGTTTGACGATATCGTGAGGTGAAAGCCACATAAGGTACCTCGAAAATACTTCGAAAACTTTGATCGCCGTTTTTTCAGTATCGCCGGCCGGAGTGGCCGAGCGGTTCTAGGCGCTACAGTCTGGAACCGCGCGACCGCTGCGGTCGCAGGTTCGAATCCTGCCTCGGGCATGGATGTGTGTGATGTCCTTAGGTTGGTTAGGTTTAAGTAGTTCTAAGTTCTAGGAGACTTATGATTTCAGCAGTTAAGTCCCACAGTGATCAGAGTCATTTGAACCACTTTTTTTTCAGTACCGAGCGAGTATTACGGATAAGCCGAGACGTGTTCCATTACTTTGATCCATCTTCCACAGAGTTGTTTCTGGGAAAATGGGTTAGGACACTTGGTGTTCTCCTCGTCTGTCAGATCTTTACTGTGCAACAGCGTCGCGATGTAAACAGAACCAAGCTGGGGCTCTACAGACGGAGGGCAGTCCCCTGCCCTTCGACGTGGAGCGGGCCTATCATGATGGGAGCAACAACAGTGCGCAGCGGCTGGGCCGCGCGAGCCGGCACGCAGCGCGGGCGCGCGTCTGTTTGCTCGTGGCGCTCGGCGCGATGTGGGCCGTGCTGTTTGCCTTGGCCGGCGGCGCGGCAAGCGGCCTGTTTGCGCAGCGACCGCCGCCCCCACCCCCCACCCAACACCCCACACGTCGCCGGCCCATCACCACGCGGCCCACTTAGTGGCGGACGAAGCGTGCTGCCACCAGGCTGTCTCTCTTCTGGGACCTTGGCCAAAAATTTTCTTCCCATGAGTTCAGCCAACTTAAACAGAAAATTACACAACTGGCCATTAAAATTGCTACGCCAAGAAGAAATACAGATGATAAACGGGTATTCATTGGACAAATATATTATACTAGAACTGACAAGTGATTACATTTTCACGCAATTTGGTGTTTTACCCGATTCCTTATATTCACGGCACACTCGTGAAATAACTGTACGGGAAAATCCCCACATCAGTACTACGTCGGAGATGCTGTGTCCCATCGCTAGTGCACCGACTATAACACCACGTTCAAACTCAGTTACATCTTGATAACATGCCATTGTAGCAGCAGTAACCGATCTAACAACTGCGCCAGACTTTTGTTGTCTTACACAACTGGCCATTAAAATTGCTACACCAAGAAGAAATGCAGATGATAAACGGGTATTCGTTGGACAAATATATTGTACTAAAACTGACATATGATTACATTTTCACGCAATTTGGGTGCATAGATCCTGATAAATCAGTACCCAGAACAACCACATCTGGCCGTAATAACGCCCTTGATACGCCTGGGCATTGAGTCAAACAGAGCTTGGATGGCGTGAACAGGTACAGATGTCCATACAGCTTCATCACGATACCACAGTTCATCAAGAGTAGTGACTGCCGTATTGTGGCAAGCCAGTTGCTCGGCCACCATTGACCAGACGTTTTCAGTTGGTGAGAGATCTGGAGAATGTGCTGGCCAGGGCAGCAGTCGAACATTTTCTGTATTCAGAAAGGCCCGTACAGGACCTGCAACATGCGGTCCGGAATTATCCTGCTGAAATGTAGGGTTTCACAGGGGTCGAATAAGGGTAGAGCCACGGGTCGTAACACACCTGACATGTATCGTCCACTGTTCAAAGTGCCGTTAATGCGAACAAGAGGTACCGAGACGTGTAACCAGTGGCACCCCATTCCACCACGCCGGGAGATACGCCAGTATGGCGATGACGAATACACGCTTGCAATGTGCGTTCACCGCGATGTCGCCAAACACGGATGCGACCATCATGATGGTGTAAACAGAACCTGGATTCATCCAAAAGAATGCCATTCGTGCACCCAGATTCGTCGTTGAGCACACCGTCGCAGGCGCTCCTGTCTGTGATGCAGCGTCGATGGTAACCGCAGCCATGGTCTCCTAGCTGATAGTCCATGCTGCTGCATACGCCGTTGAACTGTTCGTGCAGATGGTTATTGTCTTGCAAACGTTCCCATCTGCTGACTCAGGGATCGAGACGTGGCTGCACGATCCGTTACAGCCATGCGGATAAGATGCCTGTCATCTCGACTGCTAGTGATACGAGGGACCCACCACGGCGTTCCGTATTACCCTTCTAGAGCCACCAATTCCATATTCTGCTAACAGTCATTGAATCTCGACCAATGCGAGAACCAGTGTCGCGGTACGATAAACCGCAATCGCGATAGGCTACAATCCGACTTTTATCAAAGTCAGAAACGTGATGGTACGCATTTCTTCTCCTTACACGAGGCATCACAACAACGTTTCACCAGGCAACGCCAGTCAACTGCTGTTTGTGTGTGAGAAATCGATTGGAAACTTTCCTCATGTCACCGGCGCCAACTTTGTGTGAATGCTCTGAAAAGCTACTCATTTGCATATCACATCTTCTTCCTGTCGGTTAAATTTCGCGTCTGTAGCACGTCATCTCCGGGGTGTAGCAATTTTATCGGCCAGTAATGTAGTTTTTGAAATTAACAGCATTTTTCAATTAAAACACTTGGTCTGATAGGCCTTGTAGATATTTAGAACTATTCCCTGAAGTTTCGTCTCCAACTGCAGAAGATATCTTCGGAGGTAGAACGGTTACCGCTCTACAGTGGCGAGGTGTCCCCCAATTTCTTGAACTGTTCACAGAGCTGTACCGTTCGTCACTTGATGTCGAATACTTGATTATACCCCGCTCGCGACGTCGTTCTCGACTGAAAGTAATCAACTGTCAATCTCTCGACGCAAAGTCTACATCTACATTCTGTTTCTCATTATTATGCCTGCATATCTTGAGATACCACAGAGATTCATAAACACCAAAATAATTTCAACAGTAAAGAAGAGGAAGTTAAATAAAATATGTGATGTGTCGTTAACTGAAGTGGCCAAAAAGGCAGGACATCTACGAAAAGCTATCTTTCTACTTAGTTTATTTACAGTATGTGCTCTTAACGACTCAGACGTAACTAACTTAATAGTGCTATGAGTTCTTCTGCAGTCATGAGTTGCTTACAAGGGGAGCAATGTTCTTGATAGAAACAAATGGTCTTGAATGTAAACACTATCCGTAAATAACTGAAAAGCAGTACTGCTTAGTAGTGTGTGTTCAATTGTGTGTGAAATCTTATGGGACTTAACTGTTAAGGTCATCAGTCCCTAAGCTTACACACTACTTAACCTAAATTATCCTAAGGACAAACACGCACACCCATACCCGAGGGAGGACTCGAACCTCAGCCGGGACCAGCCACACAGTCCATGACTGCAGCGCCGCAGACCGCTCGGCTAATCCCGCGCAGCGTACTGCTTAGCAGCATCGTGCTATGTCGATATACGCTCTACGTCAAAAAAGAAACAGACGCACCAGGAAGGAATTATGCGAATGGGACGGAAGTCGGTAGGTACGATGTACATATACACACCAATAAATGATTACAATTTCAAAGAAATTGCACAATTTATTCAAGAGGAAGAGCATAACGAATTGGGTATGTCAGTCACGCGTCACTTCTGGCCCTTATGCAATCAGCTATTCGACTTGGCTTTGGTTAACACAGTTGTTGGATGTTCTCCCGAGGGGTTTCGCGCCAAATTCTGCCCAACTGGCACTTTAGGTCGACACAATCCCGACGTAATTGGACTGCGCTGCCTCAAATGATCGGAGCGTTCTCAGTTGGTGAGAGATCCGACAACCTCGCTGGCCATGGTAGTGTTTGGAAAGCGCGAAGACAAGCAGTAGTAGCAAAGGTCCCGAGTTCGAGTCTCGGTCCGGCATACAGTTTTAATCTGCCAGGAAGTTTCATATCAGCGCACACTCTGCTGCAGAGTGAAAATTTCATTCTGGAAACATCCCCCGGGCTGTGGCTAAGCCATGTCTCCGCAATATCCTTTCTGTCAGGAGTGCTAGTTCTGCAAGGTTCGCAGGAGAGCTTCTGTTAAGTTTGGAAGGTAGGAGACGATGTACTGGCAGAAGTAAAGTTGTGAGGACGGGGCGTGAGTCGTGCTTGCGTAGCTCACTTGGTAGAGCACTTGCCCGCGGAAGACAAAGGTCCCGAGTTCGAGTGTCGGTCCGGCACACAGTTTTAATCTGCCACGAAGTTTCAAGCAGTAGAAGCTTTCGACGTACGTAGGCGGTAATTATCTTGATGAAATGCAAGCTCAGGGCGGCTTGCCAGGACGGGCAACAAATTGGGCTGTGGATTAATAGGTTATCGTCGACGTAGCACTGCGCTGTAGGGATTCCCCGTTTAACCTAGACCATCACTACTGATTGTCGGGCCGTATGGAGTGTGAAGTCAGGTTGGTATCCCACTGCTGTCCGGGGCCCCTGTAGACATGTCTTCGGTGATCATCGGCGTTCAGTTCGAAGCGGGGATCATCACTGAAGACAGTTTTACTCCATTCCATGTAATTCCACGCCTTAGCCCAACATATTAGGACAGTTAAGCATCCATACTCCAAGTGCATAAGTCAAATAAACACGTTGATGACTTTCTAACCGGTAAGAATGCCAAAATATCCTTCTTGTAAAAGTCACACTATTATGGTGTCTATAAACCCTTTCCATACGGAGCGCTCAGACCGCACTACAGTAATAACCTGTTATCTCCAAGGCGTCAAATGGATCCCGGAATAACTGTCTCTACTTCAATTATAGTATTCCTGTTTCCTAATACATGGCATATCAGACCTTTTGGATCAATTTTAAGCAGGTGTTTGGGGGTCCGTAACAGATTATAAGTTACTGAGATAGGAGCCAAGGATCGAAAATGCATGTTTATTTTGTTTTGGACACACACAACGTACACCGCATAACAACAGCGCAGCTGATAGTAATTGTTCACAGTGATGACCGCCAGTCTGAACGTATGAATGGTAACGGCGCATGAAGTTCTGCCGCACGCTCTCAAAGACACCTGATGTCTGTTGTACCGCCGGCCGGTGTGGCCGAGCGGTTCTAGGCGCTACAGTCTGGAACCGTGCGACTGCTACAGTCGCAGGTTCGAATCCTGCCTCGGGCATGGATGTGTGTGATGTCCCTAGGTTAGTTAGGTTTAAATAGTTCTAAGTTGTAGGGGACTGATGACCTCAGCTGTGAAGTCCCATAGTGCTCAGAGCCATTCGAACCATTTTGTTGTACCAGGAGAGAGGCAGCGTGGACCCTAGCAAGCAGGTCTTCACCAGTTTCAGGGGTGTACGCTGTTTATCACCTGCTGCCTGTTCCAATGTACCACAGACACTTCAGATCTATTGGAGAGTGCGGCAGAACTGTATTAGTCGTCGCCATGCATGCATTACGACTGGCTATCGTCGGTTTCGACAGTTCGCAATAAATACGTATTTCCGAATATTGGGACTTCATCTCAAAACAATTGGTTGTGGATCCACTATCATGGGTTTCAATTGACCCAAAGTTGTCATACAAGCTCTGTAACAAGCTTTCTCTTTAACGTAGGATAGACCTCACAACGAGAAATGGTAGCTCTCTTGTGAAAGCAGGACATAACAGTAACGTATAATTTAGTATTCGTGACATTCTCTACGACCTCTGAGCGCTCCAAATTGTACCTGACTGTCTAACACCTAACATTATTTTTCCCCCCTCTCTAGAGATCACGCTCTTTCCGTAAAATTTGCACGCGTTCTTGTCTTGATTAGACGCGTTCGTGTCAGATGCAGGACTCGCTGAAATCGAATTAAGTTCCAGAATGCTGGACATTTCTCAGGAGGGACAATTTGTGCGCTGCGGAATAACAGCGGCAACAGCAGCGCTGCCGATGCGGCAGAACAAAACCGTATTAGGAGCGGAGGTATCGCGACTGTGTCAAGTCCCAGATGGGAGGCTACAGCGCCGCCGGCGCGAGGGGAACGCCGCAAATCGAATTTTCAGAGCCGTCTGGCCGGAAGCTGGCGGCGCCGCACCTGTTCGCGACAAGAGCGCCGCCCGACCTCCGCCGCCAGAGTGGCTTCTAATACGGAACGCGCCGGGAATGTTTTCACGTGTGTAATAGCGCGAGGCGGTCGCGCGCAGCATCCACACGCCGCGCCGGTGCTATTGTCGCGGGACTGCTAACCGGCCGGCCGTTAGGCGGGATTGCTGTAATCTCGTTAGATCCGCACGCTGTCGCGCCGCGCGGAATGGGTTTTGGACAATCTCGGCGTCTTGGCCGCCGAGCACGCCGAACATGTTCAGGCGGACACACTTTGCACTCGGGGAACGTGTGCTCGTTCAGCTGCGATTGAAGCGCCTGAGATTGTTTCGGAAGCGTCTGTACTAGACCCGCTGTCCAGCTTTCATCTCTACCTCAACGGTACCTCCTTCCTCCTGAAGGCGGAGTCGACGACGTGGAAAGTAGCAGAAATGTGTAACCCTCCCTATAGCTGTCCCACCATTGGCAAATGCCATAAGGAAAGCAGTCTAAAGTTAGTTCATGACCTTGGCTAATGGACTAGGCTATTGGGCTCGCAGAAAGAAGCTATTAAAATGGTATTATAGGGCTGCATGTTATTACTGATGTGAATTTAGGTTTCACTGTAGTCAAAGTCTGTGTTGAGTTTTAAGATATACGAATATAGGAGAGGAGCTTCAAATACAAATATACACTTTATTTCATCCTATCAGTCATTGTACGCCATTTGATTCACCATTAAAGTACCAAGTATGTAATCTTCTTTTTCTCTCGCTTTCATCCCATTCCTATGAGAAGTCGGCATGTTTTTTGTCGGGTTTGACATTGTTAATGTCAGATATCGGATGAACTTCCTGTCGCCAGCCCTAATCCCCCAGAACCAAAATCGTGTAACTCGAGTCCTTGTCTAGCGTTATCAATGCGAAATATGTGAACGTTTTCTGAATGTATGGAGTCGTATAACTGAGGCGGAATTTGGGAACCAGCCTGGTATTAACTTTGTGGGCTGTGGGAAACGGCCTAAGAACACTACTCTGGATGGCACACCCTCTCTCGACAGTAATCCACCTGGGGGATACTATCAGGGGCCGGCGTGGCTGCCCGATTCCTGGAAGCGGTATGCTAACACACGATGCTATCCGGCCGGTTACAGTACTTTGGTCTAACCGTTGGTGGTCGACGCCCCCAGGGAACGTCTCATACCAGACGATTGTAACCCCTATGTTTGCGTGGTAGACTAATGGTGGTGTACGCGTACGCGTAGAACTTGTTTGGGCAGCAATCTCCGACATAGTGTAGCTGAGACGTATTAAGGGAAACCAGCCCGCATTCGTCGAGGTAGGTGGAAAACCGCTTAAAAACCATCAAGAGACTGGCCGACTCACCGGACCTCGACACAAGTCCGCCGCGCGGATTCGTGCCGGGGACCAGGCGCTCCTTCCCAGTCCGGACAGCCGTGTGTTACACCGCTCGGCTAATTTTTTTTATTTCTTTTTTTGTTTTGTCTTTTTTTGTTTTTTTTTTCATTTAATTTTAATGTCCCAAAAGAAAAATCATATATAAAAAAGAAGAGAAAGAAATATAGGACTGAAGTGACATCCTCGTCACTTCACTGGGAGTACATACTATCCCTCGAAACAACGTAAACCTGGGACTCCCCACCGCTTCGGGGGGTTATGAAACATGCTGCCTAGAAAGTTCGCAAAATTCGTTTTATATTTAGAGTGGCGTCGGATGATTTCGTGTTGTTCTAGTAGATAATGCCAATAGTCCATGCCCGATATCAATGTCCGCGTGAGCACGTAGTGCGATGCGTGTCCTCCAATCCATCGGATTGCCGATGTTTTTTGTAAGGGGAAAAATACAGCGTCAGGGAAAAATAAAGCGTCCGTCGTGATCGTTGATTCGTCGGTGCGTCTGAGGAGGGCCATGATGCGTTGCATCAGCCGCCAAACATCCTTTGCCTCACCGCACTGCAGAGAATGTTCTCGGTGTCCTGCATGTCACATATAAGGCAGAGCGGGGAATCTACCATGCGAATGTCGTACAATCGTTGGCGGTTGACTGTCTTGCGGTTGATTAGTGTATACCATGACGATCGCGCTGCTGTGGTGAGGAGAGGTGTATGGACAGCTCGCGAAATCTGTCGCCAGTTTCGTGTTGGGTATTTAAGTTCGACAACATTGCTGCCATGATGACGCTGCAAGTATCGATATATCTCACGGGTAGTGGGGATTCTTGTAGAAGGTATCTGTAACTGAACATACTAAAATCAACAAAAAATCGCGCGACGTGAGAAAAAGAGGGCGAGATTGTGCCTACCGCCACCGGTGGTTCAAAGGACGTGGGAATAAGCACATCCAGGATGGCCGACGTGATGGCGTGTTGCCGTTGGTTCCAAGTGCGTAGCGTCGCTCGCAGGTATAGAGCTAGAGCCTTGTTCCGCACATCCGTGAGGTTAAGTCCTCCAGCATGGTGTGGGAGAGTTAAAGTCTTGTATTTGACCTTAAACAACATTCCTTGGCTGGCATAGTATCCAAAGGCCGCCATTAAACTGTCAGCAATACCATGTGGCATTGGCAGTACCTGTGCCAGGTGCGGCAGTCGCGAGCCCAGGTGAACATTAGTGTAGTCCACCCTTTGGAGCAGGTCGTGCGTTCGGAGTGAATTGTTGCGTATGTGCAGTCGGACGTTCTGGAGGAGACGTCGATAGCTCGCCGCCGCTGATTGCCGTAGCGATCGGGTGAGCAATACACCTAAGCATCGCAAGATGTCCACCGTCGTAAACGGACTGTGCAGAGCGTCCAGCCCTCGACCGATGTGCATGATCTTGGTTTTATTCATGTTGAACCTGCTTCCCGCAGCTTCTCCGTACGTAATAAGAAGGGTAACCACCTGACTTACTTCGTTCTCCGACCGGACGAGTATCATCAAGTCGTCGGCATATGCACGACACGTGAAAGAGCTCGCACAGAGTCGGACGCCTGTTAGAGTCCGTCTAAGAGTCTGCATCAATGGTTCGAGCGCTATTGTAAACAGTATCATCGACAAGGGACATCCTTGCCTAAATGAGCTGCAAACAGGAATCGTTCCTACCTCCCTGCCATTGACTCTCACCGTCGAAGAAGCGCCGCGAAGGAGGCGCATGAGGACGGTAATAAAATCCTGTGGTATCGCCATGCGTCGCATGGTCGAGTCAAGGAAATCATGGTTGATCCTGTCAAAGGCACGATCAAAGTCCACCGATACGAACGCCGCTCGCATGCGACAAGCTTCCGTCAGGGAAATTACGTCACGGTATTCGCCGAGGATAGAATGTATGTTGCTCCGAACCCCTAGACAAGCCTAGTCTGGTGGTATTGTCTTGGATATTACAGTCTTGAGCCTTGCTGCCAACATTCGCGCAAAGATCTTATAATCAGTATTGAGCATCGTGAGCGGTCTAAATTAATGGGCGCTGACAATCGCTGTCGATTTCGGTATTGGTATAAGCAGTCCCGCCATGAACTGCGACGGAACGTCCGTGTCAGGGCTTAATAACTCATTATACATCAATACCAACTGTGACATCATTAAATCCGCAAATGCGCGGTAAAATTCGAGTGTCAACCCATCTGGCCGAGGGGATTTATGCACCGCATCCTTCGCGAGTGCGCCCCGGATGTCATCTTCCGTTAGGGGTTCCAATAGCGCCTCTGCATCCGGACCATCCACCTCCGTTTGCATCTGTCGCAAAATCTCTTCTCCTGTCCGATTGTCCGTCGGCGTCCCAGTGAAAAGGAGGCGGTAATGCTCCAGAAACTCAGCTGCAATGTCCTGTTGTGACGTCAAGGGCCGACCATCGTCATCATGGAGGACTGTGATTAGGGATCGGCGATTACGCGCATGTCCCTTGGACACATGATGCATGCCAATACTTTCTCCATCGACGTTGTCCAAGCACCGAGCACGGATCGAAAGTCCCTCCAGTCGACGTTTCGTGATCGATAAAATGAGGGCCTGAATCCGATGGACTTCCGCTTGACGCTCGAGCGATGGGGCCACGGAGGACAGGTCGCGGAGCACCATGTAGTAATAATCAAGTGTATCTCGGAGCCATTTCGCTTTTTCCTTGCCATACGTGATGAGAGCTCTTCGTATCGCCGGTTTTGCACACTGCAGCCACCACGAAAGAACCGTACGGTGCAGCGGCAGACGGCGAGTGCAAGTCTGCCATGTTTCTTCGATCCGCTGGCGACATTCGAGATCCATCAATAAGGATGAACTGAGTTTCCAGGAACTACGACTCCGCCAGACCCTCTGCCGTGGGAGGGTTAACGTGCATATATATGCAAGATGATCCGTAAAAGCTGTGGGCCAACGTTCAGCAGCCAACACGTGATCTCTTAATCCGTCAGAAACATAAATCCGATCCAGCCTGCTCGCGAGTGGCTAGTAAAATACGTGTAGCCCTCTCGCTGCCCATGGATCTTTTCCCACGTGTCCATAAGGGCCATGTCCCGGCAGATCGTGTTCAATGCGTGGCAGGAGCTGAAATTAGGAGTTTGATCCTTCGGGGTGAGTACACAGTTAAAATCCCCCCCTACCAAGATGTGGTCATACCTCCCATGGAATAGGGGAGCAATCTCCTCTGAGTAGAATCGTGCACTCGCCTGTCTATTGTCAGATCCGGAGGGTGCATAGATGTTGACGAAACGAATGCCGTTCACGGTCATAGACAAACCCCGAGCCGAAGGAAGGTAATCGAGGTCACACATCGGAATCCCTTCCCGGACTAGTATCGCTGTGCCACGTCCTCCATCTGGAGTCGGCGCTAGGTAAGTGTTGTATCCGTGCACGTCGGGAAAAGCAGCATTGCAGGTTTCCTGCATCAGGAGAATATCAACGTCAGTGGCGTAAATCATGTCCCGGAGAAGTTGCATCTTTGCAAGCGAACGTGCGGTGTTAATGTTCACTGTGCTCACCTTATATGCTTGGTTCGTTGTCGTTGTCACGCTCGTGTCATGTCATTGAGAACTCCAAGGGCGTTAGTCCACTATTCGTGCTCAGAGGAGTGCCCGCCAACGGGCTGTCCTCCTTTGTTGTCGTTCTGTGGTGAGTGGTCATCATTAGGGGGTGGCAATTCCTGTATGTCCTCGACTGGTTCCGCCCAGTCGCAGTGGTCATCCATCCGAGAAACGTCCTCTGATGTATTTCGACGAGGCTGCTGGGACATTGGTATCCCTGACTCCTTCGTCGGCAGCGCTGGGTCAGTCGGTGTCAATGAAGAGGGACCATCTGAAAGGCAGGACATCCGGTCTCCATCTGGCGGAATCCTGTCAGCGTCCTCTAAAAGCACGTGTTCTGTGTCAGACAGTTCTTCGGCTAGGATACCTTCCGTGTCCCGTAGGCTAGGGGGGGGACGTGTCACCCGAACTATGGCGACGCTTTTTGCGACGCTTCGGCGATCTCTGTTTGCGTGCCCTGCCCTCTGCTGCCTCACTGTGTTCGTCGATCGTTCGTTGGTCCGTTGTCGGCGCCACTGTCTCGACCTCTACTTCCACGTCGCGTGCTTCATGTGAATTGTCGGAAGGTTCCTCCCTCAACTGACGTGACGTGGGTGTAGGGAAATTCTCCGAGTCACCTCCATGCTCCCGTAACTCTGTCGGCTCTTGCATAAACACGTCCTTGTCACGCTCCGAACTGGGCAACACCTCCCGGCGAGCCACCGACACGTACGTCATCGGCAGTTGCGTGGGAACTTCTCGCTGTGACGCGTCTCCATGTGGCAGTTGCACGACGCGGCGTTGTATGCACTCCGAGCGGATATGTCCTTCTCCACCACAGCCAGAACAAGTGCGTGGCTGGCCATCGTAGATCACAATAGCTCGACACCCACCAATGTATAAAAAAGACGGGATATGTTTAGTAAGGACGATCCGCACCTGTCGCACGCCGTTTAGCACAGGATAGGTACTAAAACTTGCCCAGCGGTCAGGCGTATGACTAAGTACCGTTCCATATGGTCGCAGCGATTCAGTAACCATCGATTCTGGCACCTCGAACGGCAATTCAAAAATCCAAATGATCCTCACACCCAATCCTGAAGGAGCTACTGTTACATCGCTGATATGGCCATCAGTGTGTCGAAATTTAAATCCTCTTTGAGCAGCGGAGAGAGTTCTTTCACACGCAGCTTCATCGGTCATCTTTACGTACATTGTACTGCTTACAATGGACAGGTGTATTCCAATTATGTCTGTAGCAGGTAAACGAACTTCTTCCCTCAAAAAATGCTCTATTTCGAAAGCTTTGGGTCTGGCAAATTCGTTGTCGAACGTAAATTGGAGCGTAGTCTTTCGAAAATTGTGTGCCATGGCGATCGAGTCAGACAACAACACGCGCGAGTACCGACGGTGTAAACACTTCCTCGTCCACGCGCGCCCGCGGCCGGTACAGCAGGTCCATGCCGCGCCACCGCCTAAAGCAGACTATAACCCATTATACTCTCATACACTGCTCAGCAAGAGATGCTAATAGGTCCTGACTCATTGTTCCCAAACAAGGAGCGAAGTGTCTGGGAAGTACTTGTGGACTTAACTCGTCCTTGTCACTTTTGGACATAATACACTATTCACTACAAGAACAGATATATACTCAACACTGCAAATCAAAATACGCTGCAATCTAAAAATGACTAGTCCGGTGGAAGCTAATGTTTTCGTGACATTTATTCATACCATATTCATGAGCTATATCCAACATTAACAAAAATGTACTTTCTTACTAACCACTGTAATTACGGCTATGGTTTAGGGTCTACCCGCGAGGGCAACTATCTCCAGTCTGTATTAATAAATGACTAAACTGGGGAACAAACTTATTTGCAGGTTCCCCATCTAACGGCTTCTAGACAAAAACAAAAAAAAAGGATTTTTAAGATTTCAAACAGCCATTGACCGAATTTAAAGATTCAATATCCTGTTACAATCCACTCATTAATAGCTACAATCTTATGTTAAAGATGTAATACTGTATAATTAGTCAAGAATTACAGTTAAAAACTGTGTACGTTTCTTGAGGCTGTGTAAGTCACAGTGGTTCGGCCACTGTGGCCGAGAGGCTCCAGGCGCTTCAGTCTGGAACCGCGCTGCTGCTACGGTCCCAGGTTCGAATACTGCCTTGGGCATAGATGTGTGTTACGTCCTTAGGTTAGTTATGTTAAAGTAGTTCTAAGTTCTAGGGGACTGATGACCTCAGATGTTAAGTCCCATAGTGTTTTGAGCCATTTGCACCATTTTGAACGCACAGTGCGCAGACTACTCAGACAATATCCATAAAGTATTTTAGAGAGAGAGCATTTAGCAATTTACAACATACATTGCGCATAATTTCAAACTCTTACGAATCTTTTTCTCGCTGATACCCTCCATAAAAGGATGAAACGATACTCCTTTATGACTTACTAATTGTCGCTGTTCATATAATGAAACTGCATCTTCATAGATGACGTTTAATTTATTACTTTCTTATGACTAACTCTATTCGTAAAACATTTTGCATACATAAAGGGCCGATCAAAAAGTTTCCGTTTGAAGACGCTGCTGCATCGTATATGCAACGTTGCGTGACTCCGATGCTGGTGTACAGGATGTTCCAGCACAGCGGTTGCTAAATTTCAGGAGAGATAGAGTGCATCTAGATGACAGAAAATCACATAGCAGTGCATGATCGGAAGCCCTTTCCTGGAAAGGACACAGACAGTGTGAGAGAACATGTGTGTTACACTTAGTACAGCAGAAACCAAAAAATTTGGATAAAAGCAGCCAACGATGATCATCAAAGATGTTCGGAATTAGGGGCCCGACCTTAATGCAGACCTCACATTCCCGGCTCAAATCTCTCTTACGCTGGGATATGAGGCCTGCATTATAGTCCGGGCCTTAATTTCGAACATCGTGTTTGATGATAATCGTTGTCTGTTTTTCTTCGTATTTCTTGGTTTTCGCTGTACTAAGCGTAAGCGTAATAAATGTATTTTCTCTCCCTTTCCGTGTCCTTCCTTCCTTGTGTTTTGTATTGTCACTACCGCACCAGGAAAGCGTTTCCGACCAGGCACTGCTATGTGACGTCCAGATTGCGGGCTTTCAAACGACTAAGTACCCTCCGACTCAGAGTTGAAATATTAAAATTTTTGGCTGGTTTCGTTGTCTAGGGGCTGGGATACGCAGTTGCCGCATTACAGGCCAGATACTGCTGAGTCTCGAGTATACGATAAGAACACGCACATGAATCGAATGGTAGAGGGTTTCTACCACTCGGCAGTTGCGAATTATGAAAGTAGCATATAAATTTATAAATGAAAGATTACAATTAAATGAAATCTCCAGGTAATATCTTAACGACTTTAAATGTTGTGTACGATAGTAGAAGTACTTTTGAGAATGTGGTATATTTCTGCAAAACACTTATTGGTGTCGATGGTCCAACAATTAAATAAAATATAATCTGAATAACAGGGAATCAATAGATTCCTATTGAAAGTAATTGATTATGAACATAACAAAGCTTGCGAGATATTCACTTCTAAGCGCACACTACGTCTTCACTGCAGAAGCCACAGAAATCTCACAATTGCACAATTCAGCACTACGAAATATTTCTATCTGCCACGACCACGCGTAAACCACTCCACACTCTCCAAGTTTGTCTCGCGACTGTGCGTCCACCGTGCCGTCGCGTCCAGCACCTTCCGTGTCCTGTCGTACCCTCCAGAACTGCCCACTCTCCGGGCTGCTCAGAACTCCCCCGTGTCCTCTCCGGAAACTCGCTTCCATCCAGTCTCCCCATTCACGAGCGCTGTGACTGACTAGAGCGCTCGCACCATGTCTTCATGCCACCGCACAGCCACAAACGTAATGAAACATATTCGAAATACTGGATTTACATTTAAATACTTGAAATTAAATAAATATTCCTACGGCTGGCCCATAAACACGCTCTAACACACATTATTAAATACATTAACAATTAAATAACCATGTATCAAAAGAAAAGAAGCAAAAGGAAGGCCAGGAGCCTAATGTCTCTGTGCTTTCTAAAACACAGTAAATAATTGACCAGTTTCTTAATTAATAGCTTATATCGGATATTAACAGAGACAAAAATGAATCAACATATTTATAAACATGCTGCTACCGTGTTTTCGTGTAACTGTGGAGTACGTATGGCCTGACGGGATCGATAGTAATCGGCCACTTTGACCTCCAATAACTCGTGTACTATTTAAGTTACATGCCTGTATTTCATACCAGTTTATGTTTACACTAATAGCTTTCTAAAGACACGGTGATCGACAAAATCGGATGAAGCGTTTATATTTTGGAAATTCGTTGCTGGGTTTTACTTGTATAATTTACCGTAAGATACTAAACTTTAAACTAATAAAGATATTGAAAATCTGATTACACCATCAGAATCGTCGTGCAAATAATAGTAATGGACATTTTTCTTTTTGAGGTATCATGATTCATCTTGCCACTATTAATTTCTATACGAACTGTGAAATGTCCGCCATTAAGGTTTCACAAAGTCCGCCATCTTTGGCACTCCCGGCATAGACATCTCCTTCATCGATACAGAGCACCGTCCTCTTCACAGCGGAATTCCCAGTCACGCGTCTGGACCGTGTGCTGGGGCTACTACCCCTCTCGTCCGGCTAACGTTTGGGACCACGTGTATGCAGCCGGGCCCCGGCTTTGACGTGCGCCCTGTGCGGCCGCCCCAATTCTGAACATATAATATTTCCAGGCCGCCACAACTCGCCCGTTACCTCCCAAGATCCACTGTGTTTCTCCTGAAAGTTAGTAACCGCTGTACGGGAACACCCCGTATAAACACCGATATGTAGGCAAGAGATCAGTGCTGCATTCGTGTGTTTCCGACGTGCGTGCGATAAATGCGGCAACGTGAACTATGGCGACGTTACGACCAAATGCACCCAATCAGAACCAACGTGTTGTTATTCTTTCCCCGGATGCCGCAAGACAAACACCGGTGGACATCCACCGGAGAATGAAGAATGTTATGGGGCACCATGTTTGTCAAAAACCTCCATTGTGGAATGGTGCGAAATGTTACATCCTGGTCGCGATTCGTCACATGACGACAGTCGATATGGGATTGTAAATACAAAGCAGAAGAATCAGGTGGGAGACACTCAAGCACCATCTCCGTCGCCATGATCGCTTCCCATGCGATGTAAAAAAAAAAAGGCCTTGAAGAGTCGGCGATTCCAATCAAACGAGGATGTGTATTAGGCAGTTACGGACTTCTTCACCGCAGCAGGACACTGTTCTACCAAACGAGTATTTGCAGACCTGGTACGTCGGTGGGATGATTGCCTCAATGCCCACCGTAATTTTGCCTGATTGGCATTCCGGTTCTGGACTGTACGCCCTTTGAACGAAAACTATTTGATCACGCTTATATCATCTACATCAGCTACATATATCATCTGCGACATTGTATCATTGTAGAATGCATTGTTCAAGAGTTCTATTGTTTAAAGAATTTGGATTGTTGGTTTTTTGTGACTTGTACCCCACGACGACTACAAAAGTAACGTCACTGACACAGCAGCTTCGGTACTGCGACCTCGATGATCGATACCTACGTACACTCGTGAGCTTCGTGAATACACAAGTATTAACACCGGGTAAGGGATCGTGGCAGTTAAAAACGGGGGAAGTCATAAAGTTATGAACTTATTTTTTTCTTTTGCTTGCGGACACTTGTATTCTTCAAAAAAATTGTTCAAACGGCTCTGAGCACCTAGCTAACCTAAGGACATCACAAATATGGATGCCCGAGGAAGGATTTGAACCTGCGACCGTAGCGGTCGCGTGGTTCCAGACTGTAGCGCCTAGAACCTCTCGGCCACACCGTCCGGCTGTCTTCTTCATTCCCGGTATACATTGAAATCCCCGTGCCATAGCATCGTAGCCAGCCGCTCGAGGAAGCAAAACAAAATGTCGCAGGCAGTTGATGAAGTGGTGTATCATCGGGTACATACGCTACTTTTCTGTATTTGAAGGAGAACTACGCAGCAACAATCCACGCTGTATTTGTGGAACAGCACGGAAACAATCCGCCATCATACGACACAGTGTTTTGGTGGCGCAGACGCAGAGTGGATGAACAATTATGATTGGCTAAGAGCCAAGTGGCAGATCATCTCTCTCTGGAGCTGCGTGAAACGCATAAGAATTTGAGGCCCCGGTACTCGAAGACCAGCGTACATTTCAGCCGAGGTGATAGTGGAAAAAATGAGAACCAGTCACGGATCATTTTTCAGCATGTTGCACGGCAATGTGAAGGCGTGGGAGGTCGTCTTCCGCTGAGTTCCGCGACTGCTCACGGCCACTGAAAAAGCCCGCCGACCGAGGCAGTTGCAGACATGTCGACCGAATCTAGACGCATTACTTAGCCGCCTAATGGTTGAGTACTTGGCTTATTACTACGACATCGAGGCGAAAACAGAGGCTTATCTGATGCTGATGCGACGATTCAACAAATCCCCAAGAATTTTCTGTAGTCCTACATCTACATCTACATCTACATTTATACTCCACAAGCCACCTAACGGTGTGTGGCGGAGGGCACTTTTACGTGCCACTGTCATTAACTCCCTCTCCTGTTCCAGTCGCGTATGGTTCGCGGGAAGAACGACTGCCGAAAAGCCTCCGTGCGCGGTCGAATCTCTCTAATTTTACATTCGTGATCTCCTCGGGAGGTATAAGTAGGGGGAAGCAATATATTCGATACCTCATCCAGAAACACACCCTCTCGAAACCTGGACAGCAAGCTACACCGCGATGCAGAGCGCCCCTCTTGCAGAGTCTGCCACTTGAGTTTGCTAAACATTTCCGTAACGCTATCACGCTTACCAAATAACCCTGTGACGAAACGCGCCGCTCTTCTTTGGATCTTCTGCATCTCCTCTGTCAACCCGACCTGGTACGGACCCCACAATGATGAGCAATACTGAAGTATAGGTCGAACGAGTGTTTTGTAAGCCACCTCCTTTGTTGATGGACTACATTTTCTAAGGACTCTCCCAACGAATCTCAACCTGGCACCCGCCTTACCAACAATTAATTTTATACGATCATTCCACTTCAAATCGTTCCGTACGCATACTCCCTGCTACGTGTTCGTTCCGCTATCATGTAATCATACAATAAAGGATCCTTCTTTCTATGTATTCGCAATACATTACATTTGTCTATGTTAATGGTCACTTGCCACTCACTGCACCAAGTGCCTATTCGCTGCAGATCTTCCTGCATTTCGCTACAATTTTCTAATGCTGCAACTTCTCTGTATACTGCAGCATCATCCGCGAAAAGCCGCATGGAACTTCCGACACTATCTACTAGTTGTTGTAGTTTTTGATGTAATGTCAACCAAACCATAGTTTACGTCGTCTGTGAAGTGTACAGTCGACAGAAATGTCGTAATTGAGGTGGTCTGTAGCAATAACCTTAAACAAAATGTTTCTCCTGGAGGAAAATTTACAGCCAATAATCTTCGCACAAACTGCATGCTATAAGCACAGTACTGGTTCTCATAAAGGAATAACAGTACTGGTCTTTGGGTTAGTCCATGCTTGGGGGATACGTACCCAGAGCTTGCGCTGGGTTTGGTCTAGTACTGTGTAGAAGCTGTTGCTCCTGAGCTCCAGTGGATCCAGAGGTGGCCTCTTTGAAGATATTTTGTTACGAAGGAGAAATAAACGTCAAGCAATGTGTAATTTTATGTACTTATTCAAAATTGCTATATTGTGGACACACCATCCGTTCTGAACGTAAGTTGACACAAACATTTTTGTTCTTTTAACTGTCATGAAGCACTTTCTGATTTGTCCCATAGCTTAACACTGAGCCCACATTGTTGAGGCGATCTTTGGTAGAAATAGAATTGGTAACCTACAAAAATCGTTATCTGTGGGCTACAAAATGTTTTCGGGAATGGTTGAATTGTCGCATTAGCAACGGTTTGTCGTCAATGCTTGCGAAATGTTTATTGAGGAACGCCTAATTTACCACTTGTTCTGTCACAATGGCTTAATGGACCCAAGTGTGTACATTTCCTGCCAAATCTCTCTGCCTGTTTTGGCGGAGAAATTGGGTATGATGCATGATGGTGCATAACCCCACCGCCATATCATTATACGTCGACTCCTCAACAATTCTTCTAAAAAGGACGTACAAAATCAACAGTAATACTAACGACTGCATAACTATATACCTCTACGCATTCTTCAACCAGGGAGTCGATCCATAGCTACCTCCAGACATCGCTATTGACGTCGTGCCAGAATACTACCAAGCCCTACACCAACTGGGCGAGGGAGTGCTTCACAGCTCCATAGTATTTATACACAATGATTAGCCCTCTTCCACCGCTCCCCTTAGCAACTAAGTTCCCACGGCTCAGTTTGTGCATGGAGTCGAGCAACGTCTTCCATCGGATGATACCTATCTTCGTGCAGGCAACCGTGCACAGAGCCCCCACTCTGCAACCACTGTCACATTCCCGACACCGTTGAATGTCGATTCTTGTGCTGGAACCAAAATATCATTTGGAACTGGACGCTAAAGAAACTGGCTCTCATCACCAGGACGACGCCTCACACAACCACGGCATCACATTTGCTATAACCGGCCTGGGGAATTTTTCCCGCCCGCCAAACATGTCAGCTACATGTGGCTGGCCGGGAACTTCGTGTACTTTTCCCTACAAATTGTCTTGAAGACTTCAGGGCGCACCTTGAAACTCATCGTCTGCAAACAAGATACAAACCTACTTTTCATAACTTCCAGCGCATTATAATGTCAACATCTTAACCCACGACCACTCCCTCGCACCTACCCTCCGTCTCTACACCCAATGTCACGGGCCCTTTTTCTTCTAATTTTATTACCTACTGCAGTAGTGTTAGAGGTTGTTCGGTTATAATTCGCTTTTAGTCTATGGGAGAGGGTAGTGACTCAGGCAGCTGTAGGAGTGCTCCGCTTATTTATTAATTCAATTTATTAAGATGTATAAGTATTATTTTGTTTCATTTTCAGAGAAGATTTCTGTAGTTTCAACAACCTGAAAATCATCCTGACTCCGGTCTACACTTGTAAATACCATTCCGTGCTGGTGAGAAATTTACTGTTCAGTAATCTATATGGGCTGATAAATGACAAGTATAGAACGGCAGATCAAGCCGATCCCGATGAAAAAACAGAACAAACGTTAGCATAACTGCTTTCGGTGAGAAAGGATCCAGGTTCGATTTCTCGTACTTGCTCAAATTTTTTGTTAGATAGAGAGATCTGGAACGGGGTCTACTCAGCCTCGTGAGGCCAGATGTGTAGTTTGAATAAAGAAGCAGCGGTGGAATAATCAGTATTCATCTACGGCCAATAACGTCTGGAGGGATTGGCGACATGCTGATCACATGCCCCACGACCATACCTGCTGCTTTGTAGGCGTTCACATTTTACAAATTAATACCGTGTAATATATACGAGATACAATATTCCACTACTAATGGTCTTATTGAAGGCTCATCATTCCTTCTCAGACACATTTTATTGCGAACATCTTTGTTACTTTTACTGTTAGGAATCGCCTCCTGAAATTCGCTTCCTTGGTTAATACTTCCCACGTATAGATGAAAATATGGGGAGACGCACTTATTGTACCCTTCTCGAATATGAATGTCATCTTGTAGACGACCAAAGTTAACTTCTGTCAATGCCGATAAGGCCACACGTATTCACTTCGTAAGAGGCTGTGCGAGATTTGTCAGGTGAGCGGGAACTGAAAGCAACTTCCTCGCCTCCTCGCGTCTGCCAGATTCTGGTAAAGAATTCCTCCATCATCATCAGTTTCCCGATCAGCTGTCTCCGCTTGAAACGCCAAACCGCCGCGCGGGATTAGCCGAGCGGTCTCAGGCGCTGCAGTCATGGACTGTGTGACTGGTCCCGGCAGAAGTTTGAGTCCTCCCTCGGGCATGGGTGTGTGTGTGTTCGTCCTTAGGATAATTTAGGTTAAGTAGTGTGTAAGCTTATGGACTGATGACCTTAGCAGTTAAGTCTCATAAGATTTCACACACATTTGAACACACAAACGCCAAACCTGGTTTCAACAAATGAGAGAACGGCGATGGTGATGATAAGGAACAGTAACTAATAGTCGAAACATGCATCAGTTTCAAACAATACATGCGGCCCTGGAAGCATACTTTGTGTGCCTCTCCAGCCGAAAACGTTTGTGTTCTTGTCATGCTCCACGGTGTTTCCGAGATTCTGTGTGGGAAAATCTGAAATTAGTTACTACTGACTACCATAGGACGTTGGAAGACCACAAAGAATAGTGAAAAGGCTCGTGAAAATGTCGAACAATTTTCGTGAATTAGCTCTGTTTTGCGGGAAAGTGCACGGGGTAATATTACTCCGTATATTGCGATGTTTAGCTTACTCACGTGCGAAATGCTTTCATATCAATATGCTACACCACACGCGTGAGTAAACATTTGTTAATGGCCATTTAGCATTGCGTTTGTTTGCCTGTTAAGAGCACACAGGTGCTGCTGGCCACTCATTGTTAAAATGTGCATAGTTTATAATAGAGAGCAACAGACATTACCGCGTTCATAAAGAAAGAACAAATGGGGCTCACGATGAACAAACAATAGTTAATTACATTGTATAAATTGTGTGACGCGCTGCAGTTCGTATTGCCTATAAGGGGCATTCATGATAGTTTAATATAAAACAAAAATTGAAAGTACAAATTAACAGTATTTCAATCTACGCAAGCTGATGTATATTACAGCTATTTCTCTTCGGGCAGCAAATGCTTCGGGTCTCTCAGAGATTGCAAAACCAGGGCGATGGATGTGTAATGCGAACTCTGTTCGTCTCGATTCCACGTCGATTGCTCAGCCACGTCGTTGAATTTCGTAGGAGTATTACAAGAGACTTAATTTTATGGTTTGCAAACTATCTTTATGTACACTCCTGGAAATGGAAAAAAGAACACATTGACACCTGTGTGTCAGACCCACCATACTTGCTCCGGACACTGCGAGAGGGCTGTACAAGTAATGATCACACGCACGGCACAGCGGACACACCAGGAACCGCGGTGTTGGCCGTCGAATGGCGCTAGCTGCGCAGCATTTGTGCACCGCCGCCGTCAGTCAGCCAGTTTGCCGTGGCATACGGAGCTCCATCGCAATCTTTAACACTGGTAGCATGCCGCGACAGCGTGGACGTGAACGGTATGTGCGGTTGACGGACTTTGAGCGAGGGCGTATAGTGGGCATGCGGGAGGCCGGGTGGACGTACCGCCGAATTTCTCAACACGTGGGGCGTGAGGTCTCCACAGTACATCGATGTTGTCGCCAATGGTCGGCGGAAGGTGCACGTGCCCGTCGACCTGGGACCGGACCGCAGCGACGCACGGATGCACGCCAAGACCGTAGGATCCTACGCAGTGCCGTAGGGGACCGCACCGCCACTTCCCAGCAAATTACGGACACTGTTGCTCCTGGGGTATCGGCGAGGACCATTCGCAACCGTCTCCATGAAGCTGGGCTACGGTCCCGCACACCGTTAGGCCGTCTTCCGCTAACGCCCCAACATCGTGCAGCCCCCCTCCAGTGGTGTCGCGACAGGCGTGAATGGAGGGACGAATGGAGACGTGTCGTCTTCAGCGATGAGAGTCGCTTCTGCCTTGGTGCCAATGATGGTCGTATGCGTGTTTGGCGCCGTGCAGGTGAGCGCCACAATCAGGACTGCATACGACCGAGGCACACAGGGCCAACACCCGGCATCATGGTGTGGGGAGCGATCTCCTACACTAGCCGTACACCACTGGTGATCGTCGAGGGGACACTGAATAGTGCACGGTACATCCAAACCGTCATCGAACCCATCGTTCTACCATTCCTAGACCGGCAAGGGAACTTGCTGTTCAAACAGGAAAATGCACGTCCGCATGTATCCCGTGCCACCCAACGTGCTCTAGAAGGTGTAAGTCAACTACCCTGGCCAGCAAGATCTCCGGATCTGTCCCCCATTGAGCATGTTTGGGACTGGATGAAGCGTCGTCTCACGCGGTCTGCACGTCCAGCACGAACGCTGGTCCAACTGAGGCGTCAGGTGGAAATGGCATGGCAAGCCGTTCCACAGGACTACATCCAGCATCTCTACGATCGTCTCCATGGGAGAATAGCAGCCTGCATTGCTGCGAAAGGTGGATATACACTGTACTAGTGCCGACATTGTGCATGCTCTGTTGCCTGTGTCTATGTGCCTGTGGTTCTGTCAGTGTGATCATATGATGTATCTGACCCCAGGAATGTGTCAATAAAGTTTCCCCTTCCTGGGACAATGAATTCACGGTGTTCTTACTTCAATTTCCAGCAGTGTATTTAAGAAGTACGTTTACAAGCAACTGACGAGCTCTTCCCTACAGTCGAGCAACCATTTTTTGTATTGGTTTGATGCGCGTTCCCATTTAACATAGTAAGAGTTCTGCCTGTTCTACGTCTACAACTAGGGCTATACTCTGGAAGACAGCTCACAACGTCTGAGAGTATCACGGAGCACGCTTCTGGTTTAACCAAAATTCCCCTCCCAAGTAAGGGGCGGAAGGGAGTTCCTGGATAACAATTTGCAATTACCATGTTAACAAACTCACTTTCAAGGTGAACCCCTACCCTCACATGTTCCCATGCTCTCAATGCTATTATTCTACATTTATTTATAATCTTATTTATGACCCAGTGTTACTTTCTCAATGATTGGAGAGAAAATGTTGCTATTTATTTACAACTTAATTTATTATCAAATTCATTATCTTATCACTCACAAGATAGCTGCCTCTATATTTACGTCAGCTTTATCTTTACTTCTTTAATTTATGACTCAAGATGTTTGTCAGCTGACTTTAAATAGTATAATTTGTAACCCACTAAGACATCGCTATCAGACATGGCTGTCCAAGGTATAAAAACACACCAGAGGTAACACCGTCACTGTGCTAAGAATAAAATAACACAAAATGCAAGATAGTTTGTTGTTAAAAACAATTACTAATTTCTTTTAGTGTATTATAGCACACAAGGCAGCACACAAGTCAGAACAATTGGGGTAGCAGTTTACAACTAGTTTCAATCAGCTCCTAGAACGTTATTTCCATTTCTTACATATATCTTGAACCTTTAGAGTATATAAGAAGCCTGCAAAGCTGCATTTGACCAGTATTCAGCGTTATGAACATTCTAGAAAGTAAAAAAGTCTGTCACCTATTTTAGGTCGTTATGGAGTGAGATTTTACAAGAATTATTAAGCATAAGTATGTATTTAAGATAAGTAAAGTCGGCACAGTCACCTGTGATGTTCCAACATTGCAACACACTACACCTCTTCAACAGGCCATGTGTTTTAGTGTATATAACTGGTAGCTATGACAGCTTGCATTGTGTTAATGGAAATTTCCATTGATAGGCATTTGGAGGAAGTAGAAGTGATGCTCCAAATACTTCGTAGTTTCTCTGTCCGGTTGGGGTAATCCGAGTCACGGTTTTATCCTAAAGAAACCAAGCTGCACCTGGTATGATAAAGAAGGAAGAAAACAGATATCTTGTACAAAGTCTCTGTCAATTATTGCATACACAGTACAATACTGGAAAAGCCTATGGAATACAGGATATTCGCATTTATCCTAAATAATAATTGTAAGTGGTCACACATTGATGTACTTGCAGAAAATTAACGGATATGTGAAAGATCTCTGTACAAACCACCACTGCTCAGTTGTGTCTTCTTAGAAAAAAGGTGATTAAATTGTATCAGTATTTGGTAGAAGACACATTGTGAATCTTGTTGTTCTACAGAACCATAAACTCGTTCTGATCCCACAAGTAATGTTATACCACATTTCTTAAGAAAAAGAAACAATGTACTGAATAGGCTTAAGTCAGTACCTATTAAAGAAATTGCTTCTTTAAGTACAGTTAACGTGGAAATCTGGGAATGGAAGAGAATGAGGTCAAAAAGAAAGAAAACTTACGTATTTGAAGAAAAAAATTTGTCGAGAAGGGAAAGTATAAACTGCCAGTAAAAAAAAAGGTCATTCCAAAATGTCTGCAATGAGAAAATTTGAGCAAGTTGAGCTGATACAGTTTACCAACAACCCTTTTTCCCACACACTATTCACTAATGGAACAAGGGTAGCGGTTAAATGATAGAGCTAGAAGACGTTCCGTCTTCATAAAAATAATGGGTCTGTTTACAAAACAACTTTTTTCGACTGCCAATAATGACCTTTTTTTAATATGTACTGCATCACAGTGAGATGCATGAAATTTCTACGAAAGTACTACAGCGTCAGCCCCTTTCCCTGCAGAGAAGTCACATGCAGGATGCTAAAAGAAATTTTTCTACTGACTTTCAATAACTTTCTTTTTCATATACAGATTACATAGCAATGGTAGGTGTAAAATTTTAAACGATACAGTATTTCAGCATCACCCTCTTTCTTTGCATAGGAATCAGTGGCATAGTGGCCATGAAAATTCGAGAGAGTGCTGTTCTGGTAGAGACAGGTTGCATACAATTTACCCCCAATAACGTTTCGCAGAATAATCATAATCAGAAAATAGAGCCGTATCGAGGTTTACAAACAATTGGTCTTTCCATACACCATTCGCGAATTGAACATGGATAGGGGTTAAACGAAAGCGATAGCATAAGATCTCATTTCAGAAAGTAAATATTAACAAATTTTCTTATAAAAACTCGCAAAAGTTTACTTCATTTATATAATACGAACCCAATGCGACTGTGAATAACAAGTTCCTGATTAATGGTTAAGAACCCTAAAAATTTATAATACATTAAAATACGTTAGTAGCTGTTCTGTTCAAACAAACTGCCTTGCATTTCATGTCGTTTTATACTTAGTACAGTGCTCGCCATGAGTGGAGAAAGTTTTTATCGTCTTGGGCAGCCATGTGTGATAGCGGCATCATAGGGAGTCATAAATTTTACTAATTAAGTTAGGATTAGCTTGGAAAAACAATGGCAGCCATCTTGAGTCATATATTAAGGCGATAAAAATACCGATAACATAAAGGTAGCCATGTCGATAATGATAAGGATAATTAATTGTGTCATAAATTAAATTCTCAGTAAATACTAACGTCTGCGCTTCAAGAAATAGGATAAAACCCCAGGGTCATAAAACAGATCCTGAATAAACAGAGAATAACAGCGCAAATGTCCTAGTGGGGAGGAGGGAGAAGGGAGGGGAGAGGCGAGTGTGACCTTAAAAGGGGGGTGTTTGTTTACATAAGGGTCACAGATCACTGGCCTGGAGCTCCCTTTTTTAAATTAGTCTTTCAAACACCTACTTGCAGTTACATTCGTGACTAGTGTTGGGGCAGATCGACTATCGACCTCCGTATGAGCTTTAATTTATCTGATTTTTCTTAGTGTGATCATTTCGAAAAATATGTTTTGTGGAAGGAAATGTGTTGCCTAACTCCTCCTGGATCATCTGTCTTTTTTTTTTTTTAATTTTAACAACAAACTTCTGGGTGTTGAACAACACACCTCTTGTGCCTCTAACACTGGCGTTTGATGAGCATATCGACGGCTCTCTCGTGCTTGTCAGACAAACCAGTAATGAAAAATAATTTTGTTCTTTGCATTTTCTCTGTCTCTTTTATCAGTCCTACATTGTAAGGTCAAAGAGCCCCGACCTATACTCCAGAACTGATCTAAAGAGTATTTTGTACCCACTTCTGTCGTGGTTGAATGGTATTCCGTTTATATTCCACATTACGTCGCTCCAGACGGGTTCTGTCAGATTTTTTACGGTCCTGGGTTTCTACGAGTTTATGTCCAGTAACTTAGTCGAACACTGGTGTACAATACATCACATTAGCTTAGGTTAAAGTTCAGCTGTTAGTCCCTACAAAGAGTGCCGATCTTCTACAGGTCTTCCTCAAATTCACTATAGTCTTCTAGCATAAAAGAATGACAGACAAATCAAGAAAGCACCTGCGAAGTGAGATGCAGAATAAGACAAGGCCATACCTTAAATGAATATTAGATCTTTGTGCTGGTCCTGCGCTGGTGTCGCAACGCACTGAAACAGAAAAGGATCACTCTGAATCCAGTTTTCGTTTGAGTAATGAACGTAAAATTATTGTATATGCCATGCCATACCTAACATACAAAAATATAAATGTAAACAGTTAATGAAAACCTCTCTCTATATGACTCATTGGTTTATAATAATAAGCTCCACTTACTTTATCTGATAACCACAGCCTTCCTACAGTACATCTATGCATTGCCGGCCGTTGTGGCAGAGCGTTTGTAGGTGCTTTAGTCCGGAACCGCTCTGCTGCTACGGTCGCAGGTTCGAATCCTGCCTCAGACATGGATGTGTATGATGTCCTTACGTTAGTTAGGTTTAAGTAGTTCTAAGTCTACTGGACTGATAACCTCAGATGTTAAGTCCTACAATGCTCAGAGCCATTTGAACCATTTGAACCATCTATGCATTAATTATCAATGTAATTCTCATGGACGAAAATTCTACCCTCATTCCATATGGTCCTTATCCTACGACAGATAGAGCCATTTTCGTTACGTACCTGACGTATAGTTTCTGAGAACTTAGAACGAACTTTTTCTGAGTACCTTTTAGCTGCATCCTAAAAGATATTAATATCTCCTTGTGCTTACCACAGAACTTGTATCGTTTAGTGCGGAATGGAAGTCTCTAATGTACTGGAACACCAAATTCTCTCACAATTCTTCGAATTCTTTTCTCAGCTACGGACTGCCGTAACTGCACCCACACAGTCGTGATTAGACACTGAGCGACAGTCCATTATCGGTGCCTACAATGACATACAGAAAAAATATAACATACGTTACTAGGTGTGCACTACTAGAAATTCTGGTGCCGATGTACGCTACTACTCTGCGCTTTTGTGCGCTATAAATGTGGTAGTGGGTCATGCACAGTAACAAGGAAGGGAATACCATGTCACTCTGCGGCGAACAGCATCATTCCGATACTCCTGTCTGTCTCACGCAAAACTGAATGTGCTTTGACTGCATTATGAACAAAGATTATTATTTCTAAAGAAATTACTTTGAGGTCACTCCATAGATCAACATAAAGATTATTGTTTTTACTTTCAGCCAGACCGTTCAGTGTTGTTGCACACTAATCAGTCTTTTAATTACGTTGTTCCACATTTATTGTTTACATGGTTATGCATTGTTCGGTATTGGTGTACATTGCTAGAATCTGTCATCTGCAATTTTTATTCTTTTAGGCTGCTATTAATATTTTATCTCATTGCTGTCGTCTTTGTACGTACACCAGTTTCTTAGTTTTGACAGTCGAAAATTATTGTAGAATGTGTTCTTCTGTTGTCTGTGGTCCTCTCGCCGTAGCAGACCACAGTGTTGTCAACAAATGAGTACACTATGGCCATTGGAATGCCGCGCGACCGCTACGGTCGCAGGTGCGAATCCTGCCTAGGGCATGGACGTATGTGATGTCCTTAGGTTGGTTAGGTTTAAGTAGTCCTAAGCTCTAGTGGACTGATGACCTCGGATGTTGAGTCCCATAGTGCTCAGAGCCATTTGAACCATTTGAACCATTGGAATGATGGAACGCTAAGCAATAACAAAAGTGCTGCGTGTCCACGCATAATTTGTCTGCCTAGTGCTGAAATGACAGCACGCAGAGGGAATACTTGCGGCGCAGGAAGCATTCTCCCCTCCCCCCTCCCCCACACCCCCAAATCACACCTCCTCTCCCTCTCTCACGGAACAGGAACTTAGTTCAAAAAATGGTTCAAGTGGCTCTGAGCGCTATGGGACTTAACTGCTGAGGTCATCAGTCCCCTGGAACTTAGAACTATTTAAACCTAACTAACCTAAGGACATCACACACATCCATGCCCGAGGCAGGATTCGAACCTGCGACCGTAGCGGTCACGCGGTTCCAGACTGTAGCGCCTAGAACCTCTCTCCCGAAACCGGGCCGGCAAACAGGAACTTGGTTATCTTGTAAATTACTTCGTTGTGCTCTCATAGGAATATTCACAGTTACAAAAGCCAAATCGTTGCTCTCTTCGATGTAAGATGAGATATCAATTTCAGGTGTACATCAAAACGATATTGAACATACTCCTAATTTAATATCTTGGTGCCAGATTCATGGGTCACAAATGTAATCGTGGAAGCTTCGGAACGAAATCGCCCAACACTAGCAACTCTGTGAAAGTAAGTGTCTGAGTTCTCTAGTCTTTTATAACTGAAAACAACGTTCATCTTTTCAACATTAATTCCCCGGTTGAAGAAGGTTGTTGTCACTAAAACTCTGCTTTGGAATACCTTAACTTTCTGACACCCAGAGTGCTGCTCTTCTTGTAGAATTCCGGTGTGAGTAATTATGGCAAAAAGTTTTGCTCTATAACAGTTGCGTAGGAGTCATACACGACTGTACTGTTTTCACCAATATCACAAAATGACTTAAGTTCCAGTAGGTCAGACAATTCAAAGAACTGCTTACTTTCTTTTTAATTTTCTTCCCAGTTTCGCATAACTGTTGCAAACCGAGTAGAATTAACAAGTCCTCGTCACCCACGTCTACCTACATCACGTCTTCCAAAAATTACTTGCACACTAGCTGTATTTCCATACTTTCTAGTGCTCTGAACATCATAACTTGTTTCCTACATGGAGCATTGTGAAAGATGTCTTAGACAATTTTTTTCATATCTAATAATTCAAAAATTTTATCACAATAGTAAAGAGTGCGGTATTTCAAATGTTTCTAGTTGAGCTTCTTTGAACGATACGAAAATACTTCCATGGGTTCCCCCAATACACTGCCGGGACAAAATTGCAACAGCCTCAACGACTGTGTCCATTGGAACCAAGGGTAACATTTGCATATTGAGCGGTTCTAGTGTTAGTGATTCATTTGTCACGCTCGTCGGCAGTCAAATGCCACTCAGAAGAACTTCCTGTGCATCCTCCTCTGTTTCGGCTCTGTAGGCAGTAACTGTGCTGCGTTTGGAGGTGGACAGTTTTTTCTTGCATCATTCATTCTAGGATACAATCACCCCTCCCCCCCCCCTCCCCCGCCTAATACAGCGTACTCCTGTTGAACAAGTGCAGTCATTTGAACGGGGTCGCATTTTGGGCCAAGGGGAAGCCAGGAGGATGTACAGAGGGACTGCTGCAGTAGTTGGGCTTAATGCATCAGTGGTGTGTCGCTGCTTTCAGCGGTAGTCTGTGGGACATTCCCACACCTGTAGCCCAGGTTCTGGTCTTCCGCATAGACACGTTGTGCGAGCAGCGGTGGTCAACCGAACGAAAATCTCCTGTGTCACCAAGGACCACTGAGATCCATCTACTTACGGTAGGACTACGTTCGCGTGAGCCTCTGGCCAGGCTACCACTGACATCATAACATCGCCAACCATGGATGCTCTCGCGTCATGAAAGTGTCGGCTAGAGAACGCCATGGCACTCTGATGTTTTCAGTGATGAGAGTAGGTTCTGTCTGTATGTGATTGATGAATGTACACTTGTATGGCATAGACCACGCGAGATGCCTATTCCAGAGAACATTCGCTCGCGACACACAGACCTCAACTGAGGCCTCATGACGTAGGGGGCAGGGCACCAGTTACAACTCCTTTAATATTTGGTCCTTCACAATGGTGGAGTAACCAGTGCCCACTACATTGCACGGGCTGTCATCCCCGTGCTACATTCGTAGTTCGTGGTCTAGTGACTAGCATTGCTACCTCTGGATCGCGGGGTCCCGTGTTCGATTCCCAACCGGGTTGGTAATTTTGTCTGCCCGGGGGCAGGGTGTTTGTGTTGTCTTCATCATAATCATCATCATAATAATTCGTGAAAATTGACTGTGTAAAAGAAAAATTGGACTGTGTAAAAACTGGGACTTTGTACGGGCGCCGACGATCGTGCTCAACTCAGGACAACGTGAAGCAACGAATTCATTTATGACATCACCTTTTTTGTCAGTACTTCATTCTTTCTCTCTCTCATTCTCTCTCTTGTTCTCTTGTTGCTTCTGTCCATGTTTCTCCTCGCTTCTGTTGTCTTTTATTCTGGAAACCCTTGAATTTTTCTACCTTTTCCTTGAATTCGTGCCTGTTTTCTTTGTATTTGTCTGTCATTCGCAACTGCTGTAGATCTTTCTTAAATTCAATACGCTATGCAATTTGGGTTATCAGATTTTTGTCAGAGAAGTTGAATATCATTGTGTTAGCCTCTTGTTATCCATTCTTTTTAAATACACATAAAATATAATCCTCCGCTTTCTCGCTATATATATTATTTATCGGTTTATAATACACCTCCTTGTTGCTTCTCAATTGCCATACCTATCTTCATACCTTGGTCCTAAAATTTTTCGAATTATTCTTCTTTTCTTCTTCTCCATATTATTTAACGCGTTGTCTGTGTTTAGCCTGAGTCATTCTGTGGCATAAAAGGCACCCGGTTTTGATCACAACATTTCAGTGCCTCAGTTTTACATTAAAGATAAAAACTTTTCATTGAACTCTGGCTCTATTTATTTTAGCGGTTTTATCCAGAGCATTTGACTGAGTTATTTCTCCCAAGCACTTAAATTCTGAAACTTGCTTTGTTTTTTCATAGTTTTATGTCACATATTTCGATGCAAATTTTGTTTCTGCTAGCTCTCAGAAAATGCTTATCCGTTTTGTTGCATCTTGTAGGTTCTCTGTTGAGGTTTCTATATCGTCAGCGAAACCTAAGCACCATGTTTCAAGGCTTCCCTCTTTCTTCAAAACTCAACTTTATTTATTACCTCTAATTCTGTTCTTTTTCTCTGATGCCGTACTAATTTCTCCAGAATGTAAATGAATAACAATGGAGATAGGTCCCTCCTCCTGCCTCACGGCTCTTTTAATTTAGAACGATTTGACATTTCATCTAAAAATTTAACTTTGGAAATTGTATTAGTGAAAGTTTGTTTAACGATTGCTACTGTTTTATTGTCAACTCCAAATTCTTCGAGGTTATTGAATTCTATATCTCTGTCGATGGAATCATAGCTTTTTTCATAATCAACAAGAATACATAAGTATTTGCGGTTCGAAGGTTTTTACACCTGTATGAGAGCTTTAGGTTTTATACCTGTTCGGCACATAACTTTTCCGCACTTAAATCCTACCTGTTATTCTCCTTATTATCCCTACTTTTCGTTTTGTAATTTCTTTTGAAAAGTTTTTGACAGGTTTAATACACCACTGGAAAGGAAAAGATTGCTTGGCAACTGTTTACACCTGATGACCATTCTATTACTTTTTTTCAACGTTATAGGTTACTGTTACTCCGTGTCAAATAGAAAATTGGCATGAAGCCTATCACGGTAATGGTGAATTGCACGTCGTTGCTAGGTGGTGTTCGATCCGTTGGCAGCATTGGCATTTTGAGACTCATAGCGTTGCAGCCAAATCACAGCAATCTCTGATACAAATACTTTATGTCTGCAGTCTTTCGCGCATGGCAGTTTGCGAGTGTGTGGGTACCAGGAACAAGTAGCAGGGAGTTCGTCGATCTATCATGTACACAAAAAAATGACGTCATTTCTCAACAGACCATTTTTCTCAATGCCTCCACCGAGATGTAGCAATGAAATGTCCGACATTAGGAGTATTTCGCCCTTAACGTTCTGCAATGTTTCCTATTTGTGCGCTCCTAGATCTGAGCGCCCAGTTCGCATTTTTTATCTAACCAGTCGAATTTCAAAGGTGTTGGGTAATGCTCTCGTTTTTTCCACTCTGAAAGACACTCCTTCTCACACAACAAAAAAGTTTTTCTCAGAGAGCATTCTTTGCCCTTAATCTTCTCCCAGAAATGCAAGCCTCTAGTTTAGTTGTGTTGTCCATTTGTCAACTTTCTTTCACATGTGTTTCATTAGTGTGGATGTGTCTCCATCCCTATCTCCGGCCAAAACACAAGCTGATAGCTAGTGTGTCCCGTCTGTGCAGACAACACCGCTTGGCGACCCTCGTGTATAAAATGTCTCCTCTTTCAATCCAGGAGACCAGGGCCCACGTTGTATCACAGGGCAGATGAACGTCCTCTCTCACCAATACATTTCGTGGTCATCTGCTTGTTCCTGTACACCGCTACGTACACTACTTTCCATTAAAATTGCTAGACCAAGAAGAAATGCAGATGATAAACTGGTATTCATTGGACAAATATATTATACTAGAACTGACATGTGATTACATTTTCACGCAATTTGGGTGCATAAATCCTGAGAAATCAGTACCCAGAACAACCACCTCTGGCCGTAATAACGGCCTTGATACGCCTGGGCATTGAGTCAAACAGAGCTTGGATGGCGTGTACAGGTACAGCTGCCCTTGCAGCTTCAACACGATACCACAGTTCATCAAGAGTAGTGACTGGCGTATTGTGACGAGCCAGTTGCTCGGCCACCATTGACCAGACGTTTTCAGTTGGTGAGAGATCTGGAGAATGTGCTGGTCAGGGCAGCAGTCCAACATTTTCTGTATCCAGAAAGGCCCGTACAGGACCTTCAACATGCGGTCGTGGATTATCCTGCTGAAATGTAGGGTTTCGCAGTGATCGAATTAAGGGTAGAGCCACGGGTCATAACACATCTGAAATGTAACGTGCACTGTTCAAAGTGCCGTCATTGCGAACAAGAGGTGACCGGGACGTGTAACCAATGCCAGCCCATACCATCACGCCGGGTGATACACCAATATGACGATGACGAATACACGCTTTCAATGTGCGTTCACCGCGATGTCGCCAAACACGGATGTGACCATCATGATGCTGTAAACAGAATCTGGATTCACCCGTTACATGACGGTTTGCCATTAGTGCACCCAGGTTCGTCGTTGAGTACACCATCGCAAGCGCTCCTGTGTGTGATGCAGCGTCAAGGGCAACCGCAGCCATGGTCTCCGAGCTGATAGTCCATGCTGCTGCAAACGTCGTCGAACTGTTCGTACAGGAGGTTGTTGTCTTGCAAACGTCCCCATCTGTTGGTTCAGGGTTCGAGACGTGGCTGCACGACCCGTTACAGTCATGCGGATAAGATGCCTGTCATCTCGACTGCTAGTGATACGAGGCCGTTGGGATCCAGCACGGCGTTCCGTATTACCCTCCTGAACCCACCGATTCCATATTCTTCTAACATTTATTGGATCTCGACCAACGGGAGCAGCCATGTCGCTATACGATAAACCTAATGGCGATAGAGTACAATCCGACTATCAAAGTCGGAAACGTGATGGTACGCATTTCTCCTCCTTACACGAGGCATCACAACAACGTTTCACCAGGCAACGCCGGTCAACTGCTGTTTGTGTCTGAGAAATCGGTTGGAAACTTTCCTCATGTCGGCACTTTGTAGGTGTCGCCACCGGTGCCAACTTTGTGTGAATGCTCTGAAAAGCTAATCATTTGCATATCACAGCATCTTCTTCCTGTCGGTTAAATTTCGCGTCTGTAGCACGTAATCTTCGTGGGCTAGCAATTTTAATGGCCAGTAGTGTACAAGGCTGAGCAAAACTTAAGGACGAAAGTTGCTTCCGCATGATGTGTCACTGCCAGGTAACATAGAAATAAGTGCTCTTGTACAGTACTGTACAGAACAGAAAGTAACTGAAAGAAATACGCAATGAAAATTTTATTCAAAGTCGGTATTTTTACTGAAGCCTCCGTGATTCATGGTGGTTTCCTGAACACTGGAAAAGGTGGGACATGGTTGTTAACATGGTGTGTGCTAACCACGGACGGCAGTGCATACTCTGCAGCGTGCTCCCATGCTTGCCTCGAGTTTGGCAAGGAGTTGTTGTGGTAGCGAGCTTCTATTCCTGTAGGAGCTCATTTGGCAGTTGCTGGATGGCCGTTAGTGCATACGGACGTGCTGCAGTAGGTCTCCACAACGCGTCCCACTTGCTCTGGACTCGTTCAAACTCTCCTCCACCCCCAAAGCTCGATATAGTAACACATTACCACCCCTGAAAACGAAGTAAGCGTGGAATGAACACCTGGAATGACACACATCAGGAAGGAGTGCCGTATTGCTGTTATAACGTTCAGCGATGCTTCAAAGATTTGTAGGTCAGTGCATCTGTAAAACATTATGCCTGCACATACCATTATTCGTAGACCACTAAAACGATCATGTTCGTTATTTTTCCTAGGTGCATTACGTGTCTGTTCCACTCGCCATATAAGGGTACGTGATGCACCCAGGAAGATCCTCAAAGAGTGTCGTTGCGATGGTCGACGTGTAATCGTGTGTGAAGGCATAATGTTGCATGGACGTACTGATTACCAAATGTTTGAACACGGGACACTCACTGCTTAAAGTTAACAGTGTACTCCTCAACGCACGTCGTTTCAAGGGTGCATTCAGCCGCAACATTATTATTATGGTGACAATGCGCGACCATATTGGAAAAGAGTACGTAGTGGAGCTCTTTGAACGAGAGGATATTTGGGTCACGGACGGACGCGTCTGTTCCACCGAGTTGCATCCCAACGCGCACGTTAGAGAGACATGTTGCACCAGGTTCACATTGAAGCGGCACCACCATTTAGGACAGTGAAAGTTAGTTTTGTGCGATATTCTCAGCACAAGTTACAGCCAGTGCGAGCCGGATTGCTGTAAGTTGCGCTGACCAGCGTTTGCGAAATGGAATGGAGGCCACAGGGCCGTCGAACCACTGAAAAGAGTAAACGCAGCGGTTCACATGGCGCAAGCTATAGGCAGAAGAGGCCCACTGGCGCAACCGGGATGTGGTGCGTACATGACGCGAAGTGACGCTTTAGTGAAATAGAGGCGCACAGCCGAGTATAAATAGTTGTTGTTTTCTAACGAGAGTGATTGAAGTGTGACAGCTTTTCTGGACGGCGGCGCGTGTGTGTCACACCGCAGAGCTACACGCAGTAACAGTTGGGGCGCCAGTGTCCCAGTCCATGACGGGTCGTTGGTTCGACCCTCTGAGACCGAGGCGGGGTCCGCAGCCAGCCAGGGCGGGCCACTCTTCGGCTCGTTACAGTGGGCAGTCATTTCGGCTCCCGACACACGCCAGAGTCTTTCGTGGCAAGGGGCCACAGATTCCGACGACACATCGTGGGCGGTCGTTGCCGCCGCGGTCCCAGCTACGCTAGCCGAGGAAGAAGCAGCAGTGGAGCCGGCCTATGGCTCCTGGCGGAGCAGCGCGGTGTCGATGGGGACGGTGGCCGCTGAGTCGGCTGCTGGCGCAGCCATCCTGACGTAATCAGAATTCTACAGCTGGCGAACAAGGCTGGCACGACACAGCGTAGCGTTGCACAGGTCGCTGGGGCAGTGGCCTCAGCAATGCGTAGCCTGTGACTCGGACCGAGGTCAACGAAGCACTGTAGTGGAAACGAATAAATCATTTGAAAATCTCGGCCGAGTTTTAATACGGCACCTCCTGGCATCCACCCACTACAACATGCACCAACGACCATCCAGCAGTTGTCAGCCGCACTGGTGCCGGACTGGATTGTCCTACCACAAGAACTCCTTACGAACCTCGAGGACAGCAATGGAGAACGTTGGAAAGCATGCATTGCCTTGTACGATAATCACGCACCCTATTATGAACCATGTCCAGCATTTTGTAGTTCCTGAGAACCATCATCATCAATTTTATTATTGCCTTTGAATGAAAATGTTATTTCTGTTTGTTTCGTTGCTTATTTCTTTCCTTCTTCTGCATTATACTGTAGCAGTTCTTTCTATGTATGATCCGTATTTCATCGAGCTATGTTACATGGCAGTGACATATCAAGCGAAGAGTACTTTTGTCCTTAACTTTGAGCAATAGTGTATATACCCTACTTCAGTTTTTCCTTTTTCATGATGTCAGAGAACTTCCTTCTGTCTTTCTGCGAGGTAAATACAATAGCCATTTCCGCGCCAATTATTAGTAAGCTATAAAACAATTCGAAACGTTACTTTCTTTTCTGCACAGTTACTGCCATATTTTGAGTAATTACCGGTGTAAAATCTGAAAAACTTTATAGCTGGCAGTGAATACATGATGTTGATTAACGAGGGATACCATGCTACGTAGGAAGTATTAACTAATAACATTATGACAGATGTCGAACTGAAACTCATCATTCACATTAGTGCCAGCCGGTGTGGCCGTGCGGTTCTAGGCGCTTCAGTCTGGAACCGCGTGACCGCTACGGTCGCAGGTTCGAATCCTGCCTCGGGCATGTATGTGTGTGATGTTCTTAGGTTAGTTAGGTTTAAGTAGTTCTAAGTTCTAGGGGACTGATGACCACAGATGTTAAGTCCCATAGTGCTCAGAGCCATTTGAACCATTTGAACCATTCACATTAGCTACAAGCCACAGATTTCTGTGGACAGATATATGCGTGAAACACACAGAATAAGCACACCACGGACGGATTTATCCGTCATGCCCACTTAAATGTTAATAGAGTCGCTCAAAGCACTTGGTTAACACAGTACGTCACTCATCGAAACATCCTACATAAAATGGAATTGTCATGCCGTATGTACACTAGACGCGATTAGATAGTAACTGTGCGTGTAATCTGCGTTCCGAAGGTAGTAGATGAGTTTACAGAAGCATTGTTTCTCATGTTATTAGAACGACAACATTTCAGCCGTTTACCTGTTCACAAAACACTCACTGACGCGAATGCGAAGCTGTGCGGTAACCAAATACAGTAATGTTGCAGCAGGATGGCGTATTGACGGGCGGAGTGCTCTCCAGCTGGAGAGCACTCCGGTGCCGTAGTTGGATAGCCGGCTGCCGGATGTCGGTTTCCGATGCCGGGCTCGCTGCCAGGTACGCGGTCTGCCCAGCCGTTCGGCAACTCGCGCTATAGCGGAGTACGGAGTTTTGTATAACCGGCGGGGGCCAGGGGGCTCGGCGATCCTCGAGTTATCGAACTGCGGCCGCTGTCGCCGCGGCAGATGGGGGTGCTAAAGCACTTTGCTGAACGCACTAGCTTCCTGGGGCAATACAGTAACTGGACAACAGCAGTAGTAGCCCAACCGGTCCCGACGGCAACAACCGAACGCCGAGCTCAGGATTTGTTCGTGGGTTCTACAGGAGCGATAAGGGACTAATACATCAGCCTAGTGGACTTGATAAGCTGGCTCAGCTGCTGGTGAATTTTGTAATTAATATGCAGTTTTAATTTCTCTTTCAGCTGACCTAGTATACGCCGTAAAATTATTTTTCACTTTTAATCTTATTTAGTACGCTAATGACTTAATGTCACGATATATGACAAAATGCTTCGATAGTGACTTTTAAGCGCAAGCAAACACTGGAACGTTTGGGAAAATTTTAATTTGCCTTAATGAATAAAGAATACACTACTTGGTAGCCAACCCAATCCCAGAGTAATAACAATCTCAACGATGCGTGCCAATAAGTCAAGCTTACGAGCTAAGAAGTGCAATTGTATAGCAACTATCAGCTTATGGACACCACAACAGACGGGAAAATTTGAACAGCTTTCCGACAGGGTGATGGATTATCTTCGGTTCTCTTCGTCTGTGCTTTAGAGAAGATCGTCAGCCTATTGAAAAAAGAACTGGACAGTTAAGGGATGCTCAATCAAGTATGCATTGTAGGGTCCAGTAGTGGTGTCAAGATCTCACTAACTTCGAACTTGGTCAAGTGATTGGGTGTCATACGTCTGTACGCAAGATTTCCACACTATTAGACGTTCCTAGGTCCACTGTTTCCGATGTGATAGTAGAGTGGAGACGTGAAGGGACACGTACAGCATAAAAGCGTACAGGCCGACCTAGTATGTTGACTGACAGAGACCGCATACAGCTGAGGAGGGCTTAATGTGTAATACGCAGACATCTACCCAGACCACTACACAGGAATTCCAACCTGCATCACGATCCACTACAAGTACTATGACAGGCGGGAGGTGAGAAAACGGATTTCATGATCGAGCGACTGCTCATAAGCCACAAATCAAGACATTAAATGCCAAACGACGCCTCGCTTGGTGTAAGGAATCTAAACATTGGACGACTGAACAGTGGAAAACGTTGTATGGAGTGACAAATCACGGTACATAATGTGGCGATCCGATGGTAGGCTGTGGGTATGGTGAATGCCCGAGGAACGTCATCTGCCAGCCTGTGTAGTGCCAACAATAAAATTCGGAGACGATGGTGTTAATGGTGTGGTCATGTTTTTCATGGAGGGTGGGAGGGGGAGGCACTATCACAGCACAGGCCTACATTGATGTTTTAAGCACCTTCTTGCTTCTCACTGTTGAAGAGCAATTCGGGGATGGCGTTTATATCTTTCAACACGATCGAGGACCTGTTCGTAATGCACAGTCTGTGGCGCAGTGGTTGCACGACAATAACATTCCTGTAATGGACTGGCCTGCACGGAGTCCTGACCTGAGTCCTATAGAACACCTCTGGGGTGTTTTGGAATGCCTACTTGTTGCCAGGCTTCACCGATCGATATAGATATCTCTCCTCAGTGCAGCACTCCTTGAAAAATGGGCTACCGTTCCCCAAGAAACCTTCCAGCACCTGGTTGAACGTATGCCTGCAACAGTGAAAGCTGTCATCAAGGCTGAGGGTGGGCCAACACCATACTGAATTTCAGCATTCCCGATGGAGGGTGCCACGGACTTGTAAGTCATTTCCAGAGAGCTGTCCGGATACTTTTGATTACATAGTGTATATACTGCCTGACAGAAAAGTGAAGGATACGAAATGAAACTTTATGAATTGAGAGAATATGTGATGTTATTTCAGTGGCTAAAACCGATTCAAATTGACGAAGAACTTGACAGTATGAGTGCATCAACCAGTATGACGTTGTACCCTCTCTGTCCTGGGTGTGTGTACGGATTCGGTTGGTAATAGTGTCATGGAACCGTTGTATCCCCTCCTGAGGCAAGCTGGTCCACAATTGTTGTGAGTGGTCCTTGAAGTCCTGTACACTGTCACTGGGGCGTAGCTGGCGTCCAACCTTGTCCCACACCAGGTCTATCGGTGAGGGATCTGGGAACCTTGTTGACCACAAGAATACCTCACCATCACGCAGGCAGTTCATAAAGAGACGTGCAATGCTAGAAACCCTGACCGGTGGAGGATGCATTTGAAGGTTACTTTCGTACTTTTTTCTTGAATAACTGGAAAACTTCGGCCAATAGCAAACTGTATCCAATTATAAAATTTAACGACACTAAAGTTTTTCCAATTTTCCTATTAACTATTTTTCTCTGGGAGTAGTAGATTGCGCGTAGCGAGCTACAAATATAAAAATCTCGCGCGTCCTTTTCGAAGGCCCCGTATAATATTGCGGACTGTATAATACGACGTTGGGAGGGACAGCTGACACGCCCTCTATACTTTAACAGGCCTTGTGATAACACTAAACGCGAACCACCTTAATCCGCTCTGATGAGAATTACAATTTTAATCATTTATAAACCCGCCGATTTGAACTTGTAAGAAGTTACATTGACATCCGACGTAAGGCACCTCAAAATGGAGTATGGTGAGATAGAAAGGTATCAGTTCCAAACATATGGGGGGAATCGTACAGTTGGAAACTAGCGAGAGAGATGCCAACAATATCAAGTGAGAGAAGATGGCCACTACTTTTCACAGGTCACATTCTTTAAACACGAGGAAAGCGTGAGATTATTACCTAAACTAGTACACTACAACACGATTATGATAACATATTGTCTGTGTGCTAGTGAATGTCGGGACTAGGACAAGTCGAGAATTTCGAGAGAAAAGTCTTACGCGGAACTAATAATTGTATCAGGAGAGAGAATGTGTAATCTAGTCAGTTAGAAAAATAATACTAAATAATAGAAAAACATAAAATCTGCGTTGCTTCAGCCATATTTGATATACATACGACTTACTATGTAAAAAGAAAAATGCTGTGGATGTGATAAAGCTCTAGTATTGTAGGGTGTGGGGGAGACGAGTGACGTTTAAATATAATCATAACAGCAGAATGAATACTGCAATTTCAACCAATAGTGGTACTCATGCTATGTACTGTTTCCCATGCTTTTATGTTCTGATGATTTGGGATGAATAAACAATCTGTCTACGCCAGTTGATCAGGTAGTCATAAATAAACAATTTCATCAAGTCGAGGGAATTACATTCTAAATTGCTGTGGTAGTGTACAGAGTAATTACCCAGATCCGGGAAAGCGCACAAGTTTTCTAGAAATTTCCCTCGCTGCTACTGAATGGCGAGGTGTAATGGCATTTTTGAAGGGTTCACACAGTCACTGTCTGATCGATCTGATTGCTCTCACCTGTGGTTCGAAATCTGAGACTTGCCCAGGTGTGCAAGGCTACAGTTTACATGCCCCCTGTTTCCCGGAGATAATTCAAGTCCCCGATTAAAATCAGTTAAAAACAAATTAAACTGGAACGAGCGTGAAGAAAATGTAGGGGAGGTGAATGAAGACTGTGTTTTACTGGCAGAACGCTTAGAATGTGTAAAATATTAATCATGGAAACTGTTGGCACTACGGTTGTATTACTTGTGGAGTATTACTATAAAGCACCAATGTGGAATTCTTATCAAATAGGATATACCAAAGTCGTCAAAAACGTTCGAAGAAGGTTATCTTGTCTTGTCTTGAAACAGCGAAAAATGTGTCATCGATATGAAAAGTGACCTAGGGTGGCGATCACTAAACTAAAATAACGGATTTCTCAATTGTGGCTAAATGATTTCAGTAAATTTCAATCACAGGTTTCTCTTTCGCGTGCCAAAACATGTTATTGCCTTCTTCTTATACAGGGAAAAGTAACTATCTAGATATAAGATAAGTCAGAGTTTTCACAGAAAGATTTTGTTGTTCATTTCTCCTACACGCTATTCGAGAGTGGAACGATTATGGCGTATCATCAGATCTTACTTTGATACATAGTATCTTCTCATCTTATAAACATCCCGTCATAAGGTTAGCAGTTTTGCCTTCTGGTGTTGTGAAGGAATGTTTGTAAAAAGACAAGATGCTATAAGGGACGATCAGATGAAAATTGGTTATCCGCCACAATGGGGCCATGGAACAGCTCCATTCAAGTAATCACCACTCACCTTAAGACATGTATCACACTATGATACGAGACGGCCATTTCCTGTTCCGTAGGACGCGGTCGGTCGGTGACGGATCCACAGCCGCACCAGCTCTTGCACTTTGTTGTCAAACTGGGACCGACGTCCACGCTTCTCTCCTTTCAAGTCGCCAAAGATGTGAACATCACACGGTGAAAGATTCGCGCTGTAAGGAGAACGTTGCATTGTTAGCCAACCAAACCGCTGAAGCGCAGCCTTCATCCGATTCCCAGTGTGGGGAGGGCCTTATAGTCCAACAGAATAATTCCATCCTACGGCATTCCTGGGAGTTTTGACTTGATGGCGCTTCGCAGTTTCTGCAAACTTTCTTCATAACGCTGCGCACTAAGTTTGGTTCCACGCTAAAAGAACTCGACGAGCAGAGGGGTTGGGTTGGGTTGTTTGGGGGAGGAGTCCAAACAGCGAGGTCATCTGGCTCATCGGATTAGGGAAGGACGAGGAAGGAAGTCGGCCGTGCCCTTTCAAAGAAACCATCCTGACATTTGCCTGGAGCGATTTAGGGAAATAACGGAAAACCTAAATCAGGATGGCAGGACGCAGGATTGAGCCGTCGTCCTTCCGAATTCGAGTCCTGGTGGGGGCACACATTTTCACCCGTCCCCGTTGATATATATATCAACGCCCGTCAGCAGCTGAAGGTATAAATATATTAATCTAACTCCACTTAACAGTCTTAGTCACCACCCACCTCACCCACTTCCCCCTCTACAACTCTCTCTCTCTCTCTCTCTCTCTCTCTCTCTCTCTCTCTCTCTCTCTTCCCCGTTCTATCTAATTAACTTTTGCTTGATATCTCGTAACGTTTCCTATCAGTCTATTCCATCTTTTAGTCAGTTCGTACCACAAATCAAGATCAGTCACAGAGGCTCTAGAGAAAGGAGGTGGGTCGCCTGCTCTACGCTTTGTTGACAACTACGGATGTCTCCTTTGAACGCAGTCTACCACTATCACACTGTGTGTCCCCAGCGAATTATTCAGCATGACGCATTCACCTCCCTGTGCGGTGACCAAAGAAGGAACCGCTTCAATTCTGCTTAGGCACCTGAGAAAATTTTATAGCTTTATACTAGAGATTTTGTTATCCTATCAGATGCGTCTCACCCGCGACTGTGCCTCAGCACGAAGGGATGGGCCAATGAGTGGAACATAGGTAGCAGCCGATACCGACCTCTGGCATGTTAAGATGCATTAGGTAAACAAAGAACGGGAAATTCCTGCAGGATTCCCCGTACTCATTTAAATAAAGCAGCATTTCGGTGGTCGGGTTGGCAGTAGCAGTGAGTTATCAATTCCACACGGACATTTCTAAAAAGTGAGGAGATTTGCGGTCCTGTAATGGAGGGAGAGACATTTATGGTCCTGGCGCCGAATGGGGTGCTCTGAGTCACACCGATTAGGACGATTTTCATCTGATGGCGAGATATGCGGTCTGACACACATTGTCGAGTCTAGAGTAAGTGTCGCATTTTACATTGCCGCTATTCACTTCCTGAGTAGCTCAAAATTTGCGGGGTTTGCAACGCAACTTGTGTTGCCTAAAGAACTGTATTGCTTTGTGGGTCTTGGAACCGTTTACTTAGCATTTGCGAGCTGCACAGATTAGAAGAGCTTACAGCGTTTCCCAAGAAATCTCACATGTACATGAGGCAACTTGCCACAGTGTTTGCTAGTCATTCTTGATTAAACTGAGCTTCTGTTAAGCTTCAGGCTTCAATATTCTTTTACATGACTTAGTGCTCATTGTACTGGAGCAATTTCTCTGTCATTTTTGTGAGACTTCATGTTCGTCTTTCTTGTCCTGTGTCGTCTCTTATTGTCTCCATTGTTCGTTTTTCTTCTGTGTGGGTGTTTGAAATTTTGGAAGAAGGGACCGATGACCGTAGCAGTCTGGTCCCTTCAATCCCACAAACCAACCAGCCTATGAACTGTCACTGGCGGCCCAATTACCACATCCTGCTGACGATACCCCAACACGGATAAGTACACTTAGGTGACAGTGCATCTGTCGCTTGAGGCCATTTCGTGTGTCACTCTTATCGCCGAAATACTATTCGTTTCTCCAGTCTGCTGCAGCAATCAGCAGCTACGCTTGTGCAACAAAACAGCGAGTAAGAAGAGGGAGGCTATATAGGCGACAGGCGGATTAAACGGAAACAAGAGTAAAAAAGAACCTCTCGGGGTTGCGCCAGCAGCAGAATAATCCTGCACAGAGATAGAGAGACAGAGAGAGAGAGAGAGACGCATACATAGTAATACACGTGTTTCTGCACTCCGAGTCGCGTCGCGCGTCGCTTCCGAGCGCCCCTCGGCAAACAACAAAATGCTAATAAAGGAACGAAACTGGGAGGCATAAAGCGTGCATCGGAACATCCGGCTCGACATCGCGTTTTAATCGCTCCGGGCGGCGCGCGATCATCAATATTAAAAAGGCTCGTCACGGGGTCCAGAGCGCAGTAATACACGCGTGCGAGGCGCGGCGCGGCGCGGCGCGATGCGACACACATGCGAGTTCCGGCGGCCCGCGAACGCCGCAGCGCGGAACAGCGGCTCCAGCAGGCTCCAGCAGCCGCGCTGCCCCACCACGCGTCGTTAACTACGATTATATTTTGAACAAAACGCTCCACTCATACATATTCATGGATTATGGCGGTTTACAAATGTATGAGCATTCTATATCTGCATGTACCTGTTGCTCTCTCGCACGCGCGCGCTCTCTCTGTGTGTGTCGCCATGTGTTAATGTTCTGCCGAGCTGTACCGTGCTTCGTCAGGGGGGAAAGGGCGGGGACAGGGTGGAATCAGGGTGAGGGGCGGGGGGAGGGGGGCGCGGGTCCTGTGTAGGTATGCGAATGGAAATGGGGCGGGCCGTGCGTGGGAGAGCAGTGTTTAATCAGCCGTGGAACAGCGGGCACCGCGCGCTGTGCGGTCGCCCCACGGCGCCGCCGCCGCCACCGCTGCTGCAATTCCTGTTTCACTTAACTGCCCGTTTCGGGGCTTGTTTATTTATAATATGTTTAATTCGGCCTTTAATGTGGTTCCTTTTGTTTATCAAAAAATGAAAAAGGATTGAATAACGAATTCTCCCAATGTCATTTGTTCACTCTCCCTTTGTCTGACACTGTGAAATCTTCACCGCGGTGGCATTTCGTGCTTGTTTATGTGCCAAGCAAACTGAGTGCAGGCCGACGAAATTGAATACAGTAATTTGCAGCTATCTGTAATCAGTTACAATGTTTTTAGAACTTAAGTTTAAAATACAACGTAAAAATAAAGCAGACAGATTCCCGTAAATACTAGGCACAGTTTTGAAGTACAGGGGGTACTCATATAGTTTTAATTATGACGTCCGAAAAATAATGGTACGTAATAAATTTTTCTGCCATGCTTACTGTTGTGGTGCACACTGAAATATCCGCGCCACAGTACCGTACTACCCCTCTAGGTTAGCTGAAGCACAGTGCCACAGCCCACTGGTAAAGTCTAGCTGTATCTGACATTCTCAGAAAATGACAAAGCGATCTTACATGGATACCTCAAAATTAAAAAGAACGTAGATCGTGTACACTATGTTGTTGTTGTTGTGGTCTTCAGTCCTGAGACTGGTTTGATGCAGCTCTCCATGCAACTCTATCCTGTGCAAGCTTCTTCATCTCCCAGTACCTACTGCAACCTACATCCTTCAGAATCTGCTTAGTGTATTCATCTCTTGGTCTCCCCCTACGATTTTTACCCTCCACGCTGCCTTCCAATACTAAATTGGTGATCCCTTGATGCCTCAGAACATGTCCTACCAACTGATCCCTTCTTCTGGTCAAGTTGTGCCACAAACTTCTCTTCTCCCCAATCCTATTCAATACTTCCTCATTAGTTATGTGATCTACCCATCTAATCTTCAGCATTCTTCTGTAGCACCACATTTCGAAAGCTTCTATTCTCTTCTTGTCCAAACTATTTACCGTCCATGTTTCACTTCCATACATGGCTACACTCCATACAAATACTTTCAGAAATGACTTCCTGACACTTAAATCTATACTCGATGTTAACAAATTTCTCTTCTTCAGAAACGCTTTCCTTGTCATTGCCGGTCTACATTTTATATCCTCTCTACTTCGACCATCATCAGTTATTTTGCTCCCCAAATAGCAAAACTCCTTTACTACTTTAAGTGTCTCATTTCCTAATCTAATTCCCTCAGCATCACACGACTTAATTCCACTACATTCCATTATCCTCGTTTTGCTCTTGTTGATGTTCATCTTATAGCCTCCCTTCAAGACACCATCCATTCCATTCAACTGCTCTTCCAAGTCCTTTGCTGTCTCTGACAGAATTACAATGTCATCGGCAAACCTCAAAGTTTTTATTTCTTCTCCATGGACTTTAATACCTACTCCTAAATTTTCTTTTGTTTCCTTTACTGCTTGCTCAATATACAGATTGAATAACATCGGGGAGAGGCTACAACCCTGTCTTACTCCCTTCCCCACCGCTGCTTCCCTTTCATGTCCCTCGACTCTTATAACAGCCATCTGGTTTCTGTACAAATTGTAAATAGCCTTTCGCTCCCTGTATTTTACCCCTGCCACCTTTAGAATTTGAAAGAGAGTATTCAAGTCAACATTGTCAAAAGCTTTCTCTAAGTCTACAAATGCTAGAAACGTAGGTTTGCCTTTCCTTAATCTTTCTTCTAAGATAAGTCGTAAGGTCAGTATTGCCTCACGTGTTCCAGTATTTCTACGGAATCCAAATTGATCTTCCCCGAGGTTGGCTTCTACTAGTTTTTCCATTCGTCTGTAAAGAATTCGTTTTAGTATTTTGCAGCTGTGGCTTATTAAACTGATTGTTCGGTAATTTTCACATATGTCAACACCTGCTTTCTTTGGGATTGGAATTATTATATTCTTCTTGAAGTCTGAGGGTATTTCACCTGTCTCATACATCTTGCTGACCAGATGGTAGAGTTTTGTCAGGACTGGCTCTCCCAAGGCCGTCAGTAGTTCCAATGGAATGTTGTCTACTCCGGGGGCCTTGTTTCGACTCAGGTCTTTCAGTGCTCTGTCAAACTCTTCACGCAGTATCATATCTCCCATTTCATCTTCATCTACATCCTCTTCCATTTCCATAATATTGTACTCAAGTGCATCGCCCTTGTATAGACTCTCTATATACTCCTTCCACCTTCCTGCTTTCCCTTCTTCGCTTAGAACTGGGTTTCCATCAGGCAGTATCTATCTTACCCCTAGTGAGATAAGCCTCTACATCCTTACATTTGTCCTCTAGCCATCCCTGCTTAGCCATTTTGCACTTCCTGTCGATCTCATTTTTGAGACGTTTGTATTCCTTTTTGCCTGCTTCATTTACTGCATTTTTATATTTTCTCCTTTCATCAATTAAATTCAATATTTCTTCTGTTATCCAAGGATTTCTACTAGCCCTCGTCTTTTTACCTACTTGATCCTCTGCTGCCTTCACTACTTCATCCCTCAAAGCTACCCATTCCTCTTCTACTGTATTTCTTTCCCGCATTCCTGTCAATTGTTACCTTATGCTCTCTCTGAAACTCTGTACAACCTCTGGTTCTTTCAGTTTATCCAGGTCCCATCTCCTTAAATTCCCACCTTTTTGCAGTTTCTTCAGTTTTAATCTACAGGTCATAACCAATAGATTGTGGTCAGAGTCCACATCTGCCCCTGGAAATGTCTTACAATTTAAAACCTGGTTCCTAAGTCTCTGTCTTACCATTATATAATCTATCTGATACCTTTTAGTATCTCCAGGGTTCTTCGATGTATACAACCTTCTATCATGATTCTTAAACCAAGTGTTAGCTATGATTAAGTTGTCCTCTGTGCAGAATTCTACCAGGCGGCTTCCTCTTTCATTTCTTAGCCCCAATCCATATTCACCTACTACGTTTCCTTCTCTCCCTTTTCCTACACTCGCATTCCAGTCACCCATGACTATTAAATTTTTGTCTCCCTTCACAATCTGAATAATTTCTTTTATTTCATCATACATTTCTTCAATTTCTTCGTCATCTGCAGAGCTAGTTGGCATATAAACTTGTACTACTGTAGTAGGTGTGGGCTTCGTATCTATCTTGGCCACAATAATGCGTTCACTATGCTGTTTGTAGTAGCTTACCCGCATTCCTATTTTCCTATTCATTATTAAACCTACTCCTGCATTACCCCTATTTGACTTTGTGTTTATAACCCTGTAGTCACCTGACCAGAAGTCTTGTTCCTCCTGCCACCGAACTTCACTAATTCCCACTATATCTAACTTTAATCTATCCATTTCCCTTAAAACATTAAAATTTGAAGACTTGTTACACTTTATTTAGAAACCGTCTTCAGATATGAGAACAAGAGAGAAACAGAAAACTGTCTTCCATTAAATTTTACCAGCTAAACCATGTACTTGTAACAGTTCGTAAAAGAGAAAAATAAATGAAAGTAATAACGTATTACTCATGGTAAAATATATGTCAGCATATAGCGTATGCAAAACGCTGTATCGTCTTTATACACTGCCGGAACAAATAGCATCACCTTCAAAGACAAGGTCATTTTATTGACGACTTACGTGACGGGTAATTCACCATTGTAGGAGTATACGATAACAGATTCAGACCAAATGAAACACATACGTCGTAGCAGAGGATACCAAAATAATCGCTTCTGCGTGGATCTCCTCGCTGGCAGTAGCGCTCGGGTGCATTCTCACATAAAACGATCATCAAGGTGCCTAACGGCATACAGCGGCAGACTGCGCCAAGCATCTTGCGCCTTTTGTCGCAGTTCGGCGGTTTTTGCAGGCCCTGGCGAACGAATAAGTTCCCACTTTGCAGTGCCCCGTACACATGTTCAATTGGCGAGAGATGTCGTGATCTTGTTTGCCACGGTGGGACGGTTACACCACGTATACCAAGTTGCGTTGCAGCAGCAATCCAGGTGTTTCAAAAGAATATACGTATTACAAAGTATTATTTTGTCCAAACTATCGATCACTGCGCCTCGGCTCGGCTATTGGAGAAACTAATATGTAATCTAGTTAATATTAATAGCCGCTAGATGTCATTTGTCTTCTGTTTTGCTTTGTAACCGTTTTAAAATGGATATTCCGCAGCGGAAATCATTTGGTATTCTCGAGTTTGCGAAGTGCAGTTCCGTGATAACAGTACAAAGACGTTTCAAGCTGAGGTACCAAACTGATCCTCCGAAAGGGTGGAACATGAGCAGATGGCATCGACAGTTTCTAGATATGTGTATGTAAAGGAAAGAGTCCTGGCCGCCCTGATGTTCCTGCAGAAAATGTAACGCGAATTCAAACTGATTTCCAACGTAGTCCTTCAAAATCATCTCGTCGTGGCAGTCGGGAGTTACAACTGCCTACAACAACAATTCGGCGTGTTTTGAGGTGTCGGTTGGTTATGAAGCCGTACAAGTTACAGCTGTTACAAGTTCTGAGTCCTGATGACAAACGCAAACATTTTTGTAACGAGATTCTTGATGAAATTGACAGTGATAACACTTTCGCACAACACATCGTGTTAGTGATGAAGCGCCTTTACATGTTAGTTGTCAGGTAAACAAACACAATGTTCGAATTTGTTGCCTACAGAACCCGCATGCAGCCATTGAACATGTACGAGATTTGCCCAAAGTCAATGTGTTTTGTGCGATATCCCGATCATCTATTTACGGCCCATTCTTCTTTGATGGAAACAGAGTTAACGTTCAGCAATATCTCGCTATGTTACAGGACTGGTTGTTTCCGAGGCTGCAGGAGGACAACTTCAGTTTTCAACAACCTATTGAAGTCGCCAGCTGCATGAATATCTGAATTAAACTCTACCGAACCATTGGATTTGTCGTCAAGAAGCTGACTACTTAGCATTTCTCAGCGGGGCTCCACGGTCAGCTTTTATGCACCACCAATCTCACAGACCCTGGAAGAGTTGAAGAACCGGATCCGTACTGACATAAAATCAGTGACGAAGGACATACTTGCCCGACTATGGGAGGAATTTGAGTATCGATGTGCTATTGTTCGCGTTGATGATGGAGGACATATTGAACATCTGTAATCTGAACTCGTATGTCTTAAAGTTTAATAAATATATGCATTCGAAATGCGTATATTCTGTTTGAAACACCTTGTGTATGGACGTGGACGTGAACTGTCCGATTGATAAGGCACATCGCCTTCCAGTCGAAGAGGTGGCAGCATCATGGGGATAACAGCCTGCAGCGGGCACTAGTTACTTTACCCCGCACTAACACTAAATGTGACCGCAAGTTGTAATTGGTGACTCCCCCACACCATGGAGCTTGTGGTGAGACCTGTGTGTCGTGGGCGAATGCACTCCGGAAGAGACAGCTCAGCTTACGTTCACTTCCGTCAGTCGCATACAGACAGAAAGCACTTTCATCGCTGAAGACAAAAGCGCGCCCTTCCGGTCCCCACTCGACTCTTCCACGACACCACAGTAGACACGCATGGCGGTGTGATGCTGCCAGTAGCAGCCTGGCCAGGGGCACACGTAATCTTGGTCCTGCTACAAGCAGACGGTCCCCAGAGATCCGTGGTGGCAGCAGCTGCAAAGTATGCCTGGATTTGTTCCCTTGGTGATGTTCGATCGGCCACCTGTACTTCGTGGGCGTCCACAACCTGGTCTGTTGGTGTGAGAATGCTCCACAGACAACTGTTGAAAGCGGTCGCACAAAGTGTGCCCAAAATGTGCAGAAAAATCCATCGATACGTCCAGCCAGTTTGCCTCGGGCCCACAACGCGACCCCGTTCAAATGGCTGAAGTTTTTCAATAGGAGTACGTACTCGCCAGCGGAGAACGAGTGTATCTTAGAATGAATTATATCAAAACTGTTCATCTCAAAACTTAGCGCAGTTACAGCCTGCAGAGTCAAAACCGAGGGTACACAGACGAGCCTCATGTTTGCCATGTGGTCGGTGAACACCGCGCCAAATGTGTCGTCACTAACGCTACAACCCCACAGTCTGCATATAGGATGTTCCCGTACGAGCGGGCAGAAACTTAACAGGACATGGAGGATGCTCCACTGAACAATTTGCGGTAGGGAATCTGCAGTCGGAGTAGCCAGCTTAAGGAGATGACAGGAAGAAAATCACATTATTGTGTACTTCTTTATTTACATGAGTTACAGTTAACTGCAAATACTATCTTTGACACAATGAACGTAACATTTGTACTGTATCTTCCAAAAGGTGCTGAAACCGACGGCCACGAACCTCAATGCAAGCATAACATCGGCGAACAAGATTCTGACGCACTCTGATAAATATCCCTGGTGTGTATCGAATAACATCACAGGCAGCTACAATTCTGGCAACTAACAACCAAATGGTTCAAATGGCTCTGAGCACTATGGGACTTAACTTCTGAGGTCATCAGTCCCCTAGAACTTGGAACTACCTAAACCTAACTACCCTAAGGACATCACGCACATCCATGCCCGAGGCAGGATTCGAACCTGCGACCGTAGCTGTCGTGCGGTTACAGACTGTAGCGCCTAGAACCGCTCGGCCACTCCGGTCGGCAACTAACAACCTCCGTATCCTCTGGGGTCTCATATGTATGTGACTTTAGATGTCCCCAAAGCAAATAATCAAGAGGATTCAGGCCAGGTGAACTTGCATTCCATGGAATAGGACCTCCCCTTCAAATCCAGCGACCAGGAAAGTAAACAGAACCTGTAGGATGACTTCGCAGTAATCAGGATCGCCCTCCTTGTTTCCTTGCAGGAAATAGAGAATGTAAATGTAAATAAACAGCACAATACATGAAAACTTGCGGGCATGTAAGTTGCAAATAAGCAAGAAAACAGCAATGCTAGACAAAGCGGAGACAAGTTTACTTACATGTCTCCTTGCTGGCTTCTTCGAATCCAGGTTCTTTGCCTCAAAGTGTTCAGTGGGGCATTATGTATGACCTGTCGCAGTTTTGCACGTTCTTACGGAAACATCTTGTATGCTACACCCAGGTGGCCACTGAATCGACTCCGGCTTTGTAGCTGGGAGCCATTTAAGAGAAAGAAAATGGCTGTCAGATAAGCGTGGACCATATATGAATGAAAAACGTTACATCAAGGAGACAACGTGCCAAACGTAGAGTATCATGCCCAAATGAGAAATACTTTCAATAAAAAACAGGTGAACCCCTGGCTTGACATTCATAAGTACACACAGTAGTTTGTCGTGCTACAGCTATGAACAGATCGCAGTGAAATCGGACCTACTAGAGAAACAAACTTTTCTCAGCTTTAACAAGTTACACGATGTAACGATGTTGGGTATATATGTAATAGTTGACTGCAGTCGTATCAAGCATAATGTGTTTCTTTTTTTACATATTGATGTTTCTGTCTCCGTTCTCTTCTCGCTATGTAACGTATGTTTTTATCTTCTTCGAAAAGTTATTGAACAAGTTGGTTTTACCATATTCGTTTACTCAGTCTTTTATTGAAAGTGCCAGTTTAATGGGGATGGTATGTTTGCATGTTACATCTTAGATGTAATATTTTAGATTCGTATATAGCCCACGGGTATTCGACCGTCATTTTATTTCTCTTAAATAGCTCCCAGAGATATAGACTATGCAGGACGTTCCACACACTATATACTGACATATATTCCACCATGAGTGATACGTTACTACTTTTATTTATTTCTTTTTCAAATTGTCGTAAGTTCGAGGTTTGGTTCGTAAAATTTCATTTGAGGCGATTTTCTGTTTTCGTTTGTTCTCAGATCTGAAGACGACTGCTTAGTCAACTGAAACGGTCGTCATATTTTAATGTTTTATAACGTGCAAGATGTAGACAATTAGAGATTTTTAATTTCTTAAAATTTTAAGACGCTAATAATGTGCAGCATCACGCCGTGCTTCTGTTTCGGCAGCAGAGAAAATGTTGCTCCTGTGCCGTACTAATCCGGATTATTCTGACGCGCTTGATACATTTCCGCTGCTGCTGGCAACGATTTACCGCGCGATACTCCACATAATGGATGGGCTGTGCGTTTTCGTTTTGGTTGCTCTAGCGGCGTGCTACGGTACTAGGGAGCTGAATGCGCACAAGGATTGCAGACATGTTCCTACAAACAAACCTAAAATTAAGGACATATCTTTATTTTTTCAATGTGCTAACTGCAACTCTGAGACTGCAACTTCGTTTGTTTTTTATACTAAACAAACCCAAGTCCGTTTTAAAGAAATTTTATTATTGCAAGGAAAGCTGTGCTTTACTCTGCAGTTCGATGTAATTTTCAACAACGTTGAGGCTCTTCATAACGAACAACCAACTTCAGTATTTTCCTCTGACGCAATCTTTGCTGTCGTATAACCAACCGTACCGAAGTTTCTTCACCTGCATAAAACATTTGACTTCTCAGTTTTATGAGTAGTAATGCGACGCGCTACCCACTCTCACATGTAGCTGTAAGCGTACGTCGAAAATTGTAATTTTCAGTTGTATATGCAAACAGCAGCGTTTATATGTAGTTTGTGGATACTAAGACGGATAGGTAACTATTTACTCACCAATTGAATTAGGTTTCATCAAATAAAACAGTAAATTAAACAAATCTGTAGTTAACAGAATTGATAAACAACTATCAGCGCACGTACTCAATTCGGAACACAAATACAGTATAAGTAAGTACAATACCATTCACCTGAGTTAAATATTTATGAAGTGATCAATATTGGTTAGTGTTAGTATTAGTGTTAATACGAGCGTACTTTTTATTTGTACTCATACTGCATGATAATCAGCTGCGAGAAAAATCGCTGATGCTGCGTGCTCAGTTACATGTATTCCTGTAATTGGTAAGGTGGATCCTTTTCTACAGTTGCTGAGGTGTCAGTTTAATCTAACTTTAGTTACATAGTTCCTGCATTAAGTAACTGTTACTTATATCTCACTGAGTCTCTAAACTTCACTGATGCCTGGCGTAAATAAGTTTCCGCGTTATTGTTGCGCGTTTGGTAGCTCCGAAAATGTAAATCTCTCCCTACCAGATTTAGTCGTATCGCTGAAGGCGAAAGATGGTTGCTGTAATCTCTGACTGCCAAGATGCCAGCAGGTGGCACCGGTTCCCAATTCAGATTTCGTTAATTATAAAGAAAATTTTTTTTTTCAAAACCACTGCTCCAAAATGAACTAAGTAGCATGGAATATTATAAACTTTCCTTGTAGAAATTGATTTCATGAAAATTATTTCTTGATCAAATAAGTCCGCTTAACATTGTCAACTCCGACAAGCACAGTTCGTGAATCCGCCACAACTCGACAGCTCATCATAGTCCACATTCGCTTTTCACATCGTTGGACAATTAAGTCTACTTAGCTCCATTCTCAGTACAAGACAGTTCGTTCACTGCTCCGTTACCGAATTCATCAATACGGCGACGCGTCTTCCTTCCGCCATTAACGAATTTTGGCTTATTCTTTCTTCTCTCCTCGCCTTGAAATCGTCACCCGAAATTAATTATGCTTCTTCCTTCGTAAATTAATTATACTTCTTTTCTCGAACCCCCTTAACTGTCTCTGAATCTTCTGTATATTTGATGTTAGATCACGATTTCATCAGTGCGTTCCGGCAAGACGTCATTGCACAGCCTGTGACAAAAGTTCCTTTGCATCTGATAATCGTCCCAAACCGCTCCACATTAACTTCCTCCCACAACCGTGTTTCTTTTCCATCCGCTCCAGGCATAACAGTCAAAACATTTACCCAGAAAACTACTTCTTTACTCTATACATAAACCGATCCTCCTTGATTGCGGTGGAAGGTGAGGTAATAAGTAGTAATATTTCGACAACGTGCTCGCACACATACCGCTGCCGTCACCCAGCACGCTCTACAAAATGTCGATTTGTTGCCTTCGCCTGCTCGATCAGCAGATCTGTCTCGAGTCGAGCACGTATGGGGCATCATCGGACGACAACTCCAGCGTCATGCACAAACGGCATTAACTGTCCCTTTATTGCCCAACCAAGAGCAACAGGCATGGAACTGCGTCTTAGAAACTGACATCCGGTACCTGTACAACACAAAGAATGCCCGTTTGCATGCTTGCAGTCAACATTCTGGCTATTAGCCCGTTGATTAATGTACCAGCATTTCACATTTGCAATAGCTCATCTCGCGCTTACGTTAACCTGTGCTCTATGATCGTGCAATATTAATCAGTCAAATATGTTCCTTAGCCCAATGTATTCCCAAAATTATCTTCCCTTGCAGTATCGTAAACTATGAGTAATGAACACTGATTCGGACGAACAGAACTTAAGTTACGAAATTTAGTACGAAATTTACTCTTTACTTTCGTTACTCTTTATTTGTCTTGTGACGTACTTGTAACGGAAAATAGAGGGCAACGAATGATAAATAAGATCCTGAGCAAATGACCAGTAATTCGTCATATTGCTCAGAATACAAACTTTACACTACCCTACATCGTGGTTAGCGATCGCAGCAAATAAAAACTCTATTCATGTTACCGTTTTCCATCTGTGTCAACTCTCTATGAAACCATCTCGAAATCATCATGTGCCCTCAGTAACACAAGGGAGCATCACAAATTAAATTCATTCTCTTTTCAGCAGGTCCACCGTCATAACTCCTCATGCGCTGACCACACAGCACTTCCCTCGTTGTAGACTGCCTCTGTGTGCTATACGCTTCTGTTACAATCTCTGGTAGCCAAAGGGCAACATATCAATTGTGTGCCCAGGCATCTAAAGTGGCTCATAATGGCAAACATTCCAAACAAAACTGTCATCTCTCAAGACATACAGGATGACTCAGCTGCCCGTATCTATGGGATTTGTGCCACCAGCAATACCTTCAAATACCACGAGCAAGGTTTTTTCATCCTCTCCCTCGCTATATCGAAACTGTTAAACCCACAGGAAAATGAAGAGGGTCTTTTTGTAGCAAGTTTAATGTTGTTAAATTTTATACTGAGATATGTTTTGGCTAGAGGCTGTAATTTTCGAATTATTGAAGAAAACCCTCCAAAAGTGACCTTCAAACGCGCTTTTCTTGAACAGCTAGAAAAACTGTGACCCCCAACGGAAACGTATCCCAGTACAAAATCTTAAGTTCGTACAAAAAGGTCCTGTTCATATTTTCTTCGAGACTGCAGTTTGCACATAGAAAGCGAGAGAATGTGAAATTCTCGCGTTGTTATTCTGAAGGCGTTGTGGATTGCATGAAACCCATATGTAGGAGCAGCTGAATCATCGTGTATGAACCTTTCATCAGTATTGCGAAGTATCCATTCTTTGATGGTGATTTTCTACCGGAAATCGAAGAACATTGTAGAGCCGTCAAATATGGCGGAGGCTCCTACATAAAAGGATTAGAAAGGAGTAACTTTATATCACGTGTTACTCTGTTAGAACGAAATTTTATTTCAAGCATTACTGTGTTGTTAGTGAGCAAGCGGTGTGAAGTCCGACTGTTCTAATTTCTTTTCACTATACTATTGTTTCCTATAATCAGTGCAAGTAAAGTTGTAGTTAGACTACAAGTGCGTCGCGAATTCTCGTTATCCCTTAATGTAGCATGTGTGCTACCTCTTCCCAGTTGACTGGCCGCTGCAACCAAGCAACGCCGTGCAGGTCGGTCTGGCTGCTTGTGGTGGTGAGTTTCTCGTGACGAATCCCCGATGCTAAACGCCGGTATGAGGGTGCATGAGGATGTAGGGGGTTGGGGTGAGACCCGCCGGCACTCACCTCGAGCGTTCGCCTGTTTGCCGGCATTAGTCATGTATGAGGGCTTGGAGACCGTTCGCACAATTACAATGCATTACCTTCCACTGATGTTGCTGTAGCCCGCTACGCCCCTCGTTGAAAAAAGCGAATACGTTTTACGAGCGCGCTGCTCAGGGGAAGCAGGGTTTGGTCCTCCCTTTCTTTCCCTGCTGATTCGTCTTTTATTCAAACAAAGGAGGAAAACACGCGATTTGAGATCGCTGGGACGGGACAGTTCCGTGCGAATGTTGCACACGAACAGTTTAACTCGTTACAACTGAGTTTATCCCGGCGTATAAAATGTTCAAGTAACTGACGGCAACCGCCGATATTTCGACAGGTGCACACCCTGTCATTTTCAAGGCACGAATGCAGAGAAGAAGCGCTGTGCAAGGGAATTTAAAACATCGGCAAGCAGCGCTCGCGCACGCACTACACACACACACACACACACACACACACACACACACACACACACGCATACGAGCTGTAAACATTAGAGCTAATACACAACCAAAGATGACCGACGTCAGAAGTTACTGATAGTGGATATTAATGTCCCTGTAACTATCTGCCCCTTACGAGGATTCTTAGTCAGCATCACATCATGACAATGCATAAAACCATCAGCATCACCTTGTCCTACGACGGTTGGCTCTCCGCTTTTTCGGCGGAAATGCATCCCCGTGTTTTCAATGCATGCCTTGCCCATTAGTCCCCAGTTCATATTGATAGTATCCGTACATGGTGGTTAGCAGGCTAACGAAGTCATCTGGATTGTCCTGACGCAGTTGCATTGTTTCCGCTGCTTCCTCGATTCGGCGGTCTCCGTGAGCAGTAACTGAACCAAGCGAACGGCGATCTTTTTCACGTCCAAAATGTCGTGCAACAAGTCGAAAATTGGTCGATGACAGATTTTCACTTTCCATTATATCTTAAGTTTGTGATATTCCGGTCTTCGAGCGCCAGGGCCTCGACTACTGCTGATAATCCAGGTTCTCGGATTGGTCAGACTTGTTCGACCGCAGTGGAAGCGTTAGCACCAACTGGCCGGTGTGTCAAACAATGGTCCTTTGCTGCCTTACACTTTGCTCATCTTAACCTCAATGGCTGAAGTGGTGATCTCCGTAAAATTGAGTGAATAGAAACAGCTTTCAACTTAAAAAAAAAAAAATCATAATTTTGAAAACAAGTGCGAAAATCAGAATTATATGGAATCAGATTTTTCACTCTGCAGCGGAGTGTGCAGGGATGTGAAACTTCCTGGCAGATTAAAATTGTCTCTGTCCGGTACAAAGATATAATCTGCCAGGCAGTTTCTGATCAGCGCATATTCCGTTGCAGAGTGAAAATCTCATGCTGGAAATATTCCCCACGCTTTCGCTAATCCATGTCGCCGCAATATCCTCTCTTTCACTAGTGCTAGTCCTGTGAATTTATCACGAGAGCTTGCGTCAAGTTTGGAAGGTAGGAGATGAGGCAGTGGTGGAAGTAAATCTGTGAGGACGGGTCGTGAGTCGTGCTTGGGTAGTCCAGCTAATGGAACACTTGCCCGCGAGAGGCAAAGGTTCCAAAAATAATGTAGAATTGTAGGTTTTCCATCTAACTTTAAATTTTTAATTAGATTTGGAACCTACCCATGCTCCTAAACAGAAAAAAAATGAAAATTTGATGTTTCATTCACAACGCAGATTGGGTGAACAGAAACGGCACTGTTAATCTTTTTATTTTTCCTATTTATAGGTCTTTGAGGAGAATAGGGACATCTGAAGATCCGTTTTGGATTCAGGAGAATAACAAATAAAAAGGATTTAGTGAATATAAAAAGTAAAAATGTTGCCTGAATTGTGTTTTTTTTTTGTTCTGTTTTCCTAGTAAAGATTTTCTTATCTGTAATTACTCTATTGTAATATCAAAGAATTAACTTGGTTTGTTTGTTAATGTATTAAGTCACTTACATGTTTAAAAATGATGTATTTGGATCTGTTGTTGTTGTTGTTGTGGTCTTCAGTCCTGAGACTGGTTTGATGCAGCTCTCCATGCTACTCTATCCTGTGTAAGCTTATTCATATCCCAGTACCTACTGCAACCTACAACCTTTTGAATTCATCTGTTGGTCTCCCTCTACAATTTTTACCCTCCACGCTACTCTCCAATGCTAAATTGGTGATCCCTTGATGCCTCAGAACATCCCTTCTTCTAGTTAAGTTGTGCCACAAACTTCTCTTCTCCCCAATCCTATTCAATACCTCCTCATTAGTTATGTGATCCATCCATCTAACCTTCAGCATTCTTCTGTAGCACCACATTTCGAAAGCTTCTATTGTCTTCTTGTCCAAACTATTTATCGTCCATGTTTCACTGCCATACATAGCTACACTCCATACAAATACTTTCAGAAATGACCTCCTGACACTTAAATCTATATTCGATGTTAACAAATTTCTCTTCTTCAGAAACGCTTTCCTTGCCATTGCCGGTCTACATTTTATATCCTCTCTACTTCGACCATCATCTGTTATTTTGCTCCCGACATAGCAAAACTCCTTTATTACTTTAAGTTTCTCGCTTCGTAATCTAATTCCCTCAGCATTACCCGACTTAATTCGACTACATTACATTATTCTCGTTTGGCTTTTGTTGATGTTCATCTTATATCTTCCTTTCGAGACACTATCCATTCCGCTCAACTGCTCTTCCAAGTCCTTTGCTGTCTCTGACAGAATTACAATGTCATCGGCGAACCTCAAAGTTTTTATTACTTCTCCATGGATTTTAATACCTACTCCGAATTTGTCTTTTGTTTCCTTCACTGCTCGCTCAGTATAAAGATTGAATAACTTCGGGGAAAGGCTACAACCCTGTCTCACTCCCTTCCCAACCACTGCTTCCCTTTCATGTCCCTCGACTCTTATAACTGCCATCTTGTTTCTGTAAAAATTGTAAATAGCGTTTCGCTCCCTGTATTTTACCCCTGCCACCTTTAGAATTTGAAAGAGAGTATTCAAGTCAACATTGTCAAACGCTTTCTTTAAGTCTACAAATGCTAGAAACGTAGGTTTGCCTTTCCTTAATCTAGCTTCTAAGATAAGTCGTAGGGTCAGTATTGCCTCACGTGTTCCAACATTTCTACGGAATCCGAACTGATCTTCCTTGAGGTCGGCTTCTACTAGTTTTTCCAGAATTCCAGAAGTAAAGAAGAGATGTCGAACAGTTAAAGTAAACTTGTTAGTTCTTCCTTTCTTTTTCAAAGAAGCATCAACATCACTTTTGCTTTCTAAATAACAAATTTTGAATGCTTACCGTCTAAATGACTGCTTACTTGTTCCGTATACTATAATCACAGCACAATCTCTTGGGTTGAGAACAGTGCCAAGTGGTGTCTTCATTTCCATCAAATTCTTGGTCTTCTTTCGAAGAAACGCTGATGAATCACTATTTGTATTCACCCCACAAATTCCGAAGACACAGCCCTACAGTTTCAATTAGCCGATACACAAGTCAGATTAAAGTATACTTTAAAAGTGCGCTTTGGTTAGTGAAACGAGATAATAAATTTGCTTATCGTGTACTTAAATTTAAACAATATAATTTGGAGTGGTACTTACAAAATAAGTTCGAAGTAAGCAAATTAACACGTTCGTCGCCGTATTATCCATAGCTGGATGATGAGTAAGTTTCCGTGCTGGCCCCGTCAACCACGTATGGGTGACTTTCTCCTTGTTCAAGTTAACAGGATTTGCATTTGGAATTTTCAAAGGAAATATAACTATAAGACCTATAACACAAACGTACAATCAATGTACACATCATCGTAAATGTTTAATAGGCTACATTTATATTTAGGATAACATATTACATTAAACTACATTGCACAGTATTTGTTAAAACACGCTAAACACATTTGACTTCTTAGCGTTCGGCACTTTGCCTCTTCTTTTGGTAATACTGGCCGCACATCATTCATATAGGCTTCACCTGCTGATTCTTACGAATCCTTCTTTTATTCCTACTACTCTCGGGCATAACATTTACCGCGAACATCCATTCAGTAACGAGACGTTCCCGAAATTATCTTATTTCTATTTTTATATTTGTGGCCCTCTGATATGCGACGCGGGCATTTGCTATACTTGGTCCTAAAAGCAAATGTGATGCTAATTTTCGATACCATTTGATACTCGTCCGTATATATAATTGTGGCATATGACACTATCTGGTCACTTCTTTCGATGCCAGTTGCTTCATTATTATATGCCAGTCTTGCCAAAGGTTTGTGTTTCGCAGGACGACGGCGATGCGTGGCATCGAAGCCTAATGTCATAATAAATGCATGTTTTGCTGATAACATGCTAACATCGTGAACTTCCCTCCATTTTAGCAGCACAGTGCTGTTATTTTACGTGCTGTTATTTCACCTCTCTTCAATGGGTATGACGTTTCAAAACGTGGCATAATTTTTTTGTTCTACTGTACAGTTCCGGAGACAGGCGTTTTGAATTTTAGACATTGCCTGCTAAGTCACAACTCATGACAAAGCTGTCAACAAACAAGGTTCATCCTTCATTTAATAGTTAAGCTGCAAGTTTAGGCCAACTTGCTATGCCAACTTGCTTTCCTCCCCAGTTACCTCTTCCACAATATACTTTCGCAGACCGCATACTTTCGCAGACCGGTGGAGCATAATGTGGAAAGTTTTATACCATATTTAAACAATTTCGTTGGTGTATATTGCTGGAACACCAGTCGTCCCTGCAGGGAACCATTGCCTCGTCGACTACAATATGTCTGCCTGGTGAAAGACTTTTTGATAATTATCTTTCAATAGGTTTAGGAGCTGGGAAACTTTTTCACGTCGACTGCTGTCGTGTATCGTTTGGTTAACTGCGAAATGCAACAGTAATTCAAAACGATTACGGGGTATCCCGTTGCGCGGAAATGAGAACTTGTAAATAGGGTCCGTTGACCAACATCTAACGAGCGGTGTCTCTACTAGACCCATCCAAATCATCAGTCCGATAAAATTCGTAATTTTTTCAAACGTGGTGGGTTTCCATCTGTTTAGTCGAGGATGTTCAGTCATTTCACGTTGATGCAGTTTTTTCTCTGCTTGTCTAGTAGTCCCTGCGACTAAAAGGCTTATCCCTCTGTCATCTAAGAATAACGAAGGAACTTCACCTGCGCTAATATCAGACAGTGAATACATCAGAGGCCCACCTTTGCTGGTGAACAGAAATGACTATTGCCTGTTAGCGGATTCGTTCCACTCGATATTCCCTAATGAATCATCAATAGCGTTCCTCTTCTTCGTGAGCTGTAAGATCTTCCAAACATCTATCAAGGTCTTCACTTGCGTATGATTCCTCCGCATCGAAGTTGGAGCTCGATGAATTTCTATGTATCACTTTGCGTCCAAAGCGCTCTACTTCGTCACCACTACTGTCCTTATTTTCAATCATTGTTTTACGCCGTCCAAGGAACATTTTGAGGATACAAAGGTCACTAGCGTGTGTCTCAGACATAGTATATGCTTCTTGACTTAGCGAAGTATCTGGCTAACTTCACTGAGATCACAGGCGGTCCTCAAGCCGAAGTGCTTATCGCTTTCCACATTTCGGAACTAAATTCTTCTTTCTCGGAAGTGAGTCAAAGGTTCTGTAGCATTAGACCACCGGCAACGCAACAGTCTACTAGAGCTGCATCCTTGTATTTCCCTCTTGTCGCTCTGTTTACGTTCCGGCACTCCGACAGCTGCATTTCGGTCACGCGTGAAACTCAACTGAATCGCGTTGGGCGACAAACGTATTAACCCCGCCGGCCACAACATGGGCCTCTGCTGCTAACTCAACCCTGCCTAATACCGCTCCAACATAGCTGGAGGGGGCGTGACTCTCATGTAAGCCTCCGCTGGTTAGGTGGCTCTGAGCTAGTGTACAGTGCATAGCATTTCCGTCACTGTCGGCCCGTTCAGGTAAACAACTAGGCCTCCGAGACCTCTGGTGTGGGTTACATGTTGTTGAACGTATGACAGTATCTAGGTCTCAGTGGCCTTGGTGTGCTTGTCAGTAGTACGTATTTTATCTTACAGTATCCCTGTTTTTACTTGTTTTTTCCGTCGTCTATAATAATACACGTATTCTTTCAATGGATAGAATCTTGTCTATAATAATACACGTATTCTTTCAATGGATAGAATCTTTAGTTTTTCCACTCTAGCGGATGATTAATTATACTGTCTTCTAATGCAGGTGTTCCTACTATTGCCAAAATGGATTCTAAGGGGGAAAAGCGATTCTAGACTGACGATGAAATGTTAGCAGAATTGACAAAACCTTTGTCAGAATATGACAGTGCCTCTGAAGTTGAATCACTACTAGGGGACGGAGATTGTGATACTGAAGTGAAAGAACATTCCAATTCGGAATCAGAACACTCTTCAGATGACGATCCTGAATTCATTCCTTCAGATGATGAGGAAGAAGCTAGAGAGACTGTACGACGCCATGTTGTACCCGAAACGTCCAAAAAGGACACTTCATCGTCTTCAAAACCTTTACAACCACGTTGTAACCTTCGGGTAAAGGGCAGGTGAAGCTGAGATGACGATAGTGGAAGAGGAGGCTGAGAGCTTGCAAATTTACATCGACGGATCAGAGGTTAAAGGGAAGTATAGCCCCACAGTTTGGAAAACCAGATCCATGATAACGACCGCGACGAAGACACTAAAAAAATATAGTACATCTGAGAGTTAAGACCTTGGTCCCGCTCTTGATGCTAAGACGCCTGTTGAATTCTCCAGATCGTTTTTCACACATTCCCTAATGCACCGTGTAGTAAAATACACAAATGGAAAGATGGACAAGAAAAAAATGCATTTTTCAGCAGAGAAGAAATGCAAGCCTAGCTTCAAACCAGTTGTTGTAGAAGAGCTGGAAGCTTTTATTAGACTTCTCGTTTTGTCTGGAGCCACGAAAAACAATCATGTCCCAATCAAACGGCTGTATCACCGCACGATAAGTGGAGATAGATTCCAAGCTACACTGTCTCGCAACCGCTTTGCTTTTATTAGCAGCAACGTACAATTTGACGATTTCCAGACGCGAGACGAAAGACGACAGATAGACAAATTCGCGGTAGTCTCTGAAATTTGTAATATTCTAATTGAAAGTCTAAGATTAATTATCAAGCAAGTTCGTACCTTACTATAGATGAACAGTTAGCGGATTTTAGCAGTAAGTGCCCATTCAAAATGTACATACCTAGCAAGCCCAATAAATACTGGATTGAGACCATAAGGCTTTGCGGTCAAGCAACTCGATATCTAATAAACGCTATTCCATACTTGCTGATGTTTATTTTACAAAACTACTTACCAAACCAGTTTACTGTACTAATTTCAATGTCACCGGGGATAACTGGTTTACTGGTATTCCTCTTGCCACTGATTTGCTAAAAACCCACCAACTGACATGTATCGGGACAATAAAGGAAAATAAACGCGAACTCTCTCCTGAATTCATCGATATGAAATACAAGGATCGCGAAGTTGGAACGTCGCTTTTCATATTCCGATAAGACGTGACAGCTGTTTCATACAAACCCAGAAAAATGAAATGGTTACTGTCATCTCAACCATGCATGGAGATGATGCTGTACATCCCGCTTCCAAAAAACCCTATATGATTCTCAACTACAACAAAACCAAAACGGGTGTCGACGCGTTTGATCAAGTGTGCCAGTGCTATAACACTGGACGACAAACACGTCGATAGAATGTACGTGGTTTTTACAACATGATAAACATTGCTTGCATATATGCCTATACTGTGTACCTCCATAATTTTTACAAAATCCAAAGGAAAGAGAGAAACAACGATCAACGATTTTACCTTGACGCTTTCTGAACAGCTTACAGCACCTTTAATGAAGACTAGGCTTGACACACCAGTTCCCCGTGACCTACGGCACAGTATTTATAGACGCCTAAACATGACTCCAACTGCAGAGGCAGCTCGTGAAGAAACTGAGCAAGGAGCTATTCCCAAAAGAACTTACTGTAAATTTTGTGACCACAAAACACAAAGGAAATCAAAAATGCAGTGTGATTTATGTACGCTGCCAGTGTGTGGTGAGAACCAAAAAAAAATTGTCCAAATTGGGCCGGCCGGAGTGGCCGAGCGGTTCTAGGCGCTACAGTCTGGAACCGCGCGACCGCTACGGTCGCAGGTTCGAATCCTACCTCGGGCATGGATATGTGTGATGTCCTTAGGTTAGTTAGGTTTAAGTAGTTCTAAGTTCTAGGGGACTGATGACCTCATCAGTTAAGTCCCATAGTGCTCAGAGCCATTTTTTGTCCAAATTGTACCGGTAAAAAATGGGAAACTTCCGCAGAATTTTGTGATACGTGTTTTAGTTCTAAAAACATTATTAATTGCACGTTACTTTCTGACATGATGGTTTTTTTTAGTTATATGAAGTTTAAACTACTATTGTTTAATTTTTAAGAGTTTGGTTGTTTTTTGTTTTGCGGTTTTTTGAGGAAATATATATTTGTTTTATGTTATTCAATGTTATTTGATGTATTACATCCAAACCCCTACCATGAAATTGAAATTATTGAAGTGTTTTTCATTATTATACTGTATATCGTGTAGGCCTCTGAGGCCTATGGTGTGGTCCAGACGTAGGAGCCTGGTGGTGTGGTTAGCAGGGTTAAGTACCACATAAAATGTTGTCATAGGCTGAACGAAACATCAACTGGTGTCACCAACATTCAAATTTATAACTGCCCTGTGAAACTGGTTCACTACCAAGGTATGCAAACAGATCCTTGAATTATGTATGCTTTTGCTTTCCGACAAGATAGCATAGAAAGTTTTGAAGCTTCGTTTCTGTTCACCCCTTTGTCTGTAGTCATCCAGTTTTACGGTGCGGACTACCTCACGATTCTGCGCTCTCTGTGTAGGCTGTGTCATTTTGTTTTGCCTCCTATAGCGGTACTCTACTGCCGTGCAGGGATTTCAACATATAGCAGCACTGTCTGCGAGTAACTGTAAATAAATAAAAAATTATCACATAACTTCAATTTTTCCAGATGTTATTGGAAACTGGTGGCTTTCTCTCGTAAGAAGGAGTTTTAGATACTTTTCATTAATACAGGGTAGTTATGAATTCCTTGAAACATCACAAAAAATCTATACACATAAATGACCAAGAACAATGTAACAAATGATACATTATATGGAAGACAAACTCTTAAAGCATGTGGTAGAGGTGGAAACTAAACGTTATGTAATCCCACAAGGCAAAAATCGGCAGCCTTGACGATCCTCGACCGTGGTGGCCACTCGATTAGCCCCAGGTTATATGTCGCAATACCGCCAATGCAGCGATGTGGTTGCGTCCCAATTAGGTAATGTCGTACACAGTTGTCGAGATGTGTTGGGTCACCATATTTTTGAACGCTGAAGTTTCAAGCTGTGTCACAGGCCACAGTTGCAGCATGTAGAGAAAGATGATTCAAAGACAGATGATTGAATTGGCAGTTCTCTGAGCGAAGAAGGTTCGATGCCGTCCCTGACGCTGATTATCCAAACTAACCTGCTGGTGCCAAGTTAAAAAAAAAATTGAGAGTTTATCTCTCATCCACTGCATCATTTGTTACGTTTCAGCCATTTACTCATATCGATTTTTTGTGTGTATATGATGTGGATGAAGACAGAAATCGTACGTTCCTCTTGATTTAAATCATGCCGTTGGACAACAAGAAACGCATATAATGACACAATAGATTCTGCAAACATCACGTAGTAATTCTGGATTATAGAGTTACATATGTAAAATGCCCCCCCCCCCCCATGAACCATGGACCTTGCCGTTGGTGGGGAGGCTTGCGTGCCTCAGCGATACAGATAGCCGTACCGTAGGTACAACCACAACGGAGGGGTATCTGTTGAGAGGCCAGACAAACGTGTGGTTCCTGAAGAGGGGCAGTAGCCTTTTCAGTAGTTGCAAGGGCAACAGTCTGGATGATTGACTGATCTGGCCTTGTAACAATAACCAAAACGGCCTTGCTGTGCTGGTACTGCGAGCGGCTGAAAGCAAGGGGAAACTACGGCCGTAATTTTTCCCGAGGGCATGCAGCTTTACTGTATGATTAAATGATGATGGCGTCCTCTTGGGTAAAATATTCCGGAGGTAAAATAGTCCCCCATTCGGATCTCCGGGCGGGGACTACTCAAGAGGATGTCATTATCAGGAGAAAGAAACTGGCGTTCTACGGATCGGAGCGTGGAATGTCAGATCCCTTAATCGGGCAGGTAGGTTAGAAAATTTAAAAAGGTAAATGGATAGGTTAAAGTTAGATATAGTGGGAATTAGTGAAGTTCGGTGGCAGGAGGAACAACACTTCTGGTCAGGTGACTACAGGGTTATAAACACAAAGTCAAATAGGGGTAATGAAGGAGTAGGTTTAATAATGAATAGGAAAATAGGAGTGCGGGTAAGCTACTACAAACAGCATAGTGAACGCATTATTGTGGCCAAGATAGACACGAAGCCCACACCTACTACAGTAGTACAAGTTTATATGCCAACTAGCTCTGCAGATGACGAAGAAATTGAAGAAATGTATGATGGAATAAAAGAAATTATTCAGATTGTGAAGGGAGACGAAAATTTAATAGTCATGGGTGACTGGAATTCAAGTGTAGGAAAAGGGAGAGAAGGAAACGTAGTAGGTGAATATGGATTGGGGCTAAGAAATGAAAGAGGTAGAATTTTGCACAGAGCACAACTTAATCATAGATAACACTTGGTTTAAGAATCATGATAGAAGGCTGTATACATGGAAGAACCCTGGAGATACTAAAAGGTATGAGATAGATTATATAATGGTAAGACAGAGATTTAGGAACCAGGTTTTAAATTGTAAGACATTTCCAGGGACAGATGTGGACTCTGACCACAATCTATTGGTTATGACCTGTAGATTAAAACTGAAGAAACTGCAAAAAGGTGGGAATTTAAGGAGATGGGACCTGGATAAACTGAAAGAACCAGAGGTTGTACAGAGTTTCAGGGAGAGCATAAGGGAACAATTGACAGGAATGGGGGAAAGAAATACAGTAGAAGAAGAATGGGTAGCTTTGAGGGATGAAGTAGTGAAGGCAGCAGAGGATCAAGTAGGTAAAAAGACGAGGGCTAGTAGAAATCCTTGGGTAACAGAAGAAATATTGAATTTAATTGATGAAAGGAGAAAATATAAAAATGCAGTAAATGAAGCAGGCAAGAAGGAATACAAACGTCTGAAAAATGAGATCGACAGGAAGTGCAAAATGGCTAAGCAGGGATGGCTAGAGGACAAATGTAAGGATGTAGAGGCTTATCTCACTAGGGGTAAGATAGATACTGCCTACAGGAAAATTAAAGAGACCTTTGGAGATAAGAGAACCACTTGTATGAACATCAAGAGCTCAGATGGAAACCCAGTTCTAAGCAAAGAAGGGAAAGCAGAAAGGTGGAAAGAGTATATAGAGGGTCTATACAAGGGCGATAAACTTGAGGACAATATTATGGAAATGGAAGAGGATGTAGATGAAGATGAAATGGGAGATACGATACTGCGTGAAGAGTTTGACAGAGCACTGAAAGACCTGAGTCGAAACAAGGCCCCCGGAGTAGACAACATTCCATTGGAACTACTGACGGCCTTGGGAGAGCCAGTCCTGACAAAACTCTACCATCTGGTGAGCAAGATGTATGAAACAGGCGAAATACCCTCAGACTTCAAGAAGAATATAATAATTCCAATCCCGAAGAACGCAGGTGTTGACAGATGTGAAAATTACCGAACAATCAGTTTAATAAGCCACAGCTGCAAAATACTAACACGAATTCTTTACAGACGAATGGAAAAACTGGTAGAAGCCGACCTCGGGGAAGATCAGTTTTGATTCCGTAGAAATGTTGGAAGACGTGAGGCAATACTGACCTTACGACTTATCTTAGAAGAAAGATTAAGGAAAGGCAAACCTACGTTTCTAGCATTTGTAGACTTAGAGAAAGCTTTTGACAATGTTGACTGGAATACTCTCTTTCAAATTCTAAAGGTGGCAGGGGTAAAATACATGGAGCGAAAGGCTATTTACAATTTGTACAGAAACCAGATGGCAGTTATAAGAGTCGAGGGACATGAAAGGGAAGCAGTGGTTAAGAAGGGAGTAAGACAGGGTTGTAGCCTCTCCCCGATGTTATTCAATCTGTATATTGAGCAAGCAGTAAAGGAAACGAAAGAAAAATTCGGAGTAGGCATTAAAATCCATGGAGAAGAAATAAAAACGTTGAGGTTCGCCGATGACATTGCAATTCTGTCAGAGACAGCAAAGGACTTGGAAGAGCAGTTGAATGGAATGGATGGTGTCTTGAAGGGAGGATATAAGATGAACATCAACAAAAGCAAAACGAGGATAATGGAATGTAGTCGAATTAAGTTGGGTGATGTTGAGGGTATTAGATTAGGAAATGAGACACTTAAAGTAGTAAAGGAGTTTTGCTATTTGGGGAGCAAAATAACTTATGATGGTCGAAGTAGAGAGGATATAAAATGTAGACTGGCAATGGCAAGGAAAGCGTTTCTGAAGAAGAGAAATTTGTTAACATCGAGTATAGATTTAAGTGTCAGGAAGTCATTTCTGAAAGTATTTGTATGGAGTGTAGCCATGTATGGAAGTGAAACATGGACGGTAAATAGTTTGGACAAGAAGAGAATAGAAGCTTTCGAAATGTGGTGTTACAGAAGAATGCTGAATATTAGATGGGTAGATCACATAACTAATGAGGAAGTATTGAATAGAATTGGGGAGAAGAGAAGTTTGTGGCACAACTTGACCAGAAGAAGGGATCGGTTGGTAGGACATGTTCTGAGGCATCAAGGGATCACCAATTTAGTATTGGAGGGCAGCGTGGAGGGTAAAAATCGTAGGGGGAGACCAAGAGATGAATACACTAAGCAGATTCAGAAGGATGTAGGTTGCAGTAGGTACTGGGAGATGAAGCAGCTTGCACAGGATAGAGTAGCATGGAGAGCTGCATCAAACCAGTCTCAGGACTGAAGACCATAACAAACATGTAAAATGTATTGAACAGTTTTTGAGATCCTGTAAAAAAAAAAAGGTGGTGCATTCCTTGTTCAATACGACATTGTTGATAAAAACTGTTCTATATTTCGATATCTTATTCAGATTTACATTATTTCCTGTATAAATTCTAAGTACAACTCAACGGAATTTCAATTCTATTTGTTGAGAGAGAAACTGATGAATGTTGTTCTACTCATATCTCCATTGAGAATCTAGACATTGCGATGTAGATGAAAATCGTAATTCAATGGTTAAAATTATGTAAGGCTGTTATTTTTTAACGGAGTATTATAAACATATAATACTCTGTGTATAGCACTGTTTTATAAAAAAGGAAAACAAAAGAATTATTGCCTAGCCAGTATGATGACAGATTAGAAATATAACTATGGACAAGCTGTAAATTATAAACTTGACACAGATACATCAGAATAGCGATGTCCAACCTGAAGAATTTCTTGTTAATTTTTTTTTCTGCATTTAGCATATTGAGAACGTAATTCTTGTTCCCTAACGTATGTCATATGTATTTTATCGTACAAAATTTTCAAATTATTTGTAAGCAAAATTTCTGTAGTTCTCTGAATTGAGCTGAACAATAACGTAAATAAAAAAGGCCCTTAGTAACGTATTACCGATTATATGTAATTACGTAACTTTGTTCTATGCTCTACACAAGATGATAATCCAGTTAACCGCCACAGTGGCATTTGGTGAACGTACATGGTGGTCCTTGTGTATACACCATTTCACTGTCAGCTGCCAGATGGTGGTGAACAAAACTCTTGTAATCGGTGCAATATAGTTATGTTTATGTTTGTAGCTAATACTTTTATATTTGACATGCCGATATGTAGTGATCATCATGGTAGTTGGAAGTGCGTATGCAGTGTGAAGTGACTAACAATACTGATGGACAATACGTTGTAAAATTTTTAAAGTATAAGGTATGTTATAATTCGATAAGTTATATAACAAGACAGTTAATCAAGATGTAATATCAGGATTGTACAATATTTTCCTATCAACTTTTGTTCATCCTCATGCAGAACCGACGATGACAGCACAGCTATATCGAAACCGTTCATCCAATAAAGTACTATTTTAGCGATCTTGGCTTATGAAGAATTTTACAGCTCTAAAAGTTCTGTATATCGGCAAGCGAATTCTTTGGGTGATGTGAAGTCTATTTACATAACCAATAAGCATCCAGAGGTTGATACACTACTGGCCATTAAAAATGCTACACCACGAAGATGACGTGGTACAGACGAGAAATTTAACCGACACGAAGAAGACGCTGTGATATGCAAATGATTAGCTTTTCAGAGCATTCACACAAGGTGGCGGTGGTACCGACACCTACAGCGTGCTGACATGAGAAAAGTTTCCAACCGATTTCTCATACATAAACAGAAGTCGACCGGCGTTGCCTGGTGTAACATTGTTGTGATGTCTCGTGTGAGGAGGAGAAATGCGTACCATCACGTTTCCGACTTCGATAAAGGTCGGATTGTAGCCTGTAGCGATTGCGGTTTATCGTATCGCGACATTGCTGCCTGCGTTGGGCGAGATACAATGACTGTTAGCAGAATATGGAATCGGTGGGTTCAGGAGGGTAATAAGGAACGCCGTACTAGATCCCAAAGGTCTCGTATCCCTAGCAGTCAAGATGACACGCATCTTATCCGCATGGCTGTAACGGATCGTGCAGCCACGTCTCGATCCCTGAGACAACAGATGGGGACGTTTGCAAGACAACAACCATCTGCACGAACAGTTCGACGACGTTTGCAGCAGCATGGACTATCAGATCGGAGATCATGGCTGCGGTTACCCTTGACGCTGCATCACAGACAGGAGCGCCTACGATGGTGTACACAACGACGAACCTGGGTGCACGTATGGCAAAACGTCATTTTTTGGGATGAATCCGGATTCTGTTTACAGCATCATGATGGTCGCATCAGTGTTTGGCGACATCGCAGTGAACGCACATTGGAAGCGTGTATTCGTCATAGCCAAACTGGCGTATCACCCGGCGTGATGATATTTGGTGCCATTGGTTACACGTCTCTGTCACCTCTTGTTCGCATTGACGGCACTTTGAACAGTGGACGATACATTTCAGATGAGTTACGACTCGTGGCTTTATCCTTCATTCGATCCCTGCGAAACCCTACATTTCAGCAGGACATTGCACGACCGCATGTTGCAGGTCCTGTAGTGGCCTTTCTGGATACAGAAAATGTTCGACTGCTGCCCTGGCCAGCACATTCTCCAGATCTCTCACCAACTGAAAACGTCTGGTCAATGGTGGCCGAGCAACTGGCTCGTCACAATACGCCAGTCTCTACTCTTGATGAAATGTGGTATCGTGTTGAAGCTGCATGGGCAGCTGTAGGTGTACACGCTATCCAAGCTCTGTTTGAGTCAATTCCCAGGCGTATCAAGGCCGTTATTACGGCCAGAGGTGGTTGTTCTGGGTACTGATTTCTCAGGATCTACGCACCCAAATTGCGTGAAAATGTAATGACATGTCAGTTCTAGTATAATATATTTGTCCAATGAATACCCGTTTATCATCTGCCTTTCTTCTTGGTGTAGCAATTTTAATGGCCAATAGTGTAGTTCTTTACCTTTGAAAGAATTTTCATACTGTATAATTATGAGACATACCAGTGACGGACAATAATACGTCAGTTCAGGGCACTGAACTTAGTTGGGTTATATACTCGCTTGTGAGCTCTCGTTTCAAGCGACGATAACGAAACGAGCTCTACCATTCTGCGCCTGGCCGAGTAATCGTCGCTGCCTGCGTTGTTTGAGCCGCCCGGAGTTAACAGCTGATTAACACACTCAAACGGAGCGTCCCTGCCTCTATCGAATTAGCGCACTAATATTTCACGCGAGTGCCCTATTAAAACGTGATAATCAGTTTAGCGACGCGTGTAAATTCCTACAGTAACTCGGTTAGCGCGCAGTATTGGAATAAAACCAATTGGAAAGTGAAATGTTTTGCGAGGGGCCGGCCAGCTCGCGAAACACAGAGCGCGTAGCGGTCCGGTGCAGCGCGGTCCTTACTGGCGCCACTCGTTCGTAAATCAGAAGGAGCGCATCTGGCGCCTGGCCGCCACATGCGCGCCGTCGCCAATTGACCACCAGCCGACTCGCAATCCCGCTAAAGTAGTTTCGCGGCTGCGAAAAATACGATAACGCCCTGCCGGTAGCTTCGCATTTGTCCGCTCGGAATTGGTCTCCAGTGTACCAGCAAGTAAACATGCTCCGTAACTGAGTAGTACGCGTAAAAGCACCGGCAGGCTCTCCCTTTTGCACAATGCGTCAGTTAACATTGAACGTAGAATACTGCAGTGCCCAAGAGAAATTTACAGAAGTAAACAAACAGGCGTACCCAACACGCACGGACGAATAATTCAGTTCCGGGTCTCTCTCTCTCTCTCTCTCTCTCTCTCTCTCTCTCTCTCACACACACACACACACACATACACACACACACACACACACACAACTGCGGTGCGAGGTGCGTATGATTTACACTTCACGTATCCCACTACAAAACAAAGACACTTGGGTGAGAAATCAGTTTTCCGCGATGTTTATAATTAAATTCTGTGTTGACAAGCCACTTCAGACTGAAGTTAACGTAAGCATCTGAAGATACTTCTAGATCTACGCCTACATATACTCCGAAAGGCGACCGTTGGCCCCCGGCAGAGGTGTCTTTTACCATTCCTAGCCATTATTTTTTCTGTTCCACTCCAAAATACTGCGAGGGAAAACGACTTCTCATATCCCTCGATACGAACCTAATTTCTCTTACCTTACCTTCGTGGTACTTACGCGAAATGTACGTTCGCGGCAATGGAATCGTTATTCAGTCTGATTCAAACGGCGGTTCTCTAAGTTTTCTCAGCAATGTTTCGCGAAAAGAACGTAGTCCTCCCTCCAGGGACTCCCATTTGAGTTCATGAACATACTTGCTGGTAAAAAATGTAGCAGCAAGTCCCTAAATTGCATCGCTAACTTCCATTAATTCAACCTGGTGGAGATCCCAAAGACTCGAGCAGTACTCAAGAACGGGCAGCACTACTGTTCTATACGCGATCTCATATATAGATGAGAGACACTTGCCTAAAATTCTCCCTATAAATGGAAGTTAGGCCAGTCGCCTTCCCTACTATCAGCCTTACGCGCCCTTTCCATTTCATATAGCCTTGCAACGTTACGTCTAGATATGTAATCGACGTGCCTGTGGCAAGCAACACAACATTAATACTATACTCGAATATTACACGAGTGTTTTCTCTACTCATCTGCATTAAATTACATTTTTCTATATTTGGAGCAAGCTGTCATTCATCACTAAACAATACTAAACTCCGTCCGAACCGGCCAAGAAGGCCTAACGGTACCGACCGGCTGCCGTGTCATCCTCAGCCTACAGGCGTCAATGCACGGGGATATGGAGGCGCATGTGGTCAGCACACCGCTCTGCCGGCCGTTTAGTCAGCTTAAGAGACTGGAGCCGCTATTTCTCTATCAAGTGGCTCTTCAGTTTGTCTCACAAGGGCTGAGTGCTCCCCGCCTGCCAACACCGCTCGTCAGACCGGAAGGTCACCCGTACAAGTGCTAGTCAAACCCGACAGCGCTTAACTTCCGTGATCTGATGGGAACCGGTGTTACCTCTGCGACATGGCCGTTCGCTGTCACTCATATCACCAAATAGAAATCGTCTTCTGTCCTAAAGTTACGCGAGGACACCACAGTTGTTACCGTCATTGAAAGTGGTCTTTCTTTATTGCTCACGCCTCCCATCACGCACCAACGAGAGTTCGTTGAATTTCCATGGTGTTGCAGTAACACCATTGGCACATTGGTGCACCATGTTCTTTCATCTGATAGTGCTTCGTGGTAGAGAGGTTATCTTTGGCGGTGGGTTTTGCCATAATCTCTGAGGGGACGTGTGACTGTTAGCATTCTTTTACTTAGTGCAGTGAGGTTCTCATCACCCAGCAACCAAAACTGTAGAGTGTTATGGGATGGCAAACATGGCCCAGAAGACTGATTCATTCTTTTTTCATTTTCTCCTTTCCACTAAGTCACGTTGCAACCCAGTCCTTATTCATTTGAATTATCTTGAATTAGTTAAATTGAAGAAGCAAGCAGTTCATTTATTTTAGTGGGTAATTGTCAACAGAGCCACTTAGTGCAAGAGAGGAAGAGATGTATGTAAGTGCATCGATGTACATTACCTTTGAAAACTCTCCTTTTCAAGCTACACTCTGAGTGACAAAATTCATAGCATACCTCTAAATATAGAGACAGACCTCCTTTCTCCCGGAATAGTGCAGCAACGCGGTATGACAACAAGTCGTTGGAAGTCCCCTGCAGAAATATTGAGCCATCACGCGTCTATAGCCATAATTGTGAAAGTGTCGCCTGTGCAGGTTTTTGTGCACGAACCGATCTCTCGATTCTGTCCCATAAATGTTCAATTGGTGGCCAAATCATTCACTTGGATTCTAATGGCGACCGGTTGTGGCTGGGAGACATTCACCCTACAGCCCGGATCTCGCATTTTCCCCTCTCACTTGTTTCGCCCAATGAAGGATGCACTCTGCAGAATGCAGTACTTGGATAATGTGGAGTTATTGATGTAGCAGGACGTTGCCTTCGACATCAACCAATTGAGCAGTACCATGCAGGCATATATGTCCTTCCAAAATGCAGCATAAGGCCGCCGCACAGACCGGATATTATGTTGAAAATTAGGATTTTGTAGCCATAATATGGTATATTTGAATCCTGAATAAAATCAACCTGATTTCAGAAAAAAAATGTGTTGCATTATATACTGAACATCCCTCGTATGTTTGTATCTCTAGAGCGCTGAAAATATCTCCACAGATGTGAAAAAAAAGACAGTGTTGTGCGCTGTTTATCTTGTTTGAAAAGCAAACTAATTCCACTCAGTTCCGGGACTAGTTGAGAGCAACAGTAATGCACACTGTACTCTTCGCTCTCAAGCTTGCACTAGTGCTCGGTTCTCTCCCCAGTTTGCTTTTACGGCGGTGTTAATTGTTCGTTAACCGTGATACACATCAGCATGGGTGTTTACAACTGAAGGGTTGGCCATTACGTGCCTCATGTGTGGAGTCACAGAATGCTGTGGAGGAGCGGTAGAACGGCGCGAGGCTGGTTTCTTCCTGCAGTGATGGCACCCACAGAATGTGAGGTCGTCACACTGCTCTGCATTCGGTTTTGAAAGGTAATACGATGATCGTACGGTTTCATTGGCCGGAAGTCCGCGTTTCGGGTAGTTCGACCGCCTGATGCAACGATTTCAATGTGACGTCACTTCAGCGTCTTGCGCATATGATGAAGATGATATGAAATAATTAGCACAACACACACAGCCAGTCCTGAAAGAACAAACTCTCCGACTCTGCCGGGGGTTTGCATAATATAGACTTTTGCAGCGTTACAAACGTATATTCACAGAAACATGGGTAGCTGGAGTAGAAAACCGAATAATCTTAGAAACGTTTGGCCAGCTGCCCATTGCAGATGACGGTTTTTCTTAATATTTCGACTGTGAAACATGCAGCGGCCTTCAGAAAGAGTTGAATATTGCTATCATTCAGAACTCGACCATCCATCCACTCAGTCAGTGAGAAAGTCCATTCATCAAACTCAAAAAATAATTTGACCTGTTGATGACAGTCAAATCCAAAACACGTTTACAAATGTAGACCGGCTTAAAAAACAGTTGTGCTATTTAAATAGAGGCAGATGAGGTGATGCCAACAGGTTAACTTAAATTAGGAGGTCTTTTTCGAAAGTAAAATAGAAAATGTAACAGCCTTCGAAATTTAGTCTGTGTAGTTCGAATTCATCCAATGTAATTCACTGTTGAAAACAGTGAAGGCCGGCCGTTGTTGCCAAGCAGTTCTAGGCGCTTCAGTCTGGAACCGCGCGAGCGCTACGGTCGCAGGTTCGAATCCTGCCTCGGACATGGATGTGTGTGATGTCCTTAGGTTAGTTAGCTTTAAGTAGTTCTAAGTTCTAGGGGACATGACCTCAGCAGTTAAGTCCCATAGTGCTCAGAGCCATTTGAACCATTTGAAAACAGTGGCCGGCCGGTCTGGCCGTGCGGTTGTAGGCGCTTCAGTCTGGAACCGCGTGACCGCTACGGTCGCAGGTTCGAATCCTACCTCGGGCATGGATGTGTGTGATGTCCTTAGGTTAGTTAGGTTTAATTAAATTCAAATGGCTCTGAGCACTATGGGACTCAACATCTTAGGTCATAAGTCCCCTAGAACTTAGAACTACTTAAACCTAACTAACCTAAGGACATCACACACACCCATGCCCGAGGCAGGATTCGAACCTGCGACCGTAGCAGTCCCGCGGTTCCGGACTGCAGCGCCAGAACCGCTAGACCACCGCGGCCGGCTTAGGTTTAATTAGTTCTAAGTTCTAGGCGACTGATGACCTCAGACGTTAAGGCGCATAGTGCTCAGAGCTATTTTTGAAAACAGTGAAGGAAACACAACCTTTCCGTTATCCCGCTTGAAGACCAATTGACACTGACGCGAGGCATGTGACCTTTGGCTCCGTTTAGCGGCGCCCATTGGGTGCCGAAGCCAAAGAGACAGGCCACAGAGTCGCAGAACCCGCCAGTGGAGTCAGTTGTGAGCCTTCCAACAGGAAGGACCTGACAGGATAGTAAACTGACTGCGGGAGTGCATAATGTGAACCCCGAGCGTTATTGCTCTGAATATGAAGTGTAGCGGCGCAGTGGCGTGACTGTTCACGACAGTAGATGCAACCGACAGTTATGCTGCGTCTGTAGTGGAATTCGGGTTAACTCCCAGCGCTGAGAATGTTTCAACCCAGGACTATAAACAAAACCTTGGCGCGTCTGTTTCTGAATACTGTAATTTCCGGGAGAAAATGTGTGGTAGATAGATTCATTGCATTCATCGAACTGTAGAATGCAAGTGGCAGGTTCTCATTGTTATCAACTCTGGACCCTGAATTGTAGATTGTATTTCAGATGAGTCACCTCCACATAACTTGTTAACTTGGAACTGTCAGTGTGTTCAATATGGTTGAAATGACTCTGAGCACTATGGGGACTTAACATCTGGACTTAGAACTAGTTAAATCTAACTAACCTAAGGACATCACACACATCCATTCCCGAGGCAGGATTAGGACCTGCAGCTATAGCAGCAGCGCGGTTCCGGACTGAAGCGCTTAGAACCGCTCGGCCACAGCGGCCGGCTGTCAGTGTGTTCCAAGGTTTCCAGGCTCCTGGTGCTTTGCGCTCGGCAAGTAAGTTACATCGGATCATAGTCGACTCCATTCCGATTTCGTTGTAGCCATTAGAGAGACAATTAAATAGGCCCTGGGGAGCTCGTTGCTACTTTAAGTGTGGTGCGTGAAAGGAACATGACCCATTCGTAAGAACTGGTTTATTGCCTGAACATTTAACTTGGTGGTTACTGTATTAAAGTTACCTATAATCCTGAAACACAAGTTGAACCAGGAAGTGTTGTATTAGTCTTTAGTCCTTACTTTAAACAAATAATTGCTGCTTTTATTAATTGTATGTGAGTATTTATATCACATATAATGTTGTCTTGAGGGTTCGAAAGTTAAGTTCGACTCTACATGCCAGTTATTTTAAGTAGTGTTATTTTTTAATTATTTTCCTTCTGTACGCCGGTTACACTTTTAACTCTGTGCAGCGAGAGTGTTGTTTAAAGCTATGCTGTCCTGCATATTCTGATCATTTTATGAAGTATAATTTGCTTATTCACTAGTGTGCTGTCTTTCCTCAAAACTCTGAATGGGGAGTATGTTATTATGACATCAACTGTTTTAATTACATGGGTAAAAGTGGTTTTATTGTCACACACCTGAAGGATTAGTGGACCTAAGGGCTCGTCTTGGCAAAATCCTATAGTGATTTATTTCGCTGATCATCAGAATATCCACGTGTATAACATTTTGCTAGTGGTTACGAACGACCTTAAGTACTGGGTGACTAACCAACGAATGGCTGAAACGTGTCATTAATTGTTAGCTGTCTAATGTTTAATTGCTGTGGTGAACAATAAAATAACTTGTCATTTTTCACCATTCTAATATTTTTAATTATTAAACGCTAAACAGGCATTCCACTCGTTATCATCGCAGTTCTCGTTCCCACTGCCGACCTGTGGTACATCGTGGACGACGTTTTTCTTGGGAACGTCATGGACCCTGCGTGCAGAGACGGAGCATCTGTTTCGCCCTTCTACTGCAGACATTAGATCTGGACGCATCTGTACTAAAGCGTCGTGCCACAAGCTTGTTGAGTGCACTTTGCCTCATCACTGACTGGAGGCCTTCATGGTGCTTCTTGCATCGAACACGAGAAGTGTGACGCTACGCGTTAGTCACAGTTTCCTCATCAATTTTAACGGAAAGTACTGCTTTCGTTCGTAAATCTTCCATCAGGTAAGCAAATGGCAGCGTGACGCGTGACGCGCATACGTAATTCGCTGAGACTCGGCGCAGCACGTGTGCTAACAGGTTGCTATGTCATCACCAGCTTTCGTTCTGACTTTCTCGGCCTTGCAGTACAAAGCTTTGGCTGCCTCGGAAGTTAAGGATTCTTTGCCCTGCACACTATGATGAGCATGACTGATGAGTTTACAGCCGTGCACCCCACTATAACTTACCTTATATATACCATCCACACAGCCACAACGATGCAACTTTCCATTCAGTGGAGCATCGCCTCATAACTGTTCCATTATTCAGATCAGACTTTGAAACAGGACTACAAACCATCAAACAAATCGCTCCCAGCAATGACTGAAACTGTACCCAGACTAATAATATTCTACGAAAAAAGAAAAAGAATAAAAATACAACTTTGCCGTACGCTGGCCAACAGCTGTCATTCAGTAGTTACAAAATCTGGTGCAAAATTCCGTATACTGGCAACCTTTCAGTCAATTCTGGAAGAAACGTAAAGTCTCATAACCACATACCTGCATTTTATGATACCAATAACATATCAAAATATTTTTATTCAATGACGAAGACAAATTGCAACCCATGACGCAGAGTGGTGTATATAATATCATTTGCAAGCATTGTGAAAAAGTATGTTTTGGTCAGTCAGACAGAGCTATGGAAATTATGTTCACGTAGCCTGAGAGAAGCTGCCGATTAAGGAAGGAAGACTTGACCTTTTCTGACCATCTTTTAGTAGTAATCTACTCTATGACATAATGGTGTGAAATTTTGCATTCTGTCTAGAAGGACAGAAAGATGACCCTACTGGAAACAAGGTCTTGGAAACCAGCAACACATGATATAGAATGCAAGCTTAGTATAAAATGATCATACTTAATTTCTATTACCCTCTTTGTTAAACTAAGTTCTCGTTTCAAGTACTACATTCAAACAGTAAATTCATCTTATTTATCTTTTTTTTAAAAAAGCTTTGTTTTCCGCGAATTTAGTTAATGTACTTATTACAATGTTTTCCTATCTAAAAACTTTCCCATTTTTGTATCTCCTGTACAAATAATATGTGTCTAAGTCGCGCATCACTTTATTTACCTGTGTTTGCGACATTCAGTTGTAACCAGAAGATGGCCTGAGAAGCTGAAAACCGGTTCGTGACCAAATAAATATAATCTTGCAGAACATTAGGAAGTGTTTTCCCTTTGAATATTATTGTCATGTTCTTCCAAGCACCGACGGAAAAGTCAGTTAATGTTGTAACTTAAGTCCTCCACAGATATTTCTACTGCAATCCTCGAAGCTATCTACGGGGTGAATCGGAGACTGTCGACATAGGCATCTTTTTTCTTTCTTAATTTTCATCTGACATAGCTCGCTACAAACCATTGTGGTGGGAAGTACTGCCAATGATTAGAGTTAAAGCAGCTAGTTAACAAAATTATAATAAAAAGTCAATCGTCAAATTTCACATTTACAGCCGTTTCCTTTTAAATTTTTGGAAATTCTTCCTCTAATCTTTTGCCTCCTAACATTTCAACCATCCTCCGAATGCTACAACCGGATATCGGTCTTTTTACCTCAATCAGGCATGACCAGTGCGCGATAGACCACAGTTGCCGTACTAGATTGACGTTCGTGTCTTCTAAAACTAAGTAATTGTGGTATTCCTGAACACGCCACTTCTATGGCCCATTCCATGGATTACAACGAGTAATGTTTGTTTACGCGAATCCTTCTGGAACTTGGTGGGGAAGGAAATTGTGGAAATATGGATGAGAATGAATTAATTGATGGTAATGATGGTTTCTGCGTCGATAAATCCTGGAACTCGTTGCTGTTGTTAATTCACTTGCAAATAAGGCTTCCCAGTTTAACTAAACTATGATTCTTGAAGGTTTCCCGGCGTACTGAAAATTCTATGAAGTTTCGGGATTGCAGCCGGTTCATGTCGATTGCCACAATACTGAGGCTGGCAACCGTCTAGCCATCGTCAGGTGAGTGTCCGCCACTGGGGGAGTGCTAGTTCAAAGTGTCGGCTCTGTAGCAAAAATTGGTGCGGAAACTCATGCGCACTCCGACAGAGGGCAGACATGTGGTTTCACATTTACACAGAGGATGCAGTATTTGCAGAGAGTGCGGACGTCAATAGAGGACGCTCCTCTGACAGCCACCAGCGCGCATGCGTTTCCGCGCCAATTTCTGCTATAAAGCCAACACGGTAAACTGACAGTCTCGTTCTGTGGAAGACTTCACGCAGCCTACTGCTCCCTGAACCCAACAAACCCCCTCTGACACTTTTTCCTACCGTCCCATCTGCCTCACCTCCGTGTTCAGTAAGGTCTTTGAGTCCATCCTCTCCCACCGTATTCATCACCACCTTAACCAACACTACCTCCTTCCCCTTACCCAGTGTGACTTCTGGCCCTCATTCTGAGCTGACGACCAGCTCCTTGACCTTAACAATATTCTTTCCCTCCAACTTAATTCTCATTGCTCTGCTATCTTTGTTTCCCTCGACCTCCAGAACGCCTACCACAGTGTCTGCCAACTCAGGCTCCTCTTTTAAACTCCAGACCTACGCTCTTCCCATCAATTTCGTCCATCTCGCTTCTTCCTTCCTCTCCCATCACCCCTCCTATGTCACTATCCACAGTACCAACTTCTGTAATTTCTATGCCACAGCCGGAGTGAGGCAAGACTCCGTCCTTTTCCCTCTTCTCTATGTCCCGTATACTGCAGATATTCCCAATCTTCCCACATCTATTCACCTCCTCCAATTTGCTGATGACGCCGCCTTCCTGGCCCTTTATCCTATCATTCAACAGTCCCAATGTACCCTTCAAACACCACCACGATCAATTCACTGCCTGATGCAACCAGTGGCTCCTTCACATCAATCCTTCCATGACCCAGTCAATCATCTTAGTTCGTATTACCCACTCCTTCCAGCAACACGATTTTTATCTCACCATTTATGGTCATCCTATCCACCTCATCATAGGTATGCCATGCACTTCCTCCAGCTCCACGATTTTTATGTCACCATTTATGGTCATCATATCTACCTCACACGTACCCTGAAATACCTTGGCCTCACCCTCGACTGTGACCTCACCTGGACTCCCCATGTCTTTACCATCCAACACAAAACCCACAATAGACTCCACCTCCTGAAACTCCTGTCTGGCTGGACATGGGAAGTGCATCCTTCCGCCATTCTTCACACATAAAAATCTTTCATCTGCCCCATCATATTACGCCAGCGTCACATGGGTTTTTGCCTCTCACAGATTCTATAAATCCCTCCAAATGCCCGGGTTCCCGGGTTCGATTCCCAGCGGGGTCTGGGATTTTCTCTGCCTCGTGATGACTGGGTGGTGTGTGATGTCCTTAGGTTAGTTAAGTTTAAGTAGTTCTAAGTTCTAGGGGACTGATGACCATAGATGTTAAGTCCCATAGTGCTCAGAGCCATTTGAACCATTTTGAACCCTCCAAATCCTTGAAAGCCACACACTCTGCCTCACCTTCAGTATCCACCTCCTGTCCCCCACACGGATCCTCTACGACATCATCCACTTCCCACCTCCTTTCTCTTTCCTCAAACACATCTGCAACCTGTACATCACCTGCTGACTCGATCCCCCACATTGTCTGGTGTCTTTCATCCTCTCTACTCCCAGCTTGTTGTCACACCTGTACTGTGGTGTCCTGCCCTCTCTCCATCTCCACACCCTCCACCCCTTTTCCCAACGCGTTTTTCAGCATGTACCCCTCCCAGATGATGGGCTTTGCCATCATATCTACCCCTCCTACCAACTCTAACACCACTTTCTCGCCTCGCCCTCGTTAAGTTTCTCTCTACCCTCCTCTTCCCTTCCCCCAAGCGGTTTTCTCTTCTCTCCTCTGCCCCTTCCCTTTCCAACACCCCCTTTCTGTGTCTCTGTGCTCCCTCCTGACTTGCCTTCCGTTTCCATCTCCCACCCCGCCCATCTCCTGCCCCGTGGTGCGCCCCTCACCCCACTTACTTTTCATCCAACCCCCTCCAGTCCCCCTCCCCCACTGCCACTTCCTCTCCCCTCTTTTTCCCTTCTCTCAGGGCTCTCCTCCCTCATTAGGCCCCTCCTGGCATGTTTTACTCTTTGTCATGTGTGCTCCATCTCATATGGTGGTTTTTTAGTGCTGTCATTATGGAGTGATTCAAATCTGTGGCGAACTTTTAACTTCTGTGTGTGACTTCAGTGTTTTTTATGTGCTATGCAATTGCCCGCTGTGTTTTTTAACTTTGTGTACTTTTTTAACTGGCCCACATGACTGTCTCTGTGTGCGTGTATATTTGAACCTCCTATGTCTCCCCTTACTATGTTCTCAGTCCCCCTTTCATGCCTTTTGTATGTCTCGTTTTCCTCTTTTTATTAACTGTATCAGTCTGTTGAAGAGCGGCGGATTGTGCTGCTGCGAGCCCTTCCCTGCCCATATGGGGCAGGGGAATGAAATCACAATAAAGATTAAGAACTAGCAGTCTCGATTTGCGGACACTCACCTAAAGATTACTGGAGGGTTTCCAGCCAAAATACTGTGGCAAGAAGTCGACATGATCCGGCTGCAATTCTGGAACTTCTTAGCATAAACTAAAACTGTGGGCAAAACCTCAACTGTTACTCTATGGAGGGCACAATTGTTTTTAGGCCAGTTCTCTTTTCTAAACGTGTTTTGCATTTGACTGTCATCAGTAACATCTCAAATTAATTTTATGTCTGGGATGCACAGGCCTGCTGATTGACGGAGTGATTAGGAGGTTGAGGTCCGTGCAGTAACAAGTGTTCAACTCGTTTTGAAGACAGATGCTAGTTTCACAGTCGAAATATTTAAAAAAATTAAAAAATTAAAAAACTTCACTTGAAAATATTTCATAGATTATTCACAAAGCCTGAAAGCTTACAAAGAGTCAACTGTTTTGCATATGTAGAGTACTGTAATAAACATGATTTCCTATAATTAATGGCCTGATGATTTAGATAACTATCATTTTACCTTGAAACTGTTCCATTGGTCTATGTTTGTGTTAAAACAATAATGTGGGATTGTGGGTCCGCCTTTATGCAAAGAAGTTTTGCTTTTATTTATTTTATTTTCTTTCCAAACTAGTTTCAGCGACAACATCGCTGTCCGCCATCAACAGTGGGTTTTTTGTTTATTCCAAACACTATAAAAGATTCTTACATGTGTGCTGTTTGATTCCAAATATAGTATTCCGTGAATCGTTTCATAATACTTTATTTACTTTAAGTCACATGAAGACTTTTTCGTTTGTTGCCGTTATTTCCGAGATACTTTCTGTGTTTCCGTTGTCATTTCTTCTGCATACAGTTGCACGCAGTTGCAGACGACATACTGCACACCAAAGGAACGGCAATAAAACACAGACAATGTGCTGGAAATAACGGCAACAAATGTAAAAACCCTTATGGGACTTCAGGTATATAAAGTGTTATGAAACGATTCACAGAATACTATATTTGGAACCAAACAGTACGTATGTAACTGTGTTTTATAATATTTATACCGATTCTACGAGTGTTTTTGTATATTTCAGAATTAAAAAAAAAACACTGGTGACAGCTATATTGTCACTGAAACTAGTTTAGGAAAGAAAATAAAATAAATACAAACAAAAGTGTTTAGCCTCAAGGCGGATGCACAACCCCATACTGTTGATAATTTAAAGTAAGTTTTAAAAGTTAAATGAAGCCACTGTGTTGATATTTTTCAGTACAAAAAGATACTGTTAAATGAAGTGACTGTGTTGATATTTTTCAGTTCAAAAAGATGCTGTTTCGCAGAAACATTAGGATACTGTAGTGGGTGGTGCGTATAGTAGGAACAGATAAGCTAGTGTAATAATGCCCCACAGGACGTATCGTCGTACCCGCACAACAGTCTATAAAACCACAGAAAGCATTGAACTTACAACAACATCAGGAGACAAGAAAAATCGCATACCTGTGAAGAGTGTTGCTGCCCTCGCCCTCGTCGATGGACCCTGTGTAATCCTTGGATGTTCTCTTAATTTCAGCTTGGATATAAACGACACATTCTCACTCCGCTGCCACTTCTAACTATGGCGACGGTAAACTACCCATTTCCATGTGAGGAAGTGTCGAGGTAATTACGGGTTTGATGGATGAAGATCAAAAGTGTGGATGGAATTTAAGCTATAGTTTCGCAGACGATGAGTGGTGGTGTGTTTAGGAAAACATTCTGAAGCTAGATTTTGTGAAGAGAAAAAGAGCAGCCCTTAATGGAGTGGAAATAGTTATTGTGGCGTAGATGGCAGAATGCACTTGCGTTTACAAATAGGGAAGTTCACAGATGTTAATGGTGTCACATGTAGTTGTTTTGATGCAATGGGTTACGCAGGCTGCGGCACGTTAAAATGATTAAGCATAAACTGTTCAACGTGGTTTCATGCATATTGTTGATAACGGACGCAGATTACTTGTTGCGAGTGAAACGAGGAGATGTCCGGGACCCAGCATTTATCGAGCTGAGAATTGTAACCACGATTAATTACACATCCGTATTTCGATAGCTAACACCAATGGAATGTACAACTGCAGCAAATTCTCCAACTTCTAAACCACAGGAAAATCGCTTCCCCTCTATGTTTGTCTAACTGACGCAATATCGACATTGTTGCTGTTGGAGACCCGGTACGATAGTCATAATTGCATTTCCCTTTATTCCACATGCTTTTCTACAGCATTATTTGGAACATTGCTGCTATTACCGAATGGGGAAACATTAGCTAAAAGCACCAGGTACAAAAGAAAGAGTGATGAAGTCGTCCATTGTGCGGTTATGAGGTGGAGTATTTTTCTTGCAGACCCTGTTTTACAAAATTGTTTCCGGTAACGACGAACCATCGGTTCACGTAAATGATACCGCAATAACAGCCTTTCACCAACAATGCGGCATAGTTTCACGTCGGAGAAATTCTAGATAGAATTAAGGACATATTCGCTCCATAGAGACCGGTGTTGTAGACACAGATAATGTAAGTCGTCATTACGCGGCACTGGGAGCTGAAATTGTGTGTCTCATTCTCACAATATCATTGCGTCCACAGATGACTGCGAGGAACGAAAACAGCGTCGATGCACGAACATTTGCCATTACACGCTCCGTACACAAAAAGAGACGAGCGGTCATTTGTTAATTTGGTGCGCCTGTATTTGAAACCGACGTAAAAATATATATGTTAGCTCTAATTGTTCAGCTGCTGCCATTACTTTTAATTTCGTTTTTTCAGTAAACATCGGGTCGCTATCATGTAAACACTTATCGTCAAAAGGTCTCATAACATGCTCGGGTACACGGCGTGCACATACGCCAATCGAATGCTTGGGAGTGTGGTGTCCATACAGTTTTCCAGTTCTTAAGAATTTTAATAAGGACGTGGTCATGTACTTCTGTGTCTCCAAGAGCTTTCATCAGAACTGTATCAGTTGTACTTCCAGCTGACACTCTACTATGGACAGTAAGTTTATGATGACAACATTTGTTGTGTTTGTGGTGAGGTCACGTTTACTTATAGGAAACGATCAATTGAGACTTTTATAGAGAAGTAATACCTCTCGTATTTTGGTTTTAAGGGTAAAAAATTAGCACCATAAGCATGCTACACTATTTCTACACTATACTACCCATTAACAGTTACCGGAGCCGGCCGGTGTGACCGAGCGGTTCTAGGAGCTACAGTCTGGAACCGCGCGACCGCTACGGTTGCAGGTTCGAATCCTGCCTCGGGCATGGATATATGTGATGTCCTTAGGTTAGTTAGGTTTAAGTAGTTCTAAGTTCTAGGGGACTGATGACCTCATAAGTTAAGTCCCATAGTGCTCAGAGCCATTTGAACCATATGAACAGTTACCGATGACTTTAGGTGGTCACTACACTGATGACTGTTGTTTCTGTTTCGTTTCCTTCGTCAACATAGAAGTCTCCATGAAGCAAACGCCAAAAGATGCATACCATAACGTACACTCTGCAATTCACCGTTACTAATTAATAACTTGCGTAACAAGTAAATAAAACCACCTACAGCTGTCCTTCTGATTTTATTTTATTTTGTCGCTACCAGTTTCAACGCTTCAGTGCGTCATCTTCAGGCTGTTTCTGATGCGATACAGGTTGACATGAACCCCATGCATACCACATCTGTTGCCAGCATTACTGGTTACGCAGATAATGTCAGCACTCCAACCATCAACTGATGTAATCTATATCCGTCTGATTATTTAATAATGTATTGTGTAATAATTTTAAGTAAGTTAGCCAAGAAATTTTCTATAGTTTTGATAACAACGTTTACCTACTTCACATTGTAATTACATGTATTAGTAAATGTAGCCTATGTTCTTTCAAATGTTTGTCAGAGATTTGTTTCAAAGTATGAAGTAAACTAGTCAAAAATTTTCAAGATTTCTGATGTCCACCCGAATGTCTATTACAGCAACGAGTAAATACTTAAAGTAAACGGGTCAAGAACTTATAGAGATTTTCGCTAAAAGCGTTTCTCTGTTATAAGATGTATATTTTATATTAAAACAATGTACAGACTATTTCTATCCAAAAGTTTATTGCACTATCGTATACAAATTTTAAGTAAATCGCTGAAGAAAGTTCTTCAGTTTCTTGCTAACAGCGCTCCCTTCTTGTGTATTACTATGCATATATTTGTATACCTACACGTTAAAAATATGTAGCCTATGTCAGTCCGAACGTTTATAAAAATATGGTCTAAAAATTTGAAGTAAATCGGACAAGAACATTCCGAGTTTTTTTTTGGTAGACATATTAAACAACGATTTGTCTTTATAGAGCAGTATTGATTCAGTGTGTACCATTTCTGGAGCAGGAGTTTAGTTCTGTTCTGGCTCTACGATGGTGTCCATAATAAACGTTGTTTCAGGGCTGAGTGATGTATAACATTGTAGAACCTGCTTTCGGTATTGGAGTTATTGTACCTATAACGTGTCCTTACCACCGTCCCAAAAATGACCCCTTATTATTAGATGTAACCTTAGTTTTACGGATCTGTCACCCAAAAAAAGTCTCCGTTTACCATTACAGTTAACTAGACAGAATTTTTTGAAATGTGTTACACTTATACCCTTGGTAATTTTGGATTTCTGGCAATTAAGCGGTAATCTAAGCTACACATTTCGTCCCATACTGCCGAGAAAGCCTTGATTGTTTGAGTTCCAGTGAGATCACGTAAATACCATGAATTCTAGTTCAAGAAAGGAAAAGAGTCTCCTTTGGATAATGAGAGATGTATTTAGCACAAGAGAACACTGTTCAAAACTGATGCATGCTTTTGCGAATAAATGTCAGATAGCTCTGGAGAAACGCCTTCGACAGTAAACAGTTCTTAAGTGAACATTTTCAAAAGTTGCTTTATCTTTAAAATATCTCAGCATTCACACAGTGTCTGTGCTCCCCAGATGAGAGTCAGGCAACGCAGAGCAATTTTTGGAGTCTATGTCTCCTTTTAGCATCCATTTCCTAAGAAGTATTTCGTAACAAGCCTTTCGTCAGTAATAAAAGGTACCAGCGGTCGCGGTATGCCTTCATCGAAACTTGCTGCAGCAGATTCTCTTAAACGATTTCTAACTGACTGGTCGTCCTTAAGGCAACCTTGGCGTCGGAGAGTCGCTGTATATTTAGTGTATTAGTCACGAATACCACACAGGGCGACATAATAAAAGCAACACATATGCAAGACAAGGAATAGCCCTGAAGCTGGTAGACGATAGCCGCGAGAAAAATGAAAACTATCTCTGAGGATGACGTCACGAACTAGCGTTATTCTCACAGATCCGCTACAGCGGTGGCGGTAAACTACCTGCTGCAGAGTGAACAACTGTACGAATCAGAATTAAGCGGCTCTTAGTTCTTGCTGTATTTTCTACTTTAACTTCTAGCTGAGCGTACCAAAACTACCATACACTACGATATTAAAATGAAGTGTGAGACTGGAAAAAGTGTGGTAAGTCTAATACAAAGAACTCGTTTCCACAATTTCCTTTCTGAACATAATGTGCCAAACTGACGTATCGTTTCTTTCACTTTGTACTGTGACATAAATGAAAATTTTTGCAACAACCAGTACATTTGCGGCCATGTTGTATGGATCTACCTTTCTGTTGCAACTTACACTGATGAACCAAAACATTATAACCACCTGTTTAATGACTTGTTTCCGTCTTTGGAAGAAAATACACCTCTGATTCTGAGTACCAGGGATCCGACAGTTTGTTGTTAGGTTTGTGGAGGTATGAGACATCAGATGTCTACGCACACGTCTTGTAATTCGCGTAAATAACGGGCCGCCGATTTGCGCACGCGGCCATGACACCCCAAAGCGACCCTGAAGGGTTCCATGGGATTTACATCAGGGAACTTGATCGCCGAGACATCAACGTGAGTTCATTTCTGTGCTCCTGAAACTGCTATAGCACGGTTCTGACTGCAAAACACGGACAGTTAAACTGCTGAAAGATGACATCGCCGTCAGGGAAGATATCAAGCATGAAGGGATGCAGGTGATTAGCAGCCGACAGCATGTTGTCGATTACTACCAGACGTCCCACGCAAGCATAGGGCAGTGTCTGCCATAGCCTAATACTGTTCCTTCAGCCTGCGTTCGTGGCGCGTTGCACGTTTCGAGCCGCCGTTCACCTCGATGACGGCGTTTGTGGAAAGCACAATAAACCTAGTGTAGCAGAAACGTGATTCACCTTAAGAGCCGACACGTTTTCATTGATCGACGCTCGAATCCCGATGGTTCCGCGTCCACTGCAATCCTAATTTACGATGTCGTTTGAGTCAACATGTGAACGCATAGTCGTGGTCTGCCGCGGAGCTCCATTTTCGACAGTGTATGATGAACGGAGTACTCCGAAACTATTTTCCGTGCACCAGCGTGGTGCTCCCTATTTTATAGAGGAGACAAGCCATCAAACCCCAAGTTCTATGAAGAGTCGTGGACATCCAACTTTTTAACGCCAAGTGGTAGTTTCACTGTCCTACCTGACGCTCACATGACGTGTTTATTCGACGAGTTTCAGCGATTTCGAGGTACTCGTTCACAGCCTGTGCTAATGATAATCTGTGCATTGACAAAGTCGCTTATCTCGGCGGATTTCCCCATTTGCAGCCCATTTCTTCGTTAGGATTATCCCCCGTCCGTGTCTGCTCCGCTTACATGTGAGAGTGGTTTGAAAAGTTCTCGGAATCACCACGAGAGGTCAACGCTAGCGCAACGAGTTGTTCACGAGATATTCATTGGACAGCTGCCTGTAAACACGTACCACATCAGTGCTCTTGGAAGAGAGCTGTGGCGGTGGCGCGGCACTGTTGTTCCCGCGTAGTGATTTGCAAAGATGCAAAAAATCGAGATTCGAGCATTGATTAAGTACTTCGTAAAGAAATGTATGAAAGCAAAGGACGTGCATGCCGATTTCCCGAATGCACTGGGGGACTCTGCTCCTTCCTATTCAGCTGTTTCCAAGTGGACAAATGAGTTTAAATTTGGTCGGAGGAGCTTAAATGATGATCCGCGCAGTAGTCGGCCAAAATGTGTCACTACTCCTGAAATCGTTGCTAAAGAGCACAAAATCGTCACGGTGGATCACCGATTGAAACTGCGTGAAATTTCTCACGCTTGCAATATATCGTCTGAAAGGGTATATCACATTTTAATTGAAGAATTAGATATGAAAAAAAACCTGCAAGATGGCTGCCGTGACACATGACGCTGGATCAAAAACTCACGAGAATACACATATTGGAACAAAGTTTACACTGTTTTAGGAGAAACTAACAAGATATTTTGTGCCGGTTTGTGACCACAGATGAAACTTGGGTGCACTGTTATACCCCAGAGACAAAAAAATAGTCAAAGCAGTGGAAAGATGCTGATTCTCCGCTACCAAAAAAGCAAAGACTATTCCTTCTGCGGGATAGGTCAAGGCATCAGTGTTCTGGGATACGATGGGGATTCTGTTTGTCGATTATCTCCCCAATGGGTAAACAATTACTAGAGAACACTATGCTAAGATCCTGGACAAATTGCAACAAAAGATACGCGAAAAACTGCCAGTTTCAGCAAGGAAGAAAGTCATCTTCGATCAAGACAATGCGCACCCACGTACATATGCCGTCGCCATAGCAAACTTACACGAACTAAGGTATGAATTGTTGCCACACCCGTCTTCTTCACCTGATATGGTTCCGACATACTTCCATCTCTTCCCAAAACTGAAAATTTTTCTTCGTGGACGAAGATTCACTTCAACTGGAAATTTGTGGGAAGATCTTATGGGACCAAACTGCTGAGGGCATCGGTCCCTAAGCTACACACTACTTAATCTAACTTAAACTAACTTAAGCTGAGGACAACACACACACACCCATGCCCGAGGGAGGACTCAAACCTCCGACTGGGAGAGCCACACAGACCGTGACAAGGCGCCCTAGATCGCGCGGCCACCCCGCGCTGCAGGATTCACTTCAAACGAAGAACTGATAGCTAGAGTTGTTGTAAATTGCAGGCCAGGAGAAAACTCATTTTTGAGATGGGATCAAGGCACTGGAACGTCGCTGGACCAAGTACATTAATCTACAATGAGACTACATTGAAAAATAAAAAAGTTTCAGTGATGTAATTACTGTTTTTCTATTCCGTTCCGAGAACTTTTCAAACCACCCCGTACTTTTGTTACCGCGTCACGTGTCCCCAACGTCACCAAATGGCATCCAACGTCAAGGTGTGGAGTGGTCATAATTTTTTTAGCTCATCGATATACATATTTATAAAGTTGGAAGTTTGCAAGTGTCTCCATAATTAACGCAAATGTACTGCTGGTTAGTACTCTATGTGATGTATTGACAGCACATATTCCTTTAGGTAAATAAAATGATGCAAGTGAAAAAATACTTTCTGACAGGTTTGTTGCTACACAGGATGTAACAAAAAAGTATGGCTAAACTTTCAGGAAACATTCCTCACAAATGGAAGAAGAAAATATGTTATATGGACATGGGTCTAGAAACACTTGTTCAAATGTGTGTGAATTCCGAAGGGACTAGACCGCTGAGGCCATCGGTCCCTAGACTTACACACTACTTATTCTAAATTAAACTAACTTATGTTACGAACAACACACACACACACACACGCCCGAGGAAGGACTCGAACCTCCGGCGGGACGGGAGAAACACTTCATTTCCATGTTAGAGATCAGTTTCCACATCTCTTGGACACATTAATCATCTGTTCTGAAGTGAAGCTTCATCTTCGAACCTCACATAAGCAAAACAGTGAGCGCTGAACCCTCCACAGAAGTGTAACAGTGCTGTTAAATCACCAGCTGATAGCACCTGCACAAGCTTTACATGGTACGGAAGCAGCACGTTCTCATGCAGCACTCTCCAGAGAGTCTTGTGGTCGTTATTATTTGTTGCAGCTAATTCTTCTACGCTGACACTGCGGTTGTCTTCAACTTCACGAAGAAGTTCCTCCTACAGTAGAAATGTCCTCGTCCTTCTAGGCCTCCCCCAGTCACGAATAGTAGGGTCAAACGTCCCCCAAACCCTAACACTACGATCACTTGTTTCAAATGTCCTCCTGTCGGGCTACTGACGTTCTTGAAATCTCTCCCTATACAAACTACTGTTGCCATTTGCTAATCCATGAAACAAATAGGCCTCTGTCAGCTCCGCATTTGAATCACTTCCATAGCATTGTTTTAGAAACCAAGTCCATGATGAACATTAAAGAGTTGATGCAAGGGGCTTCATGCCACTAGAGCAATGAAGTCAGTCACATGCCAATATTACCTTCGTTCAATTGGAACAACACACCCCATCGGTAAAGCTAAGAATTAGAACTTACTGTACATTTCCACCAAGCGTAACAATAGGGGTATTTTGAATATTTCATTAAGAAAACGCTTCATCCAATGCTGGTACGTTCCATTTCTCTGTGTTTCCCATGGTTAATGTCATAATGATGAGGAGTAGAAAATGAGCTCCAAAAATGGAAAAAGAACGTTTCCGCGCTGATATCCACAGAACACATTTTATTCCTTAATTTGTGAGGAATGTTTGCTGTTAAGTTTGGCCACACCTTCTTGTACACCATGTACTGAGATTAGTGTCACGTTAATTACTAAAGAGTTTAAAATTTATGGAGAAACCACAATTCCAACGAAGTAGCTATGACAAGTCGTTCACTATATGCACACATACTCCAGTAGACACCAGGCGATGAGTGTCGGAGGTACATCACTCAGCTGAGATGCTATTTGCAAGCCACCTGTAAACCAGGGGAATCGAACGAAGAGCCTTCAGCCGAGCAAACAGTTCAAACTCTCGTCGAAAGACGATTCACAGCATGGTATATAACATGTCGATAAAAGTTTTATCTTTCTTTCCCCGTAACTTAGCAGAGTATGGAGAACACCAGACACTGCATACAATACAGGTCTTTTCTTCGATCTGCGAAGCATGACGGACGTCCTCCAATGGTTTTGATGGTAGCATGGTGGTTTCAGATGTGTTCACACTAAAAGGAAAGGTCTGCCAAATCATTTTAAGTAATGCTGTTCACTCACTGTCGCTGACATTATATCCAACATAAGATTACATCGTCCGAGGCGATAATGAAGTCCTATTGTTTGAATCTAACCAGACTCGTATAGCGAAAATGGTTATTAAACAGCACGCCTTCAGATGCCTTGACAGTTGTCGCATTTGAATATTATTCTGTCATTGCACTGTGTATTATACTCAAATAATGTCCCTTGTATTTATCTTGGAATTGTAACAATTTGTATGTGAGGAACTGTGTAACATCTCATTGGGTGTCTTATATCGTTTCATTCGATCAATTCTGTGTCATTTCTAAAGCCGGCTCGCAGGGTGGGAGACAATGGCGCGTATCTGATGGCTCGCTGTGACTAGCAAGGGGCGGTGAATGAAGCAACGCAAGCAACTAATGCGAGGCATACGGTGGCTTGCGGAGTGTGTATGTACATGTAACTGTAGATACAGCTGCCTGAGCGCCGGATGCTGGTTACTCTTCTAAGGTCTGAGCATGCGCATTGACTGAAGGCTAGAGACGATGCAGTGGAGCTGAGATGGAAGAAATGAAATATGAATATCAGATTTTTTTAACCAAATTACATTACAGACACCACAAACTTGATACAGCCAAGCAAAGTACTCCAGAAAAGTCGTGTCTATGACACCACCTCATTGCAACTCCAGGCATAATCGTAAGGTTATTATTGTAGAAGTTACTATCGTTTTAAATAGGATACATTAAAAAAATTAATATCAACTAAATACATCTTGGGTTGTCGGGTGTTCTGCCGGATATCAGCGTCGTACTTGCACGATATTTCGGTCACGTAGCTCGTGACCTTCATCAGGTGCGACCTGAGACAGTCTCAGGTCGCACCTGATGAAGGTCACGAGCTACGTGACCGAAATATCGTGCAAGTACGACGTTGATATACGGCAGAACACCCGACAACCCAAGATGTCATTAGATCGCCGGGAAAGCCTGAAGAGTTACAACATCTAAATAACTAGAAAATGCTAATCATACGCGACATATAAAAGCTCACGGTATCAGTAGAAACCAAAGGAACTATTTATGAAATCAGGCATGTGTAAAAGAATTACAGACGACTGCATTCAATGTTGAAAGGCAAATATGCCAGAACTATAAACTGCCCACAGCTATATGTAACATGAAGGCAGCATGGGTACCCTAAATTCTTATATAATATTCCTAGTGGATCAGCAGCCACAATTTACCACTTGATGTTTACACTATCTATAATTTTCAAGCGAAATTTTGATATGTTGCAAGACCGGATTTAGGCAGGATACATGAACTACAATAATAACTGCTTTAGTACTGTGTTGATATTTGAATGAGAGGTCGCAAGATGACCACAATCATTTTCTCTAGAATCTAGAACATTCTGTGCATGTGTAATTAGCTTTAAATTTGAATGCAGGTCACTATTCAACTGTCTAACTTGGTTCCAGTACTGCTTGACGTCACAAAGCGTTTAAGGGCGCCGGCCGTTGTGGCCGTGCGGTTCTAAGCGCGTCAGTTTGGAACCGCGTGACCGCTACGGTCGCAGGTTCGAATCCTGCCTCGGGCATGGATGTGTGTGATGTCTTTAGGTTAGTTAGGTTTAAGTAGTTCTAAGTTCTAGGGGACTGATGACCTCAGTAGTTAAGTCCAATAGTGCTCTGAGCCATTTGAACCATTTTTTTGTTTAAGGGCGAGCGGTAGAACACGTGGTATCCTTTTTCACCAATCATTTGTCGTTGGCTTGTGGTAGAATCTTTCAGTTCTTGTCGGGGTTGGCGCGTGTTTGTCGAGGTGGCAGTGCCACCCAGCAGCCACGTTTGACGTAAATACGTTAACATTTTCGTGGCCTGGGAATAATTTTGCGCACACGAATTCCAGACTCCCACAACTCAATGGACTTTGATTACTTGACCGTGTTCTCGCTGACTGATTTTGCGTGACTTTAAGAACAGTAACTTCGCTTACGGCATTTGAAGCATTTGTGAACTGTAATTATGTGTTTCAGTCTATATTTATACTTCTCTGTGACAGACTTGTTGCATGCTTTGCCGAGCGGGGTAACCGCTCGGTCTTGGGGCGCCTTGTCACGGTTCGCGCGGCTTCCCCCTGTCAGAGGTTCGAGTCCTCCCGCGGCCGTGGGTGTGTGTGTTTTCCTGAGCGTAAGTCAATTTAAGTCAGATTAAGTAGTGTGTAAGCCTACGGACCGATGACCTCAGCAATTTGGTCTACATCAACATTCATACTCCGCAAGCCACCTGACGGTGTGTGGCGGAGGGTGGTCCCATAGGAACTTTCCACAAATTTACATTGCATGTTTTTTTCAGTGCTTATTCAGCATTATAAACTTGAATTTACATCAGAATTCATAGTGGGAAGCTGGGATACTGCACTTCCAGACTTTAAACGTTTGCTGTTGATTCCCGTGAGTCACTGTCACGTGTTTTTGTATTAGATGCTCTATTCTCATTACACATGTACGTTAATTATTGCTTAATTGGTTTCTAATTTGAATCAGTAATCAATATCTGTGAACAGCATGCATTGGGTTTAAACTGTAACAGTCTGGTTCCATCAACATTATTAATCCTACAAAATGTATTCATTATTTTTTCAACTATATACGAGTAACCTGTCTCTTTAATTAAAACGTTTACGAATTAGTTCTGTGTTAAACGTGTGGACTTAAAGCGACAATGGGCGACTCAACCGTACGATATAACGAATGAAAAGGATCAGTTACCCCTGCGCTGACCTCACCGATAGTGACCTGTAAAACAGCCAATGGTGTGGGATCTTGCCCACTCTTCTTGGGTAGGGTGCCTAAAGGATGCTGCGTTATCGAATGCTATATAAAAAGTCAAGCAAATAACATTAGTAGTTTTATTTCAATAAAGCAGACTGACAATGCTTAACTTTGAAATAACATTGGTGTCGCAAGCGATGGGCGATGCAAACAGTAATGACCTTCGCTATAGAGACAGTACAAACGAGCAGTGTATATGGATCACTAATAATTGTTCTTTCTTCTTGACCATGCTAATACTCTGCGAATACTGTCCACAAATGTCCGGCCGACGCTGGCAGGAGCGGCGCCTATATTCGCTTTCTGCAGGGGTCGCTACTGTCGTGGCGTGGTCCTTGTCAGAAGGCTATTGGCTGACGTCGCCTCATCGCCTTCTCTGGTCTCGCGTTCTTCCTCTTGGTTCCGGCACTTGTGATTAAGCCAGAACAGACGGGCTTGTAAACAGTCCATCATTATATTGTTGTATCTGTGAGTGAGGGCGCTTTGGTCGGCTTTTAGTGAGTTTTTATTATGAAACTTCTAGCTTCACCGAATAAATGTGGAAACTAAATAAGGGAATCTAATATAAGAAGTTGCTCATGACTTCTGTGCTCCACAGCCAAATAACTTTTTTACATGTGAAAATTACGAAAATTACCTCGTGGGGCATTTTCTTAAACACGCTGCCTGACAGAAAAAGTGAACCACTCAGAAGACGCATTAGTGTTTGAAAGAGAAGTGATTGTGGGTCTCTACTTGGAGGGCTACTCAAATCGTAAAATATCCTTAGTCGTGAGGCATTCGGATGTGGCACTGGGCGGATATTGGACAGCGTGGGAAGGTGAGGACAGGCATACTCGTCGTCAAGGTTGCAGTCCACCACGTCTAAACACCACTTGGAAGGAGCTCCATATTGTGCAACAAGCACATTGTAACCCGTTCACATCTGAGCCTGCCACGCAAGAGCAGGTAAGGGACTCCCTGCAATGTTCGCTGTCGTCTCGTGTCACTGGTCCCAGACCGGCAGCGGCAGGCTAGGGAATTACCGTCCAACATGTAGGCTACGGTACCAGCCCAACACCGTCTGCTGCGTTTGGAGTGGCCCATGATTGGGAAGCATGGACTGGTCACGAATGTGACTCTCATTGTTCAGTGATAAATCGCTTTTCTGGACAACTCAGGAAGACAATCGTCGGCGAGTATGGCGGTGACATGGGAAGAATTTCTATTTTTTGTTTTGGAGAGACGTAACATTGCTGCTGTCGCCATAGCGTGGGAAGCCATTGCATCTGATATCTGATCACAGTCGGCAATGAGAGAGGGAGCTCTTCGTCTCAATGTGACGTCACGGACATACCGCGTCCTCATGTGTTACGTCTCATGCTACGGTATTGCAGTGTCGCTTTTCAACAGGATAATGCTCGACCACACAGGGGACGCCTCGCTATGAACTGTCTGCGTGGTGTTGAGGAACCCCCGTGGCCAGCAGGATCACCAGACCTGTCCACGTTAAGAACACGTGTGGGACCACCTCCGACATCAACTCTGTGCCAGTGTCAGTATCCAGGATATCAGAACGAGTTACAACAGCTGCGGTCCAGTTTACCCACGAAAGGATAGAATGGTGTTATCACAACTTTCCAAAACGAATCCTTGCATGCATCCATGTCAGATGTGGTACGGCGTCATGCTGAATAGTAAGTACATACCACCAACAGCATTGTAAGCTTGACTAAATTTTGTAATCACTGAAGTAACATCACACGTTTCCAGCGTGTGAAGTCTCATTTAGTTTCGTCCTCCACTTCAGATGGCTTCACTTTTTTGTCATGCAGTGTAAAGAAATTGCGACAACCAGCCCTTATTCAGACAGAACTTTTTTCTGAAAAATGGAATGCTGCTATGGCCTCAACTTCGTGAGAAAATATACCCAAGGATACATATTACGAGGTAAACTAGTGATAGGAAGGGAAACCCTCCTCTTCAAAAATTAAAAATCATTATCTGTGGCAACTTGCCCGGTCTCATCTACATAGAAAGAAGTAATGTACGTCATGGTACTTTTTGGGAGAAAGGCTATCGTAATTTTACGAATAATGCTGAAGCACGTTTTTCTCCAATTCTTGACTAAAAATTGGTAGGACGAGGTTCTGTAACTGTTTCATTTCGTGTGTGGTTTACTCATCAGCAGGATTCTTCCTGTAAATCGGAGTCTGAAATATGGCTTCACAACCGTTGTATTTAGTGGGGGGTTCCACATTTCAAGGCACTTAGCTCCTTCTCTTGGGTATTACTCGGATCCCAACACCTTGGTACCTTATCACTGTCAACAGCCTTGCCGCAACCACCTTCATTAAGCAATAAAGTGCGAGGTTAGTGCTTGTATGGGTGACCGTCTCGGTACGCAGCGCATCATTGGCTCAGGGACATGCCAGTCGCCGAAGTGGCGTCCAATACTGAAAGACTTGCACTAGGCCTGTGAGTCATGCAACATTATTATACACCGAGGCGACAAAAGTCGTATCATAGCGATACGCTCGTATACAGATGGAAGCAATAAAGCGTACGCAAGGAACAAAATGACAGTGCATTAGCGGAGCTGTCATCTGTACTCAAGTGATTCATCTAAAATGCTTCCTATGTGATTGTGACCGCACGACTGGAATTAACAGACTCTGAACGCGGAATGGTAGTTGGAGCTAGAGGCATGGGACATCCATATCAGAAATAGTTAGGGAATTCAGTGTTCCGAGATAGACAGTGTCAGAAATTTGCCGAGAATACCGAATTCCAGGCATTACTTCTCACCATGGACAACGCTGTGGCCGTCGGCGTTCAGTTAACGACACAGAGCAGCGGCGTTTGCGTAGAGTTTTCACTGCTAATAGAAAAGCAACACTGCGAGAAATAATCGCAGAAATCAATGTGGGACGTACGAAGGACGTATTTGTTAGTGCGTCGAAGTTTGACGTCAGTGGGCTATGGCAGTCCTGCACCGGCAATACTTTCGCTATTAGGGACTCTAGAGAGGCAGCATGGCTCAGCATTTCTGAAAGAGATTTCCGTTGACTTCTTTAGTCAATGCCATGTCCAGTTGCTGCAGTACGCTGGGCAAAAGGAGGTACGACATGATGTTAGGAGGTACTCGATGAATTTTGTGACCTCTGTGTAACGTCTACAGCTCGTGGTCTAGTAGTTGCTGGCACGGTGGCTCAGCGGGTTCGGTCGGGGTACTCGCCACCCTCTGGGATAAAAAACTGAGCGACATTCTTATCGATAGAATTTGACAGATGCGATGCGATATCTGAACGAGAACCACTGACGAAACTATGACGAATCTACAGATGGAAAAAAGATATGGTTACCGTCGCTGCCTCTACATTTCTGGGTCAAAAAAATGGTTCAAATAGTTCTGAGCACTATGGGACTTAACATCTGTGGTCATCAGTCCCCTAGAACTTAGAACTACTTAAACCTAACTAACCTAAAAACATCACACACATCCGTGCCCGAGGCAGGATTCGAAGCTGCGACCGTAGTAGTCGCGCGGTTCCGGACTGAGGGCCTAGAACCGCTAGACCACCGCGGCCGGCTTCTGGCTCCCGGGATCGATTCTCGACCAGATCAAAGATTTTGTTCATTCGGCGACTCGATGTTTGTGGTGCCCCTATAGTCGTGTCAACTCATCTTCATCGTCGTGCAAGCTGACGAAGTGGCATGAAATATGAAGACTTTCACCTGGCGATCGAACAAACCCAGGCGGCGTCTCCAGGCCAGTACTGCCATATGATCATTACATCTTTATTGAAACCCCCCTTCCGTAAATACTGTGTGAGATGACACAGAAATTAAGGTACTGAAACCACGTGCTCTGGGGCTCAAATTCCAATCTTTCCATCCAAATTCTCTTCCTCCGTTATTTTCTTCAGCGAATTATGCCAAACACCGCGATGGTTCCTTTGAAAATAACAACGGTGGTTTCCTTCCTTATCCTTGTCCTTTCCAATTTAAGATCGTATGCAACTACCTGGTCCCTTTCTTCATCGCCACTAACACATTTCGCCTGGGCGAGCTACGATACTTCTGTGTTTGTTTAAGTTTCAAATTTGGAAATTTGTGGTAAGGACTTAAGAGACCAAACTGCTAAGGTCATCGGTCCCTAAGCTTACACACTTCCTAATCTAACTGAAATAAAATTACGCTAAGGACATCACACAGAGCCATGCCCGAGGGACGACTCGTTCCCCCGCGGGGGGAGCCGGGTGGACCGTGACAAGGTGACTAAGACCGCTCGGAAACACCACGCGGCCTTTACGTCTCATCGTAACTAATTTTTTCTGACAGTGCAGCTTTTTTATATGGATTTTCGCCGTCATTTATATTTCATATTGTGTGTGTATCATACTGCTAGATTACTAGAAAGGATAATGTTTTCGAAATAAATAAAATATTAATTATAAACGGAACTATTTACATAAACGAATATAACAGGTTTTTTTGGTGGCAGCGTGTAACATACAGCTGCGACACGTTTAGCAATATTTGCACAAGCCTGCACGAAATATTTCCGTGTTGATGCTCTAAAACATATTTAACAGTCATTAGTTTTTGTTTGTCAGTTCTTGTTCCCCTTTAAGTGTGCGGCACGACTTTTAAAAACAAAACAGTTCTACAACTCGATTTTCAAATGATGAATCTCCAATTAAAATATGCGTATACAGTTATTTATTCGTCTCTTAACACTCGTCAACAATTAATGTATTATAATTAGCGTTCCTTTATCCAATGCATAAGAAGATTTTGTTGAAATATCTTGAAAACGAGGAAAGATGGAAATGACGCTCACAATTTAGAAAACTTAACTATATCTCCATGAACAGATAATTTCTGGCATCCTTAGTGTCGTTACTTCGCTTTGGATGACAATATCGACGTGACATATAAATTCATGTTCAAACAGAAAGTAAATCTTTCATCTGTTATTGCTTACAAACAAATTTGTCTTCGATAACTTCCACCTTGAGCGAACACGATTTTTCTTCCTTTTTTATTCAGACGTGTTTCGCTGCAGTTACGATTTCTTCCGAGGGTATTTTAATGTGGCTTTTATCAAATAACAGGAAATAATACTTTTTACTGTCTGTACAGATAGAATCTCAATTTGCACAGTAAAGTATTCACAATTTGAAAACAAAAAAAAAATGTTTCCTTGTGAACACATGGTGTGATTTCTGCAGCATTTTGTATTTTGCCGTACATCTGTTATTCTTGTACAATTTGCCGTCGAGAACCATGGGGAACTTTATATAGAAAACGTACTTTCATCGAAAATTACGTTTGGCATCTCTTGTGGTTTACATTATTTACTCCTTGTGAAAGATTTTGTGTGTGTGTGTGTGTGTGTGTGTGTGTGTGTGTGTATTTGTGTGTTTGTTTGTGTATTTGCAGGTTTAGCGATTCTGTCGTTTGACAGTTCTTTGACGTTAGAGACCAAAGTTCCATTGCAGAGAGCTGTGACCGTTTATTACTTATTTTCCTTCTACTATGGCTTTGTGTATACAAGATAAATTAAACTGCTGTCTTGACATATTAGCCGATTAATACCAGATGTACTGTGCCTGTGAGTGTTGCTATTGGTTGTACTTAGTTTTCTTTGTATTGAGTTATCTGTTCTGTAAGTTACGAGGGCTTGATGAAAAGTAACAAAATGGTTCAAACGGCTGTGAGCACTATGGGACGTAACATCTGAGGTCACCAGTCCCATAGACTTAGAACTACTTAAACCTAACTAACCTAAGGACATCACAGACATCCATTCCCGAGGCAGGATTCGAACCTGCGACCGTAGCAGTCGCTCGGTTCCGGGCTGAAGCGCCTAGAACCGCTCGGCCACCGCGGCCGTCGATGCAAAGTAACGCCTACAAAGTTTTTATTCCGTTCGCAATATCGTTTGAGGGATAACATTTCAAGCATAATACTCGGTACACTTTCCCGATTCACTGACTCACCTTGCAACCCTCTGTCGCTGGAGGGCTCTGAATTTAGCGTGTAACATGGCGCTGCGTAACGTGGCTATATGGGTGTATGAGGAACAGCGTGGTGTAATTGAGTTTCGGATTGGAAGTGTGCGTGCAGACATGGCAACTATCCCTATCAGAAAAACAGTGCTAGAAAACACACATCTACAACAATCAGACTCATTGGGTTCACTATCATGGATCATCCTCCATATAGCCCCTACTAAAAACTTAGAGAATACATACGGAGACTTCACATTGACAATGTTGAAGCGGTGAAAGCAGAGGTGAGGTTGTGGCTCTATCAACAAAGTCAGACACTCTGCAGTGATAGCGCCAACAAACTTGTCCCTTGTTGGGGGAAATGGGTTTGCCGCCAGATACGAAATAAATATATAGACATGGAAATTAAAGATTTAGAATGTTAATAATGTATGTTTTATTTAAAAAGCGTTAAGAGTTAACACATGAAGAATTCGGAGGCACTACTTTACAACGCGCCCTCGTATTTTCAGTCTTTGTTTTGCTAGCATGTTGCCTATCCTGTGAGCTGCTCCGTTGTTGTAAGTAAAAGTATTCCGCTCGTTCGTTGTTGTGGGTACTTCTTGTTCCTATTTGACTTTATCGTGTCTGTGTTTGTGTGTGTGGGTGTGTGTGTGTGTTTCTTATTAAATAGCCACATAAAATTTCTTTAAATTGTTTGGTAACACGTGAATTGATGGGAACACTGTTCTTCTGTTACTAACTTTTTGGTCATTGCACGTATTTTGATGTTTTTTAAATGGCCTTGCAATTTACATTCTCTTCGTGAAGAGTGAACATACCGCTTCTTCTGTCATTAGAGAGTAAATTAGTCGTATCTGTTTTTATACCAATATTGTGATGCTGAGGTTTTCTATTACATGTTCTCTATATGTGGAGTGGGTATATCCGTTCATCAGTACCCGAGTGTGTTCTCTGTAGATAATATTAAAATTTCTTGCATTCTTCCTTTTATATTTCGAGATGTAGCCATTATTGCTATCTGTAATGTTGTGAAACAGCTGTTTCGTTTGGCATGACTGAGAAAAATAAAGACGCTGCCACGATTAATACTACAGGCTCACTGAAGCAGGTCACACCAGGGCCAGCCAAAAGGGTGAGGTGTGGCTACACTAGGAATGACCTCCTGATCCAACAGGTACAGTCATCCCGGTTTTGTCACATTTACCACGTATCCTGGCCCAGCAGGGAGACCAGAGTCATAATATCATTGACAGAGCAGAAAAGCAGAGCTACTGTGCCATTGGTGAGGTGATTGTTAACATCCAAGCTGTTATTTTATTGTGGCTCACATGATGGGAACTGATGCAAGTGTAAAATGGAGATGAGCCAAGGCCATATAAATGCTACTCATTTCTCGACAAAAGTATGCAGTTTGGCAGTTGCCATCATTGAGGGAAGGTCCATGCCTCTTCAACTCAACACCACCAGACTTTGCCTTCACCTGCCACAGGCCTAACATCGACATTAAGTCTGATGCTGCTGACATAATGCTGCTGGTTGGCCACCAGTAGGCCTACTACCAGTTGCTGTCAGCCTCATACCCCGGTTGGTTAAGGTTCTAGACCAGGTCATGCAGCTACTTGTGTGTATAAACCCTGTTTCTGTCCTGCTCCACTTGCATGGGCAGACACTACTGCTGCAAACTGCCTCCATCCACAGTTGGTTCGTTGCGTCATTCCCTCTACTCTAGCGTGCCCTGTCCCAAGCAGCATAGTTGTGTGGCCAGCGACACGTGCTGCTGCCCACTACCTGAGTCAGCACCCTTGCCGCCGTGCTGATTTTATCCCTTCATCGGCCCTCATACATCTCAGCAGTGCTGAGCACTGTCTGTGGCAACAGGCTGTCTGCCTATCTTAGCATCTCCCCTCTGGGTGAGTGCAGCCCATGCAAAGGGGAACGTAGGTTCCGTAAATCACCATCATGTGTGTTGTAGTGTTTTGGGCAAAAAACGACTGTTTTACAATGCTGTTTTCACAACGATTTGCAGGCAACAGCCAGACATTTTGCCGTCCTTCCATTGCAACCTAATGTAGGGTGATGAATTACTAGCTTCCTAAGCACTGACAGCTTAGTTTCAACATCCCTAATAGAGGTCATCCATTCCTGTCTCCACAAGTGGGGGAAGAAGTGAGCACTATGATGTCTACCACTGCCCATAGGAATGGAAAATGACTACTACTTCTGGCGACCTCTACAAATGGTGTCATCAGCGGTTACAGATGCCTCCAACAGAGTAAGGTCTACGTCTCCAGTCACAGATAACAGCCACAAGAGCGCAGTAGGGTTGGTGCAGGTACTCTTTGTCTTTTGTTTCCCTGTTAGTATCGTGTCAAGTCAGCATGTTTTCTATCAGGTTTTTAATCCTGTTATCATACGTGAAATATGGCAAATACACTCCTGGAAATGGAAAAAAGAACACATTGACACCGGTGTGTCAGACCCACCATACTTGCTCCGGACACTGCGAGAGGGCTGTACAAGCAATGATCACACGCACGGCACAGCGGACACACCAGGAACCGCGGTGTTGGCCGTCGAATGGCGCTAGCTGCGCAGCATTTGTGCACCGGCGCCGTCAGTGTCAGCCAGTTTGCCGTGGCATACGGAGCTCCATCGCAGTCTTTGACACTGGTAGCATGCCGCGACAGCGTGGACGTGAACCGTATGTGCAGTTGACGGACTTTGAGCGAGGGCGTATAGTGGGCATGCGGGAGGCCGGGTGGACGTACCGCCGAATTGCTCAACACGTGGGGCGTGAGGTCTCCACAGTACATCGATGTTGTCGCCAGTGGTCGGCGGAAGGTGCACGTGCCCGTCGACCTGGGACCGGACCGCAGCGACGCACGGATGCACGCCAAGACCGTAGGATCCTACGCAGTGCCGTAGGGGACCGCACCGCCACTTCCCAACAAATTAGGGACACTGTTGCTCCTGGGGTATCGGCGAGGACCATTCGCAACCGTCTCCATGAAGCTGGGCTACGGTCCCGCACACCGTTAGGCCGTCTTCCGCTCACGCCCCAACATCGTGCAGCCCGCCTCCAGTGGTGTCGCGACAGGCGTGAATGGAGGGACGAATGGAGGCGTGTCGTCTTCAGCGATGAGAGTCGCTTCTGCCTTGGTGCCAATGATGGTCGTATGCGTGTTTGGCGCCGTGCAGGTGAGCGCCACAATCAGGACTGCATACGACCGAGGCACACAGAGCCAACACCCGACATCATGGTGTGGGGAGCGATCTCCTACACTGGCCGTACACCACTGGTGATCGTCGAGGGGACACTGAATAGTGCACGGTACATCCAAACCGTCATCGAACCCATCGTTCTACCATTCCTAGACCGGCAAGGGAACTTGCTGTTCCAACAGGACAATGCACGTCCGCATGTATCCCGTGCCACCCAACGTGCTCTAGAAGGTGTAAGTCAGCTACCCTGGCCAGCAAGATCTCCGGATCTGTCCCCCATTGAGCATGTTTGGGACTGGATGAAGCGTCGTCTCACGTGGTCTGCACGTCCAGCACGAACGCTGGTCCAACTGAGGCGCCAGGTGGAAATGGCATGGCAAGCCGTTCCACAGGACTACATCCAGCATCTCTACGATCGTCTCCATTGGAGAATAGCAGCCTGCATTGCTGCGAAAGGTGGATATACACTGTACTAGTGCCGACATTGTGCATGCTCTGTTGCCTGTGTCTATGTGCCTGTGGTTCTGTCAGTGTGATCATGTGATGTATCTGACCCCAGGAATGTGTCAATAAAGTTTCCCCTTCCTGGGACAATGAATTCACGGTGTTCTTATTTCAATTTCCAGGAGTGTAGATAATATTCTGAGTAAGCGGATATATGAGTGCCAGTTTCAACAGGTTAGTATGGGCAAGGGGTGTGGCTCTTTGTATAGAAGTGTATTCGGTATTAACCATGTGTAGCGATTCAGGAATTGAAGCTGTGTTTTGTCGAGAAGTATTGTAATAGTATTACGTTTAGGTGTCATTGTCATTATTATATTTCGTTATCTTGTCATTTGGTTTTGTGTGACTAACCTTGATACCACAGGAGGCTACCCAGGTGGAAACGTTTCGTATTTTAGCAGCTGAATTAGCTGGGCTGTGAGAGAGCAATGCAGATACGTCCAAGGAAATAGCAACTATGAGAGAAAACCAAGAAGTTATAACAGACTACATAAATGTTGAAGAAAAGAACAAAGCTTTGTGCAGTAGAGTAACGCAGAGTATGCGGAGAAACGGCAGAGAAAATATGACAGTGGTGACTGTAAACGACGACCAGGATGTTTTTCTAGCGATAAGGAATATGAGGCTTGTGGAAAGATTTGAAAGAAGGAAAAGGGTTAGTACTTGCATGGAATCAGAAAGTAAGAAGAAAGTATTTGTCAGTGTAAGATTAATTGATGTACAGATAACTAACATTGTAAGAGTTAAGAAGAGTAATGTACTAGTGCAACTCGAAAACCCTCATGGAAACACAGAGTCTGAATCACCTGTACTGCTGGATGACGTGACTGTATGCTGTTGTGGAGTAAATAAACGTTTGAGTGGCAATATGTGTGATATTGATTTAGTTTCATCACTATCTACCCCACTGACTAATAATGGATGATGCATCGAGACCATTGAGCCTGGACCATGAGCCAATGATTTGTGTGCAGAGTGTAACTGCAGACGGAAAATTTGTTGTAGACACTACGGAAGCTGCACAGGAAGCCATTTGCAGTGTTGGTTATGTTGGAAATGTTGTCGGTAATGAAGTAGTTTGGGCGCATTAATTTCTGAAATATACAGACTCGTTGCTAGCTGTGGTGGTGCGGAAAGAAAAGGCTACAAGAAAAATGAGGGGATGTGCTTGTAAGGCTATTGATATGGCCGACAAGGCGCAGTCTTTTAGGCATGTGTGCCAGAGGATCAGGAGGTTCACAAAAGTGATGACACTTGCAATGCAAGGTAAGAGGAAGCGTCAAGCAAAAATGGTTATTTGTTGGGGAATGGTTGAACTCGAGGCTTCCCACCGTCGGAGGTTCGAGTCTTCCATCGGGCATGGGTGGAGCTAAGGGACCGATGACCTCAGCAGTTTGGTCCCATAAGACCTTATCACAAATTTCCAATTTCTTCTGGCTGGTGGAAATTGTCACCAGTGGTGTACTGTCAGGAGGGTGCCTGTCATGAAGGGCAGATCAACTGAACTGTGGGCAAAATCACCAAGAGTAACTTCGAATGACGTAATACTGCAAGCCACTAGGAAATTAGGAAACGCAACATTGCAGGAAGGTTTCCATCTGTCATTAGCATTAAAGCAAGGGAAATAAGAGGAACTAATTGTCAACATACAGCGTGTGATAGTACTGTATATAGTTTCTGTGCAAACATAGGGTATTAGCTCGCCAGATACGGCCCCCTGCTTGACTGTAGGATAGACGAGCAAAGGTGCGGTGGTGGGATCCTGTGGATCATTCAATTAACAGACATTTTTCCGGGAGTATTACAATTACTCTGTCTTCTATCTCAGCTCTGCCTAGCGGACCCACTAACCCCGCATGGCAAGCAGGCGCAGCGTAGTACATAAGGGCCCATCGGAGGATTTGCAGGCGCTACAGCGTGGCGTGGCTGTGAATGTGTATCAGAGCCTCAGCGCCCTCGTTGAATTAAGAGGCACTTGGCTCGGCCCCTGAAGTGTGCAAGCCCGTGTTGTTGGTTGTCGAGATGACATGTAGTGGGGACCCAACAGCAACATGAAGGAGGGACCAAGAGATGGCCCCCCCAGTATACAGCCAGTAAGGCAGTACTTCCACTGCCCAGAAGTGACAGCACAAGTGACTTGATCCCAACATGCTCCGCTCGTAGACAGGAAGATGGGTTCTTCATCCACAGAAGGTCGCCGTAACTGTCATCTTCAGTCAGTCACCATTGCGCCCGGTAGGTGTGCAGCCCGCAGAGTTGAAGTTCCTTCCACAGCCAAATGGCTACAAACTCATAGCAGTGGAGTCCAAGCTGGCAGCTACAGCACCTGTATACACTAATTTATATTCACCAGCGCATTCTGCAACTGGTAGAGCTGGCACTCAGTCGATATCAGTGACGCAGATGGAGTGGCGTAATAACAGTTGATAACTTGATTCCCCCCCCCCCCCATTCAGGTGACCAAATGTGCTCCTGTCTTCTGAGCGTGTCAGTGCTCTTGGCTGGCCTAATGTTTGACTTCCGGACTTTTAGAGCGTTCCTTTATTCAAATTTTTGCAGCCTGGAAGGAATTATTTTGTTATTTCTGGGTGAAGTTACAACATGTAGCCTCATTACAGAAGATACCTCTGGATCTCGGGAGCCTGGGTTCGATTCCCGGCCGGGTTGGCGATTTTTTCTGCCTGAGGACTGAGCGTTTGTGTTGTCCTCATCATTCTATCATCATTCGTGAAAGCGGCTATATTGGACTGTGTACAGATTGGGCATTTGTACGGGCGCTGATGACCGCGAAGTGGAGCACCTCAAAAGCCAAATATCATCATCATCATCATCATCATCATCATCATCATCACTACAGAAGAGCGTTGTGCCCGCACAGCACTATTATCGAAATGCTGAATCAGTTGTTGTTGACGTTCTCTTTCGCATCATGTGAGGCAATAAACACCCTGTCTCGTTGTACTTCAGTTTTTCCGAAATTTGAGATTGGTTACGGCAGCGTTGCGTACCCAGTGGACGAGTTCAACTTAGCGTCGTTCCATCCAGTTCCATCAAAATTTTATTCTCGCACTTAATAACTATTCTTAAGTGCAACAATAGTTTCTGCAATGCATTTCCTGGGAAAGCGTATAGGAAGCTTTTATTACAAAGGTAGTGTTGCAGATGATGTAACATTTACCGATGATAAATGAGGGAAGTTTAGCAAACTTACAGCAAGAGGGATGCATTTTTGCACTCAGCAATACTGTGATAATCAGAGTCACGCAGTCATAACGATGAGTGTCACGATATATTATGTGCAGCTTGCATTTACTTAGATAGAAGTCCTCCATCTCCGCTAACTCCCAGTACATCATGTGCCAGTAGAATGGGTTACCTGTAGCAAATAATGATTAGTTGAGTAACAATTAGTTACGGTGCCACCTTATAAACGAAGAAGTATGTTGAATATGACAAAGTTTCAAAAAATGGTTCAAATGGCTCTGAGCACTATGGGACTTAACTGCTGTGGTCATCAGTGCCCTAGAACTTAGAATTCCTTAAACCTAACTAACCTAAGGACATCACACACACCCATGCCGAGGCAGGATTCGAACCTGCGACCGTAGCGGTCGCGCGGTTCCAAACTGTAGCGCCTAGAACCGCTCGACCACTCCGGCCGGCTGACAAAGTTTGACCATTAAATAATTGCTGAGGAACTGATCAAGAACAGGTAACTTGGTACTGTTACTTTAGTAGTTTGTAAGTGGTCATTCAGTGCATCTGTATCCTTGTGGGAAAATGAGAGAAGTTCAGTGGACTAATTATAGAAACAGTGTTAATCTGAAGAATGCAGCCAATGAACCTTCTGCTATAAGCTGTACTAGTGTAAGAGAAAAACTGAATGTACAATATATAATTAACAACTAGTAAGATGTGTGCCAAGTCTTTACACAATTACATTGAAATTCGACCCACTTGGCCACATCTACAGAAGATAGGAGGTGTGTGGTGTTGTAGCTGTTTCACTTCGTGTGGCTGATTAAAATAAAGAGGCCATCACAGTTAACTCAAGAGACTCATTGAACCAAATCATATAGGAACCGGCCATGGGCGGTTACATCTGGAACGACTTGGTGATCCAAGAAGTAATGTCTCCACATCATTAGGGCTGTTACCACATATCCCAGCCCATCATGGAGACGAGGGTTGTAATACCGTTGGCACAGCAGAAAGGTAGAGCTACTGTTTCGTTGGTGACCTAATTACAACATGTCCAAACCATGGCTCTGTTATGGCTTAAATGATGGAAATCTGTGTCTTGGCAAAACAGGAACAAGCCAAGCCTGCATAAATACTACACATTTCCAGACATACGCATGCAGTCTCACAAGAAGCTTCATTACGGGATCTACACTGGTCGTTCAGTCGACACGAATCAGCATGCTGCCAGAACTGAACTTCGCCTCCACTAGCCAGAGGCCTACCGTTCATGTTCAGTGTGGTGCTGTTTTCTTGCACACTCCAACCAGTGGGCCACCAGCTTCCAGTCATTGCCAGCCTACTTCCATGGGTGGCTGCAGTTGGAACCTGGGGCGGTGCAGCTGCTCAGACACCTGCACCTGGGAAAACTCCGTTGCCGTCTGTTTCTGTTTGTATGATAAGTCACTGCTGCTGTGTACTGTCTCGGTTCATGGCGTGATTCGGTGCACTCCGACGTGCCTCACCCTGAGCTGTGCATAGTTGTCCCTAGTATAAGGGGCCGCTGACAAGGGCTGCCAGCTTATACTACTGTCTGCACCCTTGCAGTTACACTGATCTTATCACTTTGCCAGCCTCCACGCACAGCACCACACAGCCTATCCACCTGCCAATCTCAGCACTTCCTCACTTTTCGAATACAGCCCATGCCTAGGGGATTGTTGGCTCGCACAAGCACTATCACAACTATTTTAGTTTGCTGAGCAGTGAAATAAATATTTAACGATGCTGCTTTCATGGCGATACGATCTCGACTGTTCATTTTAACGTAAAGCTTCACTGTAACTCTATGTAAGGTGAACTTTCGGCTTCCTGAATGCTGACAATTCAGCTCCACCACCAACCGTAGAGGTAATCCAGTTCCGATCTCTACGATATTTTGGACGTCACTGAGATAGTAACTGAGGAAGCATGAATGCAAATTCGAACACTGTCCTGAGAGTAATGTCTAATCATACGCGGAATGGAAAGCACAGTGAAAATTGGATGAGACTGTTCACAGATGTGTTGGACAGTGTCTCTAGTATGCCCGTTGATAGCGGCACGTCGGTCTTTTCAGTTCTGAGCGCACAGTGAGCACGTAAAGATGTCTTCCATCAAGTACGAGGGCCTGGTGAGAGATTTCGCCTAATGGCATGCAGCCCACATAATATAACTGTCATGTGTTAGCTTCGTAATGATAATTCTCGACCGGTCTCAGCAGCGGCAATGAAAATGTTCCTGCACCGTTTTCGATAGGAAGTGTCTGACCATCCACAATGCAGTCCGTAAATGGCTCCCCTTAAGTTTCATCTCTGCTCACACGAGCCGCTGGCTATGAATACATCTTGCCACAGACAACAAGCTGTAACCAGCGTAGAGAATTAGCGGAAATCACAGGCGGCTGCCTTCTATGACGAGGGTACACCGCTACGACAAATGTGTAAGACGGAGCGGAAACTGCTGAGATGTGTAGCTAACTGTTACAAATAAAAAATTTGCGATTTTCACAATGGTTTCCATTTCGCTATTGATCTGATCTTACTTTCCACAATTCACATTAAATATATAAATTACCCCCCCATGAATCATGGACCTTGCCGTTGGTGGGGAGGCTTGCGTGCCTCAACGATACAGATAGCCGTACCGTAGATGCAACCACAACGGAGGGGTATCTGTTGAGAGGCAAGAGAAACCTGTGGTTCCTGAAGAGGGGCAGCACCTTTTTCAGTAAATGTAGGGGCAACAGTCTGGATGATTGGCTGATCTGGCCTTGTAACACTAACCAAAATGGCCTTGCTGTTCTGGTACTGGGAGCGGCTGAAAGTAAGATGAAACTACAGTCGTCATTTTTTCCCGAGGGCATACAGCTTAACTGTATGATTAAATGATGATGGCGTCCTCTTGGGTAAAATATTCCGGAGGTAAAATAGTCCCCCATACGGATCTCCAGGCGGGGACTACTAAAGAGGACGTCGTTATCAGGAGAAAGAAAACTGGCGTTCTACGGATCGGAGCGTGGAATGTCAGATCCCTTAATCGGGCAGGTAGGTTAGAAAATTTAAAAAGGGAAATGGATAGGTTAAAGTTAGATATAGAGGGAATTAGTGACGTTCGGTGGCAGGAGGAACAAGACTTCTGGTCAGGTGACTACAGGGCTACAAATACAAAATCAAATAGGGGTAATGCTGGAGTAGGTTTAATAATGAATAAGAAAATAGGAGTACGGGTAAGCTACTACAGACAGCATAGTGAACGCATTATTGTGGCCAAGATAGACACGAAGCCCACACCTACTACAGTAGTACAAGTTTATATGCCAACTAGCTCTGCGGATGACGAAGAAATTGATGAAATGTATGATGAGATAAAAGAAATTATTCAGTTAGTGAAGGGAGACAAAATTTAATAGTCATGGGTGACTGGAATTAGAGAGTAGGAAAAAGGAGAGAAGGAAACATACTTGGTGAATATGGATTGGCGCTAAGAAATGAAAGAGGAAGCCGCCTGGTAGAATCTTGCGCAGAGCCTAACTTAATCATAGCAACACTTGGTTCAAGAATCAAGAAAGAAGGTTGTATACATGGAAGAACCCTGGAGATGCTAAAAGGTATCATATAGTTTATATAATGGTAAGACAGAGATTTAGGAACCAGGTTTTAAATTGTAAGACATTTCAAGGGGCAGATGTGGACTCTGGCCACAATCTAATGGTTATGAACTGTAGATTAAAACTGAAGAAACTGCGAAAAGGTGGAAATTTAAGGAGATGGAACCTGGATAAACTGAAAGAACTAGAGGTTGTACAGAGTTTCAGGAAGAGCATAAGGGAACAATTAACAGGAATGGAGGAAAGAAATACAGAAGAAGAAGAATTAGTAGCTTTGAGGGATGAAATAGTGAGGGCAGCAGAGCATGAAATAGGTAAAAAGACGAGGGCTAGTAGAAACCCTTGGGTAACAGAGGAAATATTGAATTTAATTGATGAAAGGAGAAAACATAAAATGCAGTAAAAGAAGCAGGCAACAATGAATACAAACGTCTCAAAAATGATATCGACAGGAAGTGCAAAATGGCTAAGCAGGGATGGTTAGAGGACAAATGTAAGGATGTAGAGGCTTATCTCACTAAGGGTAAGATAGATACTGCCTACAGGAAAATTAAAGAGATCTTTGGAGAAAGGAGAACCACTTGCATGAATATCAAGAGCTTTGATGGAAACCTAGTTTCAAGCAAAGAAGGGAAAACTGAAAGGTGGAAGGAATATATAGAGGGTCTATACAAGGGCGATGTACTTGAGGACAATATTAAGGAAATGGAAGAGGATGTAGATGAAGTCGAAATAGGAGATATGATTCTCCGTGAAGAGTTTGACAGACCTGAGTCGAAACAAGGCCCCCGGAGTAGACAACATTCCATTAGAACTACTGACAGCCTTGGGAGAGCCAGTCCTGACATAACTCTACCATCTGGTGAGCAAGATGCATGAGACAGGCGAAATACCCTCAGACTTCAAGAAGAATATAATAATTCCAATCCCAAAGAAAGCAGGTGTTGACATATGTGAAAAGTACCGAGCTATCTGTTTCATAAGTCACAGCTGCAAAGTACTAACGCGAATTCTTTACAGACGAATGGAAAAACTGATAGAAGCCGACCTCGGGGAAGATCAGTTTTGATTCCGTAGAAATGTTAAAACACGTGAGGTAATACTGACCCTACGACTAATCTTAGAAGAAAGATTAAGGAAAGGCAAACCTACGTTTCTAGCATTTGTAGACTTAGAGAAAGCTTTTGACAATGTTGACTGGAATACTCTCTTTCAAATTCTGAAGGTGGCAGGGGTAAAATACAGGGAGCGAAAGGCTATTTACAATTTGTACAGAAACCAGATGGCAGTTATAAGAGTCGAGGGGTATGAAAGGGAAGCAGTGGTTGGGAAAGGAGTGAGACAGTGTTGTAGCCTATCACCGATGTTATTAAATCTATATATTGAGCAAGCAATAAAGGAAACGAAAGAAAAGTTCGGAGTAGGTATTAAAATCCATGGAGAAGAAATAAAAACTTTGAGGTTCGCCGATGACATTGTAATTCTGTCAGAGACAGCAAAGGACTTGGAAGAGCAGTTGAACCTAATGGACAGTGTCTTGAAAGGAGGGTATAAGATAAACATCAACAAAAGCAAAACGAGGATAAGGGAATGTAATCTATTTAAGTCGGGTGACGCTGCAGGTATTAGATTAGGAAATGAGACACTTAAAGTAGTGAAGGAGATTTGCTATTTGGGGAGCAAAATAACTGATAATGGTCGAAGTAGAGAGAATATAAAATGTAGACTGGCAATGGCAAGGAAAGCGTTTCTGAAGAAGAAAAATTTGTTAACATCGAGTATAGATTTAAATGTCAGGAAGTCATTTCTGAAAGTATTTGTACGGAGTGTTCCAATGTATGGAAGTGAAACGTGGACGATAAATAGTTTGGACAAGAAGAGAATAGAAGCTTTCGAAATGTGGTGCTACAGAAGAATGCTGAAGATTAGATGGGTAGATTACATAACTAATGAGGAGGTATTGAATAGAATAGGGGTGAAGAGGAGTTTGTGGCACAACTTGACTAGAAGAAGGGATCGGTTGGTATGACTTGTTCTGAGACATCGAGGGATCAACAATTTAGTATTGGAGGGCAGCATGGAGGGTAAAAATCGTAGAGGGAGATCAAGAGATGAATACACTAAGCAGATTCAGAAGGATGTAGGCTGCAGTAGGTACTGGGAGATGAAGCAGCTTGCACAGGATAGAATAGCATGGAGAGCTGCATCAAACCAGTCTTAGGACTGAAGACCACAACAACAACAACATATAAATTACCTATACGATTGGAGAGTTTCGTTCATTTAACTTGCCAAAGAACAATTTAGATGGAATAATTAAATCCCCCAAACCGTAAGCCAGGGACACTATCTGTACTTGGTCGTCGTAGTGAACTGGTCGCACTTACGCGTCCGCACAACACAGGCCCAGTGCTGGATGCGGCAGCAAAGGGTCGGGCGTCACTGCGGCCGGCAGACAGACGAACACGGCGGCGACCGCGACACCAAAGCGGCCGCTGGATTTACGGCGGCCATTTTTCACCGGTGGGCCGTGTCGCGCCTCTTCACCCCGAGGCCGGCCCCGCCCTCGGCCTGCCCTGCCCCCAGGTGGGACTCTATATGAGCCGCCCCCGCGATTTATCGTCTTATCGCTTTCCTTGATGGCTCCGAAATGGTTTTCTGGCCGGCCGGGGCCGCCGGCTTATATATTACCACCGCCGAGCTATTATTTATTTAGCCGGTAATCGTCCAGTAAAAGCGGTGGCCGACTCGTCCACGGTTTGCGAACACAAACCGTGCAGAGTCCTACGGACGTTACTAGGCCTGCCACCTATACGATAACAATCGTATAGTCTTGTCTTCATATCTGATACAGAGCTGAACTTCATCTATCAACTGTTAGGCACATACACGTAGTAAAATATGTGATAGGGATGGAAAGAACCCACCGGCTAAAACTGGTACCGGTATTTTACTTCGGAATAACCGATATTTTTCGGTATTCGTTTGGTCTCGTTTATAGCAGGTGTTTGTTTGTTTTTTGCTAATAGCCGGCCGCGGTGGTCTCGCGGTTCTAGGCGCTCAGTCTGGAACCGCGCGACTGCTACCGTTGCAGGTTCGAATCCTCCCTTGGGCATGGATGTCTGTGATGTCCTGATGTCCTTAGGTTAGGGGACTGTTGACCACAGATGTTAAGTCCCATAGTGCTCAGAGCTATTTTCTTTTTCTTTTTCTTTTCCTTTTCCTTTTTTTTTTTTTTTGCTAATAACCGGTTCAAAAAGCGAATTAACAAATAGCCACTGCGGGAGTTCAAAAATTTTCCTTTTTTAAATAAACAATTTTTAGCGAAGGTCTAATTTTCATTTGCGGAATTTTCATTACTTTGAAATACTGCATTATTATAGAAAACTGAAAAGTACGGAACTGTTTTACACTACTGGCCATTAAAATTGGTACACCATGAAGATGACGTGCTACAGACGCGAAATTTAACCAACAGGAAGAAGATGCTGTGATATGCAAATGATTAGCTTTTCAGAGCATTCACACAGGGATGGCGCCATTGGCGACACCTACAACGTGGTGACATGAGGAAAGTTTCCAACCGATTTCTCATACACAAACAGCAGTTGATCGGCGTTGCCTAGTGAAACGTTGTTGTGATGCCTGGTGTATGGAGGAGAAATGTGTACCATCACGTTCTCTACTTTGATAAAGGTCGGATTGTAGCCTATAGCGATTGCGGATTATCGTATCGCGACATTGCTGCTCGCGTTGGTAGAGATCCAATGACTGTTAGCAGAATTTGGAATCGGTGGGTTCTGGAGGGTAATACGGAACGCCGTGCTGGATCCCAACGGCCTCGTATCACTAGCAGTCGAGATGACGGGCATCTTATCCGCATGGCTATAACGGATCGTGCAGCCACGACTCGACCCCTGAATCAACAGATGGGGACGTTCGCAAGGCAACAACCATCTGCACGAACAGTTCGACGTTTGCAGGAGCATGGACTATCAGCTCGGAGATCACGGCTGCGGTTACCCTTGACGCTGCATCACAGACAGGAGGGCCTGCGATGCTGTACTCACGAACCTGGGGGTACGAATGGCAAAACGTCATTTTTTCGGATGAATCCCGGTTCTGTTTACAGCATCATGATGGTCGCATCCGTGTTTGGCGACATCGCGGTGAACGCACATTGGAAGCGCGTATTCGTCATCGCCATACTGGCGTATCACCCGGCGTGACGGTATGGGGTGCCATTGGTTACACGTCTCGGTCACCTCTTGTTCGCATTGACGGCACTCTGAACAGTGGACGTTACATTTCAGATGTGTTACAACCCGTGGCTCTACCCTTCATTCGGTATCTGCGAAACCCTACATTTCAGCAGGATAATGCACGACCGCATGTTGCAGGTCCTGTACGTGCCTTTCTGGATACAGAAAACATTCGACTGCTGCCCTGGCCAGCACATTCTCCAGATCTCTCACCAACTGAAAACGTCTTGTCAATGGGGGCCGAGCAACTGGCTCGTCACAATACGCCAATCACTACTCTTGATGAACTATGGCATCGTGTTGAAGCTGCATGGGCAGCTGTACCTGTACACGCCATCCAAGCTCTGTGTGACTCAATCCCTAGGAGTATCAAGACCGTTATTACGGCCAGAGGTGGTTGTTCTGGGTACTAATTTCTCAGGATCTATGCACCCAAATTTCGTGAAAATGTAATCACATGTCAGTTCTAGACTAATATATTTGTCCAATGAATACCCGTTTATCATCTGCATTTCTTCTTGGTGTAGCAATTTTAATGGCCAGTAGTGTAATAGCAATGCCGACAGTAACGACCATCAACCACTTGCCATAAGAACTGGTACAGCACTGCTGAGACAATAATTATACTGTTGCCTTGTATCGTGGTTTAAAGTTCGCGTGCACGTGCAGTATGCAATGTTTTCTGACGCCCAATCCATATGGCTGTTTGTTGCTGTCGTCGGCAAACACCCGTCGTATTACAGAATGGTACGAACACTTGTTTTGAAAATTTTTATGAAATGCGTAGTAATGAAATACAATGCTTCATTTGTTTTACAACATTAAATTGTTGTCTGCCATTCCGATGAAATAATGAAAGAGGAAGAAAATTATGATAACAGTAATAAATTCAAAACTTAACAAAACTTTATCACAGCGTGCAACAACAGTAGAAAGTACCTGATCCGCTATCTGTGCCTACATAGTATGCCTTTATCTGCTTGTAGCCCTTTAAAAACAGTAGAAAGTACCTGATCTGCTATCTGTGTCTACATAGTATGCCTTTATCTGCTTGTAGCCCTTGAAAATGGACAAATTAACACGCAAAACAAAGTTCTTCAACCTCAGTTCTTACCCTTTAGCACTGACTATTCGTAGTGGCAGAACTGTGGTATCCCAACGTGATTTTTAAGCGGAATTTCAACAAATTATGATCGGTAGGAGATAGGATGCTTTTTGCAGTATTCAGCCACTTACCGCTTTTCGAGAAAAGCAGCGAACGGTGCCTATTTAATTTGATGTTATGATTCCATGTATGTTGAAAGTGAGAGAGTCAAAATTTTTCAGTCTTTGTTCGATTTTTACATCTATTACACGAAATAACAGGAAGAAAAGACCGTAAATGGGCTATTTTAGAAACCCGTTATTTTCAACGGTTTTAACAGTAAGCTTAAACTAGGTGGAATAATACCGTTACAACCGAACACCGGTTGTTTCAGTGATAACCGCAATCCCAAATATGTGAGTGCATACTCGTGCCTCTCCGCCCCCTTCCCTCCTTCTCACTCCACCATCCTCTCTCTCTATCTCTCTATCTCTCTCTCTCTCTCTCTCTCTCTCTCTCTCTCTCTCTGTGTGTGTGTGTGTGTGTGTGTGTGTGTGTGTGTGCGCTCGCGCGTTTTAGTGTTAGAGCCAGACAGAGAGGGAGAGGGGGGGGGGAGGAACGGTAACAGAGCCGCCGCACTGAAGACTCATGACCTGTGGGTCATGAGTCTTTCTTGGGTAGTCCAGTCGGCATTGCAGCACGGATTCAGTGGAGTGGTGTGTTGATACATGTAGTCTTCCTAACGGAGGGCATTCTGAACATTTCATTTAGAAAAGAGTTTCGTACTGTAAGAGAGAGGGTATGACATGTAAGAATATGTTTCATGTAGTCCTAGTCCGTACACTTTCTGCGTGTTTCCCATGATTAATGTGATGATGAAGAGAAGAAAAAAATGAGTTTATTATGGAAATAAAGTCTCCATATAAAGTATTTTCTTCCCGTACGAGTGAGGAATTCTTCCTGATAGTCTGGCCATACCTTTTTGTAACACCCAGCACATCACACGCTACATTCCATCTCTTTCCCAAAATTCTTAGCAACACTCATAAGCATCATAAATGATATTCAGTTGAATGATATTAGGATTAAAGATCTAGGTATTGTTTCAAATAAACACAAAGTATTTGCGAATAAAATTGTAACCGTTATTTAATTATCATGAGTCGGTATATCTACCTACAGCAATTATCTATCGGACGATCAGTAGCAGAACGGTGAACGTAAAATGGCCGCATTTTGTTACGTGATTAATTCTCGTAAGGCAGCGAGTGAAAGAGGACAACAACAAAGGTTTTTTAAAAGAGAAACTGCGCGCACAATGACTCTGATTCCAACTACGAGCAAAGATCATTACCATCGTAAATCGCAACTCCTATGCACGATATATGACAAAGTCCACTTATATTTATTTACATATTTAATTTTTCACGACATTGCTGTGTTTGGAGCACAGTAGGACTGAAGTTGTAATCAGGCTCTACTGCTGAAACTGTTACAGCTGTCAGTGAAAGAGATATAAGGTTTTGTGGTTATGTTACATGACTTGCTTTAGGGACGACTTAAATTCAAATCTTCGTTCATGCAGCACTATTACAATCGAAAATTACACGGTGAAAGTCGTGATGGTTCCTTTGAAAGCTACACGGCCGATTTGCTGCCTAATTCTTGTGTAATATTTGCATTTGCATCGCCTCTGATGTCCTTGTTGTCGATGTGGCGTTAAACCGTAATCATCCTTTTCAAAATGTATCTAGGATGAAGAGCTTCATCAGTCACATCGTGCTGCTCCAAAACTATCGTTCAACGTTACTATAAGCGTGCGCGCGCGCGCGTGTATGTAAACGTACTTACTTGATGTTTCTTCATAAGATGAATGATTGTCGAACCATGACTTTCCCTCTTCGTCGCAAAGAAAACTGGAAAACAGTGATTCTGTGCTGGTTATTCGTTGGGGCTCAAATTGCAGGTAGCTGTTTTGAATGTCTCTGGCGGATGAAGGCAGCCTTTTATTCCGTGCCGGCCGGTGTGGCACTTCAGTCTGGAACCGCGTGACCGCTACGGTCGCAGGTTCGAATCCTGCCTCGGGCATGGATGTGTGTGATGTCCTTAGGTTAGTTAGGTTTAAGTAGTTCTAAGTTATAGGGGACTGATGACCACAGATGTTAAGTCCCATAGTGCTCAGAGCCATTTGAACCATTTTAATTTTATTCCGTAGAGAGCTGGTGGCATATATTATCTGATAGCATAGTTACACTTCTTACGTAACATTTCGAAAAATCGCATTCAGTTTACAAGACAAATGTCCAACACACTGACAAATTTCAGATGTTGTTTAGGAATGATTGATGATTGGCTTTTTAAAAAAAAATGTTTCCAATGACTATTACCTCGGTAATTTTATACTGATGTATTAAACCACCCATAGACATCAAGTGGAATCAGCACTGTGACAAATCGATCTAATGAGAGAAAAAAATGTGGATTCGATTATTTATACATGTTATCCCATGACGTCCTCTATGTCTTTGTTATTCATAAGGCTACATTAGGCAACCACTATGTTTCCTGCACTATGTGATCAAAAGTATCCGGACACTTGGCTGGAAATAACTTACAAGTTCGTTTCGCCCTCCATCGGTAATGCTGAAATTCAAAACGGTGTTGGCCCACCCTTAGCCATGATGACAGCTTCCGCTTTCGCAGGCATACGTTCAATCAGGTGCTGGAGGGTTTCTTAAGAAACGGCAGACCGTTCCTGACGGAGTGCTGCACTGAGGAGAGATATCGATGCTGGTCGGTGAAGCCTGGCACGAAGTCGGCGTTCCAAAACATCCAAGTGGTGTTCTATAGGATTCAGGTCAAGACTCTTTGCAGGCCATCCCCGAATTGCTCTTCAACAGCGGGATGCAAGAAGGTGCTTAAAACATCATTGTAGGCCTGTGCTGTGATAGTGCCATGCAAATCAACAAGGGCTATAAGCCCCCTCCATGAAAAACACATCACCACAATAACACCACCGCCTCCGAACTTTACTGTTGGCACTACACACGCTGGCAGATGACGTTCACCGGGAATTCGCCACACCCACACCCCGCCATCGGATCACCACATTGTGTACCGTGATTTGTCACTCCATACAACTTTTTTCCACTGTTCAATCGTCAGTCACGCTCCTTACACCAAGCCAGGCGTCGTTTGGCATTTACAGCCGCTCGACCATGAAATCCAAGTTTTCTCACCTCCAGCCTAACTGTCACATTACTTGCAGTGGATCCTGATGTAATGGTCTGGTCTGGTCCTGTGTAATGGTCTGAGTAGAAGTCTGCCTATTATATATTACGACTCTCTTCAACTGACGGCAGTCTCTGTCTGTCAACAGATGAGATCGGTCTGTACGCTTTTGTGCTGTACGTGTCCCTTCCCGTTTTCAGTTCACTACCACATCGGGACGGTGTAGCTATGGACTTTTAGGAGTGTGAAAATCTTGCGTACAGACGTGTGGCACCCAATCACCTGACCACATTCGAAGTCCGTGAGTTCCGCGAAGCGCCTCATTCTGCTCTCTCACTATGTCGAATGACTACTGAGGTCGTTGATGTGGACTACCAGGCAGTAGGTGGCAGCACAATGCACCTAATATGAAAAACGTATGTTTTTGAGGGTGTTCGGACACTTTTAATCACATTGTGTATATAGAAAGTGCGGGCCAGATATCTGTTTTCAAAAATGCTTTTGATGCAATAATAATAAATATTATTATTATTATTATTATTCCAGAATGAGATTTTCACTCTGCAGCGGAGTGTGCGCTGATATGAAACTTCCTGGCAGATTAAAACTGTGTGCCCGACCGAGACTCGAACTCAGGACCTTTGCCTTTCGCGGGCAAGAGCACTTGCCCGCGAAAGGCAAAGGTCCCGAGTTCGAGTCTCGGTCGGGCACACAGTTTTAATCTGCCAGGAAGTTTCATTATTATTATTGTTATTATATTAAATAGTTTATAGCATTTGTAGACTTTTGACACTGTTGACTGGAATACTCTCTTTCAAATTCTAAAGATGGCAGGAATAAAATACAAGGAGCGAAAGTCTATTTGTAATTTGTACAGAAACCTGATGGCAGTTATGAGAGACGAGGTTCACGAAAGAGAAGCAGTGGTTGAGATTGGAGTGAGAGAGGGTTGTAGCCTATCCTCAGTGTTGTTCAGTCTGTATACTGAGCAAACAGTAAAGGAAAGAAAAGAAATATTTGGAGTGTGAATTAAAGTCCAAGCAAAAGAAATAAAAACTCTGACGTTTGCTGATAACACTGTAATTCTGTCACAGACAGCAAAGGACTTGGAAGAGCAGTTGAAAGGAATGGACAGTGCCTTGAAAAGAGGATATGAGATGAACATCAACAAAAGGAACACAAAACTAGTGGAATGTAGTCGAATTAAATCTGGTGTTGCTGAGGGAATTATATTAGGAAATGAAACACTTAAATTAGTAGATGAGTTTTGCTATTGGGGAAGCAAAATAACTGATGGTGATCGAAGAAGGGAGGATAAGAAATATAGACTGTAACAATAAGAAAATCGTTTCTGAAAACGAGAAATTTGTTAACATCTAGTATAGATTAAAGTGTCAGGAGGTCCTTTCTGGAAGTATTTGTATGGAATGTAGCCATGTATGGCTGTGAAACATGGACGATAAGTAGTTTAGACAAGAAGAAAATAGAAGCTTTTGAAATGTGATGCTGCAGAAGAATGCTCAAGATTATATGGGTAAAAAATATGTAACTTATGAGGAGGTACTGAGTAAAATTGGGGAGAAGAGAAATTTGTGCCACAACCTGACTAGAAGGGATGGATTGGTAGGAGAAATTCTGAGGCATCAAGAGATCAACTGTTTACAACTGGAGGAAAGCATGGGGAAGGGGGGGGGGGGGGGGGGGGGCGTAAAATCTCAGAGGGAGGCCACGTGATAAATACAATAGGTAGATTGAGAAGGATGTAGGTTGCAGTAGTTACTCGGATATGAAAAGGCTTGCACAGGATAAAGTAGCATGGAGAGCTGCATCAAACCAGTTTTTGGACACAAGACCATAACTACAACAATACTAAATAACTAAAAATACAAACTTATGATCAACACGGAAATGCATGCGGATTTCAATGAACGTAAAAAGATTCTAAAAGTGATTTCCATTCATCTTTTCAACACTGATTTACAAATCTTTTCGCAAATCTGACGGAACTTTACATTGTAAAGTTCTGACTGGTTTTGTTCCTTCAAATGCTCAACATCACTAATGTTAAAGATATAAAACTTATTTTTAATATGCCCCAAGCAGAAAAATCCATGGGTGTGATATCTGCGGATAAAATCGAGGCCATTTATTAGTACCCCGTCTGTCGATCCATTCATCAAAGTTTTCATTTAGAAAGTCTCTCACAACAACGCCATAATGCGGGGATACTCCGTGTTGTTGCCATATCAGTTTTCATAAACCGGCTGCAAATGTTCATGAAGTATATTTTTTACACGTATACTTGACACATATCTAGGTAATTTACATAAATGACAGTACCGTTAAAAATGAGTCCCGATTATGTTGCCGCCAAAAGTCCATCTCTATACATTCATGCCAGGAGAGATTAACTGCGTTTCCGTCGCCACACGGGAAATCCTAGAATTCCACTAGACACAGTTGTTCACATTTGTTCACTCTGCGACTGACCTTAAAATTCGCTTCGTCACTCGAAAGAACACTTTTATAAAATATCGCATGGGCTTCTCGTCGGATTGTGTACAACATGCAGTCCAGATATTATCATTAAGGCTTTGAAGCAACGTAGGTCTATGTGGTTTCAATTTCAGCTTTTTTAATCCTTCGTAGACTTTTCCTGCTATACCATACTCCCTGCACTCTTTTCTTTGAGATTTAGTCGTTGTTTGCACAAAAAATTGAGCAAAAACGTTAAGATTCTCTTGTGTAGTAACAGATTTTGGCTTATCTGAAATTGGAAGCTCCGCTACCGACCCATTCTTCTCAAATCTTAAATTTAATTTGCTAATACTTTGTCGTGATGGAGGTAGGATGTTTGAAAAACGTTCCACCAAAGAATCACATCCATCACTGTAATTATGGTTATGTTTCCACCATGCTTGCAAACAAATACATGTTCTTGTATAGTTAAAATTCTGTTCATTGTTTCTCAGACAATAACAAACTCAACTGAGTTACTGGTACTGCGCACCAGTCAAGCTCAAGACCCCACCCCAGGCAAAACGAAGTCTAAGAATTGCTGATGACAACTGACTTAACCTTCCACAGGGTGGAACGGGTGTTAAATGCAGATATTTCTGCTTGTCTCTGCGGACAGTGTACTGAACAACGTTAAGTCAGTATTTACGTCATTTGCAGACTAATAATTATAGATGAGTTTTCACGACATAGTCTACGGAGAGCAGCGACCTGATGCTACATTTACATTAGAATGAACAGTTGAGGACGCAAAAACATTTCTTTATTGACCGTTTTCGGCATATATACAAGCAATCTTCAGAATTTCTTGCCCCCCCCCCCCCCAAACCGAAACCGATCAATCAAGAATACTTAGTATCTCCAGGTTTATATGGCAAGAGAAAGCCATTAATGGTAATTTTCTCCCGGGCGGCAGGTAAGGTATTGTGGTGTGGAAGCAAAACGTTTAATCGATACTGACGGGCGTAGTCCACTTAATGATGCAGTTGCGAGCATGCAGAAAATATCACGTCACAAAGTTTGTGACATATTTGCGGGAAGACTGTTCGACGCAGAGAAAAACGACCGGCACACTGCTGTGTTTACATATTAAGGTACCACATGTAGAAATGTCTGCACTCATATCTGTTACAGAGCGTATGTACACTGCCGGAAAAAAGTGCAACACCCGCAATGTCTTTGTGTAGTCGCACTAAGGTATAATATGCCCAATATGGCGCCGACTGAAACAAGACTTGCACTTGGCGGCCGAACTTGCCCGGATGGGGCTTCCCGGACAACGATGTTATACGTTCATTTCATTTCATTTTGTGCATACTAAGCGTTGCAGTGTTAGGTGATTCATTTTTCATGGTCATCGGCAATCAAACGGCGCTAGGGAGGCCTGTCTGTACACACTCTGTTTTGACTCTGCAGTCAGTAACAGTGCTGAGTTTAGAGATGAACAGTATTTGCTACATTCATTGTAGAGTACATTCATGCCCATCGACGAGTACGTGCGCCTGTTTAACAAATGAATCCATTTGAATGGCGTCGCATTTAGAACCTACGGGAAGGTGGATGGATGTATTGACGGCTAGCTTCACACGTTTGGCTTACTGTATCGGTGGTGTGTCGCTTTCAGCAGGGGTCTGTGGAACATTGTCACACACATGGACCACGTTCGGGACGTCTACGTAGTATAGACGCACTTCGGGAACGACGCATTTTGCGAGCAGCGATGGTCGACTGAACGCCATAGCAAGAAGAAATCTGGGCATATATTGCACTCCGTGCGTCACCAAGGAACTATCTGCTTGCAGCAAGACTAAAATCACATGACCCTCTGGCAAAGCTGCCACTGACACATAACACCGCCAAGCATGGCTACTCTGGTGTCACTAGAGAGTCTACTGGAGATTAGAATGCCTCTCTTTGTCTTCAGTGATGAGAGTAGCTTCTGTCTCCAGGCGAGAAATGGGAGTGCACACAAACTTCCTAGAGTTCGAGAGCGGCCTATTCCCGAGTGTATTACCCCACGATACACAGACCCCATCCCAGGTTCCATAGCGTGTGGCAGCTATCAGTTGCGATTAATAATCACTTTTGGTGTTTCTGCTGGGTATAGTAACAAGTACTTGCTACATTGCTCAAGTGCTAATAACATTTCTTCTGCACGAAGGTGATGTGCTAATTCAGGAGGACAATGCACGTTCGCATACAGCTGCCACGACTCAACACACTCTTCAATCTTTACAGCTGCGATGGCCACAAAATCGCCAGATCTCACGCCAATTGAACACGAATGGGACACGATGAAGCAGGAACTTATTGATTCTCTGGAGAGTGAAAGAACCATTGCTGAATTGCAAAGAAAGGTCCAATATGCTTGGCGCAAAACCACAGGATGCTATTTGGTACCTTTATGGCCGTTGGAACGCAAGTATACACACCTAGATTGCTGCCAGAAGGGGGCGGGGGGGGGGGTTTACATGTGTCTTGATATGCGTTTTTCAGCACCCATTACTGTAACGTGTGTGTTTCATTTAGTCTGAATTTGTTATCGTATACCACCACAATGATGAAATACCAGTCACAAAACTTGTCAATAAAATGACCGTCTTGCGTTTTTTCCACTACATTGTATATACTTGTAGTGTCGATGGTGTTTGGTGTAACGGTGGAAAACGGTTGGAATAAGCTGTCCCATGCAGTTATTACAAAACCAGAATATGTACTAACAACTAAAGGTTTCTGCACTCGCTAATGCATGGAAGAGGGCTTGTGCTGAGGCGAGCACACAGAACATACTACACCACGCTGTAAAAATAGTGATGCGAATAGTGAAACTATAGACGATGTATCATCGTCGGCTCCGGCTTGATCGTTAAATGCAGCTGGCACCATCGTATAACCTCCACTTGGATGCCTGGTACCCTTTCACAGTCATTTATTTTCCTGACAAAGAAGATTGAGAATATTGTCGATAGATTGCGATTATAAACAAATTTAACGCATCAAATGATAGTAAATTTCGATTGTTTCCTCTTAAATTCGTTAAAACTAAATAACGAGTTTTGTCTTATCTGAAACTACGTCCTACAGTTGTGGCAGGAAACACCTGACACATAATTTGACAATGTAAAAACGGTTATCGAAAAAAGGGGAGTCCTACAACGATAGAGTTGCGGCGAGTAGAGGAAAAAATTCCTATGACATGTGTCCCGAAATGCATCATTGACACGGTCGATGGCGCTGACGAATGAAAGTTCCTCTGCCCTCATGCCGTGTGTTTCTTGTGTGTTGCAAGCTGTGTGATTGACGCAGTGTACTTTAAGTAATAGAATGGTCTGGTATTCATGTCGCGAACAAGCCGAAATGGTGTTTGTGTACGGCCAAGCAGATGGGATCGGTCGAGAGACAACACGGCGGTACCAAAACAATAACTATCACAGACACCAACCACATCCCACAACATTTCAAGCCCTTTTTGGACGTTCGTGTTATCATGGGTTTTGGTATAGCGTACGGTATCTCGATCGTTTCCATTTGCTTGGCCGTAAACAAACGCCAATTCGGCTTGTTTAAAGCATGAATACTAGACCATTCTGCTGCTTACAGTCCGCTGCGTCAGTCACGTGGCCTGCAACACACAAGGAACACAGCACACGTGATCAGAAGAACTGTCATCCGCCAGCGTCATCTACTGCGGCAACGATGCATTTACGGACACATGTTAATAGGAACTTTTTTCCTCCATTTCCAACCAGGAATCCGTTCCTGAAGTGTGTCTGTTTTATCAGTGTCCACCCTTTATATGTTCCAAGTTTTGTTGCAATAGCTCCACGCGTTCATAAGTTACGGTTACATGTCGACACTTTCCTACACCCCTTCCGTCTCCAAGTATTTATCGTCGCAACTGTTGCCATTACGAATACAGTTCGTTTCCGGTCATTTTTATATATTATCCCCTCCGAACTCTGACTCCGCCTCTTCTTACTTTTAGCGTTTTATCCTAACAACAAATTTTTCCATGTTGTAATTAATATAAATTATGTAGCAGATTATGTTGCGTTCTATCCAAGCTTTCCAGATCTATGCTTTATAAATTACCCCATTACGTCTCCTCGCCTCATTAAACGTGTTAGGGGTGTTCTGCTCGCATGTTCTCTTTCTCTTCTTTTTACAAATAGTAAGACAGATTTGATTTGAATCGCCCCGTCGTTTCGGAGTTAAGGTCACATACCATTACTTACTCACCTCCATCCTCACAAATTCAGGGTGGTCCATTGATCGTGACCGGGCCAAATATCTCACGAAATAAGCATCAAACGAAAAAACGAAAAAACTGCAACGAACGAAACTTGTCTAGCCTGAAGGGGAAACCAGATGGCGCTATAGTTGGCCTGCTAGATGGCGCTGCTATAGGTCAAACGGATATCAACCCCCATTTTTATTACGTAGTCTTGTAGTACGTAAAGAAATATGAACGTTTTAGTTGGACCACTTTTTTCGCTTTTTGATAAATGGCGCTGTAAGAGTGACAAACATATCTCTCACAATTTTAGACGAACAGTTGGTAACAGGTATGTTTTTTTTTTTTAATTAAAACACAGAACGTAGGTACGTTTGAATATTTTATTTCGGTTGTTCCAGTGTGGCACATGTACCTTTGTGAACTTATCATTTCTGAGAACGCATGCTGTTACAGCGTGGTTATCTGTAAATACCACATTCATGCAATAAATGCTCAAAATTACGTCCGTCAACCTCACTGCATTTGGAAATACGTGTAACGACATTCCTCTCAACAGCGAGTAGTTCGCCTTCCGTAATGTTCGCGCATGCATTGACAATGCGCTGACGCATGCCGGACGTCCATCATGTTGGAAGTACATCGCCATTCTGTCATGCAGTGAAACATCTTGTATTAACATCGGTAGAAAATAACGTAGGAAATCAGCATACATTGCAACGTTTAGATTGCCATCGATAAAATGGGGGCCAATAATCCTTCCTCCCATATTGCCGCACCATACATTAACCCGCCTACGTCGCTGATGCTCCACTTGTCGCAGCCATGGTGGATTTTCCGTTGCCCAATAGTGCACATTATGCCGGTTTACGTTACCGCTGTTGGTGAATAACACTTCGTCGCTAAATAGAACGCGTGCAAAAAATCTGTCATCGTCCCGTAATTTCTCTTGTGCCCAGTGTCAGGACTGTAGACGACGTTGAGAGTCGTCGCCATTCAATTCCTGGTGCATAGAAATATGGTACGGGTGCAATCGATGTAGATGTAGCATTCTCAACACCGACGTTTTTGAGATTTCCGATTCTCGCACAATTTGTCTGCTACTGATGTGCGTATCAGCCGCGACAGCAGCTAAAACACCTTCTTGGGCATCATCATTTGTTGCAGGTCGTGGTTGACGTTTCACACATGCCTGAACACTTCTTGTTTCCTTAAATAACGTAACTATTCGGCGAACAGTCCGGACACTTGGATGATGTCGTCCAGGATATCGAGCAACATACATTGCACACGCCCGTTGGGCATTTTGATCACAATACGCATACATCAACACAATATCGACCTCTCCCGCAATTGGTAAACGGTCCATTTTAACGCGGATAATGTATCACGAAGCAAATATCGTCCGCACTGGCGGAATGTTACGTGATACCATGTACTTATACTTTTGTGACTATTACAGTGCCATCTATCACAAAGCGAAAAAAGTAGTCCAAGTGAGACATTCATATTTCTTTACGTACTACACGAACATGTAATAAAAAAATGGGGGTTCCTATTTTAAAAAAACGCAGTTATTATCCGTCTGACCTATGGCAGCGCCACCTAGCGGACCAACCACAGCGCCATCTGTTTTCCCCCTTCAAGTTAGACAAGTTTAGTTCTTTGTAGTTTTTTTCGTTTGATGCTTATTTCGTGAGATATTTGGCCCGGTCACTATCAATGGACCACCCTGTATATGTGCTAGGAATGTCAAATCACACGATAATACGAGGGCTACTCGGGGAGTATGGTCCAATCGGTCGCAAAATGGGATTGAAAAAACACAGAAAAAATCCGATGAAAGTTTTGTAAGTAGGCTGTTTATGTTTTCTTTATGTAAGTAGGCTGATTATGTTTTCTTATTGGCAACGTTACGTAGCGCTCTGTATGAAAATCACTGGCTGTGCTGTGTGCAGTCTGTGGCTAGTTTGCATTGTTGTCTGCCATTGTAGAGGGGCAGCTGGATGTTAAGCGCGTAGCGTTGCACAGTTAGAGATGAGCCGCCAGCAGTGGTGGATGTGTGGAAGGAGATGGCGGAGTTTTGATAATTTGTAATACTGGATGTCAATTATGAATATTAAGGTAAATACATTGTTTGTTCTCTATTAAAATCTTTCATTTGCTAACTATCCCTATCAGTAGTTAGTGCCTTCAGTAGTTTGAATCTTTTATTTAGCTGGCAGTAGTGGCGCTCGCTGTATTGCAGTAGTTCGAGTAATGAAGATTTTTGTGAGGTAAGTTATTTGTGAAAGGTATAGTTTAATGTTACTCAGGGCCATTCTTTTGCAGGGATCTTTGATAGTCAGATTGCATTGCGCTAAATAATATTGTGTGTCAGGTTAAGCATAGTCTTGTATAAATTTTTCTAAGGGGACATTTCATATGGCGACCCTGCCAGGATACCTCACTGGAATCTTCTGATTTTTTTCTTGTAGTTTGTGTATTTAGTGTAGCTTTTGTTTATTGCTAGCGCGTAATTGTAGAGAGAATCTCCTTTGTAGTTGCAGTCTTTCATTGTTGTACTGTAAAACAGTTGTGGCATGCATGTAGATTTGCACCAGTATTTCGCAGCTGCAATTAACTAGATATTATTTTCAGTGCTATATTAATGTGTTCTCTTATTTTTGCTCTTCAAATTGTGTTTTTCTGTGTTGTGTGAAATATTGTCACAATAATGGCGTGTGAGGGGGAACCTGTTCCCCTACCGGGCGCGTCCCCAGGTGGCGGATAGGGGAAAGCTCTACAGATATGTAGGGTAGGTGGGAAATAAAATACCACCCGTGGACCAACACAGGACCAGAAATCCAAAGGCGACTGTCTCACATTGGGCGGTCTTTGGTCAGCGTCTGTTCCCCAGGTTAGGGGCGGCTGGGAAAAACCTCCAGGGCTAACAACCGTGGTTGTAAATTTGTGGCTCGAAGAGTCACCCCTTACATAATACTATCAATCATGGAAGAGTGTAATGTGAAACAAATTACCCCAGGTGGACAATCCACCGCACCAAGGTGCGCAAGCAGACTATCGGATTCTGGGGAGTCTGCAGCATTGCACAGAGATGAATCGGGACATGATAAGACATCAAGCAAATTGAAATGTAAAAAAACAAGTTACATAGCTACTTTCAATGTAAACTCTCTTTTAAAAACAGGAAAATTAAAACATCTTACAGATACCCTCAAACATCATAGAATACTCATAACATCACTACAAGAAACTCGATACATAGATGAAAACAATTTTGATTCCGGAGGTTTCAGAATATACAAAGGAGAGGTAGGCAAAAGAATAATGAAAAACACACCCCACCTCGGAACGGGCTTTATAATAGATAAAAGTATTTTAGACTCCATTATCAGCTTTCAATCACAATCGGAAAGACTCTCCACACTCACTTTTAAATCTGCTAATAGAGTATACACAATTGTGAATGCACATGCTCCCATAAATGAAGACAATAGGAAAAATAAGGAAAAGGTGGTACGTTTTTGGGAACAACTAGATGACGCGGTGCAAAAGATCCCAGACAAACACAACATCATACTTACGGAGGACTTCAATGCTCAAGTAGGAAAAGAGAAGAAATACAAAAATATTGTTGGAAACTACCCAGCGCACAATAGAACTAACCAAAATGGAGTCAGATTAGTAGAACTCTGCCAAGCGCATGGCTTGATCCTGAAATCCACAGCCTTTAAGAGACTACCCAGAAAACAGAAGACATGGACCTCACCAAACCCACACTTGGTTGAATTTCAACTTGATCATGTGGCGATAAAATGGAAACACCATACAGAAATACAAAATGTCAAAGTACTCAGAGGAGCAAACTTGGATTCTGATCACTATCTTTCTAAAATAAAACTCAAAATTATCCCCAAAAGGAAAGATAGAAACAGTAAACCCAAAAGCAGAAGATACGATCCAGAAAAGATAATGAATTCAAAGGAGTTTCCCCTCGCGACTCAAGATATAAGGAACCAAAATTGGGATCAAATGAAGGAAAGCCTACTAACCAAAGCTGAACAAATAGCACCTATAACCAAAATCAAAAAACACGCATGGTGGACAGAGGAATGTGACAAACTTATTGAGCAAAGAAAGAAAGCATGGCAACAGATGCAATCTCAGAAAAATGAATATAATAGGCAAAATTTCCTGAGTGTAAGAAAACTAGTGAGTAAAAACCTCAAAAGAATTAAAATAGCACAAGAAGATCAACTCCTTTTGCAGATCAACGAAGACTTCAACAAAAACAAGACTAGGAGCTTTTACAGAACTTTTAAACAAAAAATAACCAAGTACAGCCCACCGACACTCCAATTACAAGATAAAAATGGTAATATTGCACACAACAACAGGGATAATTGCAAAATTTTGAGGGAATATTTCAGAAACCTTCTCAACTGTAAAGAACCAATTGAAAAAATGGATTTCAGCAACTCAACTTCAACAAGTCCTAACTCAGAACCACCCACCGTCGAGGAACTACAATCAATCATTTTGAATCTCAAAAACTATAAGGCTTCGGGAGAGAACCAAATTACAGCTGAACTGTGGAAAAATGTCAATAGAAATGCCATAGAATCTCTCCAAAACATATTTGAAGAAATATGGAAAACAGAAAGAATTCCGGATGAATGGAAGATGGCCCTCATTCACCCAATTCATAAGAGGGGATCCAGAACAGACCCCAACAATTACAGAGGGATTTCGCTCCTTGACGTAACATACAAAATACTGTCTAAAGTCCTTTTGAACAGAGCAGAACCCCAGCTAGACTGTCAACTTGGAGAATACCAGGCAGGCTTCAGAAAGGGAAGATCCTGCCCAGAACAAATTCTAAACCTCAAAAATCTTATGGCCTACCAAAAATCGAGAGCAAAAGCGTATGTCATCACATTCATTGACTTTCAAAAGGCGTACGGCTCCATAGACAGGGAATCTCTAATCTCCATATTAAAAGAATTGAACCTAGACAATAAAACTACAAACCTAATTAGAGAAACCATCACCAACACATACTTCAAAATTAAATTTATGGGAGAACTCTCAGACCTATTTGAGATAAAAACTGGAGTACGACAAGGTGATGGACTCTCTCCATTGTTATTTAACTGTGCCCTAGAAAAAATAGTAAGAGAATGGAACAAGAAAATCAATAGTGGAATCCGACTAGGAACAAAAAACAAAGGCATCAAGGTTAATTGCTTAACATTTGCAGATGATATGGCCCTACTAGCTGAAACATGGGAAGAAGCCAAAGAACAGATCCTCGAATTACAGAAACAAGCAGAGAAAATAGGCCTTAAAATTTCTTTTGAAAAAACCAAAATAATCACAAATATAAAAAAGCCAATGAAATATCTTAAAGTAAGAGGCCAAAAGATCGAAATTGTTAAAGAATTCAAATATCTTGGTGAATGGATTAGCTGGAACGCCCTTGAGAAAAAAGCAATAGAATTAAGAAGAAACAAAGTTGAACTAGCCTTTCAGCTTACTAAAAATACTTATAATAAAAAGTCCCTCTCATGGAATTCAAAAATAAAACATTACAACACTGTCATTAAACCAGAAGCACTATATGCAGCTGAGACATTATCTATCACTAACCATGGCCCAATTGAAAGGCTAGAGATCAAATAAAGAAAAATATTGAGAAAAATTTTAGGCCCCAAATTTCATAACGACAAACTAATTCATACCAAAAATGAAACACTCTACAAAACCACAGAAAAACTTTCGGATACAATGAGGAAAAGAAGAATTGAGTTTTATGGGCACATTCTCAGAATGAACCCAAATAGACTTACAAAAAGAATGTTTGACTACTTCAGGAATAAAAAATCCAAACCAAATTGGTTTATCCAAACACAGAAAGACTTAAGAGAACTACACATCACAGAAAAAATGCTCACAGACAGGACCGCAAAAATGATAAGCAAAGACAGAAAAGAGGGATTCCAGCTCCAAAATAGAAAGAAAAGAACGATTGTCATCTCTGATGAGGAAAGAAAAGCAAGATCAGAAAGAATGAAACAGTACTGGGCGAAAAGAAAGGCACAGAACACACAGAAGTGATTGATTCAACGTACCCCAAAGTTGGGTGAAACGAAGAAGAAGAAGAATGGCGTGTGAAAAACGTAACACTAGGCTCCAAAGTAAACTGAGAAATAATAGTGACGACGAGCGTAGCTTATCAGCACCACTGTGTAGTGAATTAACAGACGTTCTTAGTAGTAATTTGGTAATTGTGCATAGGGAAAAGGATGTGAACAGAATACAGAAGGCAGACTTAGATAGGACTTTTGGGAATAATTATGAATGAAGGGAGATCTCCAAGAAGCAAAGAAAGTTTTGTTTGCAAAATACTGCAATGAAACAAACCCTGTCCTTTCCTTTTGTGTTATCCCACTATGTGTTTGTGTACCCTTGTGTAGTTGTTTTCTTCCTATCTCTGTGTAGTTTCATAGAACTTTTTCTTCTTCTAATACTAAGCTATATTCACTATGATGAGGAATACTGTTATCCACAAATATAATTGGCATTAATAATATGTTATTTACCTTGTAAAGATGCTTAGACATTATTTATTCTGTTTTGTTTTAATGCTCATGTGTAAAGTTGATGTTTCAAAAGTTATTCTGATCGTTTATGTATGTACTCATGTCATAATTTCTGTAACACTGATGTATATGTTAGTTCAATTCTTTTGTAAAGCCCATATTACCACAAATGTTATCTGTATTATTATGTTTTTAATGGTGTATTTTGTATCTTTGTAATTGTATTCTTATGTTATAATATTGTAATTGACACCAGTTCATCTAATTAAGTAACTTGTACGTTACATTTCACTGCACATGTTTCTGTTGGTCATAGTATATGGACAATATGTGAGAAGTTGGGACTGTTAGTGCTTGCACATGTGTTGATAATTCAGCAAGGGACTGGATAACAGCATTGCTGGTTCTAAGGACAATTCAAAAAACTTTGTGAGTGCACGAGTGGTGGTTTATGGACTTGCTATATTATCTGCAAGACTCTTCACTGGTGATTGTGCACCCGCACAGTCGCAACGGATGGCTGCTAGCCATCTCTACAAGGACTACAATGGGTCTGCATCTTTGATGACCCAACAATACCATTATTTCTACAAGGACTGCAGTGGGTCTGCACCTCTGGTGGCCCATCAATACTGTAACCTCTACCAGGACTACAGTGGGTCTGCTCTGTGATGCCGGCCGCGGTGGCCGTGCGGTTCTAGGCGCTCCAGTCCGGAGCCGCGCTGCTGCTACGATCGCAGGTTCGAATCCTGCCTCGGGCATGGATGTGTGTCATGTCCTTAGGTTAGTTAGGTTTAATTAGTTCTAAGTTCTAGGGGACTGATGACCACAGCAGTTGAGTCCCATAGTACTCAGAGCCATTTTTTTTGCTCTGTGATGACCTACCTACCAATCTTCTTCAAAACATCGAATGACTCTGCTGTGGGTTTGCTCTGTTGTGGCCCATTACCTGTCAGCATGTCAAGAGTCAGCACTGTCTTTCCGTTGGAAGGACACCACTACTTCTTCAAGACTGCATGGAAATCCACTACTTCTGTGTGCAATTTTTTTTACTAATGAGACTTTGTAAAAAAAACTGTAATTACTATTATGATGAATGATCAGGACTGTCTTTATGGACTGTGAGAAAATTTTAGCTTTTGACCAACATTGTATCAATAAGTGTGTGCATTGGATATCTTTGTTAGTGTAATTATAAAAAATTTTATCAAATCATTACTGGCCACTGGCCAAAAAAAATTTGTAAAATTTTTTGTGGGGAGCATGGGGGCTATGTAAGTAGGCTGTTTATGTTTTCTTTATGTAAGTAGGCTGATTATGTTTTCTATTGGCAACGTTACGTAGCGCTCTGTATGAAAATCACTGGCTGTGCTGTGTGCAGTCTGTGGCTAGTTTGCATTGTTATCTGCCATTGTAGAGGGGCAGCTGGATGTTAACAGCGCGTAGCGTTGCACAGTTAGAGATGAGCCGCCAGCAGTGGTGGATGTGTGGAAGGAGATGGCGGAGTTTTGATAATTTGTAATACTGGATGTCAATTATGAACATTAAGGTAAATACATTGTTTGTTCTCTATTAAAATCTTTCATTTGCTAACTATCCCTATCAGTAGTTAGTGCCTTCAGTAGTTTGAATCTTTTATTTAGCTGGCAGTAGTGGCGCTCGCTGTATTGCAGTAGTTCGAGTAATGAAGATTTTTGTGAGGTAAGTTATTTGTGAAAGGTATAGTTTAATGTTACTCAGGGCCATTCTTTTGCAGGGATCTTTGATAGTCAGATTGCGTTGCGCTAAATAATATTGTGTGTCAGGTTAAGCATAGTCTTGTATAAATTTTTCTAAGGGGACGTTTCAGTTTGCAGAGATGAAAGTGTTGTTGGTCGAACGCGTCACGTCGCTCTTTTGAGTTCTGAGTGCTCCGTGAGTATTTAAAGAAGCCTAGAAAATAGTGCCTCCTGCCGAGTACGAAAACCTGTGAGATATTACTCCTGGTTTCATGGAGTGCACACTACGTATCTGTTGCGCATTCCCTTGCTCATGACAATCTTCAGCCTCACATTGCAGGGGCAATGAGGACGCTCCTGCAATGTTTTTGATGGGAAGTGCGTGATCATCATATACCCCGGGTTTGGTTCCCTCTGATTTTCATCTCTGCTCACATGAACTGCTAGCTATAAAGACAACATTTTAACACGGACAAGACGCTGCATCTCAGCGTAGACGAGGATACTGAAAAGTTGGTGCAACGCTACGGGTAATGTCTCAGTCGGAACGGCGAATAAGTAGAGAAGTAGCTGGAATGTGTAGCAAACCTGCAAGGTGTAGCCAACTGTTGCAAGAATAACTTTTCTGATTTTCACTGTGGTTTCCATTTCGCGACTGATCGGATTTCACTTTCCGAATAATCCTGATAGTTTCTTAGTATTGAATCATGTGTGTACCACTTATTGTTTAAATTTATCCACGTGTTCCGTAAGCATGCTGGAACATGCACACACACATCCATTTATATATTTCTAGAATTCGTGTACTACCCCTGTTTTCGACATCTCGTACTACGAACAAAAGTGTTGGTTTACTCCCCGTCTGCATTGCAACACATTTGCATGCCCGACAAAGTGTCTGATACACTAATGTGTATTTTTCAACGATGTTGATAGCCATCATTTATTGTTCAATGAAAATGAGAATCAATAAGAGTGATACACTTTCTTCAATTGGCTTTCCTCGACGATTGTGTTACGCCCGTGGTTCCAGCATTGTTAGATAAAGCACTGGTGCGGAGCAAGTGTCTGCGTTTCATTGTGAAAGAACACGACGCAGTTTGCCGCAGAGTCGACGGTAAACATACGACGTAACTGCGAAGGCGGCGCGCATCGCGAGAGCATCGCGGTTTCATGCGCTGGGCGCCCAGCGGCATGCGCGACGTAACGTCCGCTGTGGAGGTAATTTCGGCGGGGATTAACCTTCGCAGGTAATATAAACTTGTTTCTGGGCTTAAGCCATTCTGGAACTTTGATATTAGTTTAAGCATAGCGCCCGTTAATTAACCTGCTTTATCCGTCCTTCCGGAACAATATGCTACCGCAAAGGCCTCAGTCATCCGCTTGGTTAAATTGGCTCACTGCGTTTACGTTTTGTTACACTCCTCTAGAATAGACCAGTGCAGCGTATGTACGTGCCCGTGAGAAATTCTTTGCCTTTTGCAGAATCACATGGGAGCGTATCGTTGTTCTCACCGTTGCACTTTATATTTCAGGAAACGACTCCTACATTCATTATACCGTGACAAAAAGTGTTCACCACCATAAATGGTTGTTACTTCTTCTAAGGCAAATTTTTTGCACATTGAACGTATTGTGATGGTTCTACGCGATAACATAAAAATTTTCGTAAGTAGGGGATTTTAATTGTTCAAAATGTTCAAATGTCTGTGAAATGTTGGGGAACTTAACTGCTAAGGTCATCAGTCCCTATGCTTACACACTACTTAACCTAAATTATCCTAAAGACAGACACATACATCCATGCCCGAGGGAGGACTCGAACCTCCGCCGGGACAGATTTTTTTTTTCACAATACCCAAATTATTCTCATTGGTTGCACTGTAAACCAATACTAACACACAATATATTATCAAGCTATCGACTCCTGCTTCTCATTCATAAGTGGCGAGTATTTATATATAAATGATGATTGTGTTTAACATGAATTTCGGTGTAAAGGCTTGTCTTTGTGTCAACAGGCATCACGCTTAACAACAGTGTTTCTAATCAAAACGTAGCAATAAAATCACTCAAAAATCAAACAAAGTTGCTAGGAAAGTACGACCAATGATGAGCATAGAAAAAAACTTGAAATTCACTTTGAGAAGGCAGGTGTGTTAAGTGAAATCAACCCATTTTATACGGTACATGAGATGGTTTCTCAAAAAGGTTATACCTGCTTCCTTCACCCGTCTCTCTGCAACTCACCCTGTGTTCCACATTCTTCGCATCTATGAGAAAAGGAAACTCTATGTCTGAGTAGCGACGTGTCACTTACGGTCACTTAATGCAGTTCTGTAGAAGAAATACTACACTAATACACACACAAAACTCGTATTGTCCAGGTCTGGCTTTCTGAGTGTGAGGATGAAGTGTCACATCTACCTGGCCCCCACAGTAACCGCATCTCACTACTATTGATCCTTCTTGGCCTAGTTTGCGAGACGTGTTCGTGATCGCTACCCAACTTGATCGTCACTACTTGAACTTGCCACTATTTTGTAGGAAGAATATTATAAGGTTCACTTGAAAATCATACAGGACTTCCAGAATGAGATTTTCACTCTGCAGCGGAGTGTGCACTGATATGAAACTTCCTGGCAGATTAAAACTGTGTGCCGGACCGAGACTCGAACTCGGGACCTTTGCCTTTCGCGGGCTTGGGTAGCTCAGTTGGTAGAGCACTTGCTCGCGAAAGGCAAAGGTCCCGAGTTCGAGTCTCGGTCCGGCACACAGTTTTAATCTGCCAGGAAGTTTCATACAGGACTTGTTTTTGATAATTCCGAAGCTTTATCGAATGACACTGGTTTTCCTACACTATATCAGGTGAGCATTTATGTTTCTGGTGTTTCCGTATTTTTGTCTTTTATGGTTCTGATTAATTTAATTTCTGATGAAATGTTGCAAAACAAGGGGAATGAAGTTGTGCTGTTAATAACGTAGCTCAAAAACATAAAACAAAGAACTAAAAAACTTTGCTTAGCTGAACTATCCGAATGATATCAACCATTTGCGAGTAATTAGGACGTCATGGCAAAACAAGTACTTGGTGAGAGGTTTCAGCCTTCCTCGACATTCACACGAGACTGAATTCCACGAGCTGTCACTATCTCCTACAACGAACGTATAAGCGTGTAACTGCGGTCACGTCGTGCAAAGGTGATAACGTCAACTGCATTGTGCATGTCGGCGCAACGGGACTAATTTCCGCTCGTCAGCTGCCGGTATGCGTCGCAGGCGCGCACTCCTCACACGGTCGGCGTTCTCATTCAACTCGCGTCCATCCATCTCCGTTGCTCCAACAGTCGGCGCTGGAGGTGCGTTAGCTCTTGCACAAACTCATCCAGTGTTACATCAATCAATTTAATCTGTGTTTCTGCCGCCCAGTGTCTGTCCATACACCGTGATTAATCACTGCGGCTGTCCCCTGGGACAGAACTCCGCCGCCGCTGGTCGTATCTTTCACAGGCGCCGACGTGTCCACACAAACAGGTGATGCATGTTGCTGGCACGCAAGACTTTATTATAAAGTACATGAGCTTCAGCCCGCTCTCAGAAAACCCTATTACCTTACTAGTGGGCTCACTGCGTCCCCTCTTCTCGGAAACATGATTATTCATTATACTGAAAACTTTTAGTGCAGGTTAAACTTTTTATCTCACAAAAACGAAAGCAAAATTTTTCATGAATAATCATTAACACAGGAATACCGTACACTGTGAGAGGAACACGCCATTGGTACATACAACGTCAGACGATGTAGCACTTAATACTTTTATTGAATTTTCCTGCAATTAAACGCGAAGTATAATTTCCTCTTCCATTCTTACGGTCGTTTTCTTCTACCTTCCGTAAGTATGCTATATAAGCGACACATGCTATTCTCCGTGTTTATATTCTTTGTGATCAAGTAGTTGCAAAACAGGTAAGTCTATATGTCGTCTCTCAAAGGATCCAGACTTAGTATACGTTCGTCATTAAATGCGTACAAGCTGATGCTAGTTTTTGGTGTGTACTACCAAGTAAACTCACAAAAGAAAACATTTGCTCTTACAGATTGTTATACGACACTAAATAGTCTAATTTTCCGCAAGTCGCGCAACATCAAGCAACGTGTCATTGTGTATAGGATAGGATAGTATTTTAGGTTCTCTAATAAAATGAAATATGTAAATGTTTTATCTACTTACAGATAGCGATAACAATCTCATATGTAGACTGTGACAATCATATTTATCAACAAGACATTCTCTGCCAAAAACAGTTACTCTAATAAATTTTCTACTGGGCAAAGCGGAAAAGAAACTGATCTTACGGGGCTCAGTTACGTACCGTGAGAAAAGTGACTTTATTCAAGTCAATGGAAATCGTTCTACTTTGTCAGCTTTTTTTCACTCATTTTATTCTTTTAAAATTGTTAGTTTCCATAATGGTTTTTCATTTTCGTCTCCTTATTCTCTAAAAATGTTTGCGTATGGTCGCTGTGTGATTTCTTCCGTTCTGTGTGATTAATTCCATCCTTACTATTTATTCCAAATTTCCTCTTTAAGTTCTCCGTGTAGTTACATACATCCGAAAGCGTTGCTATATTTTCAGGTGTGTTCTTGTATATTACTTTTATATTTCTAGATCTTCACAAATTTCCCCTACTCGGTTGATATTTAACCTCTTTGAACTGATTCTCTTAAACGGTCGTTGATGAATTTTTCGTTACTCATTCTGTAAACATAGTTACAATGTTGAAGCCACCAATTTTGCACCGCACCAATGAAACTGTCTATCTGAGTGCTCTCTTCTTCATCCAAATTCCATTTCCCTACTGCACATTAACACATTCCCTTGAAATTTCACGTTTCTGACTTTCGGTTTACGAACTTTAGATTTACATCTACAAAGAACTTACGACAAAACACTTTATTTCGTAATATCACGGTTTTGCGCTGAGAGATATTAATTTCTTGCTGTAATGATCCCAAATCATTATTCATTACTTCTAATGATGCTTATTACAACAATTGCCCTTGTGTCTAACTGTGACATCAGTTTACCTTTCCAAGATGTTTGGAGGAGGATGCCTTGAGGATGTTCCTTGTTTCATGCTTTCCATGTTTCCTACGTAGTTACAGATTTTTTTTTTTTGAAGGCTTTTCCTCAGCTCTACCGATACATATTCACTTGTAGTTTATTAATTCTCTGATTTGGTATGGTTTTAATTGTAAATTTCAGTGATTTTACATGTGTTTACCTAAGGTTGATCGACTTATGTGAACGTTTTGCTTTTATCAACTCACCACAATTATTTCAATACTTAACAAGCAAGACGTTCGTAAGATCAATTCTCACCTAACACCCGCCATATTTCATTTATGAGATGTAAACTCGGCCACAGTTTGGAAACATCTTGAAACAGGACTCGTCGACCACATGAGTTTCTTCCATTGCTGCTTAGTTTGCTTCGTAGCCAATGTTCTACGGCTTTCGCACCAATTTTTCCAGTGTGATACGTTTGTGTCACTAATTAATGGTTTTGTAATTCCAGTTCACCCTGCAGTTTATAAATTAGGCGTTATTATTGTTCGACGTGCTGTTACTGTTTGAGTAATGGTCATTACGGCGGTCTTCACGGCACCTGTTTTACGCCAGCCTTCCGGCATTTGTCTGTTGCCTGAAAGCTCATCCAGCTGTTTTAATGTATACAGGAGGTTGTTAACTTCACTCTTGTTGACATGAATTACTGTCTTCTGTACAGACACTGGAAACAAGACTATTATTGCTACTAAGTCTGATTCACGTATAAAGGATCAGTTAAATACTGGTTCTTTTCCCAGTAGTGCTGAAAGAACTCCTCCTGACTATCACAGCACTGTATTTAAAGCTCCTAACTTCAAATATTTCTGTTCTTATACCGCTTTGTGGACTTCTGAGCCAGTATAGGTTTAAGACTGCTCTAACAAGTTATTGGTACGTTTTACAGGTGTTACATGCTCCTGTCCCCCATGATATTGCGTCCCATTCAAAACCACGGGCTACAAATTTGATTTTCAGCTGTTCCGTCATGTTGCCAGGTATGGTGCCCTCAAACTGGCGAATGAAAGCAACAGGGAGTATACTACCTTTGCGAGAAAAGCTATGAAATTTGTAAGCATTGACATTACTGACTACTTAATTAATATGAACAACACCCTTAAGTTTTTCCTGTTCAACCCACGTTTCGGGTTTCTGTTTTAACGCAACTTCCATATTATATATATTTTTACTCACCTCACTTAGTTGAGGTATGTTTTCTACCTTCTCTTCAATTTCTCTAAAACGGCCCTGAATCGTATTTGTATTACCATTACAAACAGCTCTATTCGTGATACTTTACGGCTAAGAACTGCATATTCGTCCCTTAAGTCTACGACTTGTGTGTTTAGCCTTTCATGGGTGCCTTTCCAAGTTTTATTTATTTTACTTTTATCATTACTTAACTTAATAAATTTTTCCCTACTTGAAAATACAAAAGTATCTTGAGCTTGCACGAGATCATTTATTTTCACTATTTCATCATTAATCTTACGACTGACCGCTTGCTTACACTTACCTAAATTTTGACCCCATTCTTTACTCTCTTGTTCAGTTCTTTTCCCACAAGCCCCTATTCTAGTTTCATGAGAATCACCCTTGGTCTCTAAATGTTTAAAGTTATGATTCATTTTTGCTGTCTCCTCGTTCATGGCTTCTATTTTATCAGCGAGTAATTTTTGCTCTTTCTTTAATTCATTTGAGTCCTTTTTTATTCTTTTTGCAGCTGTTCTACCTTTTTTTCTAGCCGTACTTTTAATTATTTTTGCCCAGATAGTAACTCTATCGAAATTTTAACCGTACTTTTATTAATATCTTTTGTAAGCCACGTATCAGCTGATGCTGTTCCATGTCTTATTCTACATGTTCTACTTGTTGATTCATTAGCGATGGCGGTGTCAGAGTCATCACCTCTGACATCACCATTTACCTTATTTAACTTATCATTAACATTCATGTCATCTACATCAGAATCCACCTCTCCAGTTTCACTATTGCTACTATCTGAAATTCTGTTTTCTTGGGAAACTTCAGTTTCTACGTCAGATGATTCTGGTAAAGAACTACCATCCATTTGATTTTGTACACTTTCCTCATCTATCATTGAATCTAATTTTTCCTGTATATTCTACATTATCGACTTAAGATTAATATGCTCTTTACTTATATTACTAATTTCATCTGGCATGCCCTGTAAATGGATTGCCTCTTCAGTTTCATTACCCCGAGGCTTATCTGCCTCTCTGCTTCTAAGATTGTACCGCTTTTCGCTTTCGCTGACATTTTGTTATTACTGAAATTTTTATGAAACGTTTAACAATATTCTTGAAAATCCCTATGGTTGTCAATGCTAGATTGCTCTTGCTAGCTGTGAAGTGATTAGCGTACACGCTATCATCCTCTCCGGCGCGATGCTGCTGTTCTCCGTGTTGTTTTTGTCATTTTGGGTCTGTTCGGCTGCCGTAGTCAACCACAGAAGCCTCTCTCTGCCCTTCGCCACTTGCTGACGTTGGATTGCAGCTTGTGGAGGCGACAGGTTTTGCTTCCAAGTCATGTACCTCGCCTGCTGTGCGCTGCTCTGCTAACTGCTCCCTGAAGCGTTGTTTCTCGTAGCGGTGAAATGAAACGTAATCTCTTTTGGACCGCGCACACACTTATAGCTTAATACTTCGATTTTGCGCTTTCGTATTTCCCTTTCAACTACGCGACGCGGTTTAATTAGCGGGCTTTATAAACTTTGTTGCCTAACAGTTCAAAGAAACTTAAAAACGTTCAAACAGGATATAATTTCACAGTTCACACAGTGTCACTTTTTATCTTTTTCACTGTCGATCTACTATTGATTCGGGCGTTTTATGATAATCACTCTTGTCACTACGATTTTCACGCCTCACTCAATTCACAGTTCTCGTTAACGGATAGTACCCTCTTCTTTAAATACACGTTCCCCACAAGGAGATGCCATGTATAAATTGTGTGTCCCTTTGGATCTCAGATCTGGAAGCTGGAGAGATCCGAATAGATTGAATAAGAGTCTCCGACCGTTCTTTCCCCCAACCTGTCGTCTTCTAGAGTTGTGTCCCCAGCGCAGAAGACAGCCCATCGGTCGTGGGATCTTCTTCATCGGAGACTGCTACGCTGTCTATTCGAACCTACGATTGTGCTTTTTGTGGGATGCCATTTGCCGAGGTTAGTCTCTGTAACTACAGACAGTGACAATGATGTTAGGCGACACTTCTCATTAATGTATCCTGTATGTCTATTATACAAATATTCACACATTTACACAGTCTCTTACAACAGTCGACATAGCTTTCTTAATTGTATGGTAACTTTTCCATCCAGCTTCCTAAATATGACAGCGATGTCCGGTTCTCCGGTAAACACTAGACATAGTGAGTATCACATTTTCACAACTAAGTTACGCCCGATGTAGAGAACAACATGTCCGGTTCTCAAGAACACAAGAAACAGAGTGGCAATTAGATATTCACATCGAACAAAGCACAATACTGAGATACGTGTCCGATTATCCAGAACGCCCGAAAAAGACTAACTAGTGCTGTCGAAGTACTTAGTCTCCTAGGTGCGCCAAAGCGACCTGAAGGTGTCCGAAGCACTTCGGTTGCAATATTGTATCTGTTACATGTCTCAAAACTAGTGAAATTTAATAAACAAACACGACAGACTCGTAGGTTAACCATGGTTTAAATACAATTAAGAGTAAATAAATAATTAATAAGAGCGCCTAGCACCCGAACGTACTGACCAATCAGAAGCAAGTTCAGTTCAGTTGGCGGACTCTCCCGCGGGACTGGTACATACTGTACCATCTGTCACTTGTACCTCACTCCAGTGTTGTACCATATGCTACTTCACGTGTATCAAGCTGCATCAAGGCGAGCTTCTAGCAAAATAAAATACTGTCGGTCACAGCCAGGAATATCACAGATTCGCAGCTTGTGCAGCTCCCATCTTGTTGTTGTGGTATGACGTATCGGTTCCACCCCACAGACGTCAAAGTTGGCAACGAAATTGCAAGTTTCCATTAGACGACACAGAGGACCCGCGGGACTTGGTAGACACAATACAGCGCACCCGCCGGGCCACACCTTCAGTGGGTCCACCACGAGCGCTCCCTGCAGCTGCAGTGTTTGACGGCAGTGGCAGCCACTCAGCCCCCTCACATTTGCAGCCTCTGCAGTACGTAACACTACGTAGACACTGTCTAGTCACGGCTCTGGGAGCCTCTTCCTTGTTGAAATTGAGAGCTTCACTCTGTCTCTCGCTGTATTATTTGTAATTAAACTTTGTAATCTTGGAGAAATAAAAGTTAAGTAAATATTTTGTTTGTTGTGTTGTTTGCTAGCTATTTCTGCTGTTGTCTTGCTTTTCCAATGACAGTTGCCGCACCACTCTGCAGCCCACCTTTCCTTATTGTTGTGTACGAAGTCGTACGCTACAGTTGTTTTGGTGCTGACACTTTTTAAGAGGGCGGCATTCGATTCTGCAGTGACTTTTGCAGATGTCGTCCTTTTACCTTCGTCACAGTCCTCTTCAATGACAGTCTGTCACGACCATTCAACATATACTTTCGTTTGCTTTGTTACGGTTCCTCCTGAAACACTAAACACTTTGACTACCTTGTTTACGGATGTACCCACCATATGAGCACCAACAGTTTCCCCACGATCGAGTTTATTTAACTTCCATATAAAGAACTCACCACAACAAAGCCACTGCTCTGACCACGACTGACACTTACATTGTATTGAGGACATTTCACAGGTGGTGATCATGGTCAAATACAACAACACAACCTGCAGGCTAAGCTAACATCTTCACGTATGATCAAGCACGCGTTTCTCGTGGTTTCTCCGTATGCTTCTCCAGAAACTGTACATGAAGTATCCTTAGTCATCCGACTACTCCGCATCGAGCACATACCAATACTGCACTCGTCGCCATACATATTGTTGTGTCTAGACAAGACAGCCTAGACACAATGAGAGGAAGCCGAAAGGCACGCGCTTAAACTCACGCAGGCTGGCGTGAGGTCTGAAACAGGATACGTAATGAATGCTATAAAGAAAAGTACATAGCTTCTGGAATACTTAACTTTAATCCACATTTGTAGAACATCGCTCTTGATGATACATTAATAGAATCTCAATATAAATTGAATACGGCGCCTTGCTAGGTCGTAGCAAATGTAGCTGAAGGCTATGCTAACTATCGTCTCGGCAAATGAGAGCGTAATTCTCAGTGAACCATGGCTAGCAACGTCGGCTGTACAACTGGGACGAGTCCTAGTACGTCTCTCTAGACCTGCCGTGTGGTGGCGCTCGGTCTGCAATTACTGACAGTGGCGACATGCGGGTCCGTCGTATACTAGCGGACCGCGGCCGATTTAAAAGCTACCACCTAGCAAGTGTGGTGTCTGGCGGTGGCACCACACATATAATTTGTTTCCTTTGGTTGCACGTTCCATGCGGTACTGCTCAATCAAACAAATTGCCTGGCTGAAAGAAAAAATTATAGGAAGAACAGAGATGATATTAGTCCAAGGCGTGTCTTACCTCCGTATTCTGTGTTTCGTCTTCGGAAAAGACAGTAGCGAACCAACTACCCTTAGAAATGCAAACGGGGAGGGATAGCAAATAACAAATTCTTACTAATTGTGCATGTACAGTATATTAAGAAGAATACGTGATTAAATAATAAGGTTCACTGGAGATATACGGGGTGCAAAATTTAGTAGACAGAGTGAATACCTTCGGCGATAACAACGGCACAAACCCTGCCCTCCATTTTGTCGAAATGAACCTGGGTGGAATAATGATGGGTACGTCGTTCCATGCTGCTTCAGCTCTATGCTAGAGTTAGGCTGGCGAGTCACGGCGTGCCGGTCTCTCATCAGTTCGGTATCAGATGTTTTCAGTGGGTGAGAGGTCTAGAGAACATGCTGGCCGGGGCAACAGATGAAGAGGATGCGGATTGGAGGAGCATGTGGGCAGCACACCGCTCTCCCGCTCTTCTTTGATCGGAGCCGCTACTATTCGGTCGAGTAGCTCCTCATTTGGCATCAAGAGGCTGAATGCACCCCGAAAAATGGCAACAGCGCATGGCGGCTGGATGGTCACCCATCCAAGCGCTGGTCACGCCCGACAGCGCTTAACTTCGGTGATCTCACGGGAGCCGGTGTATCCACTGTGGCAAGGCCGTTGCCACGTATGTGTAATTAGAGGTAACATTAATGCTCACAAAATTTTAGTAGTGCGCGTATACCTGTACTTAAAAATTACCTTACAAATATTCTAAAAAGGTAGCTGAATAGGAAAGAAATTGGTTGGTATATGTGAAGTACATGTAAAGACAGACAAATAATTAGAATTTCAGAAAAAATGGATGACATATTCAGTGGAAAGACCTTCACAAAACTGACGAAGTAAATAACGCGTTGGGCCACCTCTGACCCTCGTGCAAGCAGTTATTCGACATGACAAAGATTAACAGAATTGTTGGATGTCCACCCGAGTGCCAAATTTTGTCCAAATGTTCTCAATTGGGGAGAAATCCGGTGACCTTGCTGGCGAAGGTAGGGTTTGAAAAGCACGAAGATAAGTGGTTGAAACTCTTGCCGTGTGCCGGTGGACATTATCTAGCTGGAATGTAAGCAAAGAACGGCTTGCCATGAAGGTGAACGAAACCGAATCGCTTGCCATGAAAGGCAAAAAAAATGGTTCTGAGCACTGTGCGACTTAACTTCTGAGGTCATCAGTCGCCTAGAACTTAGAACTAATTAAACCTAACTAACCTAAGGACATCACACACATCCATGCCCGAGGCAGGATTCGAACCTGCGACCGTAGCGGTCACTCGGTTCCAGACTGTAGCGCCCAGAATCGCACAGCCACACCGGCCGGCTGAAGGGCAAAAAACGGGGCGTAGAATATCGTATTGTCGACGTGCTGTAATGGAGCCGCTGATGACAGCCAAATGGATTCTGCTATGAGATGATATGGCACCGCAGACCATCACTGTTGGTTCGTCAGGCCATGTGGCGGGCGAGTGTGAGGTCGGTATTCCACCGCAGTGCGGGGCGTTTCCAGACTCGTGTTCTGCATGTAATCTACTTGACTGGAGTAGGATAGTCGTAAGTGATGCGTCCTGCTTCGAACTGCGCTCCGATGACCAGTGAAGACGTGTAGGTACGCGCTGGACACCAGAAGCATACCAACCTGACTGTCAGCCGCTATACAGCCTGACAACCAGGAGTGATGGTGTGAGGTGCCATTTCATTTCAGAGCAGGATCTCTTTGGTTGCCATCCGCGTCACCTTTACATGACAGTGGTACGTCGACGATACCATATCCAATGCCCCATTTTGTTACCCTTCATGGCACACGATCCTGGACCTACATTTCAGCAAGATAACGCCTGCCCACACATGGTGAGAGTGCCTACCGATGGTCTTGGTGCTTGCCAAACCATACCGTGGCCAGCATGGTCGCAGCATCTCTCCCCATTTGATGAACACTATATGTATATATATATGCGGTTTAAACCTCAAACTCCAGCATTTTGTCTCCAATAATCTATTTCTATGGGTAGACGTCTACCTTTCTCTCTCATTATTTTGAAAACTACAGACTCCCATGTACATACGTACCGGGTGATCAAAAAGTCAGTATAAATTTGAAAACTTAATAAACCACGGAATAATGTTGATAGAGAAGTAAAAATTGACACGTATTGTATCAAGACATCTTTAATTCTTATTCCTAACTAAAATATCTAAATTAATACAAAGATCTTCCCAATATTTACCTTTGCTGGTTTTTTTTACCTCTTTGTTGATTAACGTTCGACTTCCTTTACATTTTTCAACGTCTAGTTGTTTTATTGAGTTTAGTCATTTATTAAAAGATGGATTGTTGTTTTCAAAAATGTCGCTGAGCTGTTTGTTCCACCAATCACTTTCATTTCTAGTCCTCTTTTCCTAATGTCTCTTTTGATGTTTTGTAAACTGAAGTTTTCATCTTGTGGTATATACCTTCAATGGATCCATTTTCTAAATTTCCCAATTTTGCTGCCACATGAATGTAAGAAAGAAAGTTGTAAAATCGACTAACACGTGAATTACCGAAACTCCCTTAGCATCACGTATTGAGCCATCTGTGCTTCTAATACGAAGGAAATCTGCGAAATGTGCCACACGTCATACTTGCCACACATACAGGCTCCGTAGGGCGGGGACACTTTCGACAGCTGTGTAATATGTAACTTCAGTTGTGAATCTCATGTTGCAAAAGTAACCTGAAAAAAAGAGGGATTACTCTGTAAAATGAAAGGTACCACTACACACATTTTATGACAACCAAGATTAGAAAAGGCTAGCTTTTTGTCGAACATCACAGCAGTGAAGTGCATTACCAACCTAGTCTACTTAGGCCGGCCCAGTAATAGCCAATCCTTCTCCCTGTCGTGCCACTGATCTCGCAGACAATGCCTCAAGAGCGCAACACTTGCAGATACAGTGTTAAAACATCCTTCGGAAAGGGGGTTTATGTGTTTCCTGAAATCACGTTTATGTTCACTTCAACTGGAGTGAGTGATTCACGAACACAAGAGGGGCATATTTACTAGCGACCGTTACTCGCTTTTGTTGTGGGAGGAACAGAAGAACAAAAACGTTCCACAGTGACCAACTAACAACTGTAAAACAACCGCATTGTGTCGTGTTAACGCATGGTACATAAAGAAACTGCAGGGAATAATGCCGCATGAAACTGTATGCTAGCATATGATCCGTCGTGATCATAGCCTCATAATGGAAAATGTATTGGAAGCCCAGTAAGCCAGAGATGTCGGTGGCTTCACGTGGTGCGATTTCCATTGTTCTGTACCTTGATGCCCCGATTATTATCAGCAAATTTAATAAACGACCAGGATACTTTCAATAAGCTGTTAATGCTTCCCCAATATAATGTCGTCATTGATCTCAATTATAGTTGTAACACAGAGATAAAAGCTTTGCAGCGGGGAATGAAGCCAATAAATGAAACCTTATAGGTGGTACGTAATGCTTCAGCTTTTCGACTTTATCACGGTAATTAGAATTTAGCAGGATAAATTATCATTGTCGACACTTCTTCTTTGCAAATAACGGCTCGAAAAATGTATCGTGAGGTCAAGGTAAAGTGACTTCAAAGATAAAGTCCAAACATACCTTCGCACTGCTTATTTATTAATCTTACTCATTTTGTTGCCTGAGACAATAAATTCGCAGTAAATACTGCACGTTCATACCAGTACTCGATTTTAAAGAAATGCTTATGATAACAAAGATATCTCGATAAATGTGTTTATTGAGAGATTTACGTAAATCCTGTTGATACGTGGTACTTACTGGAATCAAGGAAAACATGGAAGGGAGGACCCACAAACATAAATTTTGTCACACAACCTGTTTGTTTAACAATATATAACTACAAAAATGTTCTTTAACAAAATGAACAAATTTTCAAAATTCTTTTGACCTTGAACCTTAAGTTGAATAAGTTTTTGTAAAAGAAATCTGAAGTGGTGTATTGCAAAATATGACAATGATTACAAGACGGACGGACCTGCAGCCCGCGCTTTTTCGGGTGAAACAGCGGTGCCTACTACCGCGCTGGACACAGTCTGTCTTATTAGATGCCCTTCTGCAACACGTGAAAACTATATAAACACCATTGATGACAAGAGTGATTCGGTTACTCAAAACAAATGACTGAACTTTTAATTTGAAAGCTGTATGTCGAAACGTTCGGGGTTAAAATGCGCACCTGAGCTTATAGGTTAAACAGTTTAGCAAACAATATAACAATGATAAGGCTTACTTCAAAGCAAAAAACCGCTTAATTTCAATGGGCAACCAAGGGGCGACTGAATACCAACCCACCCATTCTGACAATTTTATTTTGACTGAAGCCCTGGTGACACCTGACTGTGAAATATTTTCAAAGTTAAACTGATTGTCAGTTATTAAGAGCGCTCTGAAGGAACGTCTTAAAACATTACTAGTAAACACTTATTAAAAGAGAACACACTCGGCGGAAGATCCAGCTAAAATACATCCAGCAAAAATACATCAGTAATGATCCAGCTAAAATACATCAGATCCAGCTAAAATACATCAGTAATGACCCGGTCTTTCAAACACAACAACAAACAGCTTAGTACAACAGGTTGTTCAGATTATATCTAATGACTGGAAATGCAATTACAATCAAAGAATTGAACCGGTTACTATCCAGATCTAACCACAAGGTCCCTCTTTTGTTTAACGGCAACCTGTGCCTTAGTACAATTGTTCTGGCTGTATTTACAACCGCTACGGTCGCAGGTTCGAATCCTGCCTCGGGCATGGATGTGTGTGATGTCCTTAGGTTAGTTAGCTGCTCGGAGCTATTTGAACCATTTTTGTATTTACGACCAGGAGCTGATTCATTAGAACATTAACGATCGGGTACAAACTAGAAAGGAAAGGCAATATAATAGCGGGACAAATTTTCAAACAACAACTAGTGTCTTAGTACAATACTACGGCCTATATTTACGACCAAAGAATCGACCGAGTAAAAGTCTGAGGGTCGGGTACAAACCAGAAGACAATGAGGAGGGCAGCTGGACAATGACACCAGTCACCACGAGGATTACAGCATGTTACTCCCCTTTATCAATAAGCAGTTCCATGGGTCCACGGTGTGTCGCAGTGGTTACTGCGCGGTGCCGATGAAACTCAGGCAGAAAAGGGCAGCCAAGCCACGAGCGGTCGTCCGACACGAATATTGCCAACCAACCGACGGGATGTCGTAGTCGACGTTGACCCGGTGAAGTACTCCGGTAGCTTCACTCTACGGAGGCCATCCTTGCGCAGCTCGTGGCTTCGGCCGCTCGGACCTCGTGACTACCTCCTGTCACGACGCTACCGCCAATCCCCAAACTTCGTGCCTCTCCGTCGGGCCAGCGAATTTTTTTTTCTTTATTGATTTTCAATTCCCCCCGAAGGGGGCGGGCCGGCAGCAGCTTACGACGCTGCTCTACAGCCTACAGACTTTTTGGAAATAAAGGAAGAAGAAAGAAACAAGGAGAAACAGGCGATAAAATGGCGATTTATTGCGGAAAGTTAAAACAGAAAGCAAAGGGGGGGGGGGGCAGCGAATCCCGTATATATATATATATATATATATATATATATATATATATATATATATATCAGAAAGCAAAGACCTTCTAAGGGCACAACACATAGATACCAACTCTTCCTCATAGATATTGGCAAAGGGGACGCAAGAGGGATAGTCGATACTACACCTGAGCTGAGTCAGCGGCGCCAGACAGAACAGTCTGCTAACTCAGTATGTCGCCACGCCTCAATTGTTTCTCTTCCGATCGATGTGGCACAGCCATTGAATAGTGTTTTTTGTTTTGAATTAGGTTTCTGTGTATGTACTATACTGCCACTGCCTGATTACATAGGTGGCAAAACACATTAAAAATAGTATACAGGTGCATGGAGCACATAATAGGTTGTAATAAATCGGACCACCTACCGACATGTTGACAGGATCGGGCGGTCTTTGACGTTGCATCTGTGTCTAATTCATTGGTGTACATGCGTGATGATGCGTTGATTAAACCCCAGTAGATGGTGACAAACAAAGTGGATGAATTGGTAGCTAAATTGCTGCATCGTAAGAAGCATATGAAAAAACAGGAGAGACATAAATCACAGACTTCTGAAACAAATATTGAGTTCTAATTTCCTGGATATGTAATATGCCCACAGAAGACAGTGATATTTGCTGGTTTCCAGTTATCAATTAAACAGTATTACAATAACCGAACGCGAAACAAATCTGAAAAACATATTTATGTTTTTGAAGACAATGATTTCCCGTGACAAATCACGGAACTTGTCGTAGATAGTTTTCTAGGATAGCAGCTGCAGTTACGTCAGATGAAATGAAATCTCGAAGAACTGTCAAAAATTGTAGACGTGCTAAGTATATGAGCCAACTATTTTAAGATAAGCTGTAAAGCGTTTCAGATAAATGAATATTAATATTCATGTTAAGTAGAGGGTGAATATGAACTCGAGAGCAAAATTTCAGGGAACGTTCAGTGATATTTTAGTATTATTGTGGTACAAGGGACCGTTGATCCCATGACCCGTTTCTGAGTATTAATATAATCATTCCATTTGGCTTTGTGAAAATATCCTTACAACAGTGAAAAAGACAGTAATATGCAGTCACTAGAAAATGCAACACGGAACACAAAATATTGCAACAACCTCCACTCAGGTGCCATATTCCGTCGCTGTGGGAACTCTTCATTGGGCCCATACGCGAGGTACATATCGCAGAACTTTTCAATAAATCAGTTCATATCGCTGTGTATTGCTGTTAACGTATAAACAGTACTTACGGGAAAAGAAACGCGAGACAGAAGCGAGCAGTAAAAGGCACGAGGACTAGCAGCATGTACAATGAGTGAAAAGAACTTTTCTTTCCTAACCAGAATTCACAGCGCAATCTGTTGTGCAGATAATTTCAGGGCAGTACACATACAAATCATAAACGGATGTAAGGAGAAACCAAAATACAATTACTCTGCAAGGAGCCAGCAGAGACCACTGGTAGCTCTTGCCAAAATAATCGGAAAACGTTACTGAACGAACTGTGAAATAACCATGTAGAAAGAACGGCGACTAACTTAACCCCTTGAATGACCTGAATTCGAAAGCTCAACTGTATAACGTCCGAGAACAGTATGATTTCCAGAGCTATCTGTGAAGTACAATACAGATTACAGAGATGATTTTAAGATTTTATCGTCGTCTCGAAGACCATCGAAATCTTCAGTCACAATTCATTCATCCCACTAGTGAAGAACGTGTAAGATTAAACCACCACTGAAGGACAGCAGTTTAGATTACCTCACATTTTGTATACTGAGACTGTAACGCGTCATTAGCAAAATTTAACACTATAAGACTGCTGTTATTCTGATGTGAGAGCTTTTATTGATTTCACTTACTCTTTCAACAGTCTTCATATCGCCCTCCACAAATTTCATTGTATTCATTGGAGGCGACCCTAACAGATCGCGTTTCGCCCTGTTGTGTAGCTGGGCGGATCTCCATCAATCAAGCTGTCGTACCCGGAAACTGGCGCCTTCTCCACCCACGGCATGACGAAGGCGCTTCCCACCCCATCGTCCACCACCCCTACCCTCACCCCAACACTTACCCGTTCCTTTCTTCCTACCCTTCACGTCTTCTCGTGACCTGGTGGAGAAAACGCCATCCCTCATGCTAGCGCATTTCGTTTCGCGTAAACGAAATTATCCAAAGCGCGCGTTCGGAAGAGGTGATAAATTCTCGCCGCTAACAGACGCCAAGGCTTGGAGCGGACAGGTATTTCCTTGGGAAAGAGCGGCGGGAGATATTACTTAGATCTGTATTACGAATACAGATAGATTCATATTATTGACAAAGCCTCTGATTTCCCAGTATTTCATAAACAACATAAAAACAACTTTCAAGAACTATATTCCGGTCCTTAAGTCAGATAACTCATGAGAATAATAATATCGTGTGACTCAATGGCTGGCTGCAAGTCTTTCAATTGGACGTCACTTCGGCCGTTTGCATGTCCCTAATCTACCACAGTTACCCATACGGGGAAGCGCGATTTACATTTTAACGTGGCAGCCGAACCACTCGACGTTCCTGGTGACTCCTTACAGAGTTGAGAGGTGAAGGACACATTAAACGCGAGGCGAACATTTTCGTGCTCCGACAGGGATCCGATCCCACGACGTCTCGTTTTCCGAGCACGTTCTTCTCCACATTTTCTTTTCTTTATGCTGAAAAGTGAAAGGTGCGCCCGGAATAAAACGGGGACCTCGATTTTTTAGAGTGTTACTCAAGTGACAAGCTAATTAGAATTTCTCAGTGATTTGCTTTGAAACAATTACAACATCTGCCTCTCTCTAATTAATTATTTTTCACCGCAACATTGGGTACTTGCATTCTACGACGTTACGGGCGAGACTATACAGGTGAACGGGCTAGAAATCCTTTTCCCACGGCCGGAGCGTTCATGGGAGTTAGGTGCGAGCAAAACCGAGTTCCACAACGAACTCCGCCATGTGTGAAAACGCGGGCCAGATGCTACCGACCTGCACCGGCGTCGAGAGGAACACTGGCACAAGGACGGCAGGCTAATGGTGCGTAAAGGAGTCCTCGACGCCGCGGCATTGTTTACGCAACGTGGCCATGTAAAGGGCCGCTGCACGATAGTGCAGGATCGTAAGACTAATCCCTCCTGCACACGGTATGCGTGTAAGTGGGTAAGTGTGTCACAGCGTACTTTGAAGATGGATCTAGATGTCAGAAAATATCGGAATGTCGCTTGGATAACGTCCTATCATAATCGGCATCGGTAGAACCTGTGCAATATGAACCATTATGGTGCCATATAGGCACTGGACTAGGCAACACGCTGCAAAGTGTCGAGGTGGCATACCGAGTTGTGGCTCATCATCATACGAGCAATTCTCAAAAATTCACGAAAGTTGACCGCCGCTTTACGGCACTTTGACGACGTAAAAGTGATCTCAAAATAGCGGAGACGTTGGACACAGGGCAGAGGCGCCAGATCTTCTGGAGACAGCTTGCGACTAATAGACAGCCCCGTGGATTTGCGCACATTCATCACACTTCCAGCCGCACTCCCATCAGCTGTAATGGTATCGAGGATCTGTGCGACCTTCTGGCAGGATGTCATCAGCGCATGAGCACATCGGAAGGTGTAAGAGCGTAAGGGGACTTCAGACTACTGCACCTTAACAGGCCAATTACCAACTTCAGCGCCACTGAATGGAGGTACATGGATGAATGTGAGCAGGTCGTTGAATAGGAATAGGACTCGCCACACCCCCATTGAACTAGACCAACGAATGTGGACTGCTAAAGAGCCGCCGAAGCATACTGATGAACTGGGCAGCGAATCCCATCTGTTGTAAGACAGAATATAGAAATACATGGCGTAGTCTGTCAAACGCGCTGCCAAAATCTATGGCTGCGATCGCCGCACAAAGTCTGCACGCCTCTGTCAGCGCAATCACTTCACGGCACCCTCCAGCGGCTGTCCGGGCGTTAACTGTGCCATCTGGCGTAGTTTCCGCGGTGGAGACGACACGCCGTAGGAGGAGTCTGCTGTCCACAGCCATTAACAGCGTAAAAATCTTGTAGTCAGTATTCAAGAAGGCGATAGAGCGGTAGTGGGCAGTCGTAATTCCAGGTGTCCGTTTATGAATGGCAACAATAATGCCCCGACAAAAGCTTGTGGAATCGCAGCCACAGACGTGATCAGTTCATTATACATCTCCGTCCATCGTGAAGACATGAAAACACGAAAAGTACGAGAAAATTCAGTAAGGAGTCCATCGATGCCTGGTGATTTGCACAGCGCTTCCCTGAAGATAGCGGTAGTGACCTGCTCGGAGGTGAAAAGTTCCGTTAACGTAATCCCCTCCTCATTCGTGAGGGAGCATCGAACGTTCACGTCGATAGGATCGAAGTCCAGGACGGCCCCAACATCGGCACGGTAGGCTTAGTGATAAAGTAAGACAAAGCTATCGACTATGTCCGCTTGGCAGATGACCCGCTGAGTTGTGGACCAGCAGTTCTAGGCGCATCAGTCCGGAACCGCGATGCTGCTACGGTCGCAGGTTCGAATCCTGCCTCTGGCATGGATGTGTGTGATGTCCTTAGGTTAGTTAGGTTTAAGTAGTTCTAAGTTCTAGGGGACTGATGACCTCAGATGTTAAGTCCCATAGTGCTCAGAGCCATTTGAGACATTTTTGATGACCCCCTGCGCACAATGATAGATGAGTTCGGTGACAAAGTTTTGGCTGCAGTGTCTGCCATCGTGCATAATATGATGCATGGAGGGATTCTCCCGCCGCACCACATCAACTCTGCTGGCACGCATCACAGCCCGTTGTAGTTTCCAGTAAGTAGCTTCGTCTTTAACATCCCTCGTTTAGTTTGCACTTGTGGGAAAAGTGTCTTGGCATCAAGGTCATGGAAGGCGCTGAAGTAGAAGTCTGTTGTGTACCTGTACCAAATTGCAACCTCTCCGCTATAACTGATGAATGTGCGACAGAGCATTGGTGTGGCACATTCTAGCCACCAGTCCACCATTGTTGTGTAGTGCTGAAGACGCATTTCACACACTATCCACGACTCAGTGATACTTCGGCAACAATCAGGATTCTGTAGATGCTGAGTTTTGAGTTTCTATGTCTCCCTACTCCTCCAAACCTCATGGTGAGGAAGGAGAAGTGTACACATTTACGCGCAGTAGTCAGCAATCTTCATTGTAAAGAACCAAAGGCTATCGCTGCACAGCTAGCACCGCATCAACCATCCCACGAGAGACGTAAATGCGGTTTAACCGACTTGCCGACGTCGGCGCGCCGTACCTCCCAGGTATGCCTCAGGGCTATAATCACGAACAAAGAGCCGCAGTTCCTGACACGTTTTGAAATTCGAGTATTGATCCTTCCGGCCGAGTATGCAGTTTAAGTCCCCTCCAAAGACAGGATGTTCATGTCGATCCAAAAGCAGTGGGGCAGTCTCCTCCGCATCAAATCATGCCCCTTCGTGCCGACACCCGGTACCAGAAGGCGCTTAGACGTTGATGACTTGTGAGCAGTGAATAGTAAAAGCCATACCCCTGGCAGACGGGAGTTACACGGTGTTGTCAATCACGATGCGTTCGCGAACGTAAACCACCCCTCCACGGCCAAGGACCAGTGGTAGCGGTGCTACGCGCACGTCCTGTAACGATGCAGTGTCGAGTTCCGAAGCCCATACATTTCTTTCAGGAGATGAATCTTGACCTCCGCATGGACGGCCGCGAGTAGTGGCCGCCGGGTTAGAGGCGCCATCTGACTGACTGCACGGCCCCTCCCGCCGGAGGTTCGAGACATCCCTCGGGCACGGGTGTGTGTGTGTGTGTGTGTGTGTGTGTGTGTGTGTGTGTGTGTGTGTGTGTGTGTGTGTTGTCCTAAGTGTTAAGTTAGTTTAAGTTAGTTTAGGTAGTGTGTAAGTCTAGGGACCGATGACCTCAGTAGTTTGGTCCCTTAGGAATTCACACACGGCTGAACATTCGTCCGCACGGACGCCGTTGACATTCAATGTCACGATACGGTATGCGTGGAGGTGCGCCCCATACGGCCAATCACAGAACACATTCTTATTCATTGTAAAGAACAAATCAGAATCACACTTTTGTGAATTTATGTTCTCGAAACAGAACTTTTAACTTTCAAAAATTGCAAGTTGGTCTGTCACATTTACAGGGGCTGTTGGCCGCGTCTTCTTTCCAGTATTTTGCTGACTTGTGTATGGCTGACTTGAATCTTCAGATCTGCGCTGCTAATTCTGTTCTGTTATACAATCTGGTTTCAAATCTTTGTATAATATGTTTATTTCATGTATTAAATTTTAAACAATAAATATGCAGTAATTTTTGGAGACTTTTTTATTTCGAAGAACAAACCGAAGTTGTGAAAAGTTTTTAACGCAGTGTGTTTTAGCCATGAGAGAGAAAGTGGCACGCTGAAGACTCAGCGTACACAATATTGTTGTATTGCTTTTCTGTTTGTTGTTCAAAATTTGATGAGACGTGAGAGTGTACACGTAACAAAGCACGCGGCCTGAAATGCGTGTCGCTGGCAGGAGGGGTGGCTTTTTGGAGACGAGTGCTAAAATTTGAAGTTTACCTTTCATTACCGTTATTAAGAATTCGGACAATACGGAGTAGACATGTAGCCGATACTGGGTCTACTATGAGCTGCTTAAATGGCAGTTACCATTTGTTTAAGATACAGATGATACTGGTTTGGCTTCAGATGATGCATGGAAAATTGTCTTCATCTTGCTACTGCAAGACTATACTGGTGTTACGGTTTGACTCGGAAGGCTACAGGTGACTGTACGTTTACATCCTGACAGCAATCATTTTAACGTGTAAGCCTTCCACTTGTCTACTCGGCCATACGTCTGCTAAACTGATTCTGCCCTCTGACAGTGGTTGTTGTTGCCAGCCTGCATTGGGGGTTACCATTTTTGTCAGAACCTTAAATAAAGCTTGAATGCATATGCAATTTAATGAAATGGTGGCCCTGTCGTTATTGCAGACAATTATTCATGGGTGATTAATGTAGCCGGCCGAGTTGGCCAAGCGGTTCTACGCGCTACAGTCTGGAACCGTGCGACCGCTACGGTCGCAGGTTCGAATCCTGCCTCGGGCATCGATGTGTGTGATGTCCTTAGGCTAGTTAGGTTTAAGTAGTTCTAAGATATAGGGGCTGATGACCTCAGAAGTCAAGTCCCATAGTGCTCAGAGCCATTTGACCCATTTGATTAATGAATCAACATGGGATTAATCTGTTATAAAATAAATTGCAAGAGTTTATTGATCCTAAAATAGGACAAACAACGTAAGTTAAGCGAGATGACAAATAAATCACGGTTTGCAAGACAAGTAGAAGCAACAGATAATTAGCGCTCTACTGGGTGGCATTTGGTTGAAAAATACAGAAGTTTACCTGTTTATTTTATTTATTCTGCCTCAAAACTTGGATTACGCAATCTGAAACTATCTAACGCTGAATAGGCTTCGATGCATTTCTCCTACACAGAAGTTATACCATGTTGGTGCAGCTGAGAACAAGCGGCGAGACTGTGATTCTGCCTTCGCTAACGAGCTGGAGCAGCAATACTGTACCCATTTTTCGATGCGTAGCGCTGCCACGGGTGATGGTCGTGGCGCAAGCGTCTGCAGAGTAGCGATATGCAGTGCCTGTAATTCGTTATCGTGGGCATTAAATATGCAGAGTCGTAGACAGGCGGTCTGTTAGACAGATCGAAATTACACTCTGATGGAGTCCTGAAATTTTATGTGACGTTGTGGCCGAGCGCTTCTAGGCCCTTCAGTCCGGAACCCCGCTGCTGCTAGGTTCGAATCTTGCCTCGGGCATGGATGTGTGTGATGTCCTTAGGTTAGTTAGGTTTACGTAGTTCTAAGTCTAGGGGACTGATGAGCTCAGATGTTAAGTCCCATAGTGCTCAGAGCCATTTGAACCATTTCATGCGGCACTCCCGTTTGCTAGTCATACCATGGCCCAATTTGACTCACTTATACAGCAGCGCGCACAAACAGATCAAACGTCAAGGCCGTAGACCTAAGATGAAGAAGACTGTAGTTGGCACAGCAAGCTGTCCGAGATGGCTGACGTTTAAACTCTTGGTACAGCTAAGACTTCACCACAGGCCCTCCTGTGAACATGGAAACTCGCAGGCTTTTTTATAATCACCAGCTCTTTACACAATGGGCGTTTATGACACCATCAAAACGCCTTGGTTGGGTGACACACTTCTCTCCTGCTCCCCTGTCCCTGCGATGGACAGGACCATCTAACAGGTAGATCCAGGTACCGCCTCTTCTGCCAGAGGCTTTGTATTCACACTGGTGCGAGAGATTCTTGGGACCAGCGTTTTGTCTCCAGTAAGTGTTTTGAGATGTTCCGCTTCCTAACAGCTGCTCGAAGCTTACAAGCCCCAAATGGCCACTGCAAGGTTTACTACATAATAACCAAACTGCCTGCTTGTTCTCAACTCTAGAAAATACTATTCGAAGGAGAGCCGCCATAAAGATCTCATATGCATTAACAATGTACATGCTCATGTACATGTGCCTGCTCACATTGATAACTTCTTGTTGTATCACAAGTATAATGTCTAGTTTGTAATAACAACATTAAAGAATAGTCTTGAATACGAGAACGAGTGGGAGAGTGGCTTGCCCTCTCTCATTAGGAGCCATTGTATTTACATGGTAACGCAAGTGGTCACTCCCTTTCATCTCATGTTGTACTTTTTCAGTTATTTATTTGTTTATTGTGTAACGCTGTAATGTATGTTTGCCAAAATACGGGGTGTACATGAAGTCCGGGAACATTTTCAATTATTTATTGCACAAGAACGAAACAATGTACAGATGTCATGCGTATTGCATTTTGACGAGAAACTCTGAAAGTTTTATTTACAAACATTCGATATGCGAACGATGAGTGACCCGGCAGACGTCAATATGGTAATCTAATTCTTGCCATATCCGTCATAGCATGGCATCGAAGACTGTGGCAGTGGCTTCCCGTATTCTCTCCCAGAGCTCTGCTACATCACGTGGGAGAGGCGGTACTTACACCAGACCATTAATGTGTCCCCACAGAAAAAAGTCACACGGAGTGAGATTGGGGAGGCCATTTCATGAAACAGCGATGCGGCAGCTCCGTGTTCAGGTACCCACGAACCTCATGACGAAAATGGGGTGGAGCCCCATCCTGCTGAAAGATGAACAGAGAATGCGATTGCATTTGAGGCATCAGCCATTGCTGCAACATGTCCAGGTACGAATATCCAGTGACTGCTCTCGGCGAAGAAGAATAGCCTGTACAGTTTCCGATGTGACAACGCACAAAAACATTTACCTTTGGGGAATCACGCTCAAATTCAATGCATTCGTGTGGATCCTTTGTACCCCAGATTCGACAATTATGCCTGTTAAATTTCCCATCAGTGTGAAAATTGGCTTCGTCGCGAAAATGTAAGCGGTTAACAATGCCATCCCCATCCTCATTCAATTGTTGCAACTGCGAGCAAAGCACAAAACGCTTATCTTCGTCGTCGTCATTGAGCTTCTGCACTAGCTCCTATCTGAATGGTTTCATAGACAGCTTCTGTCGCAACACTTTCCGCACTGTCATTGGAGCCAATTTGAGCTCACAGGATGCACGACACTCCAATTTCTTTGGACTCCTTATGAATGTCTCTCTTAAGTGCTCCCCATTCACTTCACTCACACTGGGACATCCGCTTCTCTATGCCGGGCACAAGCAACCCACCGTAACGAATTTGTTGTGCCAGTGGTAAATAGCTTTCCTTGTTGGTGGCTTCTTATCGTACTTGGTTCTAAACATCAGTTGAAGAGCTGTAGCACACTTGATTTTGTCGAACTGCCAACACACAGAATGCTCACTCCGCACCTGAACTCACCATTTTTGCGACTAGCGCTGACTATCACCAAATTAGCAAACTACGTTGTGGCGATATACATGAAAAAAAAATTCAGGATTTCTCTTCAAAATGACATATGTTTGAAATCTGTACAATGTTTGGTTCTTGTGCAATAAATAAAAATGTACAAATGTGTGTGAAATCTTATGGGACTTTACTGCTAAGGTCATCAGTCCCTAAGCTTACACACTACTTAGCCTAAATTATCCTAAGGATAAACACACACACGCATGCCGGAGGGAGGACTCGAACCTCCACCGGGACCAGCCGTACAGTGCACGACTGCAGCGCCTCAGACCGCTCGGCTAATCCCGCGCGGCTGCAATAAACAATTGAAAGTGATCCCGGACTTTATCTACACCAGAATTGTTGCTTTGTTATCTTCTGTCCAGAGATTGTTTTTATGTAGCTCTCCGCAATAGTTTATCTTGTGCTAGTGCTTTCATCTTTAAATAAACCTTATATGACATTACTTTCACAAATCGTCTTGTAGTATTGTTTCATTTTGTTCCACTATTTCTTGGCTATTATTTTGTTCCCAGCGGAGCTGTACGCTTGGAAGAAAAGCTTTGCATATTTTTGCGCTGTAACAGTGCACTACCGACCTGGTCTCAAGGTTCTGTTGTTCGCAGAAGGCAGTCAGTAAATCTCATTAGGAGAAGTGCGCCTCCCCGAGAAAACGAGCAGTTTTCGTGGTTCGTGGAAGTGAGGCTGCTGCCTATTTCTTGCTGTCGAGGGCAGAGCCTGCAGGGGGCGCTGTGCCGTCACAGCCGTCCCTAGAGAAGAACAGAGTTTGACATTTCTGCCTTTTCTGCGTTAACATCAAAGGTCGAGACGTCACGGCATCGTTCAGCCACTGCGAATACGACGGCTGCTTTCGTTCCATCATTTCGGGTATCCTACCGAATTGAGTCGCCCCACCACTGTGGTCAGCGCGAAGGGCTCGACCAATTCGGAAGCTCTGTCCCAGGCTGGTACTAACTTCATGTTTGTGAAGGAGCATTTTGAACGCCAAGAGGGGAAACATTTTGCAGCATTCCCCCTACCTGTTTTAAGTTGAAAGTTGAGGGCTGTGAACTTAGATTCTGCGCATTCGTCTCTAGGCCGTCGTAGAGAGGCGTTTGTCTCCGAGTCCCGTTGAGAGGGAGTCGTCTCTGGCACCCGTCTCGTGCTAACTGGCACACGCTAGCTGATCTGGACAAATGAATCGCAAATTGCAGTAATGAGATCTACAGGTACATTCTGGGCAGCTCATTACTTGATCACTCTGCCACGCAACTTGTGTTGCTTGATTTGGTTATAATTTGTGGCATCTTGTTCTGTTATTAAGTTTAATTTCATGAGCTGCCCAGACAAGTAGATGTCATTGCGCTTTCTCCGTGTACTCTTCCACACTTTTTAGTACCTACCGTTAATATGAGAGTCGTTTTGTAATTTGATTTGAATTTTAGAGTTCTTTGCTCTCGGTTAGTTTTATTGGGATTTATGTCGATCAATCGAGCAAATAAATAACTGTAAATCTCGATCTTGACTTACATTTCAAGATCCCTGACTGCCCTACAACTTTTCCACCGTTAGGAGCTCAATAAGTAAAAAATATATCTGTTGTACACCCAGTTTGCTGTTCACAAAAAAAAAAAAAATGGCTCTGAGCACTATGGGATTAACATCTATGGTCATCAGTCCGCTAGAACTCAGAACTACTTAAACCTAACTAACCTAAGGACATCACACAACACCCAGTTGTTGTTCTCAATGTGAGGGTGTTTTCATTGCGAATAGGGAACAAACTGAGTAATCGTTTATATTAAGAATTCAGAGGAAAGAATGAGTTTTTCACTCGGTTATTATGTACTATCAAAAATTAGTTTTATAAATGCATTGCACTTACGCTGCTCGAGTGACATCTGGGACACACCAGGCGCAACTTTCACCGGCACATATAACGGTTTGAACCTGCTTACCATAGTGAAACCTTGATCCCCTCAATAATTTTTAGCGACCATAGTTTCCTCTAGCACCAAATTAACTTTTCTTAATGTCTCAGGGTGTCTTCTTTCTCAAGCTGCACCATGAATCTCGTGTCTCTGCTGTTCGATTCAGCAGTTCTTCTTTAGGTACTCGATCCACCCATCTAATCTTTCACGACCTTTCGTAGCACCAAATTACAAAAGCTGATTTTGCCTCCTTGCCTCTAACGTTTACTGGCCATGTTGCACTACGATATAGTGCTGCATATCAGTAAAGTACTTTCAGAAAATTCCACTTTATTTCAATGGTAACCAATTTCTCACTTTTTAAAAAATGGTTCAAATGGCTCTGAGCACTATGGGACTCAACATCTTAGGTCATAAGTCCTCTAGAACTTAGAACTACTTAAACCTAACTAACCTAAGGACATCACACACACCCATGCCCGAGGCAGGATTCGAACCTGCGACCGTAGCAGTCCCGCGGTTCCGGACTGCAGCGCCAGAACCGCACGGCCACCGCGGCCGGCTCACTTTTTAAAAATTAGTCTTTGTGCGGTTAACAGTGTGCGCTTGATATCCATTTCACTGGTTCCATCATCAATTATTTTGCAACAAAAATAGTAAAATTCGTATTCTGCTGCTTGCGTCTCCTTTTCCAGTCTAATGTGTCCAGTGTTAGGTAATTTCACTTTAGTACTGTTCATTACCCTTGTTTCACAAACTGCGACATCGTCGAGGAAAAAAAAAAAAAAAAAAAAACACAGCGACCCGTATATGTAATAAGTTTCCTTTAATTTACGTCTATGGTCAGAATCTTTTCTGTTTAACAATTACCGGTTTCGGTCTTTAATGACCATCATCAGATCTGTTTCATAAAAACAAAGTCATTAGGACTTTGTCTTTATGAAACAGATCTGACGATGGTCATTAAAGACCGAAACCGGTAATCTGTTAAACAAAAAAGATTGTGACCATAGACGTAAATTAAAGGAAACTCATTACCCTTGTTCTAACTTGTTGAGTTTCATCTGATAATCCCTACTTAAGATCATTTAGTTCGACAGATCTTCCAGTCCGGTGGCTGTCACTGACAGAATTGCAATGTCATCGAGAAACATTAAAATTTTTACTTCTGTTATCCGATTTTCTTTTAGAAATTTCTCCTTGATTTTCTGTATTTCTTGTTCTATGTACAGATTGAAATCAGAGGGTGAGTGGCAGGGGGAAGGCTAGGACAATTTTACACTATCTCTTCTGCTAGTTTCACGTCCCTCGTCTTTTATAATTGCCGCCTGGTGTGTGTAAAGTTTAATAAGTTTTTTTTTTTTTATCTCCGAGGTATGAATTTAACTAAAGATTCGACGGAAATTGGAATTAAGAACACATTGCTATAAAGGCGCACTTTGTAATTATCTACGCAGCAGCGGTGTGATATCTGCTCTAAGACGACACGTGCGCACGTGAATTAACATTTGCATAAGGGCTGCACAAGCCCTCGCTAAATCCCGAATGCGCGTGCAGTGTGAGCGAGGAGAGCGGGGCGAGAGGTAGGAGCCACTCGAAGGGAGAGAGCAGCAAGCTGCGAGCCGGCCCTCCAATATCCGTGGGGATCCCGGCGCTTGTTGCGTGACTCTAATAACTAACGGCCGGGCCGCCTCAGCGTCGCAGAGTGCGGCCGACGCTATGGCGGAAAGAGGCTTCGTGCCGCGGCGACAGCCGACGCCCGTCCGGCCTCGTGGCACACACGAAGAACGTAGCTGGTGTCAGGAGACGGCCGCTGTGGCCGAGCGGTTCTAGGTGCTTCAGTCCGGAACTGCGCTGCTGCTGCGGTCGCAGTTTCGAATCGTGCCTCGGGCATGGATGTGTGTTAATATGGCGCTCGCCGCTATCCTGTGATCTTGTTCAGAGCGCGCACGGTAATCGATTATAGTTCGCTGTCCTGGTGCGGGTGGCGCTCCGGTGGCGATTTGCTATGACCCGCTGGCGTCTGTTTGCGGTAGCCGGCGGCAAGCGAGAGGGTGGTTGGTTTTCAGGGTATTGTACGGAACGTGAAGTTCGCTCTGACTGACCTGCTAGTGACTAGCGCTAAGGTTGTTGTGCCTCGCAACATGAGCAGAGTGCTCTGGCGCGGAGGCGACTCGCCGCTGTGTTGGCCATGCGGTGCTGATTAATTGGAGTCGGCGTACTTGTTCTTTCTGCCTGTCTGATGTGGAGGTCCGGTGGGGTCCTGTGATACTCTGGCCCGGTGACAACTAGTTGCTGAATTTTGGAGTCGTCTGCCAGGTCAGGGTGTGGGCTCGGTTAGCTCTTCAGATTTTCCCCTGGAAGCTCCAGCAGCGGTTTATTAACTGTTATGATGTGGTGCGATGTTGTTGGAACTTTTTCTGTGTGTGTGGCTCGTTACGATACTTGTTGGTACTAATTTATTTGCTCAACTGGAGTCCTGCCCGGAGTTGCGTTCATGTATGATACATTTGGCAGTCGATGCGTTAGGTAAAGTCTGCCTAAGAAGGGCGGTTTTGTACAGTTTATACATAGTGAATTACTGCTGCTTGGTATATGTGGTCTTTTGGGACCTAAACAACACGATCTCGTCAATTTGGTTGTGTAACAACATTTAGTGGTATGTTCTGTATTTTGTTTACTGTGTTATTATTAACTTTGTGGAATAGTCGCGATTGGTGTCGTTAAGGCACTTCTAAGCCTGTGGTTTGACTATTCATGTGCGTTTGGCTTTTATGTTTCGTTTAAAGAAGCTAGAATTGTTTGAGATTTGTGTGTTGGCTTCCGGCAAGTATTAGAGCGCCCGAGTTAACGGCGCCGTGGTAATCATGTGCTGTCGGGATGTTATACCGTATTTTTGAATTTTATCTTGTGTTGATATTATTTGTCGTGTGTTACAGAAAATAGCCAAGGTGCATAAGTGATGGGCAGTTGTGGGAGTCATGTCGGGGAGCTCTCAGCGGTTTATTTCGGGGACCGTTTCTAGCGGGAAGGCTCCGAAGTGTTGAGAGCCCGCTCGTCTGTGATTGCGTTGGGAGTTGCCCTCGCCCTTTGGTTGTATCAAATTATTATTTTGTTGTTATATTTTTTGGTTGCGTGTTGCGCGTCTTTCATTTTATGGTGTCAAGCGCCATTATCTTTCTCAAAGTTTTTTATATAAATCATTTTAAATTAAATGCCAAGTTCACTTGTTATTGGATTTTGTCTCTTGGGTAAACTCTAAAAGCACTATTGTTAATGGTTCTTGATTTTATGGTGGCAAGCCGCCGTTACTGTTTTTAAAGCTCACTCTTTGACCATTTGTTAAGTTTTGTAAGTTATATGAATTTGTTGTTATTTAAAAGAGTTTAGTATTGGAAATTTAATAAATTGTATACAGAGTCTGCTGTTTGGATATTGTTGGGTGGAACTCCTTGGATAGTTATCCTATAAGAATACATATTTCATGTGTGATGTCCTTAGGTTAGTTAGGTTTAAGTAGTCCTAAGTCTAGGTGACTGTTTGCGTGAGGAAATGTTCGGAGCCACAATTTGGATCATGGACTACAGTGACAGAAGGAATGAGACACTTCCGACTCCGGCAGGAACATATTCAGTGGCTGGACAAACAATTGGAAACATGAGAAACACTACATACTACTATTCTTCATGCAAATTAATAGATGTTAGGTAACGATAACGAAGGCAGATAGCGGAAACGTACTCATATGTCCAAAGTAGACCACAAAGGCACATTAATATTGAGCTCTGGTGACTGCAGTGGTCAGAAGAGATGCCACAGTCCATCCTCGCTCCCACAAAATCAGTCCTGGACGATGCGAGGTTATTAACAGGGATCATGTCATCTTCGAACACAGCTTCATAATTGAGGAACAAGTACCGTATCACGCGATGGACATGATCAGCACAAATGATCACATAATCATTGGCAGTAATATGGCCGTTCAGAATAACGATGGCGCACGTGGTACCACGATATAGCTGCACAAATCTTCACCGAAAATCTGCCACGTTTCTCTCTTTGAACATAAACTCGGCCAGGAGTTCGAAACAGTCTAAAAACAAGACTCATCCGACCAAATGACTTTCTTCGGTCGTTACATAAACCAGGTATTATGGCTTCGGCAAAAAATTTCCTGTTACGTTCATTTCCATCACTAATGACTGCTTTTGGAATTCCAGCTCGGCGTGAAATTCCCTGCTTCTGGAGGTCCATTTGTATTGTTTTGGTGCTGACAGGATTCGCGATTGCAATATTCGGCTCAGCAGTGACTTTTACAGCTATCGTACTCTCATTTTTGGAGGCAATCGTGTTCTGTCAAAGCCTCTCAAGATCACTCAACAAACACCCTCGTTTGTGTTGTGAGCTTGCGGGTGATGTTTCCCCGCTTTCCTTGCATATGGCATAAGTCTTCGATAAGCTGCTTCTTGAAATACCACACAGTTTGGCTGCCTAGTTTAGGGTATAACCAACAATACGAGAAACAACACTTTGCCTACATTCAAATTTACTTACCTCCGACATAATGCACTCAAAGTTCCACAGAACACTGTTCTGACCAAGACTGATACTTCCAACGCGTTGCGGATAATGCACAGTGCCGTCAAGTACAACACTGCAGCCTCCAGGTATGGCAAGTATCCGCATTTACACTACGGCATGCATTACTCGCAGTGTCTCTATATTTTTGTCCAGTCCGTGTACGAATTTCTCCTAAATATCAAAGAAAGGCTGAAAATGAGATGTCTTCAACAGCCAGCGGACTGATAAGTTACCTGACTGGTCACGGCCGTTATGCTATGTATCTTTACAAAGTGAGAAGATAGAAAAATTATACACACATCAAAAAATGTTCCCAGAGTTCTGGAATCTGTACCGGCCGGCCGCGGTGGCTGAGCGGCTCTAGGGGCTTCCGTCCGGAACCGCGCGACTGCTACGGTAGCAGGTTCGAATACTGCCTCGGGCATGGATGTGTGTAATGTCCTTAGGTTAGTTAGGTTTAAGTAGTTGTCAGTTCTAGCGGACTGATGACCTGAGATGTTAAGTCCCATAGTTCTCAGAGCTATTTGAACCAATCTGTACAGAACATTGGAAAAGCGATCAACACAAACATCATTTCTGCCATTTATATTATTGCTCATGAAAGCCACACATTGCATGTTGTACCGCCATACAGCGAGACCTTCAGAGGTGGTGGTCTAGACTGCCGTACACACCGGTACCTAAAATCCTCAGTAGCACGTCATCTTGCATTGATGCATGCCTGTACTCGTCGTGGCATACTATCCACACGTTCATTAAGGCACTGTTGGTCCAGTTTGTCCCACTTTTCAACGGCGATTTGGAGTAGATTCCTCAGAGTGATTGGTGGGTCACGCCGTCCCTAATCAACACTTTCAATCTATCCCAGGCATGTTCGATAGGGTTTATGTCTGGTGAATATGCTGGACAGTCTAGACGAGCGATGTCGTTATCCTGAAAGACGTCACTCACAAGACGCGCACGAATGGGGCGTAAATTGTTCAGGAAGACGAATGCCTGCCCAATATGTTGCCAATATGGTTGCACTATCCTTCGGAGGATAGCATTCCGTTACGGCACCTTCCATGACCACCAGTGGTGTACGTCGGCCCCACAGAAGGCCACCCCAAAACAGCAGGGAACATCCACCTTGCTGCACTAGCTGGACTATGTGTCTGAGGCCTTCAGCCTGACACGATTGTCTCCAAACACGACGATTGTCTGGTTGAAGGCATACGTGACACTCATCGGTGAAGGGAACGTGATGCCAATTCTGAGCGGACCATGCGGCATGTTGTTGGGCCCATCTGTACCGCGCTGCATGGTGTCGTGGTTGCAAAGATGTACCTCGCCATCGACGCCGGGAGTGAAGTTCAACATCATGCAGCCTACAGCGCACGACGTCCTGTGGATGCACGGAAAGCACTATTTAATATGGTGTCGTTGCTGTCAGGGTTCCTCCGAGCCGTAATCCATAGGTAGCGGTGAGCCACTGCAGTAGTATCCCTTGGGCGGCCTGATCGAGGCATGTCATCGACAGTTACTGCCTCTCTGCATCTCCTCCTTGTCCGAACAACCTCGCTTTGGTTCACTCCGAGACACCTGGACACTTCCCTTGTTGAGAGCCCTTCCTGGCACAAAGTAACTATGCGGACGCGATCGAATTGCGGTATTGACCATCTCTATGGATGGTTAAACTACAGACAACATGAGCCGTGTACCTCCTTCCAGGTGGAATGACTGGAACTGATCGGCTGCCAGACCCCCTCCGTCTAATAGGCGCTGCTCATCGATGGTTGTTAACATCTTTGGGCATGTGTAGTGACATCTTTGAACAGCCAAAGGGACTGTGTCTGTGATACAATATCCATAGGCAAAGCCTATCTTCAGGTGTTCTGGAAACCTGGTTGATGCAAAACTTTTTTTTATTTGTGTATTTGCGCCTGCAGCTGTGTGGCCTCTTCACAGCACACACTATCGGAATGTGCGCTTCTCCAAGACGCAGCGGGTAATGGCTGTCAGACATTAAAGGATGTTGGTTCCTAAAGTAGCACTTACAAGGAAACATCATCAACTCGACTTCGTGAGGAGAAAGAAGCATAAGTACAGTAATCGATCCCGCGCGAAAATTTCTGACAGTACGCAGCTAGGAGCTTCCAAAATTATAGCTTTTAGACCACCGCGCCCATCGCTTGTTTGACACTCGCTCCTCCCCACTGCTCCTGGTTAATGCTCGAGGGCGAAGCAGCGGGTGGTAAATTTAAACTTTCCCTGTTTAACATGGTATAACGCGGAAACTAATTACCGTACGAGTACCTAACTTGGTAGCATTAATGTCAGGACCATGGGGAACAGACATAATGCAGAATCAGTTCGACTGTAATACTTTTAATGTGCTGCTACGGCTCATCGTACCATTACTGCTAAAAAGGGACTCAATATGGCGCCCAACAATGTCCAGAAGAGTCTGACATTGAATGAAGCATGCCTGTAGGCATGCTAGCCACTTCTCTTGATGTGCACCCTTCAGACAGCACATGTGTGAAAGCTCCCTTGTCCTTCAGGTAGCTCTATAACCACAGGGAGTGAGATCAGGTGGTCGTGTACAGTTGGAAACGATCGGCTGATAATTTGAACGTTTCCAAATGTGTTTCGGAGAAGCAGATGAACCTCATGAGAGATTTGCGATGTGGCCCCATCTTACATGAAAACTGTTGAATTCGATGCGTCTCTCTCCTCTAGAGCGGATATGATATCCTGGCGAAGCATACAGGGTATCGCAGTAACGCTGGCCAGTCACACCGCACTTCTTTGGTTCTTGAACGCAAGCCTTTTCAAAACAGAATGGTCCATGACGAACGTATCCGTGAAGCCACACCATACGGTAACACGTTCACCTTACAGAGGAGCTTCATTCACAGTGTCTGGAGATGAAAATCCCTACGCTCGGCGATTCTGTGTGTTCACCTCACTTGTCAGAGGTAAATGAGCTTCGTCTGTCCATAGGATGGTCCAGAGCCAGTCCTCGTCAACTTCAATCCTTGGGAGAAATTGGAGGTAGAAGTCAACACGTCATTGTGCTTCCTGTGGTGCATGCCGCTGTACGATGTGGATCTTGTACGAATACCATTTGAGAATGTTTTGAGGCACCTTCCGTACCGTGAACCACAGGATGTTCAACTGTAATGACAGCACGCACACTGCGTGACGATCGTGAAAAGCTCACAGCGTTGTCTGCCATAACAAAAGCGATTTCATCAACCAGTTGTGGCGCAGCCGGTCGTCGGCCTCTTCCCGGAGTACCGAGCGGGGTGGCGCAGTGGTTAGACACTGGACTCGCATTCGGGAGGACGACGGTTCAATCCCGCGTCCGGCCATCCTGATTTAGGTTTTCCGTGATTTCCCTAAATCGCTCCAGGCAAATGCCGGGATGGTTCCTCTGAAAGGGCACGGCCGACTTCCTTCCCAATCCTTCCCTAATCCGATGAGACCGATGACCACGCTGTCTGGTCTCCTTCCTCAAACCAACCAACCAACTTCCCGGAGCGACTCCCAGTTCTCCAGTTGATTCGAACTTCTTCATCATGCTCCGCACAGCGGGTGATGAAAGAAGACCCTTCCGTAATCCTTTCAGCCGGCGATATTCTCGAAGTGCATTTGCAGCATACTATTGTTGTTATCCAGCTGCAGCATTACTGATAGAGCTTCACCAATAATGCCTTGCTCCTTTTGTCCAAGCCCGTTTTGGCAAGTCAGCAAGTGCGCCGCCATTGGTCATATGTGTGAGACTATGAATCATGATGACTGATCACGGCACCCAGTAACCATACTTGGAACTGGACGGTGGTGCTGTGACGCATGGAAATCGTGTACCCTATACTCTGGACATCAATACTACCAAGTCTGGAACTGGTACAGTAATTTGTTTCTGTATTGTAACGTGTTAAATGGTGAAAGTTTGATTATAACCACCCAGTACTCTACATTGGAGTGGGTAAGAGGTTTGTATTCACAGTGTCAATGAACCAAGAAGAAAAGTGCGCCACCTGCAGGAGCGGTTCGGAATGACGGACAAATTGGAACTTTTAAACGTCAAATAACGAGAGATCCTGAAAGTCGTGACTGGAGAGCATCATTATATATGGCTATTTGACTAACCTTTATTGAAGGCAAACGAAAGCTTACTTTATATTATTATTTGTATTTTCCAATTTGATTGCAGAAATAATAAGGCAACTTCACAAAGGAAAACGTTCTAATATACATAGAGCAAAATTGTGTAGTGATGCTTGCTACTTATTTACTAGAGGATGACGATGATTATTATGAGGCTGCCCTTTCACTGCAGTCACATTCGTCAAACAGCATTAATGATACAATGGGACAGGTATGTGAAAACGAGGAAGTAAGTGATGATGAAGCCTGATTCGAAGACGTAACATAGTCAGATACTACTTTGCCCTTGTCCTTAACAGAGAAGAATATGTAATGAGCTATGGCCGTTTGGAAAAATTGTAAGGAAGAGGAATCTTGCAGGAGTGTCAACAGAAACTTTGATTATTAAAAATAAAACCTGTTTGCAGATTTGGAGTAGATAGCTTGAAAACCAGGTTTCGCATAAAGAGAAAGCTTCCTAAGGCCAGAACAAGCTGTGAAAGTGTTGTTAGTAAAAATTCGCTTTTTAAACTAGACTGAACTGCATGTGACGACTGCTTTAGTCTTTAATAAAATTTCCATCTGACTGTGCATTTAACTGAAGTGAACTTTATCTGACTGCATGAAAATATTTTCGGAAAATTAATACTCAAAATACACATCAGACTGCATGAAAGTTTAGTGGTAAAAAGAAATGAAAGTCACCAACCTGCAACTGACTGCGTCTGTGGACTTAGCTCGTGCACTCATTCCCGTTTAGCTGATAATAAAACATATATTCAACTCAGCCGTAGTGCAATGACATAAAATTGTCATTCTAGATAACTTTACTCATTTTGGCCCTGTTTGTTACTAAATAAAAAATTATGTCCTGATCTGAATAATTTGCCTACTGTGCAATGGCATATAGATTATTTTACTCTGATAAATGAAATTATTATCTTTACTCATGGGAACTTTACTTTATTGTACCTTTTGGTTCAATGCAAGCACAGGACGAGGAGAACGACACAAGGTGTGAGATGAAACTAATTTTATCTAAAAAATATTTATTGTTCAAACTTTTAAGCCACATGTGGAAAACTAAAAAAAAAAACTTCTATAGCATGGATTTATGAGAAAGTTTCACAAAACGCTTATTGCGTCAACAATGGGATTTCTATCTAGCTTTTAGACATTATTTAACCAATTAAAACCTATTTTATTAATTATTATTTCTAGTTTCCCCAGGTATGTGCTGAGTTTCGCTCAATATATAGCTTATTATGCTTGTAGCGCCAATTCTTACTTTGATGCTGTCACGACCTGGCTGCCTCCTGCAGGCATCTAGCTCCGACTCGAAACAAGTCTGCTGTCTGTGTGCATCTCCTCACCACTACTCAAACTTTTACCATGTGCACCTAGCTCTGTTAGCTGTCAAAGATCTTACTACTCGAAGATGTACTACTCATCCAATCTTGCGGTTGAGTACTATCAACATTTTTCACTGGCTCTATCCTAATCGAATCTCAGCACATACCTTTCAAAACCCTCTGGTCCGATGGACCAGAATTTTGTGGGGGGATCTGTGCAGTTGGCACAGATTTCCCCACGAAATTCGTAAAAAAATTACAATGGGAGATACAATATAAAATACACATAGTATTCTCATGAAAAGAGTATTACAGAGCAATGAAATTGATCAATAAACCTCGGATGTTAAGTAAAATGTATAATACCATGAGATTTGCTATTCACAGTGAAACAAAGAACATCAAAATGTACAAAACCAAAACATCTCTATATAGGACAAAAACATAAGACATATAGGGTATTAAGTGAGGTGTATCAAATCAAACTTTACCAACAGTCCAGGTTTGCAAGTCACAGTGACTCAAAGAACATCAAAATGTACAAAACTGAAATACCTGTTACGTAATACCAAATGTTACCAAATACAAGCAGAGAAATATGAGGGAAAATACCTCACATAACATGAAACTCTACCTAACAGTTATGTAGAATGTGAGAAAAAATACGTAAAATAGCGAAATACAAGTGAATCATCAATGTCACACAATACTAAGTGTTACAAAATGGAAACATAGAAATATAAAGAAAAATACCTCAAAAAATATCAAAGTTTACCTAATAGTAACATCATATAAACTTGAATGTTACCACATAGAAGTATAGAAATATGGGGGAAAAATACCTCAAATCATATCTAAATTTACCTGATAGTTATATAGAATATGAGGAAAAAATACAAAAATATGCAATAAGATACTTTAATTTATAGTAGGCTTAACTATTACGTCTTTGTCTCGTTACGTGGCAGCATAAACTTACTTTCAGTTACCATCATTATCTTGGAGTAAACCTCAGATACATGTCGACTGTCTTTGATAATAGTGAATAAACGACCTTGGGAGATCAAACACCCTGAGCCCTAAATTAGGTCAATTGTACAGGACAGGTCACATTAGGTGGGAGACCACACTGACTTATTATTGAGTTGTAGTGCAAGAAAATAGAAATATGTGGCCTCAGGCGATGGGACACACTGAGCAATCGATTAGGTCCATGTACAGAGCATGTCACGTCAGGTGATGTAACACACTGTAGTACAAGAAAAGTGAAGAATAAAAGGCATCAGGTGATGGGACACACTGAGCAACCGATTGCCTGTTAAATCAGGGGATAACTATCCCTGTAACAGAGGTCTCAGGTGATTACAAACCCTGAGCCATGGTAGTATCGAGTGTGATATATATGTCAAGTCAGATGACAACACCTACTGACATTCAGTTACAATTATCAGTCATAGAGGCATGTTATGTCAGGTGGCAGTCCACACTGATGTACTCTTGACATTGTTAACTTCAATTACTTATAGTAGACATTTGACATGAATAGGTAGCCCACACTGGCTTTTGTCACATTCTCTTAAACTTACATCTAGTAGTCTTTCAGGTGACAATTCAGTCTCTGTTATAATATTAAAAGCAATATACAATAGGCAGTGGACATTTACTGCAAAATGTGTTATCTACATTTAAGTTAACAAGAAATTAATATTTAAAGTAATATACAAGAACTGTATGCAGTGGTCATTTGCTGCATAAAGAATGTGTTATATATCTTTAAGGTAACAAGAAATTAATATTTAAAGTAATTTACAATAATTGTCTACAGTGCATTTACCACATAAATATGTGTTACATATCTATAAGATAACACTAATGTTACCAACTCTCTGGCAAGAATAGTCTTGAATTGAATAAAATCTATGTACAAAAAAATTCCTTTAAAGGGTTGTAAAACATGCTTGCATACTATTTTTGATAAAGTGCAGTAAATTGATCCTGCACAAACATAGTGGGAATAAATGGTACCTAATCTTCTTACATTAAATGTCAATTGAAGTGCAAGAAAGTCATACTGCTCAATTGCAGCAATGATTAACAAATTTCATACAATCTCCTTACATACTAGTTATGTCAAATTTAGAAAAGTCATGCTGCTCAATTGTAGCAGTAATCAATGTTCTTGAAGAAATTCCTTACAAGATTCAGCAGTACAAGTTTAGGTAGCACACAGTATTTGCTAATCGTCACTTTAGCGTCCAAGATCCCAAAGTCTTAAAAAAAATGCAACTTCAATCTAACAATACCTCATTCTCCACATAAACTTCCAATATCATCTCAAAAACTCTTATAAACCCTCATTTTCTTCAAACACATAAAATTCACCGAGAACATTAGTCTCATCTTCATATCCTCATAGTCAGTACTCATATTCAATACACGTCATACAACCTTAAGCACTAAGACCCTACGTAAACTTCAGGAAGATTGTTACCACTAGCTCAACATCAACATACAAAGTAGCCTTCGTTATGGCAAAATCTTCATACAAGCAGTATCATTATGTAATAATTCCATGTAATCATCGCAAAGTAACAGTGGTGAGCGACCAACAAAAAAAAAAAAATAATAATAATAAGAGCAAAATTATCACTTAGTATCAACATCAAATTGATGAATGATGACCAAAATACTCCACTGTAACGTCAACTTCGAACGCCAGCATGAAATGAGTCCCACAGAAAACAATAACATAGTTTATTAATAATGTACAGAAGAAATCTCAGTTTATTACAATACGTAAGAAATCTGTAAATCTCAGGGAAGAAAACAGGTAACATTAAAAAAGGTGTCTCCAGAAAAAGATGTCTCCGAACTCTTGTCTTTATCATATTGTCAGAACAAAACAGAGGTGGTGTTATTTGAAGTTTGTATACGGTCAGAATGTTCGCGCTCTGTAAAAGAAAAGCGGACGACGGAAGCCGATGTACGTGAGAAAGAAAAAAGTTCTACCCTCCTGAGGTAGTTGACTGGGGCCCGAGAAAAAAAAATAAGTGGCCGACCACCTGTCGCTAATGTGGTTCCCAGGCAACGGTTGCAGCAACGCGCTACGCGCTCGTTAACTGTACTCGGGCCAGGGAGAAATAATGTGAACAAACTAGCTGGACATATATAGCTGGGATTACAGAAGTAAATGTAAGAAATAAGATTTAGAAAGTTCCCAAAGAAAGCAGTATTGTCTATTCAATAAAATGTTTGCAGTTTGTGATGTGATGTACACCATGTGATTTCTTTGTACGTAGGGTTTGTCGTCGTTAGTAGTCATCTTTGTTTCCGTACGGTTGGTGGCGGTTCTGGTGCCACATTTGGTTTCTTTGTACGAAAGCAGAGTTGGAATTATTCCGCTGATTATCCCAGGCTCTCTGACTGTTACCGTACCGCCGATTATCTTGTGGGGTATCATTGCGGAATGACATTGAGGGAGAGGTGTGATAATTTTGATTCCATGATGAATAGGCATTCACATCATTCTGCTGATACTGGGATTGTGGAAGAAACTGTCTTGCATTTCCATATTGGGGTCTGTTATTCTGAAACTGCCTACCGTTATTACGGAAACGATTGTCTCTATTCTGTTGCGTTTCCGCGAAAGAGTGTTGACTAGATCGTGAATTATGAGTTTCGTTTTGTCCAAGAAGCTGTAAGACGTCACGGAAAGTGTTCAAGTTTTCCGTGCGACTCCCTGTTAGCAACGGAACTCGCAATGATCTTGGTAATTTGGAGATACAGAGCTGAATGACACCAGACGGACTGTAAGGTTCTGTGAGATGTTGGTTTTGTTGGATCATGTAATCAAAATATTGCGTCAATGTGCGGAATTGGGAGTTATGGAAAGGTGGCATATTTAACAGCTGATCTTCTACAACACGCTCTGAAGTGGGATTCCAGTAAGCATCCAAAAATTGTTGTTGGAATGATTGGAAAGACAAGCATTCTCGTGCAACGTGTCGCATTCTCGTTGCAGGTTCACCCTCCAAGAAACTACAAACAAGTTCTAACTGATGTGCGACTGGCCAATTCGGAGGAAACGCAACTACATTGCTTTGTGCAGGTTGATTAAGCAAAAACGAATCATGGGGAACTGTTTCTACATGGCTTACTGTGTTCTGAGATTCCGAACGCTGAAGAGGAACCGATTCGGAAATTTGTCATTCTGTTGCATCATTACTAGCTGCAGTTTTATTCGCAACTTCCTGATCAGTTGGTGACATAGGAAGATTAAGGGGCAAAACTGGGTCATTGTCCGGTTGTTGTAGCTTACGCGTTTTTGAGGAACTGCGTAGTTTTAATTTATCGCCCTGTCTATTTGTTTCAGACATCTTGAAAGAGACAATATGGCTAACAACAATTTTAAAATGGACTTAAGTCACAAGACGGTATTTTACAGACAAAAAGAAGAAAAATTATTTAGGATGGACACACAAAGTCTGTAAAAATGCAGAAAGCAAGCTGAAATGAATGTTCACAAGCGCAACAGCAAGCACAATATTACGCAACTAGCAATTGTAGCACACAAGCATAGCCGCCAAAGCAATATTACGCAACTAGCAAGGCAGTGCACATCTGAAACAATGGTGGCAAAAAAGAATGCTCGAAAACAAAGTCCACAGTTACGGAAAAAATATGTCAAGGAACGTCACTACAGAGGATGTCGCCAAGTGAAAGTGTTGTTAATAAAAATTCTCTATTTAAACTAGACTGAACTGCATGTGACTGCTTCAGTCTTTAATAAAACTTGCATCTGACTGCGTATTTAACTGAACTGACCGCATGAAAATATTTTCGGATAATTAATACTCAAAATAAACATCTGACTGCATGAAAGTTGAGTGGTAAAAATAAATGAAAGTAACCAACCTGCATCTGACTGCATCTGTGGACTTAGCTCGTGCAGTCCTTCCCATTTAGCCGACAATAAAACATATATTCAACTCAGCCGTAGTGCAATGGCATAAAATTGTCATTCTAGATAACTTTACTCATTTTGGCCCTGTTTGTTACTAAATAAAATTTCTGTCCTGATCTGAATAATTTGCCAACTATGCAATGGCATATAGATTATTTTACTCTGATAAATGAAATAATTAGCTTTACTCATGGGAACTTTACTTTAATGTACCTTTTGGTTCAATGCGAGCACATGATGTGGAGAACGACGTAAGGTGAGAGATGAAATTCTAATTTTATCTAAAAAATATTTATTGTTCAAACTTTTAAGCCACATGTGAAAAACTAAAAAAAACTTCTATAGCATTGATTTACGAGAAAGTTTCACTAAACGCTTATTGCATCAACAATGGGATTTCTATCTAGCTTTTATACATTATTTAACCAAAGAAAAACCTATTTTTTTAATTATTATTTCTAGTTTCCCCAGGTATGTGCCGAGTTTCGCTCAATATATAGCTTATTATGTGCTTAGCGCCAATTCTTACTTTGATGCTGTCACGACCCGGCTGCCTCCTGCAGGCATCTAGCTCCGACTCGAAACACGTCTGCTGTCTGTGCGCATCTTCTCACCACTACTCAAACTTTTACCGCGTGCACCTAGCTCTGTTAGCTGTCAAAGATCTTACTACTCGAAGATGTAATACTCGTCCAACCTTGCGGTTGGGAACTATCGACATTTTTCACTGGCTCTATCCTGATCGAATCTCAGCACATACCTTTCAGCTGTCTAGATAAATTTAGTAATGCATTCAGGAAAAATGATGTTGATCCACGATGTTAATGTACAGCTGTGCGGTCTTCAAGCCGCAATGGAGGTGGGACTAAAAAACGTTTGCGGGCTTTCAAATAAAATGAGGTGGTGTGGTGGCACTCAGCTACATATCCTCAGACTCAAGAGTTCGAATATTACAAGTTTTGGCTGGTTTCGTTGTCTAGGAGCTGGGACACGTAGTTGCCACATAACAGGCGATACAGGTCAAATACTGCTGAGTCTACAGTATACAGTATGAATATACGCATGAATCGAATGGTCGAAGGTTGACTAGAGCACTCCCGCCATGTGTTCAAGCCAATTCACACTCACAAACATATTGAAACACATACGAAATACTAGATTTACATTTAAGTAACCTGAAATTAAATAAATATTCCTACGGCCGGACCATAAACACACTCTAACACACATTATTAAATACATAAACAAATCAAATAAACATATATCAAAGGAATAGAAACAAAAGATAGGCCAGTAGCCTAATGTCTCTGTGATTTCGAAAACACAGTAAATGTTTAACTAATTACTTCATGAATAGTATATATCGGATATAAACAAAGACATAGACGAATAAATATATTTATAAGCATGCTGCTATCTTTTTATCGTGTAACTATGGAGTACTTACGGCCTGACGCGATCAGTAGTAATCGGCCACTTTGACCTCCAGTAAATCATGTACTATTCAAGTTACATGCCTGTAATTCATACCAAATTAGGTTTACACTAATAGCATTCTAAAGACACGTCGATTGATGAAATCGGGTGAACAGTTTGCTGGGTGTTACTTGTATAATTTACAGTCAGATACTAAACTTTAAACTAATAAAGATACTGAAAATCTGATTACACCATGAGAATCCTCATGCAAATAATGGTACTGTACACGATTCTTTTTAAGGTATCATGATTCCTCTAGCTACTATAAATTTCTACATGAACTGTGAAATGTCTGCCTTTATGGTTTCACAAAGTCCGCCATCTTTGGAACTCCCGGCATACAGATCTCCTTCATCGACACAAAGCACAGTCCTTGTCACAGCGTCAACATGGAATTCCCAGCAACGCAGTCGGCCTGGACCACGCACTGGGGCTGCCCCTCTTGCTGCCGCCGATGCTCGACACCACACGGCCGCCGACGAACTGCGGCCCGGCGAGAGGCCACCGCACGGCCACGCCAACTCCAACAGCTCGCTCGTTACCTCACAAGTTTGAAGCATCCAATGTGAAATGCTATGGGCATGTAAGGATTGTAGTAGGGAAGGCGAATCGTCGACTTCTGCTTATTGGGAGAAATATAGAAGGTGGTTCATCTCTAAAGCAGACTGCATATAGGACACTAGTGCGACCCATTGTTGAGTGCTGTTTGAGTGTTTGTGATCAGGAACAGGTCGGATGGAAGTAAGACATTAAAGATATTCAGGGGCGCGCTGATACAGTTAGAGTAGAACCTGTAGAGGAAGACCAAGAGATGGATACACTACGCAGATTCAGAAGGATGTAAGGTGCAGCAGGTACTGGGAGATGAAGAAGCTTGCACAGGATAAAGTAGCATGGAGAGCTGCATCAAACCAGTCTCCAAACTGAAGACCATAACAACAACAGAGTAGAACAACCACAAAGTATTACGGAAATTCTTCAGAAACTCAGAAGGGAACCACTGGAGGGAATGCGAAATTCTTTTCGAGGAGCACCTTTGATAAAATTTAGGGAACCAGCATTTGAAACTGACTGCTGAACAATTCAACTGCCGCCAATATATATTTCGCTTAAGGACCATGAAAATAAATTTGAGAGATTAGGGTTCGTGCGGAGGCATATGGACAGGCGTTTTTTCGTAGCTCTATTTGCGAGTGGTACTGGAAAGGAAATGGCTACTAGTGATACAGAGTACCCTCTGCCACGCACCGTACGGTAGCTTGCGAATTATGTGCTTACATATACACGTAGACGCTGGTTGTATGTATGTTTTCAAACAGAAAAAATGGTATTGTGTAGCGAAAAATAACCCATGTTACTATAGCTAAAAAGCAGAGTAGTTAGACACGTCACGCTTACCGCCTGTGAAGAGTTCGTTGCTGACATCATAGGTATTATGTAAATAAATGTTCGGTAGACAGAATGTGTACAATATGGCTCACAGCGGTTTCAATCCAGAAATAACGTGTTATCGATCTATTGCCAAATACGTCGACATAGTCGTTCAGTTCATAAGTAACACGATGCACAGTCACACAACATTGCCAAAGGTGTCTGCAGATGGACACCAGGTGTCACTTCGGTTTCTAGTTTCAAAAGAGTCGGCCGGAACGTTTACGGAGAGTGTCAAACATAGTTTATTTCATCATCTTCTGGATAAGTCAACAAGGAATATTTACGACAAAAAACGACCAAAGGCGTTTCCTAAAACCGCCCAAGATGACAGCAGAACACTTTTAATCGTGGATTAATTTTCGCCGGCCGCGGTGGTCTAGCGGTTCTGGCGCTGCAGTCCGGAACCGCGGGACTGCTACGGTCGCAGGTTCGAATCCTGCCTCGGGCATGGGTGTGTGTGATGTCCTTAGGTTAGTTAGGTTTAAGTAGTTGTAAGTTCTAGGGGACTTATGACCTAAGATGTTGAGTCCCATAGTGCTCCGAGCCATTTGAACCATTTGATTAATTTTCCTGCCCCCAAAAGATTGTCAAGACATGAGGAGAACGGAGAACAAGACACGGCAATTTCTATATTGATGATACCAGCAAAAAAGAACAAGTTACTGTCAACCGCTGGATGTGTTCGGATTCGGCATACTCAGTGCCTCTGTCCACAGGTTTACCATCTCGATACGACTTCTGGGCGACGATATGAACTTTAGCCGGCGTAAAAAATTCCTTCAAATGCAGATTCTTCTTTTAGGCAGTTATGTCGACCGGTATTTCTGCTAGTATTCCAATACGCTTGGTATCGAAACGGCTACACCAGTGACCTCCCGATCACTTTGTACGTACAATGATATACTGTTGGGCGTTAGTAACGTGTGTTGTACATTGTGTCAAAGTGCGCGGTTTGTAACATGTGCGGGGCACGGAAGTGTGTATTCTGTTACAGTATATCGTGGAATCGTTTCTTACGGCGGAAACGCTGCTGACGTATGCGTATGCGCAAAGAATCCAACAGACAGTGGCGGGTAGCACCCGCGCGGATGCAGCAGCGGAAACAGCAGTCTGCCGTTTAGATGCACCATAATAAATTAAGAGAAAGAGAAACGAACTTGTAGTGGTAGTAATTGACTAATTGGGTAAGCGGTTTTAGTTACACTATTAGCATTTTGTAATGTTACCATTTTTTTAATAATTGCCAGGAAGAAGTAATTAATATACTCTCGCATGGATGTGTGATGTCCTTAGGTTAGTTAGGTTTAATTAGTTCTAAGTTCTAGGCGACTGATGACCTCAGAAGTTAAGTCGCATAGTGCTCAGAGCCATTAGAACCATTTTTTTAAATTAATATACAGGGTGTAATGGGTATAAGTGCAGATATTTTTGTTGTTGACTAAGGACTGTGTAATGAACATCAGTATTTGCTTCATTTGCAGAATAGCTATTAGAAGCAATACATTTTTAGGTTGGTTAATACCTTTAAATACATTTGGCAAGAACAAGCCATTAACGCTTGTTTTTCCCTGGGCAGCATGTCAGATGTTGAAGTGTGTAAACATGGACGCAAAACAGTTAGTCTATAGTGACAGACCTAGTCTACTTAGTGGCACCGTTGTGGCCTTGCAGAAAACATCAAGTCGTAAAGTTTATGATCTGTTTATGTGAAGACTGTTCGATGCAGTGAAAAAACAACTAACACACTGATGAGTGTACATATTAAGGAATCACATATAAAAATATCTGCACTTATAACCGTTACACTCTGTACAGATTTATGGTTGTTCATTAAAATGTGAATTTTATCTCTTATTATCGTTTCTCAGGTAACAGGCTGTAACACTGAAAAAAAATGTAATATTGATTCAGTGCCTGAATTTCTCTGGAAAGCCGTATCTCAGTTAAAAATATACCACTGGCCTTAATATGTCAACACCATGAATACAGAATGTAACAAATGTCAAATTGGTGTGAAGTATACTAAACTCTTGGATAGGCAGATATTAGCATTTCAGCCCAAAGCTCAAACAAGGTAAAACTAATCCGTCTACATTCTGAATATAAGGAAGGATTATGCACTGGGTTTTTCATTCAGATATCGCATTTGTGTGTTGTTTGGTTGTGAGAGGTTCGTGTTTGGCTTGTTCTGAGACGGAGAAACATCTAACAGCGTGTGTACGAATTCAACTAGCGGAATTTTGGTCTTTCGAAACTGCAGTTTATCCTACCGCGATATTGTTTCTGGCTTTGGTCGGATTGTCACGATTCGCATGCGAATATGAAAATAAATGGTTCGGGAGGGCCATACTTGAGGCAATACAGGGTCTCAACGGCCCAATGCGACTAGCGCCCGAGAGGGCAGACATAATGTTCACTCGGTCATTCAGAACGGAGCAGCCACTGCACGTTCCTTAAGTGAAGAAGTGGGTTTCGTTGCAGCAATACAAGTATCCGCGCGGACTGCCAGCACAGCGGCCATTTATGCGACTTTCCTTGCCACTGTATCAGAGGGTGGCACGCCACTTGTGGTGGACCCAGTGACAACACTGGAAACCGGAGTTGCACCAAGTCGTCTTTCCAGACGAGTAACAGATCTTTGTACGGAATCATGGTGCACATATCCGTATCTGGAGGCTCCGACCGAAACTAACGCTGCCAGACTGCATTTGTCATAAATATACTGCAAAGGTATATGGTGTGATGGCATGGAGTGCCACTGGATACACATCACGGTCACTTCTTGTTTATATTGCTGGAAACGTGGTCAGAAAGTGTCGCTTTTCTGGCATATTTAGGGCGTCGTTGAGGCCTATGTGAAATTATCTTTTCACAAAATAACGTACGACCATACACAGCCAGCGCCGCGTTCTCTTGAGTTACCTCAGTATAGAGGTTGTTCGACTGCTGTCCTGACCAGCACATTCTCCAGACCCCTAACCCACTTGGAAGGTCTGGTCATGGATTGCAGGGAGATTGCCACACCACCACTCGTCACCCACTAGATTGATAAGCTCTCGCATAGAGTAGAAACAGTGTGCAATGACATAATAATGTCTGTCATCCAAGTTCAATTAGACACGATGTCTAGCCAGGTTTGGGCTGTTGTGTCAGATGTGGCAGCTGTGTGTACTAATACTTGTAGAATTTTAGAACATGTTTTTTGCTCGAGTATCATGTTTTTGGAAACCCAGAATCTACTATGTAGGAATCAACATGGATTCCGGAAACAGCGATCGTGTGAGACCCAACTCGCTTTATTTGTTCATGAGACCCAGAAAATATTAGATACAGGCTCCCAGGTAGATGCTATTTTTCTTGACTTCCGGAAGGCGTTCGATACAGTTCCGCACTGTCGCCTGATAAACAAAGTAAGAGCCTACGGAATATTGTATTGTCAATATAATGTATTGTCAACAACACAGACGTCTCGCAGACGCAATCCAAGAACAACGACCAGTAAGACTGCGCGAAGTGCTAACGCCCGCCCACATTCTGCTACACTGACGGAAAATTCTACACAGTAGTAGGGTTAGTAGATCATTCCGTGCGTACTTTATTCACCTGATCTTGCACCCTCAGATTTCAACCTTTTGCATTCTCTATGGAACAACCTTCAAGGAGCTTCCTTTCCGGATGAAAGTTCGCTCCAAAAGTGGTTCGACAAGTGCTTTTCCTCAAAACCACTTGATCTATAAGGTCGCAGAGTCAAGAAGTAACCCTAGCACTGGCAGACTGCTGGAAATAGTGAAGGAGAATATATTATGGATATGTGTATCTGTTGTGTTCATTAAAATTATGGAAAAATGCTACGAACTTATCCACCTTGCCAACTTGCAGAGAGCGGCACCGAGAACATTTCTTTAACCGATAGTGTTTATTGCAGCGAAATACTCATATGCATTATTGTACTAGCTAAACTGGTTTCGATTTATCGGTAGCCAATGACTAGTTGTTGGCTTAAGTCTGTGTTACGAGGGTTACTCCAAAAGAAATGCACACTATATTTTTTAAAAATACAGTTTTCATTCAGCATGTGTGAAAGTTTTACAGTTTGTAGATAAATCCTTCCCGTTTGTTTTCAAACTTTGCTCAACCTGTTCTGGTGAGGGGCGCCGTCGCCGCATGTTTTCAAGATGGCTGCTACACTAGCGTTCGTTCAAATGGTTCAAATGGCTCTGAGCACTATGGGACTCAACATCTTAGGTCATAAGTCCCCTAGAACTTAGAACTACTTAAACCTAACTAACCTAAGGACATCACACACACCCATGCCCGAGGCGGGATTCGAACCTGCGACCGTAGCAGTCCCGCGGGTCCGGACTGCAGCGCCAGAACCGCTAGACCACCGCGGTCGGCCTAGCGTTCGTCAGAAGCAACGTGCTGTCATAGAATTCCTGTGCTGTAAAAACGAGACAGTGGGAAACATCCACAAGAGGTTGAAAAAGGTGTATGGAGATGCTGCTGTCGTTTGCAGTACAGTTAGTCGGTGGGCAAGCAGGTTACGTGATGAAAGCGGGCACGGCAATATTGAGGATTCTCCTCGCAGCGGCAGGCCTCGTAGTACACACACTCCAGACAATGTGCAGAGAGTTAACGAATTGGTGAATGCTGACAGATGCGTCACAGTGAACGAATTGTCATGCTACGTTGGGATAGGGGAAGGAAGTGTTTGCAGAGTACTGAAAGTGTTGGCGTTAAAATAGGTTTGTGCCAAGTCGGTTCCCAGGAAGTTGACAGTAGCTCACAAAGAAACAACAAAAACGGTATGCAGCGAACTTTTGGAACAGTGCGAGAATCGTGCAGATGAATTTCTTGGAAGAATTGTGACAAGTGATGAAACATGGATCCATCATTTTACACCAGAGACGAAGAGGCAATCAATGGAGTGACATCGTGCAAATTCACCCAAGGAAAAAAATTCAAAACCACACTCTCAGCTGGAAAATTTATGGCTACGGTGTTTTTCGATTCCGAAGGACTCTTGCTTGTGGACATCATGCCAAGTGGAACCACCATAAATTCTGATGCATATCTGACGACACTGAAGAAACTTTAAGCTCTACTAAGTAGTGTTCGACCACATCGGCAAAATAAGGATGTTTTGCTGTAGCACGACAATGCACGGCCACATGTCAGTCAGAAAACCACGGAAGCGATCACAAAACTCGAATGGACAACACTGAAACACTCGCCTTACAGTTCTGACCTGGCTCCATGTGACTATCATCTCTTTGGGAAAGTGAAAGACTCTCTTTGTGGAACAAGGTCTGAAGATGATGACTCCCATGTGCACGCTGCCAAACAGTGGCTCCAACAGGTTGGTCCACAATTTTACCGTGCGGCTATAGAGGCGATGGTTCCAACATGACGTAAGGCAGTTGAGAGGGATGGAAATTATGAGGAGAAATGAAAATATTGTTCCTAAGGGGTGTATCTACTCACTGCAAAACCTTCAAACATGTAGAATAAAAGATGGATTTAAAAAAAATAGTGTGCATTTCTTTTGGAGTGACCCTCGTAAAATAGATCAAGTGAAAAGTTTCTTATTTCCAGTTGTGAATAAATGAAATGTTGTTCCACGCGTTCTGGCAATAAAATGAGATTGGAGAAATGTTCTAATTGTCGGTGAAAACTTTCGGTATGAATACTGTCCCGGAGACTTTGCTGGAGTAGGGAGTGAGCCCCCTGCGGCTTGTGGCTGGACGGCCAGTGCGGTGGCACGGATTAGTGCGTCATGCATTCTGCACGGCCCTGCCCGCACGCTAGCCGCACGCGCGTTCTGCTGCAACCGCAGCGGCAGTCACGCAATGCAGGCAGCAAGCGAGGGGCCCCCCTCTGCAAGCTCTGCGCGACCGCCTACTCTGTTTCCACACAGGCTGACAACCTGCTGCTTACAATGGTATACGCATGCTTTCACTAACTCTATAGTTAAATGATGGGAACTGGGGAACCTTCACAACTGGAACTGTGAAAGTCGCTAAATTCTTCGTGGTATTACACTACTGGCCATTAAAATTGCTACAGCAAGAAGAAATGCAGATGATAATTGGACAAATATATTATACCAGAATTGACATGTGATTACATTTTCACGCAATTTGGGTGCATAGATCCTGAGAAATCAGTACCCAGAGCAACTACGTCTGGCCGTAACAACGGTCTTGATACACTTGGGCATTAAGTCAAACAGAGGTTGGATGGCGTGTACAGGTACAGCTGCCCATGCAGCTTCAACACGATACCACAGTTCATCAAGAGTAGTGACTGGCGTATTGTGACGAGCCAGTTGCTCGGCCATCATTTACCAGACGTGACTAGAGCCACGGGTCGTAACACATCTGAAATGTAACGTCCACTGTTTAAAGTGTCGTCAATGCGAACAAGAGGTGACCGAGACGTGTAACCAATGGCATCCCATACAATCACGGCGGGTGATACGCCAGTATGGCGATGACGAATACACGCTTCCAATGTGCGTTCACCGCGATGTCACCAAACATGGATGCGACCATCATGATGTTGTAAACAGAACCTGGATTCATCCGAAAAAATGACGTTTTGCCATTCGTGCACCCAAGTTCTTCGCTGAGTATACCATCGCAGGTGCTCCTGTCTGTGATGCAGCGTTAGGGGTAACCTCAGCCATGCTCTCCGAGCTGATAGTCCATGCTACTGCAAACATCGTCGAACTGTTCGTGCAAATGGTTGTTGTCCTGCAAACGTCCCCATCTGTTGACTCAGGGATCGAGACGTGGCTGCACGATCCGTTACAGCCATGCGGATAAGATGCCTGTCATCTCGACTGATAGTAATACGAGGCCGTTGGGATCCAGCACGGCATTCCGTATAACCCTCCTGAATCCATCGATTCCATGTTCGGCTAACAGTCATTGGATCTCGACCAACGCGAGCAGCAATGTCGCGATACGATAAACCGCAATCGCGATAGGCTACAATTCGACCTTTATCAAAGTTGGAAACGTGATGGGACGCATTTCTCCTCCTTACACGAGGCATCACAACGTTTCACCAGGCAACGCCGGTCAACTGCTGTTTGTGAATGAGAAATCGGCTGGAAACCTTCCTCATATCAGCACGTTGTAGGTGTTGCCGCCGACGCCAACCTTGTGTGAATGCTCTGAAAAGCTAATCATCTGCATATCACAGCATCCTCATCCTGTCTGATAAATTTCGCGTCTGTATCACGTCATCTTCGTGGTGTAGCAATTTTAGTGTAGCAAGAGTAGTGTAGGTCTGCAACTTGGCTTCTGCCGTTTTGTACTAGACGCCGTAGCGGCAGTTACTGGTTCAGATGGTTGGACGCAAGTATCATGCAATAAGCTCAGGTATTTGTAGACATAAAGCCATCAAAATATTAGGCGATTTGTGATTGCATCATAAAGTTAATCTCCACTAAGTACAACTTCCGAGCCCAAATCTCGTCACTTGCGGGAAATTTTAATTTTGTGCTTTAACATGAAGAAATCTGCGGTTGAGGCCAATAAAATGCTGGATAACATCTATGGTGAGACAACAATTTGTGAAAGAAGGTGCAGACTATGGTTTCAAAGCTTCCACAACGGTGATTTTGACGTCGAAGTCTGTAATGGCGGTAGAAGCGGGAATGTTCTAGAAGCTATTGAAACCGACGGTAATAATCACAGAAAGCCATGATCGAAAGCACTTGATGCGTTACAGTCGACCACTGATAGACAAACGGTCATAGCACAGAAACAGACATGAAAAAGCGACTTTTCAGCTTCACAATGTTCGACACCAAGTCTCAAAATCCGTGAAAACGTTAAAATGGAAAGTCGTACCTCTCGCCATATTCTCTAGACATTTTCCCCTTCCACTACAACCTTCTCCGATCAATGGTACGCGGCCCAGTTGACCAGCACCTCCGATCATATGAACAGGTGCGTAATTCGATCGCTCCATCGGCCTCCTCAAAAGACGTCCACGTTCTCACGCTGCGGCATTTGCACACGGACCAAAAGATTGAAGAAAGTCGTGGCTAACGAGCCAGTACATTGAATCGTAAAGTTTTGTAAGTTTTTCATAATAAATCCTCGAACTTTGAGAAAAAAATGGCGGAAGCATAGTTGTAGATCTAATACATTGCCTATATCGCAGCGTTTCATCCCTATCTGTGAAGAATATCATCAGGGACACCGTAGCTAATGACTGACTGAAAGGATTCATCGGAAATAGGCAACGGTAACGCTCAGTGTGCCCGCTTTCTGTTAATATGGCACGCACCAGTCTATCACTCTGGCACGACAGCGATGACAACAGCCGACAATTACCAAACTACGCTCTATTCATAAAAAATAAGCGAGATAGGAGGCAGATCTGCACGGATTTGTGAAACAATGGAATTTCATTTCAGTTACAAGCGAGCCATAGTATGCGCCAGCTTTTACATCCACACTCCGCAAGCCACATTACGTTTGTGGCGGAGGTTGCTTGAGGTACCAACACCGTTTCGTCACACTTCCTGGTCCATTCGCGAATGGTGCGTGCGGAAACGATTGAAGGAAAATCTTGGTATGAAATCCAGTTTCTATGGTTTTTCCCCCGTGGTCATTTCGTTAGATGTCTGTTAGAGGAAACAACACCTTGCCTAACTCTGCTTCGAACGTTCAGTGCGGAATTGTGAAGATATACCTCACTATTACGCACTACGCCTCTCTTGGAGCTTCTGCCGTTGGAGTATAGTGAATCCTCTCCATAAGGCTCTCGCGATTGCAAAACGAACACGTGACGTAAGGCGTCTCTCTTCTTTGGATATCCTCTATTTCTTCTGTTAATCTTAAACAGACAAATGTCACAGGCGGACAAACGATATGTATTATGAAACCGTTATCCCGGATCCCAGTATGAGTTACAAATTCTCTCACCAACGGAGGACAGGCGCAACAAAAACTTGAATTGCAGCGTTTCGCGAAAAATATTATGTTAAAAGCTTCACGTAGTAAGATTAGTATTACAGTTATAAATTGAGTGTTTGTCTTGAGGGTGCGAGACCAAAGGCTCTCAAATACCAGCAATATCTTCATCCAGTGTATGAGAATGAGAGCACTTCCAACAAGTTTTACACCTACACTACTGGCCATTAAAATTGCTACACCACGAAGATGACGTGCTACAGACGTGAAATTTAACCGACAGCAAGAAGATGCTGTGATATGCAAATGATTAGCTTTTCAGAGCGTTCACACAAGTTTGGCACCAGTGGCGACACATAAAACATGCTGACATGAGGAAAGTTTCCAACCGATTTCTCATACACAAACAGCAGTTGACCGGCGTTTCCTTGTGAAACGTTGTTGTGATGCCTCGTGTAAGGAGGACAAATGCGTACCATCATGTTTCCAACTTTGATAAAGGTCGGATTGTAGCCCGTCGCGATTGCGGTTTATCGTATCGTGACATTTCTGCTCTCGTTGGTCGAGATCCAATGACTGTTAGGAGAATATGGAATCGTGAATCGGTGGGTTCAGGAGTGTAATACGGAACGCCGTGCTGGATCCCAACGGCCTCGTATCACTAGCAGTCGAGATGACACGCATCTTATCCGCAAGGCTGTAACGTATCGTGCAGCCACGTCTCGATCCCTGAAACAACAGGTGGGGACCTTTGAGAGACAACAACCATCTGCACGAACAATTCGACGATGTTTGCAGCAGCATGGACTATCAGCTCGGAGACCATGGCTGCGGTTACCCTTGACGCTGCATCACAGACAGGAGCACCTGCGATGGTGTACTCAACGAAGAACCTGGGTGCACGAATGGCAAAACGTCATTTTTTCGGATGAATCCAGGTTCTGTTTACAGCATCATGATGGTCGTATCCGTGTTTGGTGACATCGCGGTGAACGCACATTGGAAGCGTGTATTCGTCATCGCCATACTGGCGTATCACCCGACGTGATGGTATGGGGTGCTATTGGTTACACGTCTCGGTCAGCTCTTGTTCCCATTGACGGCACTTTGAACAGTGGACGTTACGTTTCAGGTGTGTTACGACCCGTGGTTCTACCCTACATTCGATCCCTGCGAAACCCTACATTTCAGCAGGATAATGCACGACCGCATGTTTCAGGTCCTGTTACTTGCCTTTCTGGATACAGAAAATGTTCGACTGCTTCCCTGGCCAGCACATTCTCCAGATCTCTCACTAATTGAAAACCTCTGGTAAATGGTGGCCGAGAAACTGGCTCGTCGCAATACGCCAGTCACTACTCTTGATGAACTGTGGTATCGTGTTGAAGCTGCATGGGCAGCTGTACCTGTACACGCCATCCAAGGTCTGTTTGACTCAATGCCCAGGCGTATCAAGGCCGTTATTACGGCCAGAGGTGGTTGTTCTGGATACTGATTTCTCAGGATCTATGCACCCAAATTGCGTGAAAATGTTATCACATATCAGTTATAGTATAAAAAATTTGTCCAATGAATACCCGTTTATTATCTGCATTTCTTCTTGATGTGCAATTTCAATGGCCAGTAGTGTAATTTCAAACCCTTACGAAATATTTTCTCGCTGCCCCCACCCCCTTTCCCCCGTCCAATAAAACATCGCTTAATACATTTCCGCTGATCATGCAGTCTAACGTCAGCATCAAGCACCATGTTAAAATTTATTGCTTTCTACTACAGACTCTATCTGCAATACGCTTGCAAATAGTATCTACATATATCATGGAATGTGCTTGCAAAATTTTATCGTTGTGCGAACATAGTTCAGGATATATGACATCGTTAACATTTACATGTGTGAAAATAAAGCTTTTCCTTAAAATGTAGTGTAAATTGCCCATACTATATTCATCCAGGGTTTCACACTGAATAAATTAGAGATTTTCAACCAACTTTAAGGTCAGCTCCAAATCATTCCTAAACATTATTTTGGAATACATTCTTAAAGTCAGATGTTTAACACATTGATTCATTTGTAAAGTAATCAGACTTTGAAGTTATTTTATACATGGGAATTCAATTCTTTAAAGAATCTGGGGATTTACTGGTAATGAAAAATAGTTTCAAAGTAAGTTTTGTAAGCCACTTATTTTGTACAAAGGTTTGGTTTTCTTAGATCGTTGGGCTAAGTGGTCTTGCCGGCACGGTAGCTCAGCGTGTTCGGTCAGAGGGTTAGCAGCCCTCTGTAATAATAATAATAAAAAAAAAACTGAGTTAATCGATCAACAACGAACTTCAACGGATGTCTTACGACGTCCGCCCCGAGCAGAAGCAACGAACAAAAGCGAAAAAAATGAGATTAAAAAAAAAAAAGGTGGTAAAGCGCGTGACTGGAAACGGAGAGGTAGCGGGATCGAATCCCTGACGAACAACGGAAATTTTTCGGTTTACATTTACGAGGGCTATCCACAAAGTACATTACGTTTTGGAATTAAAAATAAATAAAGTATTGGAAATTTTTTTTATTATATACAGATGAAAGCCACACTTAAATACTACTTTTCTACATAGTTGCCATTTAAATTAAGGCACTTATCGTAGCGATGGACGAGCTTGGAAATTCCTTCGCCGTAAAATTAGGCCGCCTGCGCCTTCAACCACGTGGTTACCTCTTTTGGGACAGAAAAGGTGTGATTTTTGTGGATTTCCTGAAAAGGGGCACTACAATAAACTCTCAAAGTTATTGCCAAACTCTGCACAACCTCAGAAGAGCAATACAAAACAAGCGCAGGGGAAAGTTGGGCTCAAAGATCTTGCTGATTCACGACAACGCCAGGGCCCACACGGCAAATGCCACTCGTGGAGTTCTCGAATCTTTTAAGTGGGAGTTGTTTCCTCATCCGCCGTACAGTCCCGACCTGGCACCGAGCGACTTCCACTTACTCCCAGCAATGAAGAAGTGGTTGGCTATGCAGCGTTTTGATGACGACCCACAGCTTCAAGAAGGGGTAACCACGTGGTTGAAGGCGCAGGCGGCCGAATTTTACGACTAAGGAATTTCCAAGCTCGTCCATCGCTACGATAAGTGCCTTAATTTAAATGGCAACTATGTAGAAAAGTAGTATTTAAGTGTGGCTTTCGTCTGTATATAATAAAAAAATTTCCAATACTATATTTATTTTTAATTCCAAAACGTAATGTACTTTGTGGATAGCCCTCGTAATATAGACTTTACACTCTGTGATGTCAAGGTTCACCATGAACGACACGTTGTTCAGATTCCACGTTAAACTGTAGGTCCTCTTACCCAGTGGGATCACGGAGGTAGGTTAGGATACCCAATTACCAAAGTGGTGTCGGACTGAGAGACTTGTATGAGGCCGATGGGCCACACAGAATTAGCTATTATTAATTACTTTCATGCGGAGTCTTCCAATGAGTCTTAACCTGTCGTCTGCTAGTTTTATGTTGTTTTACGGTTGGCACTGTTCACAGGGAGTTTTGTCAATAGTGTAATCGTATATTAATAGATCTTTCCGTCTAATTACGCACAGTAGGATTAATTTTTTTTTTGCAAAGAGGATCAACTAACAGACCCTTCATCAAGCGTCAAACCTCTGCAGGTCTTACTGCAATTTTTCTACAGCTTTCTCCACGGGTTACGTATCGAAACTACTGAAATTCAACCCTCTGACCACGGCTTCACCGCTTAAGCATGTGTCGCACATACTGCACACATTTGTTTCTGAATCTTTGCTGTATTTCACCGTGCGACTCCAGACAGGATGGTAAATTTATCTTTAGATCCAGGCGTGTGGCCTGATCTTTGGTCCCAAATACATGTAGACAAAAATATGGGCTCGCCGCAGTGCTCATTCTTGCTGCCTGCTTCACACAATGACCAGCACAAATAACAGACAAACTGGATCTCAGAGTTTTAAAGTATTCAAAGCCAACTAAATACGTGATGGTAGACACTAAATATGGTTTCATGAAAATATTCAGGAAAACTTTAAATCTCTTTCCTAACTTACCTTCCCCTCCTAATACTTTCTCCCCTCTATCACCGCCTCGTCCATCCTGTCTCTTCTCCACCTGCTTCCGCACATGTTAGTACGAGGGTAATCCCAAAAGTAAGGTCTCATATTTTTTTGTAGGTACATGACCAGTTTATTTCTACAATGGTTTACATCAGTTTACAGCTTGAACATTTAGCTATTTTTCGACATAATCACCATTTCTGTCGATGCACTTTTGTAGACGCTGTGGCAGTTTTTGTATGCCCATGTCATACCAGCTCGCCGCCACGCTGTTCAGAAATTTATGAACGTCTTCTTCCACCTCGTCGTCGGAGCTGAATCGCTTTCCGGCCAAATGCTCTTTTAACCTAGGGAACAGGTGACAGTCGCTGGGCGACAAGTCAGGACTATAGAGTGAGTGTGTGATTGTGTTCCACTGAAACTGTTGCAGGAGGGCAACGGTTTGCCGAGCGATGTGTGGGTGAGCTTTGTCATGGAGAATGTGTACGCCCTTGCTCAACATTCCTCTTCTCCGGTTCTTATTTGCCCGTTTGAGTTTTTTCAGAGTCTCTCAGTACCTGGTCCCAGAGGGCATAAAGTGGACCAACAATACCCCTTTCCGATCACAAAAAACGGTTGTCATGACTTTATCGGCAGACTGTGTTTGTTTGAATTTCCGCGGCTTTGGCGAAGAAGGATGCCGCCACTGGCGTGATTGTTGCTTGGTCTCAGGTGTAAAGTGGTATGCCCAGGTTTCATCTCCCGTGACAATTGAGTCCAGAAAGTTGTCCTGTTCAGCTGCAAGGCGGTGAAGAAATGCGCAGGAAGCATCAACTCTTTGCCGCATGTGGTCCTCAGACAGCATGCGTGGCACCCATCTTGCGCACAACTTCCGGTAGTTTAATGTTTCCGTTATAATTCTGTGAGCGGTGCTTCAGGAAACCTCAGGAACCAATGTGCAGAGATCATCCAGGGCGAACCGCTGAGGTTCATGCATGCTTTGCCTTACCTTCAACACTGTCTCCTCAGAAACTGACGGTCTCCCGCTCCTTTATTCGTCATGAATTATGGTCTGACCAGCTGCAAACTCTCTACACCACTTACGAACATTTTTGACAGCCATACGCGACTCACCATACACTTCCGTCAATTGGCGATAGATTTCAATCGGCGCAGTTCCCTTTGCGTTCAAAAACCGAATAACTGGCGGTAACATCCAACGGAAGCTCAATTCGCATCGGCTGCCAAGCCAAGACTGAGCGCCTCAGCGCGGCGTGCGCATGTTTAAACACAGCGCGTGAAGCACTCTTCATAACAGTGCGACCAACTGCCACACAAACAAAGTTCTGTACTTATAAAAAAAAATAGGAGACCTTAGGATTACCCTCGTATTATCACTACAAAATTATTTAAGCGGAAATACGAGTCCGGTATGAGATTTAACTAGAGAACCTGGCAGTGCTTCGCAATTGCTAAATCCTTATGGGAATCGGATGTGTGTCCTAAACTCCTTCTCCCCCCTCTCTCTGTCCACCACCTCCTTCTCCCTCTCTTTGCTTATCTCCTATTCCTGCCTCTCCGCGACTTCACTTCCACTCTTCCTATCCCTCTCCTCCTCCTCCCTCCTGTCTCTACCTTTCACCTCCTCTCCCCTCTCTCTGTCCATCTCCTCCTACCCCTCTCTACGTCGCTTTCCTCATCCCCTTCTCTATGTCCATTTCCCCATTCTCTCTGACCTCGAAACTTTCGTATTGTTATTGCGAATGAAACCGTGATTGCGATTTAAAGTTGTTTAAAATAAATGAGTAAATCAATTGGGGTCATTAGTATACGCGGTAAGAGAAACCTCCCCAGCTGCTGGATCTGTGAAGATAGTAGTTTCAGTGAAACTGTTTCGCACAGTTACAGTCAGCAAACGGGCAGGTTCACGAGGTTTCAGACGATTCAGACACTGCAGTGGAATTCTAATCACAAGCCGATAAGCTACAAATACAACTTCAAGTTTCCTATTAACCAAATGCGTGAAAGAAACAAGCATCGATCATTATGAAATAATATATACTGAAACAGTCACTTGTTACTAATATTTTTCTAGCAGACTCATTTCGGCAGCATGTTCAATCATCAGGTTCATTTACAGTTACCTTCCCTTCGCAGTTAATGTGAAGTGGGTTAGTTTCATTGGCTGTGTGTGCCAGAGAGGTTGTTGTTGTTGTAGTCTTCAGCCCAGAGACTGGTTTGATGCAGCTCTTCATGTTATTCTGTCCTGTGCAAGCCTCTTCACCTCCGCGTATCTACTGCAAAGTACATCCTTCCGAATGTGCTTAGTGTATTCCTCACTTGGACTCCCTCTACGATTTTTACATTCCGCGCTGCCCTCCAATACTAAACTGGTGATCCGTTGATGCCTCAGAACATGTCCTACCAACCGATTCCTTCTTGTCAAGCTGTGCCACAAATTCCTCTTCTCCCCAATTCTATTCAATTCCTCCTCATTAGTTAGTGATCTACCCATCAAATCTTCTTCATTCTTCTGTAGCACCGTATTTCGAATGATTCTATTCTCTTCTTTTCTAAACTATTTATCGTCCATGTTTCACTTACGTATATGGCTACACTCCATACAAACACATTCAGAAAAGACTTTCTGACACTTAAATCTACACTGGATATTAACAAATTTCTCTTTCTCAGAAACGCTTTCCTTGCCATTGCCAGTCAACATTTTATGTCCTCTTTACTTCGACCAACATCCGTTGTTCTGCCATCGGTTTCTGTACAAATTGTAAATAGCCTTTACTTCCCTGCATTTGACCCCTGCGACCTTCAGAATTTGAAAGACAGTATTCCAGTCAACATTGTCAAAAGCTTGCTCTAAGTCTACAAATGCTAGAAACGTAGGTTTGCCTTTCCTTAATCTATCGTCTAAGATAAGTCGTAGGGTCAGTATTGCCTCAAGTGTTCCAATATTTCTACGGAATCCAAACTGATCTTCCCCGACGTCGACTTCTACCAGTTTTTCCATTCGTCTGTAAAGAATTCGAGTTAGTATTTTGCAGCCGTGACTTATTAAACTGATAGTTCGGTAATTTTCACGTCTGTCAACACCTGCTTTCTTTGGGATTGGAATTATTATATTCTTCTTGAAGTCTGAGGGTATTTTGCCGGTCTCATACATCTTGCTCACCAGATGGTAAAGTTTTGTCAGGACTGGCTCTCCCAAGGCCGTCAGTAGTTCCAATGGAATGTTGTCTACTCCCGGGGCCTTGTTTCGACTCAGGTCTTTCAGTGCTCTGTCGAACTCTACACGCAGTATCTCCCATTTCCTCTTCATCTACATCCTCTTCCATTTCTATAATGTTGTCCTCAAGTACATCGCCCTTGTATAGACCCTCTATATACTCCTTCCACCTTTCTGCTTTCCCTTCTTTGCTTAGGACTGGGTTTCCATCTGAACTCTTGATATTCATACAAGTGGTTCTCTTATCTCCAAAGATCTCTTTAATTTTCCTGTAGGCAGTATCTATCTTACCCCTAGTGAGATAAGCCTCTACATCCTTACATTTGTCCTCTAGCCATCCCTGCTTAGTCATTTTACACTTCCTGTCGATCTCATTTTTGAGACGTTTGTATTCCTTTTTGTCTGCTTCATTTACTGCATTTTTATATTTTCTCCTTTCATCATTTAAATTCAATATTTATTCTGTTACCCAAGGATTGCTATTAGCCCTCGTCTTTTTACCTATTTGACCCTCTGCTACCTTCACTATTTCGTCTCTCAAAGCTACTCATTCTACTTCTACTGTATTTCTTTCCCGCCGGCCGCGGTGGTCTAGCGGTTCTAGGCGCTCAGTCCGGAACCGCGCGACTGCTACGGTCGCAGGTTCGAATCCTGCCTCGGGCATGGATGTGTGTGATGTCCTTAGGTTAGTGAGGTTTAATTAGTTCTAAGTTCTAGGGGACTTACGACCACAGATGTTAAGTCCCATAGTGCTCAGAGCCCCCCCTCCCCCCTTTATTTCTTTCAACCATCCTTGTCAGTCGTTCCCTAATACTCTCCCTGAAGCTTTCTACAACCTCTGGTTCTTTCAGTTTATCCAAGTCAGATCTCCTTAAATTTCCAACTTTGTGTAGTTTCTTCAGTTTTAATCTACATTTCATAACCAATACATTATGGTCAGAGTCCACATCTGCCCCTGGAAATGTCTTACATTTTGAAACCTGGTTCCTAAATCTCTGTCTTACCACTATATAATGTATCTGATACCTTCTAGTATCTCCAGGATTCTTCCATGGGATTCTTGAACCAAGTGTTAGCTATGATTAAGTTATGCTCTGTGCAAAATTCTACCAGGCGGCTTCCTCTTTCATTTCTTCCCCCCAATCCATATTCATCTACCACGTTTCCTTCCCTCCCTTTTTCTACTATCGAATTCCAGTCTCCCATGACTATTAAATTTTCGTCTCCCTTCACTATCTTAATAATTTCTTTTATTATATCATTAAACATTTCATCAATTTCTTCGTCATCTGCAGAGGTAGTTGGTGTATATACTTGTACTATTGTAGTAGGCGTGGGCACTGAAGTGAAATGAAAAGAAGACAAGGATTTCTGGTCAGATGAGTACAGGCTAATACCAACGGTAGCACAAAAATTGTATAACGGGAGTAGAATTCATTATGAATAGGAAGGTAGAACAGAGAGTGTGTTACTGTTAACAGTTCAGTGACAGGGCTATTCTTATCAGAACTGACAGCAAATCAACACTGACAATGATAGTTTAGTTGCCGGCTGGGGTGGTAGAGCGGTTCTAGGCGCTACAGTCTGGAACCGCGCGACCGCTACGGTCGCAGGTTCAAATCCTGCCTCGGGCATGGATGTGTGTGATGTCCTTAGGTTAGTTAGGTTTAAGTAGTTCTAAGTTCTAGGGGACTGATGACCTTAGAAGTTAAGTCCCATAGTGCTCAGAGCCTTTTGAACCATTTTTTGATAGTTTAGTTACAATGCCGACGTTGCAAGCAGGTGAAGATGAAGAGCTAGAGAAAAAGGATGAGGATATTGAAAGGGTAATACACTAAGTAGAGGGAGGTGAAAATCTAAAGCCGGGCATGGAGTTTTAGGGGAAGGAGTAAAAGAAAAGATTAGAGGAGAACGCGGGCTTGTAACGAGCAATGAAAGAGGAGGAAGGTAATTCAGTTCTGTACTGAATTTTAGCTTGTAATAGCGAATACTCTGCTCAAGAGTCACATGAGGAGGAGGTACACTTGGAAAAGCCTGGGTGATACGGGGAAATTTGAGATAGATTACATCATGGTCAGACATAGATTCCGAAATCAGATTGCCTGCTGCATTGAAGGCGTACCCAGAAGCAGATATAGGCTCAGAACACAATTTAGTTGTGATATAGAGTAAGCTGAAGAGAATAGTCAGGAAGAATCAGTACACAAAGAAGTCGGATACGGAAGTACTAAGGAGTGACGAGATACGCTTGAAGTTCTTGAAGGTCATAGATACAACAATAAGGAAAATCTCTGTATTCAGTACAGTTGAACAGGAATGTACATCGCTAAAATGGGCAGTCACTGAAGTTGGAAAGGAAAACAGAGGTACAAAGAAGGTAACTCGGGAGAAACCACGGGTAATAGAAGAAATACTTCAGTTGATCGACGAAAGAAGGTACTACAAAAATGTTCAGGGAAATTCAGGATTACAGACACACAAGCCGCTGAGGATTGAAATAAATAGTGAGTGCAGGGAAGCTAAGACGAAATGGCTGCAAGAAAAATGTGAAGAAGTGGAAAAAGGAATGATAGTCGGAAAGACTGACTCGGCATATAGAAAAGTAAAAATATCCTTCGCTGAACTTAAAAGCAAGAGTGGTAAAATTAAGTGTGTAACGGGAATTCCACTGTTAAATGCAGGAGAGAGAGTGGATAGTTGGAAAGGGGACACTGAAGTCCTCTAGGACTGAGGAGATTTGTCTGATGTGGTAGAAGAAGAAAGAGGTGTCGGTTTAGAAGAGATAGGGGCTCCAGTATTATAATCAGAATTTAACAGAGCTTTGTAGGACTTAAAATAAAATAAGGCAGAAGGGCTAGATAACATTCCATCAGAATTATATACTTATATGGACATATATCCATGCAAGAGCATAGTTCTGGCAACACTGGCCATGACCTTGTTCTTCTGTGCGGATGCACACATATTCCTCGAACTCTTACGGGACTTGGTAAGAATGTCTTCCACGAGTAATGAGTGTGTTGGGTAGGGACACTACGAATGTAGTGTGTGGACATACAAGGTGAGAATGTGGGTCTCGTGCGAGGCGTGCGCGAGATAGTCCTTGCAGTCGCATTATCCTCTGTGCCGTCGTTGGCTCAGATGGATAGAGCGTCTGCCATGTAAGCAGGAGATCCCGGGTTCGAGTCCCGGTCGGGGCACACATTTTCACCTGTCCCCGTTGATATATATCAACGCCTTTGAGCAGCTGAAGGTATTAATATAATTCTAATTTCGTTCCATCAGAATTTCTAAAAATCATTGGGGTAAGTGGCAACAAAACGACTATTCGCGTTGTGTGCAGAATGTGTGACTCTGAAGATATACCTTCCGACTTTCGGAAAAATATCACCCACAGAATTCCGAAGACTGCAAGAGATGATAAGTGCGAGAATTATCGTACAATCAGCTTAACAGCTGATTCATCCAAGTTGCTGTCAAGAATAACATACTGAAGAACGGAAAAGAAAATTGAGGATGTGTTAGATGACGATCAGTCTGGCTTTAGGAAAGGTAAAGGCACCAGGGAAGCAGTTCTGAAGTTGCGTTTGTTAATGCAAGTAATACTAAAGAAGAATCAAGACACCGAGGAAAATAGCGTAAGCTATAGGGCGTGACGGATAATATACAATATGTACAACATGCAAGAGGGAACAGGAAGAGAGGACGACGAAGAACGAAGTGCTGGGATTGAAAAGGGCTTAAGACAGGGATGTATTCCTTCGCCCCTACTGTTCAACCTGTACATCGAAGAAGCAATGATGGAAATAAAAGAAAGCTTCAGGAGAGGAATTAAAACTCAAGACGAAAGGAAATCAATGATACGATTCTCTGATGGCATTGCTGTCTTGAGTGAAAGTGAAGAAGAATTACATGATATGCTGAACGGAATGAACAAATCTAATAAGTCAGAATATGGATTGAGAGTAAATCGAAGAAATATGAAAGTAATGAGAAGTAGCTGAAATGAGGACAGCGAGAAATTTAACATCAGGATTGATGGTCACTAAGTTGATGGGGTTAAGGAATTCTGTTACCTAGGCAGCAAAATAATCAATGACGGACGGAGCAACGAGGACATCAAAGCAGACTACTACTGTAAAAAAGGGCATTTCTGGCCAAGGTAAGTCTACTGATATCAAACATAGGCCTTAATTTGAGAAAACAACTTCTGAGAATGTACGTTTGGAGCACAGCATTGTACGGTAGTGAAACACGGACTGTGGGGAAACCGGAACAGAAGAGAATCGAAGCATTTGAAATGTGGTGTTACAGGCGAATGTTGAAAATTATCCGCGCGGGATTAGCCGAGCGGTCTGCGGCACTGCAGTCATGGTCTGTGCGGCTGGTCCCGGTGGAGGTTCGAGTCCTCCCTCGGGCATGGGTGTGTGTGTTTGTCCTTAGAATAATTTAGGTTAAGTAGTGTGTAAGCTTAGGGACTGATGACCTTAGCAGTTAAGTCCCATAAATTACACACCCATTTGAACATTTTTTTGTTGAAAATTAGGTGGGCTGATAAGGAAAGGAATGAGAAAGTTCTGCTCAGAATCTGAGAGGAAAGGAATATGTGGAAAATACTGACAAGCAGATGGGACAGGATAATAGGACATCTGTCAAGACATCAGCGTATGACTTCTGTGGTACTAGAGGGAGCTGTAGAGGGCAAATACTGTAGAGGAAGACAGAGATAGGAATACATCCAGCAAATAATTGAGGACGTAGGTTGTAAGTGTTTCTCAGAGATGAAGGGCCGCGCGGGGTAGTCGCGCGGTCTCAGGCGTCTTGTCACGGTCCGCGCGGCTCTCCCCGTCGGAGGTTCGACTCCTTCCTCGGGCATAGGTGTGTGTGTTGTCCATAGCGGAAGTTAGTTTAAGTTAGATCAAGTAGTGTGTAAGCTCAGGGACCGTAGTCCTAAGCTGTTTGGTCTCATAAGATCTTACCACAAATTTACAAATTCAGAGATGAAGAGCTTGGCACAAGAGAAGAATTTGTGGCAGGCCGCATCAAACCAGTCAGAAGACTGACGACCTCGGGAACAAAAATCAAGCGTTTTTTTTTTTTCCAACCACGCACTGCGGTGCGGAACGACCTGCGACCGCCTGTACAAGAAGTTCACCTCGTCTTGGTTTAAATGTAGTTATTTCGCGTTACCACTTCAAAATCACATCTGCAGCAATCGACTTGGGCAGCCATAGAAGGGTGGAAATGTTCCTGATTGATTTTTTCAATTCTTTATTCTTAATCTTTTATATAACCCACCACCTAACGCAATTAGTGGGTTGTATAATTATTGTAATGGTTTTTTGCAGCTTGTTTACTAATGAACTATAAGTAGTGTTAATTACAATGAGCAAGGCACATCACTATTGGTACTTGTCTACCACTCTAGTGGTATTTAAAAACTAAACCTCTACACTACCTACAACGTTACAGGTGTGCCAGTTAAATATAAACCTACGTTTTTCTTTTTTTTTTTTTTTTTTTTTTACGGCATTCCCCACCGAGCTAATCCCGGTGAGAGTGCCCCTTGCACTGAGCAGGCCCAAGATATCTCGACTATTTCTCTACAGGTTCCTATTTTTTATTTCCTTATGTCTAAGTCCTACTTACAAGATCAGATCTAATCTAAGTCGATTCCGGTGCGTTTTCTGATTCTGTGTTGTTGTATTCCACTCCTAGTCCTGGACGTGGCGGATTCCAACTGTAACGGCAGTCGGCCTATCCACGCCCACGCGGTATGAGATTGGGTTACTGGGATACATTTTGTTATTTGTCGTTATTCACGGTTGCCCTTCAGATATTCCAAAAGATCTTTTTGTGATACCTCGTTAGCCAGGTTGTTTGGTACTCGAAATGTATCCTCCTGTCGTAGTAGGTTAAAAGTGTCGTGGTTTGGTAGTTGCTGTCTCAGCGCATCTGCCATATCATTGTAAAGGGGGAACTTGTAAACCACATGGTCGGGAGTACCCTCCGGTGCACCACAATCGCAAGAAGGTGTAGCCCTTCTTCCAAACCGACACAGGTATATTGGGTAGGGTCCACGACCAGTGAGAAAATGGGACAATCCCCTTGTCGGCTTAAAGTATTCCAAACCTAATTGTTCTTTGAGATCTGGTAGGAATTGGAAAGTTCTTCGGTCATTGTCATCGGCTTCCCATGCTTCCTGCCACAGCTCTTCACTCCTTCTCTTGATTGCACCCTTATCCCCAACCTGAATACCCAGGATACCCCTGTTTCCCGATCTCTCCCTTCTTCACCCACAACCATGCTGCCTCTTTCCTAATTTTGATATCAAGGCAGCAAAGCCCCATTATTACCAACAAGGACCCACCAAGAGATGTCCTGTAGGCCCCAACTGACGTCAATAACATACTGCTTTGTACCCTTTTCACCGTCGTGGCAGGAACCACCTTCGTGAGCCTGTGCGCCCAGACCCCCGAGTCCTACTGATGTCAGTATGCTGTTGTGATATAACTTCATTAGGTCGGGGGGAAGATGAAATCTTTTGTGTCCAATGTATATGAGGTTATTAAGTACTTCTAGGGCTCTTTGGGTTACAGTTTCAATGTGCTTTGCGAAGTTCGATCTTTCACCAATGGTAACTCGCAGGTAACGCGCCACTCGTCGCCAGAAAACTGGTGAGCCCTCGATTCTAGATTTTCGGTTCCTGATTAGTTTTCCTTTCAATAACAGGTAGGTAGACTTATTTGGTGATGTTTTCATTTTAGTCTGTCAGCACCATTCTTGTAATATATCCATAGCCATCTCAATCTTTGGTTTGATGTCTATGCGGCTACAGCCGCCCACCAACAGGAGGAGGTTATCTGCATAGGCTATCACCTCTAGCACATCGTCATTCTGTTGCAAGCTGTCCAATAATGGTTCCATGTGGATGTCTCAAAACATGGGACCCAACACAGAACCCTGGAGGCATCCCTTTACTATCGATTTTCTAACTTTCCCGCTAAGGGATGATAGCCAGACCTCCTGATCTTTGAAATAACTCCTCAGACAACCGTATAGCGCCCCTGGATACTATTTCTCCTGTAAACAGGAGAAGAGCGAAGGCCACCACAGGTGATCAAAGGCGCCACTGACGTCCACCGTGATACCAGCTATGTACTTGTATAGGCCAGTCACAGACCTCGGCCGCCAGGGCGACTGCATCAGCCGCCGTCCACCCAGGCCTGAAGCCGAACTGCCTGTCACTCATCCCGCACAACACTGGATGTGCAGCTAGTCTATCAGCCAGCAATTTCTCGAATAGTTTTGGGAAGAGGTCTAGCAAACATATCGGTCTGTATGACATGGTCTCAGGTGGATCTTTTTCAGGTCGTTGCTTTATTACGACCACGTTAGCTGTTTCCCAGATTTTGTGAAATTTTTGCAATCTGAACCACTCGTTATATAGTAGGGTAAGTGGTGTTACCAACTGAGGGGCTAGGATCTGTTCTACATCAGCGAAAATTCCGTCTGGCCCAGGAGCTTTTCCTCTCTTTAATCATTTTATTTGGGCAGCCACCTCCTCTTCAGAGAAGGGGTATACGGCTCTATCATGTGTATATCTTACTAGATCAGCTGTTCTCATTTCGCGCTGGCCCTCCGTTCCCTTTACTCACTCTCTTCAGGCAACAGGGACCGAAGGAGAACCTCAACAGTCTCCAGCCGGGATTCTGTCATCCTGTCCTCATGCCTAACTGTGAATATCACTATTGGAGAGCGGATCTTCTCTCACCAACGTATAGGCCACTCCCCAGGGGTCAGTGGCTAGTTGATTTGTAACATACCTCTCCCAACTTCGAAATCTAACCCCTGAAGTTCCTTCTGGAATGTTTCCTTTAATCTCCTATATTGTTGCCATCATCGTTGCCTTTCCCACCAGACGACACTGCACTGGTAGCCCTCCTTACTCTTTTGATAGACTGGCGCATGTCCTCCAGTTCGGCACACCATGGAGACTGAGAGGCCGGCATGGCCCTGCTCCTAGTTGGTACGGCTGCTTTCACTGCTCTGGTAATCGCACTCACTAGCTCTTCGGCGTACCTATCCACATTTATATCTTGGTATTGGTCACATTCTGGTAATGCACATTGATTGAATTGTTAGTTACGTGGCATCCAACGAAAACTCTCGTTTGAAGTCACTGAACTGCTCTCACCAACCAATTCTGCACTGCTTTTGTATTGGCTGATCCGCCTCTTGTGACATTTAGTGGTGAATTCCACATAGGTGTGTCCGGACACTTTTGATCAGATAGCGCAAAGAGGTGTCATCTCTCTCAACAACACAAAATGGGTTTGGCGTTACTTCTCCCTACTGCCACTTTGGAGTGTTGCGCCAAATCACCAATCATTTCCATATCCAGGTATGCAGTAAAGTTGAAGCAAAATTGCATGCCGTCTTCAACGTGTCGTATTTTTTATAGCCAGCGGAATAATTACTGTCGCAATTGTTCAGACATTTCTTTCCTACCGTGGTCGAAATAAAATTGGGAATATCATCGTTTCAGGGAACGTTAGTTGTCTTTGGGGCATTAAAAATCGGCAGCAGTCTGGGCAGCCTGCCCTGGAAGCTCGGCCGGAACAAATATTTGAGGTGGCGCGGCACCGGCGCAGCTGACCTGTTGAATGGCCGCATTAAGGCTGCGGGCAACAAGTGTCCCTCCCCGCTGCCAGTGCGTGCCCGCCGTGTAGCAGACCGCGGCCGCATCCGCCCCCGCCGCCCTCGTCCGCCCACAAAGGCCGGAAGTTCCGACGGCCCGTTCCCACAGCCTTCCGCTCCCGCGCTCTTCGCTTGTTGCACGCGTCCGATGTTTGGCTTCCGCATATGCGCTAGTGCCCTCTGCTCGTGCCGCTCTCAGTCTGCTTCGCTGTGTAACGTTACGCAGACTGTTTCACTATTCATGTTACACACTTCTAGAGGTTGTAGAGGAGCCTTAGTAAATCAAATTTTACGCAGGAATCCATGTCCACAAAAGCCGTCCGACGACGTTGCAGACGTCAAATTTATAGATGGCGCCGCTTGTAAATGTGCGTATATGCAAGGTGATTCCGTCATGATGTTACAAAACTTTCAAGGAATATGAACACGGATGAATGCATCAGTTCGAGGTAAGGGTCCCTGGATCAGAAAAGAACGAGTTGAAAGTTACAAGCGAAAACAATTCTGATAACTCTGACAATGGAACACGTTTGCTGGTACTACTGTCGCTAAAATGGATGTTAAGCAACTTTCAGAGGCATTAGTACGTACCAAGATGAGAAAAAAAGTCTAGGAAAGAGGTGTTCTGGAACCCTTATCTGAGAAACTATGAGCACTTGTTCATCTTCGCAAATGTGAAACTCATCTCCTTAGTTAGATAAGTGCTCATAGCTCTTGAGGTTTGCATTATAGAATCCATGTTTATTAGCCATTTTTCTGGTTTAGGTCCATACTAACACTTCTGAAAGTTGCCTAACGTACAGTGTCAGCAACAACAGTACCGGTACATGTATTGCACTGTCAGAGGTATCAGAACGATTTTCACCTGTTACTTCCGACTAGTTCATTCTGGTTCATAGATCGTTACCTTAATTTGGTACGTTTATCCTTCTCCATCGTCCTCAAAAGTTTGTAATATTCTCACGAAATCACCCTGTGCATACATATATTTATAGGCGGAGGCACTTATAACTTAGATGCTCTGTAACGCAGTTTGATGACGTTTCTGGAAATGGATTCCTATATAAAACTGGATCTACTAAGTCCCCTCTACAACCTCGAGAAGTGTGTAACACGAATTGTGAAACATTCCGCATATGCTAGCCATAAAACACAAATACATATTTCCCCCACGTGACTTCATAACTATGTAAAGACTGAGATAAAAAATGCCGATAGGAAAATATTAGTACTGTTATATTGTTTGTGGTGAACTAATTTTTCTGTTTATCCATGTGAAAATATGTTTTGTAATTAAAATCTTAATCAGTTCGTTTGGTCAGAGACTTTTGCTAAAGAGGTCTAAGAGAAATGCAATCATTGTATCTTTTGCTGAAACAAGTGATATGGCGTTTCATTTCTTCTCGCCATTTTGTGGTGGCTTTTCTTGTCTAACAGTTGGAAAGTAAGCACACCTTACTAAGTACCTTGTCTTTAGATAAAATATGTTTTTTTAATGTGTAAGCGGAATATAATTATGGTATCAATCTTCATAATATCCCAAGACAACAACCAAAACTTTGTAGAGATATTTGCATCTTTCTTTTCAGAGGCGGCAAAGAAAGCGTTGACGATGAATTGTTCGAGGGTAGAACGACGGAACACGATGCCTATTCTTTCGTTACCTGTTCAGTTTCGCTAAGCAGAACTACCCCGAGATTGAGTTGCCGATCATTTCTTTCCATTCCTTATGTATATTTTTTACGGAAGAATCATGTTAGGTTGATGGGTCAATTACCTTCGAACAATGACTTCAGCAGTCGCGTTCAATGGCTTGCATCTTTTGTAAACCACCGTCGCCAATTTTGTAAAGGCCTCGTCGCTACTGCTGTGGAGGCTGAGTCGCCACTGTTGATATGGTACGCCGAGTTTGTGAATTCGTGAAACGGCTTCTGGCGCAGGACACCGCTAAGACAGTTTCTACCTGCCACTATTTCACAGCTATGCCCCAGGGTCAGATAACAGGATAGGAGCACGAAGATTCTAAACACTCCAACAAATTAGTAACGAAGTCACACAAATGAGTTAAAAAGTTTTACTTTTGTTTATGACTTGTCAGATATTGACGTCTGCAACACTGCATGTAATGTAACGCAAAAAGAGGCTCTTAATGACTAAGAGTAAATAATCGTAGGTGAGCATCACAGTATATAGCAAACGCAATTTGCAACGACTTTCTGTTCACTCCTAAGAGTTCACTAAACGGTGCTCCCTGTCTATGTCAGTCCTGGACGATGATCTACAACGATGTCGGCGAGAGCTGCTCTTCTATCTTCCGAGTAGGCTTCTCTCCGTTGTCGTCAGGTCACTGGCGGATTGTAATTGGCAGGCAATTGGCGATATCTTCATCATCAGCGCCGCCTGTGGTGCTGGTGCAATTCGCTCAAGTAGCGAGTCTCTATAGCACTGGAACAGCTCTCATCTTGGCGCTTGTGGTGCTTTTCCCCTGGCTGTGTCTTTTCCGGACGATACAGCAGTATCGTGCCTCACTATATTAATAAACGATAAACTCCTAATTACGTCAGTACGTGATTTACACCATTAATTGCATTTACCTAGGCTTTTTTCAGCTTTGCCGTCTTTGAAGGGTTCTCTTCCCCGTCACCAAACAGCATAATAATCAGTATTTTTATTTTATGTGACGTACTGGGAAACGTTTTCATAATAGTAACATCCCAGCCTTTCCTCTTGCACTATAAATTCCAAAGGGACGCATATCTGCTACTAACGTTTCTTGCTGCAACTGCGGAACGCTAATGTCGGAAAATGTTACTGCCCTATATTTTTAATATTTTCCTAGTCTTGTCTATACTGAAAGGTAACATAACATTGTAGTGAGCGTTTGCTACCACCCTGGAATCGTTGCAGGCAGTGACGTGGAAAGTGCTACTACATAAGACCAAGTTTTGGTACAACTAGACTGGCAGTACTATCCAACGAAGAAAGGGCTATATAAAGTAGTTATTGTCATCAAAACTGCGCTTGCTATCACACGCTACTCATTATGGCAGTCTCTGTAGTTATTACCGAATTGATGCAGTAGTACGAGAAGACGTATTGCATTGGGGTGTTCGGAAGAGTGGTTATTCAGTAATTGTTATGTCGTGATTTTTTTTTTACACTGTGGGACTTAACTTCTGGGGTCAATAACCCTCTAGACTTAGAACTATTTAAAACTAACTAACCTAAGAACATCACACACATCCATACCCGAGGCAGGATTCGAACCTGCGACGGTAGCGGTCGCGGGGTTCCAGACTGTAGCGCCTAGAACCGCTCGGCCACGCCGGGCGGCACGACCCTTTCACTAGTGTATCGTGAATTTTAGGAATCCAGTAAAACATCAAATCTCCAACATCGCTGAGACCGGAAAAATATCCTACAAGAACAGGATCTACGACGACTGGAGAGAATCGTTCGACTGACAGAAATGCAACCCTTCCGCAAATATCTGCAGATTTCAATGCTGGGCCATCAAAAAGTGTCAAAGTGCGAACCATTGAACGAAATATCGTCGATATGGGCTTTCAGAGCCCACTCGCGTATCCTTGACGACTGCACGACTCTAAGATTTACGCCTCGCCTGAGTCCATCAACACCGGCATTGGACTGCTGATGACTGGAAACTTGTTGCCTGGTAGGACGAGTCTCATTCAAATTGTACCGAGATGATGGACTTGTACAGGTATGGAGACAACCTCATGAATCCATGGACACTGCTTGTCAGCAGGAGACTGTTTAAGCTGGTGGAGGTTCTGTAATGGTGTGGAGCGTGTGCAGTTGGAGTGATATGGGACCCCTAATACGACTAGATACGTCTGTGACAGGTGACAAGTACGCAAGCATCCTGTCTGATCACCTGCGTCCATTCATGTCCATTGTGCATTCCGACGGACTGGGCAATTCCAGCAGGACAATGCGACACCCCTCACGTCCGGAATTGCTACAGAGTGGCTCCAGAAACACTCTTCTGAGTTTAAACACTTCCGCTGGCCACCAGACCCATCAGACATGAACATTATTGAGAATATCTAGGGTGCCTTGCAAAGCGCTATTCAGAAGAGATCTTTACCCCCTCCTACTCTAACGGATTTATGGACAGCTCTGCAGGATTCATGGTGTCAGTTTCTCCAGCACTACTCCAGACACTAGTCGAGTCCATACCATGGATGCTGCGGCACTGCTGCTTGCTCGCGAGGCCCTACATGATATTAGGCATGTGTACCAGTTGATTTGGCTCTTCAGTATATTCGTGTTTCGCGCGTTACGAGTGGATTGTTCATACCTCTTTTGCGGCTCGAATGATGATTAGAAAATCAGGGCATGTATCAATCCGTGTGTGTCGTTTTTCTACTAACAGTGTGTCCCATGTTCTCACCATACTTCGTAAACAGCGATTCTAGAAAGAAGCTGATTATTAACTGTGTAATACGTGACATCATAAATGCGCTTGGAAATGACTTACTCGTATGAACGAAATTAACTAGCAACACGATTTAACTCATGAACGTTTACGTTACATTTGTTTTATATAGTATTTAGAGGGTGGGGATCCTGAAATAAACAAAACTTTACCTTCCAGAAAATGTAGCTGTTGATACCTTTCTGCCTCCATAGTAAATGCAATGTTGTCGTGGAGAGGTTACAGATGCATTAAGAAAACACTCAACTGCCCTTCATAACGTCCTCAACAATTGGAGAATGCAAAGTTCAAGTGTTGAAAATACCAAACCCCACATCTGTCAAGACAATCAAAAACACAACGCTTCGTTTTATACATAATATGGTGTACACGAAAAACTGTGAAGTTATTATGATGTAACAAAATTATGCTGCACATATTATCATTGGAAAAAATAAAGAGACGAATTAAAAAATAAATAATTTGTTAAGTACGTTCTAAGTGCCAATCCAAGGGATGGACTGATTTCGTTTCAAGTGCCACTGATACGGAGCCACTACTATTTAATCGTGGGTAATACCAGTACAGAAAGACAGAATTAATCATTTAACTGTAGACCTGTAGTCAACGAAAACCGTTTCTTGTCTCTCTTAAATTTTTAGCGTAGAATAACAGAATAAAATTTAAGAAGAACAGTATCTCACTATTGACTTCCGTTTCTTACACAGCTCCATTCGTGAGATCAAATGTTGCAAAGTTTGCTGTAAACGTGTTGTTGACGAAGAAACGGCAACATCATTAACAGGTCTTTCCGTTTTGCAATAGATAAACATGGTGACCTTTCAGATGAAGTATGGCATGGCATACATCAGCCAAGGTCTTTTCTCTTTCAAATAAACATGCATATTTACACTGTTCAGTTTCGCAGTAAGAATTTTAAATAGCTATTTGAGAAGACTAAGTGTGAGACACTTTGCTCATACTGCAGTGGGGACTCTCAAATGTAACTATTTGGTATCACAGACTTCTTCAAGTCTAAACTATGATGTATATATGCAGACTGAAGCAATAAATGAAAATTTTGTATCAAGGCTTGGATTCGAAGCAGGGTCCCCTGCTCTTTAGGCATATGCTCTAGCCACTGCGCCACCCTGGCGTGAATGAGGATTTCGATTGAGGATGGAGGTGTGCCAAGGTAGTCCGTGTAGTTGCGCAAAGCCAATGTACCTAGGTGGCGCAGTGGCTAGCTTATCTGCCTATCGAGCAGGAGACCTCGGTTCGAATCCCAGCCTTGGTACTAATTTTCATTCGTCACTTCAGACTGTATTTAAACATCACTGCCATCATTGTTTGAGTAGCATCTTGAGAATCGAAGAAGCCAGTTGATTACAATGTAATTACATCGAAAGAAGTCAGTCGTTTAGCTCACTCAACAGTCTGCCGTAAATCTTGCAGAAAAAGAGCCTCGCTTACCTTTTCTCGTTTGCTTGTAATTGCAAAATCTCTGTCCCAAATCAAAAATCTGTGTCCGCTTTCTGGAAACGGGTATTATCTCCTCATACCACCCCAGGCTAAATAGAACAGACCTCAACACCTGGTATCTGAAATTCCAGAGTGATGTAATGCTTGGTATAAAGCCGATGCGTCATCTAGTAATGAATGTTTGAAACATTTTACCATGATTCGACGACTGGAACAAGTATAGGGACATGTGACAGAGTGCCGATAACACAACAGCTCCGAAAACACGTTTTGTGAAAAACATTTGAGCTTTACAAACTTCAGTTGTTCATTAAAAAAATATATTTCAAGGGTTTTTCATGTTTCACTCCATCTGATGGATCGTATAGTCCGTTATGTGTCAGGAAGGCCAGCCTAACATAGAATCGGCGAGCTGTTTGGGGTTCGCAAGCCAACTAATCCGGGGACGCGGTTGCAACTTCGTCGATGGCTGTAGTGGCGACAGCGTACTGCACACTGTTCTCCCAGCTGCTCTAGGCTGGCTGGGGTCCGTGGTTTACTGTACTACGACCAGCAAATAACAGAGGCCATGACCACTTTAAAACACTCATCCAGCACTATGTACTGGGTGATCAAAAAGTCAGTATAAATTTGAAAACTGAATAAATCACGGAATAATGTACATAGAGAGGTACAAATTGACACACATGCTTCGAATGACATGGGGTTTTATTAGAACCAAAAAAATACAAAACTTCAAAAAATGTCCGACAGATGGCGCTTCATCTGATCAGAATAACAATAATTAGCATAACAATGTAAGACAAAGCAAAGATGATGTTCTTCACAGGAAATGCTCAATACGTCCACCATAATTATTCAACAATAGCTGTAGTCGAGGAATAATGTTGTGAACAGCACTGTAAAGCATGTTCGGAGTTATGGTGAGGTATTGGCGTCGGATGTTGTCTTTCAGCATCCCTAGAGATGTCGGTCGATCACGATACACTTGCGACTTCAGGTAACCCCAAAGCCAATAATCGCACGGACTGAGGTATGGGGAACTGGGAGGCCAAGCATGACGAAAGTGGCGGCTGAGCACACGATCATCACCAAACGACGGGCGCAAAAGATCTTTCACGCGTCTAGCAATATGGGGTGGAGCGCCATCCTGTATAAACATCCTACGTTCCAGCAGATGTTTATCAGCCAGGCTGGGGATGATGCGATTCTGTAACATATCGGCGTACCTCTCACCCGTCTCGGTAGCAGTCACTGACGTTTTGCTATACAGCGCCATCTGTCGGACATTTTGTGAGCTTTGTGGTTTTTTTTTTTGTTCTAATAAAACCCCATGTCACTCCAAGCATGTGCGTCACTTTTTACCTCTCTATCTACATTATTCCGTGGTTTATTACGTTTTCAAATTTATACTGACTTTTTGATCACCCGGTATTATAAAATCTAAGGGAGAAAGACGACACTCACGAAGGAACTATTCGAATGGGACGGTTATCGTTAGATGTGATGAACATGTACAGAAAATGATATAATAAGAATTCCAGAGAAGGATGATTTATTCCCGAGAAATAGCTGCACAAATTGAGAAAGTCAATAACGAGTTGGTCCACCTCTGGCCCTTAGGCAAGCAGTTATTTGGGTTAGCATTGATTGACAGAGAGTTGTTGGATACCCTGTACATTCTGTGCAATTGGTGCGTTAAATGCTCAGAATCCGGAGATGGTTGGAGGGCTCTGCTCATAACGCTCCAGACGTTCTCAGTTGGGGACAGATTCGACGCCTCTCCTGGCCACGTTAGGGTTTGGAAACCACAAAGACACGCACTAGAAATTCTCGCCATGTGCGGGCGAGCATTATCTTGTTGAAATGTAAGCCTAGGATTGATTGTCTTGAAGGGCAACAAAACGGCCGTAAAATATCGTCGACGTACCACTGTGATATATGGGTGCTGCGGATGACAACCAAATGTGTCCTACTATGATGGTCGGGTCCTATGGTGTACTACAACCCGGTTGCTATCCCACCGCAGTACGGGGCATCTACAGATACATACTCGGTCAGGAAACACGTTGGTTGGAGTAGAATTGTCTTCAGTGATGAAACTCGCTTCGAAGTGAGCCCCAGTGACCAGCAAGAAGAGGCCCCGGGCAGCTGGGGATACCAGGCTGACTGTCGCTGGCTATATGACCTGACATCCAGGAGTGATGGCATGGGGTACCATTTCTTTCCATAGCAGGTTCCCTTTGGTTGTCGACGCCCTTACAGGACACCCCGTTTTGTTGCCCTTCATGACACGCCAATGTGGGCGTACATTTCACCAAGGTAATGCCTACCCGCAGGCAGCGAGACTTTCTACAGCTTTTCTTCGTGCTTGCCAAACCCTACCCCGCCCAGCAAGGTCGCCGGAACTCTCCTCAACTTAGAACGTGTGTAGCATTATAGTCATGGCCCTCCAACAAGCTCGGGATTTTGAACGATTTAACAAGCAAGTTAGACAAAACTGTGCACGATATCCCTCACACGGACATCTAAAAGCTCTACAAGTCAATGCCAAGCCGAGTAACTGATTTGATGAAGGCCAGAGGTGGAAGAACAACGCGTTATTGACTTGATCAGTTTGTGAAACTCTTGCTCTTGAATAAATCATCCATTTTTATAAAGATGCAACCATTTGTTTCTCGTTATATGTACATCACATACACTAATTTCTGGCCCATTCACATAACTCCTTCGTGGTGCGTTGTTTTTTTAATGTTTTATTTTGTTTCATTATATTTTGTCTTAGAGTGGATTACCCACTGTTCGTAATTATTTTTCCCACAATGAAATAGCCGGCCTTGGTGGAAGAGTGGTTCTAGGCGCTACAGTCTGGAACCGCGCGACCGCTATGGTCGCAGGTTCGAATCCTGCCTCGGGCATGGGTGTGTGTGATGTCCTTAGGTTAGTTAGGTTTAAGTAGTTCTAAGTTCTAGGGGACTGATGACCTCAGAAGTTAAGTCTCATAGTGCTCATAGCCATTTGAACCATTTTTTTTTTTAACCACAATGACATAAAACTTCGATTAGTGATCCCACTCCCATTCTGTCACTCAGCAAGTTGAAATCACAAATCATAAATGCTATAACGCATTTGAAGTATATTTTCAACTAAACATTACACGAAGTGTACCACATATTTTCCTGACTTTATTTAAATATTCCAGCATTAATTACAGATTCAGTACTATAAAAGACCTGGTCTGGCGCATCAGGGAACTGTTACGTCACTCCGGAATGCAATGAAAAAATCGACGATACGTAATTTAATTTCATATTTATTGATCAGCAGCAGCGGCATATCAATATTCCATTGCTGCCACAGTACCGCCGCACTGCCACCGTTGCTGACGCAGTATAGGACAGGTACTTGTATCTCCACCAGAGCTTCTGAATCCTGGGTGGCGTCGCTGCAAAACCTCTTTCTAAAACATATTTTTACACGTATTAGTACATGACCCACTCTCCATTTCTCGCTTTCCCGGGCGTTCAGCAACGTTCTTTAATCCATTCTCCTATTTTTAGTTACCTACGCTGAGGTGACAAAAGTCGTGGGATACCTTCTAACATCGTGTCGGACCTCCTGTTCGGCGTAGTGCAGCAACTCGACGTGGCATGGACTCAACAAATCATTGGAAGCCCCTGCAGCAACACTAAGCTGTGCTGGCTCTATAGCCGTTCTTAACTGCGAATGTTGTGCACGAGCTGACCTCTAAATTACGTCCCATAGATGTCCGATGGGATTCCTGTCGGACGATCTGGGTGGTCAAATAATTCTCCCGAATTGTCCAGGATGTTCTTCAAACCACTCGCGTACAATCGTGGCCCAGTGACATGGGGCAATGTCATGTATAAAGATTCCACAGTTGTTTGGGGACACGGAGTAAATGAATGTTTGCAAATAGTCACGTTCCCAGGAGACGCGCTAGAGGCGATGACGTGCTGTTAGCAAAGGCACTCGAATCGGCCGTCTGCTGTCATAGTCCATTAACCCCAGCTTTCGCCGCACTGTTCTAACGGATACATTTTCCTCTTACGTTTATGTCTGCGGTTATTTCATGCAATACTGCGTGTGTGTTAGCACTGACAACTCTATGCAAAAGCCGCTGCTGTCTGTCGCTAAGTGAAGGCCATCGGCCAAAGCATTGGGTGAGGTGAGAGCTAAAGCCTGAAATTCTCTATTCTCGGCACACTGTTGACACTGTGTGTCCCGGAATATTGAATTCTCTAACGATTTCCGGTTTAATAAGCCACGGCTGCAAAATACTAACGCGAATTCTTTACAGACGAATGGAAAAACTGGTTGAAGCTGACCTCGGGGAAGATCAGTTTGGATTCCGTAGAAATGTGGGAACACGTGAGGCAATACTGACCCTACGACTTACCTTAGAAGATAGATTAAGGAAAGGCAAACCTACGTTTCTAGCATTCGTAGACTTAGAGAAAGCTTATGACAAGTATCTGTTGAGAGGCCAGACAAACGTGTGGTTCCTGAAGAGGGGCAGCAGCCTTTTCAGCAGTTGCAAGGGCAACAGTCTGGATGATTGACTGATATGGCCTTGTAAAAATAACCAAAACGGCCTTGCTGCGCTGGTACTGCGAACGGCTGAAAGCAAACGGAAACTACGGCCGTAATTTTTCCCGAGGGCATGCAGCTTTACTGTATGATTAAATGATGATGGCGTCCTCTTGGGTAAAATATTCCGGAGGTAAAATAGTCCCCCATACGGATCTCCAGGCGGGGACTACTCAAGAGGATGTCGTTATCAGGAGAAAGAAAACTGGCGTTCTACGGATCGGAGCGTGAAATGTCAGATCCCTTAATCGGGCAGGTAGGTTAGAAAATTTAAAAAGGGAAATGGACAGGTTAAAGTTAGATATAGTGGGAATTAGTGAAGTTCGGTGGCAGGAGGAACAAGACTTCTGGTCAGGTGACTACAGGGTTATAAACACAAAGTCAAACAGGGGTAATGCAGGAGTAGGTTTAATAATGAATAGGAAAATAGGAATGCGGGTAAGCTACTACAAACAGCATAGTGAACGCATTATTGTGGCCAAGATAGATACGAAGCCCATACCTACTACAGTAGTACAAGTTTATATGCCAACTAGCTCTGCAGATGACGAAGAAATTGAAGAAATGTATGATGAAATAAAAGAAATTATTCAGATAGTGAAGGGAGACGAAAATTTAATAGTGATGGGTGACTGGTATTCGAGTGTAGGAAAAGGGAGAGAAGGAAACATAGTAGGTGAATATAGATTGGGGCTAAGAAATGAAAGAGGAAGCCGCCTGGTAGAATTTTGCACTGAGCACAACTTAATCATAGCTAACACTTGGTTTAAGAATCGTGATAGAAGGTTGTATACATGGAAAAACCCTGGAGATACTAAAAGGTATCAGATAGATTATATAATGGTAAGACAGAGATTTAGGAACCAGGTTTTAAATTGTAAGACATTTCCAGGGGCAGATGTGGACTCTGACCACAATCTATTGGTTATGACCTGTAGATTAAAACTGAAGAAACTGCAAAAAGGTGGGAATTTAAGGAGATGGGACCTGGATAAACTGAAAGAACCAGAGGTTGTAGAGAGTTTCAGGGAGAGCATAAGAGAACAATTGACAGGAATGGGGGAAAGAAATACAGTAGAAGAAGAGTGGGTAGCTTTGAGGGATGAAGTAGTGAGGGCAGCAGAGGATCAAATAGGTAAAATGACGAGGGCTAGTAGAAATCCTTGGGTAACAGAAGAAATATTGAATTTAATTGATGAAAGGAGAAAATATAAAAATGCAGTAAATGAAGCAGGCAAAAAGGAATACAAACGTCTAAAAAATGAGATCGACAGGAAGTGCAAAATGGCTAAGCAGGGATGGCTGGAGGACAAATGTAAGGATGTAGAGGCTTATCTCACTAGGGGTAAGATAGATACTGCCTACAGGAAAATTAAAGAGACCTTTGGAGATAAGAGAAACACTTGTATGAACATCAAGAGCTCAAAATGGTTCAAAAGGCTCTGAGCACTATGGGACTTAACAGCTATGGTCATCAGTCCCCTAGAACTTAGAACTACTTAAACCTAACTAACCTAAGGACAGCACACAACACCCAGCCATCACGAGACAGGGAAAATCCCTGACCCCGCCGGGAATCGAACCCGGGAACCCGGGCGTGGGAAGCGAGAACGCTACCGCACGACCACGAGATGCGGGCATCAAGAGCTCAGATGGAAACCCAGTTGTAATCAAAGAACGGAAAGCAGAAAGGTGGAAGGAGTATATAGAGGGTCTATACAAGGGCGATGTACTTGAGGACAATATTATGGAAATGGAAGAGGATGTAGATGAAGATGAAATGGGAGATGAGATACTGCTTGAAGAGTTGGACAGAGCACTGAAAGACCTGAGTCGAAACAAGGCCCCCGGAGTAGACAACATTCCATTGGAACTACTGACGGCCTTGGGAGAGCCAGTCCTGACAAAACTCTACCATCTGGCGAGCAAGATGTATGAAACAGGCGAAATACCCTCAGACTTCAAGAAGAATATAATACACTCCTGGAAATTGAAATAAGAACACCGTGAATTCATTGTCCCAGGAAGGGGAAACTTTATTGACACATTCCTGGGGTCAGATACATCACATGATCACACTGACAGAACCACAGGCACATAGACACAGGCAACAGAGCATGCACAATGTCGGCACTAGTACAGTGTATATCCACCTTTCGCAGCAATGCAGGCTGCTATTCTCCCATGGAGACGATCGTAGAGATGCTGGATGTAGTCCTGTGGAACGGCTTGCCATGCCATTTCCACCTGGCGCCTCAGTTGGATCAGCGTTCGTGCTGGACGTGCAGACCGCGTGAGACGACGCTTCATCCAGTCCCAAACATGCTCAATGGGGGACAGATCCGGAGATCTTGCTGGCCAGGGTAGTTGACTTACACCTTCTAGAGTACGTTGGGTGGCACGGGATACATGCGGACGTGCATTGTCCTGTTGGAACAGCAAGTTCCCTTGCCGGTCTAGGAATGGTAGAACGATGGGTTCGATGACGGTTTGGATGTACCGTGCACTATTCAGTGTACCCTCGACGATCACCAGTGGTGTACGGTCAGTGTAGGAGATCGCTCCCCACACCATGATGCCGGGTGTTGGCCCTGTGTGCCTCGGTCGTATGCAGTCCTGATTGTGGCGCTCACCTGCACGGCGCCAAACACGCATACGACCATCATTGGCACCAAGGCAGAAGCGACTCTCATCGCTGAAGACGACACGTCTCCATTCGTCCCTCCATTCACGCCTGTCGCGACACCACTGGAGGCGGGCTGCACGATGTTGGGGCGTGAGCGGAAGACGGCCTAACGGTGTGCGGGACCGTAGCCCAGCTTCATGGAGACGGTTGCGAATGGTCCTCGCCGATACCCCAGGAGCAACAGTGTCCCTAATTTGCTGGGAAGTGGCGGTGCGGTCCCCTACGGCACTGCGTAGGATCCTACGGTCTTGGCGTGCATCCGTGCGTCGCTGCGGTCCTGTCCCAGGTCGACGGGCACGTGCACCTTCCGCCGACCACTGGCGACAACATCGATGTACTGTGGAAATCTCACGCCCCACGTGTTGAGCAATTTGGCGGTACGTCCACCCGGCCTCCCGCATGCCCACTATACGCCCTCGCTCAAAGTCCGTCAACTGCACATACGGTTCACGTCCACGCTGTCGCGGCATGCTACCAGTGTTAAGGACTGCGATGGAGCTCCGTATGCCACGGGAAACTGGCTGACACTGACGGCGGCGGTGCACAAATGCTGCGCAGCTAGCGCCATTCGACGGCCAACACCGCGGTTCCTGGTGTGTCCGCTGTGCCGTGCGTGTGATCATTGCTTGTACAGCCCTCTCGCAGTGTCCGGAGCAAGTATGGTGGGTCTGACACACCGGTGTCAATGTGTTCTTTTTTCCATTTCCAGGAGTGTAGTTTGGACAAGAAGAGATTAGAAGGTTTCGAAATGTGGTGCTACAGAAGAATGCTGAAGATTAGATGGGTAGATCACATAACTAATGAGGAAGTATTGAATAGGATTGGGGAGAAGAGAAGTTTGTGGCACAACTTGACCAGAAGAAGGGATCGGTTGGTAGGACATGTTCTGAGGCATCAAGGGATCACCAATTTAGTATTGGAGGGCAGCGTGGAGGGTAAAAATCGTAGGGGGAGACCAAGATATGAATACACTAAGCAGATTCAGCAGGATGTAGGTTGCAGTAGGTACTGGGAGATGAAGAAGCTTGCACAGGATAGAGTAGCATGGAGAGCTGCATCAAACCAGTCTCTGGACTGAAGACTACAACATCAACAACAACTAGTAAATGTCGTTTTTGTAGAAGTATTTATTTTAGTCAGTACTTTGAATTGAGAAACATGGAATTTAGACTTCTCAGCCATACCTGGCAACGTTGTATTTAGACACGGTCTAGCTTTCCGTTTAGAAAGCAGCTTGAGAAGACTTCTCCCTACCGTGAAGTAACTCCCGCGCCCTTCGCCTGACGTCCCACCCTAAAATGCATTTTTCACTCGAGAGATATTTTCTTTACTTTACCGCTCCCGCGGAAAGCGCAGCATATGAATATTTAACAGCTCACGTTGAAGGAATCGAATCCGGACTGCGCGTTCCCTTTCGCGGGCCCGCTCGTTCGTCCTTTTATTTGCGCACGCCGTATACGTCTTGATAACCCTGGTCGTGCGGCGACTCTCGCACGTGGGCGGCCTGATATTTTTACGGCCTAGTCGCGACTTTACGGGACGCCGCTAGGGCTGCGATGGCGCTGCGGTCGCGCGGTGGGGGCGGGGGCGGAGGTCACGGCGTGATTTAGCGGCCCCCGGGCATCGGTATCTTTGTGACGGCCGTAGCTGTCGGTAGTAAATACGAGAGGGCGGCGCCCGGATGGTCGCGCGTCCATTGGCTGCCGCCTCCGCCGTAAAGGGGATCGGGGGCGCAGGTGACACGTCGCCGGAGCACCGGGGGCGCCTCGTCATCGCGCACCTTGTAGTACTTCAGCCCTCTGATGCTTGTCTTCTCTTCGTTGCCGTATCACCTACAGTGGAAACACTTCCGCCCTCTGCTAAACTACCACCAGGGCAAACATTAAGACCCTAATACTTCCTTACTTAACCAAACAAACACTGTTTGTTATTTTTATGTCTCTGGTGATCCAGTTGCAACGATGAACTTCAGCCTTCAAAAGTCAGCTCCACACAGTGTCGTTCGAAGCATATCTAATGTAAGTCGATCTCTGTAATTATAATAAGTGTATATGCGACGCTGAGTGGTGTCTTGTACGGAAGGATACAGTAATGCTGTCTATGAAACGTGTGTATTTTGTTAGCATCGTTGTGTGTGTGTGTGTGTGTGTGTGTGTGTGTGTGTGGTTTTTGGTGTTGTTATTAAGTGTGATGAAATTGGTGATAAACTGATCAGGCCCAGGCTTAATGATCCAAATAAATCAGAAAAGAAAACCAGACAAGGAACACGAAGTGAACAAACCAGTTATTACTGTGGCAGTATGATAGCGACGAATGGTTCGGGCTTGACGTTGAGTGCTCTGACTGGAAGAGAGTGGTTCCAATACACGAAGTGACAGCCATCTAGTAATTTTAATCGGACTGTAGCGTGGAGAGCTACTCTTCGGTCTGATGAAGAAAGTAACAGGTGAGATCTGCCACTTGGGAGTAGACAAATAAGGAAGTCGTTTTAATTAAATCAACTGTGGGTTCTTGCTGAAACATTGTAAATTAACTAAACAACACACTTGTTTCACAATTTTATCATTGTACTACCTAGATTTCGAGTTATAAGCCGATTTTCAAGTACATTACTGGTTCCAAAAGATGATAATGCACAGATAAACATGATGACAAGGCAAAGGTAATCATCTCAACTTCTTATGGTATCGATTCAAAGGTTAATCTACAATTACGTCAATGACAATTTAAAAAAAATTACATACATTATTGCACATTCAGCGATTACACTATAATGACAGGATTAAAGTTATGCATCAGCCAAGAACTTCTTAACTACGATTGGACTGGAGTCCGAGCGGTTCTAGGCGCTACAGTCTGGAACCGCCCGACTGCTATGGTCGGAGGTTCGAATGCTGCCTCGGGCATGGATGTGTGTGATGTCCTCAGGTTAGTTAGGTTTAAGTAGTTCTAAGTTCTAGGTGACTGATGACCTCAGATGTTAAGTCCCATAGTGCTCAGAGCCATTTCAACCATTTCGAACGATGGACTGGAGCTCAAAGTTTTGTTTCTATTCTGGAGTTGTGATCTCATCTGAAAAAGGTGAATAATTGAATTGGGTGTGCTCATTTAACAACAGGTGTGGGGATATACACATCTGTTTTTTAATTTCTAAAATTTCTAATTGGTTGCATTTGGCCCCATTTTCCTCTGTGTGTAAGACTTGTACATCTATTGTGTGTTTGTGGCTACTGTTCAGGCAATGATCTGCAAAGACTGAAGCAGGCTTCTACATTCTCCAACTTTGGTGGTGTTCTTTAAGCCTGGCACAGACTGACCTCCCCGTCTGTCCATTGTAGCAAGACTGACACTCACTGCATATGATTTTATAAACCCCACATTTTGTGATAGCTGGTTGTTTGTCTTTTGCATTGAACAAAAAACTACCTATTGTATGAGGGACATACAAAACTCAGAGAAACCCTTTGCTTTCAAGATGTTACTTATGCTATTTGATTTTTCCCTATAAAAGTAATCTGTACCATTTCTTTCCCAGTTTGTCTGTGTTTTTCACTGGGGACAGTATGGACCTGGCTTGCTTCTTCATCTTTTCACGTAAAATTTTATCAATAGTGTTGCGGTCAAATTCATTTTCTATGGCTCTTATTTTTATTCTGTTAAGTTCCTGGTGAAAGTCTTCTTGTGACATAGGGATAGAAAGGAGACGGTGGATCATGCGATGGAATGCTGTATGTTTGTGGGTTGTAGGACGTTGCACAAGGAAGCCGGGATGAAAGTATGAAAGTATCAGTGAAGGAATCATTTCGGTAAATTTTAAATTTATGGTTACTGTCTTCTATCTTTAAGTTAATGTCCAGTAAATTTATGTTGACCCCCCCCCCCCCTCCGTCCCACCCAACTCCGCGCTGACCTTTATGTTAGTGTGCCACTGATTCATATTTTCCACAAATATATGGAGTTGTCCATTGCAACCTTTCCACACACAAAGAATATCATCTATACAGGGTGTTACAAACAGGCACGGCCAAACTTTCCTCACACACAAATAAAGAAAAGATGTTATGTAGACATGTGTCCAGAAACCCTTAATTTATATGTTAGAGCTCATTTTAGTTTAGTCAGTATGTACTGTACTTCCTCGATTAACCGCCAGTTGGCCCAATTGAAGGAAGGTAATGTTTACTTCGGTGTTTGTGTTGACATGCGACTCATTGCTCTACAGTACTACCATGAAGCACATCAGTACGTCGCATCAACAGGTTAGTGTTCATCACGATCGTGGCTTTGCAGTCAGTGCAATGTTTACAAATGCGGAGTTGGCAGATGCCCATTTGATGTATGGATTAGCACGGGGCAATAGCCGTGGCGCGGTACGTTTGTATCGAGACAGATTTCCAGAACGAAGGTGTCCCGACAGGAAGACGTTCGAAGCAATTGATCGGCGTCTTAGGGAGCACGGAACATTCCATCCTATGACTCGCGACTGGGGAAGACCTCGAGCGACGAGGACACCAGCAATGGACGAGGCAATTCTTCGTGCAGTTGACGATAACCCTAATGTCAGCGTCAGAGAAATTGTTGCTGTAGAAGGTAACGTTGACCACGTCGCTGTATGGAGAGTACTACGGGAGAACCAGTTGTTTCCATACCATGTACAGCGTGTGCAGGCACTATCAGCAGCTGACTGGCCTCCACGGGTACACATCTGCGAATGGTTCATCCAACAATGTGTCAATCCTCATTTCCGTGCAAACGTTCTCTTTATGGATAAGGCTTCATTCCAACGTGATCAAATTGTAAATTTTCACAATCAACATGTGTGGGCTGACGAGAATACGCACGCAATTGTGCAATCACGTCATCAACACAGATTTTCTGTGAACGTTTGGGCAGGCATTGTTGGTGATGTCTTGATTGGGCCCCATGTTCTTCCACCTACGCTCGATGGAGCACGTTATCATGATTTCATACGGGATACTCTACCTGTGCTGCTAGAACATGTGCTTTTACAAGTACGACACAACACGTGGTTCATGCACGATGGAGCTCCTGCACATTTCAGTCGAAGTTTTCGTACGCTTCGCAACAACAGATTCGGTGACCGATGGATTGGTAGAGGCGGACCAATTCCATGGCCTCCACCCTCTCCTGACCTCAACCCTCTTGACTTTCATTTGTGGGGGCATTTGAAAGCTCTTGTCTACGCAACCCCGGTACCAAATGTAGAGACTCTTCGTGCTCGTATTGCGGACGGCTGTGATACAATACGCCATTCTCCAGGGCTGTCTCAGCGCATCAGGGATTCCATGCGACGGAGGGTTTATGCATGTATCCTCGCTAACGGAGAACATTTTGAACATTTCCTGTAACAAAGTGTTTGAAGTCACGCTGGTACGTTCTGTTGCTGTGTGTTTCCATTCCATGATTAATGTGATTTGAAGAGAAGTAATAAAATGAGCTCTAACATGGAAAGTAAGCGTTTCCGGACACATGTCAACATAACATATTTTCTTTATTTGTGTGTGAGGAATGTTTCCTGAAAGTTTGGCCGTACTTTTTTGTAACACCTTGTATATCTGTATCAATACACAACATGTTTTTCCTGCGGTCCTTTCTTAAGAAAATCAGTCTCCCACTTGTCCATGAACATTTCTGCTAGTAAGTGGGATAAAGGTGAGCCCATTGCCATACTATCTACTTGCTGATAATAGCTCCCTTGGGAAAAGAAATAATTTTCATTTAAAAAACATTCCACTGTACTAACAACGCTCAGCTGCTCTTCTGGATTTATGTTGCGCAAATACAATGATTGTGACACAATATCTACACAGTATTTCACTGGAGTACATGTGAACAAACTATGAACATCAAAAGAGACTAATTTTGCGTTTGTTGGTACCCTAACATCTCTAAACTTGTTAAAAAATCTACACTAGTCTTAATGCTATATTTACCTTTGAAGTTGAGTTTCTTCTTCAAGAGAGTGTTGATTCTCCTGGCAATCTTGTGTACTGGGGCTTGTATTGCAAATACCACAGGACGGATTGACAATTCTGGTTTGTGGAGCTTCGGTAAACCACACAGCTGTGGTGCCCCATGGTTCATATGCAACATGCTCTTACAGGTATATTCGGAAAAGATGTTGGAGCACTTGCTTGCTACCTGCTTAGCCTGATCATTGTAACTAGCTGTTCGGTCTCTCTGTAGTTTTGTAGCTGCACTGACTGGAAGAAATCCTCTACTTTGCTTGTATAATCTCTTTTATTTAACAGCACTACAGTTCCTCTTTTATCTGCCCTAGTCACAATCACATTACTGCTTTCAGTCCTAGTTTTAAGTTCTTTCATGACTAAGAACTCATTGTTCTTCCGATATTGTGCTTGTTGTTGTTGTTTCTTTGCCTGATTAATTTCTTCTACACACTGCACTCTCATCACGATATCTTTCTGTAGGGCTAGTTCGAGATCTACCCTTAGATGGTCTAACACTTGAGGTTCTGATATCATGCATGGACTCTTTTGATAGGATAGAAACAAAACTTTGGGCCCCAGTCCATCGTAGTTCAAGAATTCTTGGCTGATGCATAACTTTAGTCCGGTCATTGTAGTGTAATCGCTGAATGTGTAATAATGTATGAAATTTGTTAGAAAATGGTCACTGATGTAATTGTACATTAAGCTATGGATCGATACCTTAAGAAGTTGAGACGATTATCTTTGCTTTGTCATCATGTTTGTCTGTGCATTATCATTTTTGGGATTCAGTAATATACTTGAAAATGGGCTTATAACCCGAAACCTAGGTCGTACAATCATAAAATTGTGAAACAAGGCTAAAAAAATGTTCGTTTAGTTAATTTACAATGTTTCAGCAAGACCCCACAGTTGATTCAATTAAAATGACTTCCTTACTTGTCTACTCCAAAGTGGCGGATCTCACTTGTTACTTTCTTCATCAGACCGAAGAGTAGTTTTAGGCAGCTCTCCATGCTACAGTCCGATTAAAATTACTTGATGGCAGTCACTTTGTGTATTGGACCTACTCTCTTCCAATCAGAGCACTCAACGTCATGCCCGAACCATACTGCCACAGTAATAATTGGTCTGTTTACTTCAAGTTCCTTGTCTGGGTTTCTTTTTTGATTTATTTGGATCATTAAGCCTGGGACTGATCAGTTTATTTCAATTTCATCACACTTAATAACAACACCAAAAACAACACACACATACACACACACACACACACATACACACACACACACATACATACATACATACATACATTCGACGATGCTAACAAAATACACACGTTTCATACACAGCACTACTGTATCCTTTCGCACAAGACACGACTCAGCGTCACATATACAGTTATTATAATTACAGAGATCGGCTTACATTAGATATGCTTCGAACGACACTGTGTGAAGCCGAATTTTTGAAGGTTGCAATTCATCGTTGCAACTGGATCACCAGATTCATAAAAATATCTTTCTTCCACAATGTAGTGGAGTGGCGCATTGGTTAGCCTAAAAATCTGACGTTAAAACGTCGTCGGTTCTAATTTCTTCAGATACAGCGCTTTTTTTAAATTCCTAAATCTAGTCAAGTGACTTTGATTATTATTTTTATTCAGTTAATTGGTTTAAATGCATTTTTTTATTTTTAATGCTTTGCTGTATAATTTTTACAATCGTTTTGGCATTTATATTTGCTCGTATTTTTCTTCCCATCATTCTTTTTTCGTCTGGAATGTGCCTGTGTCGGCAGTAATCTGCAATAAAGTGCCAACCTGGACTGCGTATCGATTGGTAAAGCGGCAGCTCGTGTAGCCAGTGTGAAGGTAGTTTCAGATAACCAATGATAACGGGAAATTGTAGTTTGACTTCAGATGTGAAATTTAAAGTTTTGTGGCTTGAGTTTGCTCATACAGGTTAGCTTTAACCACTATGAACAAAGCGATCGTGATTTTAGTTCCGTTTCCTCGGGTACATTTCGTATCATGAGATTGTGGTTAGGTTAGGACATGAATTTAAATTCAGGGCTACAAAAACACGTCTTCAAGTGCTGTTCAATAATTGGTCACTTAAAATCAGCAATCGACAGAGCATCTCACATTTTCGTTGTACGTCGTAGGCGGGCGCTTCCAGCATTACTCCGATCTGCACATTAACAGCATTTGTGAAGTGACCCGCCGTGCTTGTGTGTCGCCTGCAAACGACCGTAACTGACAACATTGTAGCGCCAAATGACAGACATCAACTCTCACGTAATTTTAATCGGACTACATTGTATTCTATGCAAACATTTTCATCTCTGCAAACAACCAACATTCATATGAAGTAACTTACTGCAGTGTAGCCTTGGTATTCTTCTACAGTTTTTACCCCCCTCCTCCCCCCTCCAAACACACAAACACACACACACACACACACACACACACACACACACACACACCTCAGCTTTTCCTTGGTACCTCAGGATGAGCCCTATTAACCACCCCCTTCTTTTGCTCAAATTATACTCTAATGTTTCTTTTCTCCCCGGTTACGTTCAATACGTCATTTATTATACGATAGTTCGTTGTTTGGTTCGGGGAAGGAAACCAAACAGCGAGGTCATCGGTCCCATCGGATTAGGGAAGGATTGGGATGGATATCGGACGTGCTATTTCAAAGGAACCATTCCGGCATTTTCCCGAAGCGATTTAGGGAAATTACGGAAAACCTAAATCAGGATGGCCGGACGCGGGTTTGAACTGTCGTCCCCACGGAAACGAGTCCAGTGTGCAAACTTCTGCGCCAACTCGTTCGGTATTCATACGATCTTCAGCAATGTACTGAAGAGCAGACTCGCATGTAAGTAGAAACAGTTTATTTAGGATTTCACAGTTTGCATTTCAAAGGGACTGTTCGACTGAGAACACTATTTATACATCCACCCACGAAATATTATAGGCAGTAAATAATAAAATATCGTCAGTTGATATTTTCTGTGATCTTTCCGAGGCATTTAATTGTGTAGATCATATTATACTCTCGGAAAAATTCGAGATTTATGGCATTCATGGCTTTATCCGCAACTGGTTTCAATCACACTAAAAAAACAGAATGCAAAAAACTTGTGCTGAATAATTTAATCAGCGCTGGAAGGGCAGAAAATTTTAGTGACTGGAGAGAAATCAAGTGACAAAGGGAGTCCCAAAGGTTTCAATTCTTTGTCCCCCCCCCCCTTTTAATTATGTGTGTGAATGACCATGCTCTTAACATTAAACAAGCAGAATTAGTACTTTTTGCAGACGATACTAGTATTATAATAAATTCCATTAGACAGAAAGCAGAAGAAGAGATAGTTAGATATGTTCTGTAAATAATTACTTATTGGACTGGGTCTTATTTTGAGAAAGCACTCTACATTCGGTTCTGTTCAACAAACAGAGTCAATGATTGCCGTACGACATGAACAGAAGCCACTAAATAGGAGTGAATACTACAAATTTCTTGGTTCACATACTGATGTAAACTTAAATAAAAAGTATACTACTGAGTTTCTCAAACAATTAAATTCAGCTAATTTTGCTCTTTTCAAAATTATTAGACTTCGAAACAAAGTAATCGACGTCCTGACATGTTTTGCACTTTTCCATTCAGTTACGTCCTATGGACCAATTTTCTGGTGTAAATCCACAGTTAAAAAGACAGTACTGATTGCACAAAAGAATTATATATAGTGTTCACTCACGGTCGTCATTTAGGAATTTCTTCAAGAGATTCAGCATTTTAACTGCATCATCGCAATACAGACATTCGCAAATTAAATTCATCATAAATAATCCATCACAGTTTCAGAAGAGTAGCGAGGACCACACATGAGGAAAACAATGAACTTTGTTACTCATTATTAGTGCTGTAGGTGACTCAGAATGGAGTTCAATTTGCAGACCAAAAGCTGTTTGATCATCTGCCCAATAATATACAATGTCTGTCAGGTAGGGAAGCAAGTTTTAAATATAACGTAAAGTCATTTTTCCTACACAACTTCTTCTGTTCCATGCACAAATTTTTATTTACAAACTGGTAGCCTGTAAAATAAAAAACTCAGTTTTTTAAGTGTGATTGCATGAGTAGGACTGAAAAATGTTTTCATTACTGACAACTCTAAATATTTATGCACATCCTGTAAACTGAGTCGCTCATATTATTTCGATAAAAGTATCGTCCAAATAATCTGTGTAACATATAACTAACTAACTGCCCATCTTATCTTTAGTATTCTCTTGTAGCCCCATATTTCTAAAGTAACAGTTTTCTGTTTATCGTCCACGTGTCACTTCCTTATGCCAAGGCAATCGCGCAGCCGTAAAATGCATGTGACAGTTTCACCGCCAGCTGTTGACCCAGAACACCGTTACTACACCAGCGAAAAAACATAGCATCCTTAAATTTACTGCCGGCTTGGAAATGATAAACATTTCTTGAAACGAAGATAAGGGAGATTACACGTCGTTGCTTCACAAAATGTGAAACACTTAATGATTGCTACCCTTTCATTTATAGTGTCACGAAGTAATTGTCAGTGCTTAACTATGTATGTTACAATTTATAATATTGCATGTACTTGTAAAAAAGGAAGCCTCTACTAAAGTAGCTTCAAGGAAGAGGATGTGCCATGGGTCGTAAGTCGTTAGGGGTAACAGCCCCAACGGAATTCGCCGAAGTCCGCTACGTCCCTCGCAAATGTGTGGCCGACCTCCCCAGGGGGTCAGACTGGACAGTGCTTCGCGCAAAGCCGACTCGTCGCCGGACGGTCTAACAGTCAGAGTGCAGATTGTATCTCGTGGGGACAACAAAGACGGTTTTTAGCGAACAGTGTGTCGTCTATGGATGCGTGCTGTTTCGACAGAGTCCGGGAAGAACTTCTATCGTGGCCAGTACGGCAGGCAGCTAGAATTCGCCGAAGTACGTGGACCGTTAAGAAAACATGTGAGAGAATGGTATGGGCATAGATAAGCTTAGGACACTCTTGAAGATTGTGAGACACCGCCACCGGGCTCAGGCCCCAAAAGATACGACGTTTAACAAAATGGAAAAGAACAGCTACCACCAGTTAATGCAAATAACTTAGAAATGGAAGTAAGATATACAGGACCATTTGAATATAACCAATTATGATTCACATTTTTAAGTCACCATTACCAATAAATCTAAAACCAACAGCTTACGCAGGGTACAAACTGTTTTACAGAATGTATTGTATCCAAAGACATCTATTTGTCATGTGGTTGCAGAAATGATAATTTTTTTCTCTTCTCATGTAACAACTGGTTAAGGGAGAATACGTGACGTCTGTTAAGGCACGTAACATCTTTGTAGTGCATCGCCCCTCAAAGCAATGATTATGCCTTTTCTCTGTTTTTTCCATGATACCGTGAATGTGTAATTTTATGTTAATGAAATTGGATAATTTCAGTTGAGTTATTATGGAGATGTTGTTAATACTTTATCAGATAAATTCCGAGTAGAATAAAAGACTGAGATGAGCGATAGTTGGTGATGTTTCTTCACGTCAAGTTTTATGTTAGTGTGCAATTGTGTACTGATTCATCAAGATGCCGAACATTATTTTTTTGCGAATCATATATTTTATTTTTAAAATCTGAAACGTCACAAACAGTAGTTATAGAAGATTCTAAATAGAAATTGATGTCCTTTTAAAAAGTTAAAATATATGTATATTACATGAGAGAAGATTTTGATTTATTATTTTGAACCCTATATAGTTCGATGCCGCTCGGTGTTTATCAGATTCGCCTCCCTGCTATTCCTCTCCTTAATCTTTCCCTTCTCACACTGTTAAAGGCTGAGCATGTAAACATACGGATATTACTATTGTCAATGGATAAAGAATTTTGGTGCACGTAAGAGAACACTACAAGTTTTGCTGTTTTGATTGACATGTGAGTTTCAACAAATCTAGAGGAGATAAAATACAGTAAGTTAGAACTACGATACAACAGTGGCACACACCATATATTGCTTTATGGAGATGAGACACTGAAAGTGTCCGCAGCTGATGTAAGAGAATACTTTGAGTCTGTCTGAGGTATAGGATATACATACTGGCAACGATAAATATGCAATTTTATGAACACTAGACTGTACTAAGTGTGGGAGCTACAGAATTACAGTGCTAATATTGACCAGCCGTACGTTGTAAGCAGCCTGTCATGTCTACTGTAACAGAGCAGGAAGACTGCCAAAAAAGCCAGTGACAGAGAGAGTCACCAGCCTGCATTTTCTCTGAAAGTAGAACTCGAGGATCGTGTATTAATTTCGTCTAACCGACTATTGCCCTACTGTAGTGGCGCAGAACCAGAGCCGAACAGCAACCAGAGGGTCTCAAAGTGTGAGTCACTGGTGTGAACGAGCAGTGTGACGTTGGCCTACACTGATGCTATTACTCTCAGAAACGCGATGGCACATAATCGAGAGAGCAATTTTGATCGATAAGTATGTCAACGGACTAACATTCAGGAGGAATAGACTTCAATTTCCATTCAGCAGGTGCCTTCCGGGCAGTCCGCTGCTGTGGTAATATCCATCAGGCACCTCCCCTCTCATTTTTTTCGGTTATTATCATACAGTTTCATTCGCCTTTGGTGTATCTAAATGTTCCCTGATTGATATTAACGTGATGGACTATTAAGATTAGGGTAAACCACTGAATGGACTATTAAGATTAGGGTCAATCACTGATTGATCTCACAATACTTGCTTGACGTGAGTAGAAGTAGTAGAATTAAACTCGGATGCTAGAGGTGACTATTGCATTAGGGGCACTTTCAGAACTTTGCTTGAGCGGCAAGCGAGCGCACGGAACCTTCTCATTGCCACTCTTTCTTTTGTGGTCACTGAAACTGGTCGCGGGCCCAGCAGGGTAGTGGTTTATGGGCAGCCATTCTAGCGGCCTGCCTTGTTCCACTAGTAGCCAATCGAGAGAGTGGGAACGCCGTGGCTGAATGCGAAATGACACTTCTGTAGAAACTGGCGGCGCTGGTCATCCTGGCGCTGGCCTAACCGCTTTATTAGCGGGTGGACATGGTGTGACAGCCTCGTCTCCTTAGCCCGTGTGTGGGTCCAGATAAAGCGGCATCGGACTGCCACCAGGCTAATGTGTCTATTACAAGAAGAGTGTACCTTGTGAGACAGGACGACGAATTTCTCCGGATGTCGTGTTTCATAGATGCCGCAGCCCCTCGCCAAAACAGCGCCAACTAAATCGTCTTATGGACGAGAAGGAGCTTGTTTCCACTAGGAAGCTTCCCTCAACTTGTGAAATGCGCCAGGGGTTTGGCTGCAGGACCTCCAAGCACCTTGTACTGTTTTTTCGGAGAACAGAATGTACAGGGCTATTACAAATGATTGAAGCGATTTCATAAATTCACTGTAGCTCCATTCATTGACATATGGTCACGACACACTTCAGATACGTAGAAAAACTCATAAAGTTTTGTTCAGCTGAAGCCGCACTTCAGGTTTCTGCCGCCAGAGCGCTCGAGAGCACAGTGAGACAAAATGGCGACAGGAACCGAGAAAGCGTATGTCGTGCTTGAAATGCACTCACATTAGTCAGTCATAACAGTGCAACGACACTTCAGGACGAAGTTCAACAAAGATCCACCAACTGCTAACTCCATTCGGCGATGGTATGCGCAGTTTAAAGCTTCTGGATGCCTCTGTAAGGGGAAATCAACGGGTTGGCCTGCAGTGAGCGAAGAAACGGTTGAACGCGTGCGGGCAAGTTTCACGCGTAGCCCGCGGAAGTCGACGAATAAAGCAAGCAGGGAGCTAAACGTACCACAGCCGACGGTTTGGAAAATCTTACGGAAAAGGCTAAAGCAGAAGCCTTACCGTTTCGAACTCATTGATGGGGACATGCTGCGCCGGGTGTGGGAGGAACTTGATTATCGGCTTGATGTCTGCCGAATCACTAAAGGGGCACATATCGAACATTTGTGAATGCCTAAAAAAACTTTTTGAGTTCTTGTATGTGTGTGCAAAGCATTGTGAAAATATCTCAAATAATAAAGTTATTGTAGAGCTGTGAAATCGCTTCAATCATTTGTAATAACCCTGTATACTGCACTGCAATGATTGGCTGAGGAATATTGGGTCTCCTTTCTAGAAAACATGATTGGCATGGTAATCACAGCTGGGCCATGATAGGTTTATTCAAGAACATCAGGGCGAATGGCTGTTTTTCAGAAGGTTTTGAGCAAAAAAGGGAGAGGTGGTGACTTGCTTCCCGACCGTTGCGGAGAACAGTCGCTAGAGCTCTTTCGTTCCTATGGAGAGAGCAGTTAGTTGTAAAGATTTCCGGACACCCGGGCGAAACTATATATTTTTGCGGACGTGAGACAATCGCCGGTGGACATGGAGTCTTCTCTCGCAGTATGACACTTTGGCAGCAACCGCACGCAGATGACAGCATCTTGTCTATCACAGTCTATATCAGTAACGTTGCACAGCTTCGGCAAATTCAAAAGCCTGTCAATCGTTTTCACAACCATCATTTTTCATAGCAGCCTCGTACTCGCGGCAGTCACTCCCAGTGTCCATTGCATGCTTAATTTTATCTTGATGCAAGACACCAATCAGTGGAACAATACAGCAGAGTGTGCATCCCAAGGTTGGCATCCTTCCACTCACAGCAGCCAGTCTCTTTTACACGTAAATTTCATTTAGGTTCCCCAAATCTATTGCCAACCAACCTGAGTTCGTGTGAATGAAATGTTACAAAGATCAAGTTTCTATTTGTATGTTTGTTCTCTCTTGACGTTGATATTAGTTAATAAATCTGTTTGTGGTACCATAGGTCCTAGTTATTAATTTTTCCAATGACACCCATTCTCATTTCCTATGATGTCATTTATTTTGTTGTGGATTTGAAGTAATTAAATTAATTTTATGTCAGGTTAGCCAACTCAAGGCTGATCCACACTGGGGCCACTACTCACATGTCCTTGCACCATTGATAAAAGTGGCACCTCTTGGGTGTGGTGTATACGACTTTTTAGTCGTTTAAAAGACGGAGAACTGCCACCACCACAGGCTAGCTTGCTCTCTCTCTCTCTCTCTCTCTCTCTCTCTCTCTCTCTCTCTGTGTCTCTCTCAGTAACTTAAGAGGAACGCCAGTATAGGTTCTTAGGTAGGCCATTGCTTTTGCCTTGTCCGATTCTTGTTCCCCTGAGTCAGTGCTATTTTTATCATTGTATTACAGATTATGTCATAATTCACAGCAAGAGCTGGCATGGATGAAAGTTTACGGTAACATAAGCAAAAAATTCCAGTAAACATGCGTCCAAAAACGAACCGTTTGCGATATAATGTGAATCGGTTACAAAACTAAGAGAACATTTACTGAAACTACTGACTGGCGAGCTGAAACCATACAAGACACCGACTGTGTCATCGTCCTACTTACTCAAGTAGCCACATGTTGGCCTGCACTTAGCTGCGGTGCATCCCCACGGTCCTGGATGGTGCTTCAGCCGAGCGCATGCGGCTCCGGTTGCGTCGTCACTACTGGACGGACTCCATATGTCAGAACCGCACCATCAGGGGTCTCAGAGCAGGTAAACAAGCAGTGAAGCTAACACCATGGACTCCAGAAGATGAAGCAATTTGGAGCGGCCTAACACATCAAATGTCATCTACATCTACATGCATACTCCCCAAACCACATTTACGTACCTGGCAGAGGGGTCATCGAACCATCTTCACAATTCTCTGTTATTCCAGTCTCGTATAGCACGCGGAAAGAACGAACACCTATATCTTTCCGTACGAGCTCTGATTTCACTTATTTTATCGTGGCGATCGTTTCTCCCTATGTAGGTCGGTGTCAAAAAAATATTTTCGCATTCGGAGGAGAAAGTTGATGATTGGAATTTCGTGAGAAGATTCCGTCGCAAAGAGAAACGCTTTCTTTTAATTATGTCCAGCCCAAATCCTGTATCATTTCTGTGACACTCTCTCCCATATTTCGCGATAATACAAAACGTGCTGCCCTTCTTTGAAATTTTTCGATGTACTCCGCCCTCCTATCTGGTAAGGGCCCTACACTGCACTGAACAGCCAAAGAAACTTGTACACCTTCCTAGGGCCTCCGTGAGCGCTCAGACGTGCCGCAACACGATGTGGCATGGATTTGACTAATGTCTGAAGTAGTGCTGGAAGGAACTGACACCATGAATCCCGCAGGGTTGTCCATAAATCGGTCAGAGTGAGAGAGTGGAGATCTGTTCTGAACAGCGCATTGCAAAGCAATGATATTCATATCTGTGGTGTTTGTTGGCCAGAGGACGTGTTTAAATTCATAAGTGTGTTCCTGAAGCGACTGTGTAGCAATTCTGGACGTGGGGGTGTCGTACTGTCCTGTTGGAGTAGCCCAAGTTCGTCGGAATGCTCAGTGGACATGAATGGATACAGATGATCAGGCAGGATATGTACGTACATTTCACCTGTCGTATCTAGACGTATCAGGGGTCCCATATAACCCCAACTGCCCAAGCCCCACGCCATTACAGAGCCTCCACCAACTGGGACAGTCCCCTGCTGACAAGCAGGGTACATGGATTCATGAGGTTGTCTCCACACCCGTACACCTCCATCCGCTCGTTACAATTTGAAACTAGACTCGTCCGACCTGGCAACATGTTTTCAGTCATCAACAGTCCAATGTCACTATTTACAGGCCCAGGCTTTGTGTCATGCAGTCATCAAGACCTTCGGCTCTGAAATCCGATATCGATGATTCGTTGAATGGTTCGCACGCTGACACTTGTTGATGGCCCAGCATAGAAATCTGCAGCAATTTGCTGAAACTTTGCACTCCTGTCAGGTTGAACGACTGTCTCCAGTCGTCGTTGGTCCCGTTCTAGCAGGATCTTTTTCTGGTCGCAGCAATGTCGGAAATTTGATGTTTTACCGGTTTCCTGATATTCACGGTGCTCTCGTGAAATGGTCGTATCCCCACTTCATCGCTACCACGGAGATGCTGCGTCCCATCGCTCCTGCACCTACTAAAGACTTCTTGTCTTATATAGGCGTTGCCGACCTCAGCGCTGTATTCTGCTTGTTTATATATCTCTGTATTTGTATACGCATGCTAAATTTGCACGTTCGGTATGGTACAAGTCCAGTCATGCCAGAAACGTAGATGTGGCTCTAAATGAGTCTTGCCGGATTATCACAGGTTGCTTAAGACCTACTACTGTGCACAAACTCCACCGCCCCGCTGGCATAGTTCCTCCTTAAATCAGACGTGAGGTAGCTGCGAGATATGAGAAAAGTAAGGCCACAACGAAGGGAGCCCATCCACTATATGGTCGTCAGCCCGCACATCCTAGACTGAAATCAAGAAGTAACTTCTTGACATCCACTGAGGCTCTCATCGAGAATCGACATGCGGCAAGGATCTCGCGATGGTGGGAGAAATGTCGATATTTGGGAGAAGGGATGGCTCCAAAGGAAAGACTTCCCCCTGGACATTAGGAAAAATGGTCAATATGGAGGTCTCTCAATAGATTACGATCAAACACAACGAGATGCAAGACCAATCTGCGGATTTGGATTTTCTCTGTGGACTCAGGTCTTTGCCAGTTTGTCGTTGAGCAGACTAACAGCCATTTTCTTCAGTGTTCCTCATCACCAACCACCTGCACCATGCAAGACCTTATGAAAGCTAAACGAAATGCAGTTGAAGTGTCCAATTTTTTGTCTTCTATTCTGTACTTTTGACACGATACATAAATAATACGCATGCCCATACAAGTTTCTTTGTATAATACTGTAAAATGTTCCGATGTCTTTCCGAGGTTGTTTTAAAGCACACAGAAATATTATAATTTTTTTTTTTTTTAAAGGATGTGATTGCTATGGCGGAAATAGAAGGGTAACGTGATCTGACGCCATCCCAGATCACATTTATATATAAATGCACTAATATGTTTTATAATAGAATAGTATACATTCTGCTTATTTCTGCCCATAAGCCTCTTCCTTAGAATCTAGTGTAAAATGGCTGTTACTGTTAAATACCCTCCGTCCTTTGTTCATTCTTCTTACTAAATTTGGATTTTTCTTACTTTTCACCAATACGTAATTAAGCATAATCTCTCAATTAATGTTGTTACTGATGCGGAATATGTTTACGAACATATCAATATTTCATTTTACCATAATTATAATTATTATTATTACTATTGTTACTATTATTGTTATTTCTATTACCACGCTGAGACATATCTTTCTAATCAACGAAAACGCATACCACGTTTTTTAAATGTTAAAAGCGTCATCTGTTTTATAAACAGAGAGACAGCAAGTCTAAAGGAAGTAATAAAGTAAATAAAAAATGAATCCACATGCAACGACAGCACGTGAAACACTTCTTTTATCAGGTAAGCGTGTCCAGCAAAATTGTAACATGTTACGTGCTGAAGTAGTACCGTAGCGCATCCACACGGATATGCTGGAAAAACTGAAACAAGGGACATGAGAATATTGACACGCACTACACTGTTAATTGCAGAATCTATATTTGGATTCGTTAATTGTTAACAAGTTTGCCAAGTCTGCAAGAAAGACTGCATGTTAGACACGATAACACCCCGCACACACTGCAAGAGTCGATCACATTCACAGGCTCACATCATTCGGAAATTCAAAGGGTTTTGTAATATCAGCAACGTATCTGATGTTGTAAACCACTTTCGACTTAACAAGAAGACTTTCAAGTAACCAACAGAAAAGGGAAATTAGTCTCTTTTTTTTCACCTTCTATTTAGGATCCTGGCCTGTTTGTTATTAAACTACTTCTCCTTCACCAGAGGGGAACTCTTTTTTTTCTAGGCAGAGGAGGATTCCAGTTTAAAATATTTGGTTGCTCATATCCGTTACTCAGTTCAGTATTCCTAAGCTTACCCTATGAGAGTAAGCTTTCGTTGTCAAACTTTTTTGTGATAGCGACACTCGATATCTTTCCTGGGATATTTACGTGTAATCGCCAATCGAAATAAACCTTAAAATACAGGATAATAAGTATATTGTACATAATTGTTAGAGTGACTACTTCCCAGTTTCATGTTAATAACCGCACTGTTGACTGCCCAAAACAAACAAACAACAAAAAATCGCATTGCAAACGGCCACGTGAAAGCCCAAAATGTAACTGGCTGCGTCAGACGACATTAAATAGGCCTCGTCAATGTGCAGGAATAATTGGGATAATTCAAATGTTTTGGCGCAGTGATTTACTTCATTTAATTTGTCATAAATTTTGCGGGCGGTAATACACACGTATTTTATGTCGCTGCCTGGCAGACAAATAGTAGTCGTTGCAAATTACAACGATACCATGGTAATTTCACAGGATTGTATTACAGGAAGGCTCGCCCTAGAATATTTTTCCAGACTGAAGATTATTATGTTCTGCAGAACTTTAAGTTGCTGAACTTTTGTGATGACGACAAAAGAGAAATGTGACGTTAGTAAACGTCTGAAATAAGACTGGCGAGTACTTGTCTTGGAAGACTGTCCAAATATTTAAACTGTGCATTAGTCTTGAAGCTGATCGATGCTTTCTCATCGACGAACACGACCTGTAGGGCGACGCTGATGACAGTGTTTAGGATTTTAATTGGGAAGGCTGTAAATAAAGCGCGAGTAATTTGGAGAATCCGCTGATGGGGAAATAAGGACGTGATGGCCTTAACAAAGGTGGAAAGTTATGAAATATCACTTTCATAATTTGAATTGCTTGTTCTGTAGACGATTGGTGGTGAGGAACACATACCGCGTTGCTCAACCAGGTTGGTATTTTTCAAACCGACCTAAAAGTAAATAAAAAGAAAATCACTGTTGTTCTGTTTCTGATGACCACTTTCGCGATAATGTTGGTTGTCGACTACCATTGAGTGAACTTTGTCGATGTTATATGGGCAACGTACTTCGAATACATAGGGTGGGCTAGTTTCTTTCCTAAGTTAATTTTCCTGGCTCACGAGAAGTATAGAGAGAGGGGGGAGGACAAGCGCGACACAGGGAGTGGTAGGGACAAGATGAACAAAGAGAGAGGGGAAAATGAAATGGACAGATAGAGGTGGGACGAAAATTTCATAATTAATGTACAGAGAGATGGCATACGAGTATGTACCCATATCAAAGTGTCGTTTGTTTCTTTCTCTGCATCTAACAGCCGGCCGCGGTGGCCGAGCGGTTCTAGGCGCTACAGTCTGGAATCCTGCCTCGGGAATGGGTGTGTGTGATGCCCTTAGGTTAGTTAGGTTTAAATAGTTCTAAGTTCTAGGGGACTGATGACCTAAGAAATTAAGTCCCATAGTGCTCACAGCCGAGCCATTGGGAGAACAGGTCCTCTCTCGGTCACCCTCGCCAATGGTGGTCATCTGGGGGAGTGCTGAGCTTCGATTCATCGCTTAACACAATGCGATGTCATTCATCGGAAGTCCATGCTTCCCATTCACGGCATCACTCCAAACGCAGATGCTTGTCTTGAAGTGTTTACTGTAGCCTGTTCGTGGGCTGTAAATTCCCCAGTCCAACTGCTGCTAGTCCCCGACCAACAGAGCAGAAAGACATAGAATATAGCGGGTAGTCCATTACTTGTTCTCGAATGGCAGGCGCAGGTGTGAATGGGTTACGAATTGCTTGGTGCACAATGCGGCGAGTCTCCTTCGTGGTCGTCAGACATGGTCTACTTGAACCTTTACGAGGAATATACCTGCCCTCACGTTCCCGTGCAGCCCAGCATCGAGCCACTGTCACATCCGAGTGCCCTACAAATCTGGATTTTGCACGATAGGACCAGCCAGCCAAATGCAGTCTCTTTCAAAGTCTGATACATCTCTGAGTCCTTCGTGGTGATCATTCAATGTCTGCCACTGTTCATGCCCCTTAGACTTACAACAGTAATGCTCTCTGGTGGCCGTTCAACTATCCATAGTGAACTGCAATATACAGTGATGCTGTGCACGTATACGAAGTTAGATTGACATCCAACCATTCCTTCTAGGTGCTTCAATCTTTTTGTCAGAGTGTATTTTTCATTCTCCAGTCAGAGCGGCCTCTTTGAGGAACGACCGATGTAGTGTAACAGTTTCTTCTTTTCTTTAGTTTTTTCGTTCTCAACTCGCGAGAGCAGGATGGGCTGTTGTAGCACTTGTTCCATTCCAAGCACATAAAGCTATGGGCTGGGACTCGGGAGTACAACAGGTGGAATCCAGACTGAGATTCCCTGTAAGAAGATTTCCAATTCCGCCATTCACCTAGTGACCATCGATTCCTCTCGGAAGCACGCAAACAACAAAGCTAATTCTTTTTCATTTTCCACTCCTAGGAATGAATGGAGATTTTCGAGTTCCGACCATTACGAGCCGCTGTTCTGTTCAGCAAATTGTCAGCCGAGCTGATAGTGGGGGCAGATGGAGAGTGCCAGTTGGGAATAAAGAGAAAGTGCTATCCTGTTCGGCATACGTCTTACAACTAGGAATGAAAAAGGTACATCGAAGTTTTGAAAACATCGACGTTTTGTACATAAATATCAGGGCTTGCATTGATGTTTTGAATAACGGTACATCGCCATTGCATCGATAACGAAAGTCCAAAAACATCGCCATCGTTCAATAATGGATAATTCATTTCGTTCGTGAGTGCTCACCCTTCAACGCATTGGGTTTCTTAAGTCATGCAGTGCTATATTTATTGCCATCCTCTAGATTTTTATGTTTTTGATGCAAATAAAATATGAAGTTTACAAAAGTATCATTTACTTCAAATAGTTTTCATTGAATTATGCGCTGCGATCACTGGGTACAACATAGTCGATTCTCATTGTCCTCGTGGTTATTGTTCATGGTGCCAAGTCGAGAAACAGCAAAGAATGGTATTCGTAAAACATATATAACGTATGCTGTAAACTACTGCATTACCGACGATATTTGTACAGAAACAATCCAAAATGAGTCGTTTGTGGGCATTACTATTCTCTTTCTAGACAAGACTAAGTTCTTCAGCGGAACATTATGTGTTTTTGTGCTGACAGGACATCACACATCACTAAAAAGGTAACAAATATTTCCGCCGAGTGGACTATTACAGTTGTAAAAGTTTCATCTACATTTACAGATAATGACAGTAGTGTTATGGAAGTCAGTTGCGACATGTATGGCGAAAAATGGATTCTCGTTTCTTTTTCTCGCACGATAAACTTAGTCCTAGCTAAATTCATTGATGATTTAAATACTGCATTCAACTCATAAGTGAGGTCCAGGGTACTATCAGTAATGCTTGACGTTCGCACAACATGGAGTTCGTGCTAGAGTATGTTGGAATGATTCCTGGAGCTAGAGTCCGTTTTGGGGGCGATACTTGTTAACGAGACATGAGGCTCTTTGAATGGTTTTCAGCAGTGAGTTAGACTGTGTCAAACAAATGGCGGAATAGCTACGACCATTTGAAAAATTAACAAAAGAAATTTCAGGGGACACTTATGTTACAGTAAGCAATGTTGTCCCATTAGCCAGATATCTTCGGCTCGCAGTCGAATATATATATATAAATTAAATTTAAAAACGAAATAAATAAATCTCTGGCAAAAAGGAACTTTTGGTGGAACTTGTTGCACTGTCTCCAGAGATCACAGGTTCCTTTCTCTGTCGCAAAGCCTGACGTGTATAGTGTCATATTTTGGAAACAAAGAAAGCGTTTTTTGTTTACAAAATATGATAATTTATATGTAGTGTGTTACGACAGAGAAAGAAATCTGTGATCACTGGAGTCTGTGCCACATCTGTGCCATAATTTCTCCAAAAATCGTAACACAACTCACACATATGCCATAATAATAAATGCAAATTCGCCTGATGATGGAGGTCTAAACCTTCCAAACACATTGTGGACGTAAGTAAACAGTGATCGGCAACAGTAAACATGTCGTCACGGTAAACCCTAACCTAAAATTTTCGCATTTAAAGCAGTTGCAACTAATTACTTAATTATATGTATAAGAGAATTTAACGTACCTACAATAAAGAACGCTACATCCAGTGGGTCAGCTAAAGAAGTGTCTGACATCTGGAAATACCACAAGCAGCTGGCACACAAATACATGACAAATAAGTGATCAACATTTGTGAAAATGATGTTCAAATGCATCTGTTGTCTTCTTTTACACCAATAGATAGAGACCATATTGAAATGTGAGAGGGCATGAGGTTACTTTTCAGAAAAGCTAGAAAAAATTGCAAAGGTGTATCTTTCCGTCGTCATTACATCTGTGCCAAGCGAGCGCTTGTTCTCTAAGGCCAGGGCAGCCATCACTCTGAAAAGATAGACTTCTAGGAACTGGATTATCTTAGCTTCTTTCCCTAAATTCTGTATTAAATTTGATGAATTCAAGAAATTAATTGTTTTAATGATAAAAAAGGCATGTTCATTACAGAATACATTTTATTTAGTGTCATAATCTGATTTACATGAAGATAGTTAATGATCACATCGGTCGGCATTACAGCGCCTGACATAATTAACGTAGGTAGAGTTGTGGAGAAACAGGTGATCATTTCTACTTCCTTTGTTTTTTAAAATATCTCTGACCACAGAACTTACGTTCTTTCATTACGCTACATAATAATAATGTCATTTCTGCGTGATTTTTCTAAAATTTCTAAAATTTATAGAAACAACGTAGAACATCGATATATCATTTTTAAAAGAGATGTTCTTGTAACATCGATGTTTTTTAATACCGATGTCGGAATCCTACTTAGAAGCGGGGTAAACCTACCAAGAACTTTGGTAAGAACGGTGGGATTGGGACCATATTGATATCCTTCGATGAGTTCGTTGTCCTAGCCAAATATTAAAATGTTGTAAATGTGTCAAGGTGTGCACTTCACGGATTTATAAGTGCACTTGGAGCGCAATGTCACTTAGTGTGCTACATGCATCAGTGCTAACGAAGGACAATTTGAACATTATATATGAAAAAAAGAATCTCGTATACTATACTCGTTAAAGAGGTAGTTGAAACTATAAGAAAATACCTATCACACACAAAATCTAACCGCACCAGAGACATAGTTGGTCGATCTGCTTGAACTAGTACTGCCACGCAGCTACTTTTTGCTTTATGATGAAATGTACCAACAGAAAGAAGGATTAGCTATGGGTAACAACATGTCAAGGCACACACAGTCATGAACCATATGGCAAATAAGTTTCTTGAAGCGAAATCTGAACATGCTTATAAAAACTGTTTATTACAGAAGATATGTAGATGAAGCTCTACTCCTATTTAATGCCAAAGAACGTAAACTAGATGAAATTCTTACATTATTCAGTTCACTTTACTGCGAAACAAATTATTGCAGAAATTCCTTAGATCTCACAATTGTTAACGAACAGCAAGAGCGATAGTCTGACATTTACATGAACCAGCATACACTCATACTATATGAATCATCACATCATCCTAACACATACAAGTATGCTCTGTTCAGTTCCTTGTTGAACAGGGCACCACATTACCTTTAAAAGCCAAAGCATTAAGACAAGAAATTGATACCATCAAAGCAATCTTTATTCAGAAAAAATCGATTGTGAAACTACCCAACAAAACACAGACTAACGTCTGTAATACAGCACTACAGGAATAACAAGTGACACAACAGACATCTTCAAAAGCATTCCCTGTTTAGGAACAGCATCATAAAAATTGCTAAGTTACTTAGAAACACTAATATTAAAATATGCTTTCCCACAAACAACAAACTTGGACACCATTTACCTCACACAGAAAAAATAAACACCACAGTCACAGAATAGAGTGAAATATATAAATTATCAGGTGACAGTTCCCAAGTATTTCACATCGGCTAAATAGGAAGAACTTTTCAAACACTTCACAAAGTACCATTGATTCTTTCAGACATAACCACTTTGAGAAATCCGCAGTAGGTCACCACATGTACCTTAATAACCACAGACTAAGTTATATCCACAGCAGCCTAACTGTACTGCACACAGGAAACCAGAGTAATAACATTAGAAATAATGTTACACGAAGAAACATCTTCTGAAACCATTGTAATGTTGTTGCATTAATTTGAGGTGTACGCGGTGCTGATATTCCAGACTATAAAAGTGGGTTAAAAGCTGTGAGCTATCCGAGGAAGTTAACCTTGCATTACTGCGCAACTGTTTCACCAGGTATCCAGTCTAGCTTACCAAATTCCCAAACAGACTAACATTAATTATAAACTTTTAGTACTCATCTTACGATAACCGGTGATATATATATAAAAAGACAATTTAAATAAAAAGAAATAAATCACTTTATATTTGGACATTTATTTTAACTTTGATCATTGTTCCGTTAAAATTTCAGCATATTAAACTTGATTCATACCCTAAACTGGTGCCTTGTTTAGGATTATGAAAATGTGAGTTGGTAAACTTATAGAACACATCAAATATAGAGCCAAGATTGGGAGACTGCATACAACACTGCATTCATAAAATAACACACGAAGAACGTCGAAACATATGCAAGAGTAAATTAACCACAACCAACCGATTCAATTTTCACCCAAAGAAGTTACGTTCATAGCACAATACTGTCTGTCTTGAAATTACCACACACTGGTATGCTAAATTCATACTAACTCTCTGTGAAATTTTCCCCAAAAGGATAGCTGAGGGCTACTTGATGCTTACACCACATGCTTCACGTGGTGAACTTGGTTTACGCAAAGAGTGTAACTCCACAATAATTTTGACAATTAAAATAAATTACATCGAAACGCAATTTACAAAAGAAAAACCTCGAACCTGGTTACAATCGTCTTACTATTAACCTGATGGGTCAAACAATTGTATAAGCACATGGTACTGGTCTCACAAAGTACACCCCATGTGGGTTGAACATAAAGAAAAGTTGCTATATTGAAAAATATTGTCAAGACGAGACGTTATAATCTCACGCACATTCGCATTAAAGATTGATAATCTTAGTTAGAGTTACTGATCAACACGTGGTTCCATTTTACTCACAAAGTAGTGACAAAGCAACTACCGGAAGATATTCTGAACTTCACACTCGAATTACACTTCATTACGATTTAAGATAACATTAGATATTTTAGAGCTAAACCTGAAATAAAGGTGATTAAATTTTCAGTTAGGCTGAACTTAAGAAATCCATTGTCCTACGGACTTAGCAGAAACGCGCTTAGCTGGAGATCTTACCACTTCAGACGCTCGCCACGGACAGACTGACCTGGGCTCCTACCGAGCGTGCTTAACAGATACAAATGGAATTGACCAGAGAGGCAGCTTCCTATACCAACATGACAAGGGACGGACAGGATCATACTAAGAATAGAAACCTTTCTGCTTTTAGAAAGCGTAGCTACCTGTTCCGACGTTGGTCCTACTGTTCTCTAGCAGACAGGCTTGTCTGCTACCATCAACCATGCAACTAGAAATACATTTGCTCATTCATCCTCTCACACAGAAGGGAAGGGGGATGACAGTATCTTATCGTATACAGTATATAAAAGAAAGCGGATGTAGGTTCCGTATGAGACTGTGTGACATTCATTTCATACCAACTGTGTTTTAAAGTGTAGTAGTGTGACAGATCGTTCTTGTTTATCTGTAAAAGTAACACGTTTCACTGCTCAGTCTCCTCCCAGATAGTCAGAAACACCACAGTAAATTTAGAAGAGGAATTTATGCCGCAAATGACAATAGATTTAAAAAGTTAACATGAACGGAATCCAACAGACACCTTTCACCATGTTGAACTAACAAACGCAGTTGAGGAGCCTCAGTTTATTCAGTAATTTTAAAAGTTTATTTTTTTCGGGGAAAGAAATGTTTACTTGTATAACGGTTTAATGACATACAGCCACATTTGATATATTCACAAATATTTGTTTTATAAATGATATCTACGTATAATTGATAGTATAACAGCTTTGTATCTTCTTTGATACAACTGTTTTAGTTTTGTAAACTTATATTCACAATATGCCAGTTTGTAATACACCAATGTGATCTTATCAGGACCATAACTAGCCTAAATTTGAAAAAAATATTCTTGTAGACTATCAAAGCACCTGAAGATCAACCCTCAGGGCTCAAAATGCATCGTGCACTGAACTAAAATCACGATTTTTGACTGAAGGCGGTTGTTCTTTACTTGACCAGAGAGGCAGCTTCCTATACCAACATGACAAGGGACGGACAGGACCATACTGAAGAAACACTAACATCAATAGAAAAAAATAACTTTTATTTTAACTTAGTTCCATAAAAATGCCTGCTTCCCTTTCCTCTTGTTAGTGGGCGAGCGACGTACGGCCGCCGAAAGCCGTGTTCTCGTATGGTTCTCGGAGATTATCGGCACCAATCAGTCTTGGAATTCCCCACGGGACACTGTTTTTTGCACAATGGTTCTAACTGTCCTCATACACAAATACGAGGAGAAACGAATGTACTCTGCGGGAAATGTACGAAGCTATCACGAAATGGGAAGAAAAGAAAAAAGAAGCGCGGAAAGCGGGACGCCGACCGCGAGATAATAACTGTGGAATCGCCGAGTTGTTTTCCGGAGCGATCCCTGTCACGGTGGGACCATCGTGCTGACTGAGGGGCAGTCGTATCCGGCAAGGACCCCTCCAGTCAACGTGCATGACTCCTCTCGCCAGCAGCGGACGCTCAGCGCTGGAGGTGCGCGGATGCCGGCGCGGCCGTAAATTTTGAATGTGAGCGCTCCTGCTGCTGCAGCCAAGTGCCTGTAAATTTATGAACCCCTTTGCAGGAACGTCTCAATCTCGCAGCCTCTCAGGTGAATGCGCTCCCTCGGAGGAGTGAAGTGCCAGGCGAACTCCGCGGTATACGACTCCTCTCTTCCCCTCCCCCTCTCCGGAAGCATGCAGACACGTGTTACTTTGTAGCGGTTCTGTTGCAGCCCAGAGGGTACAATGCGTTACCCGGGGCGCAGTCCGATGCTACATATAATCACTGAACAGGAATCCAGCACTCTTTCCTGCCACCATTCGCCGTCGGATGGCGAGCAGTAGTATGTTACTTTCACCCTGAATTGGTCGCAGTTGGCGTCTTGTAAGTAGCTACCTTTACAAGCACACTCCTCCTTCCCAGAGTTCAAGCAACTGTCGTCCATTCACCTTCCGTGTTACTTATCTTGGTATTGCAAGTCGCTTCTTACTGTTGTCATTGCATATTTAAACAACGTGATGGTCTCTGGAACCTTACTACTAATAATGAGTCTGATACTACCTGCTTCTCTCTCTCTCTCTCTCTCTCTCTCTCTCTCTCTCTAGTCTGATACTACCCGCTCTTCTCTCTCTCTCTCTCTCTCTCTCTGTCTCTCTCTCTCTCTCTCTCTGTGTGTGTCTGTGTGTGTGTGTGTGTTACCTTGTACGTACCGGAATTTAAAGAGAGGTGCCGTTCATCAAAAACAGTTGACATTTTCTGCCGTAATTTTAGCGCTAATCTGAGTTTTGGTGACGAGTATCCAGGACAGCTTCTGTGAATAATGGAAAGTGGAAGAGGGGTTCTCTTCGACTTGAAGTTGTGATGTCGGGTTATGAATCGTCCCAGGATGTCTCATATGGTAAGAGCGTTATCCGTACAAGACACGCGATTAATGGAAAGTGGAAGAGAGGTACTGCCCGAATTGAAGTTGTAATGTCTGGTTATGAATCGTCGTAGGATGGTAAGAGCATTATCCGTATAAGATATGATTCTTAATGTAGGTTGATTCTTACAAAGAAGAAAACTGCAATCAGCCACTATTAATACTGCTACTTATTTAAGTAAATAGCGCCGTAACCGGTTTCGAACTGACAAGTTCAGCATCAGACGGCCGTTCACAAGATTTACAAGATGCACTTAACATAATCGTTAGTTTTCGATTTTTATTCTTCCACTGCAGCCAAATATTCTTGGTGTGTTGGTGCCATCGAAAATTCCGAGCAATTTTGTTGCGAAGTTGCAGGATTGTATTTTTCAAATATTGCAATCCTTATTGCAGTACAATCCTACTTATTTAAGTAAATAGCGCCGTAACCGGTTTCGAACTGACAAGTTCAGCATCAGACGGCCGTTCACAAGATTTACAAGATGCACTTAACATAATCGTTAGTTTTCGATTTTTATTCTTCCACTGCAGCCAAATATTCTTGGTGTGTTGGTGCCATCGAAAATTCCGAGCAATTTTGTTGCGAAGTTGCAGGATTGTATTTTTCAAATATTGCAATCCTTATTGCAGTACAATCCTACTTATTTAAGTAAATAGCGCCGTAACCGGTTTCGAACTGACAAGTTCAGCATCAGACGGCCGTTCACAAGATTTACAAGATGCACTTAACATAATCGTTAGTTTTCGATTTTTATTCTTCCACTGCAGCCAAATATTCTTGGTGTGTTGGTGCCATCGAAAATTCCGGGCAATTTTGTAGCGAAGTTGCAGGATTGTATTTTTCAAATATTGCAATCCTTATTGCAGTACAATCCTGAAACTTCACAACAAAATTGCCCGGAATTTTCGATGGCACCAACACACCAAGAATATTTGGCTGCAGTGGAAGAACAAAAATCGAAAACTAACGATTATGTAAAGTGCATCTTCTAAATATTGTGAACAGCCGTCTGATGATGAACTTGTCAGTTCTATTCCGGTTACGGCGCTATTTACTTAAATAAATAGCAGTATTAATAGTGGCTGGTTGCTGTCTTCTTCTTTGTAAGAATCAAACTACATTAATTGATGATGATGATGATGATGTTTGGTTTGTGGGGCGCTCAACTGCGTGGTTATCAGCGCCCGTACAATTACCCATTCTTTGCTCAGTCCAATTTCGCCACTTTCCTGGATGATGATGAAATGATGAGGACAACACAAACACCCAGTCATCTCGAGGCAGGTGAAAATCCCTGACCCCGCCGGGAATCGAACCCGGGACCCCGTGCTCGGGAAGCGAGAACGCTACCGCGAGACCACGAGCGGCGGACCTACATTAATTGTACACAGCCACGGTCTCACCATGTCAGTTTTATACAATAGCATTAGATATGATTCTGGCTTCGAGACATGGTCCGGCATACTCGCTTCAGGTACTACAACAATCTGAGTGAGCAATTTTCATGAGACATAGACACGTACGTGTTTGTGAACGGTTTATATTGTTTCATAACGAACAACTGTCTACCACTTTTGCAAAGATGGGGATGTATTAAAAAAATAAAACTAAATAAAACTAAACAGTCACTTGCGTTGTACCAACTGTTGAATCTGACACTGTTCTCAGTGTTGCCGAAAATGAAGCATTAGTCGTTGCACGGAGTTACTGACCTCCAGACGCGAATCACGTTCCACCGCTGGCTCCCACGCTGACTGCTGTCGCCATACGGCAGCGCTGTTCAGTCGCTGTTGGAGTACTGGTTACTCGTCGTGTTTTACTGTCCCTATTAGTACATACTAGATAGAACAAATATACCACTAGACTGATTTGGGGCGGCTCTAATAAAATGGTCATACTGTAAGTAGGCTGTATAGGTTTTTATATTGGTAACGCCACGTAGCGCACTGTATGAAAATCACTGGCTGTGCTGTGTGCAGTCTGTGGCTGGGTGGCATTGTTGTAATATTCGCTGTTGTGGTGTTGGGCAGTTGGCTGTTAACAGCGCGTAGCGCTGCGCAGTTGGAGGTGAGCCGCCAGCAGTGGTGGGTGTGGGGAGATAGATGGCGGAATTTTGAGAGCGGACGATCTGGACGTGTGTTCATCAGAAAGAGTAAATTTGTAATATTGGATATCATGGACTGATATAGATATTATGATTTTTGAACACTATTAAGGTAAATACATTGTTTGTTCTCTATCAAAATCTTTCATTTGCTAACTATGCCTATCAGTAGTTAGTGTCTTGAGTAGTTAGAATCTTTTATTTAGCAGGCAGTAGTGGCGCTCGCTGTATTGCAGTAGTTTGAGTAACGAAGATTTTTGTGAGGTAAGTGATTTGTGAAAGGTATAGGTTATTGTTAGTCAGGGCCATTCTTTTGTAGGGATTATTAAAAGTCAGACTGCGTTGAACTAAAAATACTGGACGTCAGTTTAGTGTTGATCAGAAGAGGGAAAGAGCGAACTGTCTGAGTACGTTCAGTTCTGCTCAGGTGTTTGAAAATCAAATAATGTAAGAGGTTTATCAGCATAGTAATTTATTAACCTTTCTAAGGGGACGTTTCAATACATAAAAAAATGGTTCAAATGGCTCTGAGCACTATGGGACTTAACATCTGAGATCATCAGTCCCCTAGAACCTTAGAACTACTTAAACCTAACAAACGTAAGGACATCACACACATCCATGTTCGAGGCAGGATTCGAACCTGCGACCGTAGCAGTCACGTGATTCCGGACCGAAGCGCCTAGAACCACTCGACCAACGCGGCCGGACGGTCATACATAACTCAACTATAACCATTTTGTTTGAAACAGTAAACAAACCGACACTTTCGGTCGACAATGGGCGTCAAATGAAAACCATGGTGAGTCGAGTCTCGGTCCGGCACACAGTTTTAATCTGCCAGGAAGTTTCATATCAGCGCACACTCTGCTGTAGAGTGAAAATTTCATTCCAGAAACATCCCCCAGGCTGCGGCAAACCCATGTCTCCCCAATATCCTTTCTTCCAGGAGTGCTATTTCTGCAAGGTTCGCAGGAGAGCTTCTGTGAAGTTTGGAACGTAGGAGACGAGGCACTGGCGGAATTAAATCTGCGAGGACGGAGCGTGAGTCGTGCTTGGGTAGCTCAGTCGTTAGAGCACTTGCCCGCGAAGGGCAAGGTCCCGAGTTCGAGTCTCGGTCCGGCACTCAGTTTTAATCTGCTAGGAAGTTTCATTATTTGTTTGGGCTGGCTGCAGCTGCACATTGCAAAAACGAAACGGTGCCTGACGATTCTTAGGAGAGGCATCCGGTGTAGATCCTTGTGCCACTGTACAGTGGTTGGCGGAGAGTTGTCCGTACGTATATCTGCGATTTTCTATCGTCTTTCATCCACGTATTGAGCGAGAAAGATATGTCTGTCTCTGTACCTCTGTATTTGCTCTAATCTCTCTTATATTACCCTTAACATCCCTTAGCGAGTTATATGATAGTGGGACCCGAATGGTCACATTGCCTTCATCGAAAACAGTTTCTCTAATTATACACAAAAGATTTTTCACGAGAACTTAATCGAAAAATAGCTTGGGTTGTACCAATCTGTTACGGTCCTAGCATCGCGTCTATGAATTCGTCTTATTACTTTTTCCCGTCTACTTCAACACGCTCCAAACATTGGAAAAACACTATAGAATTGGTCACACTATCGTCTAGCATGTGATTTGCTTTTCTGACAGGAGTGCTACTCTAGTAAAGTGCGCAGGAGGTAGGGGAGGAAGGGAAGATTAGTATTTAAAGCTCTGTCGACGATTAGGTCAATAGATAAAGACCATAATTTTGGACTGGTGAAAGAATTAAGTTAACGGTGTCCTTTTTAGAGGAATAGTGCCGCAAATTTGAAAGGCCCAGAGATACTACAAGGCAGCTGCTTTAGAAATCATGTTTACATTCTTAATCAGTCCGTTACCACACCCACCGGTAAGCAAGAGATATCCAGTCATGTTTCCAAGGTAGAAGAGAGCAACTGATCAATTTGAAATTATGAATGTGGGTCGTGAGACGTGGATGGAAAGTGTTGTACGCGAAAACAGGTGACGGGTTCGAGTCCCTATTCGACACGCAGTTTTGATTTTCATTATTGTACAGTGCATCCTCATAAATTTGTTTCAAGTCCACGAATTTCTTTAGCCAACAAATCAACCACATATCAAATTTGCGAAATGCACAGATTATGAAAACTCATGTCACGTCACAACATCGCGGAGGACACACAAAAATCCTTTTATTCAAGCTATGAAGGCCTGCCCCGGAAAGTTTACGAGTCTAGAGTAACACCCGACAGTTCTTCAGTGTTAGATACTAGATAACGTCGGAGCTTCGAACCGGGTTTTCTCAGATGATGTTTGTTGTATACAGGGAAGTCGCGGAACTAGACAACTGTAGTAAAATGGAGGCAGACCTGCAGAGAATCGACGCTTGGTGCATGGATTGACAGTTGACCCTCACCATAAACTAATGCAAACTATTGTTCGTATGTGTAACTGATGGACCGATTACTGTATGACTATACGACTGCAGAAAAATCACTGGAAGCAGCTACGTTCATAAAGTATCTAGTTGTACGAGTACAGAGAGATTTAAGGCAGATGCTAGACTGAGATTCATTGGAAGACTCCTCAACAAATATAGTCCATCCATAAATCAGGTGTCTTACAAAACCTTCGTTAGACCAATTCGTGAATTTCGTCGTCAGTCTGGGACCCATACTAAATAGGACACAGAGAAGATCCAAAGAAGAGCACCACGTTTCGTTACAGTCCACTGAGTAAGCGAGAAAGCGTCACGGACATACGCAGCCAGCTCCAGTGGGAGACGCTGGTGGAGAGGCATTCTGCATCACGGTGTGCTTCACTGTTAAAGTTCTGAGAGCTTGCGTTTCTGGAAGAGACAACCAATATATTGCTTCCTCCTATGTTTATAGCGTAAAACCAAGGAAGTGAAAATAGAACAGTTGGAGCCCACAGGGTGCATACCAGCAACCGTTCTTCTCCCGATCCTTTCGCGACTGGAGCAGGATGATGGTTAAGTGACAGCGATACACAAAATACACTTCGCCAAGGATCATAAGTTGGCTTGTGGAGTGTAAATGTAAATGTAGATGTAGATGTAAGCTTTACGCCAATAAACTCTGCTGTACTTTGTAACTGGTGTTCTCCTAGGAAATGGAAACTTCTGTCAGTAGTGACTCTTCTGCTGCTGTTTATTCCTAATATCTCTTCTTCAGAACTTCAGTTACTCATTATGTCGCGGCAAGCTGAATTGACATCGTGGGACACCACACGTTGTTGTGCCCCATAAGCTCCCACTTGGATACAAATAAGTGCTCCTATTAGGTAGCCAACGGAGAAACCATATCGTTTACCAATGCTCGCAGAAAAATTAAGTATCCAACCATTATTAATGACTCAAAGCGTTGTTCCCAAACACTGAGCCCAGTTGTCATAGAGACAAATATTCATTTGTGATAAGCGTTCGGACGAGCCACATTTGATGTATATAGGGCAAAGTTTGATTAAAAGAGGGGACATATTTTGAGATATCAAGGGATCACCAATTGACTATTGGAGAGAGTAACAATACGATATTGACAACCATAGAGAGATGGTACAGTGTCTTGGGGGGATCGAACTAAAAATGTCTGAAAACGTCCACCAACAGAGCTTGGATGTTATAGAGGCTAACTTTCGCCGCCACGCCACCTCTGAATATGCATATTGACGCAGTGTTGTTTTGACAGGCAACAGCGTGGTTTTTATACAAGCGGAGTTTGATAAATTTAACAAGGAGGGCGAATAATATTGATCGTGTTGACTACGTAATCATAGAGAGGGGAGCCCCACCGTTTCCAAACCTTAGTAATCAATTTCTCCACATCGTTTCTCATTTATTTATTTATTTTAGAGGACTTGATACGGGACTTAATCGTTGCATGATATAAAATGCTCAACATAAAAGTTATTTACGTACTAAGTAACTTTACGGGCTTAAATGATTGTTCAGTACCGGGATGAAACAGCTCCATACAAACAGGGATCCCATTTGAGCTGTAGTAGACAGTTCGATATTGGAAATCACAGGATAAAGATCCGAGGATAAATGACGTGCCACACGTTCTAAGGATCACTATTTCTGACATAATGACATCTATGTTCTCTGATAAATTGTTTGTCCTCAATTTTTCGGTTGTATTGATGGAGAGATAGAAAAATAAGCGAATAACTAACCATCTTGACAGTCTTCGGTACTACCAGGAGAAGTAATTCCATTTTCTGAAATGTTGATAAAGATTTGATGTCTGAGATTTTCCTGGTGTTATTGATGGGCAATACGTTTTTCGGTGTCCATCTACATTTGGGATGCCTTTTACCGCACCCAATGTTTCAAATACTACGTAATTCGTGTTCTTCAGTTGACCTCTGCTGCATTTTTGCGCCATAAGGCATTTCGATTTATGACCTCATCTTGTCAAAAAAATATGGTATACAATCATTAATATTAAAGTTTACTGAATGTTTGTTAACGAAAGTCCGTGTATGCCCCATGTCGTCCTTCGGCACTATTCCTCATTATGATTACTATTGCACTATCTCTGAGACAGAAATCATTTATTCATTTTTAAGTTACTTTTAATCGGACTGTATTACGAAGTTTAAACGGCCCAGGATCCTCCTACAGAAAAATAGTGGTATCTACAAGTTCGTTTACCTAACTATAGCCACAAGTTATCATTTTACATATCTTAACACGGTTTACGTTTGCCGATAGGCTCTGCACTACCCATTTTCACTGATAATGGGAAGTACACGTTCGCGGTGAGCACTATGAGATAGATTTTAAGGACTGGAGCAATTTGATATTCTGAGAAGAGAGTAAGTGACAGTAATGGTGGTGGTGTGGTCTTCGGTCCGAAGAATGGTTTGATGCAGCTCTCCACGCTACTCTATCCTCTGCGAGCCTTTTCCCTCCGAAAAACTGCTTACTGTATTCATCTCTTGGTCTCAGTCTACGATTTTTACCTCCGTCACTTCCCTGCAGTAGTAAATTGGTGATCCCTTGATATTTCAAAATGTGTCTTATCAACTGATCCCTTCGTTTGGTCAATTTTGCCACAGATTTCTTGTCTCCCTATTCCAATCCGGTACCTCCTCATTTGTTACATGATAAACCCATCTAATTTTTAACTTTCTTCTGTAGCACCATATTTCGAAAGCTTCTATTCTCTTTTACTGTAAACTGCTTATAGTCCACTCAGAAAATTCTCCGGAACACTTATATCTGTATTTGATGTAAACAAATTTCTCTTCTTCAGAAATACTTTTATTGCCATTGCCAGTGTATATTTTATATCCTCTCTACTTCGGCACTGATCAGTTATTTTGCTGACCAAAAAGCCAAACTCACCTACTGCTTTAAGTATCTCGTTTTCTAATCAAATTCCATTAGCATCCCCTGGTTTGATTCGACTATATTCCATTACCCTTGTTTTGCTTTTGTTGATGTTCACCTTATATTTTTCTTTCAAAACACTGTCCATTCCGTTCAACTGCTCTTACAAGTCCTTTGCTGTCTCTGACAGAATTGCAAATTCATCGGCAAACCTTCACGTACTTAATTCATCTCATTGGTTTTAATTTCTACTTCAAATTTTCCTTTTGTTTCCTTTACTGCTTGTTCAGTGTACAGAGTGAATAATATGGGGTATAGGCTACAATCCTGTCTCATTGCCTTCTCAGCCACTGCTTCCCTTTCATTTTCCTCGACTCTTATAACTGCCGTCTGATTTCTGTGAAAGTTGAAAATAGCCTTTCGCTCCGTGTATTTTACCCCTGCTGTCTTCAGAATTTCGAGGAATGTATTCCAGTTAACATTATTAAAAGTTATCTCTAAGCCTACAAATGCTGTAGGCGTAAGTTTCTCTTTCGTTAACCTATCTCCTAAAATAATATGCTGATTACTTATTTTCTTCGTTAGGTATGTTTCTCTGGCCAGGTTAGGTCATTCAGACCAGCTCTCACATCGGATCAGACACCTTAGTTGCAAACTACGCCGTGCACACACTTTATTCAACATGTAAACGTCACTACAGATATTCGGATTTAGGTTATGACATGTTCGAAACCCCTGCCATCATTAGCCATTGTATGGCGCAGACGAATAGCGAAATTCTGCACGACCCGCCCAAGTGCCTGGAACATCGATGCTGTCGATGACCTCCTGACTGATTGTTTTCAGCTCAGCGACAGTTTTGGGGCTCTTGCTGTACTGCTTGTCTTTAATGTAGCCTCACAGAAAGGAGTCGCATGTGCTCCGATCCGGAGAATATGGCGGCCAACCGAGGCCTATGCCAGTGGCCTCTGGGTACCCCAGAGCCAAAATGCGGTCCCCAAAGTGCTCCTCCAGGACATCAAACACTCTCCTGCTTCGATAGGGTCGAGCTCCGTCTTGCATGAACCACATCTTGTCGAAATCAGGGTCACTTTGTATAGTGGCGATGAAATCATCTTCCAAAGCCTTTTACATACCGTTCGGTAGTCACTGTGCCATCAAGGAATATCGCACCGATCATTTCGTGACTGGACATTGCACACCATTGAGGGCACAGAGACTTCTAGATCGTGAAATGCGGATTCTCAGTTCCCCAAATGCGAACCCATCCAAATGAAAGTGGGTTTCGTCGCTAAACGAAACCAATTTCACATCGAACTGCTCTTCTTCAGTTCTGTAGACAATAGTGTTGGCAAAACACAACCGCAGTTCCTTGCCCTTGGGGCTTAATGGCGATGGCTTTGTACTTCGTATGGGAAGAGATACAGGTCTTCAACAACAATTTGTCGCAGTGTCTCCGAGTTGATTCCCACCTGTTGTGCAGCTTGTCTGATCGATTTTCTGGAGCTGGTTTGAAACATAGCACGTGTCTTTTCGATGTTTTCAAGCGTTTTCACACTTTTTGAACGACCGACACTGGCAACACTGTCATCACGAACACTATCCGTTCTTTCAAACTTGCGAATCAAATTGTTAATTGTTAACACACTTGGAACTTTTGTCTTCAGCTAGAACTCGGTCGCAATCTTCCTTTGAGCTGCAGTTGGGCCGCTATTGCTCGCATAGTAGGTTTTCACAAGCGCTTTACGCTCAGCCACCCTGTACCGTGATATTTTCACTTGGAAATGGTTCACAACAAGGAATGTGCGCATGCGTATACTATTTCCCATCATGGCCTGCAGCCGACCGTAAGGTTTGAACGTCCTAACGCAAACCGTTCGGAAGTTATAGCGATTTTATTTCACATATGTCATTAATTGTCACCCTGTGTGTATGCATGTATGTATGTTCCCACCATATATCTAGAACTCTTAGAACGTTTTCAACGAAACTGTGTATGCATATGGGTGTGCCAGGAAGGAATTACCGTGGAGGATGATGATATTCTTAAGACCCCATTTGAAGGGGTTGAGAAAATGGTGACACATAAGCGTAACTGGAACGACATCTGGAGCACCACAGACTGTCATCTTGGCGTCAGCTTCTGCGACTTTCCTTGACGCGGCTTCAGAGACAGGCATGCCAACAATGGTGCAGTCAGTGACAACAGTGGACACGGAAGAGACACCACAACGTCTTTTCAGCTCTAATTCAGCCTACAACATCACAATGGAAGGATACACGTTTGGAGACTCTGAGGAAAATGGACATTGCCACATTGTGTTCGTATAGGTATATGGGACCAGTGCTTAGTGTGATGGTATTGAGTGCAATTAGGAACACAACAGGACCGAGCGAGGTGGCGCAGTGGTTAGCACACTTGACTCGCGTTCGGGAGGACGACGGTTCAATCCCGCGTCCGGCCATCCTGATTTAGGTTTTCCGTGATTTCCCTAAATCGCTCCAGTCAAATACCGGGATGATTCCTTTGAAAGGGCACGGCCGACATCCTTCCCCATCCTTCGCTAATCCGATGAGACCGATGACCTCGCTGTCTGGTCTCCTCCCCCAAAACAACCCAACCCACAACAGGATCACCTCCGATCCGCTTGGCCCCTAATTTGGACGACTCACGCCACATTTGTGGCGTCTTAATAACAATGGCCTTTTCTTCGAGGTCTCTTTGTCGTTATCTTCTAACAAGATAAAGCAAGACCGCATTTTACCCGTTCTGTACTGACGTACGTCGTTACAGAAGATGTTCAACTGTTGCCTTGGCCAGGACATTCTCCAGATCACTCACTGATACGTCTGGTCATGAATTGTTGCGAGACTGCGACATACCACCCACCAGCCAATACAACCGATGAACTCTGGCCTTGTTTTGAAACAATAAGAAATGTTTCTGTATCTGAGCTGTTAATGTCGAAGGTCTGATGCACATCATGGTTCGCTACTGACTAAAGTAGAATTCCTTTTCCGCGTGCTCCCGCGCAGAGGCGCGCCATCATATGTTTTGAAAACTCTAGCGCAGATACCCGTTGCCTGTAGCTGTCGTCCTCTACTGCTAAACGCTATGGTGGAAGACTGGAACACATACTCTACAGCACCAGAATCCACATATCACTCAGTTGCATAACCTCCTCTTCCCGCTTAAAATTGCTGTGGTGCTTCGTATTCTCTATGGCCTCTCTGTGTAGCTTTTCATAATATTCACTTGTGGATGCCAGTACCTGAGTCTTCTTGAATCGAATTCTTTTGTCTCCACGCTGGAAAGCATGTTCGCAACAGCTGATCTGGCTGTTTTCCGCTTCTCTACTGCGCTCGTGTCTTTTCAGTTGTCTTCCGACCGTTAGTTTTGTAGTACGCACTTAAACGTCTACACAACTACAACGCTGGTTCCTACAAGAAATTCATCCGACCACGGCAAAATCGTCTGGAATATTTTAATAAATGTACCGGCGTGTGTCAGCCAAGACCTGTTCAACTCCATGCCGGACCGGGTTAAAGCCGTTGTACCAGCCGGGTATGGTAGATTTGAGCACAAAATTCCTCCACCTTCCATAAAATAACACACAAATTTAATTACGTATTCTTCCTGCTGTACTATGCACTGAGGTGACAGAAGTCATGGAGTGTCTCCTAATATCGTGTCGCACCCCCTTTTTCCCAGCGTAGTGCAGCAACTCGACGTGGCATGGACTCAACAAGTCGCTGAAAGTCCTCTGCAGAAATATTGAGCCGTACTGCCACTATAGCCATCCATAATTGCAAAAGTGTTTCGCCTTCAGGGTTTTGGTGGGCGTACTGACCTATCGATTACGTCCCATAAATTTTTGATGGGGTTTAAGCCGAGCGATCTGAGTGGCCAAATCATTCGCTGGAACTGTCAAGAATGTTCTTCACACCAGTTGTGAACAATCGTGACCCAGTGACAATTCCATCGTTGTTTGGGAACATAAAGTTCATGAATGGCTGCAAATGGTCTCCAGGTAGCTGAACTTAGACGTTTGTAGTCGACGATCGGTATGGTTGGACCGGAGGGAGCAGTCCATTCCACGTGAACACAGGTCACATCACTATCGAGCCGCCGGCCTGGGTGGCCGAGCGTTTCTAGGCGCTACAGTCTGGAACCGCGCGACCGCTACGGTCGCAGGTTCGAATCCTGCCTCGCGCATAGATGTGTGTGATGTCATTAGGTTAGTTAGGTTTAAGTAGTTCTAAGTTCTAGGGGACTAATGACCTGAGAAGTTAAGTCCCATAGTGCTCAGAGCCATTTGAACCATTTGAAATAACGAGCCACCACCAAATTGTACAGTGACATGTTGACAGATAGGATGCATGACTTCGTGGGGTCTCCGCCGCACTCCAGTCCCATCATAAGTTCTTATCAAGTGAAATTCGGACTCATCTGACCAGGTAACGGTTTTACAGTCGTCTAGCGTCCAACCGATACGGTCACGAGCCCAGGAGAGGCGCTGGCAATGTCGTGATGTTAACAAAGACAACCACGTCGGCTGTCTACTGCCATAGCCCATTGCCGCCGGATTTCGCCCCATTGTCCTAACAGAACAAATGCCTCTGGCCGTAATAACGGCCTTGATACGCCTGGGCATTGAGTCAAACAGAGCTTGGATGGCGTGTACAGGTACAGATGCCCATACAGCTTCAACACGATACCACAGTTCATCAAGAGTAGTGACTGGCGTATTGTGACGTACCAGTTGCTCGGCCACCATTGACCAGACGTTTTCAATTGGTGAGAGATCTGCAGAATGTGCTGGCCAGGGCAGCAGTCGAACATTTTCTGTATCCACAAAGGCCCGTACAGGACCTGCAACATGCGGTCGTGCATTATCCTGCTGAAATGTAGGGTTTCGCAGGGATCGAATGAAGGGTAGAGCCACGGGTCGTAACACATCTGGAATGTAACGTCCACTGTTCACAGTGCCGTCAATGTGAACAAGAGGTGACCGAGACGTGTAACCAATGGCACCCCATACCATCACGCCGGGTGATACGCCAGTATGGCCATGACGAATACACGCTTAAATGTGCGTTCACCGCGATGTCGCCGAACACCATCATGATGCTGTAAACAGAACCTGGATTCATCTCAAAAAATGGCGTTTTGCCATTCGTGTATCCAGGTTCGTCGTTGAGTACACCATCGCAGGCGCTCCTGTCTGTGATGCAGCGTCAAGAGTAACCGCAGCCATGGTCCCCAAGCTGATAGTCCATGCTGCTGCAAACGTCGTCGAACTGTTCGTACAGATGGTTGTTGTCTTGCAAACGTCCCCATCTGTTGACTCAGGGATTGAGACGTGGCTGCACGTTACAGCCATGCGGATTAGATGCCTGTTATCTCGACTGCTAGTGATACGAGGTCGTTGGGACCCAGCACGGAGTTCCGTATTACCCTCCTGGACCCACCGATTCCATATTCTGCTACCAGTCATTGGATCTCGACCAACGCGAGCACGAATGTCGCGATACGATAAACCACAATCGTGATAAGCTACAATCCGACCTTTATCAAAGTAGAGAACGTGATGGTACGCATTTCTCCTCCTTACACGGGGCATCTGAACAACGTGTCACCAGGCAATGCCGGACAACTGCTGTTTGTGTATGAGAAATCGGTTGGAATCTTTTCTCATATCAGTACGTTGTAGGTGTCTCCACCGGCGCCAACCTTGTGTGAATGCTCTGAAAGGCTAATGAATTGCATATCACAGCATCTTCTTCCTGTCGGTTTAATTTCGCCTCTGCAGCACGTCATCTTTGTGGTGTGGCAATTTTGATGGCCAGTAGTGTAGCTTGCATACTCGATACTACCGCCATCTACATATCTGCATTTCGCGATCCCACGGCTTTTACACCTCACTTTATAAACGCAATGGAATGAAAGAAAGAAAAAACGATAGGCATTATCTGCTATGCTTGGTCGTGTAGTAATTTAATATGGAGTAGTGTTCTTTTGCCAAGAAGAAGATTTGTCTGTGGAGCGGGAACTTAAACGGAATGATATCTCAAGATTAAGCCAAGATTCGCACCCGTATAACTCACGATAGCGTCGTACAAACCTGTCAAACCCGTTGCTGCGAAACGGCGCTAGGAAACTAAGTTGGGTGCCATCAGCGGCGCGACACAGTACGGGGGTTGGTGCCGTAAGCTGCAGCGTGTAGTGAGGCCGGCAACAGGTGCTGCGGTAATCACGTTGGCGGAGCCTGATTGGGAGGCCGCCGCGAACGGACGACGGCGTTCATTAGCGGTGCCGCGTGAGGCGCCGGGGTGTGCAGGCAGCGTGCTGATGGCCGCGCCATCTGCATGCTGCCTGGCCGGCTCGTCACGACGCGAGGCGAGGCCTCGTCAGCCGCAAACGAAGTACGCGCCGACCGACGGCCTAATCCCGTAACTAAACCACGCGAGGCGGCGTGCTGGCTGCCGCCCTGTCTCACCTAACAGTCGATACATCACCAACAGGGAAAAGTGGAAAAGCTATGTTCTGCCTCCTTGTTTTAGAACCCCGTTCGGCCGCCACATGAAGTTAATTAATTACTCAGGGCACGAACTGTTCAAAAAATGGCTCTGACCACTATAGGACTTAACATCTGAGGTCATCAGTCCCCTAGAACTTAGAACTACCTAATCGTAACTAACCTAAGGACATCACACACGCCGCAAAGTTTTATTACAGACAACCTCATTTTAAGAATAAAAGACAAAAGTCCAGCGGTAAAGATACATAAAGACGATTTTTCTATTCATCTTTTCTGTATTATTGCTCTGTTATGTTTAGTAAATGAGAAATGTTTCCGTTCGTGGTTCAAATGGCTCCAAGCGCAATGGGACTTAACTTCCGAGGTCATCAGTGCCCTAGAACTTAGAACTACTTAAACCTAACTAACCTAAGGACATCACACACATCCATGCCCGAGGCAGGATTCGAACCTGCGAGCCGGCTTATGTGGCCGAGCGGTTCTAGGCGCTACAGTCTGGAACCGAGCGACCGCTACGGTCACAGGTTCGCATCCTGCCTCGGGCATGGATGTGTGTGACGTCCTTAGATTAATACGTTTAAGTAGTTCTAAGTTCTAGGGGACTGATGACCTCATGAGTTAAGTCCGATAGCGCTCAGAGCCATTTGACATCACACACATCATGCCCTAGGCAGGATTCGAACCTGCAACCGTAGCGGTCGCGCGGTTACAGACTGAAGCGCCTAGAACCGCTCGCCCACCACGCCCGGCCTACACCAACTATGCCAGCATGACTAGGAGAAGAAACTTCCAAATATACCAGATTAATACAAAATTTTGAAAAACACAGCCCTCAGTCGCACACAATTAATTTGCGACCTGGGTTTCGGTGTCACAAGGGTCACCTTCTTCGGACAAAATTAAAAACTAAATGTTACAGCATAACGTACTAAAAAACAGGAAAGCTGCGGTCATACCTGACAGCGTCAGATAGTCAGAATTGGTTAGTTGGTTTAAAGGCAGGAGATGGGACCAAACTACGCGGTCATCGGTCCCTTGATAGCCAGAATTAAAATAAAATGCAACGGAGGTGCAAGCCACTAGGAGCTGCCATGTGTCCTATGCTACAGTCAACACAAAACTGAAACATCATGTGACTTGTGCACCACGGCAAGTTCAAGACAATACCACCATCTAGTGGCTAATGGGAAAAACAAGCTATTTTGTAAGCATCTCTCGTAACTGTAGAGAGGGAAATAAACAAACACCTGAACGGTGTACATGAAGTAACTACAATCTTCTGGGTCGCTGATGAAAGAACTAAGTGTAGTACCCTTCTTGCCAATCCTCTTTCTGAGGATATTATCTACCAACCGAGCTTCGTAACAATTTTTTTCTTTAGATATAGCCTTAGATATCCGGGCAGGCAAAAATCTTACGGTTTTTAACATGGCTGTCAATCAGCGACTGTTGTATAATACAAAATTTTGAAAAACACAGCCCTCAGTCGCCAACACAATTAATTTGAATAAATTTGTGACCTAGGTTTCGGTGTCACAAGGAACCCCTTCTTCAGACAAAATTAAAAACTAAATGTTACATCAAAACGTCCTAAAAAATACGAAAGCTTCGGTCATACCTGACGGTACCAGATAGTCAGAATTCAAATATGATTCTATGATTCCTATGAAAGGTTAAGGGTACACACAGATCGAAACTGAAATGCTCTGGACCGGTTCGATCTTATTTGCAAGGCTATAGAGCAATAATGTGATCTTCGATCGACTGTAGAGCTCCAAGATAATTGGGGATAAGCAACCTTTCTACACTTGCCTGTTAGCCAGGCAGGCAAGCTGCCGCACGTTGTCAGTATAACAGACAGGCTGCTTTACTCCCATCCAAGCCAAGCTATGCCCAACACGAGCACTCAACAGGAATCTTACTTGCCTTCTACGTAACGGTTTATTCTTAACGCTTTCACTGTTCTGTGATGAGTAGGATTTGGAAGTCGATGAAAAGCCTTTTTTTTTTTTTTTTTTTAGCCCGAGATAGAAAACGAGGCCAAATATATATTCATTCTGCGTCATTGGAGGTCAGAAAGTAACGAATTTTTTGTTTTGTTCTCTTTTTCCTTCTTAGCCTCGTGGGTAGCCGTGCGGTCCTAGGAGCCTTGCCACGGTTGGCAGGGCTACCCCGTCGAACGTTCGAGTCCTCCTCGGGCATGGGGTGTGTGTGTTGTCCTTAGCCTAAGTTAGGTTCAAATGGCTCTGAGCACTATGCGACTTAAATTCTGAGGTCAGCAGTCGCCTAGAACTTAGAACTAAATAAACCTAACTAACCTAAGGACATCACACACATCCATGCCCGAGGTAGGATTCGAACCAGCGACCGGAGCGGTCGCTCGGCTCCAGACTGCAGCGCCTAGAACCGCACGGCCACTCCGGCCGGCCGCCTAAGTTAGTTTAAGTTAGATTAAGTAGTGTGTAAGCCTAGGAACCGATGACCATAACAATTTGGTCCCATAGGAACTTACCACAAATTTTCTTTTTTTTTTTCTTGTCGGCGTATTTCGGACTTATTTATTTATTTCGAAGGTAATCGTCTTCTCTACAACTTGACCCTCTTTAGACTAGTACTGGCTCAATTCGAACCACCATCAGGTCACCTTGAGTACATTTTTTCTGCAGTAATAAAAACCGTCTCCGAACGTCGAGAGTTTTGGACCGAAGGACATGGAGATGTCTGCCATATTGAAACGCCAACTAAAGTATGATTTTGGAAGCCTATTTTATGTAATCTTTCAGACAAATACGACCTCAGCGAGTTCGATGAGTTCATTCTAAGTGGCCAAAATACACTACTGGCCATTAAAATTGCTACACCACTAAGATGACGTGCTACAGACGCGAAATTTAACCGACAGGAAGAAGATGCTGTGATATGCAAATGATTAGCTTCTCAGAGCATTCACGCAAGGTTGGCGCCGGCAGCGACACCTACAACGTGCTGACACGAGGAAAGTTTCCAACCGATTTCTCATACACAAGCAGCAGTTGACCGACGTTGCCTGGTGAAACGTTGTTGTGATGCCTCTTCTAAGGAGGAGAAATGCGTACCATCACGTTTCCGACTTTGATAAAGGTTGGATTGTAGCCTATCGCGATTACGGTTTATCGTACCGCGACATTGCTGCTCGCGTTGGTCGAGATCCAATGACTGTTAGCAGAATATGGAATCGGTGGGTTCAGGAGGGCAATTGGAACGCAGTGCTGGATCCCAACGGCCTCGTATCACTATCTGTCGAGATGGCAGGCATCTTACCCGCATGGCTGTAACGGATAGAGCAGCCACGTCTCGATCCCTGAGTCAACAGATGGGGACGTTTCCAAGACAACAACCATCTGCACGAAAAGTTCGACGACGTTTGCAGCAGCATGGACCATCAGCTCGGAGACCATGGCTGCGGTTACACTTGACGCTCCACCTCAGACAGGAGCGCCTGCGATGGTGTACTCAACGACGAACCTGGGTGCAGGAATGGTAAAACGTCATTTTTTGAGATGAATCCAGTTTCTGTTTACTGCATCATGATGGTCGCATCAATGTTTGGCGACATCGCGGTGAACGCACATTGGAAAGGTGTATTCGTCATCGCCATACTGGCGTATCACCCGGAATGATGGTATGCGGTGCCAATGGTTACACGTCTTGGTCACCTCTTGTTCACATTGACGGCACTTTGAACAGTGGACGCTACATTTAAAATGTGCTACGACCCGTGGCTCTACTCTTCATTCGAGTACCCTGCATTTCAGTAGGATAATGCACGACCGCATGTTGCAGGTCCTGTACGGGCCTTTCTGGATACAGAACATGTTCGGCTGCTTCTCTGGCCAGCACATTCTCCGGATCTCTCACCAATTGAAAGCGTCTGGTTAATGGTGGCCGAGCAACTCGCTCGTCACAATACGCCAGTCACTACTCTTGATGAACTGTGCTATCGTGTTGAAGCTCTATGGGCAGCTGTACATGTACACGCCATCCAAGCTCTGTTGACTCAATGCCCAGGCGTATCAAGGCCGTTATTACGGCCAGAGGTGGTTGTTCTGGGTACTGATTTCTCAGGATCTATGCATCCAAATTGCGTGAAAATGTAATCATATATCACTTCTAGTATCATATATTTGTCCAATGAATACCCTTTATTATCTGCATTTTTTCTTGGTGTATCAATTTTAATGGCCAGTAGTGTAGATACATTTGTCTGTGAGGTGCTGTTGGAGGACAAATAAATGCACGTAGTTGGACAGTAAATTCTTAGGTCATTTGTCAATGTGCAGTGATGATGAAAACATCAGAAGTCCGACAGGGAAATTGCTCCACCATGAGCCTCAGTGATTCTTTACTGACAAACGGGATACGTCGCTTCATGTGCTTCTCGCCTTTTCCGTATTCCGCTTCCTGCGTTTCCCATTGCGTGCTGGTTCTCATCAGTCCAGGGGATCGTTTTCCTCGTTTCGAGCATTAATTGTCAAGTTTTCTGCTCCCGTGATGGTCTGCGTCCCAGATGAAGTGCTGTGCTCAGAGCAGACGTGCATATACATATTCGGAGTGGTGGATTGTCTATGGCACAGTGATGAGATGGTTGTCGATACCACAGCGACACATTGGATATTGTGATTCAGAACTGAATTTACGAGTTGTGTACTGCACTGTGGACCCTTTTGCTTGGTCCAAGGCAGTTTCTTCTTACGGTGGCGTTTGTCTCCAAATCGATACACTCAAGGCACATCCTTGGCGGGATGGTTCATGTAAAGCCCAGTGTCCACAAGACCATAAAAATGGACTACACGTGGGGAATCAAAGACTGGGACAGAAATAAATGGTCGGATATCGTAGACGTCCTTCACAAAGTTCTAACGACGTTCCTGTCTCCTGATATGCCTAACTAACCCACTTCCTTCAGCGTCCTCTCACATACACAAGACGTATATCCAATTCCTAACGAATGTGTTTCCAATAATTCGCTGGTGTAAAAAATATCGTTACTGGCCGCGTCCATCGGTTGCTCTTCTTGCCAGTCATGGACGCCAGAACCAGTTCCCGGTATTTCGGTGGAAGGGGACTTTGTCCAGACTGTGGTTGACGGGTTGGTCTTCCTGTAACCCATTTAAAACTGTTTGTGGTCAGAAACTGGTAGTCTGGTTTAGGTTCCTTTTAGGCTGGTGTTTTGCAGCAAACATTAGAAATAAACTTCTGAAAAGCCATGGCAGCGTGAAACCTTTTGCAGAGGGGTGCTGTTAGAGGGAACAAAAAATATCCGACATCAATGCTTAAGTTCTAAGGTGCCTGATTAAATGTTTTGAATACATTGCTCTGTAAAAAGGTGAAGTACAAGTGAAGCACCCAAAATACACGGTAAGATGTCGACGTAACTTCGTGCACGTATACACCATTGGTAGGTATGTAAATGATAACAGTTCGAATTGTCTGCCACGGGTACAATGTCCACCAGAATATATTAGTGTTATTCGTGTTTACTGTTGTTAACAGGTTTGGTAGAGCAAATAATGTGGGTGAATTCCGTCGGATATTGAGTGATCACTGAATTATAAGGTGGTACCAAATACTCGTATAAGATAGAGTTATTAACACCTAACAGAGTCTGAAAGGGGTCTACATATACATATACATCAATACTCCCAAAACCACCGTGAGGCGCATGTCAGAAGGTATGTCCCATTCTACCAGTTATTAGGTTTTTTTTCTGTTCCATTAACGTATGGAGCGTGGGAAGAATAATTGTTTAAATGCCTCTGTGATTGCAGTAATTATTCTAACCTTATCGTCACGATCCCTATGTGAGTGCCAGGTAGGGGGTTGTAGTATATTACTAGAGTAATCATTTGAAGCCGAATCTTGAAACTTCGTTAACAGGCGTTCTCGGGATAATTTACGGCTATCTTCAATCTCCCTCTAGTAACATGGAAGTCATTCCCTGCTGTCTTAACAGATGTCCTATCATCCTGTCCTCTTTCTCGGTGTTTTCCACATATTCCTTTCCTGTCCGATTCTGCACAGAACCTCCTCATTCATTATCTTATCAGTCCACTTAATTTAAACATCTGTCATATTAACAGCATCTTCCGTCGGTTCTTGGTAGAACAACATTATAATAAATGAAAAGCACGAGTTTGCTTTTGTTCTACAATATTACTTTTATTGTTAACCGGTTTTCGGCTTACAAGGCCATCTTCAGACATTTACTGAGTATTATCACCAAAGAAGTTAAATGTTAGCAGACAACATTGGAAGAGAAGTAACACATCTAGACTGAAGTAGAAACATACAGTAAGTAACATCTTTGCAATGAAAAAGTGAAAACTGAACTGTGCATAAATAACAATGGAGTAGACGGGAAGACCTTTAGCGGAAATTGGAAAAGCATGCCTACATAACAGTTTCTATTAATAAACGAAAGCTTATAAAATAAAATAAAATTAGTACTAGACAAGGCTGCATCAGGGGGTATGAAACATGGAGAGTGATACATAACAAATTAAAAGAAGAGACAGTTATCAGTGTAAATACAGAATACGTAAGGAACTTAAGCAATATCAAGAAGATAAACAGAAATAAATAAATGCAGGAAAATGGAGGTGTTTGAGGGAACCTACAGTTCGAGAGTGTGGTGGTACTGCATTTTAACATTAACGTTATAATCAAAGCAGTGGCTGTGTAACAGTTTTCATTAAATAAATGAGCAAAGTAAAATATGAACAGTATTTGATGAGACAACTACAAGGGGTGTTAAACATGGACAGTAATACAAGTAGCAGTTAAAAGAAAGCCTTAACTATTGAAACTACAGTCTATGTGGAATACAAAGACAACTTAGACAAAACAAAACAACTTAATGAATACAGGAAAATGGGAATATGTAGGAAGAGAGAGTGTGGGAAGTAATGAACGACAATGATGAGTATATGAAGTTTAGGAGAGGGGAAGTGTTGAGCTGTGCCTGGTCATGCAGACATGCCTTGCACAGAACTATTTTCAGTTCCAACGGACTCTTTATAAACAATTTGATGACTTAGCTGTGGATTCCCCTCTTAGTCCATTGTTGGCTGAAATGTTTGCTACTAATAGACTTCTCTTGCTCAGGAGTGGTACTCTGCTTCTGGTGTCCTCTTTGCTCCGTCCGTCATCTGATATTTTACTGCCTAGGTAGTGGAATTCCATAACTTCATCTACTACGTGACTATCAATCCTGATGTTAAGTTCCTCGCAGTTCTAATTTCTGCTACTTCACAGTACTTTCGCCTTTCTCCGATTTACTCTCAATCCATATTACTTACTCATCAGACTGTTGGTTCCATTCAGTAGATTATGCAGTTCTTCTTCACTTTCACTCAGGATGGCAATGCCATCAGCGAATCGTATCATTCATATCCCTTCAGATTGAATTTTAATTTCACTCCTAACCTTTCCTTTATTTCCAAAATTGATTCCTTGAAAGTACAGATTTAGCAGTAGCGGTAAAACAATACATCCATGTCATACACCCTTTTTAATCCGAGCATTTCGTTCTTGGTCGTCCACTCTTATTATTCCCTCTTGGCTCTTTTACATATTGTACACTACCCGTCTCTCCCTATACCTTGCACCTATTTTTCTCACAATTTCGAACGTCTTGAACCACTTCACGTTGTCGTGCGCTTTTTCCAGGTCGGAAAATCTTATGAACGTGTCCTGATTTTTCTTTAGTCTTGCTTCCATTGTCAAACGCAACGTCAGAATTGCCTCTCTGGTGCCTTCATCTTTCCCAAAGACAAATTGACCCTCATAAAATACATCCTCGATTTTCTTTCCTATTCTTCTGTATATTATTCTTGTCAGCAAATTGAATTAGCTGTTTAGCTGATTGTGCGATAATTCTAGAACTTGTCAGCTCTTGCAGTCTTCGGAATTGTGTGGACGATGTTTTTCCGTAAGTCAGATAGTATGTCGCCATAGTCATAAATTCTATACACCAATGAGAAAAGTCGTTTTGTTTCAACTTCCCCCACTGATCTTAGAACTTCTGATGGAATGCTATCTACCCCTTCTGCCTTATTTGATCCTAAATCTTACAAAATTCCTTTAAATTCTGATTGTAATAGGTGATAACCTATCTCTTCTAAATCAATTCCTGTTTCTTCTCCTATCGCGCCAGACTAATCTCCCCCCTTACAGAGACCTTCAATGTACTCTTGCCAGCTATCCGCTCTCTCCCCTGCATTTAAGAGTGGAAATCCTGTTACACTATTAATGTTACCACCCTTGCTTTCAAGTTCACCGAAGGATATTTTACTTTCCTGTATGCCGAGTCAGTCTTTCCGAGAGTCATTTCTTTTTCTATTTCTTCATATTTTTCTTACAGACATTTCGTCTTAACTTCCTTGCACTTCCTATTTATTTCATTCCTCACAGATTTGTATTTCTGTATTCCTGAATTTACCTGAACATTTTTGTACCTCCTTCTTTCATCGATCAATTCGGTATGGACCCTGATTTCTCGTATCTTACCTTCTTGATCCCTACGCCAAATGTATGCTGGCGGCAGGAGGATCGTTCTGAAGTCAGCTTCAAATGCCGATTCTCCAAACCTTTTCGGCGATGTCCGTCGAAATGAATGTCTCCTTCCCTCCAGCGCTTCCCACTTGACCTCCCGAAGCATATCCGTAACACTTGCATGCTGATCGAATCTACCGGTAACAAATATAGCAGCTCGCCTTTGAATTGCTTCGATGTCTTTCTTCAATCCGACCTGCTGCGGATACCAAATACTTGAGCAGTTCTCAATAACAGGTAGCACTAGCGTTGTATACGCGGTATCCTATACAGATGAACCACACTTTCCTAAAATTCTCCCAATAAACCAAAGTCGACCCTTCATCTTCCCTATCACAATCTTCACATGCTCGTTCAATTTCATATCGCTCCGCAACGTTACGCCCAAATAGTTAAACGACATGGCTGTGTGTGTCTACTAATACTGTATCCAGACGTTAGGGGTTTGTTTTTCCTACTCGTCCGTATTGACATACATTATTCTCCATTAGAAGCCAGCTGCTGTTCATTGCACCAACCACAAATTTTGTCAAGGTCATCTTGTATCAAGCTACAGTCACTTATCTTCCAGATCTTCCTCTACACCACAGTATCATTAGCAAATAACTGCAAATTGCTGCCCATCCTGTTTGCCAGATCATTAATGTATAAAGAAATAGCAGCGCCTTTATCACACTTCCCCGGGACACTCCTGATGGTACCCCTTTCAAGATCTGTGTCCTTTTACTTAACAAGTCTTCGAGCCAGTCAATATCTGGGAGCCTTTTACGTATGCACGTGTCTTCGTTAGCAGTCTGCAGTGAGGTACCGTTACGAATGCTTTTCGGAAATCTAGAAATATGGAATCATGCTGTTTCCCTTCATTCATATTTTGCAGTTTATCATGCGTGAAAAGAGCAAGCTGGGTTTCGCAATGTGGGGCGGCGCAAGGAATTTAATTAAGACGCACGAGCGATGCTTTCTAAAGCTGTGCTGATTCATAGACATGAGATTTTGGGTCTCTCGGAAATTTATTATATTCGAACTCCGAATATGCTCTAGAATACTTCTGCAAACCGATGTTAAGGATATTGGTCTATAATTTTGCAAGTCCGTTCTTTTACCCTTCTTATATACCTGCGCTTTTTTCCAGTAGCTTGGCACTTTGCGCTGGCCGAGAGATTTGCAGTAAATGCAAACTAATTAAGGGGCCAATGACGTAAAATCGATCTGGGATCCATCCGGATTTGGCTACTTATTTGCTTCCAGCTCTTTCTGTTGTTTCTCTGCTCCAAAATGCTTATTACTATGTCATCCGTACGGGACTCTGCGCGGTGGTTAAACGACGTTGCGTTTGTGCGATTCTTCTGCGTGAACAATTTCTTAAACGTGGAATTTAAAATTTCGGCCTTCCTTTTGCTATTTTCTATTGCCAAACCAGCCTGGTCAAACAGTTACTGTACGGAAGCCGCTTAGGGATTTTACATAGGAAAAGGATTTTTTAGGGTTCTCCACCAGATCTTTAGCCAAGGTATGACGGTGGTAGCTGTTGCATTCTTCACGCGTAGATCTATCCACAGACGCACGAATCTCTACTAAACTTTGCCCGTCGTCATTTGCGCATCCCCTTTTGAACCGAAAGTGCAACAGCCTTTGCTTCCTCAGCATTTTCCGAATTTCGTTATTAAACTACTGTGGGTCTTTCCGTCCTTAATCTACTTACTAGACACATACTTGTCCAGAGCACGATTTACAATCTGCATAAACTTTGCCCATAATTTCGGTACGGCCATCATTCTGGAACTAAATGATTGGAGTTCATTATTTAAGTGAGTTGCTAACAACTGCTTATCTGCTCTTTCTAGCAGAAACACTCTCCTAGGTCCCTTACCTGATTTATTAGCTTTCGTAACCGTAGTCGCTATGATGACATCATTATCATTAATCCCCGTAGCTATAGTGACGCCATCGATAAGGTCCGGCCTGTTTGTAGCAGCCGAACTAGCTGCTCAAGACTGTTTTCGTAAGAGGTGTTCAAAAGTACTTCACAAGACAGTCTGTCTGTACCCCCCACCCCCTGCAGTAAATCCATAAGTGTCCCAGTCAATACTCAGTACGTTACAGTTACCACCACCTAGTATTGCATGATCTGGGTACTTATGCCCAGCTGACCATAGAGTTTCTTTGAATGACTCTAAAACTGCCGTAGCGGAGTCGGGTGGCCGGTAAAAACATCCAACAATTAACTTGGTTTCACCTAGACCTTTTATGCGCGGTCAGGTAACTTCACTATCACACTCAATTTCAACGTCAGTAGAGACAACATTTTTCTCGACTGCAATGAACACTCCCCTTCCTTCGGCGTCCTATCCGTCTTTGCGATAAACATTCCAACACTCGCTAAATATCTCCGCGTTTTTTATGTCGGGCTTTAGCCAGTTCTCAATCCCAAGAATAATTTGAAGTTGAGAACTTTCCTGGACGGCAGTAAATTCGGAAACTTTGTTACCAATACTTCGACAATTTTTGACATTTTTTGCAGTCTGTCTTTACTCTGAAAGTGGCCTGATTTCCTTACGTATCTACTGGTGAGTGTTATGAGAGTACCTCAAACTACCGCCCACAGTAAAAACAAAAACCATGTGCAATCCACAAGTACTCTGCTACCCGAGTAGCTGCTTCCTTTTTGTAGCGCACTCCTGACCTGTCAAGGGGATTCCTGAAAATTCCCACCCGATGACGCGGGTCCAGAAATCTACAGCCAAGACCGTCATAGAGACGACGAAGCCTTAGGCTGAGACCCTCCACTCTGCTGAAAACCAAAAGACCCTCATCAGCTCTGGGAACGATGCTCCAGATTTCGAACTCTGCTTGCATCCCGCGTGCGAGGAGGGCAGACTTCACCACCTCCACTACCAGCCTATAAGAACTGGGGATGACCTCAGAATCCATGCTACAGATATCGTTAGTGCCGATGTGTGCCATAATTTGCAGACGACTGCACCTTCTTTGCTGGACTGCCGGGGCAAGGCCGCCTCCACGTCTAGGATGAGGCCTCCCGGCAGACATACTGAGTGCAGTTGGCTTTCTTTCTCGTTGTGGATCTTCATTTGGCCATCTGATCGAATCTTTCAGTATCCATATTTGTGGGGCTTTCATATTTGACAGTGGCCCAATGCCGGACTGCATCAAAACGGGGGGGGGGGGGGGGGGCGCACTCGTCAAGTTAGCGGTGTGCTGACCCCACGCCCCTCCTACCCGCATCCTCCTCTGAGGATGACACGGCGGTCGGATGGTCCCGGTAGGCCACTCGTGGCCTGAAGACGGAGTGCTTTACTCGTCAAGTTGCCGGTGGACCACGTCTGACCACCACAAGGACGGATCACTGTTTTGTACACCAGTCACATCATAAACACATCACATCTGTGCTTGCCATCTGAGAACAGTTAACGGAGTTCCTGCAACATTCTGTGTCGTTCCGCACAGAGATCAGCAGCGGCAGGACTAGGGAATTAGCGTATCATGTGTAGCCTCCCGTAAACACCTCAACATTGAAAGCTGCGTTGGGAGTGGTCCAATGATATGGGCTGCCTACTTTAGCGTCACATAGTGTTCAGAGATGAATCGCAATTTAGAGAATTCTAGCGACATATTGGTACATCATGGACATCCTGTGCACTCAGGTGTTACCTCTCACACAACAATATCACAGTGCCATTTTTCATGAGAGCAATACTCGTCCACACATTGAAAGTGTGTCTGTGAACTGTCTGCTTGTTGCTGAGGTATCTAAACAGCCTCAGAAGTGTCCCTGACTCAAGATGTATGGGACCGGCTCGAATTTAACTTCATCTCAGTACCATTATCCACGATATCAAATAACAGTTGTAATAGTTGTGCGGAGGAAAGGATACAAAACCTTCCTTCCCAACAGAATCAGTGTTTACTTCTAGGCCAGAGGGGGTGCAACCTTCATACTGATAAGTGTGTTCATACCGCCAAGTTTTTTGTAAATTTGACTCGATATTATAATCACCGAAACAACATCGCATACCCTCTCAGTCTGCGAAGTTTGATTCCGTTTCCTCCACCCCTTCAGAGTGCTTCACTATATTTTGTCAGGCACTGAATTAAGACAATTTTCTTGAGTGGCTTAAGGCTCAAAGAACGAGGAACTGCCAACAGCCCTCTTGGATGCTCCCTTGAGTGGAGCACGTGTTCATAGGTTTTAGCGTTTCTGATCGGGAGCCAGTGATTTTTTGCGATCAGCACAGTTACTTTTCCTATGTGGAAAGGTTACAAGAATTCGAAAGCTTGTTCCAGTGTGCGGGAGTGGAATTCCGTCTGGTCACATTCCATTTCTGTAGCTGAGTGTTTCAATTTGGTGCGCACGAACGTGCTCAGAACTTAGAGACCTCCTGTCAGAGCGTGCAGCCGTTGTCTAGCTGGCGTTGGCGTTTATCAAGAGTAGGGGACCTGGAGATGGCAAACTGAAGCCAGTAACTCGTATTTGGTTCGATGGAAACAAGAATTGTGAGGTTTTTGTGTAACTTGTCGCCTTTGGTGGTTCCCTTTTTCTACAGGTTCTTAAGTTTCTCGGGTACAGGCGTTCGATCAACCGATTGTCGTGAGGAAACATGAATGCTTCGAGATGTAGTCAGCGATTCAGGGAGAAGAATCCTTACGAAATCGGACTAATCAGAAGAAGTCGTGGGAGAAAACTTCGTAACTATTACAGTACTCGATAAATTCGCCAAACAGTAATCTCACTGCCACCGAGTATGTAAACTGTCACACGCGTAAACCGCTGTCAGTTCTATACCAGATTGTTTATGATTACGGTCGAGTACAAACCATAACAACATGCTTTGCAATCGTTCAGCAGAAGCAGTCTAACACGTCCAAACTAAAATCACTACCTGAAAAATTCAAAATCAACATCGCTGTATTTTCTGGTAACGAATACATCGATGCCCCATTTAAAATCCCTAATAGTTCTCAATCAGTACAGTGTTCAAGGATAAACTCACAATTCTGACGTGACATTCTGTGGATTACTACACGACAGTACTATGTAAAGTTTTGTTTTTCAAATTTAAGTACTGTTTACCGTTTTTAAATGTTTTATGTAAGTTCAGTCTTCGGCTGCAGCAATTGAATGCTCCTTGATGCCAGGCTACATTCTTGCCCTGTCGTCGGCTTTTGGTGGCCAGTTGCCGGACGCAATACTGACAGCGGCGCCCAGAGATGCATATCGCGGTTTCTGCCACACATTTTTCACAATGAGTAAACATAGATTTTCCCCGATTTTCGAGCATGGATGCACCCTCAGCTGTCTCTTTATCAAATATCCTCTCCAAGCCCACAAATTGGCTTACAGTGTAAATTACTACGGTCGCAATAATCCGTTTCTTACGACCTGTTGACGTTGAATTGTTATCCTATTTTGGTTTTGTGGAATTCATCGAGGTAAGTTGCTAGGAGTCGGCTACAGGAGGTGCATGAACTGTAAATGGTCAACATTTTCCGGCCTCTTGATCGGTTCTCGGAATCTTGGTGAATGCCGCTAGATAGCCGCATATCATTAGTTATGTATAATGGAGTAGAGACGTTTAACCGTTCCTCAAAGAGAGATAAGAGGCCCTTAATTGTGCTGGTTTTTAGTAAGGTGGTAGTGCTAAAAATTGATACGAGACCGTCAATAAAAGTTTCACAGTTATTGTTGGGGACGATCTGTCGGTTACTTTTATACTGTGCAGCAAGACACTACGAACGCTCTGAGAACGAAATGGAAGAGATATTTTAGATGGCGCTTTAATACCGATTACATGTACTTCTTCTTATGTATTTAGATGTTACCTAGTTTTAACCTACATTTGTGGTGTACTGTCCACTCGTCTCTTGTAGGGTGCCTAAGAATGCTGCTTTCTGGGATAGCTATACAACAGTTCAAGCATATGACATTAGTGGTTTTTATTACAATAAAGTAGATTGACAGTACTTAACTTCGGGTCGCAAGCAATTGGTGACATTGAAATAACCAATGCCATTCTCTATATGCAATATCCATACAAGTAATTGACACAAGTTCATATGGATCACTAATCGCGACTGTTCTAGTGCCTCTTCTACTAGTGCGTGGTTTCTAGTCCGACTGTGCTAGCGCCCGTCTTCTACTGTTCGGCCGAGGCTGGCAGGGGCAGCGCTTATATTCTCATCGGCTAGAGGCCGCTCCTGTCGTGGTGCGGTCCTAGTCAGCGTACTATTGGCTGACGTCGTCTCACATCCTTCTCTGCGGTTACATTCTTGATCTTCGTGTAGGCGCTTTTAGTAACGCCGGAACAACATTTTCAGTTTTTAAACTTCCTGGCAGATTAAAACTATGAGTCGGACCAAGAGTCGAACTCGAGACCTTTGCCTTTCGCGGGCAAGTGCTCCACCGACTGAACTACCCAAGCATGACTCACGACCCGTCCTCAAAGCTTCAGTTCTGTCAGTACCTCGTCTCCTAACTTCCAAACTTCACAGAAGCTCTTCTGCGAACATATTTTCATTTTTATTCGCTGACTCCGTTTTTATTCGACACGTACTTTTCTATCACTTTTGTTCTTCCTACCTACATGTTCTATAAACCATATGATATCGACTATATTGTAATACGTGCTTTCTGCAATGTGCTGCGAGCGGCTGAGCCAGACACCCAGGGGCGAGACCCCAGGTGCAATCATTCTGCAAGGACACAGCGGGAAGCCGTGGTGGACGTCCTCGCCTCGCTCAAGGAGGGCACGATGCGAAGGTCCCGTGTGACAACGAGAAGCGTATCAAGATCTGATGGACACCTGCAATCATTAGGACGGAACTCCAAGAATGTACGCGTGAAAGCATCTGAGCTCTTCTGGCCTGGCGGCAGTCATTTTACTTGCCTTAGAAAGCAGGGATGTGCCAACAATTCCAGCACCCCACGTGCACAGGGAGCAGCATGCAAAAAGCGCGGGGAATTGGCGCAGGTAGGTGTGTGAAAGAAGCCAGCATTCTTAAGAAGATGTTTTTTTTTCGACAGTGAGGATATTCCTTGTAAAAGACGGACGACAGCAGATTTTGAGACGGAGCCCAAACATGAGTCTGTCCAGGGCTGACACAGAGAGAGAGGTTACAAAGAAGTGTTTTGCAGCTGCGCTCCCAACAGCCTCGGAATGCAGGAAAACATCTTAAGAATGTGAAATCGTGAGAGAGATGACGATCCACGAGACGCAAGTCAGCCCACGCCAGACATAAAATTTCCACCCTGCACGGAGAGGCGTGGCGGTGAAAGGCGATCTGTCATATAGATACATTGAAAATTTCGTCCACCAATGACAACGCCGAAAGGAAGAATATTTCGAAGAGGAGCTGAGCTGAGAGAGGGATGAGAAGCGAGAAAAGGCATTCGTGGAGACGCCGTGGAAGCGAGAGTACATGGGCGCTCCTCCACCCATTGCCAACAACGGCGTTCCGACAACTTGACGGCACAGCTTCGGCCACGCCACCAACAACGGGCAGATAACGTGGAGATCGAACCTGGACCCCGCCGCAAAGCCGCGATTGCTGATGAAGGCAGCCAACCCTTGCACCACAGCTCCGACGCGGCGCGAAGCACCGACGTAGCGCCTGCCGCCGACAGCAGTATACGTCGAACGATAATGAACAATGGTGACACGATTCGTTCCCTCCTCCTCCCCCTTAATAACTGGGTTGCGTCCATGCCCAGTCAAATCGTCCCTGAGATTTGTAATTTCGTTTTGTTTTGTGTAAATAGCACGAAAAAATACATTTCTTTCATGCTTTGAATATACAGCGTGGTCCATTGATAGTGACCGGTCCTGATATCTCACGAAATAAGCATCAAACGAAAAAACTACAAAGAACGAAACTCGTCTAGCTTGAAGGAGGAAGCCAGATGGCGCTATGGTTGGCCCGCTAGAGGGCGCTGCCATAGGTCAAACGGATATCAACTGCGTTTTTAAAAATAGGAACACCCATTTTTTATTACATATTCGTGTAGTACGTAAAGAAATATGAATGTTTTAGTTGGACCACTTTTTAGCTTTGTGATAGATGGCGCTGTAAAAACGTATAAGTACGTGGTATCACGTAACATTCCGCCAGTGCGGACGGTATTTGCTTCGTGATACATTACCCTTGTTAAAATGCACCATGTACCAATTGCGAAAAAGGTCGATATCGTGTTGATGTATGGTTATTGTGATAAAAATGCACAACGGGTGTGTCCTATGTATGCTGCTCGGTATCCTGGACGACATCATCCAAGTGTCCGGACCGTTCGCCGGATAGTTATGTTATTTAAGTAAACAGGAAGTCTTCAGCCACATCTGAAACGTCAGACACGACCTGTAACAAATGATGATGCCCAAGTAAGTGTTTTAGCTGCTGTCACGGCTAATCCGCACATCAGTAACAGACAAATTGCGCGAGAATCGGGAATCTCAAAAACGTTGGTGTTAAGAATGCTACATCAACATCGATTGCACCCGTACCATTTTTCTGTGCACCAGGAATTGCATGGCGACGGCTGTGAACGTCGTATACAGTTCTGCCAGTGGGAACGAGAGAAATTACGCGACGATGACAGATTTTTTGCACGCATTCTATTTAGCGACTAAGCGTCATTCACCTACAGCGGTAACGTAAACCGGCATAATATGCACTATTGGGCAACGGAAAATCCACGATGGCTACGACAAGTGGGATATCAGCGACCTTGGCGGGTTAATGTATGGTGGGGCATTATGGGAGGAAGGATAACTGGCCCCCATTTTATCGATGGCATTCTAAATGGTGCAATGTATGCTGATTTCCCACGTAATGTTCTACCGATGTTACTACAAGATGTTTCACTGCATGACAGAATGGCGATGTACTCCAACATGATGGATGTCCGGCACATAGCTCGCGTGCGGTTGAAGCGGTATTGAATAGCATATTTCATGACAGGTGGATTGATCGTCGAAGCACCATAGCGTGGCCCGCACGTTCACCGGATCTGACGTCCCCGGATTTCTTTCTCTGGGGAAAGTTGAAGGATATTTGCTATAGTGACCCACCGACAACGCTTGACAACATGCGTCAGCGCATTCTCAATGCATGTGCGAACATTACGGAAGGCGAACTACTCGGCGTTGAGAGGAATGTCGTTACACATATTTCCAAATTCATTGAGGCTGACGGACATCATTTTGAGTATTTATTGCATTAATGTGGTATTTACAGGTAATCACGCTGTAACAGCATGTTTTCTCAGAAATGATAAGTTCACAAAGGTACATGTATCACATTGGAACAACCGAAATAAAGTGTCCAAACGTACCTACGTTCTGTATTTTAATTTAAAAAACCTACCTGTTACCAACTATTCGTCTAAAATTGTGAGCCATATGTTTGTGACTATTACAGCGCCATCTATCACAAAGTGAAAAAACATTCATATTTCTTTACGTACTACACAAATATGTAATTAAAAATGGGTGTTCCTATTTAAAAAAACGCAGTTGATATACGTTTGACCTATGGAAGCGCCATCTGGCGGGCCAATCATATTGCCATTTGGTTTCCCCCTTCAAGCTAGACAAGTTTCGTTCTTGGTAGTTTTTTCGTTTGACGCTTATTTTGTGAGATGTTTGGCCCGGTCACGAACAATGGACGATCCTGTATAAGCAATCTTTTACATTCATACAAAAACGCATTAATGTCATTACATTTGTGTTTGATTTTATTTAATTATTGATATTAACAGATTGTTGACTTCTAACGTGGGGCACTCTCACCAGTTATTTGCTCGACATTTCACGTCCGACAGCAGAGAGAAGAATTTCACGATTTCACTACATTTTTGGCGCCCAGCGTGGGGCGACCTCATGGACAATGTTCATCGTACCTCATGTCACATAATAATTTCTCTAGTTCACTGCAATATGTACGAGCGTATTTGCACCATGAGCGTCACGCCCTTCGTGTGTTGCATCTTTGACATTTTTCGGCTATTGTGATCCATCCACTACGTCTGCTACACGAGATTTTGACTTCATAGTTTACAGCGGATGTTGGTTTTACTATTATGTTAGCTGTGTGCCGTTATCCTATAAGCTTTTTCACGTGTCTGGTAAGGTGTACGGAACATTTAGTAGGTTTATACCATCATATGTAGTACTTGGTTTTGAAGTGCTGGGAATAATGCTCCAGCATGCCACAACTATATGTTGTTGAATGGGTCCCAATATTCCATGTAAATAGCTTCAAATTTTCACTTTTAAACATTATCTTTTTTAACCATGGTGTATATTATTTGGTGACTCATTGCTTTCGGAAGGCTTGACAATGACCATGTGTGGAAAATACAGTCGCAGTAAATAATATTTTAACACTCTGAAGCGGAATGACTTCATTCAAAAAAATTCACTGCGGCTGTGTTGCTGGTCTTCATAACAGTAACGTGGATCTCGTGTTCAACGTGCCTGACTGATAGGAAGGAAAGTTAATGTTTCATTTTGTAATTAATTCTGTGGGTGACTCGGCAATTTCAGCTTTAGACAGCTGAACGTACGACACAAGTTGGACTTCTGCTGACTGTGAACCGTCGTGTACTTTCACGAGGCTTACGCCACTCGTACCGTTGCGTGCAGTGATGAAATTCTTCTCGTGGTGTTTGAGAAATTTAATACAGCTGAAGCAATTCGGTTTAAGACTGACATATGCCAGGAGTAACCTCTCAGCTTTAGGCTGATTACAGACGAAACGTTGGAAGGAGAGGTCGAAGTAACACGGAGAACTACAGTAGCCTCTTACTTGAAGTAACTGAACTGTTATACACCTGCCGAGTATTACTGGCGGATGAAGCAGTAGTAGTTGTAATACTAGTGGCAGTGCGAGAAAAGTAGAAATGAAGGAAAGGCTTCCGTTAATCACCGACTTGAACCGCGAATGACGTCGGAGAAGCAGAAGGAAAACAAATAAAAAACAACAGGCGTGTCTGTGTCTGAAGGTTGCGTGGGATGCGCTTCAAATGGGGACCGTTACTTATTCTGCGAAGACTTAACGGTGACTGCATCATAGCCATTTACGTTTAGTGCCTGTTTATGTTATTTTTTTTTATTGGCATCTCCGTTGCCATACTGTTCACAGAGACAGCAGGAACAACGGGAGAAGGATCTTAACATTCTCTGGAGAGCCTAATAGTACGTAAGTAAATATATTTGGCGGTAAAGAGGAAATCCATGTTTCTTAAGGAAGAAAAACCAACTAACTTCCTCTCAGTGACTAGATCATTACGGATACAGCACAAATTTGTATAGGACAAAGAAGAGGATGGAGATAGCCTGTATTCTTTACAACCATCCTACCAGTTAGCCATAATAGATATTGTCAAGCTATAGAAAACCTACTCTCTATAACCGGTTGGAGATTTGAACCATTCTCCTTCCAAATGCAGGTTTATTAGAGTAATTAGTGTGCCTTGTATCTCAGATGGTGCAGATATTTCGTCATGCCACGCTCCTCTATCGACAGTTGGAAGGGCTCAGTGCGTGATTATTGATATAATTAGCCCCAGTATTTTTGTGTAGATATTCCGCGCATTTCTGTGGAGGCATTCGAAGGGCTTGTCTAGGCATTAGAGGTATTTTTCTAAAGACATTCATTGTAGTGCTAGTACGAAATGCACGTCTTAATTGATGCAGACTTGCATATACATCATATTGTCTACCTATGTTGTGTAAGGTGTATGGATTGAATAAATTATAATGAACACACACCTAACGTAGTGTAAGCAGAAGAGCAACATCAAAAGCAGCCAAATCACCTGGTACATCGTTTGATATGGATTTTGAAGCATTGTTATTAGGAATAACAAAGAAATTATTATCGTAACGCTGAGAGCAAAGTGCCTTAACATTCTTTCCTCGATGCAGCTCACTATGACTTAATAATATTAGATTCGATTTCGATTGTGAAAAACAGGAAAGAGTTCGCTTTTTTCCTTAAAACTTGTCACGCCAGTTTTGGATATTACATGACCCGTTAGTACCATGGTACCACCATAGATGAAACAATAACCTGCTGGCAACAAAGTTTCTGCCACTGAGTGAATATTATCATCTAAAATATCTAAAATGATTTCATATACTGCCTTAGTATACATTACTTCCAGTTTGATTGTAGAATCCATCATAATCCACAGCATCGGTCACTAAAATAGTATAGGTCCTCCATTATGATTCACAGCTGGAAACAGACGGACAGGATGGATCTGTACACCTTGCAAATATTACTTACGAAATCTGTCGCGCCTTTTTTTCGGTGGAATAGTATTCGCTAAGGAAGCAATACGGTCAGTATTTACTGCCAGTGGTTTTATTATTATAAGGAGTTATCTTCTTTAAACGTCTCTTGTCCAAAAATAAAGAGTAACTACACAGCGTAAATTCGTTGCAGATAATCAAACACATAAGCCACAATAATGTACGTCTATATCATAACATTCATACTACTGTCTGGAACACCAATAGCATTTCTACGATTTTTGTCCAAACAAAAGTCATAAACTTCTCGTGGCTCTTACTTGATAACACAGGTCAGTTTATAAGTTCTTGAATGAAATAAGAAGTCTCGGCTTCATATGAAACTGATCCTTCATATTTTGTTTGTATAAACGTATAGTTCTGTTCACTGTAGTTTGATACTGTCACTCTGTGACAAAATGGCACATTATTATGAACAAAGTAGGACGTTATAATGCAGAAAAAGTACTATGTATGTAACAGGGAAGGTCTGTGTCAACTTGGTAATGATCTATGTTTGAAAGTAGCCGAGAATAAAAATATTGGTATAGCAACTTTCCGCTGTATTAGGGTTCACTTTGCGAGAAGAAAGCTTCTTTATCGTCCGGTAAGTTGTGACCCGGAGTGCAGAAAACCCACTTAGGAAACTTCAACGATGCCTGCTGCGAAAACATTAAATTCCCTTTGGTTTTCTTTTTGCTGCCGCTTGGGGACAGAGTACATCATCCAGGATGACAATACTTACAGTAGTACATGTCGTACTCAAGCCCACAGCACACAGGATCGCACTAATGGAAGACACTGAAATTACAATACGCGTTACAATCTCCAAAAATCAGAAATTTCACTACATCGCCACTTGCTTTGCGTCAGTAACTAACAAATCATCAGGAAATTAGTGACCGTGTGAACAAAGCCCTTGAGTGCTCAGACTGTTTACGAGTGTACAGTCCGCTGGTGCGGATACTGGTTGCATGATATTTTGTTTCGGTATACAATCTCGTCGCTCGGAGGGATCGCGCGGTTTGGGGTCCTATGTCGCGGATTGCGCGGCCCCTCCCGCCGGAGGTTCGAGTCCTCCCTCGTGCGTGGGTGTGTGTTTTGTTCTTAGCATGTCAGTTTAACTTCGTTTAAGTTGTGTGTAAGTCTAGGAACCGATGACCTCAGCAGTTTGGTCTCTTAGGAATCCACAAACATCTGAACATTTCTTTTTTTGTTTTTAATACAAGCTCAGCGCTACGTTACCATAGAGAACATGATGTTATGATCGTGGAATACCGAACCCGGTTGCCTCTGGAATAAATCACAGACGGATATACAGCTACTGGTTTATTTATTGCTGGTTATAGTAAACCAATTATGACCAAATGGAACCATATGTTTATATTCTGGATACCACTTGTATTTGAAATACATACATTACAAGTACGTTCCTATTGATTCCTTTTAATAATCTTCTTTGGCAGCTCCCAAAAGCAAGTTGCTTGGCCTGCGTACTTCTGCCGCAGTTTAGGGGGCGCCATGTGTCTGTTGCGGCCGTCTTCCGCCCCCACCCCCGAACTCCCCCTCCTCCCCCCTAGACGCTCTCTCTCACCCTCATCCTGCTGAGCCTCGGGGCAGAAAGAAGCGCCCGAGCTGTTGCCTTCCCGATAATTTCGGCTGTCGGCCAAAGTGACTGACGAACAACTTCCAATAACGACTCTGCCACCGCAGGCAGGACGTCTGAATAAGGACCCGGAAACTGGCGCGTCCCACCCCTTACCCGAGCGAAAAGGGGGCGGAATAATACGCGAATGGAAGAGACAGAGAGTAAGAAAGAGGAAAAAACCGCTACAAGGACAGTGGGGACTCTCGCCTCGGTGAAACCATATGACACGACCATTCTATACCAAGAAGATTTCATAAATTTTTATTGTGAATTACGAAAACTTTCATGAGACAGCAATCAGCTGTCTCACGTTACTTTTCATTATATTCCAGGTAAAACTCTTAATAAATTTCGTCAGGTAATTGACGGTTGTCTTGTGTCGTTTCTGATCGTATTTCAGATAATAAGCTTAAGAAACGGAAACAAAGATTCACTGAATTTTTTTCCTGAGCTCTGAAACTATTCCTTTTATGTGGATTATGTGATTTCATATCTATCGTAGGATTATGACGCATTAATGTTATTTTTTATTTTTATTTTTAATTGGACCTGGCATAGTAACATTGAAAGGTTTCATTTTGCAGTATTTGTTTCCTGATCAGTGCAAAAATGCAGGACGTGTATTCGAAAACTGTCTGCAACGCTTTTATGCAGGTAGAGAAGGAGAAGGGGACGAAGGAATGTTAAGATTTAATTGGCAATCATTGTAGGGGTCATTCAAGATGCACTGCCTCATACAGCTGTAAAAGAACGTGGGACGCAGTTCTGTTGGATGAGATATCCCAGATTGCATCTGAAGCAATTTAAACTATTGAAAACTTAAACTACTATGACTGGGGCTTGAACCTTCTTCCTAGTTAGATGAGCCCAGTATAAAAAAAAAAAAATGTAGAAGTAATGTAAACTGAAAATGAGTTGCTTATGTTGGACTGAACTACAGTATAATGCGTATTTAATTTGGAAAAGGGCTCACAAATCGTGCGCGGTAATAAATGAAACTGTATTCCATTCCGAGCAAAGTCGATATCCCAGTTCGGTGAGAGATACAGTAGGTGAATAATAGTTATTCCAGTATATATTATTTCATCTAAGTGCTCATCAAACCCACTCTCTGGGTTACGGGATGGTCAGAAACAGCCTGAAAAGCATGTAAGACAGTTGGAGGGTAGATTGTGCTGAAAAATGATTATTACGAAATCAATTCGATATGTTGCACCGCTTCCAAGATAATTAGCATTTAATTTAGCCAATCAGGCCGTTGTGTTCGGAAATTCAATCACCGCGCCAGATACAATTAGTGCCAGTTGTTCTCATAACGTAGCCGCCCGGGTTGGCCGATCGGTTCTAGACGCTTCAGTCCGGAACCGCGTGACTGCTACGGTCGCAGGTTCGAATCCTGCCTCGGGCATGGATGTGTGTGCTGTCCTTAGGTTAGTTAGGTTTAAGTAGTTCTAAGTTCTAGGGGACTGATGACCTCAGATGTTAAGTCCCATAGTGCTCAGAGCCATTTGAACCATTTTCTCATAGCTTACATGGTAGCACACGACACTGCCGAGCATTTGGCTCAAGTTCGATCCCATGTTCAATTTTAGTATCGCCCTCTTGTTCGGTTTTAGGACACCAGACGAAGGACACGTTTGGCGACGCCGTATCTGGCGGGCCCCTTGAATTTGCTCGCGCAACGGCGTGATTAGCTAACTTCAATGGTAGTTAACTCGGAAAACGAGCAACACACCTATTTCCTTCCTTAACAATTATTTCTCAGCACAATCTATCTTCCAAGAGTCATACAAGCTTCTCGGACTATTTCCGACTATCCTGTACAGGTTCTGAATTGAGGGCATATTCTCTTCAACGATGCATGTACGTCGAACCTGTTTAGAAAATGCAGTTGATACACAGTGCGCTTGATTGTGATTCGTTTTGAAATGAAGTCACATTAAACAGTAGTAGAGACAACCCGTGAATTGTTTCAGAAATTTTACGCAGATGATAACTACCGAGTTTGAGTACGTTGATGCTGTCGCACAGCGTAAAGAGAGCAATGCGTGAAACGATCATTGAATTCCAATTTAAAATTTTGTTTACTGAACAAACGAAACATTCTAAGGAATTTCTGTCTTATGTAACATCAGCGAACGGATCAAAATCATTCACCTTTCTGATCTAACTGACACCGAAGGGAATGACGGTGGACAGAAGGAGTAAACACTGAACTAGGACGTCGGAGATTGTTTGAGTGCGGAAGATGGTAACACGGTTCCCCTTTTTGAACTACTGCATGAACACCGTAGCAGTAGATACAGAGATAAGCGACCACAAAATAAAACTCAAGTAAAATCCGTCAACAGAGAAAAGCATCTGTACGTAATGAGATATCTGTGCGTGTCAATAAAGATTGTGGGAAAGAATTTGACCCCTGCTAGCAGCAGTTTGACATTGACCACAGGAACAATACAGCGTCAGTCCCATTTAATGAAAAGTCATCCTGCGGATGAACACAATTAGAAGCGTATATCGCTGATGTGAATCTGTTGCAGGATTATGGAACACGTCTTCTCTCACGTATTATGAAATTTTGGAAGAAGGAAAACCTCGTTTGAAGGAATCAGCATGGGCTCTTCAAACAAAGACGTACGAGAATGTAGCAGATAACCGGAAGCAGAATTCATGAGTTCTTTGCTCCGGCAGGCATTCGGTTCGCTTCCACGTTGTCACTTAATGGAAATATCACGAACTAACGGAATATCTGACAAGCTTCATGTATGGACTGGTCACTTTCTAGAAGACAGAACTCAGCACACCATTCTTAACGGGCTTAAATTGTCATATATCTTCGAGAGTCCCCAATAGACTGTTATAGGCTAGTTCTGTGCATGATATTTACAGAAGAGCAAGTGGATAACGTGGTAGTCTCCTCGAGTCTGTTCACAGATGAAGCCGTTGTATACAGGAAACTCACAGTGACAAAAGGCTATCTAAATGCAGGGTTAGCTTCAGATAGACGATGGTGTAAGGAATCTAAGTGCGCCCTCAACGTAAATAACTGTATACTATTATTCATAAGTAGACGGAGAGAGTCCTTTCTGTTCGTTATTAACGTTAACGCTAAATCACAGGAAACTCTAACTACTATAAAATATCTGGGAGTAGCTCGAAGGCAGTTGAATATGAAACTAGTCTGAAAGGCGAATATCAGGCTGACATTCTTTGGAAGAAAAGTGAAGGGCTGTAACTCATCAACGAAATAAGTAGCTTGCAAAACACGTGTTCTAAGACTTTTAGTAGGCAGGTTTATAAGATGAGATAGAGAGTAACCAAAGAAGACGGGCGCGTTTCGTCATCGGGTCTTTTACTGAGACGGAGAGTATTAGGGGGATGCTCATCAAAATCCTATGGAAAACGATACAAGAGAGACCTTCCCAACGTGAGAAGGATCTGTCCTAAAATCCCCAGAGCGCACATCCCGAGAAGTGTAAGACAACATGCTGCTGCCGTGCACACCACACACTACCTGATGAAAAGTAACCAGACACCTGTTAGTGTCCGCCTTTGCCTTTATGACAGGTTGAAGTCTGCTGGGAGCACATTGAATGAGGTATCATAATATCTGTGGCTGAACTGCAGCGCATTCTTCCTCAGCAGCCGAAAACATAAAGGGTTATGGCGTTGGAGGCTGGCGTCTGTAGCGAAGTCGACGTTCTAAGTCATGCCGAAGGAGTTCCGGTCGATTCATGTCGGGATTCTGAGCAGGGCAGTCCATTTCAGTCCTGCTTTATGGCAGGTGGAATTGTCAGACTGATAGAATCATCGCCTCCGAAGAGTTCCTCTACCGCACTCAGTACAGAATGCTCTGAAATGTGTTCACATACGCTGCGTTTTATTGAGCACAATAACGGAACGACACCTTCACCACGGAAAACCACCCCAAACAGTAGCACCAACTTCTGCGTCTTTCATTGTTGGTGCTACACATAATGGCAGGTGGCGTTCGCCAGGCATTCGCCAAACACATATCCTTCCACCGATTTGCCACGGCGTATAGCGTCATTCATCACTCCGCATCACTAGTCTTCAGTCAGCCGCTGTCCACCGGCGTCACTCTTTACATCACTTCAAAAGCCGTTCTGCTCTGACCACAGGAATGAGTGACCAATGAGGAGCAGCTCGATCAGAGTACGCAATTCTTTTTCTTTTCCTACGTACAGTCATTGTTCTAGCTGGACTGCTCAAAGCACTCTGGACCTTACGAGTGTTTCCTTCCGCTGATTTCAAGTGATTATTTACAATCACCCTGCCCAGTGGTTCAAATTGTTCAAATGGCTCTGAGCACTATGGGACTTATCATCTGAGGTCATCAGTCCCCTAGAACTTAGAACTACTTAAACCTAACTAACCTAACGACATCACACACTTCCATGCCCGAGGCAGGATTCGAAACTGCGAGCGTTGCAATCTTGCGGTGCGGACTGAAGAGCCCAGAGACACTCGGCCACTGCGACTGCCCAATGCTTGAGGATCCCTCTCCGTCGGTAGATGAAGTCTGCTTGATCTTGGTTTAGCTGTGCTTGTTCCTTTCCGTCTACAAATGGTTCAAATGGCTCTGAGCACTATGGGACTCAACTGCTGAGGTCATTAGTCCCCTAGAACTTAGAACTAGTTAAACCTAACTAACCTAAGGACATCACAAACATCCATGCCCGAGGCAGGATTCGAACCTGCGACCGTAGCGGTCTTGCGGTTTCAGACTGCAGCGCCTTTAACCGCACGGCCACTTCGGCCAGCTTTTCCGTCTACACAGTAACGTCAGCAACAGTCGACTTGGGTTCCTTCAGAAGGGTTGGAATGCCCCTGTATTGATTGTTCGGTGTCATCCAATGAATAGTCCGCGTTCGAAGTCGTAGAGCTCTGCTGACCGACCCATTCTTCAGTTACTGCTTCTCTGCTGAAAATGCAGTACTCCTCGCCTCCGTCTATACTGGCAGGCTAGCCTCTCGTGACATAGCGTTCATCTATCGAAATGAGAAAATCAGCGGTGTTAGAGCTAATGCTGAGGTTTATCGACAGTTATTCTTACCATGCACGATTCGCAAATGGAACAGAGAAAGGAGAACAACAAGAGTCCGACCATTAACAACTAAGTTAATGTCATCAACTGTCCTCGATAGTGATTCGAAAAAGAGAATAGGTTTACTGTAGTTATAGGCAAGGAGAAGTAAGAGGAGATGCGAAGTGCACTCTTTGTACGCGGGCTCTCCAAACTACGAATAATTTTATCAGTTCTGACAAGAGTTCATAAGTCATTTTTAAAATGGCAATGGAATGTCTCAACGAGCTAACTATAGCGTTCTAAATAAAAATTCATATTTTTACACCGCAGAGCGTTGCTTTGTCTGATGAATCCCCAAACTTTCTTCATCATGCCGACAGGAGTGTGCGAATCCGTCACCAGAACAGCTCCTTGACACCTTTACTGCGAGACGGAAACAAGCTGGCAGCGTCTCCATTACACTCTGGGGAACATTCATGTGGGCATCCATGGGTCCATTGGAGCTCGTAGAACGCACCATGACGGTCAAGGAGTATCGCACACTGGTTGCACACCACATACACCCCTTCATGACGCTAACGTTTCCCGAAGGCAGTGGCAAATTCCAAGAAGATAATGCGCCATTTCACAAGGCCAGGAGTGTGATGGAGTGGTTCGAGGAACACAGTGGCGAGTTTCATTTGATGTGCTACCCCCCCCCCTCCCAACTAACCCGGTCTGAACCCGATCGAAAACATCGCGAATGTGACTGAACGTGGCGTCAGAGCTCATCGTACCCCTCACCAGATTTCACGGGAATTATGTGACTTTTACGTGCACATATGGTGCCTGCTTCCTTCAGCGTTCTACCAAGGCCTCACTGCTTCCAAGCCACGACGCGTCGCCGCTGCTATCCGAGCCAAAGGTAGACGTATCGGCTATTAAGTAGGTGGTCCTAATGTTGTGGCTGATCAGAGTATGTAGACCTACATATTACAAAATAAAAAATTACGTATTACATATTTACAAGTTCACTTGGCACTTTACATAGAAGTTGTGTTCCTATATAGTGTGTACCTTTCTCAAGCCAGACTACGCACGGTAAAGTGGGTGACTCTGGTGGCAGTCAAATTGGCTTTTGTAGAGGAAGGGTTTAATGGATTTGCTCCATCACTTCTGGACAGTGCTGGTGCTGAATGAATAATCATCATTCGGGTGTGTTCATACTTTATCCTCACTAGCAGCACATCACAGGCATCTCACTGTTCTTTGGGGCCATTACCCTGTATTTGTATTTAACACTACCAGTTAGCAGTATAGATTGCTGTCAGTACTGCGTGGCGAACCGACTTTCTCTGCATCATCTGACGATAGTGACAGCTATTATTTGACGATAAAAACATGGATAAAAGCTAGGCAACTTACTTGTTTCACACTTGAAATTTATGTCCGTATTCACAAAATATGAAGTGGTTATGGCGACATGCATGTCGCTAACTTAATTTCCCTCCGCTTTTTGTTGCAGTATTGTTGCAAGAATTTTTCATGAGTAGAGGGACTGTATTGTTCTGTGTCATTTACCTCACAAGTGCTCTGTATACTACAGTCACTGGAGACTGACACTAAGCCTTATTTTTGAATTGGCGTAATTTTTGCTTAATAATAGATAAGGATCACAGAGAAACAATGTGTGATCTTAATGTGAACGTAAGGTTCGAAGTGGCAGTAACTTTCTTTCCTGACAGTTACGACAATTGTAAGGAACCTAGAAAGTACTAATTTAACGCTCCTCGCTTTATGTAGCACGCGTAAGTGTCCATGGGGAGGTACAAAGAGAAGGGAAGAACGTATCTCGCCAGACAACGATGTCCCAGCAATGCTCTAAGGCTTAGTTGTAGCTGTGGTAGGAGCACAGAATTTGTAGATTGTGGGATGGATATTGGCATCAGGAGCATTCCTCTCGAATGCTTGTACAAAGAATATTTTTGTCAGTTTTGTGTTTCTTCCTATTAGAAAAGCAAATAATTCGAATGGAGGGAAAAGGAACCAGAGATTGTCAATCAAATGTCAGGACATCAGGACACGCCCAGGCGAATCGTGCAGAACGCCAGCGGAGATGAGGGACTTGGAAGTACTCCTACTACGGGACACTACATTGCTACACCTAATGTGACACAATTCAACACCTGCCAGACTCTCACTCAACCTTTTGGTTGTCATGTCTTCCGCTCAAAACTGAAGTTATTGCCACTAAAAGGATGATCCAATCCTATCAAGCCACGGCTGCACAGTCAACAGCCACTTCCTGCAGTCTCACGCACACAAATGAAAGCTACAAGTTACTCGCTGTAAACACTCTGTATGCCAAAACTGATATATTGTCTTCGTAGTAAATCTGGAATCACTTGTTGTACTGTATATTTTATTGCCCCTTTAGAATGCCTTCACGAGTAACCCGTAGAACTTATCAGCAAAATTTATATGCAGTGTCACAAGTTAAATTTTTATTCTATGACGTCCCATGTAAATTTTGCTAACAGGCTGGGTGAATTACTGTTGTAACTGATACAATAAGATCTGAGACGTTAAGCAACAAGCTGCTGACAGATACGAAGGCCATATACTTTTGTACTATACTATATTGAAATATAAACTAAAAATCCATTAATACAAACATAAGCCTTTTCTGCTATACTGTATTGAAGTATAAACTAAAAAGCATAAACCTTGTACTCTTATGGCACCATAATACCTTGTAGCATATACTGCAGAACGAAGAATTACCAACATAGACGTAAGCAACACACTTTTATAGTATAATATTAGGAAAATTTGTAACATCATTGCAGGATCACCTTAAAATGGCAAAAATTGCTGAAATGATCTCTCGGTGAAGTAAAGATATCTAGTTAATAAAGTGTCAGTTTCAGGAGAGTATACGTGATATTTCGTTCTTCTACCAAATGCATGCTGCGGACCCACCAGAGAAAAGAAAAAGGAAAATGATCTGAGGATAGTGCATGTGGAACCGAAACCAATCCTTTTAAAGCAAAGCAGTCTAAACGGACACTAAACCACTTGCTAATAGACTGGCCACACACCACATGACAATTAAACGTACTAATTCATCTAGATAAAAATTAACTTCCCTACGTTCTACTTGTCTCAAACTAACTTATAACAAATATCTAGAAAAGTGATTCTGATATTGTCATTAATAAAATGGGAAACCTATCGTGTGCTTTTTAATCTGAGCTTTTGGTGGAAAGGTGTAGTTTCTTAGTTCAAACCCATCAGAGTGTCGTGTTAGTTAATTTTGTACAGGAGTAATATCTTCAGTTTAGCAGTGGACCAAATGGATTACTAAATTCTAAATGAAGTGTAGTGTGATACTTATTGGTGGCAGTTTTGCAGCTGGTGTATCACATCCTTTTTTTTTATACAAAGTGCGAATACTATATTTAAGAGAATGCTTCATAATTAACAAATATGTTTCCTGTAAATAGTTCCACTAACCGGCAAGTTTAATAAATCCGTAATCGCTAAACTTTAACTGCCCAAAATTTGATAGACCATTGACACCACACAAAAGCGCTCTCCAGCGGTGAGCTAACACATTGCATCTCCACTATATTGAGAACTTTACGTAAATAACTAGTACTCTAGAGGTACTGCTTGCATGAGACATGATAAAGTGGTGTTCCTATACTGTATTTGTATTTTTCCGTGTCTGTTTCAGGTAAGACGGCGTGTTGCCAGCTCTGCTTATGTTGAGACATCGTCACGTTTCCGTCGGCACCTGCGGCTGCTGCGGATGGACCGAGTCAAATGCGTGTGTTAATGTGTTTATGATGGTGAGTTGAAATGTTTTGAAAGATCGCAGATGACCGCTGAACGCATCAAACTGCTTACTGTGTGTCGGACTTCAGTGTAGCATCAATCATCTAACTCTCTCTTGCTGTCATCAGGTTTCCTTAACGTCGCTTACGGCTTTTGATGCTCCCATCCGTCATGCGCGTTTCTCAGTAGGTTGAAAAGAAATGGGCGGCTTTGCAAGGAAAGGTATTAGTTCTGTCTCCTTTGGAAACTTGTAAAGGAACTAGAATTGTAGACTGATAATCAGAACGACAAGAGGACTGTGTTATCAATTGAAGAATGATTACTGTCATAGTACACATCTGTGCTACGCTGGCACTCGAAGGTAATGTTATTTCAGCAGATTTTCTTAGAATAATGTTTTTCTCATTTATTTAAGGTGCAGACATTTCTATTACTGCAATAATTAAGTGCGCATTTCTGTGAGGCAACAGAAACAGAATATATATGACATATCCACATCTACGCACCACGCTATATTGCTAAGGCGCATCAGGAGCAAGGAATGGGAGTTTATACAAGCACTGTACCATAATTAATGTCGAATCCGATGTTTATCACTGCGTAGCGATACGACGAGGCTCACAGTTTAAGATGACGATATTTTCGTTGTCATAGGCAATGACCCTCCACAGCTTCAGCTGTCCAATATGATGCTACAGTACGCCTGGTTGACTACAGTGACGTTGTAAGGTGTCAGGCAAATCCAACACCTTCCATGAAAACTCTGACATGATAAGCAAATCCAGTAGTATCTCACATAGCTCCGAATAAATCGTGACATTAAATGAACCAAAGTAATACGAGTAAGGAGTGAGCAAATGGAATACCACAGACTAACACAAGAATGCCTAAATGCATGTCATACCTTCCCACTGTGAGACAGACGTAGTTCCGAGGGGAGAAACGAGAACAGAAGCCGAGAGCAGAACCGTGTTAAGCTAGAAGGTCCTACGATAAGGGACGGACACCCACGTCTCCAGCTAACCACCAGGACCACCCCCCAGCCCATGTTAAAAGCTAGAGCCCTCCAGAAGAACAGTATAGATCTTAAAGTAACACTAAAAGGGCCACACCAGCCGCAAGTTTTAGCGTGAGACTTTTTCGCGTCTCTGTTATGTTGCAAACGTTAGAAACATTGCCCCACCACGAGAAGTAACCGCCAGGACCACCCCCCAGCCCATGTTAAAAGATAGAGCCCTCCAGAAGAACAGTATAGGTCTTACAATAACACTAAAAGGGCCACACCAGCCGCAAGTTTTAGCGTGAGACTTTTTCGCGTCTCTGTTACATTGCAAACTTTAAAAACATTACCCCACCACGAAAAGTATAACATTTCTCATTGTATAGACAGAATTTTTGTAGGCAGAGCTTAAGGTTAACATTGAGACCCTGACTGGTCAGATGAAAACACAGCCAGATAGTTTTTTTTTAACCAACTTCGGTAAATTGTAGTAAGGAGAAGTTAGGAGGGAGTTGCTTCCAAGACGGCCAGCTGTATGGAGCTGCGCCGGCCGCCGCCTGACGAACACCGACAAGGTAATGAACGCACATGATGCCACATTTTTGAGCGCATAAGGCTTCACTCAGAACTTCAGAAGTCTCATCTGTTACATCCCCTTTTTACGTAATACTAGTGTCGATCGTCAATTGAAGCTCATGGTATTAACATTTTTTATGTAAGTTAAAATCTGAAACACGACGATTTTTCTGTTATATACTTATTGGGAAGCCACATCAGCCACTGTAATTTACAAGTTAGATAAGCAATTAAAGATAATTGAGGGTCACTGTAGACCATTTTGATACTTTTCTCTTTTGTGAAATTTAATTTAAACCTAGATTGTAGATGTGATATGGCATAGGTCATCCTTCGATCCATTATAGAACTTGGAAACCCACTCAGGGAATATTCTTTCACATTTTTGTTGAACGCAGTTGGTTTTTATCATCCTGTATTAAAATATTTCCTTTTATCAATAGTGCAATTTATAAACAATGTTTTGCGAGTAGAATAAAATTTCCAATCGTAAACTTAACTGCTTATTCGACGTTATTTTACCAGCTAACTAAAAATAGGAAAGCCTTGAACCCCTTCCACTAAATTTAGCTAGTATTAAGATTCTTTTACAGGGAGTGCAGTGGAGCTGACGCTGAAATCATTAAGTATTTGGTTATATCACCGCTAGTCTCACAGAACTGTTCTGAACTCTACATGTCATGTGTGGTCTGGCGTCTCCTTACCAGCAACAGGTCCCAGGTTCAAACTAGTCAATTCCCTAAAAAACACGCTCAGAGCGTCGATGCGCGAAAGTGGTAGGGAGACACGACTTAGAACAGACAGACACCACGCAGAATGTCAGAACGTATGCGGTATCTTTTAATGAGTGTGCGAGCGAATTCTAACTCTATTCAATGTGATCGCACGCTAATGCCAGACTTGGTTACCGACGTATCCTGTTTCCAGTTGCTGCGAGAAATAATGTATGAATCGGAGAAAGCCGATGGTCCAGCCCTCCTGAAACAAATGCTTACACGAAGCGCTACTATTAGAGCTGACGGCGGAAGAAACCAGCGAAAGATAGACTTACTACTGGGAGGCAGTCTCATATAAAAGAACTGAGTGCGCTTGTGTGCCGACGAACTGTTTGTCACAAGCTTAGACAGGCAGAAATTTATCAAGTTTTCATTCGTGAGCGATGATAAGAGCGATCACAAAATAGACTTCTTTGACACAGTTAGCTACAGTTAATAACAATAATGTTGGAAACAGGAAGGAAACAGATTGTTTGTAGAGCCATATTACCAGCGACTTTTTTTGTAATTTTGTCTACACCATTAATATGGTCCACAATATTAATTATGGTGCACTGCTTGTATACACTCCCATTCCCTACTCCTGACGCATCTTATTAATACAGGATGGTGCTTGGGTGTGGATATGTCATATATATTCCATTTCTGATATCGCATACAAAAGCACATTTGAATTATTGCAGTAACAGAAACGTGTGTATCAATTTCGCTTTGATTATACTTCTTAAGAAGCACCAGCTTGTGTCTGGGTCACTTGCAGTGCGTCTAGCTCCCGGATTTACTACAGACGATGGTTACTGTGGAAAGTAGTATGTGAACATAACAGTTTGAAGCTACTGTACATGTACAATTATCATACCGGAGCTGTTTTCGACCATTGCTATTTATTTTGGCTAGAGACAATGTTGACCATATAGTCAGCAATAAATACGACAGTAGAGAGTTATCATAAAACTTTGAGTTAAAGCAATGTTAGACTCATCTTAGCTTCGGAGGTAATCTATATATTAAGGAGATTACGTGACGTACAAGTTTATTCTTATAAGGTGTTCATATCCAGTATCATACTCAAGATAGTTTCAGTTTTACATATACAAGTGCCCACTTCGTAACTTCAAGTGAGAAACGTTAATTTATAGTAACAGGTGCAACTCGTGTATCAGCTTCTTTTAAGTATTCCGCTATCAGACTGTACTTATTTATATCGAATCAGTAGAATAAAGAAGTAACATTTGTAGGTAGGGAAAACCCCTTGCAGCCAGTTTCCTGTGCAGTACTTTTTGTACTGCCTTAGTGCATGCCAGAACTACATCATTCAGGGCTGCCATGTCAGTTTGATCGTCATGACAATGTCCATCTACTAGAAGTTTTATTAGATGTAAATCTGCGAAGTAGCATCCGTGTCACAGGATCATGCGAATGATGGACGTCTCATGATGTTTGTTTACCTTCACATAGGCGAAACTTGCTCTTAAAGAGATGTCCTGTTATGTGGCTGCAATGCCTCTGCGCTTATGTTGCTGAGATACACATCATTCACGTTTCCAGTCATGGTAACCAGCTTTATTGATTATAGTTTTGAAATCAGTATGAGGGACTGGTATTTGACGAAATTGTCCTTCAGTTATGCTCCTCCTTGCCACATGGTCCACTATTTGCTTATGTAAAATTGCAAAGTGTCCATTTATTCATAGCAAGTGGACATTTGCACTGACGGAGAAAAACGCATCACCCTCATGTGCATAATTAAGGGTTGTATTGCTAGTGATTGATTTTTCACGGACGCTGGCGATCAGATGACGCTCGGGAGGACTATCTGCGCACGCCCTGTTTTGTCTTTGCAGGCAGTAACTGTACTGTGTTTAGGGGCTGCAGTGTCTGTAACACTCATTGTGCAGTGTACCCATGCCTCACTACCGTATACGTTCTCCTATTGATCAGCTTCAAAGAGTTGAACGAGATGGCTTTGTGAGCATACGGAAAGCTGAGTGGACATGTGAATGGACTCCTGCACATATTGGGCACAGTGTATCGGTAGTGTGTCACTGCTGTCAACAGTGGTCTGTGGAACATTCCTACACCTGTCTGTGTAGCACAGACGCACGTCAAGATCGACACAGTGCGTGAGCGGCATTGGCCAACCGAATATCACCCAGGAGCGAAATCGAGACACACGTTGCACCTGCATTGTAATCAAGAAACATTGAGAACCGTCTTCTTGTAGCAGGATTAGGACCACATGTGCCTCTGGCCTGGTGCCACTGACACCACAACACCACCAAGCATGGCTACTCTGGTGTTATGAAAGAGTTGAGTTGAGCGTGGAACAGCGGTCTGATGAGAATAGTTTCTGTCTGCATGTGAGTGATGGATGCACACTTGTAGAACTGGTGACCTGCCTTTCCAGAGTACATCTAACACCCATTCCAGGCTTCATTGTATGAGGGCCGATCTGTTACAACTCGCGGTCACACTGTGTCCGCGAAATTGCACCGACTGTGGTCCTGTGCTAGTGCCATTTCACGACAGGAAGGTGATGTACTTTTTCAGCAGGACAACGCACGACCCTGTATGGCTGCTGCGACGCATCGTGCTGCTGGTGATGTACAACTGCCCTGGCTAGCAAGAACAGCAGATCTCTCACCAACTGAGCACGTATGGGATATGATGTAGCGGGAACTCACTCGTTTTCCAGGGTCTGCAAGAAGCACTGCTAAGCTGCAAAAAAAGGCGCACATTGCTTGGGACTGTCTATCGCAGGATGTCATTCGGCACTTATATGTTCTTTTACATGCCAAAATAGACACCTGCTTTGCTGCGAGATGACGGGGAACTGTTTTCTGATGCGACTATTTCTGCGCCCTTCATTGTGACATCTGTGTTTCATTTCGTAGAAATTGCTGTCGTGTACGCCCACAGCAGTGAAGAACGTGTCAGCTCACTTGTCAATAAAATGACCCTGTTCTTGAGGGTGAAGTAAGTTTTTTTCCAGCAATGTATGCCACTTCATATTGCTTCTGTGGTAATCTCCAATGCATTCAAAATATAGGTGTTAGCCTGATTAACGAATTTTGGACTTTCTCAACTCTGCGTAACGCATTGGACGTCCTTGGCGTAGCATTATTGTCGCTGAGGTCCCTGCTAGAGGCCTCCGCTCGTAACTGTCCCACAGTCGTGTATCGACACTGGGCCGGCCAGCGACGGTGAGCTGTGGGTCGCATGATCGATCCCAAACTGGCGTGCCAGCGGGAGCTCCCCTCACCTGTCGTGGCGTCCCATTTGTCCGAGGTAATAGCGCGCACTAATTGCACTGGCGCGCCTCTAATAGCGATCGCGCGCCTCCACATGGACCCCGCCCTACAACTGCCACTCGCTTCCCTAACGACATCCTATAGCTGCTAAACAGCTACTCTACAACTGCATCCGAAGTCCCCAGATCGCAGTTGAGAACGGCACAGTAGATACCCTGTCACATTCCTCGTTTGTTTTGGCGTGCGTACGCTGACATTTGTGAAAAGCTGCAACAGCAACACACGCTGCTGACTATTAAAACTGCAACAAGAGGGAGAGCATCAAATAACGAAATGTGTGCACAGCACAGCAGGAAGAATATTTTATTAACTCTAGACCACTAAAGGTAGGAAAATGTTACATTCTTACTAAACCATTGTAAATTTTACTACTTCATATTTTATTCAAAGTAAGTCATAATATATAGGTTAAGCGCTAGTTAACTGCAATTATAAGGTCTCCAATGGGATGTGAAATACGAAATAAATACACAATGTCCCATTTTACACCCTGTACTGACAATACCAGATTGGAGGGAACTGCGAATTGGTACAAACTTCAGTCATAATTAAACGAGGGTTTAGTAATCTAGGGTTAAAAGAACAGCTTATCTGTGGGTACATAGATCGTGAAATTATGTATGTAATATCTCTCGAGCAGTAACAACGGCCCTAACGCTGCTGAAGCTGGACATCGCACCAAACCTCGTTTTGATGAAAGAAGCAAAAGGAATAACGGAAAAGTACGGGCGAACTTTCAGGGAACAATTTCACACACAGAGGATTAAAATGTGTTACATGAACATTGGTCTGGAAACGCTTTATTCCCATGTTAGAGCTTATTTTCTGATTGACTTAAAGTTGACATTAATCAAGGAAAACATAACTGGCTTGAATCATGGTTACCAAACAGAATTCAAAAGTTGCGTCTAAAGAATTAAACAATGTTGGAAAGAGAAAAAATTGTACTGACATGGGAAAAATCACGAAAGGAATATCACAAGGTTCCGTTTTGGGTCCACTCCTATTTCTTACTACAGGCTGTCGATAATCCTCACAAAATTGTGCAAACGCGTCACCAACAAATATTTCCTGCCTATGTATGTGTCGGCAATGTTGCTGACTACTTGTTAGCGCCTCATGTTCTTCAACCCAGGCTCAATGGAGAAACTTATCATGCTTTCTTAGAGAATATTCTCCCAGCTCTACCAGAACATGTACACTTACGAGTACAACAAAACAGGTACTTTTGCATGATGAAGCTCCTCCTCACTTCAGTATATTATTCGTTGGCGTCTAAATAAGTTTCCGTGGAATTTGGATACAGGTTTATCAATTCCTTGGCTTCCACGCTCTCCGGGTCTAAGTCTACTACAGTTTTAATTATGGGGGCCATTTGAAATCTCTCGTGTAAGGAACCGTGGAAAGAGATATACAGTTCGTGCCCGTCTTATGGAAGGCTGTGAAACAGTGTGTACCTCTCCAGCACTACATCAGCGCATCAGGGTTTCAGATGCGACGATGGGCTGATGCTTGTGTCCTTGGTAAAGGAGGGAATATCGAAGATTTCATTTAGGAAAATGTTTCATACTATGCTGGTACTTCTTTTCCTGTGTGATTCCCATGATTGATGTGTTGAAGAATTTCAGAAAATGAGCTCTAACATGGAAATGAAGCGTTTCCGGGCCCAAGTTCATACAACGTATTTTCTTCCTTTTCATGTGACGAATGTTTCCGAAATGTTTGACCATAGATTTTTGTTACACCCTGTAGATACGTCATTTCACGCTGCTTCAGCATTCTGCCAAAGTTCATCAGTCGTATCAGTTGGCATGTGGTGGGCGTGACAGTCTCACGGCAATGCATGACCAAATGTAATCCGTGAGTGAGAGGTTTGCAGAACATGCTGGCCGGGGCAACAGTCGAACACCCTCTTTATCGAGGTATATCAGGGCAACATGGACATCATGCGGTCTTGTAGTATCTTGTTGGAATATGACTTTACAGAGATCTCGACCTCACGGCATTGCCACCGAATTTAGCACATCAGAAATGTGATGCCTGCTATCTGAGTTGCCAACTGTGTGAACCAGAATGGATCCAACGGCGTCCCATATCATCATCCAGCGTGCAGGGTCCATATAAAGACGAGATGACCTGGCGACGTTCGCTGTCTTTGGGGCCTCCTCGCATGGATACGTCCTTCGCGATGCTTTGTACAGAAGGGAAACACATCTAGAAAAACAACGTGGTGCCACTGGGGTGGCCAGTCTTATAGCCGGATGCAAGGGAGGCCGCCAACAACCATCGCCATCTTGAAACTCTGTGCTACTTAATGTGTCGTCACACTGTCCGTGTGGCATTTGTGTAGTTCCACGTAAGTCCACTTCCTGACTCCAGGTACATGACACAGCTGTACTTCATGAAATGGTAAACCACAGAGTCGATAGTCTACGATCCTGCTGTTGTCAGTTTGGTAGACGTTCCTCCTCTTGAAGACACATTAGATGATCTTCTCACAAACAACATTCAACTGCGATTTCTGTATGAAAAACCAGCTGCATTAACATTTGTTGTATAAATAATCTACATAGTGGAGAAAACCGTCAGTCCGTGTGCTGTCCCCTTGGGTGCCCGCCTGCAGTGACGAGGAGTGGAGAAAAATATGGAAACACCAAAAACATAACACATTACGACGCCTAATACGGCATAGGAAAACCGTTGTCATTCAACGAGCTTCCAGCAGACTCAGAATAGATAAACACAGGTTCTGCATGGTTGTCTATGCAAACGTATATCACTCTTCCAGCAAAATAGTGGCAAGTTCAGATATCGATGTTGGAGTTGGATAGCGATCACGCACCGTCCTCCCCAAAGTGGACCAGGAAGGCTGAAATTATTGAGATTTGGTGACTTTGGTGGCCAGGAGAGAGGCGACGATTCGTCCTCGTGCTCGCAAAACCAGTCCTCGACGACGTGAGATGTGTTAACAGGGGGCTTGCCGTCTTGGAATACAGCATCATCATTAGAGGGCAACCACTGTATCACGGATGGACCTTATCAGTCAAAATGGTGACATATTACTTGGCAGTAATGCAACTTTGAAGAGCAACCATGGTGTCCATAGAATGCCCCGAGATGGCTGTCATGTTTCAGTCTTGCCGCGCGGGATTAGCCGAGCGGTCAAGGACGCTGCAGTCATGGACTGTGCGGCTGGTCGCGGCGGAGGTTCAAGTCCCCCCTCGGGCATGGGTGTGTGTGTTTGTCCTTAGGATAATTTAGGTTAAGTAGTGTGTAAGCTTAGGGACTGATGACCTTAGCAGTTAATTCCCATAAGATTTCACACACATTTGAACATTTTGAACTTTTGTTTCAGTCTTGGGACGTAATCTCGGCTAGAAGTTGTAAACAGTGTGTAACAATGCACATCAGACCAAATGATTTTCTTCCATAGCGACCTGTTAAGCGCATTAGCATCACTGATGACTGATTAGGTATTTCATCACGCCGTGCAATTCGCTGCTTATGAAGCTCCGTTCGTTTTGTTGTGAAGCTGACAGGGTTAGAGAGTGTGACAGTCAGCTCTGCAGTGACTTCAGCAGCTGTAGGCTTTTTAATTTTCGTCGCAATCACTCCACACACACACACACACTTCCGTCCGCACTGTGACTTAGTGAATTATGTTTTCCCGCCTTCCCTGTATGCGGCATAAGTCGTTGATACGGTGCCTCTTGAAACAACAAACACTTCCACTAGTTTGGTTACGGAAACACCAATCACACGAACGCCAAGAATAGTCAGAGGTTAGTGTTCACTTAGCTCCGAATAACGCACTCACAACTACACAGAACACTAGTCTGACCACGGCCTACACTTTCAACGCATTAAGGACATTGGGGAGATGCCGTTCGTGGTCAAATACAACTGCGCATTTTCCAGTATTGGCTAGCATGTGAATTTGTATTCAGGCATGCATTTTTCGTAGTGTTTTCGTATTTTTCTTCAACCACTGTACGTTTGAAGGTCCCATAGAGGACGCTGATTACCCCACGAATCAAGGTGGAGCAGTAGTAGCAAACCCACACTAAAATTGACTTCGCCAGCTTTCGATCACCCATAAAAAACTACGTTATTTCATTGAAAAAATCTGTAGTTACTTGCATATCACAGTAAATAAGAAAGTTTCGAATATTAGTCAGATTGCTAAATACTCTCTCCTTTGCGTGCTATTGATATCTCGAACCGCTTTTGATGTACGACGAATGTTATGAATACGTCACACTCGCTATATTATTAGCACATTCAGTTGGAGATGAGTGCATTATATAGAAGATATTTTCTAGAAAGAGGAGATAAATTTAGATCTCCGTCAAAATCCACACAAAAATTCCGTTGCATTTCAAAACGGTAATGTACAGGGTGGGACTAACAAAAGTGGCCAGGAGAAGAGAGTACGAAGAAATGCAGCATAGGAAAGGAAATACAGTACTAACATGACTTTAGCAGATGTTGATCTCTTGGCACTTTGGGGCCCTGGTCAGCAAGTTGCTGAATGCGGATTGAAGCTGGACTGCTGGAATTGCTGCAGTCTCATCCGAAATGTTATGCTGCACTTCTTGAAGTCTATGAGGGCTGTTGCGATACGCCTTAGACGTGAGGGCTCCCCACACAGATTATTCGTACTCTTGAAAGATCAGGTGAAGTGGGTGGCCAGCTAGGGCCTCGATCAGACTGGACTCCGCTAACAAATATGTAAATGTGCTCCAAGGTTCGGCCGGCTGTTTGAACAGTTTCTCCATCCAGAACAGTTTCTCCGTCCTGTTGGAAATAGCTGTACGTCTGTTCCTCCTCCATTAATGCTGACACAGATTCACGTCCAGTAGCACCCACTCGTCAGGGCCACTTTTATTTGCCCCACCCGTATAGCTTAACTTACGCCAAACGTTGACTCACAGCAACTCTTTACTTTTCATTGCCAACTACTTGAATATATTTTGTTTGATTACTTAATTTCGATAAATCTGACCACGCCGAAGTGGGCGAAGAATATCTCATTCCTTCCCCCAAGAAGGCGGGAGCCCGTGAACCGCGATCGGTGATGCCGCCCTGACGCCACTATGTATTGCCCCACCAGCTAAGACGGGGATATTCTTCGCTCTGCTTCAATCTGTATCAAGCTGACGTCTGATATACGGATAAATTTGCGTTCTTTATGAGTACGCCCTTACCTACGTGGTGTAGTTGCGTTGAAATGGTCATCATCTAGCGTGTAGTGCACTTCATTTTAGTTTGACGTTTGTCGCATACTGTCTTCATGGCGTTTGCAATTTTAACAGTTACCAGTGTACTTGTGTCTGGGATGACCTACAGTGGAGAGTTAGGTTAACTGGACACGTCAGACCTACATACATACATACATACATCATATACTCAGCAACCAGAGGTCCTTCAGAGCGCGCGCAGCCTCCACAAACTTCCCACAAGTTTTCCGTTGTGTGGTCGGTTCCTCTAGGTGCCTTCAGTTTCCAGGACTGCCAGATCCTTCGATAGGTCGCGCATCCAGCGCTGCTTTGGTCTCCTATGGATCGTCTGGTGTTTGGTTTTCCCTCAAGTACCTTCTTCTCCTCTCTACCTTCTGATATACTTGCTACATGGTCCACCCACCGGATTCTTCTGCTCTTCAGCTTCTGTAGAACTGTTGGCTGTTGCATCAAGAGGTGAATTTCCTCGTTGTTCCTCCTCCTTTATCCATGATCGGTCCCCAGATCTTCCGCATTACAACTATTTCAAATATTAACAGGTCAGGTCAGACAACATACATTCTAGCGTGATCTGTTTACTGTGTTCTCCCCTAGCGGATAGATGAAAATCAAAAACCAACATTTACGAATTTTTTTCCTTGAGGTTAGAGATTTTCTCCCAATCGTTTTGTTTATTGTTTATTTCTTACTTCAAAAAGAGGTTTGGAGATGTCAAATACACCATGACAAAATTTAACAGTTGTTTTTGTGACTTGATAAGAAAAAAATGTGTGGCTAGTTTAACTGGACACCAATGCAGCTAAGACATGTGGGTCAATACAGCGAACGACATTATAACTATTTGCTAATGTAATTTACAGATCTTGGTTATTTAAAAAATATTATCCATCCTAATTTTCGCAACAATGATGAAACAGTTGGTGAGTCAGATTGTCTATGATCAGCAGTGACTGACCAGCCTTTTGTGGCATCTGAGACTGAAAGGGTACTTTCAGAAAACAATTTTCCTACTGTAGTTTCAGAGCAATTTCTTCTACTTGTGTCTGCTACTTATCCTGTTTTTTCAATTTATAGTGCTTCCGATAGTAATATCATTTTTTCATGTACTCATGAACAAGAACTCAAGGCTGAATTATGTATGCCTCCTGAAGCCTTGGTTCCATTCCCTCAGTATGGTCTCCGGTAAAGGGATAGTCATGCCCGGAAGAAAATTGAATCTCTTACTGTCACAAGCTTAGCTGTGAAGGCCTACCTTGAAGATGAAGACTCCGCCGGAGAATCAAAGGAAAACAAAAAGAAGAAACCTGCCCCACAAGAACCAGGTTCACATCAAATAAAAGCGCAGGCTCGGAATAAGGAGAATCTGACAGTTATGGAATGGAAACTCTGTAGACGATGATGATTTTTAAGAAACTGAAACTGGTGACTAGTAATTATTGTTAAAGTTCATGCAGTAAAACAGACCCAGGTTGCAAATTTATAGCTGTGATGAAGGTGTCACTTTATTCTCTCATACAAGTGACTATCGGGAAGGGGAACGTACCCTCCAACAGATTTTCCATGACGGTTCGGAATGCTTTTTTCGCCACTGCTGGGATTATTACAAAACTTCCACATCCTCTTAAACACTTACGTCAAAGATTTGAAGACGATTTCCATCAATGATGATTTGTATGGATACAACCTTCGCTAAGTCTTATGTTATTTATAACTTCCATCAGTTACATACGGAGTATCGACAACTAACAACTAAATGGTGTCTGCAAACAACTTCGACAACACTATGAAATTAAAATTATATTTATTTGATTCATTGCCGCTGATTTCATTACTGTACCTAGACTAGTTAATCGCACTAGCTTCGTTAGATGGTCACTTTGCGAATAAGCAATTAATCTATGTTATAAAATACTTGAAAGTAATACAGAGCCATTCAGCATCTCATTGTAAAGAAAACATGCAACTCAGAAATCTCATAAAACTTAATATAATAAAGTTTCACAGATAATGCTCCAGACCAGATTTTAAAAAAATGCAATCATGTTAACCTAACTCACCGCTGCTCCCCAAATTAGGTAAACTGAAATCTACATCTACGTAGACAATCCGCAAGCTAGCGTAAAAAGTACGATGATTAATAATATACACAGACTTTATCTGATTTTGAGAATTGAAAGTATTGTGGAGACCTCACGTGGTCCAATCTGCCAATTAAACATCGGGGCAGAGGAGGCCTTGGTACCCTATTACGAATAACCCTCGACGCGATCTGTGTGAGCCCACAAACAACCAAGTGAAGTTACTGGAGGACAGTGTCGGACATTTTACAGGTCAACCAAGACGCTAACAGTTTCAGGGAGAAGCTTGTCAGACGGACAGGAACTTTGGGGCGTTCTCAAGAGATCTTTTGAAATATAGCTAGGTAAGGCTGGAAGGAGGACTGAGTGTCTGTTGTCTGCCCACTGGGCAGTCTCAAAGCCGTGTCTCATGCAATGAGCGCGAATGACGCTGTCAGTGGTGATCCGTACATTCAGTGGAGACACTAAACCAGGCGGTCCGCCTCGTGCTATTCAAGACGAGTAGGCGATGTCCCTTCATCCATAACACCGCAACATCCAACACAACACTATACAAGCACCCATTATCAGCAACGCACGACAAAAATAAACACTTGACATTACACAGCAGGTCATAGGAAGGCAACAGCTAACGACCACTAAAGGCCCTTGCCCAGGACGGCAATGTGGGATTCCCACTTATGTCCCCAACACTCGTTTTCTGAGTGTAAGAGTGACTAATATTTTGCGAAGTAGTAGCCAATCTCAAAATCTGATTGAGATTATTTTGATGTGAAAACATATCCTTTTGTACTGAATGTTCCTCGAAGTATAATCCGTCCTCGAAGTGTAATCCGAGAAACCTGCACGAAAGATTTTAGGCTAACGCATGGACTTGAGTTCATAAGCAATACAGAAATTTGTAAATCTGTAGATTTAACGAAATGCAGAAATGTATTAACACTTTGCCGCCCGCACGTCTCGTACAAATTTATTCGCTTGGCGCCGGCAGCGCTAGTTCGGATTACTTGGCTTGTCGCCGGCCGCTTGTCACCTTTCCGTTGATGACAAGCTTCAAACACATTGACTTTTGCACCCTTCAATTTTCCTGAAATCCTCTATTTTGCTGTATCGTTCGACAAACTCGAATTTTCTTTTCAAGTAACTTCTCTGCAAGTTCTACACTGTTGTAATAACCATCCATGCAGAGGTGATGCCACTTTCCATCACAAGGTGTCAATAGTTCCATCACTGTTTTTGCTAAAGGCTGTCCAGTGTCGGTATATATCTTAAATGAGGAAATGTATCCCGTACTCGAATCACACAGCATCCGAATGTGTATGCCGCATTTCGTAATTATCGACGGACTGAAAACTTTAAAATTTAACCGTCCACGCCACGGTATCATTCCTTCATCAATTGAGATGTTCTGACTTAGATTAAATGTTTCTTTAAGCTTTTTGGAAAAATAATCAAGTACGAATTGCACTTTGACAAGCCGGTCGGCATTATCCGGTTTGTTGTTGCTGTCGGAAATACGCAAAAATGATAATATTTGTCTGAATCGGTTGCGGTACATCGTTTTCCGAAATATCGGTGTGTCTATCAACGGATTCGTTGACTAAAATCATCGATCCATGCTTTTTATTACAATTCCCGTAAGGATAGCACGCTCAAACCATTTTCAAACTTCGGGTCCTGTAACGTCGACAAATTTGTCATTTTTTAAATCCAGTTTCCTTCTATTGCAATTCTGACTGTAGTACTTGTTGGTTTCGTTGCTAATATATTCAGTTAGATCGTTCCCAATAAATAATTCTTCGATATCTTCGACGCTCTTTGTATCTATGGGAGATATGTTTGGCCTCTGGGATCCTTCAAATTTATTATTGGTCCTCGGTAAATCAAAGTCTAACCACTGTGCACTGTCTTCTTCGTCGGATTCAGCCGAATCAGTTGGCAACCGTAGCGTTCGCCGAATTCTTCTTGGTCGTATTTCACTATCTTCCTACAATTCCGCTTTACTTTCATTTTTTTGATATGCAATATCTTCTTCCCAATCGGCCAAGTTGTCCGGAACGTCAGACAAGACGTCCGCGCATTCATCGTAAATAGTCCTATTGTCTCTTTCGTCCACCTTGACGAAAGGGCGCAAGTGCTTACAAAAACAAACAAAAAACTTGTTGTGTGTAACTTATTGTTACCTAAACAAAACACCAACAGATTGTAAAAGATACTGAAGTGTTGTCGCCGGCCACTACGCAATACTATGCTCACGACACCACTGTGGTGTCGCCGGCCGTTGACCGCTATTTCGCGCACGACACCACTGCGGTGTCGCCGGACTGCATAGTGTTAATCGTCACTATAGGACCTGTGAGCTACAAATGGAATAACAGAACCATTCCATATAGTCATGACTTACTGAATTAGACACACTTACCCAGTAATGTGTAAGGAGCTCCTTTCACCCAGGTGAGGGCTACAGTGTGTTGGGACATGGACCTCACGAGGCACCTTCCAATTTTCTTTTGTTATTAATCCTGACGGTTTCGTGCATGTATAAATACTACGGACTAAGCCACACTTATTAAAACAATTCAGTAATTTCTTAAATACATAACTTTCATTGGTTCATTTCTCTTATTTGGCGCGCTTGACAATGGCTTTGTTTGGTCGTACTGATTATTTCACTCGACCATGGATATCTTTTCAAATGGAAACTTCTTCTATCGGCCTTCGGAAACATTTTCTCACCGAAGAAATGTTTCATACCGGACTATTTATGTACTTTTAATGAAGACGGAACCTTTCGTCATTTCAAGTCGCAGAATAGCTGAAGATGACTCTAACCTAAAATGAAAGAAATATTAACCAATATCATTATATTCAGTTATCAGACATGAACAATAAATTTACAGTGGGACTTACATTAAGCGAAATAAAAATGATAATAGCGGTGTGCCGTATAAATCTGCCGCAATCACAGAAACGCCTCTGTCTTGGCTCACTTCTGCAACAAAAAGGTGCCGCCCCCTTCATAAAAATGACAGAGGGACGTAACTCCACATTTGTTTCTGCGGTTCTATGCTACAGTCGATACAACCGTTCATAGTACTTAATTTTTAATTGATACTTTATTTATTTATTTATTTATTTATTAAGTTTCAAATATTTTGTCCGTAAAATCCGCTCTTTTCGCAGTTGTGCCTTTGAACGCCTTAAGCGCTAGGCAGCCATCCTCACGTCTGAGACAGAGTAGACATACGTGCTTTTGCTTTTGTAGTCACTCCCCATGTGAAAGTGTTAACTGAAAACAGAGCAAGAATCGTTGTTAGGTGCACGCTGAACGCAAATCACTAGCGACTACTACAATCCCAACAATACATTACGGCTGTTGTAGACTTATCGACAATAAGGTAAATAGGTCATACGCAGCGTGGAATGGTCTGGAGTTTTCAATCAGTCTTAAGGCTGCAAATGCATGCATGGCACAGTACCACGAGTGAGTGCCCGCTGCAGTGGACTGCGTGCATTAGCAGCCTCAGGACTGACTAAAAACGCCGAATATTTGACCATTAATAGCTGTTCAATGCAGTGGACGCCATGCGTCACAGGATTTGCCCTCTCCATGAGGCAGCCGGTCCCGTCTCTTGCAGTCAGCCGCTGCGACTTTTCTGCTAGAGTTGCAGCATCTCTGAATTGCCCCTGCAGCTACCTGCTGTAGAAGGGAATGTCGAGTGAGTTCTGGAACTCTATGAACGATTAGGAGGCGGAAATAAGAATTAACCACAGTAGTTTCAATTCTGGCAGCTGTTTACAATTACATTTATATTGTATCCTGCGATATAACAAATTCTCTATACTGATGGCGGTGCAGACGAAGAGCTGAATGCATAGATATCACAAGAACTCGATACCTGACCTTCCTTTCGGAAGACGCTGTTGCAGATGAACGTGACTGGTCCGCTCGATGCTCATTACTGAATGGAGTAGCGCGGTTTATAATCCATAAAAATATCACTTCTTACGTATCTCTTGACGTTCGTCCGATAAATTCACAAGTTTTCATTAGTGTTCGACATACACGGAATTTTTTTGTAGGTGAGAGACGAATATCGGCTTATGTCGAGCTTGAATGGCACCTGAAATATCCACATGCCTTAACTGCGATTGACTGCCATGAAATATTGAAAATCTCGTACACTGCACTCTATACGTTAAGCCATGTTTCTTGATAAAAATATACTTGTCGAATTTTGAGAATTGGTTCTCAGTGACGAATCAAAGATATTCCTGCAACTTCGAAAAACCAATAGGTAAAATTACACTACTTGATAGTGCATAAAAACACACGACTAGACATCTTTCCACGCCGTGTCTTTGAATGAGACAAGGTTAAAATTCTTGAAACTGTCCCCACCATTCACCGGAAATAAATGGCTCTGAGCACTATGGGACTTAACATTTGAGGTCAACAGTCCCCTAGAACTTAGAACTACTTAAACCTAACTAACCTAAGGACATCACACACATCGATGCCCAAGGCAGGATTCGAACCTGCGACCGTAGCGGTCGCGTGGTTTCAGACTGAAGCGCCTAGAACCGCTCGGCCGCACAGGCCGGCCATTCACTTGACTGTGCCCTTAAATTCCACAGTAAATATGTTTCCAGTCGTTTTCTTAACGTTTAACATCTTTCTGTTGCACTGAAAAACGTTCACAAGAAAACCCACGACAGTGAAAATGACAGGACTCCAATTCCGCAAATTTTTATTACAGACAACCTCATTTTAAGAATAAAAGACAAAAGTCCAGCGGTAAAGATACATAAAGACGATTTTTCTATTCATCTTTTCTGTATTATTGCTCTGTTATGCTTAGTAAATGAGAAATGTTTCCGTCAGTGGTTCAAATGGCTCCAAGCGCAATGGGACTGAACATCCGAGGTCATCAGTCCCCTAGAACTTAGAACTACTTAAACCTAACTAACCTAAGGACATCACACACATCCATGCCCGAGGCAGGATTCGAACCTGCGAGCCGGCTTATGTGGCCGAGCGGTTCTAGGCGCTTCAGTTTGGAACCGCGCGACCGCTACGGCGCAGGTTGGACTCCTGCCTCGGGCATGGATGTGTGTGATGTCCTTAGGTTAGTTAGGTTTAAGTAGTTCTAAGTTCTAGGGGACTGATGACCTCGGATGTTCAGTCCCATAGTGCTCAGAGCCATTTGAACCAGTTTCGAACCTGCGAGGGTAGCAGCAGCGCGGTTCCCGACCTTTTTTTTTCCTGTACGAGCTTTCGCGCCAAGACCTGAAATAAAATCTGATATGAATTACTAAGCTTACGGAGAACAATAGGAACTTCAGCAAAATATTAGCGTAGTGTCTGTCCAGCATGTCGCCGATGACCTGAAGGCCGACCACAAACACAAAACCTTTCGCACTGTTGTTATTAAGTGCTTATGTTAATAAGCTTCATGTAGTCTCAAACATTTGTTGAAAATATATGGAGGAGTCTGCAAGACTACCTCAGCGTCCTTCAGAGGTCAGCAAGAGGTGAGCGTTAACGACTCGTCGTGCTGTATACTCGTAATTGACGACTCCCTCCTCGATGTTAATCTTACGAAATCGGTAAAAGGTTCGGAGGACACGAAGTAGGAGGCAGGAATGTACGTGGCCAGTACTTTGTGGTACTAATCACAAATTTGGCAGAACTTTAAATTTGTGGCTTCTTACGAAAGACACGCCACATTCCTTGGAAACGATTACCACTTACCTTCAGGCGTTATGTTATTCCATTATTAACAGTTATGAAATATTGATTGGTATATCAGCAATTTCCTAGATTTAATTTGACCGCACGTGCGTGAGTGCGTGTGTGTGTGTGTGTGTGTGTGTGTGTGTGTGTGTGTGTGGCAGAGAGAGAGAGAGAGAGAGAGAGAGAGAGAGAGAGTGAGTGAGTGAGATACAGTAAGTGAAAGGGAAGTTTTTTATTCATATAGGTAAACCAAGAAACTTTTCTCTGCTTTTGGGGAGCTATGGACATAGTTTATTCACTTATTTTTCTAAAGCGTTACAATAACGAGTTATTATTTTTTAAATACAACATTTTTTCTGTCATGTAGCGGATTATTTAAAACCACTGTGTTTAAATCAGTTTAAACCGAATTTCTGTCAGCTTTAATTAGGGAGCTAGAAGCGTTCGAAGTTTTAGGGGTCAACGCAACATGCTGTACATAACTGGCTGAGTTCAGATGGTTGTTAAGGTGGTAGAATGTACAGCAAGGTGAAGCTTTCAATCAAGTTCTCATTTTTCTGAATACAAAACTCAGTGCGTGTTCTAAACGACCTGCGGACGAAATGTAAAGTTGCTTGAATGACAGATCCACAAGCTTCATCGATTCCTGTCTGAAGTCATTTGGGATTTTTTTAATATTCTGACCTGCCTTGTATACGACAGTGAAAGGATACATTCTGCAACTTAATCGAACATCAAACAGCGGATCAAACAAATCACCTTATCTGAGGCATCCTGTGTATTTAATGAAATAAATGCTTCACAATTTGAGGGCAGCATTAGGGAATATTAGAGAACAGTTTTTCACCCGTACAGAATTACTTTATCATTAATTTTCCCAAATAACGTCATGTTAACACCGAGTTGTCTGCTTCAAAAAGAATACCGCCTATTCATTCTTCTATTCTAATTCCATGAAGCGCTTTATCGCTAATGAGAAGACACCAAACTCTAGCTGTCCTCCTTTGCTTTACAAGAACATACAGGGTGTGCCGGGAAGAATAATCAACATTCAGGGCATTCGAAGCAAAAAAAAAAAAAAAAAGAAAAAAAAACTCAAGTAAACGGGGACTGTAAAATGTATATCCTGAGACCTATGAGCAATTCTTCAGCTTAGATACTGTGAAACAAATCTGTTCCACTGCAAGCTCTTTGCTTCCCGTGTTTTGATAGGTGGTAGTACGGACCACACCGAGAAAAAATGCCCAGTAGCCGTGGGCGTACCTTAGGCTATGAGGTCGTGGGGTCTTGGGATACATTTAGCAGCTCCTGCTGCGTTGATAGTTCGATTGGAGCGATCTGTTGGCTGATCTCTGTAAGAGTTCTGAAGCAAATGCCCTGAAGTGCGTCCTTCAGTTTAGGAATCAAGTTGAAGCCACTTGGGAGTAAGCCTGATGTGTGTGATGAGCGGAGCCGCGCGGGATTAGCCGAGAGGTCTCAGGCGCTGCAGTCTTGGACTGTGTGGCTGGTCCCGGCGGAGGTTCGAGTCCTCCTTCGGACATGGGTGTGTGTTCGTCCTTAGGATAACTTAGGTTAAGTAGTGTGTAAGCTTAGGGACTGATGACCTTAGCAGTTAAGTCCCATAAGATTTCACACACATTTGAACATTTTTTTTGTGATGAGCGGTGTAGTACTTGCCAACCCCATCGATCGATGAAATAACTCACAGCGCGTGTCCCATACACCTGATCATTGTCCTGCAAAACAGTGGATGGGTCCTGCAGAAAATATCACCGCTTTCTTTAAGCTGGTGGTAGGATGTACTCCAAAAAAAGAAACTACTCGGGGAAAGAAACTGCGGTACTTTCTTTGCGACGTGTCCCTTAATTTGCAGGACAGTGCTCAGGCGCATATGGTGCAGGACGTGTTTGATTTGTTTGATCGATGCGGCTGGGAAGTACTGTACCACCCAACACACACGCCGTACTTAAAACTTTGTGACTGCAGCACAACTGGCGCTGCTAGAGGTATCTATGATTTCAAGATCGCTGGCAACGGTTTATAGACAATGCTGATGACTACTTTGAAGGACACTAAAACTTTGAAACATGCATCTGTTTTGTATAAGTTCTAAATAAAGGGTAGCCACTGTTAAAATTCCATTGCTCGCAACCAATATCACATTGGCCATATGGACCGTTCTTTCGATAAACGTTTTTGGGAGAGTAAATATTACCAGATTAAGACACTTTTCATTGTGCATAGTACCACCGAAAATATAGTTTCATTTTAAATATTGTCAGAATATTTCCACGATGAGTGAAAGAGCAATCCTTTGCACGTTTCTATAGATCTTAGGATGGTTGCTAATCATCCGAAACCGATAATCATCTAGTCATTATTAGATTGCATTGCAGTCAAGACCAGTCATATTTATAGTAAATAATTCATGCCCTAAAGGGAAAAAATTGCAACCCCAAAAAATAATAAACGTAGATTAATAAACTTTCAGAAATACATTTGCGTAGGTAACGTTTTAGAAGTCTTTAATTTTGCAAGATAACAGGTTAATGTAAGCGTGAGACAAGCCATTCAAGCCGGCCGGAGTGGCCGTGCGGTTCTAGGCCCTACATTCTGGAGCCGAGCGACCGCTACGGTCGCAGGTTCGAATCCTGCCTCGGGCATGGATGTGTGTGATGTCCTTAGGTTAGTTAGGTTTAATTAGTTCTAAGTTCTAGGCGACTTATGACCTCAGAAGTTAAGTCGCATAGTGCTCAGAGCCATTTGAACGATTTTTAAGCCATTCAAAATGTGAAATGCTGGTGCGTTAATAACTCTTCTAACGGCCAGAATGTTGAATGCTAGCATGCAAACGTTTTGTAAAGGCGCCGGCTGTCAGTTTGTGGTGTGGGATTCCATGCCTGTTGCACTTGTTCCGTCACTACAAGGCCAGTTCATGCCGGTTGTGGATGGCGCTGGAGTTGTCGTCCAATAATGCCCGTATGTGCTCTAATGGAGATAGAGCTGGTGATCGAGTAGGTCAAGGCAACAAGTTGACACTTTGTAGAGCATGCTGGGTTGCAACAGCGGTATGTGGGCGAGCGTTATTCTGGTGGGAAGCAATACCTGGAATTCTGTTCGTGAATGGCAGCACAACAGGTCGAATCAGCAGACTGACGAACACAGTTGCAGTCAGGGATCGTGGGATAATCCGGAGAGCGTTCCCGACATCATACAAAATCGTACGACAGACCGTAACTCCAGGCGTAGGTACAGTGTGTCTAGCACACACATATGTTGATTGCAGGCCTTCAACTGGCCTCTTCGTAACAAACACACGGCGATCACTGGCTCTGAGGCAGAACGAGCGTTTATCAGAAAACACAACAGGATTCCGTTCTGCCCTCTAATGAGCTCTCGATTGGCACTTCTGAAGTCAAAAATGGCGGTGATTTGGAGGCAGTGGAGTGCACACTACACGGTGTCTGGCTCGTAGTTGTCCTTGAAGTAACCGATTTATAACAATTCGCTGTGTCGTTATAGTGTCAACTGCTGCTCAAATTGCTGCTGCAGATGCAGTACGATACGCCCGAGAAATACGCCGAACACGATGGTCTACCCTCTCGGTAGTCCCACGTGGCCTTCCGGGGCCCGTTCTTCTTGCGACGGTACCTTTCTGTGAACATCGCTGTCAGCAATCATGTATAGTGGCTACATTCCTGCCAAGTATTTCTGCAGCATTGCAGGAGGAACATACGGCTTCTCATAGGCCTATTACACGACCTCGTTCAAACTCAGCGAGGTGCTCATATAGGCGTCTTTGTCCCCTTAACGGCAGTCTCGACTAACATCTACTCGCCACTTCCAGTCTGAAACGTAACTGACTCTCACGACAGCTACAAGGTGTATTTGAAGCAAGCCTGATCTGCATCCTCATAGTGGCACAACTAGCGCCACTCTTATGCGGTCCGCCGCTCGTGGTCTCGCGGTAGCGTTCTCGCTTCCCGAGCACGGGGTCCCGGGTTCGATTTCCGGCGGGGTCAGGGATTTTCACCTGCCTCGAGATGACTGGGTGTTTGTGTCGTCCTCATCATTTCATCATCATCCAGGAAAGTGGCGAAATTGGACTGAGCAAAGATTGGGTAATTGTACGGGCGCTGATAACCACGCAGTTGAGCGCCCCACAAACCAAACATCATCATCATCATCACTCTTATGCGACTAGTGCGAAATTTGAAAAGACATCATCCATCAGATGTAGAAATATACCTACTAACTTTCGTTTATGTCGCACAGCTCGTTCTTAGTGCTCCGATTTTTTTCCGTCAGTGTGTATACATTATTTGGCAGTCAGTTTTACAGCCATGTGCTATGGATCTAGTGTTTCCCATCTATCCAATATATGGGTTGAACATTAATAAAACCACCAAACTGCAGGAACGGCTTCCTGACAGGAAACGGAGTAAAAACGAAACAGAAAGCCTCAAAATTACTGGATAATTGTCTAATGGTGATATTGTGAGAGAGTTCCAAATACTGGTTTCATACCACGCTCCTCAGGCAAATCACTTTCAAAATTCGGCAATTTTATTATGAGTTTGCACCATCGGCGATGTGTAACCGCACTGTCAGTCTGATGCTATACACTCTGGCGATCACGGTCTGTATTCAGTGTCATGGTAGTTGTCTGGAAACAACCACTTCATTCAGCAGTAACGTCATACACAGATCTATAAAGCCAGTACTGCTTCTAACATGGATACCTGTATGCAGCTGTAGAATCAACACAGCTTGTGATGGTAATATGGTTGTGTTTTTTAACATCTGACCATTGTAAGACGATTATGCCTCACTTTCTAAGACACAGTGGTAAAACACACGTGAAAAATTTTAAGAAATGCCCACAATTCGCTGTTTTCAGGTCAGTATTATTTCGTATCGCCAGCAATCACTTATTGGCGAAGTATTATACTTAGAAGTAGGGGCAGCATGATAGGTTCAACATGAGCATCAGCCTTATAAAATATGTTTGTGTGTTCTGACATGAGCAAAGGAAATGACTATCTTCCATTGTAAGGAAGGTATGGGTTTAATGTGGAATACTGTGATAACAAAGGGAAGAGTACGTCAAGTCATAAGAAGGGTACAGAAATTTCTATTTCCAGAGCCACAGCCGTCAGTAGGGTGTATTTCCAATACTTCGCTCATTGTCGAATGTTGTTCAATTGAGACTGTGATCATAATATTTAATTGTAAGTACAGGTATAAAATATATATATATGATGCCAGTTTTTTCATGGACGATTCTGTCCATGTGCGCTTGGCACGCAGCGCCGGTGACTGTGGTGGGAATGTTTCACGTTTCTGGATAGCGGTAGGAGGTGTCTGAATGGAGAGGCCTTTTGGGATGTAGGAATGTAGCTGACTTAACGACGGCTGAATAGTAAACTAATACTTAGTATGTGTTGTATAGCTTTCGTGATCGCGTGGAAATTAGAGAAGATTCAATAAGGACGAGTGTTTGCGCTGAACCGTCATTCCCTCCCATGTAAATTGTTTGGTTGACTGCTTCTGCACATTTCGCGCCTTCATTTAGTTGAGGGAAAATCGATTGTGGTATGTGTATCTATCAGGTTGTAACGGAACTGAAATGATGGTGAGCTGACAGTAATTTGGAGCCCGCGCATCGGAAACGGGCGCGCTTGTGTAAGACTGCCAGGGAGTGCACCCTGATGCCATCTATTGGCGAAACTGGGAATTAGTGCTACCTGACAGACAATGCACTAAGCTCTCGGAGTCAAATGTATTCTTTTTCTTGGTAATTATAAGTTATTACTGTATAATTTAATGTTGTAAAGCGCTAGTAGTATATTATTATGACTGGTATGAACTCCAGGGTAGTAAATATAGATATTCTTAAATACTAAATTATTTTGGTAAAAAGGTGGTAGGGGAACGCCCCCACTCTTGGTGATACGAGTGTAGCTAGAGGTAGCTGGAGACACAGGGACTGAACAATGGAATGGCCTGGGGAGTGTTGACGTGATCGGACGTGCGTAACTGTGCTCACGCAAAAGTGATTCTGCAACAGCGAAGAGGCGAATATCGTCGCCGTTTGTGGAGTAAAACGCGGCGAATGGTTGTTGAAGCCGCCTCTATGCCACTGGGGCTGACTGTAAGAGTTCCTGCGCCCAGATTTTATGGCGGACGTGCAGTAGCTTATACGAGTGCTACAGCTCGTAGTTCCAGCCGCCATTAAGGGCATGAGGCGTGAAGAGCTGCGTTAGCCACATGCATCTCACCACCAGCACCGCCACGTCTACCCAAGGCAAGACTGCTTGCAATTGTTAAGTCGAACTTTGTGTACATGTAAAAGGAGAATACCAGTTTTCTTTTATGCAAGTGCAGAGGACAGAATATAGTAATGAGTAAAATTACAACGCATGTTGTTCATTGTAAAGTGTAGTAACCTCAAACATAGTATAGTGAAATCAGACTGAGGCCACCATCGCCTCTTTCATTTACAATTCTTTTGGTTGTAGAATACTTTAGCGTATAAGAATGTTGAAAAGAGCAAAGGTCACACCAGAATGAGTCGCCTATTTATAGTTACTTAAATTTTTCTGAGTAACCTTTCAAGTAAAGTCACTTAACTAATTCTGTATCAATTGTCCAAAGAGTAATATCCAAAATCATTAAGTAAGTTGAAGGGTAGAATTTTGTTAACCCAAGTTGCATAAACTGTCTTGGTAGTAATTACCAATCCAACTCACAGAAATTGAGAGAGTATTTGCTTTGTAGAATCATCTAGAACGATCAGAAATAGTAATATTCAGAATTAAGTTTAAATTCAACTCAAGCCATTTCACTTAGAAACGAGCCAAAAATTGATTTATTCTTTTGCTCCTTCAGAGCTGGCGACCGTAGTTATAAGTATTTTCAGGAGGATTCGACGGTAAGTCTGCTGCTCTCGTCATGCTGATAGGATTATCCACTGCTGCTAGCAGTGGTGATTGGATACATAAGCTCACTACCAAGTTAAGTGGGTCAGGTAGGCAGTGTTACCGTGTGAACTGTAGGGCACTGTATGCCGTGGATTGAACCCGTTCAATCATCACAGCTCTTAGGGAAATAGTCCGGTTAGGAGTGTACTAATCATTAGGTAAATACTGGCGAGTAACGGTCAAAAATGTATACGCAAGTGAATTTAGCAAGGTCCACGTAGCACCTAGTTAATGTGGTGCAATGGCGAGGGTAGGAGTGGAGTAAAAGTGAGCTGAGCTTGTGGCAGCTGTGCTGTATTCAAATATTAACAACGTGAATTCACTACTACCTCTTACAATTAGGACTGAGCTTTACAGTTAAAATACGTAGCAGTAAGCGCAAAGGCATGACAGCTACAAGTCCGTATTGGTTTTATACATAAAGAATTAGGAAGCGGATCATTCCGTCAGTGGAGGGGATTAAAACAACCGAGTCAGTTGAGAACATACCCCATTTACTGATGGAAAGATTCGGCGGTTCGGTCGCAAGGTGAAAGACGGGTGGAAGACACGTTTGCTGGTTCTCTAGATATGAGAAACACCTTAGCTGACTTTGTAAATTATAGGGATGATTTGGAATCTGTTACATCACCAACATCGGTGTTCATGAGTGGAAATATTGGTTTCCTCTATTTTATTTGGAGGTCTCACATAAAGGTCTTTGCAGACAGGATAAATTTCTAGTTACTCAGTGGCTTATAGCATGCGCCACCTCTCTAAAGTTTCAGGTTTCTAGAGAAATAATTTCCAGTCTATATCTTCGGAATTATGTTCTTCATGCGTTACTACTATGCAAGAGTTAATGGTGTGTGCTTGATATCGAGCATTAAAACGGAAATGGTATGATATTCTGGAAAACCATGCGAAATTACGTATGTTCTTGTAATCCCAGAGTCTGGAGGTGTCTGTAGAAAGCAAGGAAGCAAGTAGGTCGAGGCCAGAAGCAGTAACGCTTTTGTGCTGAGGAGATCGGACCCAGAATTTGTAGAACAGTTCTGGGAGTGAATTTGGTCCACTGAGGGTGCTCTGGTCACACTTCGGGAGTGGATGACTTGCGACAGCCTGCTGGGGGGAAATATCTGGTGCAGAGTGTACATACAGTCCTCTCTGTCTTTGCAGAATATGTACGAGTGTCTGGTGGTCGATGACTATACAAATTACATAAAATTTGCGATTTTGTATGGTGCAGGATACGAATTGTATGTTTACTACATCGACACGACATGTGGTGATATATATTTCCAGGTTGGAGATCGGTTTCACGCTCTAATATTCATTCATCCACCCTTAGTGGGAGAGCAGTGTAATTGAGTGAGAGTCTTTCCATATTTGACGATCTGTAGCCCACTTTGCAGGAGTCTTTTTAGGATTGCTAGGAACAATGAATGTATCCTGTGCTATTCTAGAAAGCATTGTAACATCTCTCTCGGTACTGGACCCTCACCACAGCTAAGTGTCATCGCTCCAGCAATGGTGCCTAGATAAACATGTGTCCCGACAGGTATTTCTCGGGTGTCAAGTATGAAAGGGATACTGCCGTCTCAACCTTGTGGGACCTGAACTGACACCTACAAATGGTTCAGCAACTGATGGCCGTGTTGTCACTTCGTGAGGTAGCCAGCGCATCCTGACTCCTGGGAGATTGTGTGGAAGCATCCTGTGTGGTCCAGTGGACAGGGGACAGGATGTGTTTTTTACTAGCGATCTTTTGTTAAATCTGTAGTCCATCGATTTCGCCAACAAATAGGTTGCCACAAATTAAAAAGAAAAAAAAAACTGCCCCATACATGTGAAGAACATCAATTCATTCATTTGCATAATTTTTTTTGTCGACATTATGAGCAGTACAGTAGTGCCTGAGTGGGTGACATGGAGCAGAACAGCAGGTTAAATACAGAACTCTTCGTTAAATTTCATAATTTTTATGTAAAATGCAATACAGTAGTTTAACAGGGTTGTGACAAAGAAAATGCTGCAGAAATGGCGCTCAAAGGCCTGTGAAATTCGAAAAGTGTTCCAGAAAATGGTGAGAGGACATAACTGATTACTTAATTTGGTACCATAGGTAGTACAATAGTTTAAGGACATTGGGAAACCACTTAACAGAAGAATAGGTTAAGTACCGACAAACAGCGTAACATTAATTTAAGGCACCCAGAGTACAGTGCTGAAAATTAGGTTATACAACATGTTTGCCCCACGTAATTACTTCTTACAAGACCTACATGTTTCCAAACAGCAGAGAATGATGAGCAAGAGAAATCCAATCTCACAATCTGAATTTTGTATAAATACACAGTATACCCTTCAATTTCCTGTTATGAGATCCTTCAACTCCACCAATTTCCGTATATGCCATACACTGCCTCGAATCACCTAAATTGTTTAAACAAACAATATTCCACACATTGTCTAAATTCTTTAAACAATATTCCATGCACTACAATCGTATTCCCTCCAAATAACAGTCTTTTTCCCACTAATTTGTGGGAGAAATGGTAGGAGAGGAGGGGGTTTACCGGAAGGGGAGAGGTTTAATAATTGATCAATATAATTAAATAGTCAATCAAATTGATAAGAGTGAGAGGGGCTATTCCAATACCACAGACCTGAAAGTGTAGCTGTAGGAGCGAGGTGGGCGGTTTCCTGTGGGGGAAGAGGAGTGGGAGGGGTAACAATAGGTTAAGTGCCTATCAGTCAAAAGGAAGGATCCTTTTAGCAGAACAATAGGTTAATAGCTGTCAATCAAAGGAGGACAATAGGTTTGCCCCCGAGTGCGTACTTGTCGCTGATGTAGGCAACTCTCAATAGCAAAATGGACCAGAAGGTTCTTTGCCCTACTACTGCCAGAATCTTGCTACATGGTTTGAGAAGCATGATAGTAAACTCATGATGATGTCATGGCTACTAGATGTTATTGATATGAACCCTGTGGAATACATGTGGGACGCTGTCTGAAGCCATCTCCACGACCACTGACTACTGGCTTGTAATATATGGTAATTAAGTATACTGAGTGTAGACATCTGGTGCTCATACACTCCTGGAAATTGAAATAAGAACAACGTGAATTCATTGTCCCAGGAAGGGGAAACTTTATTGACACATTCCTGGGGTCAGATACATCATATGATCACACTGACAGAACCACAGGCACATAGACACAGGCAACAGAGCATGCACAATGTCGGCACTAGTACAGTGTATATCCACCTTTCGCAGCAATGCAGGCTGCTATTCTCTCATGGAGACGATCGTAGAGATGCTGGATGTAGTCCTGTGGAACGGCTTGCCATGCCATTTCCACCTGGCGCCTCAGTTGGACCAGCGTTCGTGCTGGACGTGCAGACCGCGTGAGACGACGCTTCATCCAGTCCCAAACATGCTCAATGGGGGACAGATCCGGAGATCTTGCTGGCCAGGGTAGTTGACTTACACCTTCTAGAGCACGTTGGGTGGCATGGGATACATGCGGACGTGCATTGTCCTGTTGGAACAGCAAGTTCCCTTGCCGGTCTAGGAATGGTAGAACGATGGGTTCGATGACGGTTTGGATGTACCGTGCACTACTCAGTGTCCCCTCGACGATCACCAGTGGTGTACGGCCAGTGTAGGAGATCGCTCCCCACACCATGATGCCGGGTGTTGGCCCTGTGTGCCTCGGTCGTATGCAGTCCTGATTGTGGCGCTCACCTGCACGGCGCCAAACACGCATACGACCATCATTGGCACCAAGGCAGAAGCGACTCTCATCGCTGAAGACGACACGTCTCCATTCGTCCCTCCATTCACGCCTGTCGCGACACCACTGGAGGCGGGCTGCACGATGTTGGGGCGTGAGCGGAAGACGGCCTAACGGTGTGCGGGACCGTAGCCCAGCTTCATGGAGACGGTTGCGAATGGTCCTCGCCGATACCCCAGGAGCAACAGTGTCCCTAATTTGCTGGGAAGTGGCGGTGCGGTCCCCTACGGCACTGCGTAGGATCCTACGGTCTTGGCGTGCATCCGTGCGTCGCTGCGGTCCGGTCCCAGGTCGACGGGCACGTGCACCTTCCGCCGACCACTGGCGACAACATCGATGTACTGTGGAGACCTCACGCCCCACGTGTTGAGCAATTCGGCGGTACGTCCACCCGGCCTCCCGCATGCCCACTATACGCCCTCGCTCAAATTCCGTCAACTGCACATACGGTTCACGTCCACGCTGTCGCGGCATGCTACCAGTGTTAAAGACTGCGATGGAGCTCCGTATGCCACGGCAAACTGGCTGACACTGACGGCGGCGGTGCACAAATGCTGCGCAGCTAGCGCCATTCGACGGCCAACACCGCGGTTCCTGGTGTGTCCGCTGTGCCGTGCGTGTGATCATTGCTTGTACAGCCCTCTCGCAGTGTCCGGAGCAAGTATGGTGGGTCTGACACACCGGTGTCAATGTGTTCTTTTTTCCATTTCCAGGAGTGTATATGCTGAATTCTACCAATGATACCCTGAGCCTTGCCATATGCTATCTCTGCTGTACTGCATTCTAAAGATGGACCACCATACCTTTAAGCTGATGGTCATAATGTTTTGCTTCATCAGTGTACATTGATTGAAGGACGATGCAGCAATGTGTTTTTACTGTAGTACAGAGCAGCACCCCATCTCGCCCACGTCAAGCTAGGTAAGAACGGCACAGGCAAGTTCGTAGTTCAGGCTAGTGTAGCTCAACGACCCGTAGTTGCGCCGCATAAAATGTTGGAAATTCCTCAAGTCTAGACCACGTACTGTTTCTAGTGTCGTTCATGAGTTATGTGCATTGGACACGATACCCAACGACCCGTGGCCAAGTCGGAGTTTGTTCCGCTCTTAAGATTTCAGCCCATCACCAGCTCTTTCCTTGTGAGGTTCTGCATTCGTTATTGACTGAACCATTGCACGTCGAGTGTGTAGCCGTAAGAAAGTCAATTTATTCCTGTGATATTTTGGGCGCATACCTCTTGGCCGTCTTCCGAGTGGTTTGACAGACTGAAGCTACAGGGCTCGCATCCGAAACATGAGTTGAGTAAATAGAGTTTCGGCGGGTACAGGCCCAAAATACAACGCATTTGTTTGGTCTCACTGTCGTTGTCATTCGTTACAATGAGTCGATGTGATAAGGAAGAGGTGCTCGACGTATCAAGTAAAATCTGTTTCCTAGGATGACATACCCACTCTATAGCACATTTGTAGTCCTTCGTCGATGTTGCAGAATAACAGCTTCTCTGCGGAAGGCGTGATGCGAAGACACTGGATTTATTTTTCAATAAACAGAGGTAAGTAGTTTTGCCTGTGTTAAAAGTATTTGTGCTGCCTTTCGGGTATTCTATTTCACAGGAGAAGAGAGACGTCTTCTGTGGAACCAGAAAAGGACTGTTGCCAATAATCGTCGAGAATGGCCTGTAAATGACATGTAAAAGAAATTGTACAACTACGTCTTTATGCAGAATCACTGCTTTTGTGGAGAATGTAAATTAGACTACCTCGTCGGCTAAAAGATGTAACAAATTATGTACGAGACCGTTGTAACCAATTCCTCCGTGTAATTGGAGTGAAAATTTGTGATGCTAACATATAGAGATATTAAATTTTCCAGTTCTGAAAATTTATTGCTTCTCCTTCCAGTTACTCCTCTCTACTTTTGAACTACGAGAGTAACTCGTAAATCTTCGTACTTTATGACCTCGAGTTGCACGTTTTCTCGTCGTGATTTAGTGGGCGCCGGAGCTCGTTACACCTCCATCGTAGAATCAGTTGCTGTTCCTACAGAAGCTGTCATTCGTAAATACTTCTTAGGAACTCTTGGTGTCATTACGACTATTGCACGTGTTCCGGTTCCGGTTACATTACTGGGATTATCTGTAACAAAAAAGAAATTTTCATTTCTGTCACGATACAATTAGACCGTTTGGTATTTTGTAAGATTTTCTTAATACTAAAAAGTGGTGATTTTTCTGTACGAGACGCTTAGTCTAAATTGAAATTTGCCCTAGTTTCAGTTACACGTACCAAATTACTGAAAGTGGTAATGTATCTCCGAGCACACAGCCTAAAATTAATCATATTTATTATCGGCTTACATTTTTACTGTCTCCGTGTAGGCGCACATTCGACACAGCTCATGACGTACGCACAGATGCGTACTGGGATTGTAGGTACATGAGGAATATGATGATCAGTCTGAATGTGCTACACCCACTGGTATAGCTAGCAAAGGAAGAGGTATATCCAATTTACACAGAGGAACGACCACATCCTTCATAGCAATGAGAAATGGGGAATGGAAGGAACTACTCCTAAGATGGTAAAGTCGTTGAGTATAGCTAGAGATATTGCTAAACCGATAATCTGTGATCGCTAATGGGCGATCATAGGCTCTGCGAATGTTTACGTGAGATTCCGTATTACAACAAACCGATGTTACTTTTCAAATTTGCGTAGGAGTACATCCTCTGAGTAAACGGTAAATGGCCGAGCAGTTCTAGGCGCTACAGTCTGGAACGCGCGACCACTACGGTCACAGGTTCGAATACTGCCTCGGGCATGGATGTGTTTGATGTCCTTAGGTTAGTTAGGTTTAAGTAGTTCTAAGTTCTAGAGGACTGATGACCACAGCAGTTAAGTCCCATAGTGCTCAGAGCCATTTTTAAATGGTAAAGTGGACATCATGCGAAGAATGTGGTGTTTTGCTAAATGAAACAAATGGTAAGAATTTACCTTAAGGAATAAATAGATTGTTAAGGACCGGTCAATAATTCATTTGGCGATTGAAAGAAGTATGGGAGTGGAAATTGTAGAGGGAGACGGTGGAGTAATTATGGAGACACGAAAAAACTTCAACAAGGTAGACTAGCTTGGAAAATTACATCAAACACTTCTTCTTAGTAATAGCTAGAACAACAACGACAGCAGTGGCAATAATAACAACATTTATATACACAATATGTATGTGATGAATCCTAGCTCCACCGACAAAACCTCGGAGATTATTTAGAGGTATCTGGTTCGTTACAGAGTAATAAAGTCATTTTCGTATACTGAGTTTGTTTTCCCTAGTAGCGTTGTTTATGTAAACATACTTTCACAACAGTGAAAATGTCAGTAATACGCAATCACCAAGTTGCACTACACAAACCACAGATTAATACAACAATCCGGGAATGCTGGAGTGCTGCAATGAGACTGCTGTCACTGTGGGAAGAGCTCACCGCAGAACCATTGGTTCGCTCTTCTGTTGCATACGGTGAACGCATATCTGCCAGTTCTTCATCAATAGAGCTATCCATACCGATGGGTATCGTTGTTAAAGCACAACGAACGCGTCAGGAAAACAAACGCGGGTCCAAACCGTGCAGTGCTGATTGAAAGCTGGAAGGTGAGGGGTGAAGTTAGCATTACAGTATTCAACAGCAACAATAAATCTGTTTGCAAAGGAGACACCCATCGCATACCGTCGACAACTGCATTGTTACGCAGATATTTTCAGTGCAATACAGACACAAATATAAATGTGAGATAGAAATCAAACGAAATACATTCTGAAGTTATAGGATGATAACAGATATGCGGATCGGGGTGTGATTCCAAAGCCGTTAAGCTGTCCATTCACAACTGTCTATCTTCCTCACAGCTTTACTTCCGCCAGTACCTCTGTCCTACTTTGGCAAGCATCGCATAAGTTCTCCTCCATATCTTGCGTGGCTGGTACTAAAGGAAGAAAGAATATTCTGGAGAAATGGGCTAGCCACATTATCGATCTCTATGCTGTGACTAAGCTAATTCTCCACAAGGTTTGCACGGAAATTTCTGTGAAATTTTGACGGTAAGAGGTATTAGCGGAAACAAAGCAGTGAGGTCAGGTCGCAAGAATTGCCTGTATTGCTCTGGCGGTAGAGCAACTGCCCGTGAATGGAAACGGTTCCAGGTTCGAGACCCCGTCTGGTACGCAGTTTTAATCCGTCATTTCATTTCTTTTTAAAGAACCACCGGAGGTCACGATCTCTTGTACCTAAATACTCAGAAAAATCCATAAACAACTTACGAAATTTTTTTCGGTTGAGTTTGTGTTCAAGACGGGTAATCGGGTCCGACAGCCCACCATGTCATCCTCTGCTAATGACGTCATTGGAGGCGGTATGGAGCGGCATGTGGTCAGCAAACTACTCTCTCGGTCGTCGTCAATTTTCTTGACCGTGGAACTGCCTCTGTGCGGTAAAGTAGTCCCTCAGCTGGCATCACTAGGCTAAGTGTACCCTGTCGTGTCCTCCCACCAAGAAAAGCTCCCTGGCAGGACCGGGAAACGAACCCAGATCTTCTGCATGGCAGTAAGCCGCACTCAGCGCTCACCTTCGGAGATGGACGCATCTCAGGTAGTGCTAGAAAAAAACTTCAGTCGCGCGATTACTATTACGTTTAAAAATCGCTGGCTGATATGTGAGAACGTGTACATCGATACCTACAGCTTCATCTACATCTGTGCTTCAAAAGCCACCTTGTGATACGTTGCGGAGGATACTTCTGGCAGAAATGTTTTTTTCCCCTCCCCTGTTCCATTCGCGAATGGTGCACAGGAAGAACAGCTGACGATGAACCTCCAGCAGAACTCTAATTTCTCTGATTTTTTCGCGAAACCAACGTGGGAGGAAGTAATACATAGCACGTTGTGCAACCATTCTTCGAATGTACCCTCTCGGAATCTCTGCAGTATCCTTCTCCGTGATACACAATGCTTCTCTCGTAGCGACTGCCACTGGAGTTTGTTGAGCATTCCCCCCGTTATTAGATGTGCCCCACTTCGTTGCATGTTCTCCACCTCATCTGTGAATCCTAATTGGTAATCGTGCTACACCCATGAACACTACTCAGGAATCCGTTGAACATACGTTTTGTCAGCTACTTCCTTCGTGGATGAATTGCATTTCATTAACATTCTTACAATGACTCTCACCTAGGCGTCTGCTTTTCCTGAAAATTCTTCTAAGTGGTCGTTGCACTTCAGGTCGCTTCGCACGGCTGCTGCTGGGTGTTTGACGGCATCTCTTGCTTTCAGTGTTTTCTCGCGAATTTCATAATCGAATATTAATGGAACTTTTATCCGTTCTGGATTTGGAACACTACGACTGTCTTATTATAGTTTTCACGAATTACTACAACCAGTCGCCGTTTTTTCTTCAATTTTTATATATTTATGACTGATTTCGAATAGCCTGGCGGTTCATCATCAGATGATACAATTTAGTTTGGAGTATTGTGGGGGGTCATGCATCTGTGGCAAATACAGAGACGAAAAAGTGAGCACTGTATGTGGAAAGAATATTATGGTTTTAAGATTAATTTGGTGGTATTACTCACTGTTGTTATTCTTGTGGCAGGCACTGCTCTGGAAAACATAACGTGTGCTTACCAGTATCGTTAAATATTAAGTGAAACAAGCACTTTTCCACCGATGGTGACTCCCACATACTTTACAAAATATAAACAAACCAAAGAGTGTGGCTGTTGTTATCTCCAAAGAGTTTTGTGGAGGCAGAGAATTTTCTTTTCTCATTTTTCATTTTGTGTGGCATTCCTAATAAAGTATATATTTCTTACATTACTTTCTTTGTTTAAATTATTGTTACGTTTTTACATCGCAAAATTTTCGTTTGCTACAACAAAGTGCTTAGGACAATATTTCTGGTAGTGAAGTTATGCTTGGCATGTTTCTCATTGCTCAATAAACCGGATAGTATACATATGGGGTGGGGGGAAGGGGGGAAGGTGAGAGGGAGGGATGGGAGGGGGGAAGCGAGAGAGAGAGAGAGAGAGAGAGAGAGGGAGGAAGGGAGGGAGATTTTGTGTGTGTGGATCTCTTCGTCTTATTACACGCAGTATGCCACATTTACAAGCTGTTCAGGAACAGTCTGAAAAGTTTGGAAGGATGTTAAAGAATAGACTGTACTGAGAAATAACAGTTCAGAAAAAAAATTGATCTGTAGCGCTGTTTCCGAGTGAATTACCATTGAAGTTAGCCAATCAAGCCCTGGCGCACGCAAATTCAAGCGGCCTGAAAGATGCGATTACTGTCAGTTGTTCTTATAGCTTAGATGATAGCACACGAGATTGCCCAACGTCTGGCTCGGGTTAGATACTTGCTACTGTGCCATGACCAGTTTTTGTATCACTTTCCGTGTTCCGTTTTAGGAGGCCAAACGAAGGACACGTCTTTGACAGACCGCTTGAATTTCCGCAACTACCTGATTGGCTAACTTCAGTTAACTCTGAAACGGCGTTACGTACCGAATTTTTTTCCAACAGTTACTTCTCAGCATAACCTACCCTGAAGCACGCTTACAGGCTTTTCTTCTGAGAACCCCGTATTTCGTTCAGAGTCAACAACACCGATCCTCTATCCCCAGCACGACTTCCTGTATTTCGCAGCCGTCTTCTCGCGCTGCTACCCTCTTATAGATAGCTGTAGAAAGTGGAAAGCCTCTGAGAAAATGCTACCAAACAGCAAAGAAAACAAGTTTTATTTAAAAGAAAGAAAAACGCTTACACTTTGCGACAACCTTCCTATGTATTATTACGAAAAGTCCATTAAAATGTTCGAATTTGAAAAACTGAAATCAAGTGCTCTTTTTTAGCAATGACAACGTTGGTATAGTGCAAATAATGAATGCCTGAGAAGACAGATCGTTCGGCAGTAAATTATATTACTCATGTGTTTCTTGTAGGTGGTCGACGAAAACGAGGGTCTCTGGAAAACATGGCTCGCTCTAAGAATAATTTGCGACTGTATTCACATCTATATCCAAACAGATACTCCGCAAGCCACAGTACCGTGCGTGGTGGAGGGTACCCTGTACCACCACTAGTCGTTCCTTTCCTGTGCCACTCGCAGACAGAGCGAGGGGATAACGACTGTCTGTGTGCCTCCGAGTGAGCCGTAATTTGTCGTATCTTATCTTCGTGGTCCCTACGCGAAATGTACGTTGGCGGCAGTAGGGTCGTTCTGCAGTCAGCTCCAAATGCCGATTCTCTAAACAGTCTCAGTGGTGTTCTACGAAATGAATGTCTTATTCCCTCTAGGGATTCCCACTTGAGCTCCCGAAGCATCTCCGTGACACGTGTTGTTCAATCCTGCCGGCAACAAATCTAGAAGCCCGCCTCCGAATTGCTTCGATGTCGTCCTTCAATCCGACTTGGTACGTTCTCCGAACACTCTAGCAGTACTCAAGAATAGGCCGCACCAGTGCTCTATATGAGGTCTCCTTTACAGATGATCCGCTCTTTCCTAAAACTCTCCCAATAAACCGAAGTCGAACATTCGCCTTCTCTACCACAGTTCTCACTTGCTCGTTCCATTACATATCTCTTTGCAACGTTATGCCCATGTACTCAAACGACTTCACTGTGTGAAGCAGGGCACTAGTAAAACTGTAACTGAATATTACCCGTTTGTTCTTCCTACTAATTCGCATTAACGTACATTTTTCCTAAGTTGGAGCTAGCTCCCATTCATCACACCAACTAGAAATTTTTTCTACGTCGTCTTACATCTACCTACATTCAATCAGCTTCACACCTTGCATACAGTACAGCATCATCAGTAGACAACCGCAGATTACTGCCCTGCCTGCCTGCCAAATCATTTATGTGCATGGAGAACAACAGCGGTCCTCTCACACACCCCTGGGGCACCCCTGACGAATACCCCTGTCTCTGATGAACACTCGCCGTCGAGGACCAGGTAGTATGATCCAGGTTTCTGTTTTCCGATAAGAACAGTGCGTGATTAAATTGCATCGGTCCTTTAGTTTTGTTTCCTTTATTTCACATACAGTATTTTTATATTTCCACAACGATGACTCTACAATTGTTCATCATGGCAGTACGCACTCGCAACCATCACATTCCTCTCCCACCAAGTACATACTTCAGCTTCAGGCGTTTCACACGTGCAACGAAGTCAACAATCACATCTCTCTTCAACGCCAGGAAAGTACTATTTCTCACAACCGAACAGAACAGACTCCAGACTACTGCTGACACACGCCAAAATATGCTAGGCCAAGAAGACCACAAATGTAAAAAAATCACAGTACAGCGACGTGGAGGTATAGCAGAGAGAGTGGTCATTAAGTCACTAATTTGAAGCCAACGTTGGTTAGCTGCTACAGATATTAGCTTCTGGTGGAAGTGTTTTGATACAGTACGCGTGTACTAATCATTGTGGTTATACTTTAAACTGTAAAGGAACAGCATTTCTTTCATAAGTGGGCTCACTGAGGTTATGGTTCAAATGGCTCTGAGCACTATGTGACTTAACTTCTAAGGTCATCAGTCCCCTAGAACTTAGAACTACTTAAACCTAACTAAACTAAGGACATCACACACATCCATGCGCGAGGCAGGAGTCGAACCTGCGACCCTAGCCTAGAACCGCTCGGCCACCTTGGCCGGCTTTATTTAGCACTGTCAGTTATCTGTATAGGTTGCTGTCAGTAGTGCGTAGCGAACCGACTTTCTCTGCATCTGACGATAGTGGCAGCTATTATTTGACGAAAAAAAAAACGTGGCTAAGGGCTAGGCAATTTACTTGTTTCACACGTGAAGTTTATGTCCGTATTCACAAAATATGAAGTGGTTATGGTGACATGCATATCGCTAACTTAATTTGCCTCCGCTTTGTGTTGCAGTATTGTTGCAATCATTTTTCATCAATAGGTTATGTTTTATTTTATATACACGAGTTCTGGCTGGGTAGCTTACTTTTATTGTAGTTGTTTTATTTTTGTCACTTGACTTCAGATTACTTATCACTCGAACTCGTAGAGCTCCCTGGGTGAAAGCTGTGAGAAGGGAAGATTGGAAACCAACCAAACACACCGAACTTGTTCTCAGCACTTTAGGGAAGAGAACATAGACGGAACATCAGTTTTCTCTGTCCGTTTTAAGGTAAATGCTAGACTACGAAAGCACTCTTTTCATACCACATACTTTATTGTATGGTTAATTCGAAACGTATAATAATAAGAAAGTTACATTAACGAGGCGAAATGCGTCGTGTTACTGGATAAAGAATCTACTAAAATCCACAAAAACATCTGAAAAAGCCTTCCTGCCACTGTTTTATTCACGAAAGCACTATGATGGTTTCTATTTAAAACAACTGCTGCGCGCACACGACGACAATTAAACACAAGAAACAATCGTAAACAATAGTCTACAGATGTTTTCGTGCATCTAACATAGTGACACCGGCTTGAAAGCCACGTACAGCTTGAGTATCGATTGTAACAGAGAAATCTGTATATCATTAATTATTTCTTTTACAAAAGCTTTTAAATTATCATCCAGGATAAATTTTAGGAATAACAATTTCAAACGTAATTACAATTTCGAACTAAATCTAAAACGTGAAAAATATTTACTTTACTTGACAAGTAATGAAATTAATAATATATGACACGATGTAAGAGAAAGACGAAATATCGTTAGACATAAAGAAGAACTAGTAATTGCAAATTGAAAGGAGGATGGTGCCAAGAGGTGTGAATATTAGTAATATATCACACGAGTTCTTTACAGAAGAATGAGAAATCCGGAAGAAGCCGACCTCGGTGAAGATAATTTTGTGTTCTATAGAAATTTAGGAACATGCGAAGTAATACTGACCCCATGGCTTACTTAGAAGAAAGGTTACAAAAAAGCAAACCTACGTTTTAGCATTTGTACGCTTAGAGAAAAATATTGACAGTGTTGACTGCTCTATTCTCTTGCAGATTTTGAAGGTAGCTCGGATAAAAAACACAGAGGAAAAGGTTGTTTACAACTTACACACGTCCAGACGGCAGTTACACGAGTCCAGTGGCACTAAAGGGAAGCAATGGTTGTGAATGTTTGTAGTCTATCCCCAATGTTATTTAGTCTGTGCATCGAGCAAGCAGTAAGGGAGAAAGCAAGTTCACGATGACAGAAAAAAAGGTCTGTGCGTCTGGTACTTCAAAGATTTGTGTGTATCGACTATTCCGATTGCCTGAGTGTATCGTATATTCCGGTTCCTGGTGAAAACAGGATCGTTCGCCAGTTCCATTATAACTTGGATACTCACGGTGTGCGCCGTATTCTTTGGCTGGCGGTACACAAATCGCTGCAGAGTCGGACGCACAGGTGGTTCTCCGCGGCTGTGATTTACACCCGCGAGCCGAGACAGAGGCTGGTGCGGCTAATTTCTTGGGAGCGGCGCTATTGTCTCAGATGCGGGCCCCCTAATGGCGGCGGTGCAGGCGGCTGAATGATTTATGGGGCTGAGAGGAACAGCTGGCTGCTGCTTGCTGGCGTCCACGCCATGGGTCGGTCTTCGTGTGTGTGTGTGTGTGTGTGTGTGTGTGTGTGCGTGAGGAGGCACTCGGTAGCCGAGCTAATGGACGGCTGCAGTCGTGCGATGCGAAGGGGCGCCACCTCCCTCCTCTCTGTGTTCGTCACTTGGACGACAATCGCCACTATCCGAATGGCCTCATGGTCCACCTTCAGGATGACTCTAAAAGAACTTATTAGACTAGTTCACTGTGCAAATTTTATCGCTTGTTAATACCGAGATCAGGTCAACTGCTGTAACTATTGAATCAGTGTACTAACCAACAATGCAGAAAAGTCTCTGTTTTAGAATCTGTGGCACCTAGAACATACGTTTCTTTGAAAGTCGAAATTGTTTTGATTCAGATCTGTTTGTAACAGAATCCTAAACATTATTCTGATCTTATAAATTATGATCTATATGAAGCAAAATAAACTCAACGCACCAAGTATTAAGCATTGTCTTAAAGAAGCACATTTACCTGTTTGAAGCACTATGGACGGCGTTGTTGAATTGGAACCAGGCAGTCACGTGACCTTCCTCCACTGATCTAATCCACTGGAGGGAAGTCATGTGTATGTGCCTGCCCGTTGTATGGCATCATCACAATAAGATGGTCCTACATGGAGTCGTGACGGAGAGGCAGAAAGCAGCTATCGCGTTTGAACGTGACCACGGACATAACGTGAGTGAAGGTACCCAGTTCATAGGTGTACCACGCGAGCTGTTCGTTGTGTCTTTAGAAAATCGTATACCACTAACAGCCCTGTAACGCGGGGTAAGAACAGGGATCGTGAAGTATCCTGAACGACAAGGAGCAGAGACGAATGTCAAGAATTCGGGTCCATGTGCGTCAGTTTCAAAGTGAACATTGCGAAGGAAACTACGTGTGATGGATATTTGGAGTCGGCGTTTCGCAGAAGGCTCAGAGTGGAACATAAAGCTTAAACGGCCCTAACAAGGCAGAAGCTAGGCAGTGGCTGATTCGAGACGTAGTCAGCTCTTTCGCGATATTGTTTCTTTTCAAATGATTCGTGACATGGAGTGGATCAACGGTCGTATGAGATGGTGTGTGGATGCTGGAGGTGGTCGTGTGATGCTTTGGGGGTGTTTTGCGCATCATAATTTGGACCCGCTTACCAGATTACCATGACCGTGAACCATGTTGTTTATCTCGACACTCCCGGTAACCCAGTATTGCCCTTTGTGCAACATCTTGGAAATCAGTACGCTGTGGACACTCCTGTCTTCCAGTATAACATTAGTTGCATTCACAGAGCTGTATCCATGCGTTCCTCGTCTGCCGAACACTCAGGCACTCCACCACGTCTCGACTGGCTCGCTAAAACACCTGACTATAATCCAGTGGAAAACATCTGGGACTGTTGGGAATAGCAGGTGAAACATAGGAAACTTCCTCGCGGAATGGTAGCTCGACGGCATCTGTTTATCGACTGGGTGGCTTCGGGTGGGTATTCTTCAGTTGGATGTGGTATATTAATAAATCTAGAGGCGGCGTTACACGATATGAGCACTGTGTATCCTGTAGTTGTCTAATTTTTTATCCGATGTGTTTACTTCGTCTCCGCTCAGGGGCTGGGTGTTGTGTTGTCCTAATCATAATCATTTCATCCCCATCGACGCGCAAGCCGCCGAAGTGGCGTAAAATCGAAACACTTGTATCGGGCGAACGGTCTACCCGGCGGGAGGCCCTAGTCACACGACATTTACAGTTACTGCACTCTGTCTACTCACACTTGGAAAACAGATGTTCACCAAGTCTGAAGAGGACAAAACAGGAGAAAAATTCTGTTCTTTGAACTCCGAAGAGAAGGGAGAAAGCATTTTCGGTACCAAACGACTTACGTTTTAAGAATACAGGATCTCACTGGCCAAAATTTGTCAGTTCAAGAGACAGGTGTGAAGCTTGCTTGTTTGCAGAAGTGGAATCTAGAACCTACTCAGACTGTACAGACTGTAGTATTTTTTGTATATTAATGAAAAAAGAACTGTTTTTAAAAGTATCACCAGAAGGAATAATCCTAGCTGTATGAGGCTTTCGAGACTCTTCAGTCCCTCATATACTTCACCTGTATAACCCTGTCGTGACTTACAAGTTCTCTGAACGTTGTATCTTAATGACTTTGTATCATTTTTGAAAAAAATTGCTTTTAATTCATTATAAAGCATTAAAGTAAAATTTTTGATACCTTATCTCATTCTTTTTTACAATTACAATAAATAAAGGGTCAATATAGCCGCTATCCCTGTGTTCTAATCCGAGACCTCTTAACAGAGGATTCCGATAGAGTAAATCGACGTGTCAGTGGTCGCTGCTCTCGTAGCTGTAGATAGACGGGAACTCCAGCCACTAACGGAATATGTAGCTATCGAATAGTGTTGCCGCGGCCGCGCGAGTGCTTGCATACGGGTGAGTGGCTCTCAGAAGCGGGTCGCTGGTCGATAGGCACAGTGATAACGTTTGCCGGCCACTCTGCCCTGCCGGGCGGACACCTGCGCCGGCCGCGTGGTCAGCCCTGGCAGAAAGCCGCGTCCCACGCCCCGACGACCATTCATCTCACTCATTTGCTAATAATTAGGCGAGCGGCGCTCTTGCTTTGTGCCGCGCGTCCGCCAATTACGCCAATTTGGCGGCGCGGGGCGGCTGTTAAACCGTGGTAAATCGCGGCCCCACGTTCATCGAGGATCAAGATAGCTGAGCCCGCGGCCGCCGCACCTGCTCTCTGCGGGCCATTCGCCGTATTTTGGACGGCTCAGCGGCGCCGCGATTATTACCACCGTCGCACCTGAGTCCCGCTGCCGGCACGAGCCAGAGTCGTGAGCGCCACCGTGGCTGTTCGGCGTATTTCAGTTCGGTCTCGTATCAGCGGCTCTAGAAAAACGTTTACATTACATGCTATTGCTGTATCTTCCCGAACACTGTGAAAGTTTGTGAATGATCGACAGTACATTATGTTTGTGCGTCTTACATATTAATACTGAAAAGTTGTTGCCCAAATGATCATGGAACAACACACAGCAGACTTACATTAAGGTGACAAAAATCATGGGATACCTCCTAATATTATATCGAATCTCCTTTTGCCCGGGCGTAGTCCAGCACCTCAACAGAGCACGGATTCAAAAAGTCGTTGCAAGTCCCCTGCAGAAATATTAAGCCATGTTGCCACTACAGTCGTCCATAACTGCGAAGGTGTTGCCTGTGCGTTATGTTGTGTACGAACTGACCTGTCGATTATGTCCCATAAATGATAGATGGGATCCATGTCGGGCGATCTGGGTGGCCAGATCATTCACTCGAATTGTCCAGACAGAATGTTCTGCAGACCAATCGGTCTGGTGACATGGAGCGTTGTCATCCACAAAAATTCCATCGATGTTTGGGAACATGAAATCCATGAACTGCTGCAAATGGTCTCTGAGTAGCCGAACATTATTAGGAACCAGACCGTTCCATATAAACACAGCCAACACCAATACGGATCAACCACCTGCTTGCATAGTGCCCTGTTGACAGTTGGATTCGTGGGCTCTGCACGACACTCGAAGCCTACCATCAGTTCTTACCAACTGAAATTAGGACTTATCTGACCAAACCACCATTTTACAGTCACCTAGGGTCCAACCGACGAGGTCACGAGCACAGAAGAGACGCTACAGGCGATGTCGTGCTTCTAGCAAAGGCACTTGTATCGGTCAACTGCTGACATAGCCCCTTAATGTCAGTGTCGCAGCACTGTCCTAAAGGATACGTTGTTCCCACGTCCCACACTCATTTCTGGGGTTATTTAACGCAGTGTTGCTTGTCTGTTAGTACTGACACCAGCACGCAAACGCCGCTGCTCTCGGTCGTTAAGTGAAGGCCATTGGCCACTGCGTTCTCCGTAGTGAGAGGTAGTGCCTTAATTTTGGTATTCCCGGCACAGTCTTGATATTGAGGATCTCGGAATGTTGAATTCCCTAAAAATTTTCAAAATGGAACGTCGCATCCGTCTAGCTCGAACTACCATTCCACACCCAAAGTCTGTTAATTCCAGTCCTGCGACCATAAACGACGGAAACCTTTTCACATAGATCACCTGAGTACAAATGACGAGGGAAGCAGTGTTTGAGAATGGAATGGGACAGATTTGTAGCCTATCACCAATGTGTATATTCAGCAAGCAGGAAAGGAAACCAAAGAAAAAGTTTAGAGTAGGAACTGAAGTCCAAGGAGAAGAAATAAAAACTTTCAAGTTTAACGATGACATTGTAGTTCCGCCAGAGACAGAAAAGGATATGGAATCGCTGTTGAACGGAATGGATAATGTCTTGAAAATAAATATAAGATGAGTGTCGACATAAGTAAAACAAGGGTACTGGAATGTAGTCGAATTAAACCAGGCGATGCTGAGGGAATTAGGTGAGGAAACGAGACACTTTAAATAGTAGCTAAGTTTTGTTATTTAGGCAGAAAAATATTTGATGATGGCGGAAGTAGAGAGGGTATAAAATGTAGACTGATAAGAAAGACATTTCTCAGCAAGAGAAATTTGTTAACATCAAACATAGATTTAAGTGTTAGGAAGTCTTTTATGAAAGTATTTTTGAGGTGTAACCATGTAAGGTCGTCAAACATGGACGATATATAGTTTAGACAAGAAGAAAATGAGAGTAGCATCAAACCAGTCTTCGGACTGAAGACCACAACAGCAACTGCGTAATCGAACAGTAGTGGCTCTATTCACCTATTTATGCACACTACGTTACCCATGTTTACGTTCAGGGTCAACTGCCCGTCCGTAAACCAACCGCCGATCTTCTGCAGGTCTTCCTGCATTTCGCTTCTGGCGTTGCAACCTTCCGACAGGCAATAGCATCATCCGCAAATAACCTCTCGCAGCCTCCAACGTTATCCACTATCCGTTAGAATAAAATTTAAACAGTAGCGGTCCTATAACACTTAGGGAACTCCCTACATTACTTTTAGATTTGTCGCTATTGTTCCGTTAAGAATGTCGTGTTGTGTTCTACCTGCAATGACGTCTTGTATCCAGTCACAAATTTGGTCCGACAGAGGGGAAGTGTATCTAATGATTTCCAGAAATAAAGGAACACTGATGCGTCGACGTGAGCGCTTCTGTTTACAACGCTTCGGCTCTAATGAACAAACAGGGCGAGCTGTGTTTCATATGAGGTCTGTTTGGGAAATCCATATAGTTTCATGAACAGGAATTTTTTTTATTCAAAAATGTCACAATGTAAGGGCATCAAACGTGTTACATAATTGTACAACAGATTGACGTAAACGATACGGGCCTATAAGTTTGGGCGTCTGTTCGAGGGCCTTTTTGGGAACGGGTTTGACCTGCTCTTTTTTCCGATCGATAGGTACCCTTCGTGGCTCCAGTGACCATGGATAAACCATCACTAGCAGGGGAACCGTTCCTTTTGCATAATCTCTGTAGAACCTCAGAGGTACCTCTTCAAGTTACCTTTCTAAAGCTCCAGTTTCAGCGTTCGTGTAATGACTGAAAGGAGGAACTATGTTACGGTCTCCCGCGGTGATACAACTTGGGAAGGCCGAATTCAGTTTTCCGGCCTTCTCTCTTCCACTTACTTACAATGACTCGCTGAACCTCATCACTTACGCTTACGACGAAAGTCTTAGGTGACCTTCTTAATGAAGTTGATATGTCTGCTCTCAGGTGTAGCAACACCTCGTCTTCGGGTAGTAATATGTCTCTGTCTCGCTTCTCCCTGATGGTTTACAAAATTCTGCCCTTGGCCTGTCCTTACATTTGAATATCTGCCTCGGATTCGTCACCTATTCAACCGAATTGCCTGTTACCGTCTTCTGCTGATCCGATTAACGCTCCCTCTCTTCCTAAAGGGAACCCGCAACCGTCAATGTACGTTGCATCTGACGGCATTGCTGACTAATGTATAATTTAACGGTACTTTCTCAAGCATACTCATAGTGGATTGCCGCCGTCCTTGCAATCGAAACAAGCATCGAATGAGGTCACGAAGCCGGAGGACTCTTGGCTCAAACTGTGGAGAATACTGTCTCAGATTCTCATCAAGTCATCTAGATTTACGTTTTCGTAAATTCCTTACGGCAAATATCGAACTGGTTATTTGGAAAAGGACATTACATATTCCATGTCTCAGACGTCCCATCTGCGATCTTGTGCTCCATCTTCTATGACTTTATCGCTGACACGACATTAGTCTTCTCTCTTTCCTTCTATCCACCAAGTGGAGGTCCATGCCATAACTACAATGGCATTGAGGTAGGTTCCCATGAGGTTGAGGCCTTCGCATGTACTAAAATATTACGATTGCCACATACAATTTCTCAACCTGTCGGTGAAAGAAATCTGTTTTCACGAAAAAATTAATTCTTTTTTGTAATAATTCAGTATTTTTACAAAGTGTAGCAGTGCCATTCTGCAAGAGTTGCAAAATACTCTCTTAATTTCAGAATGCAATCTTTCACTGCCGGTATTTGCGTTATTGCTAACATTTTTTTCACTGCTGTGGTCGAAGACGTAATTCTCTGCCTAACGTTTCATCTTCCAGTGCGTCATCAGAGGCTTTAGCGTATCAGAAAGCAGTTACAATCTCAAACAATCTCAGCAAACCCAATTGTTTATAAGAGGGCATGCTGAAAACTAATGCCTCCCGAACTGTTTGCGTGAAAGTTGATGAAGTTTTATAAAACAAGGTTTCATAACATTCTGTACCATAACTCTTCATGGCTACATATTTATTTCTCATTATATTCTCCATGGCGTCGAACGCATTTCTCCAGTGACAGATCTTTTCGTTGACTGTAGAATGTTTGACTTTGTTGACGGGGCGACAAAATCAGCTCCGCTTGCATCGGCACATCACTCTCTAAGTGAATTTATCGAAGATATTCTTTAAGTTTTGGAGACAGGTGAAACTCGGATGGGGCAAAGTCGGAACTGTATGTGTGGTGTCACCGCCAGACACCACACTTGCTAGGTGGTAGCCTTTAAATCGGCCGCGGTCCGTTAGTATACGTCCGGCCCGCGTGTCGCCACTATCAGTGATTGCAGACCGAGTGCCGCCACACGGCAGGTCTAGAGACACTTAATAGCACTCGCCCCAGTTGTACAGCCGACTTTGCTAGCGATGGTTCACTGACAAATTACGCTCTCATTTGCCGAGACGATAGTTAGCAAAGCCTTCAGCTACGTCATTTGCTACGACCTAGCAAGGCGCCATTACCAGTTACTATTGATGCTGTAAAACATGTACCGTCAAGAGCGATGTTCACCAATTATGGATTAAAGTTAAGTATTCCAGAAGCTACGTACGTTTTTTTAGTAGTCTCATTCCGTGTCCTGTTCCAGACCTCACGCCAGCCTGCGTGAGCTTAAATGCGTGCCTTCGGCTTTCTCCTAGTGGATTGGCTGTCTTGCCAGTCCACAACAGTATGAAGAATGTTCGATGACAGTGAACCCAAGGCGTCGGATTGTTGCATTGTGTCGCAGTACTCGTCTGAGTTTTCGCATTGTAATGCTGATGGGGACAGTGTTCTATATGTGATCGAACTTTTAGTTTCTTTCGCACCGACGTAGTTACGTTATGCATAACCACGTTACGCACTACAATTCGGAGCCCTCTAGCGGCAGAGGGTTGCAACTTGCATGAATGAGTGAAGCGTAAAAGTCGTCCGAGTAATATCTAATACTTCAAACGATATTGCGGACAGAAAAAAAATTCGGAGGAATTACTTTCCAGTACGCCCTCGTATCTGTCCACGCTACGGTCGCTTCGTGACGTCACAAGGCCTCTGCCTAAGTTCGTGTGGTCGCGCCAGTCAATGTTATGGGACTTGTAGTGCAGAAGAGTTGGCACTGTCTGTTTTATATAGCACTAAGGCCGATGCGTACCTGATTTCAATCCACTTCTTTTATGTTAAAGTTTGTTTTTGTGCTTTTGAATTCCTGTGACATCTCAGTGCATCCTAACGTAGTAATGATTAAGGCTTACTAAAACCACAGCGCCAGAAAGAGAAATTTTGTTGTTCTCTGGTATCGGTGCTTTGCCTGCTACTGATGATTTATCCATCTTGCCCACGACAGAATTATTCTTGTATTCCTTAACGCAAATGTTAATATTTTTTATATTAGGTTGGCACATCGTAGTGTTTTTATTTTGCATGTTGATATTCCGGTTGCTTTGGATTCATTTATCAATTGTCATTTTTATTTGCAATTCACTGTTGCTATTTGAGTTTACATATTGTCATTTTGCCATTTGGAGACAGTGAGTGAACCTGGGGACGCTAGAAAATTGAGTGTTAAATGGAGAAATCGGTTTGAGTTCAGTAGAGGGATGACAGCAGCGGGAGCAGCCAGATACTTTTGCTCCGTGTGCGGGGATAACTTCATGGGACAGAGAACGTCAAGGAAAAGGTTTTCTCGTGTTAAGAAGTATGGTTTTGACGGCAGTGACTCTCGACATTCAAGAACAACTTCGGCGTTCGGTGAAGATCTTTTAAACGCATTAATCCACAATGATACTCATCAGTATTCTCGGGAACTGGCAGATGTGATGAACTGTGATCGTTCCACCAACGTGCGATATTTGCATGCAGTGGGGGAAGGCTCAAAAATTTCGTGTGTGCGTACTGCATGCTCTAAGCCATAGTCACGAAAATCAATGGGTGGCCATAGGTGTACATATTCTTGCTTGTTATCATTTGGATTGCGAATAACACCGACGATTCCTATCTTGTACCATTACTGATGACAAGAAATGTTGCATTTATGCTAACACAAGGGAAAAAAAGGGATGGCTGAGTGCAGCTCCCAGTACAAAGACCTGCGCGCATCCACCAAAGACAATATTATGCATCTGGTGGAACAACGACGCTGTAGTGGACTACGAATTGCTTCCCCGATGTGTAACTATCAGTGCTGTCATTTATTGTCAACATCTGAGTCGTCTTGCAGACACAGTCCAAGAACAACGACCGGGAAGATTGCTTGAGATGATGATGATGATGTTTGGTTTGTGGGGCGCTCAACTGCGCGGTCATCAGCGCCCGTACAAAGTCCCAATTTTTACACAGCCCAATATTTTTTACCCAGTCCAATCTAGCCACTGTCACGAATGATGATGATGGTGTTAAGGAAATGATGAGAGACTGGAATCGGACGCGGGACCCCGTGACCCAGAGGCAATAATGCTCGCCACTAGACCACGAGCTGTGGACGAGACTGCTTGAGGTGATGATATTCCACTATAACGCCCACCCGCATTCTTCTAGACTGACAAAGAACGTTATACAGAAATTGGGTTCGTAAATTATTCCACACCCGCTACATTCACGTGCTATTGCCTCCTTAGATGTTCACCTTTTCCGCGCTCTGTCGAACAACCTTCAGGGATCTTCCTTTCCAGATGAAAATGCTTTCCGAACGTGGCTCGACGAGTTCTTCTCCTCAAAACCATGTGATTTCTACAGTCACGGTGCCGAAAAGCTACCCCAACGTTGGCAGACACTAGTAAACGATGAAGGAGAACATAGCATTAATGACTAAAGTATCTGTTATGTGCATCTCTTGTGTTTACTAAACTTACGGGAATACGCTACGAAATTATTCACCAAGCGAATACTTCCTACGTACACATGGTCTCAAGTGCAAAGGATTTTATATACCGGTACTCCTGCTGTGACAAGTGGACCACGTAGGTCCTTTGCAGTGTCCAAATATTCGTGCACCTCTCTTGTTGGTTTAAGCTTTTCAACAATACCGAGTTTTCTGAGCACTGTAGTGATGCAATCTGTGACTGTTTTTACAAATGGAAAGAGAAATTTTGTTATAGTGGGTCCTTTTCCATAAGACGCTCTAGACCTTTTAGGGTGAACTGCCTTATTTATCTCTTTGTCAGAATAGCCGTTTCTTCTGAAAGCAGTTCTTAAATGATCTTTCTGGTGTCCCAAGTACTGTGTTTGGCATATTCTTTTACACAGGCCCACCAATGTTTTGACAACTCCTCTCTTCTGCTGGGGTTGGTGATTGAAATTTGTGTGAATGTATCGATCCGCCTGACTGGAAACTCTGAGACTGCGCCGATTTCATCCGGATCTGGGTCACCTCCCTGTGTCAAAAGCTAGCGCACAGCAAGTTACACTGTACGAGCAGGTCAGTAATGTTTACCATGTTTACCTAAGTAATGGAATTTTTTATGGTCATTAATAATATTCGTGAAGTTCACATAGAGTGAAATTACAGCCATAAATCAACGAATATAGGGCATCTGTAGATTACTGTTTGTGAGGCTGTACTCAGCAACTGCTGGTTTACCAAGTTCCCGATTTTTAATGTGCCGCTGATGTGATGCAGAGCGCTTGGTAACTTTACGGATTTACTTCCGCTCTCACAGGGGTTGTTATAAATCCTACTCGTTCTGATGCCGAGACTGTCCTTAACCAAGCGCAACATTTCCTTTATCTTCTTACATAGTGGAAAATAAGTCTTACTCCCGTTCTTCACAGGACTCTGCCCATTTCGCTGGATGTAGCACCCCAGAAAGGAAGGTGTACAACCGGTGTCTCATCACGTGAGTGTTCAGTGTTTTCGTGTTTCCATTTCTTGGAGATCGTCGACTTTATATAACGTGAACAGTAGCCGCTCTTCCGGAACACGTACTTCAGATGGTTAATTTCGGAGTCCGAGTGCTTCTCGTAAGAGAAAGTTCTAGCACTATGTCAGTGTATTTATAACGGTTGTCTTCGGGAACACATACTGCAGATCCTTAATTTCGGACTCAAAGTGGTTCTCCTTAGAAACAGTATTAGTGATGTATGTCAAAGTATTAAAAACGCCTCTCTTACGGACTGGCTGATGGAAACGCTATGCGCTGTGATATAATTCTGTGAGGGTCGTTTTCATAAAGACGGAATAATGAGTAAGATGAAATTAATATGTAGAAAGGATAGAGAAATGACAGGCTTAAAAAAATGGGTCAAATGGCTCCGAGCACTATGTGACTGAACTTCTAAGGTCATCAGTCCCCTAGAACTCAGAACTACTTAAACCTAACTAACCTAAGGACATCACACACATCCATACCCGAGGCAGGATTCGAACCTGCGACCGTAGCGGTCGCGCGGTTCCAGACTGTAGTGTGACAGGCTTAGTTGAAGTTAGTAGCAATTCTGTGCTCTCGCAACAGAACTGTGTGTACGCAGTTGTAAATGCAGGAGTGAAGTGTTTTGATGAGCTTGTGTTGCTGTTTTTATGTCATGCCGATTCCATACTACGAGGTAGGAAACGGGTATAGATCAATTTTCTCCAAACCTAAGGTCGTCCACGTGGACACAGGGAACATTGGTCTCTGTAGGAGAGCTGTGTCTGACCGACAAAAAATAGTCAGTAGTAGACCACCGGTCCTAGAGAAATTTTCCGCTGGCCAGAAGCACATGAGAGCCTAACAAGGACATTTTAATAAGAATCTGAATTTTGACTCACCATGGGTCAAAAAGGTAGGCGTGTCTTCGAGGATGGCACTGTCTCCAGTAACTCATTCTTAGTCGCCACAAGTGCATCTTTCAGCATATATCAAAGAAAAGCCAACAGTTTCACCGTGGTTGCAATATTGTTTTCATACAGTATATTTTTAGGCATTCTGTGCGGATTAACCTGCAGGATTTCAGCTAAACAAATAACAATAAAGTCCCTACAAAATCCGTTTTAAAATTATTTTTCTCACCACCGTGCGATATTTGCGGCGCAAGCAGACGTGACTCCGCCAACAGGGTCAAACATTCTACAGTGACAGTATAAAGAAACTGGTCTCTCGTTGAGAGAAATGCGCTCATCGCCAGGATGACGTTGAGAGAGAGACATTTAGACATGAAGAATAAAGATGTAGAATGTTAATAACGTTGTTGTTGTCGTGGTCTTCAGTGAAGAGACTGGTTTGATGCAGCTCTCCATGCTACTCTATCCTGTGCAAGCTTCTACTGCAACCAACATCCTTCTGAATTTGCTTAGTGTATTCATCTCTTGGTTTTCCTCTACGGTTTTTACCCTCCACGCTGCCCTCCAGTACTAAATTGGTAATCCCTTGATGCCTCAGAACATGTCCTACCAACCGATCCCTTCTTCTAGTCAAGTTGTGCCACAAATTTCTCTTCTCCCCAATTCTCTTCAGCACCTCCTCATAAGTTATGTGATCCACCCATCTAGTCTTCAGCATTCTGCTGTACCACCACATTTCGAAAGCTTCTATTCTATTCTGGTCCAGACTATTTATCGTCCATGTTTCACTTCCATACATGGCAACACTCCATACAAATACTTTCAGAAGCGACTTCATGACACTTAAGTCTATACTCGATGTTAACAAATTTCTCTTCTTCAGAAAGGCTTTCCTTGCCATTGCCGGTCTAGTTAATATCGATAGTTCTGTTTTAAAAAAAAGCATTAAAAGTTTTTACATAAATATTTCGGATCAGTTACTTTCCATAGCGCCCCCATGCGCCCTGATATGTCTCGAATAATCAAAAAGACAAGTCTGTAATTTGACAGGGCTGCTTTCGTAATAAAGCATTTTTGTCAATACGGAGTGACGAAACTGATGCTCGGTGTATGTCCTCTCACCGAAAATATTGAAAACATATTTTGCTACGTTCCGTCGGTTTCCAGTCTTTCCTTCCTAGGCGTTCACTCAGAGGCCCTTTACGGCTGTACTGATAGGAAATCTAAAATTGAGTTACAGAAACGAAACCACTGCACTAAAAGCAACCAGAACCCGTGAGTACAACAGAAAATATCGTTGGAACGAGTCTAATTACGAATGAGTGATTCTTTTACACTTGAGACCACTTATAATGAGAATGATTAGCACTCCCGTAAATAACACAAGCTGGTATTTTTCTTCAAAACACTTCCACCAGACGCTAATTTTGGGGCAACTGTTATGTGTGACATCGGCTTTCTGTTGTCATGACAGCTCTCATTATACCTTCATGAGTAGGTTTCGTACTACACAATCTGATGGAAACGCCTGGGAGGGAATGATTGGAAACTGACCAAACATACCAAAATAAGTGCTGGGGATGACATATCATCGTTGGCGCAAATGTAATCTCTGCTCGCAGTGGGACTACTGAGAAGGAGGCGCTGGATTACAATGTCGTTTACATTTGTGTGATTATTTCACTTATTCGACAGTCAGTTGCTTACCTGACGAAGAAATTTACGAATACTGTCGGAATTCCGCATTTTTGTAGACAACTGAAACGGTAAATGCTCTTAGAACATTTAATACAACATGACAATATACGTTTACAACGAAACGACAGTCATGTAGCATGCAGTTCCACGAAAACGTCAGATTATCGGAACTACAGAATTAAATATGTGGAATTATTAAACTTTTTTTACAAAATATTTAAAACCGTCACGAGACACTATGTTGCATCTATGTTATAGTGTTACGAACGGTGCAGTGGAACCGTGATGTTTTCTTCACTTGTAGTGAATACTGAACCAGTGAATAGCTGGCGAGTGTTGTCTGCTGGCGGGACGTAAGTGACAGAGTTAATTAATGAGAACTAGTTTGAGGCAGGCGAATGCTGTCTTCAGTAACCACCAAGAAGTAGCTAACTGCCAGGAACGCTGACTGATTGATGAGTTTTGCATGCACAGCTGTCGGCGACCTGCAGTCCGTCGAGGGAAATGATGCGAGGGTCACCGTATTTGAAACTGAAGGGTTTATTATGGTTCTAAAAAATCGTAAGCTGCTCTCGTGGAAAAAAAATTACAAACGAATGTAGAACCAGTGAACGATCTGCTCATGAAGATTATCGTGCTGCGCCGTGTTTTACGGGAAAGGAAGGTGATTCAGACTCCATAAATTTCGCGCGCTGGGTTTGGAACCAACGGTCAAATGTAATAGATTGTCTCAGTGTAGTTTCTGGATGGTTTACCACGCTCATTTACGGGAACACCGTGCTCGTTCTCAATCTCATCATCATAGTACGACACGTAGGTAAGTAAATTGTGATAAAAAATAAATCTCACACTGTTCACACAAATGGCGTTCTCTGTGAGTAAAGCTGGTCTCTTTTGCCGCAGAAGGATAATCCGACACAAAGCTAAAAACAAATAATGCCCAGACAAGGAAATAAATAACAAGGGATTCGCATGTTCACAGGAAATCAGAAGAAGAAGAAGACTGAAGACGCAAGGGAAAAGACCATTATTTTCATCATTACAGTATTTAAAGGCGAAATCTTTAGCACCTAGCCGGCCGGTGTGGCCGAGCGGTTCCAGGCACTTCAGTCTGGTACCGCGCGACCGCTACGGTCGCGGGTTCGAATCCTGCCTCGGGCATGGATGTTTGTGATGTCCTCAGGTTAGTTACGTTTAAGTAGTTCTAAGTTCTAGGGGACTGATGACCTCGGATGTTAAGTCCCACAGTGCTCTGAGCCATTTGAGCCTTTAGCACCTGATTTGAAGAGATGTTGCTCCATATTAAATACAGACATAGCGTAAGTGTCCCAGATACTTGCAGTATTCCACGTGAATGTGACAGTAACTACATTTGACGGTTTATTCGCAGTGTTCCCCAGCGCTGCTCCAAACATCGTGTATTAGCTTGGAGCATAAGTTCGTAGCGTTTTTATTTTGCATGTTGCAATTTACAACTGCTTTCGGTTTATCTATCGATAGTCATTTTTATTTCTAGTTCATTGTTGGTATCTGAGTTTACATACCGTCGTTTTGTCATTTGGAGATAGTGAGTGGAGCTGGTGACGCTAGGAAATTGAATCGCAAGTGGAGAAATCTGAACATTTGCGACATATTCTGTTTGAGTTCAGTAGAGCGATGACAGCAGCGGGGGCAGTTAGAAACATTTGTGCCGTGTATGGGACACTACCATTGGACAGAGCACGGTAAGAAAATGATTTTCTCATTTTAAGAAGGCTTGTTTTGACATTAGTAACCCTCCATGTTCAGGAAAACGTTCGGAGTTTGATGAAAATAGTTTAAACGCATTAATCCACAATGGCACACGTCAGTGTACTCGGAAAGTGGTAAATGTGATGAACTGTGATCATTCCATCATCGTGCGACTTTTGCATGCATATGGGTAAGGCATGCTCTAAACCAAAATCACGAAGATCAGTACGTGCCCGTATACGTATCTTTGCTTGATCGTCATCAATTGCCTCGTGAACAACACCGACCATTCGTATCCTGTTACTGGTGACGAGAAATGGTGTCCTTATGCTAAAGTAAGGAAAAGAAAGGAATGGTTGAACCCAAACAAAGCAACAACTTCCCGTACACAAACCTGCGCACATCCACAAAATATTACATTACGCATGCGGCGGTACAACGACACTTGGGTGTACTACGAATTGCTTCCCGAGGTGTAACCATCACTGTTGACATTTATCGTCTGTAGCTGAGACGTCCTGTAGATGCAATCCTAGAACAACGACCAGGAAGACTGAAGTGATGCTTCTTTACGATAACACCCACCCGCATTCTTCTGGCCTAACAAAGAACACTATACAGGAATAGGCTTGGGAAGCCATTCACCACCCACCTTATTCGCCTGATCTTGACGTCTCTGATTTTCACCTTTCCGGCCCTCTGTCCAACAACCTTCAAGGATCTTCCTTTCCGGATGAAAATGCGTTGCGAACATGGCTCAACGAGTTCTACTCCTCAAAACCACCTGATTTCTATGGTCACGGAATCGAAAAGTTATTCCAGCTTCGGCAGGCTGTAGTAAATGGTGAAGGAGAACACAATATTGATGACTGAAGTCCCTATTTACTAAACTTACTGGAAAACGTTACGAAATTATGAAACAACCTAATAAATAAATCTGAAAAGAGTCTGTTGTTGCCGGAAAAGGCGTTGCAAATATTTACATGAATTGGTTATGAAGACACGGATTGTGGCCCAAGATTCAAAATGTTCGACCACACTCATTAGAATTTGTGTCAACGACGTTAATAGTGATACGAGCCACACTATCAGTAATGCGTAGAATTAAGAAATTTTTTTTACCTGGAGGCTCTAAATTCACTCCTCCTTCGGCAGCCAAGTATTAAATAATTATGAATTTTATGTAAATTGTGTACTATTATACTTCAAATCGCCGAACTGCTTTCTTGAGCCCTGTAGCTTTTTACGTAATATAAAGACCTGAAGAATTCACACATTCAGTTCCACTTTTGCCTCATGTCTTGCGTGTAATTCCGGTTTCCAACGACCGCCTTGTCACCACAGTTATTAAAAGTAAGAACGTACGTGTCACTTCATCCGCTTAGCAACCCATCTGGTTGATGACAGGTGATTCTCACTACTGTCTTTAGCCTGCCATTACAGGCGGAAATTCACAGAAACCTTCACGTTGTGAAACGACATGGAGATGCATAACGTTTGAAGTTACCAAGGTCAACCGGTTTTCTCGCTGTCTCTCTCTCTGATGTACCGTTATTATTGCACAATGAAATGCACACCTGGAAAGATAAACGTCATGATCATACTGAACGTGTATACGACATTTACCCCCACAAATCATATTCATTCACGTTCTTACAACTTGACGGATGTTACTTCGTGGCAAAGGATTTAAATCCTACCAACATCGTTTGTAGACTGCAAGACGGACTACTTCTACGGAAAAATATTTGAGATTTTATTTAGAGTGTCTTTCATTTAAGATTCATCCCATTGTGAACCACGTTAAGTGTCGAAAAAGTTGATGTGTCAGTGTGAGAAAGACATTTCAGTAGTGGTCGATTGTTCCGAATAATGAGGGGAATTACTTTGACCACCAGTTTTAGAGAATTAGACGCTTACCTTTTTCCTCTACAGTAGCTCATTTAACTTTCCATTGGACATCGAAGTTGCAACGTACAGCCTTAACTGTGAAATATTTTATACTTTCCTCCTACAAGACGAGAAAAGTAGATTTACATTTGTGGAAAAGAAATATAAAAGCCAGCCCGGATGTTTCAACTGAAGACTTGTACAAGATTTCTTATAGTCATCCCACGAACTTCATTTTTTATCTATTAATTTCCATTCTTCCTTCAGGAATGGAATATTTGCAGCCAATCGTTATTTTATCATTTTTACTTAATTTTTTGTCGAAAACATATGACAGACTGCCCTTCCCGAGAGAGGTGGCGCAGTGGTTAGCACACTGGACTCGCATTCGGGAGGACAATGGTTCAAACCCGCGTCCGGCCATCCTGATTTAGATTTTCAGTGATTTCCCTTCAGACAAATACCAGGATGGTTCCTGTGAAAGGGCGCGTCCGACTTCCTTCCCCTTACTTCCATAATCCGATGGGACCGATGACCTCGCTTTTTGGTCTCTCCTCCCCCCCCCCCCTCCTCCCCCAAAATCATTCAACCAACCAGGCTGCCCTTACCTATTCCTAAAAGCTTCCTAAAAATTACGTTTACGTGCAACAATAATTCCAACAAGAAACTATATCTATTGTGATATTTGTATGGATGCTCAGTTATAGTAGAATAATGGCGAAAAATTATGATATTACACTGAACGCTCGCTAATCCGACCGTCAGTAGACCATTCTCTTAGTAATTCGGCCGACATTCAACCTCCGATGCATACAATAATGAATTTTTGTGTTTCACTATATTCTTAGTTAATTACAATGTTAAACAAAGCCTCTCATGTTTCAAATTGTGGCTTTCTTTACGGTTCGGTATCACGGCTTGTAAGAGGATACACGTTACGTTTCACCTCAGACGGAAACCCGAAATTAGAGATAGGTCCAATTGAGATTTTTCACAGAAAGTCATTGCTGCTGAGAACAGTGTTGGACAAGGAATTAGTTACGACCAAACTTTAACAGACGAAGAGATAATGAAAAGAGTACAGGAAAGTTATGATGAAAACGATGGAGAAGAGGGCTTTGGGGGAGAGAACATGTAAATACCTCACACTCTGGCGCAGAAGCAGCAGACATTTCCTGGAGTATATTGTGCAACAGTCATAAACTTGCAGTACCGACGTAATGATTTTGAAACTGTTTTGTGATAAAGCATACTGGCGTCGTGTATCATCACTGTGACAAGTAAAAATTTTGGACATGTTTCATAGTGATTGGTAGTATTGCATATGTACACACACAAGGACAAGTTTTCTATGAAAATGAATTCATCTTTCGATTTAAAACAGTTTTACAGTGTTTACAGTAAATTAATAAAACTCAGTAATCCGTCACTGACGCTAATCCCGCAGCCATATGTGCAAGGAATGGCCGGATTAGCAAGAGTCTAATGTATTACTTTTTGTAATCACGTTCTCATTATGAACATCATTATGAAATAACGGCAAAAACAATATACTGTACACTGTTAGACATTGTTTTCTTTCGAGCAGGAAGAAGAGCAGGAAGATCAGTGTATAATGTAAAGTCAACGAGGATATCATTCGAGACGGAGGATGGGAAATAAATTCACGTGTTCCCTTTTTTTAATGGACCGTCCCGACATTCGCCTTAAGTGATTTATGGATATCACGTGAAACCGTAGGTGGATTTGAACCATTGCCCTCCTGAATACGTGTCCAGTGGCTGACCACTGGACCACGTCACTTAGTCTTTCTTCCACGTCTACAACCGAATGTCTCTGTCGGTATTCAGGGAACAACTGATACAGCTGGTGTAACGCACAATGTGAAGGAAACCTGTTGTATTCCGGCCTCTCCACAGGAGCCTCTGAAAATCAACTCCGCAAGAATGTCCTTAATAAAATTTTATCCTGTATATATACTAGGTGCCCGCCTCCAAAGCTGAGTGGTAGGCGAGGCTGACGGCCATGCAGGGGGCCCAAATTCGATTCTGGGCACTACCAGGGATTTCTCATTGGTGGAAGTACCGGTACGGAGTGCGCTCAGTGTTGTGATGTCAAGCGTGGAGTTACTCGATCGATTAGTAGCGGTTCCATGGTCAAGAAACCCGACAATGGCCGGCAGAAAGGTACGCTGACCACATGCTCCTTCATACTTCTACCAAAAATGCCATGGGCACTAGGATGGCACGGTTGTCGGTGAGCCCGATTATCCGTGTAGGGCCAGAACGCAGAGCTTTTACACATTTTAGATAGACAGACAAATTTCGACGAAGACTGATTAACTAGTAACTTGGTAATAGCAACTGTACTTAGAAACCACATTTCCCCATGAGATGAGTGTCCCGTCAACTTTGAAAGGAACGTCATAGGTCCATCTACACAGATCAAAAAAGTTTTGCATCGCCCCGGTTCCCAGAACTCCTGAAAACAGACATTGATTGTGGATATTGTTTTACAGACACAGTCCCTTTGATTGTTCAGAGATGTCAGTAAACCCGCCCAAAAATGCAAACACCCATGCATGAGCAGCGCCTATTAGACGGAGGGGGTCCGACAACCGATCAGTTCCAGTCATTCCACCCGGAAGGAGGTACACGGCTCGTGTTGACTGTAGTTAACTATGCCTAGACGGTCAATACCGCGGTTCGATCGCGTTCGCATAGCTACTTTGTGTCAGGAACGGCTCTCAACAAGGGAAGTGTCCAGGCGTCTCGGAGTGAATCAAAGCGATGTTGTACGGACATAAGGAGATATAGAGAGACAGGAACTGTCGATGACATGCCTCTCTCAGGCCGCCCAAGGGCTACTACTGCAGTGGATGACCGTTACCTACGGACTATGGCTCGGATGAATCCTGATAGCAGCGCCTCCATGTTGAATAATGTTTCTCGTGCAGCCACAGGTCGTCGTGTTACGACTCAAATTGTGCGCAATAGGCTACATGATGCGCAGCTTCATTCCCGACGTCCACGGCGAGGTCCATCTCTTGCAACCACGACGCCATGCAGCGGGGTACAGATGGCTCCAACAACATGCCGAATGGACCGCTCCGGATTGGCATCACGTTCTCTTCACCGATGGGTATCGCATATGGCTTCTACCAGACAATCATCGGAGACGTGTTTGGAGGCAACCAGGTCAGGCTGAACGTCGTAGACACACTGCCCAGCGACTGCATCTAGGTGGACGTTCCCTGCTGTTTTTAGGTGGCTCAGACGCACGCCGATGGTGGTCTTGGAAGGCGCCGTAACGGCTGTACGATACGGAATGCCGTCGTCCTACCACTAGTGCAACCATATGAGCAGCATATTGGCGAGGCATTCGTCTTCATGGATGAAAATTCGCGCCCCCATTGTGCACATCTTGTGAATGACTTCCTTCAGGATAACGACATCGCTCGACTACAGTGGCCAGCATGTTCTCCAGACATGAACCTTAACGCTTCCTGTGGATTTAGGCTTCTTGATCTTAGTTCTCCGTTCATAGTGTCTAGCCGCCGTAATTATGTCTTCTACTTTGTTTCTGACCTTCGACAGTGAGATGGTAAACTGAGCTGACGCCTGAAGTAGGTATTCCATACTACCAAAGTCTCCATTCATATATCTTTTGGTTGATTGGAGCCACTCCAGCTATTTGTCGGATCGTTGTACTGTCGACGTGCGGTGTATCTTTGATTTTAGGTGCACAGGTATCCTCTAACCGGAAAGAATACCATTGAAGCTTCTAAATAGCATTTAGGTCGCTTTGATTCTTTCTTGCACATCCTCATTAACATAGCTGCCATTTCGTAGTCGAGAACCTAGTTATTGGAATGGGCCCATTTTGATAAGACAAGATCCATCAATTTGTATAGGTCCAAGATATGGAATCGCTTCGGGATGCTGTGTCCTGTGGATGTTTAAATGGAGGCCAAATTTTTTTTTAGATGGTCACACCGTGTTTGGGTTTCAAGACGCTCACAGATTCCGCAGCAAGCATCACATCATCAGCGTATAGCATTGTCCACGGTACATTATGGTATCCATTACGGCAACAAACAGCAGCGAAGACAGAGTTAGGCGTTGATAAACGCCATCTGTCACTGGAAAGCTGTCAGTCACTCCTGTAGAGCATCCCAACCGGCTTCTGATGTTTCTGTACAGCATTTTTACCCATTTGATGTAGGTTTACAAGAACTTGATGATCGATAAAATACCTCGTCGAGGTCAATAATGGCAAGATGTAGTGACTTACTTTTCTCGCGGAATTTCCACATCAGCTGGTGTGCAGCAAAATTGCGTCCATCACTCTGCCTCCCTTCACAAACGTGCCATGATTTAATGGGACCATGCATGTGTGCTGTAGCCTTCTCCAAGGATCTTCATAATATGGGAGAGGAGCCGAATTGGGCGGTAGCTGATCCATTCACGATGGTAGACCTTTTCCGTTAAAAATAGGTACTGTGCTACTAGATGACGAATCGATGGGTATATGACTTCCTTGGAGTTGAAGAAATGTGTCAACCAGGTTGTCGCTTTGCGTTAACGACCTCAGTTCTTCAGGTGCCTGCAGGAGGATCATGTGGTCCTGGACCCTTTCCATTTTTCATGTTGTGAATGGCAATATTGTCATCATGTGCTGTGATATATGGAAATGGCATTGGTCTATGAGGGAATTCAGTATTGGATATTTCAATGACATACGCTCACCAAGGGCCCAGAATCATCATCCTGAAACCGCTGACCTTTCTCATATTTTGACTCAGTATGTCAAATGTTAAAGTAAGGCACCGTACATGTTTCCTGAGGCATCATAACTCACGACATGAAAATTACCCAGAATATATTTATTCAGCACTTAGCGACTTACTACGAACTTTACACATGATTTAAAACCTTTCCGAATCGTTTTCTCCGTGAGACCTTCACCAAAATACACTACTGGCCATTAAAATTGCTACACCAAGAAGAAATGCAGATGATAAACGGGTATTCATTGGACAAATATATGATACTGGAACTGACATGGGATTACATTTTCACGCAATTTGGGTGCATAAATCCTGAGAAATCAGTACCCAGAACAACCACCTCTGGCCTTAATAACGGCCTTGATACGCCTGGGCATTGAGACAGAGCTTGGATGGCGTGTACATGTACAGCTGCCCATGCAGCTTTACCTCGATACCACAGTTCATTAAGAGAAGTGACTGGCGTATTGTGACGAGCCAGTTACTCGGCCACCATTTACCAGACGTTTTCAGTTGGTGAGAGATCCGGAGAATGTGCTGGTCAGGGCAGCAGTCGAACATTTTCTGTATCCAGAAAGGCCCGTACAGGACCTGCAACATGCGGTCGTGCATTATCCTGCTGAAATGCAAGGTTTCGTAGGGATCGAATGAAGGGTAGAACCACGGGTCGTAGCACATCTGAAATGTAACGTCCACTGTTCAATGTGCCGTCGATGCGAACGAGAGGTGACCGAGACGTGTAACCAATGGCACCGCATACCATCACGCCGGGTAATACGCCAGTATGGCGATGACGAATCCACGTTTCCAATGTGCGTTCACCGCGATGTTGCCAAACACGGATGCGACCATCATGATGCTGTAAACAGAACCTGGATTCATCCGAAAAAATGACGTTTTGCCATTCGTACACCCAGGTTCGTCGTTGAGTACACCATCGCAAGCGCTCCTGTCTGTGATGCAGCGTCAAGAGTAACTGCAGCCATGGTCTCCAAGCTGATAGTCCATGTTGCCGCAAACGTCGTCGAAATGTTCGTGCAGACGGTTGTTGTCTTGGAAACATCCCCATCTGTTGACTCAGGGATCGAGACGTGGCTGCACGATTCGTTGCAGCCATGCGTATAAGATGCCTGTCATCTCGACTGCTAGTGATACGAGGCCGTTGGGATCCAGCACGGAGTTCCGTATTACCCTCCTGAACCCACCGCTTCCATATTCTGCTAACAGTCATTGAATCTCGACCAACGCGAGGAGCCTTCTCGCGATACGGTAAACCGCAATCGCGATAGGATACAATCCGACCTTTACCAAAGCCGGAAACGTGATGGTACACATTTCTGCTCCTTACACGAGACATCATAACAACGTTCACCAGGCAACGCCGGTCAACTGCTGTTTGTGTATGAGAAATCGGTTGGAAACTTTCCTCATGTCAGCACGTTGCAGGTGTCGCCACCGGTCCCAATCTTGTGTGAATGCTCTGAAAAGCTAATCATTTGCATATCGCAGCATCTTCTTCCTGACGGTTAAATTTCGCATCTGTAGCACGTCACCTTCGTGGTGTAGCATTTTTAAGGCCAGTAGCGTAATAAGACAAAAAAGTTTATCTTTTACGGTATTTTTGCTCTTCATATGGTAAAACTATGGACTCTCTTCGTTACACGTTTTGCAGTCATTATACATACAGCCCACTGAAGAGATATACCAGATTATATCGTTGTACGACACATGGTTCAGGAGTACGGCGTCATAAACATATGACGCGCCTTGTGCAGGACAGTTAGATTGTTTAGAGGATAGTGGTTGGAGTATGATGGAGATTGAGGGGGGGGGGGGGGTGGAGGGGAGGTAGTTTCGTCATCGACTGCCTTAAATATTCTAAACTGTCAAATCAAAATATGTCACTATAGAGACCTAGTACCATATGTCTCAGTAGCCGTACCTTCATCAGCAGATTAACCCATTCTATATCATCACACGAGTGTCTAATAAAATTAATTTTAATTTTTGCCTAGAAATTTCAGTTGTCGAATTTTACCTCTAAACGCTTATGAACTTAACTAACGCTATTTTAAGAACGTTTCTCCGATATGTTATTGTCAAGCACATTTTTTCTTCCGTATTATAAGGAGTCGACCCCAGAGTTCGTAAAAGTGTTTCTCATACAGCACGTACAGGCCTGATTCGGTAGAACTTATTATAAATTACATTAAACTTTCTGCATTGCCATCCGTGTCTCATTGAACGAGGTATTTCAGCGTTTGAAAACACGGAGGAAAACAAGGTTCAGCATGCTTACACATTTCTAAATCAGTGAAGGCGAATGCCGGAACTAGTCATATGAGAAGTACGTGGCCATATCCTTTCTTTTTGCATTCTTCTTTAGTCTAAGTTACTGGTCCATACCTGACGTCTCGACGTCGATGGGACCTTAGAGCCTAACGTCAGAATGATTGTTTGCTTCAGACAGGCCTAGTGGTATGCTTCGTACTTCAGACTTTGTCGAGGAAGTAACTAACATTTGTAATAAGTTTCAAGCAGCAGATCCGCGGTACTTCGCAATGTGATGTTGTTATTGTTGTGGTTTTTATTTGAAATTGCTTTCGATGCAACTCTCCACGTTGTTCAATACTGTGCAAGGGTTTTTATTTCTGGGTAGTTACTGCAATCTACATCCACCTGAATCTGTTTACTGTAATCAGTCTACACTCCAGAAAAATAATTTTCCAATGATTTCGTAACACACAAATTGATTTTAAATGTTGAGAAAATTTTATTTCTATTAATTTTCCCACTGTTGTAAGTATGCTCTTTATACTCCTTGTAATGGTACTTGACTTACGTAACCATTACGGCACCTCACCTCAACCTCTTGATGCCAGCAATATTCTACTGTGTCCCTGTAAAATAGTTAACATATTTCTGTGACAACATTCAGATTTGATATCATTAATGTAGGTGTACTTCGATACATCGATATGTATACAGGGTGGTACAAAAACTTACGGCCAAACTTTCAGGAAATATGTTATGTGGACATGTGTCCCGGAACGCTTACTTTCCACGTTAGAGTTCATTTTATTACTTCTCTTCAAATCACATTAATCATGGAATGGAAACACACAGCAACAGAATGTACCAGAGTGACTTCAAACACTTTGTTACAGGAAATGTTTAAAATGTCCTCCGTTAGCGAGGATACATGCATCCACCCTCCGTCGCATGGAATCCCTGATGCGCTGATGCAGCCCTGGAGAATGGCGTATTGTATCACAGCCGTCCACAATTCGAGCACGAAGAGTCTTTACATGTGGTACCGCGGTTGCGTAGACGAGAGCTTTCAAATGCCCACATAAATGAAAGTCAAGAGTGTTGAGGTCAGGAGAGAGTGGAGGCCATGGAATTGGTCCGCCTCTACCAATTCATCGGTCACCGAATCTGTTGTTGAGAAGCGTACGAACACTTCGACTGAAATGTGAAGGAGCTCCATCGTGCATGAACCAAATGTTGTGTCGTACTTGTAAAGGCACATGTTCTAGCAGCACAGGTAGAGTATCCTGTATGAAATCATGATAACGTGCTCCATTGAGCGTAGGTGGAAGAAACTAAAATGAGCTCTAACATGGAAATTAAGCGTTTCCGGACACATGTCCACATAACATCTTTTCTTTATTTGTGTGTGAGGAATGCTTCCTGAAAGTTTGGCCGTACGTTTTTGTAACACCCTGTATATTGCAATGATATTATTCTTATGTGTATTCTTTCTTTTGTCACTATGATCATTGACGTACTTGTAACTCTGATTTTTGGGCACGTAAGCGGTTATTAGAGAGTCAAGCTTTGGTCGACATGTTAAAAAGACGCAAATTGTTATCAGTTTATGAAATGTGAACTTTAACAGTGAGCAAGATATTTTCAAGTATGTTTTATATTGTGAAGTGATGTTTTGGAACGAGTTACGTGATATTGCAACAAAAGTAATAAAAAAGAAGTGTAACTTAAATTGGGAGTGCTGATTACCTTTTTACATCACCATTGTCCTAACTTGCAAAACTTTAATCTTCAAGAATGGTTTATGAAACACATCTATAAAACTTTTGAATATCGCAGAATAACACCTAGGCCTCTTTGCATCCGAGCTTGGAATCATCACTACATAGATTTTCGACGATTGAGCCATGGGTTCCCAACGAGACCAGCGCGGGAAACACGAAAAGATGAGTGCCTAGTTTATCCATTATTTCAAGAAATGACTTTATTAGCTGTGCTCTAATGACACCTGCCTATAATATAACTTTGTTGTTGCCTGAAAATGCAATATTTAGCAGCGTGAGCAACACTATAATCATAATTAATTTTTGACCTTTGTTGTGGTAGGATTGTTAGACCCTATACTTCGAACATCATAAGTTATTTTTCTTCCCAAAAAGCAAAACTCCTTTACTACCGTTAGTACCTCATTTCCCAAACTAATTTCTTCATAATCGCCTGTTTTAATTAGTTTACACTCCATTTCGCTTGTTTTTATTTTGAAATGCTCATCCTATAAACATTTTCTGACATACAGTCCATTAAGTTCACCTGATCTTGCAAGTCCTTTCCTGTTTCTGACAGGATTACGTAGCCATCGGCAAACATCAAAGTTTTTCTTTCTTCTTCCCTAACTTTAATTCTCTTTCCAAATGTTTCCCGTGTTTCCTTTACTATAGGTTGTATGTACATATTGCATAATATGGGGGATAGCATACAGCCCCGTCTGTCCCTTTCTCTCCTATTGCCTCCCTTTCATGCCCTTCGACTGTTGTAAGTTCAGCCTTGGTTCTTTTTCAGCTCATTATTTGAACACAAATCCGCCTTAGTTGTAAGTAGTCTATCTTTTTTATTGCACGACCAGTTCCGGAAGCTTCAGGCTCCATAATCAGGTGCTACCAAATAATTAAAACATCATGAGTGTGTGGTGCTCGGGCCAGTCTGTCACGAGGGATCAGACCCACACCACACGACGTAAGAAAGGTGGGGGGGGGGGGGGGGGGCTAGGAACAGCACGCGCAGCGCCCCACTTGTCGGCTGTCGTCATGGCCGATGCTGGAGCCTGAAGCTTCTGAAAACGGTCGTGCAATGAAAGAAAAAAGGTTACTTATTACAACTGAAGCACATTTTTATAATAGGTTGCGGCTGCTCGCCTGATCAAATATTTTGCACCTGTTCAGCACATTTAAGACAATGATTCGCTGTCTGAGTTACAGTCTTACTACCTTCATAATTTCAGAGTGTGTTCCACACACGAGTCAAGGTTGTCAAATACGTTTTCTGACCCCACAAATGCAATTAATGTGGGTTTCAATGTCAGATACTAAGAACACATGAAAGCGTGGAAATATGGGACAAACCACTCCACATTTGCAGAACACCTAAGAGAACACGACCACAAACCAACCACTACAGAAGATGACATGAAAATAATTAGAATCAACAATAAAATACACCTCCTAACATACAGAAAACCAAAGCACAGAGGCAAACCCTGTTGAATGGTCAAGTACACATGCCAATCAATTCATTATTTACACTGATAGATAAAATAATACAATAACGCCCCCTAAGAGAATTAATATAATAATACAATCCAATATAATCATATTACCACCCAACATCTTTACACTCACTTATCCATGAACCTCTCCACAGAATATTGAAACGAAAAGTCAAATCAGCTGTCACCAAAGCTTTCAACCACTCCATAACAGCTAGTACCTTTATATTTAACACCATACAATTCAAACCACCAACTTCCCCCATCTTCAGCTCTCTCTCTCTCTCTCTCTCTCTCTCTCTCTCTCTCCCTGTCTCTCTCCTACACACACACACGGTCTTGAACATATACTTCGTTAGGTTTGCAACAAGTAGGTAAACACGGCAAAGAGGAGCAAACACGTAATGGAGTTGCAATATTTACGTTGTTAAAAGCAGTGTCCGACGAAATAGCTATATCGAGTGGCAAAAGAACAAAAGTACACCACAAAAAGAAGGATAAATGTGGTGAACAGCGTGAAGAAGGTCAGAACGAAAAGTTGCAGTAATAAAGTGGTAGTGCGACCTCAAGACCACATGAGAGGGAACGCAGATCAGCAAATCGTAAGTAATTACTTTTTTACATAAAAATTGCGATGTGAACTGTTTAATAATCTAAAAACAACAAAACTGTTTCGGTATAGATCCCAATGATGATGCCTTAGAACAAGAAAATTTTGCAACCATGATTTCTTAAAATGATGTTGCGGTAATATGCACATCTGTCAGTTCTGCCTTTTTTTTCATATACTGGCTTTAGGAACGTACCCGTACTTCCGTCTCAGCACAGGAAATATTATAATACAGTTTGTTTTGACAATTCAAAGTATGCATTAGGTTAAGCCGTACCCTAGTACGAAGTTACATAGGATTAAAAACGTAAAGTTTCCCACATAAATCGAATATTAAATTCAAAGTATACTGAAAAGAATAAACAAGACGAAAATGTAACACAGGATACACAGAGGTAGTACACAATAAAAAGCCTACTGGCCTAATACACTGCCGGCCGGTTGGCCGAGCGGTTCTAGGCGCTTCAGTCTGGAACCGTGCGACCGCTACGGTCGCAGGTTCGCATCCTGCCTCGGGCATGAATGTGTGTGATGTCGTTAGGTCAGTTAGGTTTAAGTAGTTCTAAGTTCTAGGGGACTGATGATCTCCGCTGTTAAGTCCCGTAGTTCTCAGAGCCATTTGAACCATTTGAACCTAAGAAATGAAAAATCACCGTTTCTACCCATTTCGGATATTCCCAATTGAATTCTCTGTTAATGACTTTCTTTTATTTTGTTCATCAGTCTTTTGACTGGCTTGATGTGCCCCGCTACGATTTCCTCTCCTGTGCTAATCTGTTCTGTGCTAATCTTGCAACCTACGTCCTCAATTATTTGCTGGAAGTATTCCAGTCTCTGTCTTCCTCAACAGTTTTTGCCCTCTACAGCTCTCTCTAGTACCATGGAGGTCATTTCCTCATGTCTTAACATATGTCCTATCATCCAGTCCCTTCTCCTTATCAGTGTTTCCCACATATTCCTTTGCTCTCCGATTCTGCGCAGAATCCCCTCATTCCTAACCTTATCAGTTGACCTAATTTTCAACATTCGTCTGTAGCACCACATCCCAAATTCTTCTATTCTCTTCTGTTCCGGTTTTCCCACAGTCAATGTTTCACTACCCTACCATGCTGTACTCCAGACGTACATTCTCAGAAATATCTTCCTCAGATGGAGGAGAATGCCCTCTTTGTCATTGCTATTCTGCTTTTGATGTCCTCCTTGCTCCGTCCATCATGGGGTTTTTACTGCCTAGGTAACAGAATTTCTTAACTTCATCTACTTCGTGACCATCAGTCCTGACTGATCGTTCCGTTCAGCAGATCATGTTATTCTTCTTCAATTTCACTCAGAACAGTAATATCATCAGCGAATCATATCATTGATATCCTTTCATCTTGAATTTTAATTCCACTCCTGAACCTTTCTTTTATTTCCATCATTGCTTCCTCGATGTACGTGTTGAACATTAGGGTGGAAGGCTACATCCTTGTCTTACACCCATTTTAATACGAGCACATCGTTCTTGGTCGTCCACCCTTATTATTCCCCCCTGTCTGTTGTACATGTTGTACCTGACCCGTCGCTCCCTATAGTTTACCTATACTTTTCTCAGAATTTCAAACATCTAGCACCATTTTACATTGTCGAAGGCTTTTTCCAGGTCGACAAATCCTATGAACATGTCTTGATTTTTTTTTTTTTTAGTCTTGCCTCCATTATTAACGTCAGAGTCGCCTCTCTCGTGCCTTCAACTTTCCTAAAGCCAAACTGATCGTCATCTAGCGCATTCTCAAATGGTTCAAATGGCTCTGAGCACTATGGGACTCAACTGCTGTCGTCATAAGTCCCCTAGAACTTAGAACTACTTAAACCTAACTAACCTAAGGACAGCACACAACACCCAGCCATCACGAGGCAGAGAAAATCCCTGACCCCGCCGGGAATCGAACCCGGGAACCCGGGCGTGGGAAGCGAGAACGCTACCGCACGACCACGAGATGCGGGCGCGCATTCTCAGTTTTCTTTTCCATTCTTCTGTATATTATTCATGTAACCAACTTGGATGGATGAACTGTTAAGCTGATTGTGCGGTAATTCTCGTACTTGTCAGTTCTTGCCTTCTTCGGAATTGTGTAGATGATGACTTTCCGAAAGTCAGATGGTATGTCGCCAGATTCATACGTTCTACACACCAATTTGAATAGTCGTTTTGTAGCCATTTCACCCAATATTTTAGAAATTCTGATAGAATGTTATCTATCCCTTCTGCCCTACTTGATCTTAAGTCCTCCAAAGCTCTTTTAAATTCTGATTCTAATACTAGACCTCCTATCTCATCTAAATCGACTCCTGTTTCTCTTCTTTCACAGCAGATAAATCTTACCTCATAGAAGCTTTCAGTGTATTCTTCCCACCTATCCGCTCTCCCCTCTGTATTTAACAGTGGAATTCCCGCTGCAAACTTAATGTTATCCCTCTTCCTTTTAATGTCACCTAACGCTGTTTTGTCTTTCCTGTACGCTGAATCTGTCCTTTCAACAATCAGTTCTTTTTCTATGTCTTCATACTTTTCCTGCAGCCATTTCGTCTAAGCTTCCCTGCACTTCTTATTTATTTCATTCCTCAACGACTTGTATTTCTCTATTCCTCAGTTTCCCGGAACATTTTTTTTCTTTTTTTGTATTTCCTCCTATCATCGATCAATTGAAGTATTTCGTCTGTTACACATGGTTTCTTCACAATTACCTTCTTTGTACCTACGTTTTCCTTCCCAACTTCCGTGAAGGCCCTTTTTAGAGATGTACATTCCTCTTCAACTCTTCTGTCTACTGAGCTATTCTTTAGTGCTTTATCTATAGCCTTAGAGAACTTCAACCTTAACTAGTCATTCCTCAGTACTTCCGTATCCCACTTCTTTAAGTATTGATTCTTCTGACTAATGTCTTAAACTTCTACACTACTATACTGTGATCTGAGTATATGTCTGATCCTGGGTACATCTTACAATCCAGTATCTGATTTCGGAATGTCTGTCTTAGGATGATGTACTTTAACTGAAATCTTCCTGTATCACCTGGTCTTTTCCAAGTATACCTTCTCCTCTTGTGATTCTTGAACAGAGTATTCGCTATTACTAGCTGAAACTTGTTACAGAACTCAATTAGTCTTTCTCCTCTCTCATTTATTGCCCCAAGGCCATATTCACTTGTAACCTTTTCTTCTACTTATTCCGCTACAACTGCATTCCAGTCTCCATTGACTATTAGATTTTCATATCCATTTATATACTGTATTACCGTTTCAATGTCCTCATACACTTTCTCTATCTCTTCATCTTCACCTTGCGACTTCGGCGTGTATACCTGAACTATCGTTTCCGGTGTTGGTTTGCTGTCGATTCTGATACGAACAACCCTATCACTGAACTGCTCACAGTAACACATCCTCTGCCCTACCTTCCTATTCATAACGAATCCTACTCCCGATACACCGTTTTCTGCTGCTGTCGATATCACCCTTTATTCATCGGAGCCCGCCCCGTTAGGCGTTCGGTCTAACGCACTGATTTCCGGGAGGGAATGCGTGCCGGTCCCCGGCATGAATCGGCCCGGCGGTTTCCCACCTAACTCGGCGAATGCGACCTGGATCCCGTTATTGTGGTTCAAATGGCTCTGAGCACTATGGGACTTAACTGCTGTGGTCATCAGGCCCCTAGAACGTAGAACTACTTAAACCTAACTAACCTAAGGACATCACACACACCCATGCCCGAGGCAGTATTCGAACCTGCGACCGTAGCGGTCGCGCGGTTCCAGACTGCAGCGCCTAGAACCGCTCGGCCACTATGGCCGGCCCCGTTATTGTGCCTCAGTTACACTTAATCGTCGATTGCTGCGCAAACACTGTCTCCACGTACGCGTACACCATAATTCCTCTACTACGCAAACATTTGGGGTTACACTCGTCTGGTGTGAGACTTTCCCGGGGGGATCCACTGAGGGCCGAACCGCACAATAATCCTGGGATCGGTGTGGGGTGGCGTTGGGTTGAGTGCACTGCTGTAGCCTGTTGTGAGGTTCTGGACCACTGAGGACTGCAGCGCGGACGAAGGCTCTCCGTCGTTTCTATGTCCCCAGTTCAATATAATAAAATACTCATCTGTCCAGAAATCCTTGTCTTCTTTCCACTTCACTTCACTGAACCCTGCTATATCTAGATTAAGCCTTTGTATTTCCCTTTTCAGATTTTCTAGTTTCCCTACCACGTTCAAGCTTTTGACATTCCACGCTCCTACTCGTAGAGTGTTATCCTTCATTTGATTATTCAAACTTTTTCTCATGGTCGCCTCCCACCTGGCATTCCCCTCCCGGAGATCCGAATGGGGGACTATTTCCAAATCTGTTGCCAATGGAGAGATCATCATGACACTTCTTCTGTAACAGGCCACATGCCCTGTGGATACCCGTTACGTGTCTTTAATGTCGTGATTTCCATTGCCTTCTGCATGCTCAAGCAGTTGATCATAGCCGATTGGTCCGCCCTTAGGGGAAGTTTCGCACCCCTAGGAGAAGAGAGTGCCCTGACCTCTGTCCACTCCTCCGCCCCTTTTTGACAAGGCCGTTGACAGAATGAGGGTAACTTCTTATACCGGAAGTCTTTGACCGCCAATGCTGATTATTAATCAAAATTTAAGCAGCGACGGAATTCGAAACGGGGACCGAAGATGTTTTGATTATGAATCAGAGATGCTATCCCTAGAACGCGGGTGCAGGAGCTATGAATAGAATCTTCTTTTGTATGTCCTGTAAGAATTGTTTCAAAAGCTGCGTATAGAGAACTGAATATTTGTGCAAGTCTCTAGACAGAACACGACAACATCGTACAAGAAATAGATTTAGGTACTACGGTCAAATGCCAGTATCGAGACGCATGCATTAGTGACATACCTTTATATGCTGAACGTACCGTATTCAGCTGAGTAGCTCTTGGGAATATAGGCAGTTAATTGCTCTTTGGCCCATCCCGGTATTCTAATTAGCAACAGCATTAGATTGGCAGTGCAGGGAGCCATATCGGGAAGTTGGCGCTCTTGATGAACTCGTTCAGTATTTGATACGTTGCTATATCGTTGGATGATAACAAGATTTTGAGGTTCCAAGGAAACTGATGACCAAGACCACGAAGATTGCTTGCAAGTACGTTTATGTGACACGTGTTCCGAGGCCATTGTAAGAATACGTGGTTTGGATCTTCTTCCTCTCCACAAACACGGAGATGACTGGTGCTTAAGCTGAGACGATAGAAATGTTCATTGAACTTCCAATGATTAAATTTCAGGCATGCAATAACTGTTGTGAGATGCTCGATGTTTTTGTCTTATTTTACCATGGTATTCTTGGATTCTTTGGATGAATTAGTTTCTGCCTTGTTTGACATAACGATTATTAGACGCTCTTTGAAGTTGACGGTTTTTTCCCCCGACAGTTATACGCTGCTCCTTTCGACAGCAAGTTACACATGTCGTTCAAAGCTAAGACGACCGGTCAAATGATTGTGCATTGTCAGAAGAGTGTACGTGTTCCGGATTTCCTACAGAGAATGTTCTGCTGCAACACGGGTAACAGGTGCCTCGCAGTGCGCGATTGAAATGGCTGCATAGTTGAAGTACACAAAAAAGTACTATCCTTTTGATCAAAACGTCTAAACTGAACACATATTCACCGAGAAATTCTGACGGTACACGGACCAACCAAACGCAATGTCGAGTCCAGTCGTATTGAAATGGTGCCCACAGTTTGACCTGGACCGCTCGGACCTGCGTAATGCTGATCGGGAAAGTCTAGGTCTTGCACCGCGCGATTTCCATCCTTTCGGCAACCTGAAAGAACAACTAGCGGAAAGAGATTTTCCAACGATAAGGACCTTCGCACAGCGGTTCTCGAATGGCTTGGTGCCCAAGGAGCGGATTTCTGCCGTCGAGGAACTGAACGATTTTCAGAACGTTCTGACTGTTGTTTACAGACACTTAATGACTGTTGAAAAATAGTGTCCTGTACGTTTGTCACTTTGAAGTGAAGTGCAGCAGTCAATAAAACTTGCTTGGCCTGCCGTAATAGTGTGTAAAATACCTTTTGAAGTCTCCTCGTGTTTTGCACACTAGTTATAATGTGTATAAAATTATTATGACAACAAGAAAACGCATTCACCCTCATAGCTTACCTCCTGTCTCGTAATCAAATTTTACCTTCCAGCATCTGTGAATTACTGGAAATTAGAAGTGGTGCTCTTTTCACGGTGGCTCGAGATACAGGGATGACAGGAAATAAATTCCGACCGCGTTGCGTGATTCATGCGTCCGGATGAGGGTGGCGGGCGGACGAGACTAATGTGCGTAGGCCACTGCGTGCGTGCGTGCTGCTCCACACGCACACGCAGCCCTTGCCACCTGACATATTAATAGCGCTATGATGTACCGCCGGACATGCTAAATACGCCCACAAGTTTCGACATTGCTCCACTGACAATAGAACGAAGAAAAAAAAAAGCACAATAACATCAAACAAAACAACGCAGGGACACAATCGCTGCGCGCTAGCTCTTTAACGCCATGTGCGTATTTGTCGCACATCGGACGTGACAAATGGGAGCTGCAGGGACCAGGTGCTTCCAGCTGGCTAGCAGAGGGGCTAGCAGAGGGCCTCGCTTGCTTCTGGGAAAAGCAGAACACACGAACGGTACACCGCGAGCCGGACTCAACCGCCAGGCCACATCTAACTCTGTGTTTTCTTCCATTCCGTAAACTTCGGTGTTTTAATTTGTAGTACTACGGCACTAGAAGACGAAGCAATATGTGTTGTTATAAGAAGGGACGTTTAGGAGCCGTCAACGTTGTGGTCATTAACGTCACAGCACTAGTTGATGTCCATACTCGATTTACTTCACTATATATGTTGTCGCGTATCATTTCTGTGCCTTTAGAGATGAATATTTGGGGCAACAACGGTAATTTTACATTCATTTGAATGTAACGCGACAGAGAGCGCATCTTCAGCGAGGCACGAAACGGCATCTTTATGGAATTTCTAGCGTAGCATTTAACGCCACATTGGGTACAGATGCTTGCACTTGCAACCACTACGTAACAGGTTTAGCATACACCAAGTCCATCTAACAACGGACCGCACACCCAACAGGCGACCGATTCTGTCCATGTTTCAGACGATTGTAGTACATACATTGTCTGATGGAAAGTATCCCTACACCTATTAGTGGTTATTACCATGGGGTGCGTCCACCCATCACGTTCGTCTCGGCGTGAACTCTGCTGAAATCTATTTCCGTGAGATGTATGGCTGTCTACGAAGGAAAGGCAGACCATTCTTCCTCAAGGTCCAAAACAAGAGAAGTCAGTGATGTTGGACACAGTGGTCTGGAGAGAAGTCAACGTTCCAACTCATTCCAAAGGTGTTCCACTGGGTTCAGATCGGCTCTCTGGCCAGGCCATTCCAATTCGGGGAATGTTATTGTCCACAAACCATTGCCTCGCAGATGCTGCTTTATGACGCGGTGCATTGTTGTGCTCTTACAAATAATCGTCGTCTCCGAACAGTTCCTCTATCGTACGCTGTATAATCTATACATACTCTTTCCAGATTTAGTGCTCCCTCAAGCCCGATAAGGGGACCACATCAGTGCCACTGAAAACATCCCTACATTGTAACACCATCATCGCCGTGCTTCACCGTTGCCACCACGCATGATGACACGTAACGTCTTCCAGGCGTTCGCCACGCCCAAACTCTGCCAACGGAATGCCACAAGTTATGGCGTCATTCATCACTCCAAATAATTCGTTTCCAATCATCCACTGTGCGGCGGCGTCGCTGTTTACTCTGCCTCAAGCGTCGCTTTGCTCTTACTAAAGAAATGTGTGGCTTGCTCGACCGTAGTACACCATTCTTTTAACTCCTTCAAACTTCTCAAGCATTTTCGAAAAATTGAAATTCAAAGTTTTACGAAATTGTTGAACATCATACGTGCGCTCCAGCCATAGAGCAAAGGTTTTGGCGCAACAGGCTAATCACGCAGGTCTGCCCATATTGAGTTCGAATCCCGTAAATTTATTCTCATACTAAACATTTTTATCTCTTCAACGTATCATATTCCTTCAGAAAGGAACAATAATAACAGTGTGGCGAGGTATAATTGAACTGCAGTAAGGAATCATTCTGAAATGAAAATTTATTTATCGATGTTTTCTTACACATGGCGAGGTACAGTCGAGTTGCAATAAGGAATCATGATTAACTGAAAATTTATTTATCGACATATTCCTGCACTTATCGGAATGAAGTCGTACTGGATATGCCTGTTTATAATAAAATACATTGTACCTGTATTGCTTTTGGAGCATCAATAGAAAGCAGTGGTGCCCCATATTCGATACTGGGATCCCCTGCTTTCAACGTACTGTGTTGCAGGTGCTTCATTTCGACACTGAAAGAGATTGAATTATTAGTCACTAGTTAGTACCACTCATGATGCACCTTTGTTGTTTATTGAAATGGGTTCGTTACCAGGACAGTTAACAGTGACTGAAGAATCACCATACAAGTGCTTGGTAGTAGATTATGGTATTCTGGAGCCTTACCAGGTTGAGCTAATGCCAAGGTTCGACAGATGGCGTTCTCGTATGGTATTCAACAAGCTCGTAAAACTTTGAGCTTCTATTTATCAAAAACGCTTCAAAAAAACGCATTGTACCAGACCAACATCCAAGTATGTGGAAAAGTGGTGCGAAAGATGATTGACATTGGTGAGCGGTCGGCTGTATGCTTCTCTTGGCCGTACTATGTATTCCACGATCGTGCATACCGGATCTTCTTAAAGAGCTGTGATCTCAAACTCCGGGGATAAGCGACATCCTGACGACCAGCTGCATATGGCACAAAATTTCAAGTGGATGTAAGTACTCACGACACGATGATTAGCTTGCAGTGGGTCGATAGCAGATAAGGTTCTAAAAAATTTATAAAGCCACTGACGCATTCACCATACACATCATCTGCTGTTTCAACCACAATTGCAGTACTCAGTGTCAAGAATGAATAAGATAAAAAGTGATTTGTCTGAAGTAATTTATGGAAACTGTAGAAAGTGTAAATCTGGCAGGTTGGTCAACGCTTGAAAATAATAAACGAGGAAAGAAAAATAAATTTCACCTGTTGGACATGAATTCAACCAACAGGTCCTCCATGGATGTTTGTGGAATGACTCTATGAAAGGAACACATGACGTCCGCAGCTCATTTACGAATAACTCCACATTCCAGAAGACTCCAAGAAACGTGTCTTGTTTATGTCGTCAACCATTACCTAGAAGATCTGATGACTGCAATTCGTATTTTATATAGCTTTAGACGTCGTTAACTAGGCAGCTACATAATAAACATAAAAAATTATTCCTTCTACAGGCAGGCACTCTATGCACTAAGACGACATACTAACCGAAGAATTGTTGGGTCGAAGTTGGAAAGAACCGGGCTTCACAATGAGCCACATTCACTTGATATTTATGAGAAAAAGATTTTGGCTAATGATTTTGTTTTGGCTTACACTACTGCAGTACATGTTAGATAAAAAGAATGACCTGACGTCAGAGTGCAATAATTACAAAACAGGGGCCTTGCCCGACAGCAAACGCCTGTTGATTGACTAGTCCTTTATGCAATCGCTGCTAGATGCCAGTCCATCCGTCTGTTCAGTCAGCCTGGAGCAGGATGGCGTCCGCTCTACACAAGGTGTTTTATGTGCTACACTTTAGGGAGACTGAGTCAGTGATTACAGCCCGGCGTGAGTTTCGTCGGCGTTTTGGGATTGATCAGCCATTGACAAGAAACATTCTTATTGTTATCGTCAGTTTGGAGAGAGAGCATGTTTCCGCTAAGGTAGCAATCCTGGTCGACCCTGCACTTCTTATGAAAAGTTAAAAGGAATTCGACGAAATTAAGTGGGTAACCCATAAAAGTCTACTTGCCAAGCAAGCAGCGAACTTGCAGTTCCTCATATCGCTGTTTGGCGAGTGTTAAGGCGACATTTGGTCTACAAACTAATTTTATTCCAAGTTCTCCGTGTTTGTGAAAAAACAGAACGTGTTTGACTTCAACAGTACTCTGATGGAAGACATGGCAGACCACAGATCTTTATCACGGTTAGTTTTCAATGATGAAGTTGCATAAGGGGTTACATGAGGGGTATTCATGCCACTGTTGAGCATGGAAGAGACTTGCTCAAAGCGAAGGTTCTTGCGTCATTTCTTATGAAAAAGTTGACTTCTTGTTTTTGAGAAAAACACCATGAGTGGAATGAGTTACCTTCGTATGCTGCTGACTTGGCATTTGCTACAACTTGATATCGTATTCCATCGTACATTTCCTCCATGACGCACTGCCTCACCGCTGGACAGGGTGCAAGGCACCCCGAGACACTGGCCTGTATTCTTGACTCCATGAACTCCAGACGTGTTTCTATGCGATTATTTCTTGTGGGGACCTGTGAAGAAATGTGTTTTCATCCCCTCTTAAACTTAGGACACAGATGAGCTGAAGTATGTAATAAGAGTTGCAGTGACTTGTGTCAACGTAGATATGTTACACAGACTTTATAACGAAATTATGTCCTCTAGATTTTGTCCGTGTTGTTGTCAATGGTGAACACATGGATAATTTGTAATTAACTGCGACATGACAGTCACATATCGCTGAGTGATATGAACTGTGTTTCTTTTAGAGGAGAATACAAGGCTTGTTAACTCAGGAAGAAGGTTTAAAATTATTTTGTCAAGAAACGAGTGGTCCCAGGTCTTCGTCCCGTGTTGTGACTTGATACAGGAGGTCCGTCACAGGGGCTCTAAAGAAGGGAAGCGGGTCCCCAGGGCACTGCAGCTCATGGAAACAGTTGTGATAAGTCCCTACTCGATGCTCCAGTGGCGAATGCGGTTTACTGCTATGAAGTCCCTCGAGTATTATAGTGCGTTAGAATTCGGCTCCCTGTGTCAGATGTAAAATGGGTCGCCACGGCGCTGCTTAGCCACTGTGAGAAAATTCGTTTCTTTTACCTGTCCATATTTTTGTACTCCTGTCCACCACCAAGATTTGGCGTGAGGATCTCGACTGATGAACTGAACGTGACCAGCTGCTGATACCACCGTCTTGCATGTTAAAATCAGTTCTGTAAGTTAAGAATGGGGAAACTTCCGGAGGGTTTCCCCAGTATTCACGTAATTAAAGCGAAAATTTTTTGTTGGTCGCTTTGGTAATGACTGGATGTCATCCCCTCCTTGTAGATTTTTTTGAAATTCGGGAGTCAGGTGCCAATTGGGATGCACATTTGTCGAGTTCTAAAAAAAGTGTCGAATTTTGCTATGGCGCTGTCCACTTTCTGAGAAGCTGCACAGCTTGTTTTGCCTGATTTATTGTATTGTTTCGTGTGTCTTGGTCTCGTTTACTCTGAATGTGCTAGCCGCATGGATTAGGAAAGCTTTTAGTACCTCTCAACCAGTCTTCCTCATAGATTAAGTACTTCTGCACAGCGTCAGCAGGGCATTCTTGATTAAATTGATCTTCTAGAGAGCTTTGTGTTTTAATGTTTTAGGTGACATGATGCTCCCAGTGTTACAGAAGTTTCTGTCAGTTTTGCGAGATTTTACTTTTCGTTGGGAACTTATTTCTGTCATTCTAATGTGATATGAGCCAACACACTGAATATATAAATGACTTATTAAATTCAGACTTGATTTGAAGATAAAAAAAAAAAAAACTTCTTACCTACAACTGATGCTGGTTTGGCAGCCCTCTAAACATAAATACAACAAACGCATTCCTAATTTGTTTGTCTCACTGTGACAGCCTTCCATCATAAAGCAGGTGCCGACCCATTTTTTAATACTAAATACAAGAGTATTTTAGTCTTTATGATTTACGAGCACTGCACTGAGCTCGTCGCAGATTTATTGAAGGCAGGTTAAAGAGAAACCAAGAAACATAGGCAGGGAAGGTTCTGTTCACGTCGACACTGATCAGGGACACATAACGGATAACAGTTTATGAGTAAAACCTTAAGATTTTCATGAATATTTTGCAGTTTGTCTCCGTTTCTATCAACAAATATGCACTTCTTAAATCTGGGCGTTCTTTTTTCACTCGCTCTGTATTACCTTCCATTACAACGATTTCTGGTAAAATGACGCTGCAGAGAAGACATGTTTTATATTCAGGGTGAACACTAATTCCACCAACCAATTTCTAGATGATCTCCGTGATTATTTCCTAAGTATTTTGGTATAAAGGACCCTTTGTCTCTGGTGGCTCGTGACAGAGCAATAATATACTTACGCTCCCGTTCTTCCTGTGAAAATACTTTCACAACAGTGAAATATACTGCAACAGGCAATTACTGAAGCATACAAAACAAGATGGAGAGTAACGCCACAAACGTAAGACGATGAGAAAGTACTGCTGTGTGTTTGCTGCCTCACGGGAACAGCTCAGCATAAGTTTGTAACATATTGCTACTTTTACGACGTTTCTCATCGAGCCATATAAGTTATCTCGCATTTCTAGTTGATTCTCTCACACAAATAATGATAAAAATTCAGAAATTCAGGGTCGCCTCCAGCCCAAGCCTTTCCTAAACATTTAGAAAAAAACGGAGCTGGAAAATTATTAGTTTAATTACTTTAATAATTTAGTTACAAGTATACAAATTTCTTTAAGTAGGCAGATAAATAGCACTCCATGTCATGCATGAAGCAACTTGCTTAATTCAGGATTGGAAATCGGAGTAAGTGGGTAAGATCAACACCACAGAATTTATCTTTCACGTAAACTATTTATTGTATCTAAGTATTTGGTTGCACATCCTAACTACACATAACTGGTGCCTGACTAGAAATATTTGAGTAAGAATTACGTGGGAATGTAACAGAGAACAATTGAATTACAGCAAGAAGAAACACAGAAAACGGGGGTGGGAGACAATGATACTATCATCTCCTTTGCATTCATATCATAAAAATATCTCAGTGAAAGTCGCATTACGATTCTACGCATGCACTATTCTGGACAGAGGTTTAACCAATGCACGAGGTTGTGCGATTAATATTCAACATACTAACTGCGTCTGCTGCTTGCAAACGGCCGAACTAGAGCACCAGGTGCACTCCGAATCAAACTGTCGTGCTGCTTTGTAGAAAGCGCACGAAAGAAAAGATATTCTTGCAGAAATTGTAGCTCATTAAACAAGCGAACTGTTAAAATAAAGCCTATTGCGTTGCCGTGCTGGACCAGAAGGGTCATTGATTACCAAACAAGTTGCACACAAAGACAAAAGCAACTTCCACAAAATATAAGATTAAAAATCATTAAAAACCATGGTCGTTTCGACACAGTATTACACTCACGTACGGTTGAAGTGATCCTAACCAGCTTTTCCTAATCAGATTTGCCGTTTGAAATTCTACTTCATCGTTGTTCAAAATGAACAAAGTAACTTCCACACTTTTAACTCAAACACCCAGAAATCGCCTATTTAAAGCAATAAAATTATGGCACATTTGGAAAAATAACTCGCTTCACACGCTTCAGTTAAGCTGAGGTTCTTAAGCATTTCAACAGTTAAACATAACGAAGTCCTAACTCAACCTGCTTCCTATCACCTGTAACCCCCCTTAAGAGCTACGATCCGTACTCACCAAGCGTTCACCGAAGATTGCCACTTTCTCTTTCGAGATTACCTAGCTCCCCGTGCAGCGGAAGCTACCAGAGGGGTAGCCCTCCGTCACCAACCTCACACACAAAAACAGCCTTCGACTAAGATGGGTAAACCTCTCTGTTCAGGTATTGGAAACCTAAATTGGTCATCCTGTGCCCACCTTCGAGAGAGAAACAACATTGTCTGCTCCCAGCAGACGATGGCCAACTTAGCGTTTCCCACAAAACAAAGCCGAAACCGCACATTAAAACACACATATAATATTCAATAGGCCTTATTTGAGTTCTCAGTTTTTCTGGAAGAATTCATGAATTGAGCTAAAATCAGGTACTAAAGTGAATAAGTTGTACCGAATTAGACAAGCGTCTTATGAAACGACTTCACAGAGACGTTTCAAGGTCTTTGGACCGCCCACTTAATGCTTTCACCGAACTTCAAATGGCTCTGAGCACTATGGGACTTAACATCTGAGGTCATAAGTCCCCTAGAACTTAGAACTACTTAAACCTAACAAACCTAAGGACATCACACACATTAATGCCCGAGGCAGGATTCGAACCTGATACCGTAGCGGCTGGTGGGTCACGTAGCCCATAAACAGCCCTTTTCAATTGTCCCACGAATTTTGGATAGGGTTCATGTCTGGAGAACATGCTGGCCACTGTGGTCGAGCGATGTTGTTATCCTGAAGGAAGTCATTCACAAGATGCACGATGGAGGAGCGAATTGTCGTTCATGAAGACGAATGCCTAGGCAGTATGCTGCCGATATGGTTGCACTATCGGTCGGAGGATGGCATTCACGTATCGCACAGCCTTTACAGTCTTCCATGACCACCAGCGGCATACGTCGGCCCACATAATGACACTCCAAAACAGCAGGGAACCTCCACCTTGCTGCACTCGCTGGACAGTGTGTCTAAAGCGTTCAGCCTGACTGCGTTGCTTCCAAACACGTCTCCGACGACTGACTGGTTGGAGGCATATGTGACAGTCATCGGTGAAGAGAACGTGATGCCAATTCCGAGCGGTCCATTCGGCATGTTGTTGGGACCATCTGTACCGCGCTGCATGGTGTCGTGGTTGCCAAAGATTGACCTCGCCGTGGAGTGAAGTTGCGCATCATGTAACCTTTTGTGCACAATTTGAGTCGTAACTCGACGTCCTGTGGCTGCACGAGAAGCATTATTCAACATGTAGGCGTTGCTATCAGGATTCGTCCAAGCCATAGTCCGTAGGTAGCGGTCATCAACTGCAGTAGTAGCCATTGGGCGGCCTGAGCGAGGCATGTCATTGACAGTTCCTGTCTCTCTGTATCTCCTTCATGTCCGAACAACATCGCTTTGGTTCACTACGCGGCACCTGGAGACTTCCTGGCAGAAAGTAACAATGCGGACGCGATCGAACCGCGGTATTGTCCGTCTAGGCATGGTTGAACTACAGACAACACGAGCCGTGTATCTCCTTCCTGGCGGAATGACTAGAACTGATCGGCTGTCGGACCCCCTCCGTCTAATAAGCGCTGCTCATGCATGGTTGTTTACACTTTGGGCGGGTTTAGTGACATCTGTGAACAGTCAAAGGGATTGTCTCTGTGATACAGTATGCACAGTCGATGTCTATCTTCAGGAGTTCTGGGAAACGGGGTGATGCAAAACTTTTTTGATGTGTGTGCAAACAGATACACTCTTCTAACAAGCAGTAAAGATACGTCGAGATCGTAAAATATCAAAGATTTATGAAAACTAAGTTCATTTTGTGATCAGAGTACACAATTCACTATGTCGAAACAGTCCGCAGTTCAACATGATGATTTACAGAATAGCACACGAAAGATGGCCATTAGAGACTCCTACTCTGTGTATCCTCAGTTCCGTACTACAAGCAGAAAAAGAGTCATATTCTGGAGAACATTCAGAGCTCTCGATAGCTAAAGTCCCTTCAAAAATTAGAGCATTGTAGCGGCCGTTCACCGGCCAGGATCAGCCACCTATGCGACTGAATCGCGCACGTTACTATAGGCAGATCAGCTTTCTTCCAGCACTGGACGTGAAGTGTCCAGAAACTCTCCCTTGAGCTCTTCCTTCGAAAAGTCTCCTTCTACATTTGAGTCCCGTAGTGTTACGTTACTGACTGCTTTCCGTTGACTGAAGGCCGTCACTACCACATATTCGTCATTCTTACATTCTGCAGACATGATCTGACCTCAGCTTGACTTCTTCCCCATACTAAACTACTACACTACAGCAATATTTAAGCAAAGAAATGTCATCAGTCGGTTACAGTCACACTATTTACAATAAATAGAACTAATATTTGGTTTGGCGCAAATAAGCACAGTATAAATGACAACGATCTCTCGTTAAATATTGTTTAAGCAATTATTTACGCCTTCTTGAAAGACGCATCTGTCGGTTCTCTTTTCAATGTTGTTGTCCACTAACAAGTGCGATTATCCATTTTTAAATTAACAGTTTTTTAATAGCACTTGCAGTCAACATTTAAATGAAGTTGCTGGCAAAACAGTGAACTTTTCATAAAATAACTATAAAAGTGTGGCAGTACGTGAGGTACTCATGCTGTATTTATTAGTTATGTAATTCTGGAGAATACCATGTTCTGACAAACATTTGCGCAATAAAAGAGATATAAAAGACGTCGTAAGTCAATAAATAAAATACATCAGACGAGTGGCTATTGTGCAATGCTGTCATTTGATATATCGTTTGATGAACTCGCATGGAGCGTTTAAAAGATGTTAATTCAGAGGCATTCGCCTTCATGGACGACAATTCGCCCCCCATCGTACACATCTTGTCAATGACTTCCTTCAGGATGACGACATCGCTCGACTACAGTGGCCAGCGCATCCTCAAGACATGAACCCTATCGAGCATGCCTGGGATGGACTGAAAAGGGCTGTTGATGGACTACGTAACCCACCAACCACTCAGAGGGATCTACGCCGAATCGCCGTTGAGGAGTGGGACAATCTGGACCAACAGTGCCTTGATGAACTTGTGGGTAGTGTTCACCGTGAAACGTTAGCTGCTATAGTTTTAAAGATACTGAAATATTGTTGTGTCACTGAATGCACGTAATTTTTGTCAGATCACCGATGAATTCAGATTTGCTTTAATACTCGACAGTAAATTTTTGAAGATTTTGAAAAAGCTGTAAGAAGCCATCTTTCAGCTTGTCTGATACTCCGCCATTTTTGGTGCGTCTCCTGCACAAAGGCCATGCGAGTAACAGCAGTCCAAAATTCTCACCTTTGGGATTTACCCAATTTTGGCCACACATTGTACCAGAACTCGCCCATACTAGTCACCTAGCTGGACCTGCCGCTAGCGTTGAGCCATACAATAATTTCATCTCACCTCGTACTAATAATGGGAGGCCGAATCGCTTGCCTACCTACACGTAACGGTACAAACTCATGAGAAAGTTTACTTATACCAGTTCTATAAATGCATCATCTTAAAGTTTCTCGACATGACTCAAAGGTGTCCGTACATATCCGTAGGATACCTCACGTTTCTGATTGCAAATTAAATCACAACGCACTTCATCACCGAGTTCGGCAGTGTACGACTGCGACACAATCTTAGCGAAATATTTTGTGGCTGATTAATTAATCCAATTGAGATTATATCGCTTCTGTAATTTTTCTTGTTGTAAACCTGTATTTAAAAAACATTTCACTTATATCTTAGTATGTAAAACTATTATGATTTTTTCATCACAACGAAGACTGGGTTCTATTCTCTGAAGTGTCTCTTGCGTTATCGCTGTACCATTGCAAAATCCATTTAATGCAGAGTAATTTGGTACATCTCCATCATATCTTATGTATAATATAATGCTCCTTTTCCTAGCTCATATTTAACTATAGGATAATCAACGAAGCACCCCTGTCTTTGAGTTCAAAATTCATATTTCTTCAAATGCCTCGAAAAACATTGAAGGTAATCCTACTAAACCAAGTATAACATATTTGTTTATAAAGATACATATAGTCTCAAAATTTCAGCTTGATACCTCTTTTCTCTCCTAGATGTGAAATTACGAAAAGTACCGATCTTTGTGGAAACTACATACTGTATTTTGCTCAAACTTGCTCTTTCATTTATGTCGTTCCACACAATTTTATTAACAAATTACGAAATTATAAGTTTATTTAATTTTTGTGTTTCAGAGTAGTGCAACGTTTTGTCCTCTACGAGTACACGCAAAAGGAGCGCCATTTTTGACCTTGGGCAGGGCAGGTAGACAAGGGGAAGTCCCTCTTGCCCACAAACTCGCCATTGCTGTTAGACAGGGAAAGAATTAGGTTTCCCACATTGTCACTGTTGTCAGCAGCTAGCAATGTGATCAAACGGAACAAGTTTGCTTCTAAATAAAAAAGCTGCACATTGCATACTGTTGACAACTGCACTATTGTGCAGATATTTTCAGTACAGTTTACTTATACAGATAAATGGCGGTAAGAATTCTATAGAAATGCAATAACTCTGTACCGATCGCCGCTACCCGCGGACCCGCTACGCCACCACACTCAGTAAATGTCTCTAAAGAACATCCGAAATTTTTCGCTTAAGTTCGGGTTCACTGTATAGAGTTTCTACCTTCATATGTGACAGATAATAGCGTGATGCCCTCAGCTTGGTCAAATTTGCGTCCCGTGTTTGTAAATACTCTCATTTGAGATCTGTTTCATTAGGTTACATTTTCCTTTCGTCTTTCAGTATTATTTAAATATTATGCGATCATCCCTTTGACGGAATATTTTACTCTCACAAAGTGGATGAATATTAAATTTACTTTAGAGATACCAATACGTTTAAATGGATCAGCTGCATCTCGCACAGAACAAATAAGCAAAGTAAATATTGTTTATTTAATTATCGACTGAGAAGTCCGAAAATCGGTTACGAGTCACGCGCTAAACAGTAGGGTTTTACGAATTCGAGATGGGGCTTCACGTCATCTCCTGTCACCTGTCTACTTGTTCAATGAAGAGAAAGTGTTTCGACGTAAGATAAAAGGACAAAGTTAAATTATTGGTTGTATTGTCATCACATGTGCATTAACGTGCGTAAACGTTTTAAGCTCCAAGCTCCACAATTGATTTAACAATAAGCATGAAATTTAATTCCCATGCTAGAGGAAACAAAGGGTGCAAATTAGTAGTTCAATAAAAGTAAAAGCACAGTTAAGGATGGAATCGTCAAGTCATTCAGCAGGGATGAAAGGACGGAATGTCAAAAGAGATATTCCGACAATTAATCAAAAACCTGGGAACACTGGAATAATTTCGCAACATTAGAAAGGTACGATCACATCAAACAGACTGACAAACTGTAATAAACTAATTATAGTGAAGTTCGTCTAATGTACACCGATGAGCCATAACATAATTAATGTAGCCTAGGGCCTGATGGTGATGAGGGCACTTGACGTAGTAAGGGAAGTGTACGCGCGAAGCGGAGACTAATGGGTAATGATTATAGGTGGAATACGGTACACAAATAGGGAAATCCACTGACATAAGTAACTTTGACATAGGGCACCTCGAGGGCGATTGGCGTACTGCTGTCGTGAACACCTATGGAAAATACGATACTGCAGTGCTTATCTCTTTGAGAAGCACTTGCATGTACTGGGTGATCAAATGTCAGTATAAATTTGAAAACTGAATAAATCACAGAATAATGTAGATAGAGAGGTACAAATTGACACCCATTCCTGGAATGACATGGGGTTTTATTAGAACCTAACAAATACAAAAGCTCAAAAAATGTCCGACAGGTGGCGCTTCATCTGATCAGAATAGCAATAATTAGCATAACAAAGTAAGACAAAGCAAAGATGATGTTCTTTACAGGAAATGCTCAATATCTCCACCATCATTCCTCAACAATAGCTGCAGTCGAGGAATAATGTTGTGAACAGCACTGTAAAGCATTATGGCATGGTGAGGCATTGGCGTTGGATGTTGTCTTTCAGCACCCCTAAAGATGTCGGTCGATCACGATACACTTGCGACTTCAGGTAACCCCAAAGCCAATAATCGCACGGACTGAGGTCTGGAGACCTGAGAGGCCAAGCATGACGAAAGTGGCGGCTGAGCACACGATCATCACCAAACGACGCGCGCAAGAAATCTTTCACGCGTCTAGCAATATGGGGTGGAGCGCCGTCCTGCATAAACATCGTACGTTCCAGCAGGTGCAGGTGTTTATCAGCCAGGCTGGGGATGACGCGATTCTGTAAAACATCGGCGTACCTCTCACCCGTCACGGTAGCAGTTACTAACGTTTTGCTGTCCAGCGCCATCTGTCGGACATTTTTGAACTTTTTTTTTTTTTTTTTGCTCTAATAAAACCCCATGGCACTCCAAGCATGTGTGTCAATTTTTACCTCTCTATCTACATTATTCCGTGGTTTATTAAGTTTTCAAATTTATACTGACTTTTTGATCATCCGATATGTCCAAAAGCACATCGCATCGTGCTTCTGAAAAGCTCAGTCATTATCGTATCGTGTTTATACGCTGACACCGGACAGGCCACTTTCGGTTAAATAAAATGTCTCTTTTGTGCAGGATTATACTCAAATGAATGTTTGAGTGCAGGTGGTAGACATGTGGTTGACGACATATGAAAGTTCGAGTGCTCGGATGCGCTAATGATAAGACGACCACTGGCCATAAGCGGGAAATCTCGGTTCCAGTGTTGGTCCGACACAGACTATCATTGCCATCGTTCCACTATACATCTGACGGTTGTAGATATTCGCAACTGCGAATACATTTCGTCTATGGAAAGTTGTTGAAGAACGGTGAGACCTCGAGTTGGCGACACGCCTCACCATAGGGCACGTGGAGGTCGGAGTCTTACCTTCTCTTTAAAGCAGGATAGGCGGCGATCTGGTAGGGGCACAAGGGTTTCGGAACACACCGTGCGGCGCACATTTTTGATCTCTAGGCTCTGCAGCAGTCGGCTCCTACATGTTTGCCTTACTGACACAACCCGATCGTTAACTACACTGCATTGGGCACAAGATAAGGGAGATTGGAACATGGATCAATGAAAACATGTCGTCTGGTCGGATGAACCAAGCTTCCAGCTACACCAGGTCGATGGTAGTGTCCGGATAGGTCGTCATCTAGGCTAACAGCTACCCGGAACATGCACTGCGCCACGGACGCAGGTCAATAGGGGTAGTATCATGCTATGGAGGACATTCACCACGCCTTCCAAGGGGCTTGTGGTGCAAAAGAAGGCATCACGATGCTGAAAACCGAGCGAACATTATTGTAGACCACCAGCATCTCTCCATCCTTGATGTCTTTCCAGACGATAACTGCGTCTTCCGGCACGATAACTGTCCTTGTCACTTGACCGAAATCTTGGCACAGTGGTGTGAGAAGCATGATAGTGAACAGACGTTGCTCTTTTGGCCACGAATTCTACCTGATATGAACGCGTTGGAACGCATCTGGGACGGCGTCGGACGCCAGTTTCGAGGCCACGAAACACAGGCCTATGATTACAGGACACTGCTGCCCTAGACATAGTGAAAGATTACCGTAAAGCCTCCTTGCTTAGGGACGCCAGATGGAAGTTGATGTCGTCAAGCCCTGAATGAAAATTGCGCAACGGATAACTGGGGAGGGGAGCTTGAGATCGCTACCTAGAGAGCGTGCCCTTTCTGTACGATACTAGGCAAGGGACTGGAGGGCTTACACGCTGATGTGTGGGTCCCTGTATTCTATATCTTTTGTTTTAAATGAATTACTTTAACTTTACTCCTTTGTGATTTTTAAGGTATATTAAAGATTGATGACAATTCATTACGTATTTATTTTAAACATTATCACTCGACTTTACAGCGATTGCAGCAGTTGTTGCAGTTTACAGATATAACAATTTTACAACTTATAGCTTGGGTATATTATATGCTAATCTGCACGCACATTTCTACGGGCAAGACGGGATTGCGTTGGCCAAATGTATACCACCGAAGCCTCCCAATATTTTACATGGGACATCCACTATGTGAGGAGGATAACGGGCAAACTGGGGACCAGATACATTAACAAATGGGGGTAAAATTTCCGAAATTAAGCGAGAACATTCATTTCCTTACACAATCCGAAGATGGAAACAAAATAATTAGTGCAAATATTCAAATACCTTTCTTCCACGCGTGAACACTGAGACAGACGTACTGAGGGCACATCTGCTTATTTACCCGTCTTCTGTAACACTCCCAGAATATCGCTTGCACCAGAGGTCTTCCTGGGCCCCGGTGGAGGGGGTGGTCGAACCACTTGGCCGTGACCAACCTCTCCACCCCAAATCTTGTGACACTGGAACGTTTTTGACTTTTCCCTGCCTGTGCTGTCTCTCCGATCCCCCACCCAGGAGTAATGTTGGCACTACTATACTACAGAACTACTTCCCAACTAAGATTTGGCCACGCTTTATGGAAAGGTGTGAGGAGGATTAGGAAAGTTCATGTGCAGATTCACATTCACGTACAAGAAATGCATAATACACGACACATATAAATACGTATTATGAAGCCTGCCACATTTCTTTCCACACGTCCACATGGGTTCTGTTGCACCCGCTGCCGGCCGCGTCGTGCAATAAAATTAGCGGGGGAGCCGCCTCCGTTTGTATTTCCCGGTGCGAGAGAGCAGCGAAACCTGCTCCTTATGGAGCGGAAACTACTGTACCGTTTCAATTGTCCGGTATTTGTCAGGCAACAGTTGCACTCTAGCCTGCGTACATAACCTGGTGCGAACACTGGTTACTTTCCATATACCACGTACACACATTCTGTCACTGAAAAATTTAGACACTATCTAGAATAGAGGTCCTGATGATGGCGTATTACATCGCCAAAACCGGCGACCTATAAAATAAATTACACACGAACTCACAACTGATATCTTTTTTTATATTTATTACATACATATCGGTGGCTGTACCGCCATCCAACATAACAAGAACGATTCCTTCCAAGTGAGTACACATGGTGTAACGGGTATAACTTCTAATATTTGTATTGGTGACTGATAACAGTGTACTGAACAACATCACATCAGTATTTACTTCAATTACAGATAATAATTAGAGCTATTAGGTGTACTGCGGTTTTAGTTGATTAGTGTCTTCAAGTGTATGTAGCAAGAACAATCGATAAATGCTATTTTCTCCTGCGCAGCATTTCAGGTGCTGAAGTGTGGCCACCTGGACTCAAAACGATTAGCCTATGTTGACAGGCGTAGTCCACTTAGCGGTGTAGTTAGAACCATGCAGGAAACATCAGGTAGTACGTTTGTGGGAACACTGTACAGTACAGGCAAAGAGTAACCAATACCCTGACGTGTGCATATATAACAATACCAGCACTTATACCCTTTGCACCCTGTGTGCTATGTCTGTTCTCCCTGGCGCTACTCACATGGGTCTGCCAAAATCGTGCGTGGCCCCGTGTACGGCTGTCTCATTCCAGTCGTGGTATGCGAGTCAAAACGAAAAAAATATCATGGACCGATAAACTGCCATCTGGACAGGGCAAGCTCCTGCTACTGACGAATTCTGCCACATGGTGGTAAAACTTTACCCCTACTACTTCGGTCATGAAACGACCTTCTCAGATTTTTAAATGACGATCCTGGTGCAGAATGTTTCCCCACACGGTATAAGGATCAGTCTGTAGCTCTGCTCGGTGACGAACTTCGTAATTCGACACCAAGATATCAAATGTACACAGTGGCAGCCAGTAAAGGAATATTTTATGGGAATGGTTTAAAAACTTTTATTTCAAAGGCTAAGTCTTTACACGTTTCCCCCAGAACAGCATCGGCTGTGCCTCCATGTCACAAGCTACCTGCCTTTCATAATCGAGCCGGCCGGTGTGGTAGAACGATTCTAGGCGCTTCAGTCTGAAACCGCGCGACCGCTACGGTCGCAGGTTCGAATCCTGCATCGGGCTTGTATGTGTGTGGTGTCCTTAGGTTAGTTAGGTTTAAGTAGTTCTAAGTTCTAGGGGACTGATGACCTCAGATGTTAAGTCCCATAGTGCTCAGAGCCATTTTTTTCAGAATCGAGGCAGTTCTGTCCAGTTAAAGCTGTTGACAAGATACCCCCTCCGTCCTCTGCTGAAATTGGTAGCGAATCCACGCCATCTGTTCTAGGTAATAGCGTGTGTGGCATGCAAGTCACGTGTGTGGACACTTAAGAGTTCTGCAGTGCAGAATACTGTTGCTTCTCTCTCTTATGACGAAGACTTCGACATGAACAGACATTTTCGTTGGGAGGCAGAATGTCTGGCTCTGCCCCCTCCCCCCCCCCCCCCCATGACCGATCACCAACAGAGCTTAACTTGAACCGCCTCTCCTCCCGTTGCCCACCTCTTTAGTTTGTTCGACCTCCTTAACAGGCTGACGCCCGGTAACTTGCTACCCTAGGCGCTCTCCTTTTATTTTGTACACTGAAATATATTCTCTTTATTTTACTTAGTTTCCAGTTCTATAATTTAATGTCAGCCACAAAATGCCACTTACAAGTCCTGACCACTCGACTTCCTGTACACCGAATACTACCACGTAAGGTGTGGGTTGAAGTGCGGAATGGGGATTGGGTGCTTGTTCGACGCTCATTAAGACATAAGAGAAACACCGTTGGAAAACCAATAATTTATTTTTCAAAGTCTCGGGCGACCCAAAAGTCTGTTAACATTTGGCAATTAAATACGAGCGTTATTCGGAAAGTAAGGAACGATCGGTCACGAAATGGACACCACAGTGAAAATCCGATGAAATTTTGCACAGGTGTGTTGGGCAGTATCTCTAGTATGCCCGTCGATCGCATTACGTCGTTCTTTTTCGATCTAAGCACACAGAGAGCACATAAAGATACCTAGAACAACAGTGTCTCCCGCCAAGTATGAGGGCCTGGTGAGAAATTTCTCCTGGAGCTATGCAGCCAACATTACATAATTGCCGTGCGTTTTCTTCTTCGAGACAATTCTCAGCCGCCTTCTGCAGGGGCAATGAAGATGCTTCTACATCGTTTTCAATTGGAAATGTTTGATTACCCACAATACAGCCCGTAATTGTCTCCCTCTGAGGTTCACCTCTGCTCACATGGACCGCTGGCTATGAAGACAACATTTTGGCACAGACAACGAGCTGTAGGCGAGCGTAGAGAATTGGCGGGAAGCAATGGCGGCTACCTTCTACAACGAGGGTATTGGAAAGTTGGTACAACGCTAAGACAAACGTCTAAGTCGGATCGGCGACTATGGAGATAAGTAGCTGGAAGTTGCAGCTAACTGTTGCAAATAAATCACTTTTGATTTTCACTGTGGTTTCCATTTCGCGTCCTATTGTTCCTTACTTTCCGAATAGCCCTCGTCCTTCGCAGAATAATGTAGGCAGAGAGGCAAAAGTTCACACAAGTGCTTGAAATGACAAGAAATTTTAATGAAACAAAAAAGTGCCCATACCCATAATGACGAATAGATGGCGCTTAACATTATGCAAAAGCAATAATGAGCAAAACAACTAAGATTTAGCAAAGACGATAGTCTTTATTATAAATGCTCAACATTTCGGCCGGCATTCACCAATAACATCCGTGGTCCTAGGACAAAGTTGTGAACAGCACTGCACAGCATACCACCAGTTAAGGTGAGAAATTCCTGACGGTTGTTGTTTTTTAGCATCCCTAATGAGGCCGGACCGTCGTGGTAGACTTGCAGTTTCAGGTAACCCCACAAACAATACTTGCACGGATTGAGGACTGGGAATCTGGGAGGTCAAGCACGACGGACGTGGTGACACGGTAAGCGGTTCTCACAGAATGATGGGCACAAGAGCTCTTTCACATTTGTGGCAATATGGGGTGGAGCGCCATCCTGCATGAAAGTCATACCTTCCAGCAGATGTTTATCGGGCAGGCTAGGGATGATCCGAATCTCTGTCTCACCACAGCTCATTTTATACACAATTGTCATGCGGCATCACTGACGTGTTGCTTTCCAGCGTCATCTGTTGCCCCATATATAATTTCAGGCGTGTATGTAAGTTTTCGCCTCTCTACATGGATTGTTCTGTAAATTAGTGCCTTTTCAAATGATAACGAACTTTTAGGACAAAATGCACTTAACACGAACCTATTTTGAGTATTTTGTGTATGAAACGTATGAAGCAAATTTTTTCCCAAAACAGTTCAATTTCTAAAAAAAAAACCGAGTGGTGAACGTAAGTTGCTCAAAAGTCCATGGAAGAAGTCAACAACGGTGTAGACCGATTGAAGAGCGTCATAACTGGTGACTAAACGTTGTTTTACGGATGCGACGTCCAATCTAAGACTCAGCCACCTCAGTACTAGGCTTTCGTATCGTTAAGACCAAAAACGCTCAGCAAGTGCTTTCTAATGTGAAGGTTGTCTTAACTGTGTTTTTCGATTTTAACGGCATAATGCACTACGAGTTGTTGCTAAAAGGTAGAACGATCGATAAGGCGTACTATTTACAACTTCAACGCCTTATTTGTGAAACAATTCGACAAGAACGCATGGACTTGTGGCCAAAGCATTCACAGCAGTTGCACCACGATGCTGCATCTCTTCGTTCTTCGTTGCTTGTTGGTGTATTTTTGGTAAAAGACAGTACTGCAGCGATGTCACAGCCTCCTATTTCACCAGATATATGAGTTTTTCCGTTCTCAAAAATAAAATAAACCCTAAAGGACTGCCGTTTTATCGCTACAGGGGAGATTAAAAACGCATTTTTGAGACAGGTAATAAGCTTCCCAATAACTGTGTGACGTAATCAAAAGTGACACACAATCTAAAACATTCGATACCAATAGGTATCGGTAAATTCGTTTGTAGTTAGAAGAGTTCGAATGAAACTATATTCTGCAAAATTCATTATTTCAGCCATAACTATTTACATTTTATGTAGCTAAGATAATTTTGAAGCTTTAACATGATAATCTGTAAATTTAATTCTTACTTAGGTTGGTTAAATTATGTATCAGTTAATCGAAGCAATTGTCTTTGACAGCGATGTAATTCATTTAAACTTCTTTGCCTCATATGCAACCTGGGACCTTCTTCTTGTTCCCACTACACCTGATGTTGTGTAATAGAATCAAGTAGTGTCATGCGATGCTGTAGAAAGGATACATGTTTGGTCAGAACTAGTGGCTAAAGGGGGAGAATGGATGTTATATGTTGTCACTATAATATTTGAGGAGTTGAAAATACAGAAGTGTAGCAAATGTATCTCGTTTCATACTCAGGGAATCATTCTAATATCCACAATAGTGGAATCAGTATATATTCTTCGCACAATCAATATCTGTGAACATAATCACATCCTGAAAACAAGACAACGAGACCAACTTCAAGACAATCAGCTAAGTAAAAAATTATATCATAGTAAAGTCAGCATGCCCTTCAATGACACTTCTTTCAGAATAGTAATGATGACTGAACAGTGGACACGTCCTCATTGTACAGACCTTAGTGAAGTGTTGTTTTACAAACTTCAGGAGAATTTCGAGTGTTGGAAAAGTGGTGGTATAAGTGCATATATCTAATGATGTCTGTTATGAAGAGGATAACTGTGATGAAGATCAATAAATAAAATTCTTTATAAGAGGCAGAAAATTCCCATTATTTTGGAACCCGTTGCGTAATCACATCTTTTCATAGTTTATATGGAAACATAGTACATGTAATACGTTTTAGCCGACCGCTGTAGCCGAGCGGTTCTAGGCGCTTCAGTCCGGAACCGCGGTGCTACTACGGTCGTAGGTTCGAATCCTGCCTCGGGCATGGATGTATGTGCTGTCCTTAGGTTAGTTAAGTTTAAGTAGTTTTAAGTCTAGGGGACTGATGACCTCAGATGTCAAGTCTCATAGTGCTTAGAGCCATTTGAACCATTTTTAATATGTTTTACGTCTTCTTACAAATGTTATTCCGAAAATAAAATACAGTCAGAGTTGTTTAGCTGATGTGTACGGGTCGTCTTGGTAGAACGGCTCGCACACGTCTTCTTAGATTTAAGTGCTCAGATGTGGACGGAGAAACTGTGACAGTGCAAACAATTTAGTAACACACAAATGTACACTTAATTGCATTGTGACACTTAGCTAAAGCCGTACAGTAACTCGTTGGATGTGCTTGCGGACAGATACAGCTAAGCAATGGGCTGTCAAGGCGTGCGTTACTGAATATGACGGCAGTAAGACTGTGTCCATCGTGGGCACCACACTGTCAATTACTGTAGTAAACACTTGTCCCTATGCGAAGGCTGTAGGCGACTATACTACACTACTGGCCATTAAAATTGCTACACCACGAAGGTGACGTGCTACAGACGGGAAATTTAACCGATATGAAGAAGATGCTGTGATATGCAAATGATTAGCTTTTCAGAGCATTCAAACAAGATTGGCGCCGGTGGCGACACCTACAACGTGCTGACATGAGGAAAGTTTCCAACGAGATCTCTTATACACATACAGCAGTTGACCGGCGTTTCTGGGGGAACGTTGTTGTGATGCCCCGTGTAAGGAGGAGAAATGCGTACCATCACGTTTCCGACTTTGATAAAGGTCGGATTGTAGCCTATCGCGATTGCGGTTTATCGTATCGCGACATTGCTGCTCGAGTTAGTCGGGATACAATGACTGTTAGTAGAATATGGAATCGCTGGGTTCAGGAGGGTAATGCGGAACGCCGTGGTGGATCCCAACGGCCTCGTATCACTAGAAGTTGAGAAGACAGGCATCTTATCCGCATGGCTGTAACGGATCGTGCAGCCACGTCTCGATTCCTGAGTTAACAGATGGGGACGTTTCCAAGATAACAACCATCTGCACCAACAGTTCGACGACGTTTGCAGCAGCATGGACTATCAGCTCGGAGACCATGGCTGCGGTTACCCTTGACGCTGCATCACAGACAGGAGCGCCTGCGATGATGTACTCAACGACGAATCTGGCTGCACGAATGGTAAAACGGCATTTTTTCTGATGAATCCAGGTCCTGTTTACAGCATCATGATGGTCGCATCCGTGTTTGGCGACATCGCAGTGAACGCACTTTGGAAGCGTGTATTCGTCATCGCCATACTGGCGTATCAGCGGGCGTGATGGTATGGGGTGCCATTGGTTACACGTCTCGGTCACCTCTTGTTCGCATTGTTGGCACTTTGAACAGTGGACGTTACATTTCAGATGTGTTACGACCCGTGGCTCTACCCTTCATTCGATCCCTGCGACACCCTACATTTCAGCAGAATAATGCATGACTGCATGTTGCAGCTCCTATACGGGCCTTTCTGGATACAAAAGATGTTCGACTGCTGCCCTGGCCAGCACATGCTCCAGATCTCTCATCAATTTAAAACGTCTGGTCAATGGTGGCCGAGCAACTGGCTGGTCACAATACGCCAGTCACTACTCTTGATGAACTGTGGTATCGTGTTGAAGCTGCATGGGCAGCTGTACTTGTACACGCCATCCAAGCTCTGTTTAACTCAATGGCCAGGCGTATCAAGGCCGTTATTACGGCCAGAGGTGGTTGTTTTGGGTACTGATTTCTCAGGATCTATGCACCCAAATTGCGTGAAAATGTAATCACATGTCAGTTCTAGTACAATATATTTGTGCAATGAATACCCGTTTATCATCTGCATATCTCCTTGGTGTAGCAATTTTAATGGCCAGTAGTGCAGTAGATTAAGTCTCGCACTACAAAGTGTAGCTACCAACTGCAAGCGCTTAGCCCGACGTGGAAATCCATCTCACTGGCGGCGGCGCGGATATTGCAGACTGCGCTTCGCTTGTGGTTGGTGGCAAACTTCAAAGAGCCACACATGGTGCCCGTCGGAAACTGATTCAGAGCACCATTGACGAGGACACAACATCAATGACACTATCTTTACAAATGCAAATGATCATGTAAGGCTATATGGGAAACCTGCGATGAGATTTAAGTATATTCCTTGGCTTCAGCCTTCTATGGTCGCGTGTTGGTTGCCGGCTACAGCTGTAGCTGTGGCGAGACTAGCAGCATCCTATGTACAGAGAGAGAGAGAAAGAGAGAGAGAGAGAGAGAGAGAGGGAGACAGTGGAAGCTACGTAGCGTGAACCGCGCCTGGCAAGTAGGCCACCAGCAGGGTGGAGATTGGCGAAGGAAGCAGATAGCGCCTGCTGCGGTACTAGGAAGCCGACGGCTGGGCGTCGCCGCTGACGGCGGCGGCAACGGCGAAGCGCAGCCTAGATAGCGTGGAGCGCCGGCCTCCTCTGGCGTCGCTGTGCACTGCTGCGCCAGCGTTATCGTCTCTGGCTGGTCGTGTGCTTTCTCACCAGACACCAGTAGCTCCCACCAACCACATTCGGTTCGAATGGCTATGAGCACTATGGGACTTAACATCTAAGGTCATCAATCCCCTAGAATTTATAACTACTGAAACCTAACTAACCTAAGGACATCACACACATCCATGCCCGTGGCAGGATTCGAACCTGCAACCGTAGCGGTCGCGCGGTTCCAGACTGAAGCGTCTATAACCGCTCGGTCACAACGGCCGGCCACCGCACATTCGGTTTGGATCTCTCCAAACGGCGGCACAGTGCTTAAGTTACGTTCTGATTTTAGAGAGAGAAGGATATCTACATTTACTTTTACATCTAAATAAGACCAATACACCAATTAAGCCTATTGTGAACTCAATTAATAGCCCAACCTACAAATTAATGGGAGAACTAAATGACTTAGTTATTGAAAAATCCTTTTCCATGAAGAACAGCTATGAACTTATTCGCAGTATGAATGACTTGACTGTACCACCCAAAGCTAATTTTTTGTCAGTAAATATCGTAAACCTGTACAGACAGTGTTACACCACTAGGTGAATGGTCTGAATAATAGGAAAGAACTTATTGGAAAACAAGACAATGAGTAAATCAGACATATAGAGCTCATAAATGAATTTAATTTCGTACTCTAACACAATTACTTCTTTTTTAACAACGAAATTAACAAGCAGGACTAGTGTTAGCGATGGAAAGCCACCTTAGTGCCCTAATAATAGAGATATTTATCAGCCATATGGAGAATAAAATACTGACACTAAAACATAGCATCAAAAGCATCTGTAAGTGATATGTGGATGACACCCTCATTCTGTTTGATGGTACTGACGATAATGTAACAAATCTTTTTAATAAATTCAGTAGCTTGCATAAAAATATCTATTTCCCCACGAGCATGAAGAAGAAAACACCATAACTTTCTTTGACATGAAAATATGAAAACAGAGTCAAAAAGATATCTTTTGGTGCGTACAGAAAACCTTCTGGTATGGGCACCACTATACCAAGCTCCTCTACACAGTCTGCCTCCCTCAAGAAAGCTATATATAGAGTAGTGCTGTACAGAGTGCACAAAATTCCACTTCAACTTATAGACTCCAACAAGAAACATATACCATAAAATTATTCCAATAAAGAATAGAAACGATCTTTTGATCATTAATACTATGTCACAAAAGATAAATAATAAACTGAGCTAACAGTATCAAACTACACTCACAAATGACAGCATCCCAGCAGTTAAATGTATAAAAATGCCATACCTTGGTATAATGTCTGACAAACCTGAAATATTTTTCAAAAACACAGATAAAAATCAGCTTTAGCACTAGCAACAACCTGAGTATAAGGCTTATTTTCAATATCAAACTGCCAGGTACTGATTTTAATACATCTGGTGTTTATAAAATTACTTGAAGCTAGTGCAACAAATATTATGTAGGCAGAACAGGCAGAACTTTGAGAACTCGATTTATAGAACATAGAGACTGCTACAGACTGGATTCATGTAACGAATCAGCAGTAGCAACACACATAAAAGACATAGCCCGCCCTTCGAAAATCAAAGACAACACGGGAAATTTTGCAGAAAGCAAAAAAAAAGGAAAAGAACAGATATCAAGGAAGAAACGACAGTTTTTATTCATAATACAAAGTATTGTGACAATATTCTTAATGAGACAATCGACACCAAAAACTTAAAATTCTTGAGTAGTCTTATACCAGTAACGGTGCAACAGATTTAAGACATGCTGCTTTAGACAAACGAGTATGAGACTGACAATAAATCTCATGTATATCGCTGTAAAATGCCATAATCGATACTCACCCACACTAAAAGGCCGCCATATTGTATTAATTGTACAGTTTTTACATGTACCGATATGTAGAAAAAATTTATGCAGTGAATTACGTCAAAAAGAAAATAACAAAATAAACAGTACAAAAAAATGGTTCAAATGGCTCTGAGCACTATGCGACTTAACTTCTGAGGTCATCAGTCGCCTAGAACTTAGAACTAATTAAACATAACTAACCTAAGGACATCACACACATCCATGCCCGACACAGGATTCGAACCTGCGACCGTAGCGGTCTCGCGGTTCCAGACTGCAGAGCCTAGAACCGCACAGCCATTTCTGCCGGCAAACAGCACAAATTTTAATGTTACACAATAGCTCCGCCAATGTACCAACGATAAAAAACGAAGCTTTCGGATGAAAACATTTAAGTGAATTGCTGTCATATAGAAAAACGGTCACAGGATGTTTGCAAAGGAATAACAGATGGAAAGCTGCCCGCATCCCACGCAGGATGTAGTATCAGTCATAATAAATGAGACACAGCTCCACACGAGCAGAAGACATCACTGGACAACAATTTCTGATCAATCACCGCCCCCGCCCCTCCTCCCCGCCGCCTCCAACCAAACACCGTAACAGCCCCTCCAGCCTCGAACAGTAAACAAAGCGTTCTATGTTACTGTAGTTTAAGTCCATTTTCTATGTGCGTAAACACCTGAAAATGGCAGAATGTGCTCGAAACGCGCTGTGTTATGTTAAATTAAACGTAAACAAACGAAACTAATTGGTAGCAGAAAATACAAATTTATTATTCCACATTGTGACGGTTTCCAGACGTAGTCACTACGGCCAATTAATGTACTGTGTATGTACTCCACAAGCCACCATCTGATGCATTTCGGAGGGTATCTTGTACCACTGCTAATCGTTTCCTTTTCCTGTTCCACTGGAGAGTAAAAAGAGGGAAAAACGACTTTCTGTAAGCCTTCTTACGAACTCCAATTTCTCTTATCTCAACTTTGTGTTCCTTACTGCGAAATGTGCGTTGGTGGCAGCAGAATCATTCTGCTGTCAGATTCAAACACCGATTCGCTACATTTTGTCACTAGTGTTTCGCAAGAAGAACACCGCCTCCCTTCCAGCTCCAGGAGTCACATTTGGGTTCACTCAACTGTTGATCGAACCTACCAGTAACAAATCTAACACCCCGCTTTTGAATTGCTTCGATGTCTTCCTTTAATCCAACCTGGTGGACATACCAAACACTCGAGTAGTACTCAAGAATGGGTCGCACTAGCGTTCTACACGCGGTCTCCTTTACTGGTAAGCAACGCTTTCCTAAAATTTTTCCAATAAGCCGAAGTCGTCCGTTCTCCTTACACACTACCATCGTTACTTACTCGTTCTGTTTCATATCGCTTTGCAACGTTGCGCCTAGGTATTTAGTAGACAAAACTGTGTCAAGCTGTAGACTACTAATGCTGTATTCGAGAGTTACTGGATTGTTTTTTTCTCAGTGATTTGCAATGACAAACTTTTTCCTACATTTAGGTCAAGCTGCAATTCATCACACCAACTATAAATTGTGTCTAAGTCATCCCGTATCTTCCTTTTCACTCATCGGCGACACCTCCCCGTACACCTCAGCGTCATTAGCAAAGAGCGGCAGCGTGCTGCTCGCCCTGTCCGGCGGGTCACTTATGTATAAAGAGAATAAAAACGGTCCTGTCAACTCCATTAAATACCGAGGCAATAATTCGGTATCACAAATCAGAGAAACACAACGTTAAAACAGAATCATTTAATTTCGGAAGCCTTGACGGAAAGTATAATGAAATGGGGATATCCTCTTTTTCGTATTTCCTACGAAGTCCAGTCACTGTGTGACTACACATTGAGTTCACTAAACTTCGGCCGCGCGTACAAAGAAGGTCCAAAATAGTAACTCTGTATTCGCAATAAACAAGTAATATCAATCACTTGAGAGGAGAGAAGAAACTGCCTCAGTGTCTTAGATATCGTAGAGAACGTCGTTCACGGTTAAGAAGCCACAGTTACACGGGGGCCAGGAGGCGAAACGATTGGGTGCCGGTTGCTGGGGAATGAGAGGAAGGAGGAGAGGAGGATGGTCTTCCGCGGAGATGATGCCGAGCAAGTGAAACTAATTCACACGCAACGAAAGTATTTTGCTTGATTTATCACTTGTGCAAGCATTTCGGATTTCTTTACCTGCTTGAAAGAGAGGCTCGTCTCTTGTAATTCTGCTGATAGTGGATTTCCTGTTTGCCATATCTTGCAGGGGATAAGGTACGTCCTTCCTCCTGCCGTTGCTTCACGCAATAAAAGTCATATTTATCAGAGGAAACAAAAATGTGTTATTAATGCCTTTAGCAATAAGAACACGGTTGATGTTGGTCTACCAGAACCAAGTTAATTGCACTGAAGTTAGCACTTAGCTGTGCGCAAAGGGTGCATTAAAATTAAATGGAACACTACACTGCAGTATGCACACACACATTTTTTACAGGAAACTTAGGAACAGCATTTTGCTTTCCTACAGCTAGTCACCACAAGGAGTATTTTTATCTAGGTTCCAAACAGTGTGGAAAGAGAATTGGAAATTTGTGGTAAGGTCTTATGGGACCAAACAGCTGAGGTCACCGGTCCCTAAGCTTACGCACTATTTAAGCTAACTTTAACTAATTTACGCTAAGGAGAACACACACCCATGCCCGAGGGAGGACTCGAACCTCCGACGGGGGGGAGCAACGCGGGCCGTGACAAGGCGCCCTAGACCGCGAGGCTAGTGTGGAAAGGATAGAGCATACAGCAAGAGAAAGAAATGACGAGACGGGCTCGCCTCCAAGAAAAACTTGTTGCGCACATTACGGCGGCGGAGACGATGGACACGAACCGAGAATGACAGCTTAGCTGACCTTTCAACGACGAGACTCTGCGGTTTTATTGCTTGGCCACTCAAATTTTGGTCTCCCGCCAGCTGTGTCCGGTTACCATCCCAAGTGGGGATGACCTGGAGTTACCATCCCCGACACTTACCAAGTTCAAGCCAAGGTCAAATACCTCTCACAGTTGGCAGCAAGTGGCCACATAGTGGCAAAAGCTGTGGGCGTGTATTGTGTTGTGACCTTGGCGCCAGGCTCTAGGAGATATTGGTATCCCTCCGCCAAATGCCCAAAATAGTTATCCTTTTTATCGCTCCAAGGCTACCGTTTTTATCGTGCTAAGACTTTTAAAATAGTTTTCCCTCTGTTACTTGCATCATTACCGTTACTTTAAATAAATATGCCATCGCTGGCGCATTTCATGGGGTGAAAGTAGAATTGGGAGGACGGTTTAGGAAATTTACAGTTACTACGTTCAATTGGCCGATTAAAGGTTAGTACCACAAGAATAAGACATTTTTAATTTACTATTTCCCTTGAATGTATTCATTATACGCTACCCATCATTCCTCCAATCGGCAATACAGTATTAATTCGTGTATAATTTTGCGGTTTATTTTTAAAGAGAGGGCGTCAGCGGTAATCTCTTGCACCCCGTTTGGAAACAAGGTGCTACAAATCGAGATTAAAAATATATGAATTACGCAAACAACCCAAGTGCTTGGCAGCATTAACCATCATCAGCAGTAATAACGTTCAACAATAGGTGATAGATAATGTAAGTTCATCCACAGCCTTAGGGAGCAGCAACATGAGAAGTTTTAGAATGTAAACACAAGCTTTCCTAGCAAACTATTTGTCCCTTTCAAACTGCCCACACTGTCTGAACTTCCAGCCAGTTACAAATAGCCTGCTATTTTACGATTGGCCACAGCCTAAATTCTTAATGGCGGACGTTACTGCCCGATGTATTTCATAAGATACGAAGCAAGTCTGCACAAATTTCGCAGATGAAATGATTAAATCAAAGAAATCTAAGAGCACCGACGGAAACACATGTAATCTATACTGATATACAGTGCATTCGGAAATTTCCGTTGCACACATCTAGTTCTTGTAGAGGGGAGTCAACACACAATTTTTTGAATGGAAACCCATATCCGGAAACGTTATCCAACGACGATACAGAGCGTCAAAGTTATAAGTGCCTGTGTCTGTAAAGGTATATGCATACAATATGATTCCGTGATGACGTTACAAACTTTCAAGGGTGATGGAGACGGATAAATGGATCAGTTTGAGGTAAGGGTCCCTGGCTCTGAGACGGACGAGTCGAAAGTTAACGGGCGAAAATCATTCTGATGCCTCTGACAGTTGAATATATGTACCGGTGCTGTTGTTGCTAAGAATGTAGGGTAGGCAACTTTCAGAAGCGGTAGTATGGACCAAGACAAGAAAAAAAGGTCTAGTAAACATGAGCTCTAAAACGGATTCCTTCTTGACTCCTCTATTGAACAAGTGTCCATTCATAAGGTACGCATTTCGGAAACCATGTTTACTAGATCTTAGCAACAACAGTACCGGCCATGTATACCACTTTCACAGGTATCAGAACGGTTTCCGCTTGTAACATTCGACTCGTTCGTTTCCAGTATAGAGAACTTTACCTCAAAATGATACATTTATCCCTTTCCATCATCCTTGAAAGTTTGTAACGTAATTACATACATAATAAGTCAAATAAACATGGGCCCCGAAACGCATACTTTCCGACATAAACAAAGGTTTACAGGTAGTGCTGCGCTACGCTTGGTTGCGGATATTAGCAGAATCGTTGCATTGGCGCTCCGTCAAATGTGTCGGCAGGATATTATTATGTCTTACTCACAGTACTCTACCTGCAATTAGATGGTCTGCAATCAGTTGTGTGGCTCGAGTCGTGTTGTACGACTCGTTAGTTTTCGTCTTGTTTGTGCTCCTTAGCTGGCCGCTGTGGCCGAGCGATTCCAGGCGCTTCAGTCCGGAACCGCGCTGCTGCTACGGTCGCAGGTTCGAATCCTGCGCCGGGCGTGGATGTGTGTGATGTCCTTAGGTTAGTTGGGTTTAAGTAGTTCTAAGTCTGGGGGACTGATGACTTCTGATGTTAAGTCCCATAGTGCTCAGAGCCATTTGAACCATTTTGTGCTCCTTATTGTGCAGTACTGTCAATCCTGGGTACGCATCGTGGTGTTTTACCTTCTTCCAAACCTGGATTTCCTAAGGCGTATACTGTTATTGGGCTGTTTGTAAGTACAGATGGTGTCGTACATTTACATTTTCGATCTTCCACCACTTGTTAGCAATGGAAGCCTACTACTCGACATGTGGAATGGCGGATATGATATCCCGCTATGGTTCAGCAAATGGACGTAGCCTGCGAGCCCGTGGCCTCTACGCTCAAAAGTGTCCACAGTGCAGAGTGCCCTCTGATAAGTTGTTCTGCAGACTTTTCAGCGGCTGAGGGACACAGGTACTGTTGCACTTCGGAAGACACAGTGGAAGGTCCCGTACACTGCCCACCTGACATGGTGGGGCGTGTGCTACGTTCGGTGGAAGAAACGCTTGGGACCAGTGTGGGACGACTAGCAGCAGCAGAAGGCGTGTCTCATTCTCTTATCCATGGGGTACTTCATGAATAGCTGCTGTACCCATATCATCTACAGCGCGTTCGCTCCATAAGCCCACAGGATCATCATTGGCAGAGGCGGTTTTGTCAGTGGCTGTTGCAAGAGTGTGCCGCAGATCCACTGTTCACATCCAAGATTTTATTTACTTATGAGGCAGGGTTTACAAGGGACGGTGTTGTGAGTATCCATAACCAGCGTGTATGGGCAGATGTGAATCCCTAAGTTAATCATGAAAGACGGCATCAACACCGATTCTCAATCAACGTATGGGCAGGCAAACTTGGCGATAGATTAATAGGGCCACACGTGCTACCAGAATAGTTAAAAAGGGTGCATTATATGGACTTTCTCAGTAATGTATTGCCTACAGTGCTTGGGGGTGTACCACTGAAGCATCGTATACAAATGTGGATCATGCATGGTAGCACGCTTTCGTCACAATGTGCACGAACATCTGACACAGACATTTTAGGATCGCTGGATTGGTTGGGCGACAGGGGCGAGGGTTGGCGGGGCGGCCATGGGGTTGGGGGGGGGGGGGGTACTTGGGGCACACCTTTCCTTGATCTGATCGTTCCCCAGACCTCAATCCCCCAGACTTTGGGTTATATGGACACTTGAAGGAATTGGTCTACACCACGCCAATCAGCGATGTGCAATCACTACGAGGTGCATTCAAGTTCTAAGGCCTCCGATTTTTTTTCTCCAGACTGGAAAGAGATAGAAACATGCGAATTGTTTTAAAATGAGGTCGCATTCATTGTCAATACGTCCCAGAGATGGCAGCACCGTACGGCAGATGGAACTTTACCGCCAGCGGCGAGAATGAGAACTGTTTTAAATACTTAAAATGGTAACGTTTTCCTTACTTGAACAGCGTGCAATCATTCGTTTTCTGAATTTGCGTGGTGTGAAACCAATTGAAATTCATCGACAGTTGAAGGATACATGTGGTGATGGAGTTATGGATGTGTTGGAAGTGCGTTCGTGGGTGTGACAGTTTAATGAAGGCAGAACATCGTGTGACAACAAACCGAAATAACCTCGGGCTCGCACAAGCCGGTCTGACGACATGATCGAGAAAGTGGAGAGAATTGTTTTGGGGGATCGCCGAATGACTGTTGAACAGATCGCCTCCAGAGTTGGCATTTCTGAGGGTTCTGTGCACACAATCCTACATGACGACCTGAAAATGCGAAAAGTGTCATCCAGGTAGGTGCCACGAATGCTGACGGACGACCACATGGCTGCCCGTGTGGCATGTTGCCAAGCAATGTTGACGCGCAACGACAGCATGAATGGGACTTTCTTTTCGTCGGTTGTGACAATGGATGAGACGTGGATGCCATTTTTCAATCCAGAAACAAAGCATCAGTCAGCTCAATGGAAGCACACAGATTCACCGCCACCAAAAAAATTTCGGGTAACCGCCAGTGCTGAAAAAATGATGGTGTTCATGTTCTGGGACAGCGAGGGTGTAATCCTTACCCCATTGCGTTCCAAAGGGCAGTACGGTAACAGGTGCATCCTACGAAAATGTTTTGAAGAACAAATTCCTTCCTGCACTGCAACAAAAACGTCCGGGAAGGGCTGCGCGTGTGCTGTTTCACCAAGACAACGCACCCGCACATCGAGCTAACGTTACGCAACAGTTTCTTCGTGATAACAACTTTGAAGTGATTCCTCATGCTCCCTACTCACCTGACCTGGCTCCTAGTGACTTTTGGCTTTTTTCAACAATGAAAGACACTCTCCGTGGCCGCACATTCACCAGCCGTGCTGCTATTGCCTCAGCGATTTTCCAGTGATCAAAACAGACTCCTAAAGAAGCCTTCGCCGCTGCCATGGAATCATGGCGTCAGCGTTGTGAAAAATATTTACGTGTGCAGGTCGATTACGTCGAGAAGTAACGCCAGTTTCATCGATTTCGGGTGAATAGTTAATTAGAAAAAAAAAATCGGAGGCCTTAGAACTTGAAAGCACCTCTTACATGGTCGCGTCTTCAAGAGTTCCAGCAGGTAGAACAACGACCGCGTACACTCCAAAAGATACTTCATTCCTTATGCTTATCACAAGCAATTCAAAACTTCGAATGGCTTACTGTTTGACCTCGAGCAACATACTCATGGTGAACTAATCCTCTACCGTCAAAGAATAACATCAACACTGACTTTGCTCTGGAAGATTGTCGTTTAAGTTTTTTCGAGCCTGGTTATTCAAGACTCCGCTATTCGGCATTTTGACGCTTCGTGTGGGAGTCATACTGGTAGCACCAACTTTCATACCCAGCAAAAATCTTTGACAGAAATGTGGAATCACGTCTGGATCTATCCAGAAACAATGTGTTGATCAGCACAGCCGTACCACCTATTGAGTTTGCGCAGGAACTTGGCCAAGGTCATCTGAAGGACGCACATATACCAGATAACATAGAAACAAAATCTATTCCTTTGTAGTGTTGCAAACTCAGAAGTAAGAAAACCTGTCCTGGAACGTAGCTGACAAAGGTGTAATATACACTGATGTAAAAAATTGCAACACCAAAAACTCATTAATGTACAGTAATGAAATTTCGGGAACCGATTGGAGACAGATCTGTTGATGGGTTGATGGGTTTGTTGGATTTGTGGGCAAGCGGTATCCTGTTCATGAATCGCATCTGTGAAGGGACAAAAGTTTTTGCGTGCCGTAAGGGACTTTGATTCGCTTCAACATATTAACTTAGCAGTTGGCAAGTATTAAATACGTGATGAATGGCTATAAATGTATGTATGTTCTGTAACTAAAGTCTGTATGCGTACAAATGTTGTAGAAAAGCGAGGTTTCAACCGCGTTTGACAGAACAAGCAAGTTGCGGCACAGAGCCTCCTCGCGCCAGAAGCAGCAGACGTCAACTTTCCAAGGCAGAGATATCATCACATCGAGCTGGCCGCTATTCGACGAGACGAAGGCCGCCGAAGAACTTACATTTAAATGTTTAAAGCAGTGGAATTGTGAAGTGATTGTAGAAATTGGTTCTCCTATGATTTTTGGGATTTATAAGTTCAGTTATGATATGAGTCTTGTTAGGGAAGCCTATGCTAGAGCTGGCAGGTGCAAGTTGTAATTAATTTTTGGAAATTTTTGGTGAGATCCTATGGGACCAAACTGCTGAGGTCAACGGTCCCTGGGCTTACATACTATTTAATCTAACTTGAACTCACGTACGCTAAGGACAACACATACACCGATGCCCGAGGGAGGACACGACCCGCCGACGGGGTAGCCGCGCGAACCGTGGCAAAGTGCCTTAGACTGAACGGCTACCCACGTGGCGAAAAAATGAAAGAGCAAATCTACATAACAGTTTATATTAATAAACAAAACCAATAAAATAAAATGAAATTAGTAGCTGGCAAGGCTACTTGCTACTTTAGGAGGTATAAAACATGAAGAATAATACACAAACCAATTAAAAGAAGAAATAATTATCAATGTAACTACAGAATATATAAGAAGCTTAAGCAATATCAGTAAGATAAAAAGAAATGAATAAATGCTGGAAAATGGAGGAGTGTGAGGGAACATACAGTAAATGCCATCTTTGTGAGTGTAGAGGTACTGCATTTTAGAAGGTAAAAAGTTGGACTGTTTACAAATATAAAAGGAGCAAACGAGAAACATTAACACTACAATCAAACCTGTGTCTATGCAACAGTTTGCATTAAAAAAAAAGAATGAAGTATAAAAAAATAGTACTTGATGAGGCACCTACAAGAGGTATTTATAATGGAAAGTAATACAAGCAAAATGAAAGACTTAACAACTGCAACTAACAATTTCAATAAAATAAAAGAACTCAATAAACACGGGATAGTGGGAATATGTATTCTGTAATTACACTGATAATTCTTTCTTTTTATTATTGGTTTGTGTATTATTCTCCTCGTTTTATACCTCCTGAAATAGACTTGTCATGCACTAATTTTATTTCATTTTATTGGTTTTGTTTATTAATATAAACAGTTTCAGTAGGCTTGCTGTTCCAGGTTTTTCCTGTTTACTCTGTTTATATTTATTTACTGTTCGGCTTTTTACTTTTTACATTGAATTTCCACCACTATCAGAGATGGTAATTTACTGTTCGTTTCGGCTTCAATCTAGATGTGTAATTTATTTTCCAATATCGTTTGCAAACATTTTAACTTCTTTGGAGACAATAGTCAGTAAATGTCTGAAGATGGCCTTGTAAGCCCTAAACCGATTAAAGTAATACTGCAGAACAAACTCAAACTAGCGCTTTTGACTTGTTCTAATGTTGTTCTACCACGAACGGACAGAAGATTCAGTTAACATTTAGCTTTTCCGTGGTATTTCTAAACCGATTAAAGCAATTATAAGGATAATTTCTGCCTAAAGAACACTGTCGATTTCGTTCCATTGGCCAGATCAAGCTTACGCTCGGCATCGTCTTCGGGCCATTACACCGTAACCTTCTTTTCTTTATTAAACTTCCTGAACTTTACCATAGCCGAAGTACCTCTATGGGTGATTGCGCTGCCATAGTAAAAGATGAATTTTACCTTCCCAGCACAGTCTACTTACTTATGTCATGCAAATCTGCCAGATGACGTATTCAATACTCATAATTTTTTTATTACATTTTTTCAAGCTAATCTAAATTTAGGCCTCACAAAAGATTAATCATAACCTCTCCGGCAAGGGAAATTTACTGTTTTATATCTTGGGATATACTTATGCCGTCGCGTATTTCGTACTGTGCTAATCCCGACCTCCAAAATCATAAATTTCATCTGAGGTAGTGTGTTTGGAACATTCTTCGCGTGCATATCTTCAAGCCAGTTGTTGCCATTAACGAATTCAACTACTCATTTCGCAGCTATTGATGTTACGGAGGAGATTCGCTGTAAGTTTTCTACAGTCTTTAAAGAGGTTCCATAGCGGGGAAACGGTAAGCAGAATACCATGACTTACGTCAGCCGTAGAGGATCACACGATGACCTGTGAACCAGTTCAGCATCATCTACCACGCTTCGAGGCGAACGGTGTGTATTTTAAGGGGGTGACTAACATATGTCCTGTGACCTTACTCAAATCGCTGCACTATCCCTGGGTGTCTGTGTGCCTGTATCGGATTCTAAAAATGTGACCTCTTCGAGCTGTGGTAGATTTGCACACCGTTCCCAAGTTGTCTGTCGGCTATATGTGACTGAGGTCTTATCTGTTACTCGGCTCTTACTGATGAAGTACTACCTTTACCTCCTCTGTTGATGGTATACATTACTTGAGCTGTGTTCTGGGAATGGGTATCAATCAGGAACCGGTGGTACTCTTAACGAACTCAGAAGTCGATATTCGTGTTCCGTCCCCATAACAACGTGAATGGCATCATGATACGGTATCAAGAGACTCAATAAGATCAGAATGCGTAAGACCATTTCTGGGAGAAAGAGTCGCAACTGATTTAAAGCGCCGCTGCTGTATACATTAAAGCAATAATACTTATTCATTTTTATGGCCAGTGACGTGGAAACTGAGGCGAGGTCTTCAAACAACCACGTCTTTCGGAAAGTTAATGTGCAATACAAGGTATCATTCATTAGAATAGTACTGCCTGGAGAAATTAATTCATTCTTCTGCAAATAAATGATCTGATATTATCCTTCTGGATAAATTTCAGCCATCAGTTGCAAATAAGCATAATAAAATTTATTTGCAAATGATGACTGAAATTTATCCTTAAAAATGATACTACAGTTGCTGAAAATTACAGCCGTGCATAAAATAACAAATCTGATATTATTACAGTCCTTGCAAAACTGGTGCATACAATTTTAAGAGTAGGCGAAGGAAAGTACGCTGAAGTTACCACACTTTACTTATGGAAAGTTACATTTTTCCTTTCAAAATGTAGTTATTTCGACTGCTTCCTTTTACAAAGAGTTTCGAATTTCTAAGTTATTGTCGAGCGCGTGCTATGTAAAAAGCGCACTACATTACCGCTACGAAACGGGAACACCTTGGCGTGAACGTAGATTTACGGAACGGAAGTTACTTAAAACAGGATCCATATGTATAAAAATGCAGAGTACCTTCAGTTTAGTTCGCAAAGTTTACTCTTCTTTATGATCTCACAGATAGTTACTACAAGCCGGAGGGGATAAATGTTCACACATACACTCTAATACAAACAAACAAAGAAGCAAAAGGAATTAATTATCCGACACGGTGTGGATTTGACATGGTCTAGGAAGCCAATTGTTAAGAGTATCTTATTTACATGACCATACTGCAGAATGTTTACGTGGAAGCAGTTTGTGACGCGCAAAACGATGTAGGCTCACTTTCAACGTGCGTGCGTGTGTGTGTGTGTGTGTGTGTGTGTGTGTGTGTGTGTGTGTGTGTGGGAGCAAGTGTCTGTTCCTATGTAGCAAGAAACAGGTTTTAAATAGGACACACTCATCACCGACGCAATATGTGGTGTCACCGCCAGACACCACGCTTGCTAGGTGATAGCCTTTAAATCGGCCGCGGTCCGTTAGTATACGTCGGACCCGCGTGTCGCCACTATCAGTGATTGCAGACCGAGCGCCGCCACACGGCAGGTCTAGAGAGACTTCCTAGCACTCGCGCCAGTTGTACAACCGACTTTGCTAGCGATGGTGAACTCACAAAATACGCTCTCATTTGCCGAGACGATAGTTAACATAGCCTTCAGCTACGTCATTTGCTACGACCTAGCAAGGCGCCATTACCAGTTACTATTAATACTGAATCATGTACCGTCAAGACCGACGTTCACCATTAATGGATTAAAGTTAAGTATTCCACCAGCTACGTCCGTTTTTTCTAACTTCTAATTTCCTTGTCCTGTTCCAGACCTCACGCCAGCCTGCGTGAGCTAAAACGCGTGCCTTTCGGCTTCCTCTAGTAACACGGTGTTGGCTCTCCTGCCAACCAAAACACAATACATTTGAAAAGGACCATAGGCTGAAACTCTCCAGTAATGTCATATATATACATGGTGCAATAAGGCATTTTGCATAATATTATTGAGAGCCTAGAAATGGTTTCGTCATTCAGAAGTTACGTCGAGACTGTGGAATCACACATGAATAAATCTGGGGACGAATGTATCTTGTTGATAAGCTCCCTTAGAATATTCACACTGGATTTAATTTTTAATAATTTTATGACTGTGCTGCCCATTACGAAGAAGGTGTGCCACAATACACATGGTGTTGACAGTAGTAGTTTCATTTCATTGTGTGATACACTGCCGACCTTTTTTGTAGTAAGTGTAAGATATAGCGCATTAGGCGAAATGAAACTGACCCGGAAAACATTTCCTATTCCTTCGGTCAGGCAACCCGAATTACATTATCCACGCCTGTAACGAGTACGAGGGAGGTGGCATGATGTAAGCTGGGTTACGTAAATTAAGGTGCAGGAGGTGTTTTCAGGCCAGTTTCATTTTCTCCACCTTCTACATTATCTCCCAATCTATTCAAAGACAAACCTTGTCTCCGGAATATACCACTATTCGTTCTCAACACGCTACCGACGCTGAGAAACAACATCGTCCATTCCTTCTTCCTGCTAAGGCATCAATCTCAAATGCGAATCCCAATACAGTTTCCGTTGTACCGAATATTGCCTCTCACATTAAACCCATGCGGCACAAGGACAGGAAATTGGCTGCCGACACAATATCTAACAATAATATTTGGAGACGTTTCGCCGCTCTGGTCACGTTTACCGTCTTTACCCAACGGATCTGCTACCAGTGCTCATCTGATCAGTTGCTGGTATTTTCCAAACCTCCTTACACCCCACGCTTACTTCCCCTTTCACTTTCATAAAAACCACGGATTAGATTGTGTGTTTCCACCTGTATTAATACTGGAAATGTCTACGTAACATCTATTGGAGATAGTACCATACAGTGTGACGTTGTGAAAACGAACTGCTATTAGGATAACATATTCATTTGACTTCTAGTTTCGCTCTTACTGAATTCATTTGGTCAACGTACTAAACATCAGTCTAGCTGTAGGGTATTTCCATTCACGTCAAAAACGTGAATTGTATCTGATTCTAGAAAAGAATTAAATGTGTTTATGTGTAGCGGTGGAAACATGTTTTAATTCATATTTTTGAAGTCAAGAAACATATTTTATAACTGTACCTACAGTTGCGCATAATATTTTGACCAAATCATGTTCTGTTATAACGAAACTGATCAATAAATATTTCGTCGTATAACAGCTTATAGTGTTTGTATTATGCCATTCCTCAGGTTTTGTCGACATATGGTAAATGAATAGGAGAATATCGATGACGTGTCCAACTGTGTGTAACTCCTAACGTGGAACAATTCTTGTTAATCACACTTTTGAATTATTTATTCACCAGCTGTCACTCGCTGCTTTGCTCGCATGTCAGTACCCTTGTTGTGATGAGTGATGGTCAACAGGCAAGCTAGTAATTTTATGAGATACCTGTGTGACAGGTCAGAGACAGCTAAGGACTTGGAAGAGCAGTTGAACGGAATGGACAGTGTCTTGAAGAGGGGATATAAGATGAACATCAACAAAAGCAAAACGAGGATAATGGAATGTAGTCGAATTAATTCGGGTGATGCTGAGGGAACTAGATTAGGAAATGAGACACTTAAAGTATTAAAGGAGTTTTACTATTTGGGGAGCAAAATAACAGATGATGGTCGAAGTAGAGAGGATATAAAATGTAGACTGGCAATGGCAAGGAAAGCGTTTCTGAAGAAGAGAAATTTGTTAACATCGAGTATAGATTTAAGTGTCAGGAAGTCGTTTCTGAAAGTATTTGTATGGAGTGTAGCCATGTACGGAAGTGAAACATGGACGATAAATAGTTTGGACAAGAAGAGAATAGAAGCTTTCGAAATGTGGTGCTACAGAAGAATGCTGAAGATTAGATTGGTAGATCACATAACTAATGAGGAGGTATTGAATAGAATTGGGGAGAAGAGGAGTTTGTGGCACAACTTGACTAGAAGAAGGGATCGGTTGGTAGGACACTTTCTGAGGCACCAAGGGATCACCAATTTAGTATTGGAGGGCAGCGTGGAGGGTAGAAATCATAGAGGGAGACCAAGAGATGAATACACTAAGCAGATTCAGAAGGATGTAGGATGCAGTCTCAGGACTGAAGTCCACAACAACAACAACAACCTGTGTGTATATTGGTGTAGAGACGTATGCGTAAAAAATGATGCAGTACCGGCACGCAGGTACATAATGAATGTGTTTCTGTTATTTTGCTGTATGTCGAATCTAAAAGCGTGCATTATATTTTCTTATTTTATTTTAAAAAAATTCTCGATTCATTATATTCATTCATTTTACGGGTTTCTTTGGCTGACCTAGTGCTGGATATGGGATTTTGCCATATGAGCAACACATAGCAACCATTTCTCCCTTCCATACGTTATGGTGACTATATTTTTGATCCATCCTCCTATGATAACTAATTGCATTAACGATCAACGTAGTCAATCAGTGGATCATAATCAAATGCCGCCTCATAAAAAGCCTCCCACTTTCCACATGTAAAAGTACGACTCTCTGTTTGTCGTGCTGGTTTGTGCCTGTTCCAATGTCTCTATAACTCTTAGGGCCTCCTGACGCCCTGCATTCAATTTCTGGCGGACATGAGGCTGCTCAGAGGTTTGTTAGATTCGAATAACTTTCGCAGCTTCTCTTAGAACTATGCACTAAATCAGACTTAACGACATACTTTAAAAATGGTTCCAGGGTTTACCGTCCGATATTATTGTATCTCCACCAAAACTCTTCAGTTGTTCCAGGTGGTGTGGGAACCCAATATCGTAAACCACGGGCATAATAATACTGAATTTGCACTATAATCTGCAGACATCAGGAGTCGCCGACCATCGCGCCACCTAGTATGCATGTCGCTGATAGATAACGTACTCAAAAATATTAATACTACTCGGAAAGGTACAACTTTCTAAAGAATCCTGCGGCTTTCCTCAGGTTTCCAGCGATTGCCAGCCAAATGCTATCGGAAACGGTTCAGCGCTAGAGTCGTGAAAAGCTGAGTTACTTCCGTAATTAATAATACTGGTATTAGTAGGGAAGTATGGGTTAAACATGTTGAGAATCGGATAAGCATAGTATTAATTACGTTGAATCCTATTACGTAGAACATATCTACTAATAAAAGCATTTTCAGAAATAATAAAAGTTTGAAAGTAAACGAGTAAATAGCTTTTTCAAAGAGTAAATTTTTTCCTCAATTGGCGTAATATTCTTCAAATTACTAAATATCTTGCACTTTACACACTATGTCCTCAAAACTATCTGGACACCCACAAAAACATACATTGTGCTGCCACCCACTGCCAGGTACCCCACATTAGCGACCTCAGTAGCTATTGGACATCGTGTGAGAGCAGAATCGGTCGTTCTACGGAACTCACGGACTTCGAACGTGGGCAGCTGATCAGGTTTCACTTGCGTCGTACGTCTCTACGCGAGATTTCCACACTCCTAAACATCCCTAGGTCTACTGTTTTCGATGTGATAGTGAAGTGGAAACGTGAAGGGGCACGTACAGCACAAAAGCGTACAGGCCGACCTCATCTTTTCACTGACAGACCACCGACAGTTGAAGAGGGTCGTAATGTGTAATAGGCAGACATCTACCCAGACCATCACACAGGAATTACAAAGTGCATCAGCATCCAGTGCAAGTACTTCGACAGCTAGGCGGGAGGTGAGAAAACTTGGACTTTGTGGTCGAGCGGCTGCTCATAAGCCACACATCACGCTGGTAAATGCCAAACGACGCCTCGCTTGGCATAAGGAACATAAACACTGGACGACTGAACAGTGGAAAACGTTGTGTGGAGTGACGAATCACGGTACACAATGTGGCGATCCGATGGCAGGGTGTGGGTATGACGAATGCCCGGTGAACGTCATCTGTCGGCGTGTGTAGTGCACTATCACAGCACAGACGCATACTGATGCTTTAAGCACCTTCCTGCTTCCCACTGCTGAAGAGCAATTCGGGGATGGCGATTGAATCTTTCAACACGATCGAGCACCTGTTCATAATGCACGGCCTCTGGCGGAGTGGTTACACGACAATAACATCCCTGCAATAAACTGGCCTGCACACAGTCCTGACCTGAATCCTACAAAACACCTTTGGAATGTTTTGGAAGGCCGATTTCGTGCCAGGCCTCACCGACCGACCCGACCGACATCGATACCTCTCCTCAGTGCAACACTCCGTGAACAATGGGTGCTATTCCTCAAGTAACCTTCCAGCACCTGTTTGAATGTATGCCTGCGAGAGTGGAAGCTGTCATCAAGGCTAAGGGTGGGCCAACACCATACTGACTTCCATCATTACCGATGGAGGGCGCCACGAGCTTGGTAAGTCATTTTCAGCCAGGTGTCTTGATACTTTTGATCACATAGTGTACTTTGTAAAGTAGCCTGTCTTCTTCATCAGCGTTCAAACTATCTCACGCCAGATTTCATGGATATCGTTTCAGAGATTTATTCTTGGAAATGTAAGAGACAGAGTTACTTTCATATTTATAATATTAGTATCGAAGTATGGTATGGCATGGTCTATACACGTTGAGGATTATATAAGCATTGTACTCTAGGTGTTAGTCACGACTGCGCTCACGTGTCAGTAACATGAAATGAAACGTGCGTGTGGCTTCATTGGCCGGAAGACCAAGACTGCGACGTTCCGGAGCTTGTTGCAAGCCTTTTTCTTCGACGCCACTTCTGTGACCTGTACTCTTATGATAATAAGATGATGATTGGGACAACGACGAAAAAAAGTGACGCTCCTGAATACCTAACCCGGGAACACATGTTCGTGAAACAGCGACGCTAACCACATGACAAAGAGCTGTTCGCACAAATTTGAAAGCAACAAACAAGTTATAAGAGAAGCATGACGCTCAGAAGTTAAAATATGGCATGTTTGTGACTGATATTAGTATGGATTAATTACGTAGAGAATATTTTGAACATTCTATTCACTATGCTGAGTCGCATTATGTAGAACATGTCAAACAATAAAAGCATTTTCACAAATATGATTGTGGCAGTGATATTTTTCATGTCTGGTGCAAAGTGAGATCAAAAGTGCGCGAGAGTTGTTTTTTGGTCATGTGTTGTTTTTTATCTTTTCCGTAAGACTATAGGATCTTCTGGTTTTTGTTACTTCTCTGTTGTTTTTAGTTTCTTCTCATTGTGAGTTTTCACAAATAAATATTACTTCGTTAACTCATTATACCGGACGGCTATGCGATTATTTGTTGTAGGAAAGTCGCCTACATGATAAAGTTCAAAAGCAGAGAGTAAATAGCTTTTTCAAAGAGTAGTTGTTGTTGTTCCATATTTGGCCTCATATTCCTCAAATAAATAAGTATGTTCCACTACACACTTTCTAAAGTAGCCTATGCCCACCCTCACCGTCAAAATTATCTCTATATCAAATTTTATCAAAATAGGTTCAACGCTTTAGTCGTGAAAGAGTATCAGAGTTACTTTCGCATTTATAATATTAGTATGGATTGCATATTTTCGGCAGTAGTGAGGAAATTTTTCCGAGCACCGAATTTTTCTATGAATTTATTTTTAAACTTTGGTGAAAACTCCTATAATGCCCAAGAAATGGAAAGAAGGAAAATTAGGATTGACCAACCAGTGGACAACGCGGTTCAGAAAACAAGCTCAGGATAGACAAGGTAACCATCCGAGTACTAGCCTTACGCGACCTAGGATAATCACGGTACCTCTCAACCTGGATAGACTGCCGGGAATTTGAATCCCACTGCCCGTGAACGCGCACCAATGTTCTAACCACTACGTCACCACGATGGGTATATAACATTCTCTCAGCTAGTAAATTTCAATTTTCTACTGAACTATATGCATTTCAGGGCAAAATGTGTATCTTCAGAGCTCCCGAATTTAGTTACGGATTTCCATTATGCTTCGGAGAATATGTGAACCTTAATGTAAAATAAACTACGATGCTATTAACAGACTCATTATTTTTGCGTGATGAGATTCCACTTCACTGTGTCATCTCCAACGCATAAAAATTTTTGAAACATACTTAGGTATCAAGATCCTGCTCACACATTTTGTCTTCTTCATGAGACATTCATTTAATGTAAGTCGCCACTACAGATACCTCCCTTCAGGGATATATAGACTGCCGCAACACAATTTACGAATTTACTACGAATATGGTTAATGACGACGATTTTAGAAGAACTGAAACAATTGAGTTGTTTTCAGAAAATTATGTTACGAAAGTGGTGGTTAGCTAATTTTAGAAAGTAAGGGAGAAGATACGATAAACCGGAAACAGGACTATTTCAACAAAGATTCTGTAAAACAATAAGTTTTGATAAGAGGAGTATGTACATTGCTTTTCTTCCCATTTAATCTGAATGTTGATTGTACAATTGTATATCTGAAAATTTTCGGGTTTATTAGAAAATCCGGTTTACAAATTTTATATTGCACTTCCAACGTTTTTAAATATTTTTCGATATTGCCAAAAGCGTGTCCAGTTACTAGTAAATGAGCAACTATCAATAAACTGTCTATTCTTTAGAGAATAGAACTCCCATGTGCAAAACAGCTTCAGATTTCTGATTACTTTATAATTAATTAATGTGTTAAAGATTTGAGATTAAGAAAAAATTCGAACTTAGGTTTAAAATTTGTTGGTGATGAAGTAAGAGATAAAATTTCTTCCTTTCATCATTTTGTGGGGGTGTAAGCGAGAAGACGTTTCGTTAAGGTTTGAAATTATGTGTAAAATATGTTGCAAGTCGCTGAGTCTTCTCATTCTCAAATACTGGGACAATACATCCGGGTATTTGCACGAAGTGAGTTACGATGCTTAAAGCTATGTTTTCGTTGCGCCTGCAAACCGTTGAATAGGCTACTTTCGAGAGCTGCCGGGCTGCCTTAGCCAGGATTAGTCGCTTAGTAACATAGATTACCGATTTATTTCGTTTCTAGAGACAACATTTTTAAAACTTTTCGTTGACTCTCATTTATTTTTTTAAAGCGTTAGCTGTTTGTAAAGAATAAGGTTCTCAGCTTCAGTCACGTTTATTTTCCGGTACTTATTGGCACGACACGTTTCGGCACCACGCTTCAATCATCAGGTGCCTAACTGTTACTGACTTATTAATTTTTGATTACAGATCATTTGAAGTTAACTGAACGTGTCAGGGAGATCCCGTTCTGATGTTATTGCCTGTTTTGTGGGACTATACTTTTATCGGGCACGCGGAGCACAGAAGCATTCTATCACAGCACCATAATTTCACACTTCTTCCATGCACTGTGGACAAATTAAAAAATAGTCTTTTCAGTTCCAATCCAGCAAATCTATTCATTAAAATGTAACGTGCTAAACACTCTCTTTTTTATGTATTTGACACTGAACACCAATTTCCTAAAGCTTCAAAAATTTTGAGTTGTATAGTCGATGACATCTTGCGTTATTTTGTTAGAGGTTACAGTTTCAATAGTTCGTTTTATTAGTTATAACACATACAACACAAACTGTTTTTCATCAGTACCTAGCCACGTGACCAAGTTAGTTCCCGCTGCAGCTAAGAATACACTCTGCTTTGTCGAGATAGACTTGCCAGGAGAAAAAGATTAAAGATTTGTTGTTTTTCTGATTTTCGCCGCGCATTTTCAGACAGCAGTCTTCCACTGTACGGTGATTGCTTCCAACCGGAATTCTAAATAGGAATCGTGAATGCGGTTTTGCGGTCTCGCAATTACGGCGGAAGCAATCATTAGTTCTCGCGCAACAGAGGTCATAGAAGCTTTGAGCGTAGCGCCCAGCTCTAAGATATCCGAGTACTGTGCTTTATGGATGTAGAAACAACGGGAAAACTCGCTGTAAAAAGTGAATAAAAGTTCGTTTTATGATCTCGTACCACCTTTTCCTAAAAACAATATCCATTGTTCGTAAACGACTGTACAGTATACGATGAAGTGTAATTTGTTTGCCAGTGTTATTCCCCACGATCCAGTTTCGCTGAAGATAATTATCTAGGCTAAGCACTGTAGAAACAACTCAACGTAAACCCGAAATCCAAAATATTTTCCCATCACAGTCATTAGGCAAAATTTATGCAGGAGAAAGTTAAATGTTTCTTGACACAGTCCAGAAGGTACCGTATTAGCAAAAGTAAGAGGGCAATAAAACACTATTGTTCCAAATTTACTTAAGCTCTCATGCTGACTACACAAAACTGATGACGGGTTGCACAACCGTTTACTGGTTAATCACATTCTCCGATAATATACTTACCAGACCAGACCAGATGAGATAGCTATAAGATTCTACAAAGACTACGTGAAAGATGCTCTTCTCGCAGCTGGAGCAACAAGCGACTGGAAAAAGGTATAAGTCATTCACCATTTTCAAGAAGGGTTGTAGGATAGATGTACTTAGTTATAGACCTATATCGTTGGTATCAATCTGTTGTAGAATTATGGAACATGTTTTATGCTCAACAATTATGATGTTTTTGGAGAAAGAAAATCTCCTCCATATGTAAATGTAATTTCCAGAGTACCCCAAGGAAGTGTGATAGAAACGCTGTTGTTTACAGTGTATATAATTGATACAGTAGGAAGCTTCAGATGCCCTTTAAGACTGTTCGCAGGTGATGTCTATAACAAAGCAATAACGCCAGACAACAGTATGGATTTGCAGAATGACCTGTAGAGGATTGATGAATGGTACAGCCTCTGGCAGTGGACTCTGAACGTAAATAAATGTGAGATATTGCATAGGAAAAGAAATCCACTCCTTTACATCTACAGTACTGATGAGAAATTTGTGGAAACAGCATCTGCCCTGAAATATCTAGGAATAACTGTCCAGAGCTGCCTTAAGTGGAATGACGACATAAAAGAAAGAGTAGGAAAACCAGACGTCAGACTGAGATTCATAGGAAGAATCTCAAGGGAATATGAGTCATCAATGAAAGAACCGTTCATCAGTATAGGATCCTTACGAAATAGGACTGATAGAAGAGACAGAGAAGTTACTACGAAGAGCGAAGCGTTTCGTCAAGGGATCGTTTAGTCCACGCGAGATTGTTGCCGAGAAGCTCAACAAATTCCAATGGCAGACGTTCCAAGAGAGGTATTGTGCATCACGGAGAGGTTTTCTACTGAAATTTCAAGAGAGCACTTTCCGGGAAAAGTCGAACAAAGTGTTACTCCCTCCCGCATACATCTCACGTAATGACCACGACGACAAAATTCGCGAAATTAGAGCCGATACAAATGTTTACCGTCAATCATTCTTCCCACACGCCGTTGGCGAGTGGAACTGGGTAGCAGATATCAGTTAGTGTTACCAGACGTACCGCCGTACACCATGAAGTGGCTTATGGAGTAAGATGTAGACTCAACAACGCTCGAGGTTTTGAGTTACAACCAAACTCACAGCTCACCCAATTATCTTAAATTGTGCGCCGGTGGTTTGTGGGTACGAAACTGGCGCCTGACAGCGTCGCAGAAGGTTCTCATCGGGTTCTGATCAGACGAATCTGATTGCCAAGACATCAACGCGAGTTCACTACCACGAATCGGCGCCTTGTGACACGGACAGTTCAGCACGAAGAGAGGTACGTGATCCGCAATAACGTTCACGCATTCCACAGTTGTCACAGTGTTGTCCATTAATACTATAGGTTCCATGGAAACCCACGTGAATGCCCCCCATTGCGTATTTCTGCACTCGTCGCCCTGTGTCCTTGGTACGATGCTTGTGTGAAGCAGAATTTCGGCATATCTGAACACGACAATCGACCTGATGGAGCCTGAAGCACGACTGATCCCACCATGCGACACATTTTCATTGATCCACGACACAGTCGCGATGATCGCGTGACACTCAATGCAATGTTAATGCATGTTGCTGCTGGCTCAGCATGGGGACATACCGCACACCGCAATGAAAGTACCACAAGTAAACGAAATGCCAGTGTTTTGTTGATGGCATTGAAAAATACGTGTGCACGAAAAAAGGCACATCTCTGACTCGCAATTTGGCCACTTCAGGGTGGTTGTGTCAGTTTTGTTGTAGGCTCTTCAGCTCTGTCACTTTAGCATTGCTACTGGGTAAAAGTGCATTGATCATTCAAAAAGAGCGGCTCATTATGTGTTGTGGTACTTTTTGTGTGGAAGGCAGATTGAATGTAATTTTTACTATCATTGATTATTACAATGTCTGTCCTTATACAGTCTCTCTCACTTACAGTACAGTGTTCTTCAGACACGCATGCATATCTGAGGGAACTGACACTGTTTTTACGATTACAGTTACTGTAAACATTTCGAAATTTCGTGCGTTGCTGCGGACAACGAAAATATGGAAATTTCTGTTATACACTCCTGGAAATTGAAATAAGAACACCGTGAATTCATTCTCCCAGGAAGGGGACACTTTATTGACACATTCCTGGGGTCAGATACATCACATGATCACACTGACAGAACCACAGGCACATAGGCACAGGCAACAGAGCATGCACAATATCGGCACTAGTACAGTGTATATCCACCTTTCGCAGCAATGCAGGCTGCTATTCTCCCATGGAGACGATCGTAGAGATGCTGGATGTAGTCCTGTGGAACGGCTTGCCATGCCATTTCCACCTGGCGCCTTAGTTGGACCAGCGTTCGTGCTGGACGTGCAGACCGCGTGAGACGACGCTTCATCCAGTCCCAAACATGTTCAATGGGGGACAGATCCGGAGATCTTGCTGGCCAGGGTAGTTGACTTACACCTTCTAGAGCACGTTGGGTGGCACGGGATACATGCGGACGTGCATTGTCCTGTTGGAACAGCAAGTTCCCTTGCCGGTCTAGGAATGGTAGAACGATGGGTTCGATGACGGTTTGGATGTACCGTGCACTATTCAGTGTCCCCTCGACGATCACCAGTGGTGTACGGCCAGTGTAGGAGATCGCTCCCCACACCATGATGCCGGGTGTTGGCCCTGTGTGCCTCGGTCGTATGCAGTCCTGATTGTGGCGCTCACCTGCACGGCGCCAAACACGCATACGACCATCATTGGCACCAAGGCAGAAGCGACTCTCATCGCTGAAGACGACACGTCTCCATTCGTCCCTCCATTCACACCTGTCGCGACACCACTGGAGGCGGGCTGCACGATGTTGGGACGTGAGCGGAAGACGGCCTAACGGTGTGCGGGACCGTAGCCCAGCTTCATGGAGACGGTTGCGAATGGTCCTCGCCCATACCCCAGGAGCAACAGTGTCCCTAATTTGCTGGGAAGTGGCGGTGCGGTCCCCTACGGCACTGCGTAGGATCCTACGGTCTTGGCGTGCATCCGTGCGTCGCTGCGGTCCGGTCCCAGGTCGACGGGCACGTGCACCTTCCGCCGACCACTGGCGACAACATCGATGTACTGTGGAGACCTCACGCCCCACGTGTTGAGCAATTCGGCGGTACGTCCACCCGGCCTCCCGCATGCCCACTATACGCCCTCGCTCAAAGTCCGTCAACTGCACATACGGTTCACGTCCACGCTGTCGCGGCATGCTACCAGTGTTAAAGACTGCGATGGAGCTCCGTATGCCACGGCAAACTGGCTGACACTGACGGCGGCGGTGCACAAATGCTGCGCAGCTAGCGCCATTCGACGGCCAACACCGCGGTCCCTGGTGTGTCCGCTGTGCCGTGCGTGTGATCATTGCTTGTACAGCCCTCTCGCAGTGTCCGGAGCAAGTATGGTAGGTCTGACACATCGGTGTCAATGTGTTCTTTTTTCCATTTCCAGGAGTGTACATAAAGTTTGTATTGAATCCGTTTTCTCTGCGAAACGCACTCCTACATTATACACACTCATTTATGATTCTATGTTTTCTTAAACTGTGATCCTTAATTATACCTAATTGATATTACTTATTAAACTGTATTGATTTTTATAATTTCACATTTTGTGTATTTTTAACAAAACATTTTCAACTTGTTTTTCACTTTTTATTTTAACCTAAGCACTAATTTTTCTTGATAGAGATTCGAATGTCGTATTATTAGAGAAATAAAAAAAAATTACTTTGGGTGCAAATGTGGCAAAAGTATTGCATGAGGGGTCATAACGAAATAGAAGAGTTTTTAGAAAAACAGTAAGAATTACATGAACAAAGCACTAATTAATAACTTCCTGACAACGTCTCACATTCGACGGGAACAGAACCACTTGACCGTATTACTGTTGTCATCGTCATCATCATCATCATCATCATCATCATCATCATCATCATCATCATCATCATCATTTAAGACTGATTATGCCTTTCAGCGTTCAGTCTGGAGCATAGCCCCCCTTATACAGTTCCTCCATGATCCCCTATTCAGTGCTAACATTGGTGCCTCTTCTCATGTTAAACCTATTACTTCAAAATCATTCTTAACCGAATCCAGGTACCTTCTCCTCGGTCTGCCCCGACTCCTCCTACCCTCTACTACTGAATCCATGAGTCTCTTGGGTAACCTTGCTTCTCCCATGCGTGTAACATGACCCCACCATCTAAGCCTGTTCGCCCTGACTGCTACATCTATAGAGTTCATTCCCAGTTTTTCTTTGATTTCCTCATTGTGGACACCATCCTGCCATTGTTCCCATCTACTAGTACCTGCAATCATCCTAGCTACTTTCATATCCGTAACCTCAACCTTGTTGATAAGGTAACCTGAATCCACCCAGCTTTCGCTCCCATACAACAAAGTTGGTCGAAAGATTGAACGGTGCACAGATAACTTAGTCTTGGTACTGACTTCCTTCTTGCAGAAGAGAGTAGATCGTAGCTGAGCGCTCACTGCATTAGCTTTGCTACACCTCGCTTCCAGTACTTTCACTATGTTGCCATCCTGTGAGAATATGCATCCTAAGTACTTGAAACCGTCCAACTGTTCTAACTTTGTTCCTCCTATTTGGCACTCAATCCGTTTATATTTCTTTCCCACTGACATTACTTTCGTTTTGGAGATGCTAATCTTCATACCATAGTCCTTACATTTCTGATCTAGCTCTGAAATATTACATTGCAAACATTCAATCGAATCTGCCATCACAACTAAGTCATCCGCATATGCAAGACTGCTTATTTTGTGTTCACATATCTTAATCTCACCCAGCCAGTCTATTGTTTTCAACATATGATCCATAAATAATATGAACAACAGTGGAGACAGGTTGCAGCCTTGTCTTACCCCTGAAACTACTCTGAACCATGAACTCAATTTACCGTCAACTCTTACTGCTGCCTGACTATCCATGTAAAGACCTTTAATTGCTTGCAAAAGTTTGCCTCCTATTCCATAATCTTGTAGAACAGACAATAACTTCCTCCTAGGAACCCGGTCATATGCCTTTTCTAGATCTATAAAGCATAGATACAATTCCCTGTTCCACTCATAACACTTCTCCATTATTTGCCGTAAGCTAAAGATCTGGTCCTGACAACCTCTAAGAGGCCTAAACCCACACTGATTTTCATCCAATTGGTCCTCAACTAATACTCGCACTTTCCTTTCAACAATACCTGAGAAGATTTTACCCACAACGCTGATTAAAGAGATACCTCTGTAGTTGTTACAATCTTTTCTGTTTCCATGTTTAAAGATTGGTGTGATTACTGCTTTTGTCCAGTCTGATGGAACCTGTCCCAACTCCCAGGCCATTTCAATTATCCTGTGTAGCCATTTAAGACCTGACATTCCACTGTATTTGATGAGTTCCGACTTAATTTCATCCACCCCAGGCGCTTTATTGCACTGCAACCTATTGACCATTTTTTCCACTTCCTCAAATGTGATCCTATTTCCATCATCATTCCTATCCCATTCTACCTCGAAATCTGAAACATTACTGATCGCATTTTCACCTACATTGAGCAACTCTTCAAAATATTCCCTCCATCTGCCCAAGGCATCCACAGGATTCACCAGCAGTTTTCCTGACCTGTCCAAAATACTTGTCATTTCCTTCTTACCTCCCTTTCGAAGACTGCTAATTACACTCCAGAATGGTTTTCCAGCCGCTTGACCCATAGTCTCCAACCTGTTTCCAAAGTCTTCCCACGATTTCTTCTTCGATGCTGCAATTATCTGTTTGGCTTTGTTTCTTTCTTCAACGTAACTTTCGCTGTCTACCTGGGTTCTGGTATGTAGCCATTTTTGATACGCCTTCTTTTTCCTTTTACAGGCTGCCTTGACTGTATGATTCCACCAAGCTGTCTGCTTCATCCTACTTTTACACACTACTGTTCCAAGACATTCTTTAGCCACTTCTAGTACTGTGTCCCTGTACCTTGTCCATTCCTTTTCCAATGACTGTAATTGACTACATTCAACTAACTGGTACCTTTTTGAGATCGCTGTTATGTACTTGTGCCTGATTTCCTTATCCTGAAGTTTCTCAACTCTTATCCTCCTACATATGGACCTGACCTCCTGCACTTTCGGCCTCACAATCCCAATTTCACTGCCGATTAAATAATGATCAGTGCCATCAAAAAATCCCCTGAATACACGTGTGTCCCTCACAGCCTTCTGAATTCCTGATCTGTTATTATATAGTCAATGACAGATCTGGTTCCCCTGCCTTCCCAAGTATACCGGTGAATGTTCTTATGTTTAAAAAAGGAGTTTGTGATTACTAAGCCCATACTGTCACAGAAATCCAAGAGTTGTTTTCCGTTCCTGTTGGCCTCCATATACTCTCCAAATTTACCCATAACCTTTTCATACCCTTCTGTTCGATTTCCAATCCTGGCGTTAAAATCACCCATGAGCAGAACACTGTCCTTGTCCTTTACTCTAACAACTACATCACTGAGTGCCTCATAAAAACTATCCATCTTCTCTTGATCTGTCCCTTCACAATGCGAATATACTGACACAATCCTAATTTTCTTGCTAGACACTGTCAAATCTATCCACATCAGTCGTTCGTTTACATACCTTATTGCAACTACGCTGGGTTCCATTTCTTTCCTGATGTAAAGCCCTACACCCCATTGTGCTATTCCTGCTTTGACTCCTGACAGGTAGACCTTGTATTCTCCCACTTCCTCTTCTTTCTCACCCCTTACCCGAATGTCACTAACAGCTAAAACGTCCAGCCCCATCTTACATGCAGCCTCTGCCAGCTCTACCTTCTTCCCAGAGTAGCCCCCATTGATATTAATAGCTCCCCATCTCATTACCATTTGTTTGCCAAGTCGTATCTTAGGAGTCCCTGGTATGTCAGTTAGAGGTGGGACTCCGTCACCTCCAAAGGTCCGAGGCATTTTGCTCTGATTGTTGCCAGCATCATATTTAAAGTACCAGGGAAGCAGGTTGCTAGCCTTACTTGCCCCGAGTCCCATTGGGTTTTAACCCTAACGGCTGAGGGACTAACCGGTGGATTTGGTAGTCTTTGCCGTATGAGCACAAAGGTGACCACGACTCAGAATATGTCCGAGATGCCCAGCCTTATTCCAAAGTAACTGGTATCCCGACTGTCGGGACCACTTACTTGGCCTCTCATACGTTGCCCGTGGTTCATGAACTAGGACATGACTACAGGAACCCTCACCATGAACCACTATTACTGTTGTATAGAATATAATATAATTTACTGCTAAAAAAATGCTTATTTGAAATTTAAAGGAAGCTTATGCCATTTTCAGTAAAATGTTTTATAGGATTCTTGAAATCGATTTGTCTCAATTACTGCATTTTGGAGTTGTGTCAGAGTTATTGCTTGGCTGCTAGGCATGAGTCACCTGCAGCGGAGTTCCATGTTCGACAAAATACACTGAGCTGTGTTCTCCCAAACACTTGTGCCACAACCAACATTTTGCTTTCTTGTTGGATGTACTACGAAACGCCGGCTATCCTGCTTTACGCATCATTGTATGATGAGGTGCTGGCGTCTGACACCTTTTCACCTACACTTAGTTTCATCGTTCTTCAACCACTTTCCATATATCCTGATGACAGTAGCACGCTAACAGTCAACCAGCTTCAACCTCTCCGAGATGCTCGTTCCCGGACACTGGGCAGTAACAATCTGCCATTTGTCAAAATCGCTTGATTTTAACTCGTATCGTCGCCGGAATGGTACCACATTCGCCTCTGCTCTGCTTATATACCTTACCACTGCCTACCACTTCATGTGTTTGCTATCCAACCAGGAACGACTTCAACCAAGGTTTCATGTAGCTGTCTCTTGGTTATCAGATGATTTTCGGAACTTCCTATGATCTCCAAAATATTCCAACTTGAGAATCCCTTTGTGCGACCTCAGATCGCTGGAATTTATCTGACAAGAACCGACAGAAGTTAAGTCCCATAGTGCTCAGAGCCATTTTAATAATATCACTATGCCACTACGCTATGTCATGAGAGTGCTTACAAATGTTTCGGAGGAACTGTGCAATTCTACGTCGGATACTCTGAGAAGACCTAATGGTATTTTTAGTTCCGTTGTTCGAAGTTATTCAGTGTTATCATTTGTACATCAGCGCTTATTCTTGACAGTTGTTTAGAAGAATATGCGGGTGGATCAGCGAATAATTCAGCACGTCTGAATGCCACACAACCACACTGGAAAAACAATTCGTCACATGAGGAGACATCATTCTGATACCGTGTAACATCGCCACCAACCTAGATAATGGTCACAGTTCAGCGAGCAAGAGCGTCCACGAATTTTTTCAGATGTGCCAATCCAGTTGAAGCCACTCTTTGATGATTAGATTTCGCAGAGGTACCAAATTGCCGGGACGTTGTGTACCAAGTGTCACCTGCTGCTCCATACAATCCCAGACGCATATGAAAGAAACACCGAGTTAAAACTGTCTTTTGTCCGCCCAATAAAACACGAGCGTTATTGGGAAGTGTGAAAGATGATTTCGGCTTGCGGAAACCGGCGTGTACCAGATTCCCTGTCGGTGTGGTAAGACATATATTGGACAGATAGTGGGCACCATCGAAGATCGTTGCCCGAGAACATCAAAGGCACACATGACTGAAGTATCCTAATAAGTCGGCGGTCGCAGAGTACTGTTTGTCCAAAAAACACGAGATGTATTACGAGCGTACCAAGGTCTTGGCCCAGACTTCTAAATACTGGGACAGCCTTGCCAGAGAGGCTATCGAAATTCGCACCAGGGACGAACTCATCAACCGAGACTGCGGTTATAATCTTAGCAAGGCATAGGAACAAGAATTGAGTATAATTAAGAAGACACTGATCAACGAAAACGATCTGGCGAGCTGGGCGGACGTAGCAACTACACCGACGCTGCCACAGACGCCGATCGCTCCGTCTCTGCGACTTACGACGCGTGCCCGCGGGCGCGGACTGCGGAGGGAACGTCCCGTGGGGGGAGGGAATATAAGGCGGCGGCCCGCCCTCATGAGCTCAGTTCGTCAGTGCACCTGACGATGGCGACACGTCTGATCGCCGAAATATTGTTCCTGTTGGACTCTATGAACCGGCAATACACCCGTGGACTCTTCAATCAATCCCAGACAATTTCTATGGGGTGAAGATCTCGTTAGTTAGCGGTTCAGTGCAGGGTGCCCGAGTCTTCGCAAACCAGGAACGCATAGGTGCAGTCTTCAAAACATGGCTGTTGTCATAAAGGAAGGCGGTTGGATCAACATCACACTGTTCATGAAGACGTAGAAGACAGGGCAACACCCGAACACAGAGAACAATGAAATAAACATTCGCATTCGAGTTCATGGTTAGCCTGAATTAGCTGGCTCAATTCATGTACGAAAGCATCCACTAAACATCACATAACAAACATTTGCTGTGAAATGGCTCCACACACAGCAGGTTAAACGTCTTATCGAGCCATCAGTGAATTCGACGCCTTGCATCACTTGAAGAGGCAAAATCGCGACTCGTTCGATCATACTACATGTCTCCAGTTAACTAATGAACCTTTCGTGTGATATTTGGCCCACTGAAGACGTGCTGTTTTGTGTGTCGCTATGAGCAATGATCTTTCGGCAAGTACCCGACTCAAATCGCCCATTCCATGAAGCTTACTTTTAACAGTTTATCATGAATCAAGTATTTGCTGTTCTCTGTCATTGTATTCCTTCTCTCCAGCACGGCCGGCACTGATCCCGACTACTGAATTAGATCATTGCTCCCAACGTCTCTAGCGTCAGAAGTGACTTTTTTTGAAAATCGTAGTCGAACTGTAAACTATGTGTAAGCCTGCGTACATACTCTATACCACGTAGTGTTTGGCGGTAGAAATTTTATACCGCTGCAGATCATTCCCTTTCGTGTTCTAATGGCGACGGAGAAACCACTGTCCATACGCTATCGTCTGAAGCTTCATTTCTCTTTTCTTCTTGATCCTTACGCGAGACGGATGTTCGTGACAGTAGAATCGTTCAAAAGTATATCGCAGATGCCGATCCCTATTTTTTCTACATCCACTTCACTTTTCTTCAATTCACAATTAAGTGCCTGGCTGAGGTTTCATCGAATCACCTTCAAACTACTTCTCTGCCTTTGCTTCCTCGAACAACGAGCGGGAAAAACGAACATTTAAATTCTTCCGAGCTAACTCTTATTTCTCTCATTTTATTGTGATCATCGTTCCTCCCTGAGTAGCTGACCGTCAAAAAATATGTTCACACTCTGAGCAAAAAGTTGGTGATTGAAATTTAATGAGAATTTCCAGCGAAAAACACCATTGTTTTAATAATTGCCCCAATCCGTGTATTACTCGTATATTCATGGCACTCTCTCCCGTACTTCAATCTGCCCTTCTTTGAACTTCTGCGGTGTCCTCCGTCAATTCTATCTGATGCGGATGTCATGTGGCACAGCAGTACTCCAGAAGAGGGCGGACAAGCGTAGTATAAGCAGTCTCTATAGCAGCTCTGTTACATTTTATAAGTGTTCTGCCAATATATCGCAGTCTTTCCCCTCAACATTATCTATGTGATCGTTCCAATTTAAATTATTCGGAATCTCTAACTATTTAGTTGAATTTACAGCCTTTACATTTGTGTGATTTATCGTGCAGCTGAAATTTAGTGGATTATTTTTAGTACTCATGAGGATGACTTCACACTTTTCATGATTTAGAGTCAATTGCCACTTTTTGCACATTACCGGTATCTTGTCTAAATCATTTTTTAAATTCATTTAGATCATCTGATAACTTTAAATGACGATAAATGACAGCATCATATGCAAAAAATTTAAAAGGACTATTCAGATTGTCTCCTACATCGTTTTGTAGATCGGGAACACCCGAGGGATTATGAAACTTCGTGGCGAACGCCAGATGTTACTTCTGTTTTACTCGATTTCCCGTGATGACGATACTCCTTAGGCACGATATTTATTAGAGGTCACTTGTGAGGAACGGTACCAAATACCTTCTGTAAATCTAAAAATATGTATTCAATTTGACGTTCCCTGTCGATAACATTCATTACTTCGAGAGAATAGAGAACTAGTTGTGTTTCACAAGAACGGTACTATTTGAATCCACGTTGGCTATTTGTCAATAAATTGCTTTCTTCAAGATGGTTCATAATGTTAGAGCACAGCAAATTTTCGAAAATTCTAGTGCAAATCGAAGTTAATGATAAGGGGCTGTAATTCTATTTCATTTCCTGCAACTTTCCAGGTTTTGGCTACGGATTTTTCTACGAGCTAGCGGTTGTATGTTGTTGCTAAGTATGAAGGTATTGTATCAGCATACTCTGAAAGGATCCTGAGTGGTATACAATCTGGACCGGAACTTGTCTTTCTTACGTGTTTTAAGATACTTCGCTACACCGAGGCTATCCACTTCTAAGTTACTCATGTTTACAGTTGTTCTTGATCCGAATTCTGGTGCATTTACTTCGTCTTCTTCCTTGGGGTATACCTACCGATATTCTTATCTCGAATGAACACTTCGCTCAGGAGAACGTATTGCGTTCTATTACTTAGAGAGTCTTCAAGTGAATGATATGTCTGGGAATTTATTCCGTTCGTTTCGACCATCGTTAACAATCTGCAATAGGGGAGTATTTGAAGCGCTTCCGGGAAATCTAGGAATAAAGGATCCACCTGTTGTTCCTCATCCATAGTTTGCAGGACATCATGCGACAAAAAGCCGAGTTCAGTTTCTCACGCACGATGCTTGATAACCAGTACTGATTTAGACATCAAAGAAGCTTTCCCGTCTGGTGGAATTTATGATATTCGAATTTAGAATATGCTCAAGAAGTCTGCAGCAAACCGAAGTTAAGTTTATTGATCTGTAATTTTACGCGTTAATTTTGTTTAGCTTCCTATATACCGGAGTCACCTGAGCATTTTAATCCTAATTGTATATACTACTTTATCAATGGTATCCGAACAGATATTAATACAAAATGTGTCCATCATTCACCTTTATGAGGGCTCGAAACCTGCTGAGGCCACTTCCAATGAGGTGTTGGAAAGTCTGTCGAAGAATGTCAGCGTATTATTTTTCAAGTGTAGATAGTAGAGAAGCTGATGTTGGACACTGGGATCTGCAGTAAAGTCAACGTTCTAATTCATCCCTAACGTGTACCATTGGGTTCATATGTTGACTGTCGATGGGTCAGTCCATTTCAGCAATGTTATTGTCCACAAACCACTGCTTCACTGATGCTGCTTTAAGACAGCGTAAGTTGTAACGGTGATACAATCTTCTTCTCCGAACTATTCTCCCATGGGACGCAGAAGACAGTGCTATAAGATGTGTCCATATGCTTCCGCATTTAACGTTTTATTGAGAGTATTGAGCGCAATAAGGGGACCACTCCCTAATGAGAGAGAACACTCTCTGGCGTAGACTCTTCCTCCTACGTACTTAACTGATGGCACTGCACGTGGTTGTAGGAAAGTTTCTCGCGGCATTCGCCAAACTCAGAACCTTCCATCGGACTGTCAAAGGATATAGCATAATTTACTATTCCAAATTTCATGGTTCTAGTCTTCCAGTGTCCAGTGGATTCGATGTTTACACCTCAAGCCTCTCTTAGGGCTGACTAAAGATATGTGTGGCTTACGAGGACCTGCTCGAACATTGTATTACATTATTTTTAACTCCCTGCCCACCGTCACGGTGCTATTTGGACTGCTTGTAGCACACTGATGCTCAGGAGTGATTCCTTCTGCTGTTTTCATGCGATTTTTATAGCCCCATTCCGCAGTATTCGACGGTCTTTGTCCGTCAGTACAAGACATCTGCCTGGTCATGGTTTAGTTGTTGGGAGTACCTTTGTGTTTTCTCTTCATACTGACATAACCAACAGTCGATTTGGGGATCTTTCGAAGGGTTGAAATATCTCTGATGGATATATTACAGAGGTTACGTCCAATAACTGATCCACGTTCGAAGACAGTGACTTCTTCTGACCAAACTAATTCTGCTCTTAACCGATTCTCTACTGGCGACACAATACTACCCGCCTCCTTACATTCTGGCCGATCCGCAACTCGTGAAATCAATTCTGTGTTAGAGAGGGGTGTCCGAACACTTTTGAACAGATAGTGTAATTATTATGTATTATACATAAATGACTTAGTTGACAACATCGGTAGCTCCGTGAGGCTATTTGCAGATGACACGGTTGTCTACAAGAAAGTAGCAACATCAGAAGACTCGTACGTACTCCAGGAAGACCTGCAGAGGATTAATGCATGGTGCGACAGCTGGCAGCTTTCTCTAAACGTACATAAATGTAATATAATGCGCATACATAGGGGCAGAAATCCATTCCAGTACGATTATGCCATAGGTGGTAAATCATTGGAAGCGGTAACGACCGTAAAATACTTAGGAGTTACTATCCGGAGCGATCTGAAGTGGAATGATCACATAAAACAAATAGTGGGAAAAGCAGGCGCCAGGTTGAGATTCATAGGAAGAATTCTAAGAAAATGTGACTCATCGACGAAAGAAGTAGCTTACAAAACGCTTGTTCGTCCGATTCTTGAGTATTGCTCATCAGTATGGGACCCTTACCAGGTTGGATTAATAGAAGAGATAGACATGATCCAGCGAAAAGCAGCGCGATTCGTCATGGGGACATTTAGTCAGCGTGAGAGCGTTACGGAGATGCTGAACAAGCTCCAGTGGCGGACACTTCAAGAAAGGCGTTACGCAATACGGAGAAGTTTATTATCGAAATTACGAGAGAGCACATTCCGGGAAGAGATGGGCAACATATTACTACCGCCCACATATATCTCGCGTAATGATCACAACGAAAAGATCCGAGAAATTAGAGCAAATACGGAGACTTACAAGCAGTCGTTCTTCCCACGCACAATTCGTGAATGGAACAGGGAAGGGGGGATCAGATAGTGGTACAATAAGTACCCTCCGCCACACACCGTAAGGTGGCTCGCGGAGTATAGATTTAGATGTAGATTAGGGCCGTTAAATAAGTAATGCAACACATTTTTTTATGGAAGACGACTGGTTTTTTTTCAGTATTCCTATAGACCATATTATTCCTCACTCTTTTGGCTACAAAACCCTATTTTTCAACACGGTCTCCTTTCAAATAGACGAAGTTACGTCACCTTACTGGGAGGACCTGTACGCTCGCTTTCTTCATCGCCTGTGATGATCTTCGACAAACAATATCTTCGACAAACAATTGTCACAATCAGCCTCGTAACACTCAAGCAATTTCGCACAGACAGTCCTTCGCTGGTCTTTGTGATCTTCTGTTAGATGACAACGAACCCAGCGAGCACACACCTTTGCCTTTGAGTACCCCAACTGGTGGACGAGAGTGTCGGCACTACCAAAGGAGACGTGCGACATGATGTTGAATTGTGATCTGCTCTTTCCCTCGAATGAGAGTGTCCACACGTTCCACCACTGCAGGAGTCACAGCTGCGGTGGTCGGCCGGCAGGCGGGAGATCGAACAGGTTTTCGCGAACGTTTCGCATTGATGACAGACGAGGCGGCTGACGACTCTCCGTGCTTTTGTTCACTATCAGGTATACGTAGACGTTCTGCAAGCGCCGATGAATATCTGACATGATCTGGTTGGCCGCCAAAAGAACCTCAGTGGCAGCTCTCTGCTTGGAACGCACTGTAAGTAATCTGTTTAGGTTTTTATATTGGTAACGCCACGTAGCGCTCTGAATGAAAATCACTGGCTGTGCTGTGTGCAGTCTGTGGCTGGTTTTCATTGTTGTTGGCTATTGTAGTGTTGGACAGTTGGCTGTTAACAGCGCGTAGCGTTGCGCAGTTGGAGGTGAGCCGCCAGCAGTGGTGGATGTGGGGAAGTGAGATGGCGGATTTTTGAGAATGGATAATCTGGAGGTGTGTCCATCAGAAACAGTACATTTGTAAGACTGGATGTTATGAACTGATATATATAATATGACTTTTGAACAATATTAAAGTAAATACATTGGTTTTTCTCTATAAAAATCTTTCATTTGATAACTATGCCTATCAGTAGTTAACGCCTTCAGTAGTTTGAATCTTTTATTTAGCCGGCAGTAGTGGCGCTCACTGTATTGCAGTAGCTTGAGTAACGAAGATTTTTGTGAGGTAAGTGATTTGTGAAAGGTATAGTTTAATGTTAGTCAGGGCCATTCTTTTGTAGGGATTATTGAAAGTCAGATTGCGTTGCGCTAAAAAAATATTGTGTGTCAGTTTAAACACAGTCATGTATAATTTTTCTAAGGCGACGTTCCATATGTCGACCCTTAGCCGAGGATACCTCTCTGGAATCTTCTGATTTTTTTCTTGTAGACTGTGTAATTAGTGTACCTATTGTTTATTGCTAGCGCGTAATTGTAGAGAGAATCTCCTTTGTAGTTGCAGTCTTTCATTGTTGTACAGTAAAACAGTTGTGGCATGCATGTAGATTTGCACCAAGTATTTCGCAGCTGCGCTTGCAATTAACTAGATATCATTTTCAGTGCTATGTTAATGTGTTCTCTTATTTTTGGTCTTCAAATTGTGCTTTTCTGTGTTATCGTGTGAAATATAGGTCGGCCGGAGTGGCCGTGCGGTTCTAGGCGCTACAGTCTGGAACCGAGCGACCGCTACGTTCGCAGGTTCGATTCCTGCCTCGGGCATGGATGTGTGTGATGTCCTTAGGTTAGTTAGGTTTAATTAGTTCTAAGTTCTAGGCGACTGATGACCACAGAAGTTAAGTCGCATAGTGCTCAGAGCCATTTGAACCATTTTGTGAAATATTGTGACAATAATGGCGTGTGAAAAACGTAACACTAGGCTCCAAAGTAAACTGAGAAATAATAGTGGCGACGAGCGTAGCTTATGAGCAACACTGTGTAATGAATTAACAGACACTCGCAGTAGTAATTTGGTAATAGTGCATAGGGAAATGGAGCGTGCGGCAAATAATGGTGTAGACAATGAAACAAGTAGTGAACAGGGAAGCATTATCGATCGATCGGTCGGAAACAGCTCGCCTCAGGAATCCGAAATGACAGAACACAATATTGCAAATACTGTAGACTTAGGTTTTGGGGCCTCACCGTTTTCTCAAATGAGTCAAGACACATTTTCTGCTTGTCAAAATGTGAATGTTGCCGGTGAAAATGCACTGCCAAAAAGCATAGAGAAACAGATTCCAGACACTAATACATTCTTATTGCAATTAATGCAACAAATGGAACAAAATCAGAGACAAACACAGCAAAAGCTTCAAAAGTTAGACACAATGTCTGAACAAACACGTGAAGATTTAACTACTGAGTTACATAACATCGAATCGAAATGTCAAAAAGTCTGTAATGACGTAAAAACACAAATTTGTGAGCATTTTCAACCTATTTTTTCGCGGCATGAAAATGCATTACAGAATCACGAAGCAGCGATAAAAGAACTGCAAACTATTGTTCATGAAAATCATGGGACCTTGCAAGCTAAAATTGACTCAGTTGCATCTACCGATTCTGTTACGCAACTTGCAAAAACTCAGAAAAACTTAAAGGCCACAGTAGATACTCTGAAAATTGGTTCAGAAAGACACATGGAGGAAATTAGTTCATTATCAGAGAAAGTAGTTGAACTTTCAGATCAGCTAAATAATTTATCTACGAAGATAGATGATAATCTGAATGACAGAAAACCGATAGTCTTTAATGACAAAGAAGAGTGCGAACAAATTAGGAAATTCAAACAAAATCAGAATCAAATTAATACGCAACACCAAAGAGAAATCCGGGAAGTACAAGATCAGCTGACACAGGTAATATGAGAATTACGTATTTCAGAGGACACTCGCGCTCCAATACGGGAAGAGGGACATAGAAATACGGAACAGCCACAAAATAATAACACGGGGTACTTCGGAAATTACGCAAGAAATGGGAAAGGTACACCGAATTTTGAGATGGAACCGCCGAAACGAAGTAACAATGACCGATATGCGACTCGCAGACATAATGATTTTGACTATAAGCTGTTTATTACTACACATAAATTCAAAACATTTAAGAATTCCGGCAACGACATTCATCCACAAGCGTGGCTTCATCAATTCCCTCATTGTTTTCCTCCCAGCTGCTCATTAGAGCACAGATTAGAATTTATGTGTGGCTACTTGGAGAATGAACCAGCTGTAAGAATGCGATCAGTCATTCACGATTGTCATAGTGTAGGAGAATTTTATCCTGCCTTCCTCTCAGCATATTGGTCTCAAGCTACACAAGACCGAGTAAAACATAGCATCATAATGATGAAACATTTCGAAGTATCTGAATTTTCCAGTCTTGTAAAATGTTTTGAAGACATGTTCCACTAGAATCAGTATCTGTCAAACCCATACAGCCCCTCAGAACACATCCGCATTTGCTTAATCAAATTAGCTGAACATTTACGACATATTATTTTGGCAGGACAGCAAAGACGACATTGAAGTTTTTCAGGGACTCTTACAAGAATTAGAAATTGACACTGACAATCGCGGAATGTGAAAACAGGAACACAACAATTACAGGTCACATCTGTCGCAATTCCGCGATGAAAGAAATAATAACTGGACATGACAAGGCTATTCTCACAACACAAATCATGACCAAAACAGACACCACACGTATGACAACTGTTGGCAGAGTAGTAATAGTTACAGAGAAAGATCGCATTTCCGTAGTAATGAATATGACGGAGACAATCATAGAAACAGACAATATGACAACCAGAACTATTATTGTCACGGGAGAGAGAATAATGTCAGATGCAACGGTCCACCGTGCAGTGATAATTCAGGGAGAAATTCTCCACCACTTAAACGACAAGAAAGAAACTACAGGAACTACCGACATGACGACAGACGATATAATCATAACGACAGACCTGAATTTCATCAGAACTGGTGGGATTCAAACAGGGCTAGGCCCTCTCAGCTAGGTGAATTTGTAGAAGTTAGGACTCCTAATCTCAGTAACGACGCACACCAACAAAGAGATAGCAGACAATGACTCGCACCGCAGGCAGCCATGTGCGCCGGCTGGCTCGGAGAGAAATAACGTAAGCTAACCTTTAGAAAAATTCCATTATTCTTTACCGACGTATACAATATTGCTTTGAAGCTGAAACTCTGCGTACTAGGAAGGGTAAAGGTTTACACCACATTTCACACGTAAAACTGTTTATTGAGAGATAATCTGCTTTTTAACTTAGTCTTTGCTATAAAATTTTTCACTTCACATTACTAGTATGCTTTGTCAGACTTAGCATCTGTTAACATGCAACAATGTTTGAAGTTAAATATCCAGTCAAGAACCAAGAGAACTTATTTAAACAGAAATTACGAATGCATTGTTATTGTGAACAGACGACACAGTTTTATTGTGTGTGTACATTCTTGCTTGTTAGTTGCAGGATTATGTAACGACTATAAGGCTCACATACTCAGAACATATACTGCTAATGGGATTTTAATGCAACATTTTGGTTTACTTGAAAAGACATTCTTTATTTAAAGTACTTTCTGAGAGATACCAGATGACACAGTGGTTAGTTTATTTGATAGCTACACGATTGTATCACGATGATACTATTGTGTGACACAATTTACGTTATTGCTTTTGCGGTGTATCTGTTTTACATCTGCACAGTTTTTATGTATTATTCTGGAAAGTAAAACATGTTTTAGTGGTAACTTTTGTACTATAGCTATAATGAGACAGCCTTTTTCGTAGCAGAACAATACATTACAGTATAGTACTGTCTTGATCACGGTACTCTATATAATAACTATGATATCTATATGCATAGCATTACACTTTTGTTTATTAAGAGGTAAGTACATTGACTTCTACAGAACTTTGCTTACGGACGATGATAATTACTATACTTGGCACATTTTTACAGTTAAATAATGACAGAGATTATCTTACAAAAAAATGGTTCAAATGGCTCTGAGCACTATGGGACTCAACTGCTGTGGTCATAAGTCCCCTAGAACTTAGAACTACTTAAACCTAACTAACCTAAGGACAGCACACAACACCCAGCCATCACGAGGCAGAGAAAATCCCTGACCCAGCCGGGAATCGAATTCGGGAACCCAGTCGTGGGAAGTGAGAACGCTACCGCACAACCACGAGATGGGGCTGATTATCTTACAAGAAGACGCACAGTTTAGCGCTGCAGTACACGTATTTGAGTGATTAATTTTGTACTTAAAACATTTATTTTTAAAGATTTTTGAAATACAAAGATACAAAGGTTTTCTGTGATACATTTCATTCCATTGCTGTAATCTGTAACACCTGGGGGTATAATTACATTAATCCTCAGGGAGGGGGGGTACACGCTTACTTTGTGTACCATGTGTGTGGCAAGCACAAGAGCCCTAGCAAATATTGTATTTGCTTATACAACTTTACACATCGGTACCATATGTCTCTAACACAGAATTACACAGCTATCTGATCATTTAACTGAGAGAGACAAATACTTATTTTACTATATCAGTGACTGATGTTTATGTAATTACACAGGTGGATAACTTCACACTTATGAAATTGTATTTTGTCTGTACTTTGTGAAATATTCATATTTTTTCAGAACCATTGTGATACTATGAGAGCTTTGAATAATGTATTTGGTATGGGCTCATGATTTTTAAAGTACGTTTGAGGTAGATGACACTTTTGACATGAGCAGAGAATTTTTTTTAGGTTTTGAAATTATTGGAGGAAGCTACGATGATTTTGAGATTTGGCTGAGGTTTTATGATGTTATGATGACGATGTGTATTACACTGTTGCGGTATGTTTATGATCAGTAAACTGATGCTATATGAGGAATTTGATTATGCTACGTATTTATTATGATGAAATATTGAAGAAGTGTCTACGAATATGTATATATGTAATAAGGTAAGGAATAATGAGTAGTGGTTAGGGACTCTGATTTGTGAAAAAGGATGTTGGAAACCGAGAATCGTACTTTAAGAGCTATGAAATGTGTGTAAATGCGTGAATGTATCACTATACTGGTGAAAATTTTTTGGACACTGTTATATTTACAGGATTTTGTTTGTACAGATTTGCAACGCAAATTCTCGATCTGTGAAATCTTTATATTAGACTGTCACTGTAGTGCAAACTGCTGTCGTAACTATTTCGATAAGAAAGTTAAGTGACCACCTTCACGTAATGTGTCATGGGCACCCAGCTGCGTGACAGTCGCCTGGAAAAAAGCATTAGTGTGTGCCTTTCAGAGGCACAGGTGGAGAAAAAAAAAAAGAGGCCATTATCCTCGCTATTGACATTCCTTTGTAGAAAGCATCGCAAATACGACATGCTCAAACTTGAAAACATATGATTACATTGTGGAGCTCTTAATTTATGATATTTACTAAAATGCCTAATGAAATGATGAGAAACATTTTTACATCTATTGTCTTTCTAGTTGAGAGATTGTGTTTAATATCTAGTTTCTAGCTCCACTGCAGCATTGGTTAAAATAAAATTTAATAGATGTACTAGTATAAATATTTTCTGTCTACAGATCCAGTAAATAATAATTTTATGGTATACTTCCAAAAAAAATTGAGGGAGCACAAAAAGACACTTCCCTTCACAGGAACTGCATACATAATTTTCTTTTCAAGTACTTGGTAATTTATTTTGTAGAATAAGTTGTGGGGCACCACTTTAATTACATAGACATTAAGATGTGAATATGCATCTCCCTTATCTGCATCATTGTCTTTACTGTAATATTTTTTCTGCTTGAGCTTTGTCATGTTTAGATATAAGTTATTGCATTTGCTGCTGCTGTTTGCCAGGCAAAGTGCTACTGAATTTTAATTTGTGTTACTCTGCTAAGCCAGTTTACTACTGATTTATTTTTCTTGTTTGCTGCACATTGCCTCATATTAGTTGTAATACTGCAATTATTTTGCTAATTTCTATAATGCTGCTTGCTTTGCAAATCTGCATTTTTAGTCATTGCAGTTTGTGTTAATTCTTTTGTGCTGCTGCATTGCCTCGTTCCTTAGTTTAGCATCTGAGCTCAGTAGATTTAAGTTAGCTTAAGATGGGGTAGGCTACATAAGAAAACGAGTTGTGATGAATTGGAAGAAGTGCATTGAGAAGCTATAAGAAAATGGTTTGGCCAAAAAAAGTAGTGTACAGTGGAGAAAAACTACTTTTGAAAGAGGATGTGAACAGAATACAGAAAGCATGCTTGGATAGGATTTATTTGGTGGAAACAAATGTTGAAATAAGAGGAAAGATCTACAGAATGAAGTTTTGGGTTGGACTGCAGTACCAAATGTCACACTGAAAACAAACCCTGTCCTGTACTTCTGTGTTATGATGCTATGTGAATTTGTGTTTTTCCTGTTTTTATGTGTTTAGCTAATAAGAGTTATGTTGTAGAATTTTTCTAATAATGTGTTATTTACTTTGTAGAGATGTTTAGACATTATTAATTCTGTTCTGTTTCAATACTCATGTGTGATATTAATGTTTCGAAAACTATTCTCATTATTTTATATATTTACTTATGTCATAATTCCTGTAACACTGATGTATATTTTTATTTCTATTCTTTTGTAAAGCCTGTATTACTACAAATGTTATCTGTATTATTGTGTTTTTAATGATGTTTTCTGTATCTTTGTAACTGTATTCTCATGTTATAAAATTGTAATGGAGACCAGTTCAGCAAATTCAGTGACTTGTAAGCATTCATTTTAGTGCACATGTTCCTGTTGGTCATAGTAATGCACAATATGTGAGAAGTTGGGACTGTTAGTGTTTGCACGTGTGTTAATAATTCAGCAAGGAACTGGATAACAGCACTGCTGGTTCTAAGGACAATTCCAAAAACTTTGTGAGTGCACAAGTGGTGGTTTATGGACTTGCTATATTGTCTGCAAGACTCTTCGATGGTGATTCTGCACCTGCACAGTCGCAACAGATGGCTGCTGGCCGTCTCTACAAGGACTGAAGTGGGTCTGCACCTTCGATGGCCCACCAATACCATTATTTCTACAAGGACTGAAGTGGGTCTGCACCTTCGATGGCCCACCAATACCATTATTTCTACAAGGACTGCAGTGGGTCTCCACCTCTGGTGGCCCACCAATACCATAATCTCTACTGGGACTACAGTGGGTCTGCTCTGTGATGACCTACCTACCAATATTCTTCAAAACTTCTAATGATTCTGCTGTGGGTTTGCTCTGTTGTGGCCCATTACCTGTCTGCATGTCAAGAGTCAGCACTGTCTTTCCGTTGGAAGGACAACACTACTTCTTCAAGACTGGATGGAAATCCACTACTTCCGTGTGCATTTTCTTTTACTGCTCAGACTTTCACACTGTAATTTTACTGTGATGAATGATCAGGACTGTCTTTATGGACCGTGACAAAATTTTAGCTTTCGACCAACATTGTATCAATAAGTGTGTACATTTGATTTCTTTGTTATTGTAGTCATGATTATGAAAAAAATTTTCAAATCTGTATTGGCCAGTGCCCAAAACAATTTGTAAAATTTTTTGTGGGGAGCATGGGGGCTATGTAAGTAGGCTGTTTAGGTTTTTATATTGGTAACGCCATGTAGCGCTCTGTATAAAAATCACTTGCTGTGCTGTGTGCAGTCTGTGGCTGGTTTGCATTGTTGTTGGCTGTTGTAGTGTTGGGCGCTGGATGTGAACAGCGGGGGTAAGCCGCCAGCAGTGGTGGATGTGGGGAGAGAAATGGCGGATGATCTGGACGTGTGTCCATCAGAAAGAGTAAATTTGTAAGAATGGATGTCATGAACTGACATATATATTATCACTTTTGAACACTATTAAGGGAAATACATTGTTTGTTCTCTATCAAAATCTTTCATTTGCTAACTATGCCTATGAGTAGTTAGTGCCTTCAGTAGTTTGAATCTGTTATTTAGCTGGCAGTAGTGGCGCTCGCTGTATTGCAGTAGCTTGAATAACGAAGATTTTTGTGAGGTAAGTGATTTGTGAAAGGTATAGTTTAATGTTAGTCAGGGCCATTCTTTTGTAGGGATTATTGAAAGTCAGATTGCGTTGCGCTAAAAAAATATTGTGTGTCAGTTTAAGCACAGTCATGTATAATTTTTCTAAGGAGACGTTCCCTAGCACCTCCTTTACAGACCCCGTTTTGAAGGCTATATATAGCGCCGCCACCAGTCGAAACTTCATGAAACTATACGGACTGAAGCGGAATATTCCACGATGCCCCACAAGAAATTCTACATTTTCTTTAATGGAATTTGGCCGAGAAGAAAATGTTGCACTAGTTACTGAACGCCCCTCGTAATTAGGGAAGATGGTCGTTAGACTACACCTTCCTTTTGGAGCAGTTGCGCTGTGAGGCTTCGAGTGTTCGCATTGGCACAGCGGGCTGCGGGGCTTCCCCTTAAACGGCCGCGAGGGCAATTGCGGGCCTATGGCCGGCATGTGTGACGGCCCGAACCGCTACTGTTATGGCAGCGCAGGATCGCATGCCCCGTCCGTCAAGGCCGCCGCCCGCGCATTGCGGCGCCGCACAATGCCCGGAATGCCGCCGCGCTGCCGGCTGGCCCGCACCCCGCACCCTGCGTGGCTCCGGCCTCTGAGTCAAGGCTCGCGGCCCGGCCAGGTCGCGGGGCACCGACGATCCGTTGTTCGGTGTCAGTCGTACTGTAAACGCTCGCTAGCGGCAAGCTCCATCTTTCACTCATTCACTGTTCAGCAGATGATCTGACTTCCCTAAATCGCTTCAGACAAATGCCGGGATGGTTCCTTTGAAATGGCACGGTCGACTTCCTTCCCATCTGATGGGACCGATGACCACTCTGTTTGGTCCCCTCCCCCAGATCAATCAACTGACCAACCAACCAATCAGCAAATGATCCAATTATTTTAGTGGACTCGGAATATTAATTACAGAGAGCAATTTAGTCCTTGCAAAAGCTAGCAGACGACTGAAATATGAGAACTATTATATCCCAGGACACTAAAAGCTTGTCACCTTCTAGAATGAGATTTTCACTCAGATGGTAGAGCATTTTCCCGCGAAAGGCAAAGGTCCCGAGTTCGAGTCTCGGTCCGGCACGCAGTTTTTATCTGCCAGGAAGTTTCATATCAGCGCACACTCCACTGCAGAGTGAAAATCCCATTCTGGAAACATCCCCTAGGCTGTGGCTAAGCCATGCCTCCTTAATATCCTTTTTTCAGGAGTGCTAGTTCCGCAAGGTTCGCAGGAGAGGAGGTACTGGCAGAAGTAAAGTTGTGAGGACGGGGAGTGAGTCGTGTTTGGGTAGCTCAGTTGGTAGAGCACTTGCCTGCGGAAGGCAAACGTCCCGAGTTCGAATCTCGAAACGGCACACAGTTTTAATCTGCCAGGAAGTTTCTTGTCATATTCTACCTTGGCAGCTCCTGGAAGCCGAACCACCTCTGTCAGGGTCCAGTAAACTGCCAGCTAGGGGCAAATACTGAGAGAATTGAGACAGACACGGAAGCTGGGAAGATGGGTGGATCACGTAACAAATGGGGAGGTATTGAATAGGATTGGGGAGAAGAGAAGTTTGTGGCACAACTTGACTAGAAGAAGGGATCGGTTGATAGGACATGTCCTGAGGCATCAAGAGATCACAAATTTAGCATTGGAGGGTAGCGTGGAGGGTAAAAATCGTAGAGGGATACCAAGAGATGAATACACTAAGCAGATTCAGAAGGATGTGGGTTGCAGCAAGTACTGGGAGATGAAGAAGCTTGCACGGGATAGGGTAGCAAGGAGAGCTGCATCAAACCAGTCTCAGGACTGAAGACAGCAACAACAACAACGGAAGCTGTCGCACCACGGGGGAACGACCTGGAGCCGTCATCCGCAAGCGAAGCATAATGACGTAATGGGAGGCGAGACAAAGCAGAGTGTTCTAAACGAGGCTAGATACAATGCAACAATAAGTATTCAGGTGCCAAGTTAGCAGAAAAGAGCCTCTGAAAAGTTAAGCTGCGAAAATCTGGAGACATTACGATGACAATGAGGGAAATCGAGGACACACGATGTCATCGCCCCTCCCCACCGCCGCAGAGCACACGGGAAGGGCCAACATAAATACGCCATTATTCTTAACGAATGCTGACTGCTGACAGCCGACTTCCCGGTGGGCAGTCTCAGCCCTAGCATCAGTTGCAGCTATCCAATGAGAAGGGAGGCTATGGAGGTCGACCCTCGGTTGCCCTAACTTTCTTCGATTGTTTACGGACTACAAGTCTGCCTGGAAGGACGCTGCTAATGTTGCTTCCAGCTGCACTGATAACTTCCGGAGCAACACTGATGAGTCGCGGAGGCTGCCGTCACCGTGCAGGCCTGCTGGAGGCTTGACCTGCATGTCTGGGATACTGCCCGTCGTCTACCTTAGAGACGGGGGGGGGGGGGACACTGCAGGTGCTCATCCCATTGCTGTAGCAGACACTGATGGTGTTGGCTCCTGTCTACTAAACGGAGTGGAGCTGGAGCCTGACTCCTGAGTGTGACTCTTCGATGTCAAAGGGTCCACTTTGGAGATCGATACGTGGAGCTGGAGGTCGCCAGAGTCCGCGCGTCGATTGCCGCCCGATGACGCAGCAGCTGCCACCCGACGCTTCGCTGTCCTGGCGGTACTGAAAGACGAGCGCATGCTGGCCTTCTGCTGATGATGAGGCGCTGCTCCACCGGACCGGCTGTAGCGCATCGCTTTAGAAGACAGTCCTATATTACAGCTTAATAAAGGTGTTACCGCCAACGACATTTTAGTAGCGCTGTCGTGTGCAGCTAGGTCTTCACTACCGAATCCCTCCCAGCTATCTCCTGATGACTGTAGGAGCTTGGGCCGGACTCCTACACAATATATACAGGGTGAGTCACCTAACATTACCGCTGGGTATATTTCGTAAACTACATCAAATACTGACGAATCGATTCCACAGACCGAACGTGAGGAGAGAGGCTAGTGTAATTGGTTAATACAAACCATAAAAAAATGCACGGAAATATGTTTTTTAACAAACCTACGTTTTTTAAATGGAACCCCGTTAATTTTGTTAGCACATCTGAACATATAAACAAATACGTAATCAGTGCCGTTTGTTGCATTGTAAAATGTTAATTACATCCGGAGATATTGTAACCTAAAGTTGACGCTTGAGTACCACTCCTCCGCTGTTCGATCGTGTGTATCGGAGAGCACCGAATTACATAGGGATCCAAAGGGAACGGTGATGGACCTTAGGTACAGAAGAGACTGGAACAGCTCATTACGTCCACGTGCTAACACCTTTTTATTGGTCTTTTTCACTGACGCACATGCACATTGCCATGAGTGGTGAGATACACGTACACACGTGGTTTTCGTTTTCAATTACGGAGTGGAATAGAGTGTGTCCCGACATGTCAGGCCAATAGATGTTCAATGTGGTGGCCATCATTTGCTGCACACAATTGCAATCTCTGGCGTAATGAATGGCGTACACGCCGCAGTACGTCTGGTGTAATGTCGCCGCAGCCTGCCACAATACGTTGTTTCATATCCTCTGAGGTTGTAGGCACATCACGGTACACATTCTCCTTTAACGTACCCCACAGAAAGAAGTCCAGAGGTGTAAGATCAGGAGAACGGGCTGGCCAATTTATGCGTCTTCCTCACGTTCGGTCTGTGGCATCGATTCGTCAGTATTTGATGTGGTTTACGAAATATATACAGCGGTAACGTTAGGTGACTCAGCCTGTATAGATAAAACTAAGATGGTGGTATAATAAAATCACGTAGGAGGCTAGTAACCATTCTAGTAAATGCGCATAGATTTTTTAGTTAAGCTGGCTAGGTCACAGAAGAAGTCGTACAGCAGATGAAGAATTACTTCACTGATCACAATGTATGCATGATATGTTTCGGAATTATTTCCATCTTGAGAAATGGAAATGCAAATGTAGCACAAGGACAAGAAAGTGACCAGTAGTGTATGTAAAAAGAGATAAGACCTACAGCATTTGGCACTGCATTACAGAATGATAGTTACATATTAGAGCACAGAAGCCTTTAAGCGACATTAAGTTCAGAATAACGGTTCTATGGTCACGCAGCCGGATCTTTACTTCGGCGATTCTGTCATTATAAGCGATGATTACAACTGATCACTGATTACATGGAGAATAAACTGAGCCGCTCTACGCTGGGACATAAATAACTTCCCGTGTGCCTCAGAATACGGAAACGCTTGGGATGTGTAGTATACGGCGTCACCGATTCATTGGTCCGTCTGGCAGCGACTGTCTTTACTCACGGTACCATCTTGAGGTTCAAATGGCTCCGAGAACTATGGGACTTAACTTCTGAGGTCATCAGTCCCCTAGAACTTAGAACTACTTAAACCTAACTAACCTAAGGACATCACACACATCCATGCCTGAGGCAGGATTCGAACCTGCGACCGTAGCGGTCGCGCGGTTCCAGACTGTAGCGCCCAGAACCGCTCGGCCACTCTGCCCGGCCCATTTTGAGGTACCAACTTTGGCATGAGACCTCGTTCTGCGGACAACCCCATATTTTGGGCTGCAAATACGATCTTGCGGAGGACATGAAAGTGCAATCAATCACTTTAGGTCCACTTTGTAGTTTCATCGTATCATGATTACCGCAATTTGGTGTGCAAAAAGGACGCTTCTGTAGAATCCAGGCAGTCATTTGGGCTGCAGGTAAGATCTTGCGGACGACCTGGGAGTGCAATAACGCAGTCACTGGGCCCGCTTCTGAATTTCACTGCCATACCACACTGTCGTAGAGACTTTAGTGTTTTTGACTCGAACTCTGATTCGGGAAGCGGAGCACTCGTTTTATTGGTCCAAAAATTACCTATAGTGGACAATTAGTATCGCCTTTCAAAGAGGTGTAAGTCTGAGTTGTCTCACAGTCATCAGCTACCACTATTCTCCGTGGTGATGGTCTCTTGCCGAAATTTTACATTTTTTTAAAGTGAAAAATTAAGGAAGTGTCTCGGGTAAGAATAAACTTTTCGGCAATAGAGAAAGGGCAAGGTTTGCTCTGTGGCTTCTCATCGGCCTTCTTTCTAACTTTCTTTCTGATTCGACAGTCAGCAATTTTTGGCGGTTCCTCCGCTGAGAACTCAGGGGGAGCGTTGTCATACTATCCCTCTTCTTCTAGATAGGGAGTGAGGTGAAACGGTGCCCATCGACTGGTCAGGGGCCGAGGCATAACACTACTCTTCGTGTGGATGGGAGAGAACGCTTAGCTGAACACACTTCATCTGGACATGGTCCAAGGTGCGAGTGATACCACTTCTGCCCGGGTCAGTAGGCAGCACGTCTGCAGTCACTGAGGGAACAGGTCATTTCTCGTAAATGCAGAGATGGTAAGTGCAAGCAGCAACACTAAGCGATGTGCCGGTGTTGCTGCAGGACTGGGCGCGTTTTTATTTTAAAGTAACCTGTGCCGCTTTGGCGGCTGGTGGCTTACTCGCCACTGTTGCTCGTAGGCCTACCTGACTTTTCGGCACGTATCTACGTACACCCCACCGGATAGACGCAATCATCATTACCGACACGGAACCGTGTGAGTGATTCCTTTAAAGTACACCGTGGACTAGTTACCAGATCATTTTCTTCTCTTCCCTGGGGACTCGGTTTCTGTCAGAAGTATTAATTTTGCGGATTTATGTTCCGACTTCCATTCATCTCCACTGTATGGGAGAGCTGATTATTAGAGTTTTTTCCCTTGTGGAATGTTATGTGATAAACGATGGTCTATGTAATCAATTTTCCCATTCCGTATTAGAGGTGAAACCCTGTATCCCGCCGGCCAGGGTGGCCGAGCGGTTCTAGGCGCTACAGTCTGGAACCGTGCGACCACTACGATCGTAGGTTCGAATCCTGCCTCGGACATGGATGTGTGTGATGTCCTTAGGTTGGTTAGTTTTAAGTAGTTCTAAGTTCTATGGGACTGATGACCTCAGAAGTTAAGTCACATAGTGCTCAGTGCCATTTGAACCATTTTGAACCCTGTATCCCCTTTATTAGTACTAATTTCAACGACGACCACATCCACGACTCAAATGTCCGTGTAAATACTTCTCAATCCGTATCCATAAGCTACAGTTTATCAAATATATCTGAGTTGGAGGAATGCGATCAGCATATAGAGAGGGTTCATTCGATTCAGATGAGAGGCACTATATATGTTTCGCTGTAGCCCTGTGGCATCTTGCAAAGTTACAGAAAACAACGGTAGGATGAGTCACTGTTTTTTGTAATTTTAAAACAGTCATTTCCTTAGTAACATGCATAGTGACTCATCTAAGCCGGTCGCCTCAAATATTTCCGGAATCTTTGAACACAATTAGGTTTTCAAATAGATGAATTTTAATTCAGCCCTCACTAACTGGGCTATAGCCTCCAGTACTAATGACAAAGATATCGCTATAAATCTCACTTATTCAAGTAGTAATGTAGTAATTTCTCCTGCCAGTACCCTGAATTTTAAACAAACGAATTGAAAGTATTTCGCTCTCCTAAATCCGATAATTCAAATGGTTAAAAAGGCTCTAAGCACTATGCGCCTTAACATCTGAGGGCCTCAGTACCCTAGACTTAGAACTACTTAAACCTAAGTTAACCTAAGGACGTCACAGACATCCATGCCCGAGGCAGGATTGGAACCTGCGACCGCAGCAGCACCGCGGTTCCGGACTGAAGCGCCTAGAACCGCTCGGCGATAGTGGCCGGCAATCCGATAGTTAATTTAGAAAAAAATTACAATATACTCTGCCTGACAAAAGAAAATGAAACCCCCAGATGGTAATGAGGAAACGAAATGGAGCTTCAAGAGAGGAGAGGGTCTGTGATGTTATTTCATTCATTATAATATCTGGTCAAATTTACAAAGAACTGTGTAGTATCATCCCTCTAATCAAAATGATATTGCACACCCTTGGCCTTAATGTATGCTCTGAGTCAGTTTGGAGGTGTGTCGTGAAGCTGATGTACCTTCTCCTCTGGCAAGATGGCCTACAACTGTATTAAAAGACCCTTGATATCCTGGATTCTGGCAGTGGTATACAGTTGATGTCAGAGCGCGTCACACACGTGATCTACGTGGGATCAGATTTCGGATTTTGTTGGCCACTTGAGTACCTCAACATTGTTCAAACAGTTGCAGACGCGTGTGCTGTGGACGAGTGCTGTCTTGTTGGAAAGTGGCACTACAGTACTGTCGCGTGAAAGGTAATACGTGTAGGCGCAGGATATTCATGATGTACCGCTGTTGAACGGAATGGATGGTGTCTTGAAGGGAGGATATAAGATGAACATCAACAAAAGCAAAACGAGGATAATGGAATGTAGTCGAATTAAGTCGGGTGATGCTGAGGGTATTAGATTAGGAAATGAGACACATAAAGTAGTAAAGGAGTTTTGCTATTTGGGGAGCAAAATAACTGATGATGGTCGAAGTAGAGAGAATATAAAATGTAGACTGGCAATGGCAAGGAAAGCGTTTCTGAAGAAGAGAAATTTGTTAACATCGAGTATAGATTTAAGTGTCAGGAAGTCATTTCTGAAAGTATTTGTACGGAGTGTAGCCATGTATGGAAGTGAAACATGGACGGTAAATAATTTGGACAAGAAGATAATAGAAGCTTTTGAAATGTGGTGCTACAGAAGAATGCTGAAGATTAGATGGGTAGATCACATAACTAAGGAGGAAGTATTGAATAGGATTGGGGAGAAGAGAAGTTTGTGGCACAACTTGACCAGAAGAAGGGATCGGTTGGTAGGACATGTTCTGAGGCATCAAGGGATCACCAATTTAGTATTGGAAGGCAGTGTGGAGGGTAAAAATCGTAGGGGGAGACCAAGAGATGAATACACTAAGCAGATTCAGAAGGATGTAGGTTGCAGTAGGTACTGGGAGATGAAGAAGCTTGCACAGGATAGAGTAGCATGGAGAGCTGCATCAAACCAGTCTCAGGACTGAAGACAACAACAACAACAACAACAACAACCGTTGTGCTACCAGAGTTCCGTCAGTCACTGTCAGCCGCGATCTGAAGTCATACTCGAAGGCTTCCCACACAGTAACGCAACGAGTAACACCACTGTGCCTCTACGACGCAATGAAGGATGGGTTCTCTCCCAACGTCGCCGTCGTCATACAACTACTCCCCGTCGATTGTCATCCAGAGTAGTGCAGAAACAGATTCGTCGTTGAACTTAGTGCGACGGCATTCGTCGGCAGTGGCTGCTTATCTGTCGCTGCACCACTCCAGATGCAGCTATTTCTGTTGTGGTGCTAAGGCCAGCCTCTGTATGGGACGGTGATTCCCCCAGTTCAACTGCTGCTAGATTCCGACTAAATGCATCTGATGACAGAGAGTGTTGCACGGAGGCCATTTATTTGTTCCCGGATGGCAGGCGCATTTGTGATTACGATGTACTAGGTGCACAATATGGCGACCCTCCCTTCTGGTGGTCATGCGTGATCGACCAGAACGTTGTACCTGCCCTCGAGTTGCTGCTGTCACATTCGAATGCCTCACAAATCTGAATGATACACGATTCGACCAGGCGGCCACATGGAGGCCCACTATGAGGCCCTTATCAAAATCTGCCAGCTGCTGATGAGACTGCCTCAGACGAGTAGGCTCCGTCTCCTTGTCCATCTCAGTGAGTACAAAACAACCGACATTGTTAGCACTCCTTATGCACCCTACTAGGGCTGGTAATAACGCTAAATGCGAACAACACTAATGCACTCTGGTAGCAGTTCTGTCTGTCACAGATTTTTGCTTCTCTATAATCAGTTACATACCCGCCGATGTTGTGTACTTGTACGAAGGTACCCTGGACTCCAATCAGTTCTTCTGGGTGCTTCACATTTTTTTATCACGAAGTTTATATAACTTCTGATACATCTTTCTGAACAACAAACGAATTACAGTTCAAATGGCTCTGAGCACTATGGGACTCAACATCTATGGTCATCAGTCCCCTAGAACTTAGAACTACTTAAACCCAACTAACCTAAGGACAGCACACAACACCCAGTCATCACGAGGCAGAGAAAATCCCTGACCCCGCCGGGAAACGAACCCGTGAACCCGGGCGCGGAAGCGAGAACGCTACCGCACGACCACGAGCTGTGGACGAATTACAGTTCATAATTTCATACCCAAGTAAGGAAATGCGCGATGTCGCTATACAGAGTGTTACACATTTGCAGAAAGGATGCAGAGGAAAGGTAGTTTTCTTATCTACCTCTGTGATTCACATGTATCGAGCAAAGAATATTTCAAACATATCTCACAGTAGCCAAGATATATGAGATATTCCACTTCGTTATGCTAAATGCAGAACTAACTCGAAGAGAATATCTGAGTTCTACACATTAAGCTATTCTTACAGACGATGCCTACCCAGAATAACACACCAAGAATGTGTAAAAAAAACTGTTACATGTGTAAAAATACTGTTACTGGAAGGGCACTGGATAGCATTACTAAGACATTGCGTTATCATATCAAGGTAATCAATAAGAAGAAATCCTTTCGCATCTGAAGAGAAGTAATGGACCCATTTCTCACCAAAAAAGTCATCCCGAAAAATCTTCTTTTCTAAAACAGTCTAACCGGCGCTGTGAAGTGCATATTTGCGTTTATTCTAGATTTGTCATACTTAATTCTACATATAAATGAACCGTACTCAGTTGCACAACATGCCATTATGAATTTTTGTATTGTTTTTATCTACGGCTGCTGTTTTGAGATGCTCTTCTTGTGAATCATGTCAGTGGAATGCAGTTTCAGTTTTGCTAACTGTTGAAAGAGAAGGAGCTGATCTTTACAAACCATCTGTAATTTTTGATGAAGTGTTATTGATGGTAAAATTTAAAAAGTAATGGATTGATGTCACAGTACTCCAGTTCATCAGTTTTCAAAGTGGTTCAAATGGCTCTGAGCACTGTGGAACTTAACATCTGAGGTCATAAGTCCCTTAACTACTTAAACCTAACTAACCGCCGCCACACACCGTCAGGTGGCTTACGGAGTATGGATGTAGGTGTAGATGTATAACCTAAAGATATCATACACATCCATGCCCGTGGCAGGATTCGAACCTGCGACCGTAGCAGCAGCGCGGTTCCAGACTGACACAACTCGGTCACAACGGCCAGCTCATCAGTTTTAATCAAACACACACATACAGCTTTCTTAAAAGTCGTGTAAATCCTCGCTTCATGATTTTTTTTGAAATCTAGGCCTAGCAAAAATGTGATACGGCATTGTCGGCTGGTAAATCGCACGGCATGACCTCAGTTCAGCCGCTTGTCGGAAAGGACGTTCTTCCTCCGCACACACGGGCACCTTTCCTAGCGTATACGTGATGGTCGAGTCGCATGTATCTGTTTGGAGCGCCAGTGAGTGTAAAGGGTGTGTGTATAGTACAGTGTTATGTTTGTGTTGTGTGATGATGTTGAGAGAAGGGAGAGGGTGAAACGCTGCGTTGGCACAGAGCTTAATCCTTTCGAAGAGCACCAACGAGGAGGCCGAGCTTAACCTCGCACCCGAACGGCAGATCACCGTCAACACTGCCACATGCCCTCGCTTCATGAGACACTGCGAAGAGGTTTTGGAACTTAATCTAAAATTTTGGCGGACAGACTGGTAGTCAGGAACTTTAAGCCTTCACCTCTTCTTTCCTTTCCTGCCAAATACTGGCCAGGATTCGAATCGGCTTCCCTGGGAGTCGAGCGATACCCCACAGGCGTGTTTAGCGACCTTGACTGCGGAGGCGCGTACCTTGCCCTAGCACACAGATGAAAAGAAGCAGTCGGCAGACAGTTACAAGATATAACTTGTGTTGACGATGATGGTTGGTTTGTGGGGCGCTCAACTGCGTGGTTATCAGCGCCCGTACAATTACCCAATCTTTGCTCAATCCAATTTCGCCACTTTCCTGGATGATGATGAAATGATGAAGACAACACAAACACCCAGTCATCTCGAGGCAGTGAAAATCCCTGACCCCGCCGGGAATCGAACCCGGGACCCCGTGCTCGGGAAGCGAGAACGCTACCGCGAGACCACGAGCGGCGGACAACTTGTGTTGATGCGCATTATGAACACTCTCTGGGCGTATCCGCTTGCTATGAAGCAGCATATTTAAAAGTCGCTTATCGGAAGCATCGGTATAATTTAGTTAAACATCCAGTAGGTGGTCCTCGTGACGTCACTGGTTATGCAGATAGGTGGCTCACCTGACCTCTGTTCTATTTGCAGACTGCCTATGCAGCACGAACAGCGGTTTCGTAGATGTCTTCATTTCTCATCAGTGTACTCCTATCAACTCTGTAGTTCTTTCATCGGTCTCCATGATGTATCTTTCCTTACTGGCAGATAAAAGTGAGAGAAATATTCCTTCTAATAACAAATATTCTGTGCATGAATAACAGTCAGCCTCGGCAAAGACATTACAGATGCGACGGCACAATGTAATTGGTTACTTAACACACATAACTCTTAAAGTTCAAATAAAACAACTTATCTGTGTCGGTAACGTTTTTATTTTTCTCCCACGAGAATTCATGCTCTCACCTTCACGTGTAAAATAGCGACATCTTGTTACATGTGTATCTGCTGGATGCAGCTAGTTGTTTTCTGTTTGTTTCATTTTTAATCTGATCCATTGTACAGAACCATGCAGCTCGTCATAAATAAAAATTTTTGACTCGAGTTTTCAAGCAGAAACAAGCACCACTAACATAAACACGCCAAAGATAGTAGCGATGTAAAAATATGATACTGTGCGTCAGAGATCAGTCATAGCTAGTTCACATTGTGGATCATGGGCAAATATAACAATTATAAAATTATTTCTTTATTTACAGCATTGTATTAAAGGTATTACATTGCAAAAATATATGACAGTAACATAAAATAAAACAGATAAAGGGTAAGTATATAAATGTGTATCTGCATCCTTAGTATGAAGACGCTGTTTCTCTGCAACACGTTGGGATGCTTTTTATTCATTTATAACTTACCCAGCAAGTAGAAGGCAGAAAGGGTTATAATGCATCATTCAGAATTACTGCAAAGCTCTTAAAGAAGCTCATTGCCACTGTCTCAGCTTTTCCATTTAGTGTGTTTTGTCCAAATTTTCTGTTGTGTATGAAAATTTCCGGCTCTTCATAAAGAGTGAGTTTGATGAAGTATTATTAGATTTTCCTCTATACTGTCAAATGATTGTCCTGTGTCCTGGATGTGTGCAACTATGATAGATTTATTGGATGTATTGTATCTAAATGCATTAATGTGTTCTTTAAATCTTGTTTGAAAGCTTCGTCCGATATGTAATACTTATTGATACTGTATATACACTCCTGGAAATTGAAATAAGAACACCGTGAATTCATTGTCCCAGGAAGGGGAAACTTTATTGACACATTCCTGGGGTCAGATACATCACATGATCACACTGACAGAACCACAGGCACATAGACACAGGCAACAGAGCATGCACAATGTCGGCACTAGTACAGTGTATATCCACCTTTCGCAGCAATGCAGGCTGCTATTCTCCCATGGAGACGATCGTAGAGATGCTGGATGTAGTCCTGTGGAACGGCTTGCCATGCCATTTCCACCTGGCGCCTCAGTTGGACCAGCGTTCGTGCTGGACGTGCAGACCGCGTGAGACGACGCTTCATCCAGTCCCAAACATGCTCAATGGGGGACAGATCCGGAGATCTTGCTGGCCAGGGTAGTTAACTTACACCTTCTAGAGCACGTTGGGTGGCACGGGATACATGCGGACGTGCATTGTCCTGTTGGAACAGCAACTTCCCTTGCCGGTGTAGGAATGGTAGAACGATGGGTTCGATGACGGTTTGGATTTACCGTGCACTATTCAGTGTCCCCTCGACGATCACCAGTGGTGTACGGCCAGTGTAGGAGATCGCTCCCCGCACCATGATGCCGGGTGTTGGCCCTGTGTGCCTCGGTCGTATGCAGTCCTGATTGTGGCGCTCACCTGCACGGCGCCAAACACGCATACGACCATCATTGGCACCAAGGCAGAAGCGACTCTCATCGCTGAAGACGACACGTCTCCATTCGTCCCTCCATTCACGCCTGTCGCGACACCACTGCAGGCGGGCTGCACGATGTTGGGGCGTGAGCGGAAGACGGCCTAACGGTGTGCGGGACCGTAGCCCAGCTTCATGGAGACGGTTGCGAATGGTCCTCGCCGATACACCAGGAGCAACAGTGTCCCTAATTTGCTGGGAAGTGGCGGTGCGGTCCCCTACGGCACTGCGTAGGATCCTACGGTCTTGGCGTGCATCCATGCGTCGCTGCGGTCCGGTCCCAGGTCGACGGGCACGTGCACCTTCCGCCGACCACTGGCGACAACATCGATGTACTGTGGAGACCTCACGCCCCAAGTGTTGAGCAATTCGGCGGTACGTCCACCCGGCCTCCCGCATGCCCACTATACGCCCTCGCTCAAAGTCCGTCAACTGCACATACGGTTCACGTCCACGCTGTCGCGGCATGCTACCAGTGTTAAAGACTGCGATGGAGCTCCGTATGCCACGGCAAACTGGCTGACACTGACGGCGGCGGTGCACAAATGCTGCGCAGCTAGCGCCATTCGACGGCCAACACCGCGGTTCCTGGTGTGTCCGCTGTGCCGTGCGTGTGATCATTGCTTGTACAGCCCTCTCGCAGTGTCCGGAGCAAGTATGGTGGGTCTGACACACCGGTGTCAATGTGTTCTTTTTTCCATTTCCAGGAGTGTATGTCTGATCCACAACGTAAGCTAGCTACGAATAATCTCTGAAGCGAAGTACCATATCTTTACACAGTTGCAGTCTTTGGTGTGTTGATATTAGTGGTTCGCGATTCTGTGTTAAAAATGAAGTCAAAAATGTTCATTTATGACGAACTGCAGGATTCTGTATAATGGATCATATTCAAAATGAAACCAAAACGAACAACTGCCTTTTCCTGCAGGTGCACTAGTAACAAGATATCGCTATTTTCCACCTGAAGATGAGAGTCCAAGCTCCCGAAACCCCGTCGTAGGAGAAAAATAAAAAGCGACTGACACAGATAAATTGTTTTATTTCAACTTTTATTGTCAAAACAGTCGCAGTTTCCTTAAACCACTGTTCAGTATGGATCACATAATATTATAGACACATAAGTCTTCTCGAATGTTGAATCACTGTCGCAATAGACCTTTTTTCCATTAACTGTTATATTCTTGCGATGTATGAGGTGGTCTGTGTACATCATAACTGTTTGAAGGCTAGTGGACCATAAAATTCTGTTATGATTTCACCGTAAAATTTGGTAACGGATATTCTACATCTACATCTACATACATACTCCGCAAGCTACCATACGGTGCGTGGCGGAGGGTACCTCGTACCACAACTAGCATCTTCTCTCCCGGTTCCACTCCCAAACAGAATAAGGGAAACATGACTGCCCATATGCCTCTGTACGAGCCCTAATCTCTCTTATCTTATCTTTGTGGCCTTTTCGCGAAATGTAAGTTGGCGGCAGTAAAATTGTACTGCAGTCAGCCTCAAATGCTGGTTCTCTAAATTTCCTCAATAGCGATTCACGAAAAGAACGCCTCGTTTCCTCTAGAGACTCCCACCCTAGTTCCTGAAGCATTTCCGCAACACTCGCGTGATGATCAAAACTATCAGTAACAAATCTAGCAGCCCGCTTCTGAATTGCTTCCATGTCCTCCCTCAATCCGACCTGATAGGGATCCCAAACGCTCGATCAGTGCTCAAGAATAGATCGTATTAGTGTTTTATAAGCGGTCTCCTTTACAGATGAACCACATCTTCCCAAAATTCTACCAATGAACCGAAGACGACTGTTAGCCTTCCCCACAACTGCTATTACATGCGTGTCCCACTTCATATCGCTCTGCAATGTTACGCCCAAATACTTAATCGACGTGACTGTGTCAAGCGCTACACTACTAATGGAGTATTCAAACATTACAGGATTCTTTTTCCTATTCATGTGCATTAATTTAAATTTATCTATATTTAGAGTTAGCTGCCATTCTTTACACCAGTCACAAATCCTGTCGAAGTCATCCTGTATCCTCCTACGGTCACTCAACGACGACACCTTCCCGTACACCACAGCATCATCAGCAAACAGCCGCACATTGCTACCCACCCTAGCCAAAAGATCATTTATGTAGATAGAAAACAACAGCGGACCTACCACACTTCCCTGGGGCATTCCAGATGATAACCTCACCTCAGATGAACACTCACCATCGAGGACAACGTACTGGGTTCTATTGCTTAAGAAGTCTTCGAGCCACTCACATACTTGGGAACCAACCCCATATGCTCGTACCTTAGTTAGGAGTCTACAGTGAGGCACCGAGTCAAACGCTTTCCGGAAGTCAAGGAATATGGCATCCGTCTGATACCCTTCATCCATGGTTCGCAAGATATCATGAGAAAAAAGGGCGAGTTGCGTTCCGCGGGAGCGATGCTTTCTAAAGCCGTGCTGATGCATGGGCAGCAACTTCTCTGTTTCAAGGAAACTGATTATATTCGAACTGAGAATATGTTCGAGAACCCTGAAACAAACCGATGTTAAGGATATTGGCCTGTAATTTTGAAGATCCGTCCTTCTACCCTTCTTATATACAGGCATCACCTGTGCTTTTTCCAGTCGCTCGGGACAAGAGATTCGCGATAAATGCAAGCTAAGTAAGGAGCCAATGCAGTAGAGTACTCTCTGTAAAACCGTATTGGAATCCATTAGAACCTGGCGATTTATTTATTTTCAACCCATTCAGCTGCTTCACAACCCCAGGGATGTCTATCACTACGTCCTCCATACGGGAATCTGTACGAGACTCAGACGGCGGTATGTTTGTACGATCGTCCTGCGTGAAAGATTTCTCAAATGCTAAATTTAAAATTTCAGCTTTCGTTTTGTTGTCTCTCGTGAGTGACAGGATTGAAGCCTTCGACCCACTTACCGATTTTACGTAAGACCAGGATTTCCTTGGGTTTTCAGTAAGATCTTTTGCTAAGGTATGACGGTGGTAGTGGTTGAATGCTTCGCGCATCACTCTTTTTACAGCAGCACGAATCTCTACTAACTTTTGCCTGTCCTCACTCTCCCGATCTTTCTTGTACCGCGAGTGCAACTGCCTTTGCTTCCTGAGCATTCTCCGAATTGCGCTGTCCATCGTAGTTCGTAAAATCAGATCTTTGGTTTGACTTGTGGAGAATAAAACGCTTAAACGACACGACGCATTGAATCTGCCGCTTTGCCTTTGAACAATGAGAGCACAATTTCCAGATGCATCCACTTGAAACAGATTAATTCGTTGAACAAAATCGATACGGTGACATCAATATGTTCGCTATAATAACTGGCACACACCGATATTTACGAACAAAAATATGATTATTTCAAAAGAATGCGCAACACAGGATTTCGGCAACATTACCTTTTAGTACATTAAAGGGAAAAAGAGAAGTGAAACGCTAGAGGAAGAAGTCTGTGCTTCTTTCAAAAACTATTAGTTTCCTTTCGGAAGAAGTGAAAGAAGTTTTCATACGGAGGTCTCTTTTTACATTATATGTATACAGTCGCTGATTTTTCATTGACGTTTGGTAATTAATCATTGACATTAACCCTTATTTGTAAAATAATACTCATTAGAACTGTGAAATTTCTTCATATAGTAAAAATATTTTTATAAGATACATATTAGTTCTTGTTGTGGAGTAGCATCACTGACATCCTGGCACTACCTAAGAAATTAACTTTTTCCTTTAAATCCGGTATCAGATCAAGCGAATGGCAGGATAGTTCCAACAATTGCGTCTGTCATTTATAATTTCTTTCTTTGCTGGCAACATGTGGAAGTTTCCCCAGTTTGACTGTAGTTGCGAGTCCACGTGTGGCTCTTTGCAAATGACTGGATATTTCAGTTCATAGTTGGAAGAAAGGCAAGGTTTTAATCGCTCACAACAGTATCAAGCCTAATAAATAATCGTGATATTCAAAAAGACCATGGGTTGACTGCAGCATTACTGCTTCTACTTATCCAGTAGCCTCAAGTTCACACGCCATCTGTCGAACTGAGCGCTGCCAAGCGACAATAAGCAGCAGTGTCCCTCATTCGGCGCTTAATAAACGGAAGCACGCGTTTCTGATGTATGCCGGCCGGAAACACATTGGCCGGATGACGCACTCGGAATTCATGTGTGGGATCTGCATAGTGCCACTCGCGTACCATGCTCCACAGCGAGATATGAAACGCGAGATTGATGGACAACAATCGCAAAATGCGCTGACAAGCTCCCGTTCGTGCACGAGCGCCATTTGTCCGTTTGTCCGTTGCCAGGCAGCCGTCAAAACTGGCGCCAGTCATCCCGCGGCAAGCGCCGAACGCGCGGACATGCTTCCCGCTCGTATCTGCAAATGAAATCGCGGCCAACCCTGGTTTATGGCATCGGCGATGTTTTCATTACACAGAGGACGCGAAAATTTCTGAAATTTCTGCCGCGACGCGAAAGCTGTTAACATGGCAGCAGCGAGGTACGTTCCCATTTCAGTTTAAACGCTTGAACACGACAACTTGAACAATCTCTCGTTGAGAAGAGAGATTAGAACGGATTCTCAGTCTCTAATATATCTATGCAGATCACATGGAGAACTTATAATTGTATATTTGATGCCTACAAGATATTAACTACGGTTTGGTCATTGTAGTATTATAAATATTGTTTTTTGAAATAATCACTCGGATATTTTAAAGCTATAAGACTGATCATTAATGATGGTCTTTATTGTGCACTAAAATACACTATTTTGTCATCACCAGTTTCATTCCAAATTTAGTTTATCTTCAAAAGTTACAATTTTAAAATAGAACCAAACAAAAGCCACAATGATGATTTTAAATACTGTCCGATGCTGCAGATTCTGTGTCCGAAGATCACAAGAGTTAGAGTTGCAACTAGTTACTGTCGAAGGATGTTCGTTGCGGTGTGAGTTAACCAGTGTTTTGTTGGTTTTTGAGCCCACCGTTGTATCAATAACTTAAGTATATATTGTTGCATGCGAATTTTAGAAAAATCTTATTTTATAGAAATACGAGGAGTAAGAACTAGAGCTGCGGTTACTTTGGTGATAACTGAACTGATAAAAACCGCATTGTGTGTCATAAGTCACGAACTGTCGGTAAGTGGGACAAAGCTAATTCGGTTGTGTACCGCCTCAGTGTTGCTATGGAACGTCGATGAAGGCCGTGTAGTGGCGTAGTCTGTGCTCTGGAGAAATCGAGTGTGTTATTGCCGAGAGATTCCGAAACTGTCATGGTGGTTTGTTTCTACATCCCACGTGGCAGCGCAACTAAGTGGTAGATGGTGGTCAGTTCCTATGGGATCAAACTGCTGAGGTCATCAGCCCTAGGCTTACAAGCTACTTAATCTAACTTAAACTAACTTACGCTAAGGACAACACACACATCCATGCCCGAGAGAGGAGTCGAACCTCCGACACGGGCAGCCGCGCGAACCGTGGTAAGGCGCCTAAGACTGCACGGCTCCCCCGCGCTGCGGAACTAAGTGTACGAGTAGCTGCGTTCTGTAGGGCGGAATTGTTTTGTCCATCGCAATTAGTTTCATTTCGCAAGCGCCGAAAACTCTGACGCATGCCGTTGTCAACTTTGCCCAAATGTTGTAAATTCTATAGACTAACCTAATTTGAGGACAGTATAGTTGATTTTATCAGATTAGTTTTTTCTTTCTCTGATGATTTACCAACCCCTTTGGAAACGTTGTTTTAGTCTCGCAATGTTCAGTCAGGTGGACAGATGGGATTGCATCGTAACTGCAACTGCAACTGCATCGTCATAGGTAAGGACAGGTGGGTTTACAAAGGACACAGTATCAGAAGGTAGGTCTGCGCCGAAATTAAGTCCCATACCCCTGTTAGGTCGCCGCTCAACGTCACATGCAAGTTGCAGAACGGGGTATTGTGATGAATGTTCCTCCTGTTGTAAACCGATATATTTATTGTTACTGACCCAAATTGATCCATCATTTTTTAAAACAACAAAGAGGAGTTTAAGCGCGTTTCACGCTCTCTTTCTCCAGAGGATACGTGTTGATGTGACAGCGAAAATACCAGCAATAAAACTAGCCGCTGTCACATAGCCAAGGCACAAGTTTCACTTACTATTTATTAACTGGACCTTGTTGACCCATTTCATACTATCTGAAGTCTTAGCAGATAAAGCACAGGCTATAGAAAGCGTTCTACTCTTTACTTGCCGTTGTCCTAGACTCTCTTCCCAGTTGACCAGTTAAGAAAAGGAGGATCTTAGTAATAATTCATTTTACCTTCATACACATGCCTGTGCTTGAGTTAACTTCAAGAACTACCTAGAAAACGACCCACTTCTAAGTCATGATTTGAGCACGTATGACCGCAGCTGTTTTACACCCTTAAGTCCCAACAGACAAACATCCTGGTTCGGACTTTCCATTTCTTTCCCTTAGATGATTTAAAGCAAATAACAGGACTGTTCCTCAAACTGTTGCATGGCCGCCCCTTTCCGTATTTTTCCGCATCCTCACTTTCTGATTGGGCCCTCATTTTCCTCACGTAGACTTATCACTAAGGACTCCCATAGTTCGTTCTTTTTTCCTTTATAGATGATATACTGATGAGACGAAATAACAGTACTAATGGCCTGGTGGTATTGCGGATACGTGATGCGGTAAGGAACGTACAGAAGGGAAGGAGAGACGGACGAATGGTCAATGATTTTAGCGACGATTTTCGCCACAAATGGGGAAACCCAGTGAAGCAACCGACTTAGAGAAAGGTCAGATTGTTATGGCTCGGCGCCTAGAAAATAACATCTCGAAAGTGGAGAAGCTGGTCGTTTGATAAAGTGCTACTGTCGGGAGCATCTGTCGGAAGCGGATGAAGGATTGTGAAACCATGTGTATGCGACGAGAGGTCGAAATTCCATGCCTCGTCCATGTTGAGGTCGGAGGCTTGCCCGCTCTGTAAATAACGACAGGCATTCATCTGTGACACGTCTGACGACAGAGTATAAGCCGGCCGGTGTGGCCGAACGGTTCTAGGCGCTTCAGTTTGGAACCGCGTGACCGCTACGGTCGCAGGTTCGAATCCTGCCTCGCGCATGGATGTGATATCCTTAGGTTAGTTAGGTTTAAGTAGTTCTAAGTTCTAGGGGACTGATGACCTCAGCAGTTAAGACCCATAGTGCTCAGAGCCATTTGAATCATTTGAACATAGTACAGTGCCCGTGCAGGCTCAAATGTTTCGGAGTACTTCGTTCAGAACACATTGTTGAACGTGGGTCTCTACAGAAAATTACTCCTACACGTTGCCATGTCGTCCCGCCGACATCATCAACTACGATATTAATTGGCACGGAATCATCGAGGCTGTGCCGTGGATCAACGGATACGTGTCGCCGGTCGGATGAATTGCGTTTGTTGTTACACCAGGTCGATCGATGATCATGTCCGGATACGCTGCCATCCTGACGAGCGAACGCAGAACGGTGGCGGCATTCTTCTGCTATGGAAAACATTCACCTGTGACAGACGTGGAGCGCACCATGACAACTGCGGACTACAAAACAATATTGCGGACCACCTGCAACCCTTCACGATTGTTGTCTTCCCCGACGTGATGGCATCACCCAGCAGGGTAACTATCCGCATGAGAAAGCCACAGTGACTCACGTTGGTGCCTCGGTTATCATATTTGCCTTGCCTGAAACAGATGATACACTACTATGGCGCTATTGGGTGCCAGGTTCGCGTCCACATACAACCAGCGCGTAATTAGCAAGAGTTGCGTAGCAGGTGCGTATACATCTGGTAACCTCTGGAAACCTACCAAGGATGTGTCGAACCACACCACGCACAACTGCTGTTGCATCATCATGCTGATAAGTACCTAATTTTAATGTTTTTGACTGTCACTGTTCTAACCATGATAAAACTTAACGACGAGCCCATGCAGCTACGTGAGACATACAGTTTGTTGCGGATGCGAACACGCGGAGTGAACTGAGTTTTTTGTCACACTCACAAAGCACTGACGGATGTGGGAAGAATGAGGGATTCCAGAAAACATTCAAGCTTAAATTAACATACAAAATCTGGTAAGACGCCGAATAAATTGTGTTTTCTTGGTGTAGCCTAGGTGGCAGTTAGAACGGCAGGGGGAAGAGATCCGGCATCACAGCAGCAGCTTGTGTGTTAGTCGCTCCCTGCAGTCGTGGTTAACAGTACCTCCGGTCTCAGCTTCGCATGCCGGCACTATGACGTCATACACCGTGGCCCACTGAAACCAAGGCCGTCGCAAATGGCGTGCTCCAGTCTCACAACGAACTCACACTTGCAGTCACTGGTGTAACTCAAAGATAATATCAACATTTTCATCTTATGTAAATATTTAACTTCGTTTCTTATCTCGATTGTCATGTCTTCTGTTTTCCAACAGGAACGGTCTACATTTACCTCTGTCACAGAAGCTACACACGCTTTATCTTCCTGATTAATAGGCATATAATCTGTTGTAGGTAGTGTTACCACAATAGCATTTTTACTTCCTGACTGAATTTATGATGAATAGTTTGTGCCTATTCAAAAGGTTCTGCAGCAGAAATTTATTAAAATGTAGACAGAAACGATTTAATACAGGATAATCTTCTTTGATCGTAGACCAAAGGCACTGTTCTGCTGGTATCCATCTCAAGAGAACAGAAAAGGAAAGCGTGAATGATGGACGCAATATCTCGAAAACTGAGCTAAAATTCAGGTGTTTCAAAATGAATATACGCTTTTTAAGACTTTTCAGCATTTATTACATTCACCTCATAATTATAAATAAAATATAACAAATGTAAGAGTAACTCAAATAGTTTTTCCTGGAAGTGTTCAGTGTGAGCACCGTTCGTCAGACATCGAGTCGATAAAAGAGTTTTTCCCATGCATTGTATCTGATTAATTTATTGTTGCAGTAAGGCTGTTTGTAAAGTTGGGTAAATCAGCTGGTAGTGAAGGCAGATACAGTGAATAACCTTAATATTCGGACATTAAGATTTTCACTTTGCTGCATCATAACTGTATTCTGAATAAAATAAAAATACAAAGTGGAACACATAAAACCGGCCCTTGCGTTGAAAGGAATATGAATGAATAAAATAAACGTACATCATCGCTTTCTTACATTTTCATTTTACAGTTTCATTATTAACTATGTAATTAATAGTTTAAGTAACAGACTTTTATTCGTTTAATAAGCATATTTAGGAAGGAATTTAAAGTCTGTGTTCAAAATCTTCCCCGCCAACATCCAAGCAAAGTTGTACACGTTGATGCATGTTAGCCGGCCGCTGTGGCTGAGCGATTCTAGGCGCTTCAGTCGGGAACCGCGCTGCTGCTATGGTCGCAGGTTCGAATCCTGCCTCGGGCATGGATGTGTGTGATGTCTTTAGGTTAGTTAGGTTTAAGTAGTTCTAAGTCTAGGGGACTGATGACCTCAGATGTTAAGTCACATAGTTCTAAGAGTCATTTGAAGCATGTTAAGGAAAACATTTTTCAGTACTCTTTGACGAATGTTCGAAATTTCTTCACATATGTTGTATTTTAATGTGTCAAGTGTTCTGGGATTGTTGTGGTAGACTCTAGCCATTAGAAATCCCCAGAGGTGAAAGTCACAAGAGCGGGGTGGCCACAGGCCCTTACTAATGGTCCTCTCTTCTGTAAAATCACTATGTATACGACCTAAGGACAAATCATACGTGTGAGAAGTTGACCTGTCTTGCTGGAAATATGCACAACATTTTTCGTTTGGAGTTAACGGAGCCAAAAATTCATTCTAGAGTTGCAAGTAAACATGCGTGGTGACAGTTTCGTTGAAGAACAATGGCCCGATGTTTCATTACCAGATACAGCAAACCACACACCAATTTTTAAATCGTCTAACGGCTTTTGCACTATGCCATGGGGATTCTCTGTAGCCTAGTGTCATGTGTTTTGTGAATTAACGTAATCCGACAGATGAAACCATGCATCATCCGTCGAAAAAAGGAGGAACGCATCAAGATGCCCCCAGCGACATTTTCCAGCACCCAATTATAGTAATGTGTACGCTTACTCTTGTCCGTTTCTTTTATTTGCTGAACAAGACTCACACGGTAAGGTTTCATTTTTAAGCCATGAAGGATCCTTTGAGATGACCTGCGAGACATTCCAGATTGCTGTGATAATCGTCGTGTTGACTTGTAGGGACTGTTGTGAATTGGGAGGAGCCAATTCACGGGGTTTGGAGGAAGCCGAAAGGCACGCGTTTAAGCTCACGCAGGCTGGCGTGAGGTCTGGAAAATGACAAGGAATTATAGTAGCCAAAATAGTACATAGCTTCTGAAATACTTAACTTTAATCCATAATTGGAGAACATCGCTCTTGTTGATACATGAATAACAATCTCAATATAAACTGGTAATGGCGCCTTGCTAGGTCGTAGCAAATGACGTAGCTGAGGGCTATGCTAACTATCGTCTCGGCAAATGAGAGCGTATTTGTCAGTGTAGCATCGCTAACAAAGTCTGCTGTACAACTGGGGCGAGTGCTAGGAAGTCTCTCTAGACCTGCCGTGTGGCGGCGCTCGGTCTGCAATCACTGACAGTGGCGACACGCGGGTCCGTCGTATACTAGCGGACCGCGGCCGATTTAAAGGCTACCACCTAGCAAGTGTGGTGTCTGGCGGTGACACCACAGGGACTTTATTCAATGTGTGCGGTCACGTTTGCCACTACTTAAGGTCTACGTACAGTCGGTGCCTTATTTCTCTTTGAATTAACAACACTACCTGTCGAACATCACTTTCTCACTAGATCCTGAATCGTTGACTTTGCAGGAATATTACTTTCTGGTAACTTCTCATGAGAAGTGTCACGAACAACTTTAATGGATTCAGACCGCACATATTCTTCAACAATGGACACATTTTCTTCAATGGAGTAAGGCATGACAATGAAGTGCACGGTTTATAACGACTACTTTCCGTATGAACTACTCACACGCTACTGCTGTTGGAAGGTGGCAAATAAACTGACAAGCTAGTAATGCTAATCACACGCATTCGAATTCCGGTTCGGGCAATTTTTAAGTGCGCCACTATGAATAATATATCCACGTATTATATGAAGGTAGATGTCTAGTAAATAATAGTATGAATGATGTTTACACAACGTATACCACTTGTTAGATAATAGAATGGAAATAAAGCACTCTTCGAAGGTCACGTTACTTTAATATCCGAACAGATGGCAGTGCTGCACTTGTTTTCACCGTTCACACCGGGGTAAATACTTCCAGTCAGAAGGCAAGTGTGAGTTTATAAGCCCGGTGGACTGTCCAGATGGTATGATACCACGCTAAGTTCATAGTAGTTTTGAGATACGACAGCTTGTGATATTTCGTAGCGCGGGAGGTAAATCATATAGACAAATTGCTGCCACGCTCAACATAGGTAAGAGTACTGTGACAGATATCGTCAGACGATTCAAAAATGAGGACCGTATCGACACAAAGGTCCAGCCACCGAAGCTGGAGGTAGCAAATACGGAAAATAAAGAAGGATCCTACACTCATTGTACCCAGATTAGCACGTGAGCTGCTAAACGAGACTGGCAAGAAGGCACATCCTCAAACGATTCGCAGAGCATTGAATGAAAGAAACTACAATGGAAGAGTGGCCAGGAAAAAACCGTTAGTGAATTAACAGAATCGAAAGAAGAGATTGTACTTTGCCAGGGAGTATATTACGAAGGATGAAATATGGTGGAACGACGTCATTTTTGCCGACTAAAGTAAATTTAACGTTTTTGGATCGGCTGGACGAAGCATGGTGTGGCGGAAGAAGAAGGAAGAATTTACAGTCACAAATATTAAACCGACTGTAAAGCATAAAGGTGGCAGCGTTCTTGTCTGGGCTGTATATCGATATTTGGACCGGGCGAATTGGTGTTTATCGACAGTATTAGGCACAAATATGTCTATTTGAACATATTAAAGAACAATTTACGGAAAAGTGCTCAAACTATGGGGTTATCAAACACGTTCGGGTTTTACCAATTAAGGGGAGTCTCGTTGAAACTGTACCATCTCTTGGGGATTTTCTGGCCACCCAGTGCGCACATTGTATTTGTTCACATTTCCGATCAGGTGAAAAGTCGATTCATCACAAGACGCCACGACCCAGAAAACTTTATCGTCGTGCAGCCACATTTAGTTTGCAAAGTTGGATTGTAAACCATAGTCTGTATGCTTAAAAGCTTGTAACAACAGCAAACGATAGAAACGTAATTGTAAGCATCTCCTTAAAACACCGCCCATACGGCACTGGAATTATACTTGTATATACAAAAAATTTTCCCATAATTTTTTACTTATGTTATAGGGCAATTTGAGTGTTTAATTTCTCATGAAGGCACTCACAAAAGTGCTGAAAGCAGGTCAAAAGGCTTAAATTTTGCGACCGAGGGCTGTAATTGCTTCAACTTTACTTTCTTAATATGTTGTCGTACTGTTTATAATATGAAAGCGTTTCTGAATTAGTACTTGTTCAGGCTATATTATTTGTTACATGTCCCTTTCACATTGGGAAGATACTCTGCTGTGTGTTGTGACTTCCCAATACTTCATTTAATTATCTTTTACGAAAAGTATTTTCAAAAATAACCTGTTTACCACAAAACAGAATTTTTAGTACTTCTGCTTGTGGTATGAATATGTAACGACTTCTGTCTCGAGCAACTCAATTAGTGAACTTTATGTCTGACTCTAAATTATAGGAGTTTATATCACCTGTAAGTCACTTTTCCTGTCAGGTTCGTTGTAGATTCCCTTCATTTTGTCTGACGGACAGCACAATAAAGCATCGAATATTATTATGAAAATTTGCAGTTATCAAGAGAGGACCTGTATAGTGTACACAAGTATTACATTTTTTAGTATTAGCTTACAAGCATATTCTTCTACACTGTCCAGTCACATTAACGTGACCACGTGTGAAAAGTCTGGCTAACCAAACAGCCGGCCGAAGTGGCCGAGCGGTTCTAGGCGCTACAGTCTGGAACCGGGCGGCCGCTACGGTCGCAGGTTCGAATCCTGCCTCGGGAATGGATGTGTGTGATGTCCTTAGGTTAGTTAGGTTTAAGTAGTTCTAAGTTCTAGGGGACTGATGACCTCAGATGTTAAGTCCCACAATGCTTAGAGCCATTTGAACCATTTGAATAACTAAAGTTTGCAGCGCAGACCGCTGCGAGACGTACAAAAGGGTGTCAGCGAGATTCTGGAAGGTACCGAAAGGGACATGGAGCCATGCCGACCCCAGTGCCCTACCCAGCTGCATTAGGTTTCTCGGATGAGCATCTATGGCGTGAATAGTCCGATGAAGGTGGTCCCATAGATTCTCGGTTCGGTTTAGACCCTGGTGCTCTTCGAACCAAGCACGTTCACTGCTAGCCGTGTGACACGCTGCATTGTCCTGCTGGTAGATGCTATCGTCCCGGGGAAAAACATACCCCATGGAGGGGTGGACATGGTCCTCAAGGATAGATACATGCCTGTATTGCTCCACTGTGTCCTCCAGAATGAGATCACTAAGGGAATGCCACGAGAACACCCCCACATCATATCGCTCCCTTTTCCGGTGTGGATCCTTCTGACAATTCTTGCAAGACGTTGCTTTCAGACGTTTCACACCATGCACGCCAACGCCATCTACCCTATGGGACATAAAACTTCACTCGTCTGAATGACCCCCTCTCGCCATTCAGTACACGTCCAGTTGCAGTTCTGCCGTGCAAGTTCCGACCTTCGTCGTCGAAGAACAGCAGTCACCGTGAGTACATGAACCAGCCGCCTGCTTCGTTGGCTCATACGCAATAATTTTCGCTGAACGGTAACTGAATGGTTCAAATGGCTCTGAGCACTATGGGACTTAACATATATGGTCATCAGTCCCCTAGAACTTAGAACTACTTAAACCTAACTAACCTAAGGACATAACACAACACCCAATCGTCACGAGGCAGAGAAAAACCCTGACCCCGCCGGGAATCGAACCCGGGAACCCGGGCGCGGGAAGCGGAAACGGTACCGCACGACCACGAGCTGCGGACGAACGGTAACTGAGGACGCACTGTTGGTAGCCACTTGCTTCATTATGGCGGTCACATCTATTCGCCCTACACATCTTCGTAGCCGTCGTTCGTGTCTGTCATCTATGGAACGTGGTGCAATACTGTTGAGTCGGCACCGATTTGGAATAGCACCTTATTGCCGCAGACAGCACACAAAATGTTCACAAAGTTTGCCGTTTTGAAAATGATGGTAAGAAAGCTAATGATAATGCCTTTTGGAAGTCAGATAAATCGCAACGTTTCCGCATTACAACAACAGACTGCACTGTTTTCTGCGTCTCTCCAACACCCTTCTTATCACCCTCAACTTCTAGTTCTGCCACCTGCCGTGTTTGATTGGTCATTGCACGTTGATGTCCAACAAATCCGGTGGTCACATTTATGTAACAAGACTGTGTATGTCCAGATCTGTACCGAAATTACAGATTCCTGAATTTTTGTTCCTTTTTATGAATATAACAATTTCTCAATTATTCCTTTTATATCTACATGAAGATGCAGCTAAGTTACTACCACTTGCATTCAGATTTTCTATCACTGTGATTACACGGTCGTACAGCGGACAAATGACATCAGTTTCTTCCAAACAAACTAACAACCAGGATGAGATTTTCACTCTGCAGCGGAGTGTGCGCAGATATGAAACTTCCTGGCATATCAATACTGTGTGCCGGACCGAGACTCGAACTCAGGACCTTTGCCTTTCGCGGGCAAGTGCTCCACCATCTGAGTTACCCAAGCACAACTCACGACCCGTCATCACAGCTCCAATTCAATGGAGCACTTGCCGGCGAAAGGCAAAGGTCCCGTATTCGAGTCTCGGTCTGTCATACAGTTTTAATCTGCCAGGAAGTTTCAAATTAACAATCAGATTATAGCAATTTCCCCCCCCCCCCCTCCTCCTAACATTCTGGTAAACCAAGCTGATTATTTTACCTTTCCCTCTATTCCTCTAACATGAATAGGGAGTCTCTATCTGTTTAATTTTCTTTAATATTGTCTGTGAGATAGTGCATGATGGAAGAAGGGAGCGATGAAAGGAGGAGGGAAGATTAGGGTAAATTCCAAGAGGTTTCCTTTTTCAAGTAATAGGGCTGACCTCTTTACCCATTATCGTCAGCCTCTGATCTCGTATCATCTTGATGCTAAACTGTAAACTTCCTATCTTCCTTTTATTTATCATAACTGATGTTGTTCTGATATTCATGTTACGTGGTGCAACGTGGTTATAATTATTTGTGTGTTCCTCTATTTAGTATTCATTTTCTGAATACTGCATTTAGTAAATACTGCATTTGTCATGTGAAACAGATGATCAAATAGTTTCCAACCAGTACAAATGGTTCAGAGCACTGTGGGACTTAACATCTGAGGCCATCACTCCCGTAGACTTAGAACTACTCAAACCTAACTAACCAAGGGCATCACACACATCCATGTCCGAGGCAGGATTCGAACCTGCGACAGTAGCGGCAGCGCGGTTCCAGACTGAAGCGCCTAGAAACGCTCGGCCACAGCTGCCGGCCCAATCAGTACATCTCCCAAATCCTTAAGGAATCGAACTCCCATATATAAAACAGTTTCAGACGTCTGACTACTTTACAAACGAATTAATGTATTAAACAGTTGAAATTAAGCATGTAGGCGAGAAAAAGCTCAGAATAGGCTTGAAATTGTGCTTTAAGTTTATTGTATGTCGCTATATGCTCTCATAAGAAAACAATGGATGATTTTGTTTGGGTAATCTGTCGTCCATCTCTGATATAAAGGGTGTTACACTAAATGTGTTTGCCTCTGTAAGTTACGAAGTAATAGGCGACGGAAATATTTATTGCGGTAGGTCACCATAAGAAACGTTACACTGTCTGCGGAGCTATGAACATAGTTTATTGTGTTATTATCCAAAGAGTTACAGCAAAAAGATACAATTTGTTAAATGGAACAATAGTTGTTTCTGTTATGCACTGGAATCAGTAACACCAGCTGTGTATAAATTAATTTAAATTACATTCCTATCACTTTTAGTTTGGGAGCTACAACCCTCCAAAGTTTCAGGGGCAGATACCACACACGCTGCGCCTAAAGCAATGCGCCTTCTAAATGTGGTGCGGCCGAGTTGTAATGTCGCCGGTGTCACGGAGCGAGAAGCTTCCTTGATGCTGCCGACTGTCGCCGCACACGGCCGTATACCCGACAGTTCGAGTCACACAAACAAACGGTATTCAATATACCACCGTTACTGACATCGGATGAAGTTGCCATACACGAACAACGAGTACGATGACATGTTGCTGATGCTCGGTGAGTGCCGACGCTATGCAACTGAAGCAGCCATTGCGTACGCCGTGAGATATCCAAGGCGAAGAGCTGCGGCTGCCATTACGTTCTTAGGTGCCGAACAACGACTTCGGGAAACAGGCAGCTTGGTAATGCGTCGCAGGAACAGACGAAGAACTGCAAGAAGTGAGCAGACGGAGGTGTTTGTTTTTAGCTGCCGTAAACCACGATACCCATGTCAGCTTACGAGCCGTTTCCGCAGTCGCAGGTGTCAGTCTCACATCTGTGCGGCGTATAGTACACGGCCACAGGTTTCACCCGTACCACCTGTCACTGGCCCAGGAGCTGCATGGGAACGATTTCCGTGTGAGAATTACATTCTGTGAATGGGCCATGTGTAATTTCACGCTGGGGTCTTTAGGTGTTATGTTCCCTGATGAGTCGACGTTCACAAATTATGGTACAGTGAATCGCCATAACGTGCACTACTGCGCCGCAGACAATCCTCGGTGGGTACGACCTGTCGGCCGTCAACGTAGGTGGTCTATTAATGTATTTATGGAATCAGAAAATGGGTTTGAGCACTATGGGACTTAACTGCTGAGGTCATCAGTCCCCTGGAACTTAGAACTACTTAAACCTAACTAACCTAAGGGCATCACACACATCCATGCCCGAGGCAGGATTCGAATCTGCGACCGTTGCTGTCGCGTGGTTCTATACTGTAACGCCTAGAACCGCTCGGCCACCCCGGCCGGCTGTGTGGAATCCTTGGGGATGAAATCATCGGTCTACACTACTTACCAGGTACACTGACAGGTGAGTTATATCGCGCGTTCATAGTCAACAGTTTGGGTGGTCTCCTTGAACATGTGTGTCTAAACACGAGAGTCCATATGTAGATGCAGCACGATGGTCACCCAGCCCATTCTGCGCGTGCTGTTGTCGAAGAACTAAACAACAGGTTTGCAGGAAGGTGGTTGGGGTGCCATGGTCCTCATTCATGGCCCGCAAGTTCGCCCGATTTAACATCATTAGATTTCTTTTTGTGTGGATATCTAAAGGATCGTGTTTATGTCACTGAGCCAACATCCCCAGATGATCCAAAACGGCGCGTCGAGGACGCATGTTGCTCCGTGACACCGGCGATGTTACATCTCGTCCGCACATCCTTTAGAAGGCCCATTGCATTGTGCATTCAGGAACATGGACACACATTTGAACATCTCATTTAAATCAACTTCCCACAACCAGAACATCCATCACCCACCACACAGCCATGTATTATGTACAGCGTATGGTATCTGCCCCTGAAACTTTGGAGGGTTGTAGCTCCCAAAATACACTCCTGGAAATGGAAAAAAGAACACATTGACACCGGTGTGTCAGACCCACCATACTTGCTCCGGACACTGCGAGAGGGCTGTACAAGCAATGATCACACGCACGGCACAGCGGACACACCAGGAACCGCGGTGTTGGCCGTCGAATGGCGCTAGCTGCGCAGCATTTGTGCACCGCCGCCGTCAGTGTCAGCCAGTTTGCCGTGGCATACGGAGCTCCATCGCAGTCTTTAACACTGGTAGCATGCCGCGACAGCGTGGACGTGAACCGTATGTGCAGTTAACGGACTTTGAGCGAGGGCGTATAGTGGGAATGCGGGAGGCCAGGTGGACGTACCGCCGAATTGCTCAACACGTGGAGCGTGAGGTCTCCACAGTACATCGATGTTGTCACCAGTGGTCGGCGGAAGGTGCACGTTCCCGTCAACCTGGGACCGGACCGCAGCGACGCACGGATGCACGCCAAGACCGTAGGATCCTACGCAGTGCCGTAGGGGACCGCACCGCCCCTTCCCAGCAAATTAGGGACACTGTTGCTCCTGGGGTATCGACGAGGACCATTCGCAACCGTCTCCATGAAGCTGGGCTACGGTCCCGCACACCGTTAGGCCGTCTTCCGCTCACGCCCCAACATCGTGCAGCCCGCCTCCAGTGGTGTCGCGACAGGCGTGAATGGAGGGACGAATGGAGACGTGTCGTCTTCAGCGATGAGATTCGCTTCTGCCTTGGTGCCAATGATGGTCGTATGCGTGTTTGGCGCCGTGCAGGTGAGCGCCACAATCAGGACTGCATACGACCGAGGCACACAGGGCCAACACCCGGCATCATGGTGTGGGGAGCGATCTCCTACACTGGCCGTACACCACTGGTGATCGTCGAGGGGACACTGAATAGTGCACGGTACATCCAAACCGTCATCGAACCCATCGTTCTACCATTCCTAGACCGGCAAGGGAACTTGCTGTTCCAACAGGACAATGCACGTCCGCATGTATCCCGTGCCACCCAACGTGCTCTAGAAGGTGTAAGTCAGCTACCCTGGCCAGCAAGATCTCCGGATCTGTCCCCCATTGAGCATGTTTGGGACTGGATGAAGCGTCGTCTCACGCGGTCTGCACGTCCAGCACGAACGCTGGTCCAACTGAGGCGCCAGGTGGAAATGGCATGGCAAGCCGTTCCACAGGACTACATCCAGCATCTCTACGATCGTGTCCATGGGAGAATAGCAGCCTGCATTGCTGCGAAAGGTGGATATACACTGTACTAGTGCCGACATTGTGCATGCTCTGTTGCCTGTGTCTATGTGCCTGTGGTTCTGTCAGTGTGATCATGTGATGTATCTGACCTCAGGAATGTGTCAATAAAGTTTCCCCTTCCTGGGACAATGAATTCACGGTGTTCTTATTTCAATTTCCAGGAGTGTACAAGTGATAGGAATGTAATGTAAATTGATGTATACACAGCTGGTGTTACAGATTCCAGTGCATGATAGAAACAACTATTGTTCCATTTAACAAATTGTATCTTTTTGCTGTAACTCTTTGGATAATAACACAATAAACTATGTTCATAGCTCCGCAGACAGTGTAACTTTTCTTGTGGTGACCTACCGCAATAAATATTTCCGTCGCCTATGACTTTGTAACTTACAAAGGCAAACACATTTAGTGAAACGCCCCGTATGTAGACACTGTCTGCAAAGTGCATTGCTAATGGAGTTTGTAAAAATAAATAGTAAATAAAAACGTCATACCTGACGTTGAAGTTTCACTGCTCGCCGTTTTAAGCAGAAGCTAGTTTTTCACGGATCTAAATATCTATGACGTCATATCTCCTGAACTTTGTGTCGGAGAATGATATAATTTTTCAGGTACACTCTGCAGTATATTTGAATACTGTGCAAAACGTGTTGCGAATAGAGTCGCTTGAGAAGAAGTAATAAATTAAAACGTTGGATGCTGTAGTTTCATTGCATGAACAGCGAAACTGTACGAGGGGCGTCCATTAAGTAAGTGTCCTCACGGTATAAAAAGCATGAAATTCATCATAGTGAAGTAATTTTACAACGTTTCTGTTACTTTTCTACATGGTCGTCATGTTTTCCAAGCATTTTCAATAAGTGGTTAACACACTGGACTCGAATCCCGGAGGACGACGGTTCAAACCTGCTTTTGGCCATCCGGAATTAGGTTTTCCGTGATTTCCCTACAGCGCCCCGGGCAAATGCCGGGATGGTTCCTTTGAAATTGCACAGCCACTTTCCTCCCCATCCTTGACATACTCCAAGCTTGTGCTCCGTCTCTAATGACCTCGATGTCGACGGGACGTTAAACCCAATCTTCCTTCCTACCTTGGTAACGTGACACGAGTTTTTCAAAAGTAATGTTGTAGCTGCTCGAGCCCTTTGCAGTAACCAGCTATTCACTGTTGATGTGACTTCATCATCAGCCCTGGAAGTTCGTCTCGCAATTGTCTCTTTTTTCGTGGTAATGCTCGGTATTACACAGCTCGAATGACCTACGCACAGCTCGGGAGATTCAACGGAAATGTTCCCCCATCCTCCGTATTCACCAGATGTTACACCGGGTGATTTTCACATGTTCCCTCAGCTAAAAGGTCATCTTGTAGATAAGCACTTCAACACACATGATCAAGTCTCATCAGTATTAAACAGCTGGTTACGAGCAAAGGACCTGATCTGAAACGACACTGGTTTGGATAAACTTGTACCACGTTACCAAAAATTGTTTGAAAAACATAGAGACTATGCAGAAATGTATGAGAACTATTATACAGTCTCAGAAAAGATATTTCGACATGATAAATTGTGTGTAACGTTTTCTTTTTTATATAAACTAGAGGACCAACCTATTAGACGCCTTTGTTTCTTTTTCATTAATTTTTGGAAGGTGTCGGGTAAAAAGTTTCATAAAATTTGAAATTATGTGAAAAGTCTGTTGGGAGTAGCTAAGTGGCCTTATCCTCAAATACTGGCAAAATAAGTCCCTGTTATTTGCGCGCCATCACTTACGCTGACTCACGAAGAGCACGCAGTTTCTGTCTTTAACACTTTTTTTGTTGTGTTTAACTTTCAACATAAGGTAGTATCTCTTAATTACTAGATTACGACAGAGTTTTAAACTTTTAAATTCGATCAGTAATCAACCAAAATTATAAAAATTAAATTGTGCTGCTCCTGGAAGAAGTCATATAGGTAGCCTCCACCTTCTACTGGTTTCCGCGTTAGGGGATGGTCGCTTAAGTTACGTTGTGCAAGACGCGACAGTTGGCTGCGACTGCGACGCTGCCCCCTCCTCTTTTCCCACCCTGGCAGACGGCGAAACGGCCGCAAGACGACTGGAGTCGTCGCCGTTTCCCAAGCTGCGGTCGGCGGCGGCGGATTCAAATACATAAGAAAAATAAGAATTCCGATTTTCTTGCTGTAAAAAATACTGTATGTTAATGCAACAAAGTTACATCGGCTCCCAGAGTTAGTTTTTCGATACAGATTCTGCTTTTACTTTAAAAAATTGAAAAGTATCTCTTCCGGTTTTGCGTGTTTTTTTCGCTGTATATTACTTCTCTATCACTTGTGAGGAAAGTAAAAGGCACAAAAAATTGATGTTTGCGTATCTTACAGTTTCACATCACAGCTTGATAATGAGGTGTCTATTTTTCCGATATTCGTCACAGTTATCCCGATACTTAATTTACAAGTAACCTACTGCATAAAATTTGAATTGTGTACAGTGAAAAATGTGGTCGCTGGCTACTTTACGTATGGTTTACGTTAGGTCATACATCGTTGCCGATGAAAAGAAGCTAGCATATTGAAATTATTTTTAAAGTTGAGATCATAGTGATATCGAACTCCGTTACCGAGATTTGGACTCATATATCTCCGGGAGCGTCGCGACTACCCGCCAGTTCTATCGACGCGCAACGAGAATCGTGTGGTCATCACGATAGAGAATGCATTTGTTTTGTTTCGCTGACACATTTGGACCTAATGAAACCATTTTATGTCATATTTCTCCGGTATGAGTTACTAATATTTCTCCATATGCTCTTGACAATTTCATTTAAAATGCCACGAAATGTAGGTTTCTTAAACCCAAGTGATCAAGCAGAACCCATTTTCGTGGTTTTGCTGAGGCATCTGAACCTGTTCCAAGCTTTCTTTCTCGTTTATTTCTCTGATACGAGTCCCGAATATTCCTCCATCTGTTTTTGCACATTTCACCTAAAATTCCAATGAAAGATAAGTTTATTAACAATAAGCGCACACTTGCGTCATTGCATTGTTTCAAGTTCCTGACAACAAGATAGGGTTACACCTTAAACATCTCTAGAATTTTCATTCTGAACGTCTACAGTATACACTGGCAGAAATGTGGAAGAAATAATGTCCGTGCTTGTTCACAAAATTTCCTCAAATTATACTTGTCAGTTTCTCCCATGCAGAAACTTTTGGAATGAGCTAAGGCAACTTTCATAGCCGACTGAGTCTTTATTCCCATCCAAATGAACTTCCATATTCATATATTCTGACAGCATACATCGTTATGGATGACATGAACATTTAATCTTGCCAAACTGCACTCAAAAGATGACTCCAGGATTTACAAAAGACGAATTTCAATTGTGAACTGTCAGACCAGAAGTGCCTTGTAAAACAGTAGTGCACTTTTGGCACAAGTTTTTTGAGCACCATCTTCTACCAATGAATTGAAGCGAATGTGACAAATTACTTATTGCAGCGTACTGTTTGCGCAGTCTGTTGAGAAACGCCTTCCTCAAAAACGAGCATCTATTGATTACAGAAAGCTGTACAACAATCTGGTGGTGGTTTTTCACAACTAGAAGGTATCATCAAGACACCAATCTACCGTTTACTTTCAAAGTGAAGGTATTGTAAAATGTAACTTTCTCGTTGTACTTTAGATTGTTCATTTTATAATGTACTTGACGTTTTCAAATTTTATCGTCACAAAAAAGAGTAATGCGAAAATTGACCTTCAAGTTCATATTCATCATTCTACATCTGCATGGATTATACTGATTTTCATAACAGGCCTGAAAAATCTGCATTAATGGGAAAATATTATATATTTCTCTCACCTGCCAGTTTCAGCTGTGCACCAATTTCTTCCCAAATTCTGTCTCTAAACATAGTGTCTCTATATTTAGGGTTCTTCAAAATCGTAAATGCAAGGATGTTGCGAGACCAGCTCACAGAGCATCACATCCTGTGAGTGGCTCATTTCAGTTTTCCTTGACTGGCTCGACACTTTCTGGCAGCCATACGTCTTTGTGTCGTGCGACTTCCGTCGCAACACTGCTCACTGGTGCAGTGCTGCGGCAGCTGTCGCAACAGCCGCGCGTCGCATCCCAAACTCGAACTGCGCATGCGCCAGCAGGCAACTTCTGACGTCACGTAGCGACCCGTCGCAGTCGCTAGCGTGCGTCGCGTCTTGGACAACGTACCTTTACTGCTTATTAATATACACTACTGGCCCTTAAAATTGCTACACCACGAAGGTGACGTGCTACAGACCCGAAATTTAACCGACAGGAAGAAGATGCTGTGATATTCAAATGATTCACACAAGGTTGGCGCCGGTGGTGACACCTACAACGTGCTGACATGAGGAAAGTTTCCAACCGATTTCTCATACACAAACAGCAGTTGACCAGCGTTGCCTGGTGAAACGTTGTTGTGATGCCTAATGTAAGGAGGAGAAATGCGTAACATCACGTTTCCGACTTTGATAAAGGTCGGATTGTAGCCTATGGCGATTGCGTTTTATCGTATGGAGACATTGCTGCTCGCGTTGGTCGAGATCCAATGACTGTTGACAGAATATGGAATCGGTAGGTTCAGGAGGGTAATACGAAACGCCGTGCTGGATCCCAACGGCCTCGTATCACTAGCAGTCGAGATGACAGGCATCTTATCCGCATGGCTGTAACGGATAGTACAGCCACGTCTCGATCTTTGAATTAACAGATGGGGACGTTTGCAAGACAGCAACCATTTGCAGGAACAGTTCGACGACGTTTGCAGCAGCATGGACTATCAGCTCGGAGACTATGGCTGCGGTTACCCTTGACGCTGCATCACAGACAGGAGCGCCTGCGATGGTGTACTCAACGACGAACCTGGGTGCACGAATGGGAAAACTTTTTTTTGTGAAGAATCTTGGCTATGTTTACAGCATCATGATGGTCGCATCCGTGTTGGCGACATCGCGGTGAACGCACATTGGAAGCGTGTATTCGTCATCCCCATACTGGCGTGTCACCCAGCGTGATGACATGGGGTGCCATTGGTTACACGTCTCGGTCACCTCTTGTTCGCATTGACGGCACTTTGAACAGTGGACGTTACATTTCAGACGTGTTACGACCCGTGACTCGACCCTTCATTCGATCCCTGCGAAACCCTACATTTCAGCAGGATAATGCACGACCGCATGTTGCAGGTCCTGTACAGGCATTTCTGGATACCGAAAATGTTCAGCTGCTGCCCTGGCCAGCACATTCTCCAGATCTCTCACCAACTGAAAACGTCTTGTCAATCAATTGTGGCCGAGCAACTGGCTCGTCACAATACGCTAGTCACTACTTACTCTTGATGAACTGTGGTATCGTGCTGAAGCTGCATGTTCAGCTGTACCTGTACACGCCATCCAAGCTCTGTTTGACTCAATGCATAGGCGTATCAAGGCCGTTATTACGGCCAGAGGTGATTGTTCTGGGGTCTGATTTCTCAGGATCTATGCACCCAAATTGCGTGAAAATGTAATCACATGTCAGTTCTAGTATAATATGTTTGTCCAGTGAATACCCGTTTATCATCTGCATTTCTTCTTGGTGTAGCTGTTTTAATGGCCAGTAGTGTACTTGTTGTTTGTGCATGAATCCTCCACTCGCGGTATTGTAGATGCAACACTCTCTGAAGGGCAACAAGCTAACTATCCTTTCGGCGTAGTGTCATTTTGTACCAACACTGGTATATCGATTCAAGCGGACTTGGTAGCAGAGAAACTTCCTCGTCGCCTCGAATATATACAGCAGTTTCTTTGTCGAATATCAAGCAACAGCTGCAGGCACGGCGGGAAACCAGGAACAATAGTTCGACGTAGGCATAGAAGACACACGGATGTTTGGGTGGCACTGCGAGAGCTGCGTTTCATCATCGAAGAAACTGTCTGCCGGAGCAGCCTGGAGATACTCGTGCGTCAAAGATTTCCCTTCTCTGGGCCCTCGTATTCTTTTCTTTTTTATTTTTCCCGGCTCGCAGGTGTTGGCGCGCTTAGTCACGCTGGTGTGACGTAGTAATCGGCGTCGACGTACGGTTACAAATTGGGCGCGCTCGGTCACAGCTCCTTGGACGATGCCCGAGCAAAAAAGCGGCGCTGGAGATGAGGCGCAGCAGATGCGTGTCGCCTGGCACTCCACACCCACCCGCCGCGCGCCTCGTGTCAAGTCTTGTTAGCGTCTCCGCACCGAACTCCATCGACTGCAACGAAATCATAAGTAAAATGGAACGAGGGTCAAAGCTGAAGTTGGGACCAGACCTTTTCTAAAAAAAATTGCATATTCAACCATGTATCCTCTGACGGTAACCTGGGTGTTTTACACTTTGTGCAGACACCTGGTGGCGTCACTAATTTCTATCAGGTGACCTCATACTACATTTACGAAACAGCGATCTTTCAGGGAATTCCCCAACAGTGTCCTTCCAGGTGTGAAGTCTAGTTGCTGTTTCCATTTAATCCACAAAATTTTCCAGACCGACCCTGGCGTCTTCACGAGCTGCGTGTTGTGCTGTTGTGTATTTGCTGTCTGGACTCCAAACAGACTGGGACCGGTTTTCACCTCGCGCCGCCATTTACAGCTAAGTTAGATTCCCGATCGCTACTTCGGCCTTTGGTGCTCTTTTATTTTTTTGTTAACAGTTCGCACTGTTACTCCGTGAAACGCACATTCTCCCAGCGATTCACAACTCTGGTGGACGTGGTGGCCGGCGAGATGTTAACAATCTGAGTGCTGGTCTCCAAACCATGTATAAATTAAAATCTCCGTCCCTGTGTATCAGGTTTTCCGACATTTTTAATTTTGATAGACTCCTTAACCACGCTGTCCTAAGAACTTAGCGCTTACACCATCCTACTTCATTTCATTTGTTGTTTGGGGTGAGAAGTGGCAGTTGACACTGAATAATAGAAGTGTGAAGCCATCACGTGAGTACTAAAAGAAATATGCTAAATAAATATCATAAATATCACTTACCTAAAGGCCGTTAACTCAGCAAAATACTTAGGGATTACAGTTATGAATAACTGAAACTGAAGCGATAGCGTAGATAAAGTTGTGGGGAAAGCATACCAAACGTGTTCGCAGAACATTTGGTGCCACAGGTCAATTAAACAGACTGCTTATACCACGCTTGTCCGCCTTGTTCTGGAGTACCAATGTGCTGTGCGGGATCCGTATCAGGTGAGACTGACGGAGAACATCGGAAGAGTTCAAAGAAGGGTAGCTCGGTTTGTAATTTCGCGAAGTAGGAGAGAGAGTATGATACGTGAATGGGCTGTTTTCCTACGATAAAAATATGGTTCGGACTATTGTTATTGTAATTAATTATAACATTCAGGTAGGATATACTGTCAATATTCTTACAAAATATCTTTTATTTTTATGTAATTAAAGCTCAAAAAATCATTCAAGATCAATATTTGGTCACCTGATCGAAACCCCTCTGTTACTGGCTGATTCTCTGGTGACGTCACAGACTAGGATTAATACGTGTGTTAAAGGAGTTTCAGCTGAAGTTACAATGTATCTACGTACATTTTCTGCGAATTAACTATTTAGTGATGGAAACGCATTTGCATCTTTTAAGTAACAATAGAAAGGAATTTTGTGAACGCTGATAGTCGAAACCTTGTGAAGGTAGATGCGTTTATACTCCACCCATTTAGAGCGGCGATATGTGCAACGACGGACATTCTTTTCCCTGTTCCCAGCAACATCATTAAACTCGCTCGAAACGAAGGAGTCTGGAACCGCGTGACCGCTACGATCGCAGGTTCGAATCCTGCCTCGGGCATGGATGTGTGTGATGTCCTTAGGTTAGTTAGGTTTAAGTAGTTCTAAGTTCTAGTGGACTGATGACCTCAGATGTTAAGTCCCATAGTGCTCAGAGCCATTTGAACCATTTGAAACGAAGGAAATATAGATCTTTTGCAAATGGGTCACTATATCATAACTAGATTGTAGAATATCAGGCATGAGCTACGACCCAAAGTACAATAAAATTATTCATGGCAAATCTTAGTGCTGATTTCCTATGTAGAATACACTCAGCAGAGGTAGTTGGTCTGAGGAGGCGTACAATGGTGCAACTGATAGCGGATTTGACTACAGACAATGAGGTCAAATGTTCGAATCTTGGAAGGATCAAACATTTTTAAACGTTTTACACATATACGTAAGTAGCGTTAGCAAGAAGAGATTGTAGTAGTTGTTTCGATGGTGGGATGTATTATATGCAGCTTCACATTAATCTTAGTCTAAGAAATGGTCAACAAACGATAAATTAATTTACTTTGTGAACAAACAATCCTCTTTTTTGTAAAGCATTACTAGTAGTGAAGGTATAGCCAAACGTCCGCAGTACAACGAGGTATACGACGATGAAGCTTTTTGTGGATGGATATAGCAGTACAGCACGCAGATAATACAAACGTAAGGTCTATGATGTTTGTGAAGGTAAACTAAAGCTAGTGTCAGAAGCAGACTCACTTCATCTTTACGGAAGATGAGAAACTTCAAAACTTTGAATAATAGATATCCTAGCTCGACAGTACGAAGATAAAAAACATTGTTTCTAATAAAATAAAAAGTGTGCGCTCATACTAACTACAAAATATCTTTTTGAATGTGACGTGTGTGAACAGCGACTGCAAATGTATGCACGTGTAAAGAGCAAGAAAAACACAGTAATATTGTCTTTCTGATCGGTGCCGTGAAGTTTTGTAACTGCGATTTGGTTTTCATGTGGGAGGACTGTCGAGTCGTTTTACAAGTAAGTCAAAATATTCTTTCGGGGTTGGATTCGAACTAGCGATCTATGGACGTCATCTTGTAAAATTCGACGGTTTACCATTCTAACAACTGAGTTACCGAACATTTTATATGATAAAACGATAATTTGCACTAAGAGATTAATATCTCTAAATGACACTATTTTTCCTTACACGGTGGTAAAGCATATCTCGGAGCTAAATTTATGTTAAGTTCACAGTGGAAAACATTGTTAGTGAAGTTAGTGAACTTGTGAGTCGACGTGGTGGCGATTTGCCGGTACAGTGCAGCCACATTTTAAGCACCTCCTCATTCTCTGAAACACTCCAACTTTTCAGAAGTTTTTGTAGATGGACTTGTACAGTATTGTATTGCGCTCCATTTGTAAACCATTTTCCGAAACGTAAATTCCAAAAGAAGACATTACTGTGAGTTAGCTTCATGGCAGAAGGAGCAGCGATCTACACAGTGACGTCACAGGTATCTCATGACTCGAATGGAGCGTTTCAGAAGGCTTTCGAATTATTTTCATTTCATTTATGTTTCTTATAAGGGACTACTGAAATTCAAAAGGAAGAAACAAGCATTTTAGGAGCATAAAATGACATAATTAATCACTTAAGGTAATTTCCAGAAAACAGTCAAATACCCAGTTGGGGTGGCAGTCATTAAAACAAAGGCGTTTTTCATTGCGGCACGATCTTCTCGTGAAATTTCTAACACCAACTTTCTCCTCAGATTTCTAAAGTATTCTGTTGGCGCCCGTCTACATAGGGAGAAATGACGATAAAATAAGAGAAATCAGAGCTCGCACAGAAATATTAAGTGCTCGTTTTTCCCACTCGCTCTTCGAGAGTGGAAGAGTAGAGATATGGCTTGAAGATGGTTCGGTGAACCCTCTGCCAGGCAATTAATTGTGAATCGCCGACTAATCATATAGCTATAGATGTAGATGATTATACACTAGTATGCATAACTTAAGGACGAAGAAACTTCCGCTGGATGGTTACTGCTAAGTATCATTGCTTGATGAAACTTGGATCATACACAGAAATCACTGCTAGATTGCAATACAGCAGAGTACAGAACGTAACTGAAAGAAATAAGCAGACAAAGAAAAAGGACACTCTTTTTTCAAAGACAATAATTACACATACGTCAGAGCGACTTATGATGGTTACTTGGAGGCGGACGCCTATGCATGCTCTGCAGCGTGCTCCCATGCTGACCAAAAGAGTAGCAAGGAATAAGTTGCGGCAGAGCATTCATTTCCTTCACCAATGTGGTTGACACCTTCTGGATCGTCATAGGTGCCCGTGCTGCAACGCGTCTCTCATTCGCAACCCACATTATACCTCCCCACACCGTAGCACCAAGAGTACCAAAACAAACATTTTCCACAATGCTGCTGGGTGCATTACGTATTTCCATCTCTCTTCATACGACTGTGTGTCCAAGATTGTCGATCATGATCGTTTTCGAGGTCCATGTAGTATAGTATGGGGACATTTATAATGTTGCATGGGTGGATTGACCTCCAAACCTTTGAACTCGGTGCACTCACCACACAAAGTTATTGTGACACTGGACTTATTCCCAATGAACGTCTTTTCAAGAGTGCATTCAGCCATGATTTCATTTTCATGGATGACAATGCTCAACCGCATCAAACAGGGCACATGGCGTAGCTCTTGGAACGAGAAGATAATTCGGCGAGTCGACTTGCCAGCCCGTTCTCTCGATTTAAATCTCATCGAGAACATGTGGGATGTGGGATGCGATGCACCAATGCCATCCAGCACTTGTCAAACGCGCACATGGAGGAATTGAACGCACTACCAAAAGCAAGCTTGCGGCCAGCATGGGAGCACGTTGCAGAACATGCGTTGTCGTCCGTGGTGACCAAACACCCTATTTCCCGCCTTTCGTAATGTTCAGGAGACTATCAAAAATCGCGTTCATTTCTGTGTAATTATTGTCCTTGGATAGAAGTGTCATTTCTGTTAGTCTCGTTGCGTATTTCTTTCTCTTCCTTCCTGTTCTATATTTCAGCTGTTCTTTCTATATACTGTTCAAGTATCATCCAGCTACGCTACATCATGACAGTAGCACGTCGCGTGGAAGTTACTACTGTCCTTAAGTTTTTCACATTAGTGTACTTGAGGCATTGCTTGCCAATTGCCGATTTGCTTGCATGTCTTATAAGCTGTGTCGCCCATGCTCCTTGCGTGTCTTCTCGACTGTTCTAATAATCTGCCCACATCGGATGTGCATGGAATTCCGTACACATCGGCTTTCATAGACCTACAGCAGAGTCGGCGGAAGACCCTGACAACTGCCTCAACCAATCGTGCAACGCCACGGTGTTGCCACGGCTCTAGGGACAGCTGCTGTGTTCGCCCGCAGCCTTTTGCACTTTGTAGTTGAAAGCTGGCAACAGTTTTTCTTGTAGTTTTCAGGGATCTAATTATGCCGACTGGGTGTTTTTCACTGGTGGTTTTTCAGATTGAAAAGAAGCTGTTTTGATTTCTGTTGACGGGATCGAAATACATTGGATGCTGTGTTTCGATAGAAGTCTACTGATCCTCCCACATAAAGGCACGGCGTAAGGTAGATAAGCGATTGTCAGCTTCTCTTCCTCAGGATTTCTTGATTTTAACTCCAATGTCCGCTCAATTTCACGATCTGATTACCTATTTCTTCAGAACGCTATTAGTAGATGTTGTATTTCTTCTCCTAGGCTTTGGTATTCAGTTCGCTAAGATCGCGCCGGTCTTTCTTCCCACCATAGCTGAGAATCGCTGAGAGGACGTACATTTTCACGGAATATCGGTGCGTGCTCTCGAAAACAGACTCAGCTATAAATAACGGCACGATATCAACAGTAGTTCAGTCTGCTTTGCTTCATGCAGCAAGTACACGTAACAGTAAAATTTAAGGCAGATGAGAAAGAGAACTGGGCCTGTCGTCGAAATATTGTACACAAAAAATGGCAACAGCTCGGCTGAACGCCCTCAAGTACACCGTTAATCAATCACGCCGAGAGACCTCAGACATCACATTGAATTCCATTCCAGTAGATGGAGGGGAGGGGGAAGGGGAGTCCCGTGCTGAAATTAATCTCGGACTTCAGTGTATATATATATATATATATATATATATATATATATATATATATATATATATATATATATATATATATATATACTGGGGAGATGAGGATACACGCCAACGACGTTAAAAAATCGGAAAACACTTGCGAGACGGGAGGAACGCAAATATCCGAGATAAAAGTCATAATTTGCGCCATTGAGAGCTATCCAAGACACGCAATTAGGAGAATGGTTCAAATGGCTCTGAGCACTATGGGACGTAACTTCTGAGGTCATCAGTCCCCTAGAACTTAGAACTACTTAAACCTAACCAACCTAAGGACATCACACACATCCATGCCCGAGGCAGGATTCGAATCTGCGACCGTAGCAGTCACGCGGCTCCGGACTGAGCGCCTAGAACCGCAATCAGGAGACCACATCCTCAGTAGAGAAGACTAATGAATGAATAAATGAAATCACAACAAAATTACCGTAAGATATAGTGCATGGCCGGAAATCCCAAAGCCCAGTGTCAGAGCTTAGGTTATCGAAAAACTTATACATAGTGGGTCCACGATTATTGACCGGTGACTACAAAGTTTAGAGCAGAGCCATCACCTTCTTCAGGGATTTCTAAATAAAGGAGACGATTTTTTAAGAGCACTGTGAGCAGGCAACAAAAGGTACTATTTGGACTCGTCATCAAAAAAAGAAAGCAAGTGATATTGAGGACAGCGTTCTTGGATGCAAAGTGGTACGTTTCGGTGCTATCTCTAATGACATCAGTATAGAGGGGACGTCAAACCCTAATCCTCCTTTGTTTCTTCGCTCTGGTTTATTTTCTTTGACTTGGACTAATAATAAATGCTGCCTGTTACATCCACACATCTTTTTGATCCATCATGTCTCCAAGACAAATAGCGTGGGAAGAAGATCATGACAATAGTGGATTAGTAACGACTTCTACCATGTTTAAAGATTAATGGGGGGCCGAAGTTCGGTTTGTATTGTCGCGAAATACACTCCTGGAAATTGAAATAAGAACACCGTGAATTCATTGTCCCAGGAAGGGGAAAATTTATTGACACATTCCTGGGGGTCAGATACATCACATGATCACACTGACAGAACCACAGGCACATAGACACAGGCAACAGAGCATGCACAATGTCGGCACTAGTACAGTGTATATCCACCTTTCGCAGCAATGCAGGATGCTATTCTCCCATGGAGACGATCGTAGAGATGCTGGATGTAGTCCTGTGGAACGGCTTGCCATGCCATTTCCACCTGGCGCCTCAGTTGGACCAGCGTTCGTGCTGGACGTGCAGACCGCGTGAGACGACGCTTCATCCAGTCCCAAACATGCTCAATGGGGGACAGATCCGGAGATCTTGCTGGCCAGGGTAGTTGACTTACACCTTCTAGAGCACGTTGGGTGGCACGGGATACATGCGGACGTGCACTGTCCTGTTGGAACAGCATGTTGCCTTGCCGGTCTAGGAATGGTAGAACGATGGGTTCGATGACGGTTTGGATGTACCGTGCACTATTCAGTGTCCGCTCGACGATCACCAGTGGTGTACGGCCAGTGTAGGAGATCGCTCCCCACACCATGATGCCGGGTGTTGGCCCTGTGTGCCTCGGTCGTATGCAGTCCTGATTGTGGCGCTCACCTGCACGGCGCCAAACACGCATACGACCATCATTGGCACCAAGGCAGAAGCGACTCTCATCGCTGACGACGACACGTCTCCATTCGTCCCTCCATTCACGCCTGTCGCGACACCACTGGAGGCGGGCTGCACGATGTTGGGGCGTGAGCGGAAGACGGCCTAGCGGTGTGCGGGACCGTAGCCCAGCTTCATGGAGACGGTTGCGAATGGTCCTCGCCCATACCCCAGGAGCAACAGTGTCCCTAATTTGCTGGGAAGTGGCGGTGCGGTCCCCTACGGCACTGCGTAGGATCCTACGGTCTTGGCGTGCATCCGTGCGTCGCTGCGGTCCGGTCCCAGGTCGACGGGCACGTGCACCTTCCGCCGACCACTGGCGACAACATCGATGTACTGTGGAGACCTCACGCTCCACGTGTTGAGCAATTCGGCGGTACGTCCACCCGGCCTCCCGCATGCCCACTATACGCCCTCGCTCAAAGTCCGTCAACTGCACATACGGTTCACGTCCACGCTGTCGCGGCATGCTACCAGTGTTAAAGACTGCGATGGAGCTCCGTATGCCACGGCAAACTGGCTGACACTGACGGCGGCGGTGCACAAATGCTGCGCAGCTAGCGCCATTTGACGGCCAACACCGCGGTTCCTGGTGTGTCCGCTGTGCCGTGCGTGTGATCATTGCTTGTACAGCCCTCTCGCAGTGTCCGGAGCAAGTATGGTGGGTCTGACACACCGGTGTCAATGTGTTCTTTTTTCCATTTCCAGGAGTGTAGTTGAGAGAATGTCACGGATGCACAATGGTGTCCAAAACTATAGCAACAAACGGCAGTTTTGCAAAGTTGCGTTTATTTTTCTTTGAAACAGCATAAACAGATGATAGTCATGTAGAAACAATGTAAAGAATACAAAACGTAAACAACTGCAACATGCATAAATATAGACAAAAATGTTCTCCGTTTTCTCCAACTTAATGGATTTGTGCACATATTCCGACAACTACTTAATGTTCTCAGTATGGGGTGTTATCACCTCTGGTATCAATACAGGTCTAACAACGACGGGCCATGCCGTGAATGATGTCGTCAATCTCGTGCTGAGGCAATAATGCATATTTCTCCTGCACAGGTGCTCGCAAGTCCAGGGAGTGGCTGGTGAATGCTGACGTGATGCAACACATCTACCTAGGGCATACCAGACGTATTTTATGGGATTCAAATCTGGAGAGTGACCAGGTCACACCATCCGTGCAATATTTTCTGTTTCCAAGAAAACATCAGCCACCCTTGCTCTATGAGTTCGAGCATCGTCGTCCATCACTATGAAGTCTGGGTCCACAGCATCCCACAACAAGGTCCTAAGCTCTTGTCACAATACTTGAGAGCAGTTAAACCTTGCCGGTTCATCTGTACAGTTTCATGAAGAGTTGTTCGAGCAGTCGACATAATCCCTGCCAATATCGTTAGGCATCCTGCTCGACATTGGTCTCTTTCCACTATGTTTGGGTCTCAAAATCGTGTTCCACGTTCCCTCCAGATGCGAATCCGACCAGATAAAATCGGGACCCACCTGGAGAAGAACATTGGCACACTGTTCGACCGTCCAGTTGGCATGTTGATGACTCCACTCTAGACGTTCCCCTGTTTGGAGACGCGTCAGAGCTACGCATAAAGGAAGTTTCCAACAATAAAGGCGACTCTGCCGAAGCCTTTTGTGCACTGTTTGCCTCGATACAACACGTCCAGTGGATGCTGCGAGGTCAGATGCCAGTTGTCTTGTAGTGATTAGGCGGTAACATCGTGCTCTTACAGCCAAATAACGGTCCTCTGTTTCTGATGTCACACATGGTCGCCCCTGCACTCATCTTCGTGACACAGTTTCGGTCTCTACAAACTGTCACCACATTCGAGAAACAATAGAACGCTTCACATTAAGCCAACGGGCCACATGAGTTTGCGACTGTCGTGCTTCCATTCTTCATATGGCCCTCCACTGCAGAGAGTCTAGTAGGCGTCTTCTCTGTGCCATACTGCGCCGTCTATGACTGTGTACACAGCGACTGTGGATGTGAGTCTACCCAGCAAACACTGTCCCATTTGATAGATGCCATGACGTCATCATTGGCATGATTGTCGGTTGACCGGAAAGCCATCTTCCGTGCAGAACACGATCGTACGGACGTCTGTTGACATTTCGTATGATTAATCTCGACTTAGACAGTGGACGGGGAAAAAGCGGTTTGTTGCTTTAATTCTGGACGCCAGTGTAATACTCGAGTTGGAGTAGCAGTCATCAAAATAAAGATGTTCTTCGTAGCTGCAATATTTTGTCAAGAGTTTTCAATCATCAACATTCTCTTCCAAATGGGAAAATGTTTTGTTGACTCCCACCTACGGACAAATGATCGTCATAACGAAATAAGAGAAATTTGAGCTTGCACGGTAAGATTTAACAGTTCGTTATTCCCGCGCGCTGTTCGGAACGGTAGAGAAATAGTCTGAAGGTGGTTTGACGAACCGTCTACCAGGCACTTTAAATGTGAGTTGCAGAGAAGTCGTGTACATGTAAATGCAGACGTGATGATAGAAGTATATTCTGTATAGAGCAAAGTGTGCAGCGACATAATAATTTTATGAATTATGTCTTTCGTTTCCTGTTAGCAGTCATGGAAAGTCGTCAGCTTTACAGTGAAAACCTAGCACATGTAAAATTATCGTGAGGCTACGTCTTAACGAATCAACTCTGTAGTGTGGTATTATGACAACACCATTCTCATAGGGAGGCCTACCGATGGCACATTTTAATCTGTTCCGGGAACAGCCTGAATTAACGATACATTTCATAAGCGATTCAGAACAGTAAGTATTATAGGGTCACAACTATTTTTGTACTGTTGGAGGTATTATCCTCTCCATATGAATGTTTTTTATTTAGGGTCATGACGATCTTTCTTAGTTCAGATGGGAACGTGAAACTAATTTTTATTTCACTAAATGTTCTCAGGATTGTTACGGTGAAGGGTGCAGTCTCATGGAACCATCCAGAAATTCGGGAAAAATAGATTGCAAACACACTGTGTTCGTAGTAATGACACATTGGTAGGAAAATGGTTTTTTGCTACGATATCACAGTGGCACAGGTCCACCTTCCACCATACGCTATTATCAAACATCTGTTGCTCTAGCTATGTATTTCGCTAAGTGTGGCAGGTATTTGAGGATATCTTAAATATAAAGACAGTAGTTTGAAAAGTTTTCGTTAGGCACACTACACTAGTGCTGAAATTTTTCGTTAGCCTATAATACCTTACACGGACACAGTAATGAGTTTGTTTTTCCTTTCTCGTACATTTTGTCAGCTTTTATGCCCTCAGTACGCCTGTAATTATCAGTGCGATGCAAGAGTTACCTCTCTGCGTTTTAGATGAGTTCACTCTACAATTTCAGTCTTCTTTTCTGTTCTGTTATTTATAGAAATCATGAGTAAGAGTTGAACAGAGTTCTTCCATGGTGAATGTCACCGTTCAGGCATGATCACAGATTCAATGTCGAAACTGAACGAAACATCACTGATGAAGCGATTCTGCATCTCTTGACCCGGTAACTCAGTGGTCACTACACTGAACTCGAAATTCGGGAGTAACATGATTCAAATCTTTCTGCGTTCGTACAGATTTAGATTCTCGATGTAATCCTTCAGCGAAAACGTTGCTCTGAATACTTTAATCTTTCCATACAAGATGCACATTTTTAAACACAAAGTTGGTACTGGGCTGAAGCTGTGTCTTCATTACTGGTCAACCTTAAGTTTCATGACCGTTCCCCAGAGTGACTTAATACTACTGGCTTAGAGCGAACACTTCTGATTCTCCCATGCTGGTCGGATGGCGCCACAACGTCTGGGTCTTTGAAGTATATGCAAAGAGACCAAAACGTCGAGAGGCTGTAGGCAGGCACTTTCCCCGCACCAGCAACCAGGGATCGGGTTGCTTTCCAACTTCAGTGAAATTGCCCATATCCGCAGAGGAGGCTATCTTGACGTGAAGAGACTCACAAACTGACTTCTGCCGACAAAAGAGGCCATATATACGTTTTAAGCGTTACATACTCACTAAAATAATCGCAGAATAGCGGCGGAAAATGAAATAATATCGCATAGTGATGTATGTCAGAAACGTCACGCCATGGCAGTAACGTCACAGAGTCTACAACCTTTAAAGTTGTGTTATTTATTGTGTGACCGACACATAACGGAATTTTTAGTGCACATGTGGAGGACCTTGTACTTTTTATGGTTTAGGGTTAATTGCCACTTTTTAAACGATACAAATACCTTGTCTAAATTGGTTTGTAATTCGTTATGATGTTCTAATGACTTCACCAGTCTATGAACGATATCATATGCAGACAATCTAAGAGGGCTGCTCAAACGGTCTCCTAAATGGTAAATATAGCTATGTTAAGGACAGCAGTGGACATCTAACAGTTCACTAAAATTCAAGAGAATTTTGCGAAATACTGAGGACGACAGAGCCAAGTGGCGGAAACGTAGCAGCGTCGGAGAGCTCAAATTAAAAGCGCTGCACCCGCATGCTGCAACTAATGGGTAGCCGCCACCAAACAAAGGCGCTGCTACACAAGACTGATGGGCCACGTTTCTTACGTCGCGCGACAATTCAGGAACAATACCCCCAGGCAGGGCTGCAGCACTCTACCAGGCGGGTCGAGCAGGCTGCCTTTGTTTCGCAGGAACGCTTGCTTCCAGCTAAGACAACCACGCGACCGCTATTCGCAGGTGTCATCCACTGAAGCACCGTCACCGAATCCACGTGAAAGTCATTACATGAGGAAAAGAAGGACCGGATGTGCAGCGAAACCCCAACTGCATGGTCAGTTATTCCGGAGTTGCGAAGCTTCAGTAGGGTGCCGCACAAAAAACTTGGCTCATGAAAAGCTTACGATTCGTTTCGGGTGTTTCTTTCATTAAATTTTTCCCTGTGCCTCTTGGCACTTGAAACGTTCCCTTCGAACAACTTATACAAGACTGTGCTTAACCTGACACACAATGTTTTTAGCGCAACGCAATCTGACTTTCAATAATCCCTACAAAACAATGGCCCTGACTAACTTTAACCTATACCTTTCACAAATCACTTACCTCACAAAAATTTTCGTTACTGGAACTACTGCAATACAGCGAGCGCCACTACTGCCAGCTAAATAGAAGATTCAAACTACTGAATGCACTAACTACTGATAGGGATAGTTAGCAAATGAAAGATTTTAATAGAAAACAAACACTGTATTTACCTTAATAATCATAATATATATAGCAGTTCAATTTCAAAACTTCCGCCATCTCTCTCCCCACATCCACCACTGCTGGCGGCTCACCTCCAACTGCGCAACGCTACTCGCTGTTCACATCCAGCTGCCCCTCTACAATGGCAGACAACAATGCAAACTAGCCACAGACTGCACACAGCACAGCCAGTGATTTTCATACAGAGCGCTACGTGGCATTACCCATATAAAAATCTAAACAGCCTACTTACATAGCCCCCATGCTCCCCACAAAAAATTTTACAAATTTTTTTGGCCAGTGGCCAATAATGATTTGATAAAATTTTTCATAATTACAATAACAAAGAAATCAAATGCACACACTTATTTATACAATGTTGGTCAAAAGCTAAAATTTTCTCACAGTCCATAAAGACAGTCCAGATTGTTCATCATAATAGTAATTACAGTTTTTGTTTTTCACAAAGTCTCATTAGTAAATGCAATTGCACACAGAAGTAGTGGATTTCCAGGCAGTCTTGAAGAAGTAGTGTTGTCCTTCCAACGGAAAGACAGTGCTGACTCTTGAAATGCTGACAGGTAATGGGCCACAACAGAGCAAACCCACAGCAGAGTCAGTCGAAGTTGATGAATATTGGTAGGTAGGTCATCACAGAGGAGACCCACTGTAGTCCTTTTAGAGATTACGGTATTGGTGGGCCACCAGAGGCGCAGACCCACTGCAGTCCTTGTAGAAATAATGGTATTGGTGGGCCATCAAACGTGCAGACCCACTGTAGTCCTTGTAGAAATAATGGTATTGGTGGGTCATCAAAGATGCAGACCCACTGTAGTCCTTGTAGAGATAGCCAGCAGCCATCTGTTGTGACTGTGCAGGTGCACAATCACCATTGAAGAGTCTTGCGGATAATATAGCAAGTCCATGAACCACCACTTGTGCACTCACAAAATTTTTTTTGAAATGTCCTTCGAACCAGCAATGCTGTTATCCTGTCCCTTGCTGAATTATTAACACACGTGCAAACACTATCAGTCCCTACTTCTCACATATTGTCCATATACTATGACCAACAGAAATGTGTGCAGTGAAATGGAACTTACAAGTTACTTGATTAGATGAACTGGTGTCAATTACAATATTAAAACATAAGAATACAATTACAAAGGTACAAAATACATCATTAAAAACATAACAATACAGATAACATTTGTAGTAATACAGGCTTTACAAAAGAATAGAAATAAACATATACATCAGTGTTACAGGAATGATGACATGAGTACAAAAATAAAAGATCAGAACCACTTTTGAAACGTCAACTTCACACATGAGCATTAAAACAAAACAGAATAAATAATGTCTAAGCATCTTTACAAAGAAAATAACAGAGTATTAGAAAAATTCTACAACATAGCTCTCATCAGCTAAACACATAAAGACAGGAAAAACACAAATACACAAGGGTACACAAACATCAAATGAAAGATTTTAATAGAGAACAAACACTGTATTTACCTTAATAATCATAATATATATAGCAGTTCAATTTCAAAACTTCCGCCATCTCTCTCCCCACATCCACCACTGCTGGCGGCTCACCTCCAACTGCGCAACGCTACTCGCTGTTCACATCCAGCTGCCCCTCTACAATGGCAGACAACAATGCAAACTAGCCACAGACTGCACACAGCACAGCCAGTGATTTTCATACAGAGGGCTACGTGGCATTACCCATATAAAAATCTAAACAGCCTACTTACACACTAAACACACACTGCCTGCTTTCTATCTTCCCAGTGAATGAGGTGAACAAGTGTTTAATAGAGTCACTCGTAAGTAGGAATTCCTGAATTCAGAATCGTCGCACTGGCATCCGGATTTAGATATTACGTGATTTTTCTAAATGGCTTAAGACGAATGAAGGGACGGTATGTCTAAATTCGACATGGCCGATTCACTTTTCTATCTTAGGAGGGTTGTCCAGAGAGTATGTTCCAATTGATCGCGAAATGAAAACCGCAGTAAATAAGTCATAATTTTTTTTCTATTTTTTTTATTTCTATTAGTTAACCACACCATCCAGCTACTCCTCTGCATACTCGTCGCTCTGACTTAGACATTTGTCGTAGCGTGGTACCAACACCGTCGTCATAGAAGGCAGCAGCCTGTACTGTTCACCGATTCTTTACACATTTTCTGCAGCACGTTGTGTGTGCCTGAATGTGTACGTAGGCAGCGGTTCACGTCACCAGACATGAAAATCATGAGGGGCAACGTCCGGGCTTTATGGTGGGCGATAAAACACATCTCATCGAAAACGTTGCAGTAGCGTCCTCATTTCCCCTACAATATACGGCCGAGAATTGTCATAAAGAAGAAAATTCATGACAGGTACGTTATGTGCGGTTGCATGAATCATGCGAAATCTGTATGCAGGCACCCATACTTGGCGGAAGATACTATTTTCTAGGCATATTTAGGTGCTCACAGTGCGCTCGGAAATACAAAGTGCAACGTGACGCCGTCGGCGGGCGTACTAGAGATACTGAGCAACACATTTTTGCACTGTGGTTTCCTTTCGCGACCGATCGGAACTTACTTTCTGGAAAACCATCGTACATCTGAGCTTGAGCTCCGACTCTACAGGGGGGTGACAACACTCATGAGTCACCAACTAATATCGTGTCGGACCTTCTTTTGCACAGCGTAGTGCAGCGACTCGACATGGTATGGACTCAACACGTCGTTGGCAGTCCTCTGCAGAAATATTAAGCCGTGCTGGATTTATAGTAACAGTGTTGCCCGTGCAGGATTTTCCACACGAACTGACCTCTTGGTTATGTCCTATACATGTTCAATGGAGTTCACGTCGAGCGATTTTAGTGGCCATATCATTTGCTTGAATTGTCCAGACGTTTTTCAATCCAACCGGGAAAAATTGTAGCTCGGTGACATGGCGCATTGTCGTCCATGAAAGCTACATCTTTTTCTGGGAACATGAAGTTAATGAGTGGCTACAAATGGTCTCCAAGTAGCCGGAAACAACCATTTCCAGTCTAGGATCCAATCGATGTGGTCATAAGCCAAGGAGAGGCGCTGTAGGTGACGTCGTGCTGTTAGCAATGGCACTTGCGTCGCTCGTCTGCTTCATAGCCCATTGACACCTCATTTCAGCACGCTGTCCTAATAGATACGTTCTTCGCTTGTCCCACATTCATTTCTCGGTTATTCCTCGCAGTGCTGCTGGTCTGTTAGAACTGACAACACTAACAAATGCCGCTGCCCTCGGTCTTTAAGTGAAAGACATCGGCCACTGCATTGTCCGTGGTGAGAGGTAATGCCTGAAATTAGGTAGTCTCGGCACACTCTTGACACTATGGATCTCGGAATATTAAATTTCCTAATGATATCCGAAATGGAATGCCCCATGCCTCTGGCTCCAGCTACTATTCCGCGTTGAAGGTCTGTTAATTCCCGTCGTGTGGCCTTAATCGATTCGGAAACTTTTCGCACGAACCATCTGAGTACAACGCATTCCCTTTTACACCTTAAAATTTCCGTCAATTGTTCATACTTAACAACCGTCCACAGTAGACGGGAATAATCGAAGGTACAGGACGTACATTGAAACATAATAATTGGCAGTACAACGACATGAGTGTTGCCATGTCTTGCCATTCCTGTACGACGACAGAATATCTGATTTTCCATCCGAGGACGTTGTGGCAGCTACTAATCCTCACTTTGAGGATACTTCCAGCAACAATTACAGCCGGCGAGACATTGAATCCTATCCTGCACTTCGTGAGAAACTTTGTGACGCGTCGACTTATCTATTAGTGGCAGCAGCTGAACAGGTCGGCTTACATTACATTCTACCATTAATTAGAAGTTAGCGCAACTCCCGCAATATGAGTAGATGTATATCCAGACCATTAGTCACAGACTGCACAGTCTACCTCTGCATCAGAACGAGTAATACGTTAACTCTGCATGTCAATGCAACTAGCTACGCCCAATGCAAAGCAAAGTAAAGGACGTACTAACTGGGATAAAAAGTAGGTTAAGATATTGATGGGCAGCGTAGATGTCATTCTTTCTCTGAGAATAAAACGAGTAGTCCGCCGTTGACCATACTGAAAATCAAACTCGATAAAATACCGCACAAGCAAACAGCAGTTCGTAGTAAATTCACAAAATCAGTACGTATAAAATAAAATATGCCACACGCGCGAGCTTTTACGTAGATCAAACGGTTAGATCTGCCGCTCTTTAGGGAACTTTGTAACGGAGATAGTAATAATACAGCATCTGGCTCCCTTTTGAAATGACGCGAACACAAACTGGGATGCTTAGCTCGATGTGGTCATGTCTGTCTTTGTGTTCCCGAAGGATGCTAAATAGATAAGCTTACGGAACTTAAAACTTTTACAACCTTTTGAAAGAACAGATGAACAAAGTGATTTCGATATCGCAGTCTTTTCCGAAGCATTTATTGACCTGTTATGATGTCCCTCCTCTATATTTCTGTATTTTTGTATTTCTTCCAGTCAGCTTTTCCCCGTTTCGCTTTCGCTTAATAGTAGTTTGTCTTAACAGATGCGGCACACTGGCTGCCTGACGTACACTTACGACCACCGGCGACCTATTTGCCGCTCACGGGCCGCAGCTCTAGGCGAGAGGCTGGCAACCCGCTTCTAGAGAATGTCCAGCTGATCTACAGGGTGATTAAACTTTCGCTACCTGAGCCAGTATAGACGGAAAACTATTTACCCCGCAGGTACCCAACTTTCTAGGAATAATGTGCAGACTGTCGACTCCAGGATTTGCGATATCAACAGTGTTATGTCATGACTTGTTATTACGCTATGGTACTGCTACGGCGACGTAGAGTTCATACACAAGCATCAGTGTGGATTACAGTTGCAGAGAATCAACTTGGTCTGGTGAGCAGGGCTTTGTCTTGTCAAATAATAGCAAAAGTTAATGGCTCTGAGCACTATGAGACTTAACATCTATGGTCATCAGTCCCCTAGGACTTAGAACTACTTAAACCTAACTAACCTAAGGATATCACACAACACCCAGCCATCACGAGGCAGAGAAAATCCCTGACCCCGCCGGGAATCGAACCCGGGAACCCGGGCGTGGGAAGCGAGAACGCTATCGCACGACCACGAGATGCGGGCAATAGCAAAAGTGCTGTTGCTTCTTCACGAGTATCGACGAATTAAAGGAATACGGAGAGACCTCTTTCTACACCGGAGTTGAAGAAAATGATTCGCGAATTCGAATTAACTGACCGTTTGGAAGCTACAAATGGGAGAAGGTACATGTTTTTGAAGTAGTTACTGTGGCCATGGCTGAGAATGCTGAACGCAGAATGCCGTCTTCAAGCAGTGCACGAGCTGTGTCACGACAGTTGAACATTCCATGGTCTACCATACGAAAACTGCTGAGAACAACTGTGAAATGGTATCCCTAGTGCGGTCCCAGACTGTCGTGGATGCAGACTGTTGTCACATTAGAATCGTTTGCAACCTAGAGCTTGAACAAGGGAAGCAATTAACAAATGTTACCTTTTCACGTGGAGATTAACAAGTTTCTTTCAGTGGTTTGTTTGTTATTTCTCTTCCGCACGTCCTTAAAAATGTTTCTCCCACGATCACTCTTTTGTCGTGGGGACCCTCTCAAGTAGCGGAAGTTTAATTATAATTGGTTATAAAATTAAATACCTGGAGCCGTCGTTTTGATGTTAGTGTATAGTGTTGCAACCAGTTCGGTTACTCAATACGCCATCTTCAGGCATGCATGCATAAGCAGTCTGATAGCATCATCAGCTTACCAGCCATGCAAATATAAAGACAGATTGAAATAGAATAAAAATGAAGGACACTTCTATCTAAGTGAATTTACAGTAATCAAAAGAACCAGATGTACAAAACCACCTATATCATACCACACACAGAACATGCAAATCCCAAGATAATGTTCAGGATGAACAACATAAACTCAGCTATGTGCAAGAAGATCTTGCAAAGAGACGGCATTAACAAAATCTGACTGTCGTTATAAGTAAAGTTATCAAAAATATGATATAAAAATACCTATATGTCAAGTGAAAGGTATAAAATGCTGAGGTACAAACTATAGAGGGCCATAATTATGTCATATGCATAAAATGAGTGTCCAAAACCTGTCAAAAGACCAGATGTAGAGAACCACCTATGTCATCCCGTAAGAGACTATTCATGGTGAACAACATGCATTTATATATCATCTACTGCCATTAAAAATAAAAGTCAAACAATAATTACTGTCCAGTTCGTATAAACGTAGAAACTAATAATGTACATCCTCATAATATATAATGTCCGGAGACCGTATGAAACGTTATCAGTAATATCAAAGCTGAAAGAAAAGCCTCATGTGTATCCAATATCTTACTGAAGAATTAGGTACAGATGAAAAATCGTATTACTTATTGATTGGCGACTCCATGGAGTGCTTTGTGCACCACGACCAGATAATGGATATACTTGGAAGGAGAAACAGCATTGGTCATATGTTTTTGTTTTATTATCCGCAAAATCGATTTCCGGTCACTTAGTGACCATCCTCAGTGCTGTAATATACAATTTAAATTGGTAGGCACTGGTGTCAACAAGCTTAGAGCGATCACATACGCGATCACAGTTTATGTGATCGCTCTAAACTTGTTGACACCAGTGACTACCAATTTAAATTGTATATTACAGCACTGAGGATGGTCACTAAGTGACCGAAAATCGATATTGTGGATAATAAAACAAAAAAATACGACCAATGCTGTTTCTCCTTCCAAGTAAATCGTATTACGCCCAATAATGTGTATGTAATCCACTTTCTGGTGCTTTTCTTGTGGTAAGTTCCTATAGGATCAAATTGCTAAGTTCATCGGTCCCTAGGCTTACACACTACTTAAACTAGTTTACGCTAAGGACGACACTCACACGAATGCCAGAGGGAGGACTCGAACCTCCGACGGGGGTAGCCGCGAGAATCGTGGCAAGGCGCCCTTGACCGCACTGCTGCCCCGCGCTGGTTTACTGTTTCTATCCAGACAAAGCGGTCAACAACCGCAAAACACAAAAAGTATATATGACGTATCTATGTACTCTACATCGAATACAGTTAAATATGGTCCGGATGTGAGAAGATAATACTCATGTCGTAAAACAAAAACATGGAATACCTTTAAGAAACCAACATACACTACTGGTTACGTAGCACAAAACGTAACGTTTTGAGACAACCACTTACACCGACCTTTGTGCAACTTGTGCAGTCAGGAAAAAAAAAACAGTCCATAATAACATAATATAATTACGTTATATATGTCTCATACTTAGTTGAAAATTGTTAATATTTTTACGAGAGCATTCTGAAAAGTAATACGTCCGAAATTGTAAGTGGAAACTGTTAAAACTTTTTTTAAAAACAAACGTTGTTAACATTCTAGATCTACATATTTATTTCTCGATATAGTCACCGTGACAACGAAGACATTCCTCCCAGGGACAGGTCAGTTTGTTGATTCCGTCATTGTGGAATGTTTGACTTTGTTGACAGAGCCGCAGCGTCACATATGCCTTCAACGCTCCATCAGTATCAAAGTGGAGTCCTCGACGATATTCTTTAAGTTTTCGGAACAGATCAAAATTGAGTAGGGCCAGGTTGGAACTGTACGGAGAACGATGGATGATAGTCAACCCAGAGTGTCGGATTTTTGGAGATTCTGCAGCGCTCCTGAAGGAGACGGGGCGATTACAGCGCGCTGTTTCTCACACGCCGCCATGTTACACGCTACAGTTCGCAGCCCTCTTTAGCGACAGAGGGTTTCAACTTCGTCAGCGACAAAGTGGATCGAGTGATATAGTTATTAGCCGAAACACAATGACCACCGACCTGTCATCGACATACTCGTAAACCCGTCCACGCGATAGCAGCGTCACCTGGAGGGGAGTGATTGCCAGTCAGACACACGCAAGGTGCAAGTAGTATCAGTTAGCGTGCTGTCCGTGCGGAAAATGGGGAAGGCGCGCGATCTATCTGAGTTTGGCTGAGGGCATACTGCGATGGCCGGAGGGCAGGCACGAGCATTTCGGGATCTGTACTGGGTGTTCGAGGAATGCTGTGGTGATTGTCTTCAGCACGTGGGGAAACCAAAGTGAAGCCACATCCGGACGTCATGGGGTTGGGCTGCCACCCCTCATTACATGTAACGGCCGTCCTAGACTGAGCATACTGATAAAACAGGACAGGCGACGAACTGGGGTAGAGCTAACACCATACTTTAATGCTGGGCAGAGTACAGGTGTGTCTGTACACACAGTGTACCAAACACTCCTAACGATGAGCCTCTGATGCCGAGGACTCATGCATGGTCCAATGTCAACACCACGATATCGGTGGCTACGACTGAAATTGACACATGATCATCGACGCTGCACATTGGCGCACTGGCTGAGCGTTGAATGGTCTGATGACCGGTGCGGGGTAGCCGTGCGGTCTGGGGCGCCTTGTCACGGTTCGCGCGGCTCCCGCAGTCGGAGGTTCGAGTTCCCCCTGCGGCATGAGTGTGTGTGTTGTTCTTAGCGTAAGTTAATTTAAGTTAGATTAAGTAGCTTGTAAGCCTAGGGACCGATGACGTCAGCAGTTTGGTCCCATAGTCCTTACCACAAATTTCCAAATTTCCAATGGTCTGATGAATCCCGATATCCTCTTCATCATGTCAATGCGAGGGCGAGGATCCGTCATCTTGCAGGGGAATAGCTCCTTGACATCTGTACTGCGGGATGGAGACAGGCTAGCGGGAGCTCCGTTACGCTTTGGGGAACATTCACGTGGGCCGGCCGCAGTGGTCTCGCGGTTCTAGGCGCTCAGTCCGGAACCGTGCGATTGCTACGGTCGCAGGTTCGAATCCTGCCTCGGGCATGGATGTGTGTGATGTCCTTAGGTTAGTTAGGTTTAAGCAGTTCTAAGATCTAGGGGACTGATGACCACAGATGTTAAGTCCCATAGTGCTCAGAGCCATTTGAACCATTTTTTGAACATTCACGTGGCCATCCATGAGTCAAGTGGAGCTCGTGCAAGGCACCAAGACTACAGGACTATCATACACTTGTTGCGCACAACGTACATCCCTTCATGACGATCATGTTTCCCGACGGCAGTGGCATTTTTCAACATAGTAATATGCCGTGCCGCGAGGCCCGGAGTGTGATGGAGTTTTTCGAGGAAGACAATGGTGAGTTCCAATCGGTGTGCTGCCCGTCCCCCCCACCCCCTTACCGCCCCCCCCTCCCAACTCGCCAGACCTGAACCCGATCGAACTCATCTGGGATGTGACTAAACATGGCGTCAGCGCTCATCGCCAGCCCAATCCAGAATTTACGGGAGTTAAGTGACCACCTACCTAACAAGGCCTCATTGTTTCCATGGCACGACGCGTCGCCGCTGTTATCCGTGCCAAAGGTGGACATACCGGCAATTAGGTAGGTGGTCAAATGTTCTGGCTGATCAGTGTATTAATGACATCTAATACCTCCACCGATATTGAGAACAGTTTAAAAAATTCGGAGACATTATTTGTCAACATGCATTCGTAAAATTACTTGGGACTAAGGAGCTGCAAGCGTTAAATTATTATACTGTTAATTGTAGGTTTCAGTTCCACCAATGAAACGCAAAAATATGTACATGGTGAACGCCTCTTCTGCTGTTTTCAATTGTACTTTTGATAAAACTTTGTGCGCTTTCTTTTGTAGATGAATATTGTGCCCCAGCCTGCCTACACAGGTGACATGTATCAAAATAAAGACGTCCAGCTAAATAAAGTCATGAAAATGATAGCTGCTATTACGAAACTAGACTACAGGAAATGACTACCAGAACTAAGCCACATTCCACACACTGGACTACGATACATATGCTCTCACGACGAACTAGTACGAAAATATTGTGAACGATAGAAATCTATCACTCTACCAAGGTATCGATGATGCCAACCAAACCCGGAAAATAAAGCAGGAAGGGCCGCGTTGGAAGATACGTTTAACATTACCGACACCTGAATTCATTAATGGACTGAACAACAATCGCGGAGAACTACAGACCATCAAACACATCACGGAAGAATGCCCTACAAGATCTTACGATGATAGACCATAAGACTTCCTCCCACGGCTGCACACTCGATGATTACATAAAAGTCCCAAATGATTGCTTGAAAGGTTCCATGTCGTATACTTTATGGCCTACATTTTACGCCTTTTTCAATTTGTTAAAATACCCTACGATAAACAAGTAAATAACAATACATTATGAAATATATTGTGTTATTCAGGTACCTGTCAGCTGTATTCGTATAAAACTGTAGATTCGAGTTTGTAAGCCATTACTTGATCGGAGGCTGGAAAAATACAATAAAAAAGTATTTGGAGAAGTCAGGTAATGCAAGGGTGCTTTACTGGTATCGCACCTCTGGTGGTTTCCTTAAATCGATTAAGGCACATCACGGGATGGTTCCTGTAAAAGAACACGACCGATTCCTTCGATATCCTCCCTCAACCAGAACTTGGGCTCACTCGCTAACGACCTCGTCGTCGACGGCACGTTAAATCGTAATAATCCTTTCGAAACTCCGGGGCGAAGCCAGGAATTTCAACAGGGGAATGTATTTATGCATTGCATCTATTTCATCAGCATACAGTTCGTTTACACTGGACTGAGATTTCATAGTGAAATATACGTAATTATGAACCTGCCACCAGTACCCTTCATCAATGATGAAACAGCAAAGCATCTTGGTTGTACTGGGTGTTCGAAGTAAAATACGGTTTTCTAACATAAACAGCTCTTGTCGAAATATCGGCGCATCGGATGTGCAGGTTCTATCTATGTCCTGCTCTACTCGCATGTATGCTTCCAGTGCCCAGGTGCTTCTACATACAGTTCACGTGCAGCGTTAATAGCTCGTGAATTTCTACATGGGCAGAAGATCGCAGTAACATGGTTGCATTTTATAGCGTAAAAGTTTACTCAGAAAAATGTGCGCTATAATTTTGTCACCGGGAGCAGAGGGAGGGTCGTCCAGTGTCCTCGACGTATCATACATTAACGGCGACGCGCCAGTAAATTTTTACAGCCGTGCAGGGCTTGCTCGCGGGGCAATTTACGACACGAATATACGAGCATCGCGGGGCCCGCAGTTTGTCATAGGCAGTGCGTATGAAGTGGTATGGATTGTCCATTATGGGCGGAACAGTTTTCCTGGCCGTGATCTATCGCAAGCATACATCGAATTGTTTAGTGGAGGATTAAGGAAACTGATAGTTTTCCATACGTCTACATCTACATTCCTAGACATTAAAATTGGAGCACCGTCCAGCTGCCATACAACAAACGTTAAACAGACAGGAAGTGTAGAACACTTCTGGGCAAAAGTAAAGAACGGAAGTAACTTTCGCCTGATATGTCACTAGCACGTAGTGTTTTGTACGGAGAAATATTCAGCTCCAGAGTGCCTGAACAGTCCTGACTGTACAGGGCGGCAGCCAGTCAAGGAGCATTTTAGAGAATTAGTTTAAAAACATTTATTTCAAAGACCCTGTGCAATCTATACAGATTTTTTCCCAGAGCAACTTACGCTGTTCCTACGTGACACAAGTTGCCTGTCTTTCAGAACCGAGTCATTTCTGTCCAGTTAAAGCTGCTGACAAGAGACGCCTTCAGCCCTTTGCTGAAATTGCTAGCAAATTCACGCAAATTCACTTAGTTTTAGCCAGTAGCGTGCGTGGGATACAGGTCACGTATGTGGACGCTGAGCGTTCTGCACTACAGAACACAGTTGCTTCTCTCTCTCCGGACCTTGAGCAGTGCAGACGTCTTTCCTGGGAGGCCGAGCCTCTGGCTCTGCGTTCCATGACGGCTACCAACATCAATTAACATGAAACTCCTCCCCTTCCGTACCGACTTCAATTAGTTATTCGACCTCCTAGACTGGCCGAAGCCCGGTAATTTCCGACCCGAGGCGCGCCTTGTATACCATGCACAGAAATATATGCTCTCTATTTTACCCAATTTCCTCTTCCGACATTTCACGACAGCCCTCGATAGCCACTTACAAGTTCTGAACGTTTGACTTCCTATACGTTGTCGTCATAGCCCGTATGTAACAAACTTATTCCCCCTTCCCTGCCCGTGTACATCACGTTAGATAGACACTCAGCTCAATACAGCCGTGGGAATCATTTCTGTTTACACAAGAAATACTCCCTGCCTTCCTACACTCAGCCACGTAGCTTCTCGTTAGTTAAAAAGACAAGAACAATGCTGAAAGAGTATTCGAAAATAATGAACGACCTTCAACTTCCCTTCCATGAAGATAGTCCCGGTTTCGTTCCAGAAATCCACCCCTGCGATTTCGCCATTGACAGCACTGATACGACTACAAAGCTCCACCTAAAGAGCGATGTTTTTGTGATCGTCTGCAGATACCCAGGGACTTTGAAATCCCACGGCGTGAGTGGAAGAATATAAATCGCATCAGAATAGGACGTGGAGTGTTTGCATACAAACTACACAAAGATGGTAAAGCAGCCCAAACCAAGCTGTGACTGTGGACCAGCGAACCACATCATCAGACACACTGTCCAGGAGTGTAAACCGACAGCCTACGTGAGTGACGCAAATGGACACAGCATCTAGCCTTTACTGGATAAGGAGACTGAACATTAGAATATAACAAAAGTTTTTAATGTGTTACCTGTATTTATGTCTCTTTACGTAGTTTTCATGTGTTCTTGACTGTTTCGCGTCTATATTGTTACACGCTAGATAAATAAACAAATAAATAAATAGCAGTAACAAAGCTCGATGAAAGTTGGACCACACACAGAAAGAACTTCTACAGTATAGCGGAGATGATAACTGTAAGATGCATGCAATGAGACAAATATAAACGACACTTCTATTCAAAGCGCGCGAATACACATAGTGTTGGTGCCCAGTTTAAGCGTGCGGACTGCAATTCCCCCTCTGCGTTGACTCTTAGGATTCGTTAGTCTGCGGCCGACGATGCCTAAGTGTGTGTGAATTCCTAAGGGTCCAAACTGCTGAGGTCATCGGGTCCTAGACTTACACACTACCTAAACTAAATTATTGCTAAGAACAACACACACACCCATGCCCGAGGGAGGACTCGAACCTCCGGTGGGAGGGGCCGCGCATTCCCTGAACATGGCGCTTCATACCGCGTGGCATCAGTAGCGTCAGTGCTTGTACTCATGATTAATCAAGTCGTTAATTATAAAACTTAGATATTTCGACTGCTTCTTTAATTCCGGGTTCCCAGTACATGTAGGCTGACGAAAGGATCTTTGTCTCTCAGTACCTCATACTATTCCCCGTGTCAGTGTTCAGTAACAGCAGACTTTTCTTGCTGGCTTAGTCTGGCGTGACAACTATGTTATTCGCATTTTTCTTTAAAAGTGCGAAACGTCCGGCCATTGTATGATTCCCCACACTGGCACGGGATTTTATATGTCCGTGATCTCTTGCGACCTTGATTGTCTGACAGGACCCAGCATCGTTTACACTCGCGCTGGATGACGAAAGCACATCTTATTTTATGTTCCTTCAACAGTCTGACGATCCTAAAGAACACGCCTCCAATATAAGCTAGATAAACCATCCTCATTAGTTATCCGTTTCTTCTAACTGTTCTTGAAACTTCGTGCGTGCAATCTGAAATGCATTTCGAATCTGTATATCAGAGTACCCGTTCTGTACAAACACACAGCGAAGATAATCTCCTGGTAAGCTGCTGATAATCTCCCTGGATCTGAGATAACTCTAGCCCTATGAACAAGAACTTGCATTACACCATTGCTTTCAGGTGGGGGATGGCAGCCGTATCTCGTAGGTATAGGTCATTGTGTGTCGGTTTACAGAACACACTGTGACCCAAGGAACTGCCTTCGCCGGCCGGTGTGGCCGAGCGGTTCTAGGCGCTTCAGTCTGGAACCGCGCGGCCGCTACGGACGCAGGTTTGAATCCTGCCTCGGGCATGGATGTGTGTGATGTCCTTAGGTTAGTTAGGTTTAAGTAGTTCTATGTTCTAGAGGACTGATGACCTCAGCAGTTAAGTCCCATAGTGCTCAGAGCCATTTGATTTTTGAACTGCTTCTTCTCTGCGGTCCGACACGTCTAAAATCTCGTCCCCATTTTTCTTCACGTCCATGGTGAAGCAAATATTTGGATGGAGGGGAGTGGAGGTGTTCCATACATGTAGGAAGCATTGATGCCCCAAGTGGCTACACTACAAAGGTCTCGACCGCATATCTCCCGGTTTCAAAACCGCTGACTGAAATGCTGAAGTGCTTTATCCTCGACATCTTCCATAAAAAGTTTAGCTACTATGGAATACAAAGGGCTACCCATAGTAACACTGGCAGTCTGTTCGAAATATTGTTTGCTCAATAAAAAGTAACTCGAGGCAAGCACATGTTTGAAAAGATATATGACGTCCTCCTCCAGATTAGCTCCTATGAGTTGTAGAGAATCAGTCAGAGATAGGTTTAACCTTGTGAACAAAGAGACCACATCGAAACTCAACAATACGTCAGTTGGCGCTAGACGAAAATACTTCAGTCGGTGTACACAATCTTCCGAGTTTCCAACATAGTGTTCGCCTTTTCCTACTAAAAGGCTCAAAAGAGAAGTCAGATGTTTCGCTAGATAACATGTTGGGGCTCCTATATTGCTCACAATGAGGCGAAACGGCACCCCTTCCTTATATGTCTTCGGCAATCCATACAGTCGTGGTGGAACTGGCGCTTCTGCTCTTAAGCTGTTTTTAAGGTATTCAGGAAACTGGTGGGTTTGAGGAGGGAGGGTGTCTTACGTTATGCTGCGTCTGATGGAGCCTTCTCGAGGCGACGACACGCTGTGTCCTGAAGTAAATCCATCAACTTGCCAAAGTAAGATGTTGCTGGCAGAAGAACGGTAGCGTTTCCCTTGTCATCAGGTGAAATTACCATTTCTATGTCTTATCCTAAAGAACAAAGCGCTTTTCTTTCTTCGGTGTTGATGTTCTGCTTGGCTGCAGGCATCCCAGTTGAGGCCCTGCAAATCTCTCGCCTTATTTTTTCTGTAGTCTCGCTGCGAAGTTTCAAGACACTTTGCTCAAAGGCACTTATAAGATCCTCGATAAGTAAAGTCTTTGGGGTTGGCGCAAAATTTAGCCTCTTCTGTGAAATGAAACACAGTACGTCTGCATAGTTCTTGTTCTTGCGATAATTGGCGTGTAAACTTTTATATTTGTTAATGGGACAAGTGATCCATTGGCCCAGACGGAATTTAAAATAGGTATGTGTATGTAGTTGTGTACATACGTATTTGGTTGCAAAGCGCGTGTTGTCCCCATGTGATCTCTTTCTTCTGACGCTGGAAGAATGCCATTTACGTGTACGGGAAAATCATCGAAATGCCTGTGAACACAGTGTTGTCAGAACTCCTTCGCTCTTCTATTAGAGATCGTCGCCAGCTTCCCACATCTCCACATTTCGTTGCATGTATACACACACACACACACACACACACACAAGAGAGAGAGAGAGAGAGAGAGAGAGAGAGAGAGAGAGCAGCACACAGTACTGTGAGAGTGGGCCGCAGCGTGAAGCAATCACGATGACTAACGACCACCGGAGAGAAAATCATTGCGCCATTGTAGAATGAGCCACTAACTGAATCTGCCCTGGTAATGAATTGCTTGCTGCGAAACACGTCACACGTGCTCCTCATCGCTCTCCGTAAAAGCTGCCGCGTTAATCTAGGTGCACATCCCCTGTTTCTCGTCAGTACAATTGAATTCTCTGACTTTAACGACCCTATTAGAAGACGGCCTCGCATTTATACAGTCTGATTACATAGTAGAAATATTACACGGAATGACACTATTATACAGAGTGACAATCATATAACGACCTCATTTATAATTGGTGTAGTTTTATTCGTGTTAAACTACAGTAGCAAGTAGTAACATACATGAAAATACAGGAACATGATAAACAATGTCTATTTCTTGATAATTACGGACTTTTGGTATCCTGTATATCGTAAACGTTCCTGACTACCAACTAACATTTCATCCATTACTTTTCAAGTCTGACATATGATTTCGATTGAATTTCATTTATTACGGCTGTTTTCAAATCCTGTAAATTATTAGTTTCTTGACACAGACTGTAGACTTGCGATGTACCTCCTAAGAGTCGTCAGGGGTATTTTCTCTGAGTTTCGGCAGATATTTGCAGTTTCGTTTATGCACTTTCTACCTGAAGTCAACCCAAGCATATGCTGCTAGGCAAGTCTTTTATGCGACATCCAGCGTCGATGGAGACCGTCAATTTATTTCGTGCTACAAACGAAACGATTTTTAAAGCGGAATTTTACGTGCCCATTATATAGAACGGTACCAGATTACTCTAGTGCTATATATTTGTTTTATCGATATACATTCACAGGGACAATATAACACGATGAACAACCACAACTTCAGCAACGACAGAGTAATACCGCTTCATGGCGGTAGCGGTGAGTGCGAGCCGAAGCGCTGCTGTCGCTGCAGCTGCACTACTGGTTATTCGTCATGTTTTACTATCCCTGTTATACATATCGATAAAATGAATATCACACTACACTATTGTGGGACCTCTCTATCTTTTTGCAGCGTAGAATTCTGCTTTAAAAACCACTTTGTTTATAAGTGGAAACAAACCGAAACTTACCGTCACCACCGGGTGGGTCTTGCGCGAAAGACGTGATGCGCAGTATTTTTCTGGACTGGTTTCAGCTACACAATGAAAAAATTAAATTGCGAATATCTGCCGAACATCAGAGAAGATGCACCTGACGTCTCTTAGGGGTTATACCCTGTATATATTCATTTATAAAAATGAGTATTTATTCCTTCGTTCCCTATGGGTTCCTGTACTACTCATGAGACTGCTGTGAAATTTTGGTGAGTTGTTGTGCGTACGCCTTCGAATGTTTCTGAATTAGTAATTCCATTTTACAAAAGATGGCATGCTAGTAGATTCAACAAAGGTGTATAGTTTAGCGGCAGTTCGTGTCTTTTCGGTGTATTAATGTGCACGCATGACATAACTGTATTGATTCAAACACAAAGAGTGACATTTCAGTTCGTGTGTGACACAACAAGTGCTGTTACTGTGATTTTCCAACTGCCTATTGACATTAGATAACAGATATCACACTCATTTTCCTTTTTTTTCTCAAGTGAATTTGTAAGAGTCGTCAAAAATTATTATTTTCCCTGTCAAATCAGTTATGCCACCCAAAGGACAAACGATCGGTCGAGCTACTACACCTCTAGCACGAAATAATAACGCAGAATTTAAATACAAACACTTTTCTTCTTTGAAAGGCTTTGCAACGCATGTCTGATATTCTCTGTTAATCACCCAAAAAAATCCGGAAGCGTTAAATCTGGGCAACGGGAAGGCCATTCAACATCACCAAACCTTGAAATCACACGTGAGAGATGTCTGTTGCTATATTTTTCTCATCTTAAGACTTCTGCAGGTTTTTTTTTTTTTTTTGCTGAAAAAATATGAGTCCAAAACTGGGGTTCCGGAGCTCTAACACAGAGATAAAAAATACTCTAAGCATTCGTCTGTAACAATCGCCATTCACTAATACAATAACAAATTTTATTCATTAAAAAAGCATAAGCCTCTTATCCATGATCTTCATATTGCGCACCGAAAAGCAACTTTTGCATTATTTAAAGGGTTGCAGCGTAAAATTGAAGTTTGACTCATCAGTAATTATGAGCCTCTCTCCAAAATTCTGGCTCGCGAAGAGAGTCATAGCGTTCTATAGCGCGAAAACGACTTTGGAAATTAGCTGGTTTCAACTTTCGGGATACATAAAGTTCATAAGGAAACAAATTCAGATGTTTTTTGCGGATGTTGCGCATTGTTTCTCTATTGACACCAGTTTACTGTAACAAACATCTTGCAGATTTGTTGGAGCTGTCTTCGACGACAGCTGGCACACTTTCGACGGTTTGTTCATTGCGTACACATCTACGCCTACCCGTAAGTTTGGCATCACTTACACTGCCAGTGGTTCTATTGCATTCAACATATCGCAGAACGTAGTTATGAGGAGGACAGACACGTCCAGTAAATGTAGCGCGGTAATTGAGTAAATGATAACAAAATATAATTCCACTACTGCTGCTTGCCGTTGTGCACTCCATCTTTCCATGCGACACCACTCAATTTCGCAAGCGTTCGTCTTTATCTTCAGCTGAAAATAAACAGACAAGAACAAAATGTATCCGAGAGCTTTCAATGTAAATGTGGTCATTAATTAATTGTCACTCTACGTTTTATGAACGTTTCGAGACATGTAGGCCACGGTTTCGGCGAGATATTTTTTTATTTATAATTTTTTCTATAAACATCCCATTTTTCATGGTCGACGAAATTCACATGAAAATATAAAGTGATTGCATCAGCAATCACGAATGACTCTAGACGTCTCAATGACTTACTTCATAGTACTTTGTATGGTTGGATACCTTTCCTGAGAGTCTAAGAGCATATATCCTAATAGAGTCACATGCTAATGAAGTTAAGGCACTGGTAGGACCTCTGTTTCATTCACTCTTTACGAAGTGACGATTTTGTAGCTTCACAACTAAACTTCGGTGGCGGCAGCGTATTATCACGCCGATGTTTGCATTTAAATGAGGGGTACATTGGTCGCAAAATGGGAAGCACAGTGAATATCAAAGAGGTGTTATTTCCAACATTAACTACACCTTCCAGCTGCTTCTCCAACGTAGGTATTTGTCCTAGCGTGATACCAACTTTCTAATACTCTCGTCATAGAAGGCAGTCCCGATGCTTTCTGCCTCTTCCCTACACTGGCGTGCAGTTCGCTGTCTGTGACAAAATACTGTCCTTTTTTACATTTTAGAAAGCATTCTGTAATTGGAGCAAAGCAGCTATCGGTATGAAACGCTAAAAAAACAGTCTCGATTGCGTTTTCAGATTTTTATTTATTAGCAACCGGTTTGAGCCCTTTCCTCAAACTATCTTCAGGGTATTACCCGCCATTATGCCTGCCGGGCTGGCAGACGGAGCGAGATCTGTAAAAGTAAGGCTGTCACGAGCAGAGTGTGAAAAGAAAATAACCCTCGTAGTTGTGCCACGAAAACCACTGTACAGTAAAAGAACACTTTGTCTTTTGCTCTAGACTAAGAATTCTTCTAGATTAAGCCTCAGACTGAAACTGGAAAGAATAAGCACAAACAAATCTCAATGCGAAGTTCTGTTATTCTTACGAGGGAGAAATGTAGGGTGCAGAAAAATATTTGTAGACTTTGCCACGAAAACCAGTTTTAGGAATTTCAGTTTGTTGAAGGAAGAATGATGAGTGACTCTTCTAATGTCTTCCTACTGAGACTGTTCATTGTTTAAGTCTCCAATGCTACCAGGAAATACGCAGTGATGATTCGCGCTGATCTGCTTGTACACGCTTTATAGCCCCTTATGAGGACTCTGTGTAACAAGAGTCCCTCTAGCGGGCTGATTATCGTAAATCGATTGCGGATAAAGAAATGTCCGCTACTTTAAACTCTCTGTCGTTTATTACAGAAAATGTGGTCACGACCGTGGACTTGAAGTAGAAAAGTCCATCGAAACGAATACAGGGAGCAGAACGGCGTTCCATCGTATTGTGCTGTCAGTTCATCGCCCGAGTTCTTGATTTTTACTTCCCCACGACCTCCCGTATCTTTCCGATAAGGAAACCTCAGCGCGTCACTATCGCCGTTATGGCGATGGTAGGCTGCCAGTTCTGTGTTCAGTAGGTGGAAGAAACGAAGGCAGGACGAAAGGTTAGGGTTTAACATCTCGTTGACGACGACGTAGTCAGGAACGGAGCACAAGCTCGGATTGGAGAAGGAAATCTGCCGCGACCTTCTTAAAGGAACCGTCTAGACATTTGATTTAAGCGATTTATGGCAAACGACGGGAAATTTGAATGGCCAGTCCAGCGTTCCACAATTCGTCGCCGCTCTCGGTGAACTGATAGGGCGTCGCTTTGGATGTCTCCTGGCGGTCGCTACGCTGCAACCTTCTTCACCTCTGTGGTGTGACTGCACATTTCGCTAGTCCAACTTGATGCGAATCCCTTCTAAGGGGCCAGTATTTTCCAGTATTTGCTACATAGGTGTTTGGTAAACTGTCTCTTTTCATTTAAATATACAAATAACACTAACCAGTCACTTTTGTCCATCTTTCGAATGTGTGTTTCTGACATTCTTTGCAATTTGTACCTCCTAGAACACAATGCATACTTTCTTCAGTTAATAAAATGCTGAGCAAGTAGTGTACTTACAGTTAGGAAAAACAACCTAAGGTCACTGAAATATGTACGGCTGAGCAAAACAATACGACTACCTGCATAATAGGAAGTCGAAGAAAACTTGTCTTGTATTTTTCTTTATTTTGAACTCTAGTGATGCCAAAGGGGTTGCTATCAAACTTTATTACGCTGCAACGTACACTACTGGCCGTTAAAATTGCTACACCACGAAGATCACGTGCTACAGTCGCGAAATTTAACCGACAGGACGAAGATGCTGTGATATGCAAATGATTAGCTTTTCAGAGCATTCACACAAGTCTGGCGCCGGTGGCGACACCTACAACGTGCTGACATGAGGAAAGTTTCCAACCGATTTCTCATACACAAACAGCAGTTGACCGGCGTTGCCTGGTGAAACGTTGTTTTGATGCCTCGTGTAAGGAGGAGAAATGCGTACCATCACTTTTCCGACTTTGATAAAGATCGGATTGTAGCCTATCGCGTTTGCGGTTTATCGTATCGCGACATTGCTGATCGCGTTGGTCGAGATCTAATGACTGTTAGCGGAATATGGAATCGGTGGGTTCAGGAGGGTAATACGGAACGCTGTGCTGGATCCCAACGGCCTCGTATCACTAGCAGGCATTTTATCCGCATGGCTGTAACGTGCAGCCACGTCTCGATCCCTGAGTCAACAGATGGGGACCTTTGCAAGACAACAACCATCTGCGCGAACATTTCGACGTCGTTTGCAGCAGCATGGGCTATCAGCTCGGAGACCATGGCTGCTCTTACCGTTGACGCTGCATCACAGATAGGAGCGCCTGCGATGATGTACTCAACGACGAACCTGGGTGCACGAATGGCAAAACGTCATTTTTTCGGATGAGTCCAGGTTCTGTTTACAGCATCATGATGGTCGCATCCGTGTTTGGCGACATCGCGGTGAACGCACAGTGGAAGCGTGTATTCGTCATCGCCATACTGGCGTATCACCCGGCGTGATGGTATGTGGTTACACGTCTCGGTCACCTCTTGGTCGCATTGACGGTACTTTGAACAGTGGACGTTACATTTCAGATGTGTTACGACCCGTGGCTCTACCCTTCATTCGATTCCTGTGAAACCCTACATTTCAGCAGGATAATGGACGACTGTATGTTGAAGGTCCTGTACGGGCCTTTCTGGAAACAGAAAATGTTCGACTGCTGCCCTGGCCAGCACATTCTCCAGATCTCTCACCAATTGAAAACGCCTGGTCGATGTTGGCCGAGCAACGTGCTAGTCACAATACGCCAGTCACTACTCTTGATGAACTGTGGTATCGTGTTGAAGCTGCGTGGGCAGCTGTACCTCTACAAGCCATCCAAGCTCTGTTTGACTCAATGCCCAGGCGTATCAAGGCCGTTATTACGGCCAGAGGTGGTTGTTCTGGGTACTGATTTCTCAGGATATATGCACCCAAATTGCGTGAAAAGTAACCACATGTCAGTTCTAGTATAATATATTTGTCCAGTGAATACCCGTTTATCATCTACATTTATTCTTGGTGTTGCAATTTTAATGATCAGTAGTGTATTTCTTACCATTTTTTGGCCAGCAGACAGCTCTAAATGGTATTTGACACATTTGCATCATGGCAAACTATGCTAAATATGCAAGGTGTTTTAAAAATATATTACGTTTCTAAAGAAGGTAATATTAGTCAAAACTAGAAGAAAAATTCCTATAGAGATATGTCCGGAAACCGATATCTGTTCCGAGTGGTCTGAGGCGCCACAATCATGGACTGTGCGACTGGTCCCGGCGGAGGTTTGAGTCCTCCGTCGGACACGGGTGTGTGTGGATGTTCTTAGGATGATTTAGGTTAAGTAGTGTGTAAGCTTGGGGACTGATGACCTTAACAGTTGAGGCCCATAAAATTTCACAAACATTTTTGAACCGATACCTGTTGACATACCGAACAATCTGTCGTCCTATTCTTGTCTGCCGGTTAGGTAGGGGTATGTATTATGCAGACACATGGTAGTTTTGGTGGTCCAGATATTACAGTGCTGGGAGGCGTAATGTTGCAGATCTTTGAACACTATACACTGACTGGTCAGCGTTACTGTGACAATTTACTTGTTCCCCCTGCCCGTCTTTTCAGAACTGTATTCAGCCATAATTTCATTTTTGTGGATGGCAACGTCCGACTCCATCGATCAACGCAGGTGAAGGGGTTCATGCATATTAAATCTCACTGACCACATGTAGGATGGGTTGGGAAGACGTACTGCAATACATCCACACGCACAGACGACCATCCAATAGCTGCCAACCTAGCTGGTGGAGGAGTGGAAGGCTCTGCTACAAGAACTCTTTAACAATTTTGTGGCCAGCATGGAAGCAGTTTTCAGAGCATGCATTGCCGTCCGTGGTGAGATCCATTCTATGGTGGACCGTCTGCCACCTTTCGTTAATGTTCAGAGAACATCATGAAACGCGATGACTACAGTGTAATTATTGTCTTCAAATAAAAGTGTCATTTTTCCTCGGCTTGTTATGGTTCAAATGGCTCGGTGCACTATGAGACTTAACATCTGAGGTCATCAGTCCCCTGGAACTTAGAACTACTTAAACCTAACTAACCGAAGGACATCACAAACATCCATGCCCGAGGCAGGATTCGATCCTCCGACCGTAGCGGTCGCGCGGTCCCAGACTGAAGTGCTTAGAACCGTTCAGCCACACCGGCCGGCCTCGGCTTATTAGGTATTTCTTTTATTTCACCTCTGCACCTTACTGTAGCGTTCCTTTCTCTGTTTAATCCACGTTTCAGCGAGCTACGCTACTTGGTAGTGACGCATTATGCGAGAGGTACTTCCGTTCTTAATGTTTGCACCCAAGTGTAGAACAAGGAATGGCTGTTCTGGCGTATAGACAAGCGCCGGCACGAAGACGATGATCGCAAGAGCAAAGAAGGCTGTGAGACGACGTCAGCCAATAGCCCGCTGACAAGGATCGCAATACGACAGGAGAGCCCTCTAGCCGGAGAGAATATAAGCGCCGTTCCTGCCAGCCTCGGCCGCACAGTACATCTACATCTACATTTATACTCCGCAAGCCACCCAACGGTGTGTGGCGGAGGGCACTTTACGTGCCACTGTTATTACCTCCCTCTCCTGTTCCAGTCGCGTATGGTTCGCGGGAAGAACGACTGTCTGAAAGCCTGTGTGCGCGCTCTAATCTCTCTAATTTTACATTCGTGATCTCCTCGGGGGGTATAAGTAGGGGGAAGCAATATATTCGATACCTCATCCAGAAACGAACCCTCTCGAAACCTGGCGAGCAAGCTACACCTCGATGCAGAGCGCCTCTCTTGCAGAGTCTGCCACTTGAGTTTGTTAAACATCTCCGTAACGCTATCACGGTTACCAAATAACCCTGTGACGAAACGCGCCGCTCTTCTTTGGATCTTCTCTATCTCCTCCGTCAACCCGATCTGGTACAGATCGCACACTGATGAGCAATACTCAAGTATAGGTCGAACGAGTGTTTTGTAAGCCACCTCCTTTGTTGATGGACTACATTCTCTAAGGACTCTCCCAATGAATCTCAACCTGGTACCCGCCTTACCAACAATTAATTTTATATGATCATTCCACTTCAAATCGTTCCGCACGCATACTCCCAGACATTTTACAGAAGTAACTGCTACCAGTGTTTGTTCCGCTATCATATAATCATACAATAAAGGGTCCTTCTTTCTATGTATTCGCAATACATTACATTTGTCTATGTTAAGGGTCAGTTGCCAATCCCTGCACCAAGTGCCTATCCGCTGCAGATCTTCCTGCATTTCGCTACAATTTTCTAATGCTGCAACTTCTCCGTATACTACAGCATCATCCGCGAAAAGCCGCATGGAACTTCCGACACTATCTACTAGGTCATTTATATATATTGTGAAAAGAAACGGTCCGATAACACTCCCCTGTGGCACGCCAGAGGTTACTTTAACGTCTGTAGACGTCTCTCCGTTGATAACAACATGCTGTGTTCTGTTTGCTAAAAACTCTTCAATCCAGCCACACAGCTGGTCTGATATTCCGTAGGCTCTTACTTTGTTTATCAGGCGACAGTGCGGAACTGTATCGAACGCCTTCCGGAAGTCAAGAAAAATAGCATCTACCTGGGAGCCTGTATCTAATATTTTCTGGGTCTCATGAACAAATAAAGCGAGTTGGGTCTCACACGATCGCTGTTTCCGGAATCCATGTTGATTCCTACATAGTAGATTCTGAGTTTCCAAAAACGACATGATACTCGAGCAAAAAACATGTTCTAAAATTCTACAACAGATCGACGTCAGAGATATAGGTCTATAGTTTTGCGCATCTGCTCGTCGACCCTTCTTGAAGACTGGGACTACCTGTGCTCTTTTCCAATCATTTGGAACCTTCCGTTCCTCTAGAGACTTGCGGTACACGGCTGTTAGAAGGGGGGCAAGTTCTTTCGCGTACTCTGTGTAGAATCGAATTGGTATCCCGTCAGGTCCAGTGGACTTTCCTCTGTTGAGTGATTCCAGTTGCTTTTCTATTCCTTGGACACTTATTTCGATGTCAGCCATTTTTTCGTTTGTGCGAGGATTTAGAGAAGGAACTGCAGTGCGGTCTTCCTCTGTGAAACAGCTTTGGAAAAAGGTGTTTAGTATTTCAGCTTTACGCTTGTCATCCTCTGTTTCAATGCCATCATCATCCCGGAGTGTCTGGATATGCTGTTTCGAGCCACTTACTGATTTAACGTAAGACCAGAACTTCCTAGGATTTTCTGTCAAGTCGGTACCTAGTATTTTACTTTCGAATTCACTGAATGCTTCACGCATAGCCCTCCTTACGCTAACTTTGGCATCGTGTAGCTTCTGTTTGTCTGAGAGGTTTTGGCTGCATTTAAACTTGGAGTGAAGCTCTCTTTGCTTTCGCAGTAGTTTCCTAACTTTGTTGTTGTACCACGGTGGGTTTTTCCCGTCCCTCACAGTTTTACTCGGCACGTACCTGTCTAAAACGCATTTTACGATTGCCTTGAACTTTTTCCATAAACACTCAACATTGTCAGTGTCGGAACAGAAATTTTCGTTTTGATCTGTTAGGTAGTCCGAGATCTGCCTTCTATTACTCTTGCTAAACAGATAAGTCTTCCTCCCTTTTTTTATATTCCTATTAACTTCCATATTCAGGGATGCTGCAACGGCCTTATGATCACTGATTCCCTGTTCTGCACTTACAGAGTCGAAAAGTTCGGGTCTGTTTGTTATCAGTAGGTCCAAGATGTTATCTCCACGAGTCGGTTCTCTGTTTAATTGCTCGAGGTAATTTTCGGATAGTGCACTCAGTATAATGTCACTCGATGCTCTGTCCCTACCACCCGTCCTAAACATGTGAGTGTCCCAGTCTATATCTGGTAAATTGAAATCTCCACCTAAGACTATAACATGCTGAGAAAATTTATGTGAAATGTATTCCAAATTTTCTCTCAGTTGTTCTGCCACTAATGCTGATGAGTCGGGAAGTCGGTAAAGGGAGCCAATTATTAACCTAGCTCGGTTGTTGAGTGTAACCTCCACCCATAATATTTCACAGGAACTATCCACTTCTACTTCACTACAGGATAAACTACTACTAACAGCGACAAACACGCCACCATCGGTTGCATGCAATCAATCCTTTCTAAACACCGTCTGTGCCTTTGTAAAAATTTCGGCAGAATTTATCTCTGGCGTCAGCCAGCTTTCTGTACCTATAACGATTTCAGCTTCGGTGCTTTCTATCAGCTCTTGAAGTTCCGGTATTTTACCAATGCAGCTTCGACAGTTTACAATTACAATATCGATTGCTGCTTGGTCCCCGCATGTCCTGACTTTGCCCCGCACCCGTTGAGGCTGTTGCCCTTTCTGTACTTGCCCGAGGCCATCTAACCTAAAAAACCGCCCAGCCCACGCCACACAACCCCTGCTACCCGTGTAGCCGCTTGTTGCGTGTAGTGGACTCCTGACCTATCCAGCGGAACCCGAAACCCCACCACCCTATGGCGCAAGTCGAGGAATCTGCAGCCCACACGGTCACAGAACCGTCTCAGCCTCTGATTCAGACCCTCCACTCGGCTCTGTACCAAAGGTCCGCAGTCAGTCCTGTCGACGATGCTGCAGATGGTGAGCTCTGCTTTCATCCCGCTAGCGAGACTGGCAGTCTTCACCAAATCAGATAGCCGCCGGAAGCCAGAGAGGATTTCCTCCGATCCATAGCGACACACATCATTGGTGCCGACATGAGCGACCACCTGCAGATGGGTGCGCCCTGTACCCTTCATGGCATCCGGAAGGACCCTTTCCACATCTGGAATGACTCCCCCCGGTATGCACACGGAGTGCACTTTGGTTTTCTTCCCCTCCCTTGCTGCCATATCCCTAAGGGGCCCCATTACGCGCCTGACGTTGGAGCTCCCAACTACCAGTAAGCCCACCCTCTGCGACCGCCCGGATCTTGCAGACTGAGGGGCAACCTCTGGAACAGGACAAGCAGCCATGTCAGGCCGAAGATCAGTATCAGCCTGAGACAGAGCCTGAAACCGGTTCGTCAGACAAACTGGAGAGGCCTTCCGTTCAGCCCTCCGGAATGTCTTTCGCCCCCTGCCACACCTCGAGACGACCTCCCACTCTACCACAGGTGAGGGATCAGCCTCAATGCGGGCAGTATCCCGGGCAACCACAGTCTTAGTCCGATCGGGGGATGCGTGGGACGAGCTGGCTGTCCCCGACAAACCCCCATCCGGACCCCCACAGTGATGCCCATTGGCAACAGCCTCAAGCTGTGTGACTGAAGCCAACACTGCCTGAAGCTGGGAGCGAAAGGATGCCAACTCAGCCTGCATCCGAACACAGCAGTTGCAGTCCCTATCCATGCTAAAAACTGTTGTGCAAAGAACGTCTGAACTAATCTACAGAGAGCGCAAACAAATCGACACAAAATTTAAACGGTTATTAAAATACAAGATTGCGTAGTAAATGCAGTAATGCTGCCACTTGTGCACTGCTGACACACTGCTCGGCGGCGGAAGGAGACTACGCGATTTTACACTATTCAGGTACTAAAACGCGATGCTACTCTCTCAAATACTATAATACGCCCGAAATCTATGAATTAAACAATGCAAGTACCAAAAACACGCAAATAAATTAAGAATTAAACTATGTAACAAATGAGTGAGCTAGGAGTATACGACTTGCTGCTGCAGCTGCTTATCCAACGGCGGCAGGGAGCACAGTGACTGTGACCAACCGACACTGGCCGTTCAAAACAAAAACAGAAGACAGACGAATACGCGAATTTACACTATTCAGGTACTAAAACGCGATGCTACAACTCTCAAATACTATAATACGCCCGAAATTTATGAATTAAACAATGCAAGTACCAAAAACACGCAAATAAATTAAGAATTAAACTATGTAACAAATGAGTGAGCTAGGAGTATACGACTTGCTGCTGCAGCTGCTTATCCAACGGCGGCAGGGAGCACAGTGACTGTGACCAACCGACACTGGCCGTTCAAAACAAAAACAGAAGACAGACGAATACGCGAATTTACACTATTCAGGTACTAAAACGCGATGCTACAACTCTCAAATACTATAATACGCCCGAAATTTATGAATTAAGCAATGCAAGTACCAAAAACACGCAAATAAATTAAGAATTAAACTATGTAACAAATGAGTGAGCTAGGAGTATACGACTTGCTGCTGCAGCTGCTTATCCAACGGCGGCAGGGAGCACAGTGACTGTGACCAACCGACACTGGCCGTTCAAAACAAAAACAGAAGACAGACGAATACGCGAATTTACACTATTCAGGTACTAAAACGCGATGCTACAACTCTTAAATACTATAATACGCCCGAAATTTATGAATTAAACAATGCAAGTACCAAAAACACGCAAATAAATTAAGAATTAAACTATGTAACAAATGAGTGAGCTAGGGGTATACGACTTGCTGCTGCAGCTGCTTATCCAACGGCGGCAGGGAGGGACAGTATTAGGACAGAACTAGACGGTCTAGCGGAGAGCACTATGGGAGCAGTGACGTGTGATCCATCTGAATTGCTTTCATGGACCTTGTATATAGCAAAGGGCTTTGATTGTTTGCTTGTCGCCCATCGCTTGTGACACCGTTGTAAATTCCAAGTTAAGTATTGTCAATCTTCTTCATTGTAATAGAAACTATTAATTCGATTTGCTTGAATTGTTGTATAGAAATCCGAGAACGCAGCATCCTTCAGGCACCCTAAACGAGACGAGTGGGCAGAATCCCACAATAGCAACCTGTATTCTTTTCGTTAATTGTTTGTTCTTTGAAAAAAGATTGTATTATATTGTTTACGATTCTATCACAAGTGATGGTTTGGTGGCAAACGTACAGTACAGTAATTCGCTTTCCACTAATTCCAGACCACCTTTCTGTTTTCACTTCATCCAGAGGCTCTTGACGTATTTTGCAGTTCCCAGAAGTCGAACGTCGATTTTATTGCTAGATGAGGTATCTCGATATGTGCTGCCATTTTTCATCAGAAAGAAAAAAAAGCATTTCAGGTTCAGTCTCCACGTTATGCGCAGACTGCAATAGCCACTTACAGTACTGACGTAGATTAATAGTCTATCCTCCAACACAAGAAAATGACGCACCACGACGGAGTTACGCAAATTGGTCACAAACTTATATGCATATAGGTATCGACGGTAAATGAAAACCTGTAAATGGATAAATTGTAATGAATCAATGTGTGACACTGCAGCGCAGTTACGCACCACAGCTGGCACGGATGGGAAAGAGGGGGCATATCGACACCAGCGGATAAAGTCTTTGCGAATTTCATTCGGTGTACTCAGTTGTGCAGAAACTATGCCTCGCAAACTGGCGCATGAACAGTGCACGTAGGTGTCAGCATTTGAGAGAGGACATGTAGATCGGCTCAAAGGAATCTGGTGGAGCAATCGGCGGATCTCTCGACATTTGAATAGCAGCGATGCCACTATTCTGCGATGTTGGCAGGAATGGGTGAAACACGACCGAACACAGCGTCGAGAAGGAAGTTGTCGACCTAGAGAGGCGACAGAACGAGAGGACCGATCAGTCGTCAGAGAGGCACTCAGAGCTCCGGATTCATCGTTATCGTCGATCTGACGCGCAGTTGGTGCTTCAGGGACCACAAGGACCGTCAATAGATGGCTCACGGAAAAGGGGGCTTAGTCCACGCGCCCCCTTCTTCGACTACCATTGGTCGTTTGCAGTTGTGTCGGCCACATTTGGCCTGGGATCTCACTGACTGGAGCAGAATTGTCTTTAGTGATGCGTCTCGTTTCGAACCGGGCCCCGGTGACCAACAAAGACGTGTCTAAACAGTGGTGAGATACCAACCTATCGCCGGTCTGAAACCAGGAGTAATGGTATGGAGCGCCATTTCTTTCCATAGCATGAACCCACTGGTTGTCATCCGCGGCACCTTTACGCCACAGCGGTACGTCGACGATATTCTGCTCCTCGCTATGTTGCCCTTCGTGGAAAGCCATACTGTGCTTACATTTCTGAAAAATAATGCCGGCCCCGAGACGGCGACAGTTTCTACTGCTTGTCTTCGGGCTTGCCAAATCGTGCATTAGCCAGAAAGGTCGCCAGATCTCTCCCCATCTGAGAACGCTTGTAGCATTTTGGACAGAGCCCTCCAACTAGCTAGGTATTTTGACGATCCAACGTGCCGTTAGCAGAGAATTTGGCACGATGTCCCTCAAGAGGACAGCCAACAACCCGCTCAATCAACACCAAGCCGAATAGCTCCTTGAAAAAGTGCCAGATGTGGATGAAGGCGTTACTGACTTGCTCAATTAGTGACGCTCTTCTCTTGTAAAAATCATCAAATTTCTCTGAAATATTTTGATCATTCGGACGCGACAATTGTGTTCTGGCTTATTTCCGATGCAACTGCTAGGTCGTCTAGGTTTTAATGGGGTTAAAATCAGTACGCCTCTTGTCACAAGGTCCGAGCAGCGGGATGGGGCATCTTTCGGCGATCGGTGCTTGTTTACGGGGGTACTGATTCCTTGGCAATTTCGAAGATAGCTCTTGCATTGTGTGTGAAACACCTCGTATTTCTTCGATCGGGGGAATGTAAGTTACGGTTCCGAAAGAGGAGGTAAAAGGGACGAGAGTTAGTGGCAATTAGACTCTCAAGTCACTTATTAGTTAAATAACTGATAACAGGTAGATCGGATTCTCGCGCTATGAGCGACGACGACCACGTCAAAGGCGCCACTGTTGGCTTTGCCGTGGACACCACTTTCGGAGCGGCCGATGCACAGATACCGCGTTCGCCTACTTTTTGTTCGCCTCTATCGCGCGCTGGCGGTATTTGCGGCGGTTTTAATCTGGCTAATGAAATTCTTCAATTATGACCGCATTCCGCGCGTTGGGCAGCCGCACCGCCGCACCTGCCACGCCACACAGCAGCGGCCCCGCCCACGCGAGCACGCACGTCGCCCGCGGTCACGAATGTGTGTGTGTGTGTGTGTGTGTGTGTGTGTGTGTGTGTGTGTGTGTGTGTGTGTGTGTGTGTGAAAGGGGAGGGGGACTGCTCGCTGCGGTCACGCTGTGGTCGGGGGTAGCCGCGGAATCGTGGGGCACCCGTCTGGTACCTAGAGGCGACAGCGAAAGTAGGGGCTCCCAGCTACTGTACTCATTGTAGCATACACTTGCAAATATATAGCTAAATATATGCACAGATTTATTTCGTTGTGTATCATACGTCTACGTACAGCTTGTACAAGCATTGTTATAATGACTTAAGAAGAGCGAGCCATTTACTGCTTACGTGTTTGATTGCGGATTTTTGTTGTTGGATCAAGAAGTATTGAGGATTGTTTTTATGGGTTTGTTTTTCGAGTCCTCCGAAATGAAAACTTCCCTAGCGTTTCCTGCAGAAAAAGAATAGACTGTAAGTCGGGAGGTGACATGGGATGTAAGAGGTACGACATCGTTAGTGGTACGACATAGTGAAATGATACAGCAACAGTAAGCAATTGATCGACTTAATAGCGGAGGAAGGGGTTAACTACATGCGAAACGAGTAGACTTAACGTTGTTGCATTCTAAGGTAATCCGATACTAGGCAGTTTGCTCCGATGAAGTTAAACGATTGCAACAGAAAAAACTGATACAAAAGGATCATGTCACACTGGACTGAAAATCTCACTCCGTGAAGTTTCCGCTCGCGACTGCCACAGCGGATTGGCCGAGGGCCTATTTCTTTCGCGGAAACTGTTGCAAGTATCCGTGGCACACTTTTAACGCCAGTGGCACAGCAACTACGAGGGTTACTGTACTCTGTTCTGTCGGTGTGAGTTAGAAGTCTCAAAACTGTTTAATGAACGTCCCAATGGATCATATGGACAGTGTACTAATGAAAACAGAACTGGAGAAACATCCCTATCTCTACAGGACAGAGAGTTCACATTATAAAGACAGACTGTTACTGCAAGTTATTCTTCTGCGCCAACACGTTTAGATGCCTTAGTTTCTTTCTTTTGTAATTTAGTTTTAATATTCCACATCATTAAGTCGATATGGCAGCAACGATACACTTAAAACCCTCGCCACTACGCCACTATGAGTCTCGACCTCTCCAGGGCTCGTAGTCTCCATTGCCTAGCGCCGGGGATGCCACCAGAGGACTTCGTCTTCTCACCACCCCTCGCCCTCCCCCCAAGATACCTGAATATCTCCATAAAAATACATCGATATAGGACGAAGCTACTTATCTAAACACCTAGCCTTTGATTGTACTAGTACATAGTGACCCACGTAAAACCGGTACGCCTCACGTATCAGTCACTCGCCTCTAGTCAAACTGATTGTTGGAGTGGCAGCACTGTCTCGAAAGTTGATTATATTACATTTTATCGGAAAGTTGAGTGCAGCTGGGTGTTAGTGCGTCAGTTATTGTGGGAAGCTCGTGTTGTTGGACTGTTACAGAAATGCATTAAAACAGCGAACTCATATCGTCGAGTGTTGCATAAAGACAGCTCTATCGAGGAATTTAAGGAAATGTTTAAAGCGAAGTAGGTAAGAAACGCACCGGTTCCCGTCAGATCACCGAAGTTAAGCTCTGTCGGGCTGGGCTAGCACTTGGATGGGTGACCAACCGGCATGCCGAGCGCTGTTGGCAAGCGGGGTGCACTCAACCCTTGTGAGGTAAACTGAAGAACTACTTGACCGAGAAGTAGCGGCTCCGGTCTAGTAAACTGACATGTGGCCGGGAGTGCGGTGTGCTGACCACATGAGCCTCCATATCCGCATCCAGTGACCCCTGTAGGCTGTTAGGCTGTGGATGACACGGCGGACGGTAGGACCGTGGGCCTTCATGGCGTGATCGGGGGGAGCTTTAGGTAAGAAACTTCCCACGAGCGGAATCATTCAGGGTCTGTACAAGAAATAAAGGGCTGCAGAATCCGTTCAAACCTTGCGGAGGAATAGGCAACCAACGTTTAGGACCCCCGAAACTGTATACCGAATGAGTGTGGACATTACGAGAAGTCCCCATTAGTCGGTGAGGAGGTTATCGCAGCAGACTGGTGTATCTTGTACTTCGTGTACTAAAAGATATGAAATTAAGAGCCTTTGTGTGAGTGTGGTGCAAGAGTTGAAATTTGAGGATCAGGAAGAAAAGTTTGGTATACCTTGTACGTCGTGCCACGGTGTACTAAAAGAAATGTAATTAAAATACTAACATGTGAATGTCGTGCAAGAGTTGAAATTTTAAGATCATGAAAAAAAAAGAGTTCATTACCGTAACTGGCTGTTAACATCAATCTCTAGCAGCTACTTGGACCCCTTGCTTTACTTTACGTCAGATGAGGTCTGTTTTCCTTTGCCATGATAAGTAAACTCCCAGTATTTTAGATACTGGTTGCAGGAAAACCCACATGTTCTACATGAAACAACTCTCCACGCAGAATATATAGGTGTTTGGTATTGGCATGTGCATTATTGGCCCCAATTTTTCAATTACACCTGAAATAGTGCCAGGTATCTAGAGTCTTTGCTTCATCCTACGCACAGTTAACTGATTCAGAGAAGATCTATGCAGCATTCCAACAAGATGGAGGAACTGCTCACACATCCAACCAAAGTATGAACCACATCACCAACGTGTTCCCTGAAGACAGACTTGCCAGTAGGCGGCTCTGGACACCAAGGGACCCAGGACTTAATATTGTGTGATTTTTATTTATGAGGCACGCTTAAAATCAAAGTGTATACTGACAATCCTCACACAATAGACAATCTTAAACAGAATACTACTAGAGAAATTAACAAAATTACGTCTTCAGAATCAGTGAATGTTGCTGCTAACGTAATCACACGAAGTGAGTGATGCCTGGATGCCCGTGACCACCACATGCAGCATCTCTCATAGAAAGGTAACTACATGTTCCTTAACGTCACTATTAGCTATTCTTTTTTAGCTAGTTCATTGTTGCTTGAATCTCGGGCGTCAGAAGTACCTATTTTATGTGAGACAGCCTGTGTCTTATAACCGCTAGCAAGTGAACCAGTTTGTATAAAGGACAATTCAGCTATTGATCTTTCACATCACCACTGAATGGCTGATAGCACTCACATTACATATTTCACATGTTTCAACTTGCAAAATGGTTCAAATGGCTCTGAGCACTATGGGACTTAACATCTGTGGTCATCAGTCCCCTAGAACTTAGAACTACTTAAACCTAACTAACCTAAGGACAACACACACAGTCATGCCCAAGGCAGGATTCGAACCTGCGACCGTAGCGGTCACGTGGTTCCAGACTGTAGCGCCTAGAACCGCACGGCCACACCGGCCGGCTTTCAACTTGCACATAATCTACATAAGTGTGTTAGTATTTTATTCACTTCGTAGATCTCTGATGCGTTAAGCTACCACGTGAAATACAGACACAACAGAAATATCCTAAAGACATATTATTAAGGTAAGAATCAAAGAATTTCCCTACATAATCTTTGACTTTCTTGTGTAACAATGCAATCTTTCCTTCACTTCTACGATTCATAATATCTAGCGAGTAGGAAAATCGTACAACGTACTGCAACTAAATATTTAAGTTTGGAATGAAAGTTCGTCTTGTGGTGCCGTGTCTCGCAGGCTGGTTGCAACACAACTGCAAAAGCCACTGACTTTTATCGCAAGTGTAACACCCAGTTTCCCCCCATGAACCATGGACCTTGCCGTTGGTGGGAAGGCTTGCGTGCCTCAGCGATACAGATGGCTGTACCGTAGGTACAACCACAACGGAGGGGTATCTGTTGAGAGGCCAGACAAACGTGTGGTCCTGAAGAGGGGCAGCAGCCTTTTCAGTAGTTGCAAGGGGCAACAGTCTGGATGATTGACTGATCTGGCCTTGTAACAATAACCAAAACGGCCTTGCTGTGCTGGTACTGCGAACGGCTGAAAGCAAGGGAACTACGGCCGTAATTTTTCCCGAGGGCATGCAGCTTTACTGTATGATTAAATGATGATGGCGTCCTCTTGGGTAAAATATTCCGGAGGTAAAATATTCCCCCATTCCGATCTCCGGGCGGGGACTACTCAAGAGGATGTCGTTATCAGGAGAAAGAAAACTGGCGTTCTACGGATCAGACCGTGGAATGTCAGATCCCTTAATCGGGCAGGTAGGTTAGAAAATTTAAAAAGGGAAATGGACAGGTTAAAGTTAGATATAGTGGGAATTAGTGAAGTTCGGTGGCAGGAGGAACAAGACTTCTGATCAGGTGACTACAGGGTTATAAACACAAAGTCAAATAGGGGTAATGCAGGAGTAGGTTTAATAATGAATAGGAAAATAGGAATGCGGGTAAGCTACTACAAACAGCATAGTGAACGCATTATTGTGGCCAAGATAGATACGAAGCCAACACCTACTACAGTAGTACAAGTTTATATGCCAACTAGCTCTGCAGATGACGAAGAAATTGAAGAAATGTATGATGAAATAAAAGAAATTATTCAGATAGTGAAAGGAGACGAAAATTTAATAGTCATGGGTGACTGGAATTCGAGTGTAGGAAAAGGGAGAGAAGGAAACGTAGTAGGTGAATATGGACTGGGGCTAAGAAATGAAAGAGGAAGCCGCCTGATAGAATTTTGCACAGAGCACAACTTAATCATAGCTAACACTTGGTTTAAGAATCATGATAGAAGGTTGTATACATGGAAGAATCCTGGAGATACTAAAAGGTATCAGATAGATTATATACTGGTAAGACAGAGATTTAGGAACCAGGTTTTAAATTGTAAGACATTTCCAGGGGCAGATGTGGACTCTGACCACAATCTATTGGATATGATGTGTAGATTAAAACTGAAGAAACTGCAAAAAGGTGGGAATTTAAGGAGATGGGACCTGGATAAACTGAAAGAACCAGAGGTTGTACAGAGTTTCAGGGACAGCATAAGGGAACAATTGACAGGAATGGGGGAAAAAAATACAGTAGAAGAAGAATGGGTAGCTTTGAGGGATGAAGTAGGTAAAAAGACGAGGGCTAGTAGAAATCCTTGGGTAACAAAAGAAATATTGAATTTAATTGATGAAAGGAGAAAATATAAAAATGCAGTAAATGAAGCAGGCTAAAAGGAATACAAACGTCTCAAAAATGAGATCGACAGGAAGTGCAAAATGGCTAAGCAGGGATGGCTAGAGGACAAATGTAAGGATGTAGAGGCTTATCTCACTAGGGGTAAGATAGATACTGCCTACAGGAAAATGAAAGAGACCTTTGGAGATAAGAGAACCACTTGTATGAACATCAAGAGCTCAGATGGAAACCCAGTTCTAAGCAAAGAAGGGAAAGCAGGAATGTGGAAGGAGTATATAGAGAGTCTATACAGTATTATGGAAATGGAAGAGGATGTAGATGAAGATGAAATGGGAGATACGATACTGCGTGAAGAGTTTGACAGAGCACTAAAAGACCTGAGTCGAAACAAGGCCCCGGGAGTAGACAATATTCCATTGGAACTACTGACGGCCTTGGGAGAGCCAGTCGTGACAAAACTCTACCATCTGGTGAGCAAGATGTATGAAACAGGCGAAATACCCTCAGACTTCAAAAAGAATATAATAATTCCAATCCCAAAGAAAGCAGGTGTTGACAGATGTGAAAATTACCGAACAATCAGTTTAATAAGCCACAGCTGCAAAGTACTAACACGAATTCTTTACAGACGAATGGAAAAACTTGTAGAAGCCGATCTCGGGGAAGATCAGTTTGGATTCTGTAGAAATGTTGGAACACGTGAGGCAATACTGACCTTACGACTTATCTTAGAAGAAAGATTAAGGAAAGGCAAACCTACGTTTCTAGCATTTGTAGACTTAGAGAACACTTTTGACATTGTTGACTGGAATACTCTCTTTCAAATTCTAAAGGTGGCAGGGGTAAAACACAGGGAGGCTATTTACAATTTGTACAGAAACCAGATGGCAGTTATAAGAGTCGAGGGACATGAAAGGGAAGCAGTGGTTGGGAAGGGAGTAAGACAGGGTTGTAGCCTCTCCCCGATGTTATTCAATCTCTATATTGAGCAAGCAGTAAAGGAAACAAAAGAAAAATTTGGAGTAGGTATTAAAATCCATGGAGCAGAAATAAAAACTTTGAGGTTCGCCGATGACATTGTAATTCTGTTAGAGACAGCAAAGGACTTGGAAGAAAACTTGAACGGAATGGATGGTGTCTTGAAGTGAGGATATAAGATGAACATCAACAAAAGCAAAACGAGGATAATGGAATGTAGTCGAATTAAGTCGGATGATGCTGAGGGTATTAGATTAGGAAATGAGACACTTAAAGTAGTAAAGGGGTTTTGCTATTTGGGGAGCAAAATAACTGATGATGGTCGAAGTAGAGAGGATATAAAATGTAGACTGGCAATGGCAAGGAAAGCGTTTCTGAAGAAGAGAAATTTGTTAACATCGAATATAGATTTAAGTGTCAGGAAGTCATTTCTGAAAGTATTTGTATGGAGTGTAGCCATGTATGGAAGTGAAACATGGACGGTAAATAGTTTGGACAAGAAGAGAATAGAAGCTTTTGAAATGTGGTGCTACAGAAGAATGCTGAAGATTAGATGGGTAGATCACATAACTAATGAGGAAGTATTGAATAGGATTGGGGAGAAGAGAAGTTTGTGGCACAACTTGATCAGAAGAAGGGATCGGTTGGTAGGACATGTTCTGAGGCATCAAGGGCTCACAAATTTAGTATTGGAGGGCAGCGTGGAGGGTAAAAATCGTAGAGGGAGACCAAGAGATGAATACACTAAGCAGATTCAGAAGGATGTAGGTTGCAGTAGGTACTGGGAGATGAAGAAGCTTGCACAGGATAGAGTAGCATGGAGAGCTGCATCAAACCAGTCTCAGGACTGAAGACCACAACAACAACAACACCCAGTTTTTATTTCGGCCCGACTCCGACCGCCACAATATCACGATAATGATGCTTTCAAGTGCGGAGCACTTCTGCCACTATTTCAGCACCAAATATTATCCAATGCGGAAAATTGCCTGGTGTGGCATTGGTCTAAGTACCATCCGTTGGCGGGCTGCACTTCTACTTGAACAGTTATCAATATCACAACGCACTTTTGCGAGGGTACTTCAAACAGTAATTTGCATAGTATTGGGGCAAGTCAAGTAACTTCTCTGAAGCTGCACTACACTTAAATGTGACACAAATGCATGACAGTATTTTTCAACATAGTGATCAGGTCTCTCTAAACAGTGGTCGAAATGTTCTACCAATCGTTCAATTCCTTGAAAGTAGAATTCCGTTCCTTGGTCATGGAACCATTCTGAAACCTCTTCACTACTACTGGAATCGATATCGCACGTGGTCCATTACCTGCCAGAATTTCCCTGTGAATCTGCGTGCAGTTTCGACGTTTTGCCCGCCAGAATCGTATTGTCTCGCATACTTCAGCATTCCAGTACGTTTCCAGTTGCCGTGCAATTTCATTCGCACACTGTGAAGCACATGTTAATCGTACCACGGAGGAACGCTCCCTGGAGGGAAGCCAGAACACGTAGTTTCTACTGACAACGCGCCACTCTTGTTGCGCAGTGGTTTTAGCGTGCGACGAAACGTGTAACTTATTTTCTGAGGTTCCTTCTTATGACGTGATAGTTTCCCTTGGGAAAGAAATGGCGCACTTCAGTGTGAAATTGGAACTAAATTTAACTGCCAATACGCTCTCAGGCAAAAGAAAAACCCGACTCACAACAAAGAAGTTATGGAAATTGGTCAGAAATTGATATTCATACAAGTATCGACGGGAGAGTTGTAGAATTTTGGAACACGTATTATGTTAGAGTATAATGACTTCTCTGGAGACTATAAATCTACTCCGTAGGAATCAGCACGGGTTTCGAAAAAGACGATCGTGTGAAACCCAGCACGCGCTATTCGCCCACGAGACTCGGAGGGCCGTAGACACGGGTTCCCAGGTAGATGCCGTGTTTCTTGACTTCCTCAAGGCGTTTGATACAGTTCCCCACAGTCGTTTAATAAACAAAGTAAGAGAATATGGACTATCATACCAATTGTGTGACTGGCTTTAAGAGTTCCTAGATAACAGAACGCAGCATGTCATTCTCAATGGAGAGAAGTCTTCCGAAGTAAGAGTGATTTCAGGTGTGCCGCAGGGGAGTGTCGTACGACCGTTGGCATTCACAATATATATAAATGACCTTGTGGATAACATCGGAAATTCACTGAAGCTTTTTGCGGGTGATGCTGTAGTATATCGGGAGGTTGTAACAATGGAAAATTGTACTGAAATGCAGGAAGATCTGCAACGAATTGACACATGGTGCAGGGAATGGCAATTGAATCTCAATGTAGACAAGTGTAATGTGCTGCAAATACATAGAAAGAAAGATCTTTTATCATTTAACTACAATGTAGCAGGTCAGCAACTGGAAGCAGTTAATTCAACAAATTAACTGGGAGTAGGCATTAGGAGTGATTTAAAATGGAATGACCATATAAAATTAATCATCGGTAAAGCAGATGCCAGATTGAGATTCATTGGAAGAATCCTAAGGAAGTGCAGTCCGAAAACAAAGGAAGTAGATTACAGCAAACTTTTTCGCCCACTGCTTGAATACTGTTCACCGTTGTGGGATCCATACCAGATAGGCTTGATAGAAGAGATAGAGAAGATCCAACGGAGAGCAGCAGGCTTCGTTACAGGATCATTTAGTAATCGCGAAAGCGTTACGGAGATGATAGATAAACTCTAGTGGAAGACTCTGCAACAAAGACGCTCAGTAGCTCTGTACGAGCTTTTGTTGAAGTTTGGAGAACACACCTCCACCGAGGAGTCAAGCAGTATATTACTCCCTCCTACGTACATCTCTCGAAGAGACCATGAGGATAAAATCAGAGAGATTAGCGCCCACACAGAGGCATACCGACAATCTTTCTTTCCACGAACAATACGAGACTGCAATAGAAGGGAGAACCGATAGAGGTACTCAAGGTACCCTCCGCCACACACCGTCAGGTGGCTTGCGGAGTAAGGGTGTAGATGTAGATGTAGAAGGTGCAAAAATGTAAACTTTGACGGCCGATGGATGAATGTGTGACGCTGCAGCGTAGTGCGGAGGTGACAAGGATAGTAAACGGGGGCCCTGTCAATACTAGGGCATAAAGACTTGCGATTTTCATTCAGTGTACTCATTTGGACAGAAATTATGCTGCCGGCCGCGGTGGTCTAGCGGTTCTGGCGCTGCAGTCCGGAACCGCGGGACTGCTACGGTCGCAGGTTCGAATCCTGCCTCGGGCATGGGTGTGTGTGATGTCCTTAGGTTAGTTAGGTTTAAGTAGTTCTAAGTTCTAGGGGACTTATGACCTAAGATGTTGAGTCCCATAGTGCTCAGAGCCAAATTATGCTCCGCAGACAGGCGCGTAAGCAATAAACTTAGATATCGGCATTTGAGAGAGGACATGTAGCTGGGATCGAAGAACCCAGCCGCAAAAATCGGCAGTTCGCTCGACAGCTGAACAGGTGTTACGCCACTATTAGACGATTTTGACAGGAATGTGTGAACCACGATCGAACACAGCGCCAAGAAGGAATCGGTCGAGCTACAGAGGCGACAGAACGATAGGACAGAGCAATCATCAGACAGGCATTCAGAGCTTTGGATTCCTCATTATCAGCGATCCGACGTGCAATTGAAGCCTCAGTGACCACTGGGACCATTAATAGGCGGCTCACAGAAATGGGACTCAGCTCACGACGCCAATTTCGCCGACTACCATTGACCTCTGCCCAACAACAAGCCCATTTGCAGTGGTGACGGATACATTTGGCCTTGGATCTCATTCAGTGCAGTAGAACTGTCCTCAGTGATGTGTCCCGCTTCGATGTCTAGCGAAGACATAACTGGTTCAATGGGACTTAACATCTGTGGTCATCAGTCCCCTAGACTTAGAACTACTTAAACCTTACTAACCTAAGGACATCACACACATCCATGCCCGAGGCAGGATTCGAACCTGCAACAGTAGCAGCAGCGCGGTCCCGGACTGAAGCGCCTAGAACCGCTCGGCCACAGAGGCCGGCGACATATCAGGTGACACTTCGGACAGCGGTGGGATACAAGCCTGAGGGTCACCCGCCAAACAGCTTGACAACCCGGACTGGTGGTCTGGAATGTCATTTCTTTTCACAGCAGTACCCCTTTGGCGTCATCTGCGGAACCTTTACAGGAAAGCGGTACTTCTACGATATTCTACGCTCCGTTTTGTAGCCCTTCGTGGCAAATCTTCCTGGGCTTACATTTCAGTAACATATTTTCCACACACAGACGGCGGGAGTTTCTGCTGTTTGTCTTCGTGCATGCCAAACCCCATCTTGACTTGCAAGATTGCCAGATCTCTACCCAGCTGGGAACGCTCGGAGCATTATTTAAAGCCGTCCAAAGAGCTCGGGATCTTGACGATTTGAAGCGCAAATTGGACATAATTTGGCAAGAAATCCCTCAGAAAGACATCCAAGGAGTCTATCAGTCATTGCCAAGCCGAATAACTGCTTGCATAAGGGCCAGATGGGAACCAGCGCCTTATTGCCTTGCTCAGTTCGTGAAACTCTTTCTCGTAATAAGTCATCCAGTTATTCTGAAACTGTTATGATATATTTGTAAATGTACATAATATCTACTGAGTTCTGTCCCATTCGGACAACTCCTTCGCGGTGCGTAGTTTGTTTGTCTTCAGAGTGTATGAGCACGTTTGTGTTGTTTAGAATCAACCAAATTTAGCAGTTACACATTCTTCTGTAAATTGCATCGAATTCGCACAGACATTGCCGTTAGCGAGACGTCGGTTAAATGTAGTCAGCGTGGCAGTCCACACGCAGCGGCCAGTTTATAATGCGGAGGCAGGCTGATGACCCCGCCTGCAGCTGCTGGCAGAGCCCCGACGGCGGCCATAAGCATGCAGAGCGATGTGTAAACGTGGCCACGTGTGTCGCTGCGCAGCCAGTGCAGTGGCGAGTCGGCCGAGGGAAACGGCGTGGCGGACGCTGCGGCTGCGTGACCGGCATGCGGCCGTCCTCGCTGCCGGCCCGCTGCGCAGTTAGCAGGGCTCGCCACCACAGCAGGTGCAAACCAGGCGCCCAGCGCGTGGACGTCTCTGCCACGATTCACGGGCAAATGGCGGAATGAATGCTCTGCGGTAAACGTCAAAACATAGGCAAAACTGCGGCAGGGGAAGAAACTGACGTATTACACGCCACGTCGTGTCACGTAGTCGGTATCAGTCATCCAGCACTTGTGGTGAACATGCACTGTCCCACAAAGGGAAGCGAAGCTTTCCGAAGGGGAGGAGGGAGCCAAATAAAACTTAATGGTTTCAGAAGGTGTGTGATGTTCTTTCAGTGATTACGATATCAAATCCAACTTGCAAAGAACTTGCCAGTAAGAGTGTACTAATTAATGTGGCGTTGGCCTCCATCTGGCCTAGAGGAACGCACTGATTCGATTGGGTAGGTTGGCATAAAACCATTGTATCCTCTCCTGAGGCAAACTAGCGTACGACTGTAGTAACTGATCCTGGGATGGAGCTGAAGTCTGAGATGGACCCACAACATCTGGGAATCTTCCTGGCCTTGGGAGTACCTCGGCCTCAGGCAGACAGGTCATATCTACATCCATATTCCGCAAGCCACCTGATGGTGTGTGGCCGAGGATACCTTCAGTAGCTCTATCGGTTCTCCCTTCCATTCCAGTCTCGTATAGTTCGTGGAAAGAAAGATTGTCGGTATGCCTCTGTGTGGGCTCTAATCTCTCCGATTTTATCCTCATGGTATCTTCGCGAGATATACGTAGGAGGGAGCAATATACTGCTTGACTCTTCGGTGAAGGAATGTTCTCGAAACTTCAACAAAAGCCCGTACCGAGCTACTGAGCGTCTCTCCTGCGGAGTCTTCCACTGGAGTTTATCTATCATCTCCGTAACGCTTTCGCGATTACTAAATGATCCTGTAACGAAGCCTGCTGCTCTCCGTTGGATCTTCTCTATCTCTTCTATCAACCCTATCTGGTACGGATCCCACATTGGTGAGGAGTATTCAAGCAGTGGGCGAAAAAGTGTACTGCAACCTACTTCCTCTGTTTTCGGATTGCATTTCCTTAGGATTCTTCCAACGAATCTCAGTCTGGCATCTGCCTTACCGACGATCAACTTTATATGATCATTCATTTTAAATCACTCCTAATGTGTACTCCCAGACAATTTATGGAATTAACTGCGTCCAGTTGCTGACCTGCTACATTGTAGCTAAATGATGAGGGATGTGTGCCATCTGTGGACGACCAATGTTCTGCAGAAAAATGGGACAACGGTAATGAGAGGTAACACGTGAAAATGCAGGATATCTGTGATGTACAGTTGTGCTGTCAGAGCTCTTTTTATCACTGCCATCTGTGACCTGAAGATATATCAAATGGCTCCCGACCCCATAACATCGGAGTAACACCGCTATGCCTCTTCAAAACATTGCAAGAAAGTAACCTCGCCCAGGTCGACGCCATATTCGCCGACAGTCATCAGCTGGGATTAGTGCAGAGCCGGCATTATTCGCCATTCGTCAGTAGTCCATGCTTCCCGGTCATGGCACCACTCCCAAACGGGCCGTTTGTGTTACACACGTGAGGGAAAGTCCCTAGACCGGCTGCTGCTACTCTCTGACCAATGGTATGGAATGACAGAGAGTCCATCACCTGTTGTCGAATGGCACGTAAACACGGGAACAGGTTACGATACGATTGGTGATACTATTGGTGCACAATACGGCAATCTTCTGTTTTATTTCTCAGATGTGGTCGACCAACACCTTCACAACAAGCATGCCTTTCCTCACATTTCCATTCAGCCCAATATCCGGCCACTCCTACATCGAAATGCCCCACAATTCTGTATATTGCACGATTCGACCAGCTGTTCAAATGGAGAGGCCTCTTTCAAACTTTGTCAGGTGCTGATAATGTTGTCTCACATGTGTATAAGGTGTTTCCGCGTCCTTTATAGTGATCACTGAACATATGACGCTTTTCTTGCCATTATATTCCCTACTAGACTTTGTAACTGCACTTAAACACGAACAACACCAATGCATTCTGGTTTCCAATCTACCTATCACGGAGAACTGCCGCTCTGTTCCTTTACATACACAACAGTAGCGTGTATGCATATGAGTTGCTTTAATATCCGACCACGCGTTCTGGCTGCGTCATTTCTTTATCACCCAGTGTGTATATACTGGGATAACAAAAGTCGTGGGATACCTCCTGATATACTGTTGGACCTCCTTTTGCCTGGCGTAATGTACCAACACAACGCGGCATGGACTCAACAAGACGTTGGAACTCCTTGCAGAAGTTAACGAGCCGTGATGACACTATAGCCGTCCGTAACTTGAAAAGTGACGCCGCTGCAGGATTCTGTGCACGAACCGATCTCCCCATTACGTTCCATAAACGATCGTTGACATTCATGTCGGGCGATCTGGGTGAGCAGATCATTCACTCGAACTGTCCAGAATGTTCTTCAAACCAATCACGAGCAATTGTGGCCCGGTGACATGGCGTATTGTCATGAGAACATGAACGCCATGAATGGCTGCAGTTAGTCTCAAAGTAATGGAACGTAAATTCACTACTGGCCATTAAAATTGCTACACCACAAAGATGACGTGCTACAGAGGGGAAATTTAAACGACAGGAATAAGATGCAGTGATATGCAAATGATAAGCTTTTCAGAGCATTCACACAAGGTTGGCGCTGGTGGCGACACTTACAACGTGCTGACATGAGGAAAGTTTCCAACCGATTTCTCATACACAAACAGCAGTTGGCCGGCGATGCCTGGTGAAACGTTGTTGTGATGCCTCGTGTAAGGAGGAGAAATGCGTACCATCACGTTTCCGAGTTTGATAAAGATCGCATTGTAGCCTATCGCGATTGCGGTTTATCGTATCGCGACATTGCTGCTCGCGTTGGTCGAGATCCAACGACTGTTAGCAGAATATGGAATCGGTGGATTCAGGAGGGTAATACGGCGTGCTGGATCCCAACGGCCTTGTATCACTAGCAGTCGAGATGACAGGCATCTTATCTGTAACGGATCGTGCAGCCACGTCTCGATCCCTGAACCAACAATTGGGGACGTCTGCAGAACATCAACTATCTACACGAACAGTTCGACGACGTTTGCAGCAGCATGGACTATCAGCTCGGAGACCATGGCTGCGGTTACCCTTGACGCTGCATCACAGACAGGAGCGCCTGCGATGGTGTACTCAACGACGAACCTGGGTGCACGAATGGCAAAACGTCATTTTTTCGGATGAATCCAGGTTCTGTTTACAGCATCATGATGGTCGCATCCGTCTTTGGCGACATCGCGGTGAACGCATATTGGGAGCGTGTATTCGTCATCTCCATACTGGCGTATCACCCGGCGTGATGGTATGGGGTGCCATTGGTTACACGTCTCGGTCACAATACGCCAGTCACTACTCTTGATGAACTGTGGTATTGTGTCGAAGCTGCATGGGCAGCTATACCTGTACACTCCGTCCAAGCTCTGTTTGACTCAATGCCCAGGCGTATCAAGGCCGTTATTACAGCCAGAGGTAGTTGTTCTGGGTACTGATTTCTCAGGATCTATGAACCCAAATGGCGTGAAAATGTAATCACATGTTAGTTCTAGTATAATATATTTGTCTAATGAATACCCGTTTATCATCTGCAGTTCTTCTTGGTGCAGCAATTTCAATGGCCGGTAGTGTATTTCCCGTCAATGGTTTGTTCATTTGGACCAGAGACCCCGTCCCTTTCCACGTAAACACACGCAACACTATTATGGAGCCACCATCAGTTTGCAGAGTATCTTGTTAACAACATGGGTGCAAGCTCCTTAGGGTCTACGCCACACTCGTACGCTACCATCAGCTCTTACCCACTAAAATCGGGACTCATCTGGCCAGGCCATGGGTTTCCAGTCGTCTAGGGTCCAACCGACATAGTCACGATCTCAGAAGAGATGCTGCAGGCGATGCCGTGCCGTTAGCAAAGGCTCTAGCGTTGGTCGTCTGTTGCCATAGCCCACTATTGCCAGATTTCGCCGCACTGTCCTGACGGATACGTTCGTCGTACGACCGACACTGATGTCTGCGGTTGTTTTACTCATTGTTGCTTGTTTGTTAGCACAGACAACTCAACGCAAAAGCTGCTGCTCTCAGTCGTTAAGTGAAGGCCGTCGGCCACTGCGTTGTCAGTCGTTAGAAGTAATGCCTGAAATTTGGTATTCTAGGCACGCGTTTGACACTGTAGATCTCGGAATATAGAATTCACTAACGATTTCCGAAATGGAATGTCCCATGAATCTAGCTCCAACTACTATTCCGCTTTCAAAGCCTGTTAATTCCCGTCGTCCATGCACAATTACGTCGGAAACCTTTTCACATGAGTCACATGAGTAGAAATGACAGTTCCACCAATGCTCTGCCCTTTTATACCTTGCGTACGGGATACAACTGCATCTGTAAATGTGTATATCGCTATCCCATGACTTTCAGTGTATATCCATTGAAGTAATGGAAACAAAAGAAAAGAAAATCAAACACCCTTACTTTGTCAATGTGCAGGAATCATCACTGATTTAGAAAGCTTCACTCTTGCGGAAGTCAGATTGCCCTGTTTTCACACGATGCCCTGCGAACAATGGATGAAGGGCAACAGATGGACTTCGCATGCCTAAATTTCCAGAAAGCGTTTGACACAGAATGTTCTCTAAAGTAATAGAAACCATTACGTTGTCTTGTGCGGCGAGATAATGATATTGTTAGAAGTGCCCTATGGGAGTTTGATGGAACCACTCATATTCCGTACATACTTAAATGACGGATAGGGCGAACAGCAGGCTGCGACTTTTTACCTACGATGTTGTAGTGTACAAAATAAATGGCTCTGAGCATTATGGGACTTAACTTCTGAGGTTATCAGTCCCCTAGAACTTAGAACTACTTGAACCTAACTAACCTAAGGACATCAAACACATCCATGCCCGAGGCAGGATTCGAACCTACGACCGTAGCGGTCGCGCCGTGCCAGCTGTAGCGCCTAGAACCGCTCGGCCTCTCCGGTCGGCTTGTAGTGTACAGTAAAGCGTTGTCTTTGAGTGTCTGTAAGAGGACACAGGATGACTTGCATAGTATTTATATATGGTTTAATGAATGTTAGCTTGCTCCAGATGTGGAAAACTGAAAGTTAATGCAGCTGAGTAGCAAAAAGAAAAATCCCCTTATGTTCGAGTACAGTATTAGTTACGTAAAACAGTCACGCCGATGAAATTTTTGGGCGCGGCGTTGCCAAGCGACATGAAACTGAACGGGCTCGTAATGTGGGTAGCGGACAAGGACTATGGGGCGAAGAAGCAGCACCTGCTACCGCCGCCAACGGGTTTCGTTTAAGGAGGCAGCGAGTTCTCTATGCTACTGAATTACGTCATCGTCGGTGTAGGCAAATGATGAGATAAATCTTATTTACGAGTTCTTCCATCACTTGTTGGTAGAACAGTTCCATATTTGAGGCTGAATTAAAACTAAACGCCACGAGGATTGACGGCGTGGTTTGAGGCGACATGTCACGGATTGCGCGGCTGTTCCCGCCGTAGGTTCGAGTCCTCCCTCGGGGATGGGTGTGTGTGCTGTGCTTAGCATCAGCAGAAACCAGCACGGTTGTTTATGAAACAGTGGTCATCCGAGACACAGCTGGCCCTCTTTGTGCATGATATACAACAGGCTCTTGATACCGGAAGGCATCTGGCCCAGACGGTATCCCCGTAAGATTTTATGTTGACTATGCTACAAATATAGCACCATTCTTATCCATCATCTATCGGAGATCATTGGAACAGCGTGATGTTCCACGGGACTGGAAGAAGGCCCAAGTCATAGCAATTTATAAAAAGGGTAGAAAATCGGATGCACATAATTGCCGGCCAATTTCACTGACATCGATTTGTTGTAGAAACATGCAACATATTTTGTGTTCAGACATAATGACCTTTCTAGAGTCTGAGAAGCTCATCTGCAGAAACCAGAACGGTTTTAGGAAACAGCGGTCATGCGAGACACAGCTGGCCCTCTTTTTGCGTGATATACAACAGGCTCTAGATACCGGCTTCCAGGCTGATGCCATATTTCCCGACTTTCGAAAGGCGTTCGGCTCAGTTCCCCACTGTCGCTTGCTCCAAAAAGTGCGCGCTTACGGTCTATCCGATGACATATGCGGTTGGACAGAAAGTTTTCTAACAGACAGGGAGCAGTATGTCGTCCCGAACGGGGTGACTTCAACAGAAACAAGCGTAACATCGAGTGTGCCACAGGGCAGCGTAATAAGTCCCCTGCCTTTTAAGATTTACATAAACGACCTGGTTGATGGTATTGACAGCGGCCTTAGACTGTTTGCCGATAATCCTGTAGTCTACAGGAAAGTAGTATCACACGAAAGTTGTGAACAAATCAATAACGATTTGCGTGGTGTAATGACTGGCAGTTATCTTTCAATATCAGTAAGTGTAACATACTGCATATAACATGGCGAAAATCCCCATTAATGTACAAGTACAAAATAAATGCCCAGTCTTTGGAAGCGGTAACGTCCGTCAAGTATCTGGGTGTGACTATTCGAAATGATCTCAAATGGAATGATCAGTTTACACAAGTAACGGCTAAGGTGAACTGTAGATTGCGGTTTATTGGTAGAATCCTGAAGAGATGTAGTCCTTCAACAAAGGAAATTGCTTACAATACGTTAGTTCGTCCAGTCTTAGAGTATTGTTCGTCTGTATGGGACCCTTACCTTTTGGGTCTGATTCAAGAGATTGAGAAGGTCCAAAGAAGAGCAGCAAGATTCGTGACTGGTACATTTAGCCATCGCGAGAGCGTTACAAATCTCATAGAAAGTTTGAAGTAGGACACACTTGCAGATAGACGGCGCGCTAAACGGAAGGGGCTGCTCACTAAATTCCGAAATCCGATCTTCACCGAGGATGTGGAATATATATTATTACCATCAACTTTCAAATCGCGCAATGATCACCATTCAAAGGTAAGGGAAATAAGAGCTCGTACTGAGGCGATCAGACAGTCGTTTTGCCCTCGCCCGATCCGCGAGTGGATCACAGGGGGGTAGGGGGCAAATATAACTTTGGCGCGAATTGTGCCCTCCGCCACACACCGCTTGGTGGCTAGCGGAGTATGTATGTAGATGTAGATGTAGTATAAGTTAGTTTAAGCAGTGTGTAAGTATAGGGACCGATGACCTCAACAGTTTGGTCCATCAGGAATTCAAACACATTTGAACATTTTTAAACAATTAAACCGTATTTGTTCAGTAGAACAAAAACAGTTTACTTGTAATTTAACCTTAAAACAGATCTGATAAATTACCGCGCCTGCATCACTTTCCTACACCGTTATACTTGTGAATCTTCCTAGCAGGCTGGTCTGTATCGTTTTCGCCCGCGAGATGAGACTCAGCAGTCACAACTCCTATTATTCTAATACGATCTCTATAGTACTGCGAGTGCCACTCAGAAAATCTACACGTCTCATTAACGAACAAAAAGTAAAATGCGCTTCTCGTCTGAGCTGCTTATTGATACTCCTTATCAACTCTGAATCTGTGTGGGCGAAACTCTCTGAGTAACATTAAAAAGAACGAGAGTGAAGTCATATCATATCAAAAATTTTGGAGTAAAGCTAAATAAACTGTGTTGTTTTTGTGGATGAAAATCTGCCAAATCCATTACTTTTGGGCGATGTCACGCTCCAGATGATTTTTAACACAGTTCTTGTACACAGGTTTACCAAAAAGAAAAAGTTGCGCCTTACTTGACAAAACGAATCTAACATCAAATCTCTCCAGGAAACCCTTCCGAATCACTTAGCCTCCAACGAACCATCGGTTACACGTTCTTTTCACGCACTTGGATCGTAAGTTCGCCATAGCTCTGGACCACAACTGAAAACTTGAAAAATTACCGAACTACTAAAGTAGTATCGTTCTTTTGTGTTATCCAGGACGCCCAAAAAGCTCACAGCTTCACACTGCAGAAACAATAACTCGACTCCACCCAAGGTGCGGCCCGGAGAAGCTTTGGAAAATGTCTGTCATTTCAGAGCTTCAACCATACAGCAGAATTATCATGTATAAATTTCATCAGATGAAGATGACGTCTGGATATGAGTCCGCGGTAATTTTTAACATTACATTTCTCGTAAGTTTGAGTCTACATCTGACTCTGTCACATAAATAGAGTGTTTATAAATTAGTCATGCAAAAGTAACCTTTGATTGTAAAAAGAGTAAATAACTTATAGAAATGTTTGATACAGCATTGAAAGGAGTATGCCTTCAAGTTTTATTTACAGTGGAATTACCTTTTACAACACGACAAATGTCCCATCTGCAGGCCCATATCAGTTTCCTGCCAAATCCCATGAGGCTAGTCTTGATATATGTTTCAAAAACAAATGGATCTAAGCACTATGGGACTTAACATCTAAGGTCATTAGTCCCCCAGACATAGAACTACTTATACCTAACTAACCTAAGGACATCACAGACATGCATTCCAGAGGCAGGGTTCGAACCTGTGACCGTAGCACCAGCGCGGTTCCGGTCTGAAGCGGTTAGAACCGCTCCGCCACAGCCACCGGCTTGATATACGGTGGAAACGTGTTGGTGAAATGATTGTATCAGTTAATAACAGTTTGTCTTTGACGTCGTGTCTTGCAATATTTATTGTCTCTGTATAGTACCGGATTTGGAATCATAAAACAATAAACATCACTGCACATGCTTTACACCGTTATAGAATTGCGTAAAGACTGTTGGGATAGCTCATTCGCGCATGTCACCTAGCGGGAACGTCGGGAACTAACAGTGTTAGGGGGGGGGGGGGAATAAAACTTGAAGGTACTGCATTAATTGCTGTATCAAACATTTCTGTAAGTCATTTAGCCTTTTCACAAGTACAGGTTACTTTTGTATAGACAATTTATAAACAGCTTCTACTTCGAAATACGACCGGTTTGGTGTAATCCGTCATTAGATACAGTCTGGAGTATTCTTGCAGCTCCAAGCGTCAACGTTAGTCATCCTCGGTACAGTGAACAAATGTTTGCTACTACCTATTTATACAGGTCCACTGGCATTGATACTATTATCAAAAGAACTCTCCAGAACGAATCTGACTATTGTTTACATCTAAATCATTGTGAACTACACGTGATAATGTGCGATCTATCCCGAAACAGGCATCCGAAACAGGAATTACCGTCAGTAACTTGCATTTCCTTCTAATCTGTCTTCTCTTCCACTATTTGCAACTCTCTGTAAGGTGTTGCTGGCTGCAAGGCTTTATTGTGACATTATTTACACTAGTAATGTTGAGAAAGGTTGCCTTGATGCAAGGGGAAATAATCTCTAACAAACCGACCAACTCAATGACTCATATGTATCAGCGATACAAGCTTCGCTATAAAACAAAACAAAAAAAAAAAACCTCTTAATACCCATATACAGGGTGATTCACCTAACGTTACCGCTGGATATATTTCGTAAACCACATCAAATACTGACGAACCGATTCCACAGACCGAACGTGAGGAGAGGGGCTAGTGTAATTGTTTAATACAAACCATACAAAATGCACGGAAGTATGTTTTTTAACACAAACCTACGTTTTTTTAAATGGAACCACGTTAGTTTTGTTAGAACATCTGAACATATAAACAAATAGGTAATCAGTGCCGTTTGTTGCATTGTAAAATGTTAATTACATCCGGAGATATTGTAACCTAAAGTTGACGCTTGAAAACTCCGACGTTCAGTTGCGTGTTGTAACAAACACGGGCATAAATGGGCCAGCCCGTTCTCCTGATCTTACACCTCTGGACTTCTTTCTGTGGGGTACGTTAAAGGGGAATGTGTACCGTGATGTGCCTACAACCCCAGAGGATATGAAACAACGTATTGTGGCATCCTGCGGCGACATCACACCAGATGTACTGCGGCGTGTACGACATTCATTAAGCCAGAGATTGCAATTGTGTGCAGCAAATGATGGCCACCACATTGAACATCTATTGGCCTGACATGTCGGGACACACTCTATTCCACTCCGTAATTGAAAACGGAAACCACGTGTGTACGTGTACCTCACCCCTCATGGTAATGTACATGTGCGTCAGTGAAAAAGACCAATAAAAAGGTGTTAGCATGTGGACGTAATGTGCTGTTCCAGTCTCTTCTGTACCTAAGGTCCATCATCGTTCCCTCTGGATCCCTACGTACTTCGGTGCTCTCCGATACACACGATCGAACAGCGGAGGAGTGGTACTCAAGCGTCAACTGTAGGTTATAATATCTCCGGATGTAATTAACATTTGACAATGCAACAAACGGCACTGATTACATATTTGTTTATATGTTTAGATGTGCTAACAAAACTAACGTGGTTCCATTTAAAAAAACGTAGGTTTGTGTTAAAAAACATACTTCCGTGCATTTTTTATGGTTTGTATTAACCAATTACACTAGCCCACGTTCGGTCTGTGGAACCGACTCGTCAGTGTTTGATGTGGTTTACGAAATATATCCAGCGGTAATGTTAGGTGACTCACCCTGTATATTCAAAGTTGCATTTCATTCATTTATAATTTCCTCTGTTACTGAGATATCTAATGGAGCTCATATTCTATAACAGCACTGTAACCACTTCAAGTTTACGTTTGTGTAATCCTGCCATGCATTGCAAGAATATAGCAACTACTTTTAATTTCAGAACAAGAAATAATTTGCCAATACTGCAGTTGTAGATGTTTGTAAAAGGGCAAAAGTGCACAACTGCAGATTTCACACAAATGAGGAAGCTAAATGAAACGTTTTAATCGTAAAATATTTTTCACATGTGTGTCCAGTAGATTGTTAAATAGCGTATGTGACTTAACATATGATATGTTGCCAGTGCTCACTTTTGTTGTAATTTTTGTAATTTTTCTTTATTTCTAAGCTGTTTGTAAAAGTTTCACAGTGCATATATGATAGTTCAAAGTACTTCATTCATCACGAACTAATGTAAGATCGTGTCACAGAGGCACTGCACTTGAGGCAGAATGAGACATGTGTCATCACAATTAAGTTTCATCAGTGTTTTACGAAGATGGGATGATACGTAACACGAAATTAAATAGTTAAGTTTCACTATTTAATAAAATTTGCCATATGGGGAAGCATCCTGATCCTTCCTTTCTGCCTAAACAATATTTCCTTGCACCTAAGGACACAGAAAGATCGCTATAAAGTGACACCACCTACGTCTCGACATGTAGCAAAATTAATTAAGAAACACTGTTTAACAACTATAAATTGCAGGCCTTTATCTCTTGTTTGTTATTGAAATATTAAGTATTTGTGAATAAACATTGTTTATTTCAGTACTGGTAGAACTACAGACGACGTAAAACAGCTAGGGTGTTATTAAACGTTCAGCTGATGGGGAAAATGGGTCAAGAGAACACGAAACTATAAATATATTTATGTACTGATAGCCCATCTCACAGACACCAGTGATACTGGATTTTTGCTAACCCTGTAAACAAACCTCAGGAAGTACAGTAAAACGACAATTTTTTTAGTTCAATCACTCACCGAACTCAGCACTAGAACTAATCTGTCATATGCTCGAATTTTCTTTCGGCACCAATAGCTTTCGGCGATCTGCCTCAAATCATGTAATGATGTCAAGGATCTCAAGGCACGCTGTTTCGCCAATAGAATGAATCACAATGTCATCGAACTCACAGCCGGCGGCGTGCGGGACTTCTGAAGATGTAGTTGCTGCAGGCACCAATGGCGCTGTGTTCTCTGCTGTGTTGTGAGGCGACGTTGCCGCTTATGCAAAGCCGTGCTGGGGTGCGCTGCCATCGCGTTGCCATTCTTCTCGCCGCGTCAGCGCAGCTAGCGTTGAGTCCCGTCTGCAGCTGCGTGGATAACACCGCCAAGCCATTCCCCCACCCCTGGCGGCGCCCCATCCGTTGATCCGCGGAATCGCCGTCGCCTTGTTCTGCGCCCTGCCGTGGCGCCATCTGAATCCTGAGTTATGGATGCGCAGCGGCGACACAGATGTTGAAATTGTGTGAGCATCGGAACGACGATGGAACAAGGTCACAGAGGAGTGCTGCACCATCTTTTGAGGGTAGAAACAGAGCTAACTATTTATGGATTTTTGTTTCAGTATAAAGAGGTAACGACCATCTACTCTGTCTGCTACATTTGCTTCCAAATTCTGAAAGTAACAGTAACATATTTCGCAGATCCTGTATGTGCTGTACTATATAACAGGTGTGCGGTAACTAAAAACTCCACTGCCTGTTGTTATACAATAAGAAAAGAGAAATTAAAAATAGGATACCTTCATTCACTTGAAAGTTATCATCATTGGTAAGAATATAAATTTGGCGATTTTAAAATTATATGTACTACCTTCTTTTGGGATCAATTGAAATATTGGTTTGAAGTAAAAAAATAGCCAAAGTTGCGATTTTAGTTCTTTTTATTTAACTGATGGCAGGTTTCAGGTATTATTACCCGTTCGCAAATCATCCTGTGAGCCCGGAAGTTAAAATTACAGTGTATCCAATAAACCGTTACAAAACTAAGTGTATGTAACAGCATACAGAACATACTCATATGGCACATGATAACATGATGTATCTAATTTTACCAGCATTACAATAATAACGTTAGATACGTAACATATATACTAAATGTTGAAGTTAAAAAAAAATGGTTCAAATGGCTCTGAGGACTATGAGACTTAACTTCTGTGGTCATCAGTCCCCTAGAACTTAGAACTACTTAAACCTAACTAACCTAAGGACATCACACACATCCATGCCCGAGGCAGGATTCGAACCTGCGACCGTCGCGGTCGCGTGGTTCCAGACTGAAGCGCCTAGAACCGCTCGGCCATAGCGGCCGGCGCACTGTATTTGGCGCTGCTGTTATTTACTGGTTAATTTAGAAATAAAATTGTTAAAGAGCTTTCCAGTGTCTTGCTGTTTCTGAAAACGTTTTAGAATGTTGAAATGTGGTAGTCGATTGAACTGTTACTGCACAAAAAAAATTTTTTTAACTTGTAATAAAAAAATTCCCTGCTTCTTAATAGGGCATCCTCTACCTCAGTTTCCCTTGTTACAGCGTAGGACGTAGACCATCAGTTGTATGTTTATCCTGCAATTTGTCACTGAAAAATTTGACTTGGGACACAGCTACGGTTTGCGTGCCATCACGGAATACACCATCTTTTTTTCCTTTTTGGTATGTATACTGCGGTACGGTATGCTCTGTACCATGTTATACGAACTTACTTTTGTAACGGTTTATTGGAAAACTGTAATTTTAACTTTCCGTCTTACAGGATGATTTGAGAACGGGTTCTGATACCCGCAAACGGTCATCAGTTAAATAGACAGAACAGAATTTCGCAACGTTGGCTGTTTTCGGTGTCAGACTTGTTAACGTAAGTTGCTGTCATGTCATTAACCCAGCATGGTGAATATCCGGAAATACTGATGTTACATGATTCTGATATTGCTGCCGAAATGTATTTTAGACAGGTGTGCAGCATCATTATGTTGGATACTTATCGGCCTAGTAACACCAGGTGTTGATAGTTTACAAAAAAGATGTTTCCCTCTCCCATATGTTAAAAAAATTTCGACCTGTTTCTATCCGCGAAGCTTCCTCCTCTAACGTCAATATTTGCGTCACAAAACGGGACTAGGTCTTGCGTTTACACGTATCTCAGTGAATAACCATATCGATTCTGTCGCTGCTCGTCCCATTTCTTCCAACAGCAATTCTAGCGACAGTCGTTGATTTTATTCCTGTATGTGTAGCCATTTTCTTGGTATTTTTGTCGTCGTTCTGCTCACCTCAAACGTGGTCGTAAAACATCAGTTTGCTTAGCAAACTGTAAGTATTTGAGCCGGTGATTCAGGTCTACACATATTTTGCTCTCAGTTCTCATTTCATGTTTTCGCACGAACACCGCATGAGACTCCATCACGCTCTCCCTCTCCTCGTCTTCCTCCTCTCGTAGTAGATGATGATGATGATGATGATGATGTCTGGTTTATGGAGCGCTCAACTGCGCGGTTATCAACGCCCGTACAAATTCCCAACATTTGCTGTCCAATCTCGCCACTTTCATGAATGATGATGAAACGATGAGGACAACACAAACACCCAGTCATCTCGAGGCAGGTGAAAATGTCGTAATAGAGCCCCATGCTTACGAGTTGCTCCGTTAGGTTACAACACGGGTTTTACCAATCATTACGTTTAGCTCCATACACTAAATAAATATTTTAGATAATACTTTCGATGCTACATGACCCTTTTGTACTTATGCCTCATATTCTTGAGCAAACCCACATTTTCAACATGTTTTCAGTTAGACAATGGTCTTTCTACTTCTTGTTTCTTTTCCTTTTTGCCTTGTCTCGTTTCTGTAAGGCGGCGACTTTGCTGTATACCGGTTTTGGCAGTGTTAGTGGCATTTGTTGGCCGAACACCTCTCCTCACACCACCACTACGCCTGGGAAGGAATCTGTGTCCCCCATGTGTCTCCGTCTTGTGTTGATCTCATCGTCAAGTATGATAACGTTTTTACATGTTTACTTAGTGTGTATCTTTTCTGGGTCTTGGGTATCAGGCTGGTATTCACCTATTCGTATGTGGGATACCAGCTAAAAACCGATCAGTCTGACCGGCTCAACAGCCGTGCCGTTAATCCGCGAATCGGATTCGGTTCAGGGCTGTTTGGCCTCCCCGTGTGCTGGAAGTGGGCGCATTAGAACTTACGGATATCTTTCTTTATTTCTTTTTGTTTTTATTTTGTTTTTGGGGAAACTCAACTTAAATATGGTTACTATAAGGACACTAAGGAGGGTAAAGATTCCGACAGTGAGATATGCTATTCTTCTAGTATGAAGAAACGTTTACACCGCGAAACCGGCTGTGTATTTTGCATGTAACAAACACCGTATAATTCATCCGCAAGAAAGTCTTTTGATAGACTTCGTCAGTCTCGCATCTCTTACAAGTGGATCGCATCTACTCGTCATCACAAAATTTATCGAAATTTATGGTGCATGCTGGGCTTGGTCAAAAATGAAAGTGAAAGCAGTAGGAGCTCCAGATGGCTAAGCGTTGTGAAAAAATGGCATTTTTGGCGCTGGTCGGGTGAGGCATGAGTCATTCATTTGAACCATTTGAATGATAATGAGATAGTCTTGGGTTCGAGTCCGTAAGTGTAAACCTTTTTTTACTTTTTTTATTTTCGACTTGCTAGTAAAGCCGGTATTGTCCGCGTATTCATTCTGCCAATTTTCTATTAGAAACGAACCTTATATGTACTCCTGCAGCACAATCGGTGTGTGATATACCGGACAGTTTCTGTAAACTGGATGCAGCTGCTTCGCGTGTGTACAACGCGATTTTGTGAGCGTCTCTATCGCAACGCCTTTTCGTATCTCTAAAGGAGTCTATCATTTCCGGCTACAGCTGTTTGCTCTTCACAGTTAACAACTGTCAAAACCACTGCCAGGAGACAAGGATGCCCCTAAGTTGACTCGACTGTAGAAATGACTTACTAGTAGAGAATAAATACATTAAAATTTCATACAAGGTGCGGAGTTTTTTCACGCATCTCAGCATTTTTGACATTATGTCGCTTGAACTATGTCTCGTACAATGAGCCGGCCGGGGTGGCCGAGAGGTTCTAGGCGCCAAAGTCTGGAACCGCGCGACCGCTACGGTCGCGGGTTTTAATCCTGCCTCTGGCATGGATATATGTGATGTTCTTAGGTTAGTTAGGTTTAAGTACTTCTAAGTTCTAGGAGACTGATGACCTCAGAAGTTAAGTCCCAAAGTGCTCAGAGCCGTTTTCTCGTGCAATTACACATTTGTGTAAGACACATTCAGCGGCATATGTGGAGATTGTCTGCGAAATATGGTGCGAAACGTCATGCATGATGAAGCAGTTTTTGACGCAGCTCAGTGTTTATGACGTCGTATCTTGTGATCTATGTGCTATTCATGGATACTGTCTGCGTAATATTCATAGATACTGCCTGCGGAATGTGTTGCGAATAGAGATAGTAGCAAAGAAGCATTAAATTTAAATATGCAGACTAAAAGACGAACGAAAGTTTAGACAAAGGGCGAGATACGAACCGAAGTATCCTGTTCACTAGGCAGATGCGCTAATCGCCACGCCGCCCTAGCACAGTAGCCTTGTACAAACGCACGAAGTACCATAGCACGCCTCCCTCCTCAGCCCAAATTGCCATTCACGCCTCAGTCTCCTTGGTATTCCCCTCAAAGTCGAACAGCATTGCAGAGGCTCTCCACCTGTATTGGAATAAAACATCGGTAGCGAACGAGACGGGGTGTTCTGCCTGAAGCCCAGTTACAGATGCTTTAATCAAATGAAATTATATGGTTCCAGAGACCTTTTCAAATCTGAAATATCTATGATGTATACAGAGCGTACGGACATTCCCATTACAAACTACTAGAACTTGTAGGGGGGAGTGACTACATAATACTGTATTTTGAGTAGTGACCTGTGTATGGAAACATACCGTTTCAGTGCTACAAGTTATGTTTGCCAGGTAGGTATGGTTCAAATGGTTCAAATGGCTCTGAGCACTATGGGACTTAACAGCTGTGGTCATCAGTCCCCTAGAACTTAGAACTACTTAAACCTAACTAACCTAAGGACATCACACACATCCATGCCCGAGGCAGGATTCGAACCTGCGACCGTAGCAGTCGCAGGTAGGTATGCAGAGGGTAATCATTGTGGGGGATGGTTACATCTGTTCGGCTGTTATCATTTGACGTCTTTCCTAATTCTCTGAGCTAGTTCGAGCCTCATTTACCTGTCCGTGAGTGTCAGAGTAACATGGCGGAGTACACGTTTGCAGAATATATCGCTGTGATTCTTCTGAATAGCAAAGCTCACTCTAATAGAAGAGCTGTTCGTCGCCTTTATCGATATCATTCTCCACAACGTCTCCGACTCCACCGCAAGCCCTTTTAGCCATAATTGCGCAACGGCTTCGACAAAGTGTACCACCACCGTCAGCAGGGGTGACTGTGTTGCACCAAGGTGAGACCGCACACTCCAACTGGAAGGGGCCGTACGGCGTCACATTGAAGAGAACTCGTCAACGAGTACACGAGCAACTTCCTTGGCGATTAATTAGTAGAACTGTAAAATAAGTAATCTATTGGGTGAAGACTAATCAATTAGTTGTGAAAGTGGTCACGTTATTAGTATATTTTCAAATTGCTGCAGCACGGAAACGGTACGTTACCGGACTTGACTTCCAATTCGAAGTATTAACTAATCACTCCCCTCTACAAGTCTTAAGTCTATCTGCAACAGTAATTTCCGAACACCTGTACATGCAGACTGAAGCGAAGAATGGAAGTGTGCACCAAAGCCGGGCTTCGAGTCCCGGCATTGGTACAAATTTCCTTTCGTCGCTTCTGAGTGCATATACACGTCATAGATGACTTACATTTGAAACGTTTCTGCAACCGTATAGTTTCGTTTGATTAAACGTCATTCACGATGCTGCAGTTTTTCACGCACCTCAGAGTTTAGTCGTATGTCCTGCTCCTTGTGTGGTACCATGATAGATTTTTGTAGAAGCATTTAGCGGCATATGTAGATACTGTATGTGGAAAAAATTGCGAATACAGTTAGTAGCACAGAAGTGATACATTTAAATCTCACGAATGATGCGGCAGTGTTTTACGTATCACATTGTTTACGACACAATATCTTGTGATCTGTGATATGTAGGTGGTTATTACCTCCGCAGCGATTGTTGCCTACCAGTGAGGGGTACGTGTATCATGCTTGGTTGAAATTGGTCCAATGGTTGGAAGAGATGTTGAACACGCATAAGCACATGCTTACATAAACTTTTATAATATGTATCGCTTTTACGCCTCTACGAATAAACTGAATTAATACTCAGTATATTTTGTTTATTAATTTTTTCATTAAAGAAACAAAAAGAAAAGGCGAAGGAAAATTTTGGATTGCTAGTAAATTGCCAAGAAATGGTTGTACTACGGCGTTCATGAGGACTCCGCAAATCACCTTTCAAGAAGGGTCTGTGATTAAAGCGAGCAGGACTCCGTATTATGTTAGTTTCATTTTGACCTTGGCGAGCACTACACTAAATTCGAGTCCCGGTGGGGGCACACATTTTTCAACTGTTCCCGTTGATATTTATCAACGCCTGTAAGCAGCTAAAGGTCTAGATTTCATTATAATTTCATTCTTCGAGAGTTGCAAGATCACCAATGATATCTCTACAGATACCAGCTTCATAAAAACACATTCCGCTGTAAATCACAAGCTATCCTCGCCATTGCATGCTGTGAGACAGAACCGTTTATGAATGTAAGACAAGTTTGTCCTTCTATTGAAAGTCAACCACGTAACAGCAAAAAAGCCACGTTTATAACGTGTACAAAAGGCCGGGAAAATTATTGCTTCCTTTATTTTTACGATAGATATCACGCCAGTACGTGCCAATTGTCATCTGCAAATGATACAACTATCTAATTTTGTATACGAAGTTCTCGATCCGCATTGGAATTCCTTCCTGGAAATTTGTTTGGAATGCCAAATTTTTGTTTGCCTTTATTGTCATGCATTTTTTGAAAATATTAGTTAACACACTATATGTAGCAATATTTCAGGTTAATTGCAGTCTAAGTTAGCCGAAAATTGAAATTAAAGAAAAATATTCCTCATAAGTACTAGATCCCACAACACCCTGATCATCATTCTACACTCTTCATGCAGCGCCAAACGCTGCCTTGAAACTGCCTCGGCCGACAGGCGCCAAAAATACAACTTTTTCTGAAAGCTTGGCCATATGGAGCTCCCACTAGTGTCACTTTAATTTCTCACCAAGCCCTGCATATACCATCAATTTGGAAGAAACTGATGATGACGACTAGACTGTTAGTAAGGGTCTCACTGAATACAGGAACTTACCATCTACCGCATACTGAGCGTTATACACTAAAGAAACTGGTGCATCTGCCTAACATCGTGTAGGACTCTCGCGAGCACTCAGAAGTGCCGCAACACGTCGTAGCATCGACTCGACGAATGTCTGAAGCACAGCTGGAGGAAACTGACACCATGAATCTTGCAGGGGTATCCATAAATCCGTAAGAGTACGAGGGGGTGGAGATCTCTTCTGAACACCATGTCGCAAGGCTTCCCAGATATGCTCAATAATGTTCATGTCTGGGGAGCTTGGCGGCCATCAGAAGTGTTAAAACGCAGAAAAGTGTTCCTGTAGCCACTCTGTAGCAATTATGGACGTGTGGGATGTCGCATTATCCTGTTGGAATTGCCCAAGTCTGTCGGAATGCACAGTGGACATGAATGGATTCAGGTGATCTGACAGGATGCTTACGTACGTGTTACCTATCAGAGTCTTATCTAGACGTATCAGGGGCCCCATATTACTCCAACTGCACACGCCCCTCACCATTACAGAGCCTCCACCTGCTTTAACAGTCCCTTGCTGACATGCAGGGTCCATGGATTCATGAGGTCTCCCCAACCGCATACGTCCATCCGCTCGACACAATTTAAAATGAGATTCGTCGACCAGGCAACATGTTTCCAGTCATCAACAGTCCAATGTACGTGTGGACGAGCTTAGGCGAGGCGTGAGCCTTTGCGTCGTGCAGTCATCGAGGATACACGAATGGGCCTTCGGCTGCGAAAGCCCATTTCGATGATGTTTCGTTGATTGGTTCGCAGCCTCACACTTGTTGATGGCCCAGCATTGAAATCTGCAGCAGTTTGCGGAAGGGTTGCGCTTCTATCACGTTGAACGATTCTCTTCAGTCGTCGTTGGCCCTGGATCTTTTTCCGACTGCAGCTATGTCTGAGATTCGATATTCACGGTACATTAATGAAATGTTCGTAAGGGAAAATCCCTGCTTCATCGCTGCCTCGTAGATTCTGTGTCCCAAAGGTTGTGCGCCGACTATAACACCATGTTCAGACTCACTTAAATCTTGATAACCTGCCATTGTAGCAGCAGAAACCGATAAATAACTGCGCCAGACTCTTGTTGTCTTATAAATGTGTTGCCGCCCGCAGCGCCGTATTCTGCCTGTTTACATATCTGTATTTGAATGCGCATGCCTATAACAATTCCTTCGGGGCTTCAGTGAATGAAGTAAGCTAGCATATTTTTTTGTCGTGACCAGTGGGTAATTTTCATGCTTTGTAACTATTGTCTTGTCACGATACCGGCACCTGTTACCAGCCTACACTTGTACTTAAAGTTCTGTAATTTTCAGAAAATCGTCCGGCCGGTGTGGCTGTGCGGTTAAAGGCGCTTCAGTCTGGAACCGCGTGACCGCTTCGGTCGCAGGTTCGAATCCTGCCTCGGGCATGGATGTGTGTGATGTCCTTAGGTTAGTTAGGTTTAATTAGTTCTAAGTTCTAGGCGACTGATGACCTCAGAAGTTAAGTCGCATAGTGCTCAGAGCCATTTGAACCATTTTAATTTTTCAGAAAATCTATGAATTCAGAAGAATTCGTACCGACACAATGCAGATAAGGGTACTACTGAATGCGAACGAAACATGTTCCAGTAATAACTACCAATTGATAGTATGGATACCTTCTTACAGTAAAGTGCGTCCATCCACATACTATTGAACATTTCGCTCTTTGACCTTCTTATCGGCTCAGTATTTAAGGTATTCACCACTGTTACTAAGATGTACCTGACAGCATACAGGCTCAAAAAAAAAAAAAAAAAAAAAAAAAAAAAGAGGAAAGAACAACTTTACAATATATTTTATTAATGGGTTTGAAACTTGTTTGTACCCTTCTTCCAATGTTACTTTCATTTCATAGTTCGCGTATACCACGTGATAAATATTTTGCTCGGATTATTTTCACAAATTAATATAAAATCTACATAAATTAACAACATATTATTTTATTCATGCGAACAAAAAGCCGCATTACACGTCTTCATTAAAAGTGCTTAGCACTGTAAATAAATAATACTTTGCGACCGCAACTGTGTTTTATCATTAGTTCTACTAAATAATTCCGTTGCAGTAGCATTCGGAACCATGCCTGTCAGCCGAAATATTAATATTATTAACACTGTGTGTGACGTGCTTATTAATTTATAAAGAGAAGCATAATAGATCACTCATTCTATCTGGACGATGATATTAAACAAACCAATGTTATTTCGGTGCTCATGGCTTTTATGAACTACGCCCATCACTGCGAACACAAACAAGGTACGAAAGGAAAGAAGACCGCGGCCAACATATCGGGTGCGACGCGTTTTGTTAGAAGCAAAGAGAACCTTTTGTAAATTTTTCAGAGCACGTTTGGACATACGCAGAACACTAGGCTAAACGTGTAAACTGAGCGTGGAATTTTAGAGGCAAACTCGCAGTAGCGCGATAGCATTCCCTACTCCGGTAGCAATTCCCAACCGAATAGAATCTAGACGTTTGGTGGAGGAAATCTTACTGCATTATATATGCTCCTCATCACCTGATTGTTTCGAAATGTCAATGTCCCAAACGTTCATAGCGTCTAGAGCAATTAGTCCACAAGGGATTTGATCTTCAGCAGCTAAAGCTGCATCTTTTTGCGTAGCTAACATTTCTTCTAGATAATATACCAAGTCTGAGGAGTGAAACTGTTTGTGGAAAACGTTTTAGATACTCACAATTTTTTCATGTCTCATCAGCAGCTTGCTAGTCGCAGCAATGTATCAAAATGCACCAATATTCGTAATTGATGCTCTGGGTAAAGTCGAGTTATGAGTCAGGAGCGACTACTTTGTAATCATAATACAAAGAGTCTGGACAATGATTTAAGATTATTTTACAATATTCACATAGGCACAATATATACTCGTATACCTAATTAATCTTGATATGATTCTAACTGTAGACAGGGTAGATTATTAAAAAGAAGACAACATGAATTGGTAGAATAGCCCGTTATCTTTGTGGAGAAGAGTTCGAGAAGGGAAATCGCAATGCTATGACTTATCAACATCAAAATCACGACAGAGCGTGGGCTCATCATCAAGATGGAAGCCGACGGAAATCGACGATAACTTAGTTTGAGGGACCATTCCTAAAATCGCCTCGAGTGATTTAAGGGAACGACGAGAAGATTAAAACAGGGTGGCACTGATAATCCAAAACAAGTACGCATGAATCCAGCCATAACTATCTCGATCGTTGCGCCAGTCGTATGTATGAAAGGCTAGGCAGCTGACGAAGGAAGATTATAGTTAAACGTCCCGTCGACAACGAGGTCATTAGAGAGGGTACATAAGCTTGGGCTGGATAGGAAAAGAAATCGGCCGCGCCCTTTCAGAGCATTCGCCTGGAGCAATTTAGGGAAATCATAGAAAATCTAAACCTGGATGGCCGGAAGCAGATTTTAACCGTCGCCCTCGCGAATGTGAGTCACTGTGCTAACCACTACGCCACCTCGCTGAGCGCAGCTGATGATGATCTCCACCGAGCCTCTCGGACTATCCATATGTCACCGTGGAGCTGTTTACTGCAATGATCAACGATCTGTGATCAAGACGCTCAAATGGTTCAAATGGCTCTGAGCACTATGCGACTTAACTTCTGAGGTCATCAGTCGCCTAGAACTTAGAACTAATTAAACCTAACCAACCTAAGGACATCACACACATCCATGCCCGAGGCAGGATTCGAACCTGCGACAGTAGCGGTCGCTCGGCTCCAGACTGTAGCGCCTAGAACCGCACGGCCACTTCGGCCGGCAAGAGGCTCAGAAACGGGCAGTCAAAGTAGCACTGTGTGAAGTGAGTAGAGACTAAAGAGTCAGCACCAGTGAAATGTGGACAGCAAAGATGCTACTGGAGAGTAAGGAGGACACATGGGCACGTGTGGATAGCCTGTCTTCAGCCATAAGAACTAAGACACGAATTGAAATACCATGACAACTAGAGCCAGACAACGAGTAAGATAAAGCCAAATATCGCCTGTAACAAGATAAAGATACTGACTATTTCTGTAGACTACTGCTGACTCAAAGCTTTATGTGAAAGGCGAACATATTTAAATATATGGCAGATAGATAATGAGAGGGAATAGGACTAATAAAAGTTTAAAAGAGATGGTGAATAAGATGAAGGCGAACTACAGCATAATCTGAGAAATGTACAACACAAAGAAAGGATCAAATAACACAAAAGACTTACATCACAGGCAACAACGTGGAACGTATTACAGTATGCGGCAGAGGCGATAACAGTATGAGGAATTCGTGTGGAGCAGCTATAGGAATGCCTTTCAGTACGACAAAGGGGTACGAAAAACCACAGACGAGGAAGACTATAAAAGTAAGTTTTCCACATTGTAAGAACTGGATTAGGAGAATGAGACTAGCACATGGCAGAATTATCAATAGCCGAGTCCCAGTAAGATCGTTCCTGACAGCCGGCGGGTGTGTTGCCAATGCTACTAAGCGGTTGTTTGTTGTTACGCCGTATCCGTCGGTCTACTGAGAATGTCACACCCGAACAATGCTGTACTACTGAAGCTTGAAAAACGTCTAATAACCGTAGCAGATAGAAACATACTAATTCGTAATTAAGACATCACTCCCTTCACTCGTGTTGTTGCTATCATTCCGTAATCTCTTCAAAATTGTGCCACGTGCGTGAGACAATATTGTTCCGTATGGTGAATGTAATACTGCCCAATGCCTCACGCATTAAACTTTCGACCTCTTCTAATTTAAAGCTTTTATTTCTGTCTGCAACATATGATATCACCTGAGCCGATACAACTTCTATTGCGCTGAAGTGACGATGATATGTTGGAAGGCGCAACGCACTGCGACACTTTTCTACTGCAATTTTGCCAGTGTTGTACACGATATTACGTGATTTACACTCTTTCACGATTTCCAGCAGTTCTACCTTTTTCATTCCCGTATCCAATGAATCTACGCCGTTCTTCGCCCGTCAGTCCACTATGTCACTGTTATTGCTGCTGGATATAGGGACTTCGTTTAATTGAACGGCCTGATATGGCGCACAGTCGGACATTATAATCGAGTTCTTTCTGTGTTTGGAAGCAAAGAGTCTACAAGCCACTCTTTAAATTTTCTTGCCCTCATTTGCTCTTGGAACTTATTAGAAGTAAACGACAACAAAGCGTTTGGCACAAACCCACCGATTGTTCCAGCACGTAAAAGAATGAGCTCGCTGCCTTTTCCCAAACGGACTTTCATTGTTCCTTGTGCAGTTTCATCAGTCCTCGAAGTCGGTCTGGAATAACTAACATTTACCCAGTATCGAACGTGAATGAGGAATCCAGCCCGAAACCCAGGAGCAGGTACTTAAGCAAATGGAACGAAACTGCTTCTGAGACTTCGCCGGTGTTGTACAGTAAAGTCTCTGAAACTGTGTCATTGCATTTGAATAAGTACCTACTCCTGGGTTTCAGGCTGCATCCTCCTTTACGTTCGATGCTGAGGTGCTATTCCAGAACATGGAGAATCTCGCAAATTCTGTTCACTGTGTAACGGAGAATTCAAAATACCCTGGGGCGGCAGTGAGGATTTGGATCGAGGAGGGAGGCGTGTCTAACCGGCCGGTGTGGCCGTGCGGTTCTAGGCGCTTCAGTCTGGAACCACGTGACCGCTACGATCGCAGGTTCGAATCCTGCCTCAGGCATGGATGTGTGTGATGTCCTTAGGTTAGTTAGGTTTAAGTAGTTCTAAGTTCTAGGGGACTCATGACCACAGAAGTTAAGTCCCATAGTGCTCAGAGCCATTTGAACCATTTTTTGGGAGGTGTGCAAGGGTAATCCGTACAGTTGTGTGAACCGCTGTGACAAGGTGGCTTTGTGGCTAACGTACCTACCTATTTTTAAAAAAAAGGGCACCTATTAAGCTGGAGACCCGGGTTCGATTCCCGGCAATGGCACGAATTTTCACTCGCCGCTTCAATCTATATACATAATATCATATCTGTATGAGACAAGTAAAGTCCCTGAAACTGTGTCATCCCTTTTGTTGAGAAACCTACCATATACACAAACATCTTTTCTTTTATTAACTGGCTCTCAGACGCTGAACTCATCCGTTGAAAGACTACAATTAACGCCATCCTTCACTGCAAAAGCGCCCCACTGCCTTCCTCTCACAGCCCCTAAACACTGCAGTTTCCTTTCTATCCTTTCTGCGTGGGAAGCGGTAACGACATCGCCTCTAACAGTCCCCAAGTTTCTTCTCGTCACATTAATAGTGATTTTATTTCCCGAGCACAGAGATAAATGGAATAAAGGAGAAAAATTCGGCATGAGAAGCAAAGTTTGCATGCTAGACGGAGAAGACTCCTGCGTGTAATGTGCTTTTTCTTCTGCGCTCTTTCTCCCCCCCCACCCCCCCCCCACCCTCTCCCACGCCCCTCCCTCCTTTTCCCTCTTTCTCCCTGCTCCAACTTCTCGTATTCTCTTTCTCTCGGCCCCCGAAACTGTTGTCGGCGTCATTTCGGTGTAATTACAGCGCAGACCCAAGACGCTGTACAAACAACTTGAGAGGAAATTAAATAAACACACAATCTAGGCGGCCGGCCGGCGTGGCCCTGCGAGGGGAACTCGAGTGCCTGCCTGCGACCGCCGCTCTCGTCTGGCGCGGCTACAGGCTCCCGAGGGCTGCCTGGCGCCTACCACCGACAACTCCTACCCGCCCGAGCCGCTCGTACTTTCAGCACACGCGTATGCAGCTTGTACTCATCTTAACAATTGAATCAAGACGATGTGAAATTATGCAACACCAAAAACGATACAGACGACTGTAATTTACGAGGTAGTGCTGAAAAGTGATGCCTCCGAATATTTTATGCGAAAACTCTTAAAGCTCGTTAAATACGGCAAACGTTATTCACACTCTGCAGCTTCATTCTTGATGTCTGTAGATTTGCAGCCCTCTCCCGCCAGAGGTCTCCCAACTCTAGCGTGTAGCTACGCTGCGTAACAGGATTTAAGGCTCACTTTTTCGAAATATCGACATTGCCTCCTATTCCGTCGCGTAAGTTTGAAATTTGACTCAACGATATCTACAGCATTCCTTTGTAATGGTGCTAAAGTGTGGTGCAGTACGACACCACCCTCAGGCTCGACGAAGCTTCGAACAACAAGGTTTTTGATACAGTTTGCCACAGTCGTTTAATGAATAAAGTAAGAGCATATGGACTATCTGTGATTGGATTGAAGAGTTCCTAGATAACAGAACGCAGCATGTCATTCTCAATGGAGAGAAGTCTTCCGAAGTAAGAGTGATTTCAGGTGTGCCGCAGGGGAGTGCCGTAGGACCGTTGCTATTCACAATATACATAAATCACCTTGTGGATAACATCGAAAGTTCACTGAAGCTTTATTCGGATGATGCTGTAGAATATCAAGAGGTTGTAACAATGGAAAGTTGTACTGAAATAGCCGGCCGCGGTGGTCTAGCGGTTCTGGCGCTGCAGTCCGGAACCGCGGGACTGCTACGGTCGCAGGTTCGAATCCTGCCTCGGGCATGGGTGTGTGTGATGTCCTTAGGTTAGTTAGGTTTAAGTAGTTCTAAGTTCTAGGGGACTTATGACCTAAGATGTTGAGTCCCATAGTGCTCAGAGCCATTTGAACCATTTGTACTGAAATACAGGAGGATCTACAACGAATTGACGCATGGAGCAGGGAATTGGAATTTAATCTCGATGTAGACAAGTATAATGTGCTGCGAATACATAGAAAGAAAGGTCCTTTATCATTTAGCTACAATACAGCAGGTCAGCAGCTGGAAGCAGATTATTCCATAAATTATCTGGGAGTAGGCATTAGGAGTGATTTAAAATGGAATGACCATATAAAATTAATCGTCGGTAAAGCAGATGCCAGACTGAGATTCATTGGAAGAATCCAAAGGAAATAGAGTCCGAAAACAAAGGAAGTAGGTTACAGTACACTTGTTCGTCCACTGCTTGAATATTGCTCAGCAGTGTGGGATCCGTACCAGATAAGGTTAATAGAAGAGATAGAGAAGATCCAACGGAGAGCAGCGCGCTTCGTTACCAGATCATTTAGTAGTCGCGAAAGCGTCACGGAGATGATGGATAAACTTCAGTGGAAGACTCTGCAAGAGAGACGCTCAGTAGCTCGGGACGGGCTTTTGTTGAAGTTTCGAGAACATACCTTCACCGAAGACTCAAGCAGTATACTGCTCCCTCCTACGCATATCTCGCGAAGAGACCATGAGGATATAATCAGAGAGATTAGAGCCCACACAGAGGCATACCGACAATCTTTCTTTCCACGAACAATACGAGACTGGAAAGGAGAACCGATAGAGGTACTCAAAGTATCCTCCGCCACACACCGTCAGGTGGCCTGCGGATTATGGATGTAGATGTAGATGTAGAAGGTGACGATCACAAGAGGACACAGGTTAAAAGTTCATGTGAGCTGTAAGGTGAGTTAATAATACTGCCTAAGACAACACATTGAGAAGGCCGTCACAGACCCTCACACCGTTATTTCACCCCTTCTTTTGGCGCGGTTTCCCTACTTTCGGGCACTAGCGCAGCCGCCACGCTGAATTTTATTGGAGTCGAAGTTTCTGATAGGTACAGTTGTTACGTGCTCAACGAGACTTCGTTGGTGGTAGTGAGGGTATCGCCGAACACGGGTATCTCAGAAAGGCCCTTGGTCGTTTTATCCACGCACACAATAATGTTGCACTCCCTCTTGATCAGGCCACACCGTGGCGGAAACAGGAGAGCTGAAAAAGCGTAAGTCCCATTGGCTGCTTCGTTCAGTGGTTTTGAACGGGCCTTTGTGGCTCCAGCCTGTCCACGAGAGCAAAAATTGTGGGCTCGTTGCACTCCGAATATGAGATCACGTTCAATGCGGACGTAGCCCTACAATGTACACTCCTGGAAATGGAAAAAAGAACACATTGACACCGGTGTGTCAGACCCACCATACTTGCTCCGGACACTGCGAGAGGGCTGTACAAGCAATGATCACACGCACGACACAGCGGACACACCAGGAACCGCGGTGTTGGCCGTCGAATGGCGCTAGCTGCGCAGCATTTGTGCACCGCCGCCGTCAGTGTCAGCCAGTTTGCCGTGGCATACGGAGCTCCATCGCAGTCTTTAACACTGGTAGCATGCCGCGACAGCGTGGACGTGAACCGTATGTGCAGTTGACGGACTTTGAGCGAGGGCGTATAGTGGGCATGCGGGAGGCCGGGTGGACGTACCGCCGAATTGCTCAACACGTGGGGCGTGAGGTCTCCACAGTACATCGATGTTGTCGCCAGTGGTCGGCGGAAGGTGCACGTGCCCGTCGACCTGGGACCGGACCGCAGCGACGCACGGATGCACGCCAAGACCGTAGGATCCTACGCAGTGCCGTAGGGGACCGCACCGTCACTTCCCAGCAAATTAGGGACACTGTTGCTCCTGGGGTATCGGCGAGGACCATTCGCAACCGTCTCCATGAAGCTGGGCTACGGTCCCGCACACCGTTAGGCCGTCTTCCGCTCACGCCCCAACATCGTGCAGCCCGCCTCCAGTGGTGTCGCGACAGGCGTAAAGGGAGGGACGAATGGAGACGTGTCGTCTTCAGCGATGAGAGTCGCTTCTGCCTTGGTGCCAATGATGGTCGTATGCGTGTTTGGCGCCGTGCAGGTGAGCGCCACAATCAGGACTGCATACGACCGAGGCACACAGGGCTAACACCCGGCATCATGGTGTGGGGAGCGATCTCCTACACTGGCCGTACACCACTGGTGATCGTCGAGGGGACACTGAATAGTGCACGGTACATCCGAACCGTCATCAAACCCATCGTTCTACCATTCCTAGACCGGCAAGGGAACTTGCTGTTCCAACAGGACAATGCACGTCCGCATGTATCCCGTGCCACCCAACGTGCTCTAGAAGGTGTAAGTCAACTACCCTGGCCAGCAAGATCTCCGGATCTGTCCCCCATTGAGCATGTTTGGGACTGGATGAAGCGTCGTCTCACGCGGTCTGCACGTCCAACACGAACGCTGGTCCAACTGAGGCGCCAGGTGGAAATGGCATGGCAAGCCGTTCCACAGGACTACATCCAGCATCTCTACGATCGTCTCCATGGGAGAATAGCAGCCTGCATTGCTGCGAAAGGTGGATATACACTGTACTAGTGCCGACATTGTGCATGCTCTGTTGCCTGTGTCTATGTGCCTGTGGTTCTGTCAGTGTGATCATGTGATGTATCTGACCCCAGGAATGTCTCAATAAAGTTTCCCCTTCCTGGGACAATGAATTCACGGTGTTCTTATTTCAATTTCCAGGAGTGTATATGGAGAAGGACTGAAACGTCCGAGGATGTCAGCGGTATCAACGTTTGTCAGTAACATCATCCTGTTGATCCCAGCACTGGGAACTGTTGTTTTAGAAGACAAAATGTGTGGCAATTAATGCCCCACGGAAGAGAGTGGTTTCAGTGACGCCGCTTATGCCACACCCCGAGGCCTCTTCCTGTCGATTCTGAGCGGCGGTGTCTCTCAAATGTTTACTTCGGTCCTCCACAAGAAAACCGTGTGATTTCAACGCCGCACGTCACGGTTTTAACCTCCATCGCAAAGGAGGCAAAATAGGGGATGAAATGTGGAAAAGAGGGGATCTGGTGACCTTCTCATCGTGTGACACGTCCACGAAGACGTTAGGCAGAATTCAGGTGAAATCTGGTGCCAACGTGACATCATTCATCCACCTCGCATCTGACATGGACTTCTGAGCTGTGGCCTTTTTTTCCGCATGTGGTCCACACCTTGCTGCATGAAATGTCGCCCAGCTCTAGGGTGATGTCGCAGGGAGCTACGCTTTTGCTCCATTACAGACCCAGGTTGTACGCATCTTTGAGCAAAGTTTCAAACTTATGCGTCCCAATGGAAGACAATTACGGGATGTGTCGAAAAACAGATCCCTTAATTGTAATGTGCAGTGTATGTCGGTGCGTGAGAAACAGCGCGCTTTAATGGAGTTCCGAATTCAAAAAGTTTACCCATTTATTGTGCACCCACTCCTTCAGCATTACAATGCCACACCAGCCAGAACATACCAGAGCGCTGCGACGTCAGCAACAATACATCGCCTTGGGCTCGCTGTCATCGATCATCCTATATAGAGTCTCGACTTGGCACCATCCGAGTTTCATCTGTTTCTAAAATACATAACGGCTTCGAGGACCTCACTTTGACAGTGATGAAGTGGTGCAAGCAGAGGTGAGTTTGTGGCTGCATCAACAAAGTCCAACGCTCTATAGTGACGGTATCAACGAACTGGTCTCACCTGGGGAGAAACCTGTTCGTCGCCGGTGTGATAATGTTGAGAAAGAAGTATGTGGACACGAAGATTAAAGATTTGTTTTACTTTAAAAGCCTTGATAGTTTTCACACTTAATTGTAGGCATTCTTTTTCGGCACCCACTCGTACTTTACGGTACATTGTCAGAAGGTGACACTTTACAAATGGTTATTATTATCGAACCGTATCTGTTTTTTGGTCGGATATGTGACGTTGTACAGATCCAGCTCTCCGTCGCTGTGCCAGGACTGTTTTAACGTCAAGATATTTACAGTTCTCTTGATTTATTCCCTCTTTTTGAAGCGGGGGACTGGTTTCCTTTATCTTGTGTCTCTGCCAACTGTAGCGACTGCGAACAGGTAAACGCTTGAGAAGTTCCGGGCCAGTGAAGCCTTGGAGTCAGTTATCTTGTTCAGATGTTACTCTTCGTGACGAGATTTATTGAAGGAACTGTGTGGTACGACGAATCAAAGTGTACCTGCAGCTCGCCCCCTCCTTCCTGTAATTTCATACATAAATCAAGACCTCACTTGTAAAAATGCCTGTAACTTTGACCGTTTCCATCTGACCTTGCAAACGAAATGACATGTTCCAGATGAGGCACGATTTAATTCATTTATTGATAGAAGGGAGGGGGTATATAGAGGTAGCTGAGATACTGCAAATTGAAATAAAACATTTGTATTCTTATAAGAGCAGTAGAAACAGCGAAACAGCCTTCACAGTGTGGGGATAACAAAGAATTCTAAACCCTGGACTGTAATTGACCCCCCACAATCTATACACGGATCGCTAATACATGAGTTGCATAACGAATGGATAGTAAGAGCTCGTCCAGGCAATGGGGAAGGAGGGATGGTTATGGTTTAAAGTCCAGTCGACATTGAATTCATCAGAGACAGAGGACAATCTCGAATCGCTTCAAGAATGGCGAAGAAAATCGGCTGTGCCCTTTTCGAAGGAACCATCCCGGTATTTTCGTGGAGAGATTTAGGGAAATCATAGAAAACCGAAATCAGATCGGTCGGACGCGTGTTTGAACCGTCGTCCCCCCGAATGCGAGCGCAGTATTCTAACCACTGCGCAACCTCGCACCGTTTCGGGAAAAATACCTGTAGTATTAGGAGAGAACCGGTCAAGGAAAACTACACACGTAATCAATGAGCCGCTAGAGACTTAGAAAACGAAACGAGACTACGAGCACGTCAACGCGTTGCTTGCCAACGAGAGCTGGTTGTCGCCGCGATTGAGACCGCAGCTTGGAGTTTCTAAAATTTCTGTCAGATTCTAATCGAGTATTTTGCAGACACCTATCTTCAAAGTAATGAAACACAGGTGCGACTACAATGGCGGCTGACTTGCACGCAGACCTTCCGATGTTCCTTAATCGACCGATCGCGTTCAAAACCGTTTCGCAGTGCGCTCCAGAGTGTGCTTCTTCCAGTTGGTCCCCTCAGGGACGACGCACTTGTGTTGCCACTCCGGAGGAAAAGTAGTGCCGTACTGTCAACGTGACTGGTAAGATAGTGCTGTCTCTGCGGACGAATAGCGGGCGCGACCCTTAGAGTTTTATGGCGGTCATTCTGAAGAGGTGCCAAACAGGCACTCCCACGAAACGCGGCGTCCCCCTACACGGAAGCGTAACTACAAGCCAAGCTTTCATGTTATGGCTAAAGTCTACCTCTTAAACATATGTGTCATCTTGGATATATTTTACTGGTTTTACTTCCAGAAAACTGAAAATCATGTAGACGTCCTCCTCCTCCAGTAGTTCCCTATCTTCAGAATACGTTTGTCGCTTCATAATTTGTTGCGAACTGTTTATAAGGGTGAAAATAGCGTATCAAAATTATCAGCTGCTTAATTATGTATGCATTCCCACCATGATTAACGTTATTTCGTTAGCCTCCTCTCTTATAGTCCGAATCTGTACTTGTCTTTTAAATTACTCGAATTCACTTCCATTTCTCTGTCAGGCTTAAAGGAATGGTCATCAATGATTCTCACGTGGGGGTGTGTGTGTGTGCGCGCGCTGGAAAAGTCACTCATTTCAACAAGCTTCTTTTGTTGTGGTTCTTTACCATTCGCTGTTGTCAGGTGCTAACTTAACCTACATACATAATAACAATAAAGTAATAAACAATATGAAAATCTTGACGAATGAAAAATATAATTTTCCTTTTTTCCATTGGGTCCTGCTCCGTTATCTGTTTTCCTTTACTTTGTCAGTTTTCTGTGATCAAGCTCGATGGAACTTGAAACGATTCGTTCAGATGCCATTTATAAGTATAGCTCTTGCATCAAGGGCACTGTACCTCGAAGGAGGTCAATCAATGATGTGCATGGGCTTTACAATTCCTGTCTGCATAGCTTATGGGTGGCTATTGTCCGTTCCCATGGTGGCAACTCCATGTTTATTCACGTCATATCGATAGGATGTTAAGCTCTACCTCTTCCTTTCTTCTAAGTGGGTGGTAAAGGATCACTACAGTGTATGCAGTGGATGGTATTCTACCTTGTTTTCCACTTTTCATTAGCCTCACAGCTTGCTTAATGGAGCCCACCAGGAATTCCTCCTCTGCTCCAGTCCATTGATCTCAGAGTAGCATTTACGCTCAACTTTCCGAATTATTTAATGCATGTATTCCATTGTGTGTCTTCCCATACAAGTTTTGTCCTCCATAGCACTCTCCAGTACCACGGAAGTTTTCTCTGACATACCAACACTGCGACAGAAGGAGCTATTGTAACACACGGGACCCGTATTCGAGAGGATGAAGGATCAAATCCTCGACCGGCCATCCAAATTTACGTTTACCAGGATATCCTCAATCGCTGAAATAATACTGCGAAGATTCCTTTGAGCCTGACTGACTCATTTCTTTCATCAATGTGAGCTTGTGCTCCGTCTTTGACGACTCCGTTGTCCAAGAGACATTAAATCCTAATCTTCCTGCCTGCAATCAAATCTTACCACATATATCCGCGGATTTTGAGAAGAAATTCCTTATTTCTTTCCTTATCAGTCTTCTCCGTTTGAGGCAATGCAACACTACTTCTCAAACACTTCAATTCTCTTGTTGTTGTTGTTGTCGTGGTCTTCAATCCTGAGACTGGTTTGATGCAGCTCTCCATGCTACTCTATCCTGTGTAATCTTCTTCATCTCCCATTAACTACTGCAACCTACATCCTTCTGAATCTGCTTAGTGTTTTCATCTCTTAATCGCCCTCTACGATTTTTACCTTCCACGCTGCCGTCAAATACTAAATTGGTGATCCCTTGATGCCTCAGAATATGTCCTACCAACCGATCCCTGCTTCTAGTCAAGTTGTGCCACAAACTTCTCTTCTCCCCAATCCTCTTCAGTACCTCCTCATTAGTTATGTGATCTACCCATCTAATCTTCAGCATTCTTCTGTAGCACCACATTTCAAAAGCTTCTATTCTCTTCTTGTCAACACTTTCTATCGTCCATGTTTCACTTCCATACATGGCTACACTCCATACAAACAATTTCAGAAACGACTTCCTGACACTTAAATCTATACTCGATGTTAACAAATTTCTCTTCTTCAGAAACGCTTTCGTTGCCATTGCCAGTCTACATTTTATATCCTCTCTACTTCGACCATCATCAGTTATTTTGCTCCCCAAATAGCAAAACTCCTTTACTACTTTAAGTGACTCATTTCCTAATCTAATTCCCTCAGCATCACCCGACTTAATTCGACTACATTCCATTATCCTCGCTTTGCTTTTGTTGATGTTCATTTTATATCCTCCTTTCAAGACACTATCGATTCCGTTCAACTGCTCTTCCAAGTCCTTTGCTGTCTCTGATAGAATTACAATGACATCGGCGAACCTCAAAGTTTTTATTTCTTCTCCAAGGATTTTAATACGTACTCCAAATTTTTCTTTTGTTTCCTTTACTTCTTGCTCAATATACACTTTGAATAACAATGGGGAGAGGCTACAACCCTGTCTCACTCCCTTCCCAACCACTGCTCCCATTTCGTGTCCCTCGACTCTTATAACTGCCATCTGGTTTCTGTACAAATTGTAAATAGCCTTTCGCTCCCTGTATTTTACCCCTGCCACCTTCAGAATTTGAAAGAGAGTATTCCAGTCAACGTTGTCAAAAGCTTTCTCAAAGTCTACAAATGCTAGAAACGTAGGTTTGCCTTTCCTTAATCTTTCTTCTAAGATAAATCGTAGGGTCAGTATTGCCTCACGTGTTCCAACATTTCTACAGAATCCAAACTGATATTCCCAGAGGTCGATAGATACTAGTTTTTCCATTCGTCTGTGAAGAAATCGCGTTAGTATTTTGCAGCCGTGACTTATTAAACTGATAGTTCGGTAATTTTCACATCTGTCAACACCTGCTTTCTTTGGGATTGGAATTATTATATTCTTCTTGAAGTCTGAGGGTATTTCACCTGTCTCATACATTTTTCTCACCAGATGGTAGTGTTTTGTCATGACTGGCTCTCCCAACGGCGTCAGTAGTTCCAATGGAATGTTGTCTACTCCCGGGGCCTTGTTTCGACTCAGGTCTTTCAGTGCTCTGTCAAACTCTTCACGCAGTATCATATCTCCCATTTCATCTTCATCTACATCCTCTTCCATTTCCATAATATTGTCCTCAAATACATCGTCCTTGTATAGACCCTCTATATACTCCTTCCACCTTCCTGCTTTCCTTTCTATGCTTAGAACTGGGTTTCGATCTGAGCTCTTGATATTCATGCAAGTGGTTCTCTTTTCTCCAAAGGTCTCTTTAATTTTCCTGTAGGCAGTATCTATCTTACTCTTAGTGAGATAAGCCTCTACATCCTTACATTTGCCCCTAGCCATCCCTGCTTAGCCATTTTGCACCTCCTGTCGATCTCATTTTTGAGACGTTTGTATTCCTTTTTGCCTGCTTCATTTACTGCATTTTTATATTTTCTCCTTTTCTTGTCTCACAGACACAGTCCCTTTCATTGTTCAGAGATGTCACTAAACGCGCCCAAAGATGTAAACAACCATGCATGAGCAGCGCCTATTAGACGGAGAGGAGCCGGCCGCTGTGACCGAGTGGTTCTGGGCGCTTCAGTCCGCAACTACGCTGGTGCTGCGGTCGCAAGTTCGAATCCTGCCTCGGACATGGATGTGTGTGATGTCCTTAGGTTAGTTAGGTTTAAGTAGTTCTAAGTCTAGCGGACTGATGATCTCAGATGTTAAGTCCCATCGTGCTTAGAGCTATTTGAACTATTTTTGAGACGGAGAGGGTCCGATAGCCGATCAGTTCGAGTCACTCCACCAGGAAGGAGGCGCACGGCTCGTGTTGTCTTCAGTTCAACCATGCCTAGACGGTCAATACCGCGTTTGAATTACGTCTTCATTGCTACTTTGTGCCAGGAAGGGCTCTCAACAAGGGAAGGGTCCTGGCCTCTCGGAATGAACCAAAGCGATGTTGTTCGGATATGGAGGAGATATAGAGAGACAAGAACTGTCGATGACATGCCTCGCTCAGGCCGCCCAAGGGCTACTACTACAGCGGATAACGGCTACCTATGGATTATGGCTGGGCGCAACGCTGACAGCAACGCCACCATGTTGAATAATGCTTTTCGTGCAACCATAGGACGTCGTGTTACGACTGAAATTGTGCGTAAAAGGCTGCATGAATCTAAAAACACTCGCGACGTCCATGCCGAGCTCCATCTTTGCAACCGTAACACCATGCAGCGCGATGGACCCAACAACATGCCGAATAGAACGCCCCAGGACTGGCATCACGTTCTCTTCACCGATGAGTGTCGCATATGCCTTCAATCAGATAATCGTCGGAGACGTGTTTGGAAGCAACCCGATCAGGCTGAACGCCATAGGCACACTGTCCAGCGAGTGGAGGAGGGTGGAGGTTCTCTGCTGTTTTGGGGTGGCATTGTGTGGGACCGACGTACGCCGCTGGTGGTCATGGAAGGCTCCGTAACGTCTGCACAATACGTGAATGCCATCCTCCGGCCGATAGTGCCACCATGTCGGCCGCATATTGACGCGTCATTCGTCTTCATGTACGACAATTCGGGCCACCATCGTGCACATCTTGTGAATGACGTCTTTCAGGATAACGACCACTCTCGACTAGAGTGGCCAGCGTTTTCTCCAGACATGAACCCTACCGAACACACCTGGAATAGATTGAAAAGGGCTTTTTATGGACAACGTGACCCACCAACCACTCTGAGGGATCTACGCCGAATTGTCGTTGAGGAGTGAGACAGTCTGGACCAACAGTGCCTTGATGAACTTGTGGATAGTAAGCCACGACGAATACGGGCATGGATCAATGCAAGAGGTTGTGCTACTGGGCATTAGAGGTACCGGTTTGTACAACAATCAGGAGCACAACTGTGAAGGTCTCGCTGTATAGTGCTAAAACATGCAATGTGTGGTTTTCATGAGCAATAAAAAGGGCGGAAATGATGTTTACGTTCATCTGTATTCCAATTTTCTGTACATGTTCCGGAACTCTCCCAACCCAGGTGATGCAAAACTTTTTTTGATGTGTGTATCTTTATGAATACAAATCACGTGTTTCACTTTTTCAGCTAACAGTAACAGAACGACACAGTTGTTAGATTTAACGAGATTAACTATTCCTCAAGCGGGATTAAGGAGAGAATGCTAGAAAACTGAGAGCAATAAAGTATAATAACAACTACCTGATTTGGCGACATGACATTCGTCTTCTGCACTGATGAAGAACTTGCGCATTTGTGTTTACAGGCGCTTCAGTCCGGAGCCGCGCAACTGCTACGGTCGCAGGTTCGAGTCCTGCCTCGGGCATGAATGTGTGTGATGTTTAAGTAGTTCTAAGTTCTAGTGGAGTGATGACCTCAGAAGTTAAGTCCCATAGTGCTCAGAGCCATTTGAACCATTTTGTGTTTACATTTTGAAACTATTCAACATTTTAATGACACTACTGCATTACTCAGACGGAGAATATTCAGCCTATGTTACAGTGACGTGATGTAGTATTTCATTTACTATTATTTCCACATAATTAATGAAATCCCTCCCACACAACTCCCAGGACGTACTCACTCTCACTTTATAGCCGATTTCATTTATGCGTAACTAAACAGTGTAAAGTTAAAGTCTCAAAAAGTATAAATTACATTCTTAGCAATAGAAACAATAAACTGCAATGAGTACTAAGTTACTCTATATGTTAAATGGGCATGTCAACTGCGTGTTGAATGAGTAAGGATGTGAAACTAAAACTGTTAACTGTCATTCCTCTTTGTAAGTAATATCTTATTTCATGTCGTCAGTTATGTTTTCGGGAATAATAGTAAATCCAATATAACATCACATCATTTTAATAGAGGTTAAATGTACTCCATCTGAGTCACGTTCTACTGTCATAAAAATGTTATATAGTTTCAAAATGTAAGTTCAAGTGTGGGTGGTCTTTACCAATACGGGAGACGAATGTTATGCGGTTAAATCCAGGTAATGTGTTTCTCGACTTCAATTCTGTCATTTCTCTAGCTTTTTCTGATTAATCGCAACTGACGTATAGTTAAATCTACCAACTGTGTCGTTGATCGTTAGGTCAAAACCTGAAGCAGAGACGGTACGGCCACCATGTCCATACAGTTGTAGCTTCGCAACGCACTGGACAATGCTTATGAAATAAGAAATTTGCGACTGATGGCGGAATAGCATTAAGCAGTAATCCCTAACAGAATGTTTTACTGTGAAGTAAAAGCTAACTGCGACCAAAATAAAGGCATTCTTTGCACATCTTTGGAATGAGAATCTCGTGCTGGGTAGCATTCAGTACCGTGCTGCTCTGCCACATGCACTGTAACACGCTCGCATGACTCCTTGGCATGCTGTCCAGGGGGTGATGGAGACGCTGCTGTTCAAGCCTGTCCCACTCCTCGACGGCGGCCCACCTGAGTTCAGTCAGCATGCCAGGAGAATTTCTGTGAGGACGAACTGCAAGTTTCAGCAGGCCCCAAGCGTGCTCGGTTTTGCGCATGTTAGCAGTTACCACAGACCATTCCATCCAGTTGATTCCCGCGTCCTGAAGGAAGACGTGCCCGAAGTGGGCGAAACGCTCTCGCGTATCGTCGTCTCAAAGGACGAACCGAAGTTCTGACTTTAAGACCTGACAGTAGTTGATAGGATCCTCTTCCGATGCTGCACAGATCTCGAATTACCCTCGATACCGGCGAGAGTCATCGTGGGCTTCCAGACGGTGTATTTTGTGACCCTTAACGTCACTTGGCTGGACCGACCAGAGATATATCAGACGTGGTTTTCGCGACCGTCAAAGGAAGCCGTAAGAGAGGAGGAGGCTCTGCTGACAGTTCTGTAATAAGAACGTCACTTTACATTCTCTCCAGGCTTAGGACTGGCTACACACATAGTATGTATGTGTGTATAAATGTATGTCTTTGTTTTTTTATTTTTTTACCTTTTTTGTTTCCACAACATTACTGCAGAAAATGATTAAACTTCTTTTCTTAATTAATTCTAGTATATCACTCAGTTTTTAAAAGAATGCCAGAGATTTTAAAAGTCTGCTTAAAACTCCGCGTCGTCATACGAGTGGCCTTCAATAATTAATGCAGTATATATTCTTTTCTTGGCCAGTTTCCGTTGAAAAAATGTGGAAATTGTCATGGGACATGGTGGAATATTCCCGTATCAGCCCTAACAGTTTCATAAGTTCTGATAGGTAGCGACTCTTTACGTAGGCTTCAAAACAGCATTCTAAGCAGAGAGCATTCATTGAGTTTCTTTTGGCGGAAAACCAGAGCATCGCAAATATTCATAGGCGCTTGCAGATTGTCTATGGACACCCGGCAGTGAACAAAAGCACGGCGAGTCGCGCAGACCTGCCCGATCTCCCGCGTATCGGCCGCCCACACGAGGCTGTAGCTCCTCCAATCTTGGAACGTGCAGATACTCTCATTCAAGGTAATCAACGAATCACAATCAAACATCTCGCTCCTCAGTTGGACGTCTGTGTTGGTTCCGACGTTGACTAGTAGAGTAGTACCATGCAGCACACAGACCTTCCTAGTAAGGTGGTGAAAGGCCGTCTCATTGAACGGGGATTATGTTGAAAAATAGAGTTTTTTAGTGTACTGGAGTCGTGAAAAAAATCAACCCGCTTTCACAAAAATAAATAAACAAATAAATGTGATGCACTACTTATTGAACGCCCCTCGCATAATTTTATAATGTCTTTTAACCTTTTGCCAAGATATTGTATACACCCTTTTTCTGGCCTTTTCAAGAGACAGGCCAATGGAATCGTTTCGAACTTTAAATGTCGCTTTTACTGCTTCCTCCTTCAGCTTATTTATCAAAACGTATAATCAGAATATTTTTGATTAATTGAGAAGTTTAGTTTCCTATGCCAACCTTCGACATCATTCGTGGTATGGTGCTGATGGTTAACATTTAAAATTGGTATACTAAGATTTTGTATCACCTGACTGACCATACAGTCTGAGATTTTCATGACCTTCTCTCCACTGGGCATTTCTACAATTAGTACAGTCCACGCTTTTTCAATTAAATGTTTTTGGGAACACGGTTTTCATAATTTTAATTCCAGCCATTTCAAAGTCTTTCACTGCAGTTCTCGGTGACCAGTCCCGCATTTTACCTTTCAATCCAGAAAAAAAGGCATTCATATGTATTTTGAGTTTTGTCTGCGAGGAAAGCAAATTAAACGGGAAATACCTTCGTCTCTTCTTCTCTGCTTCGGCCGTCAACATGTATGACGTACAACTATTTGAATTCTTTCGAACAACTGTCAAATATTCCGTCCCTAAGAACAGTTCCATTTTAACACTGTAGCTCCTGTGCTTCTTGACATCCGAAGAAAAGTATTTTGTGTCAGGAACAGAATCATCGGCAATTTTCAGACAACTATTACCTTCGTCGTTCAATTGAATCTCCGTATTAGAGCCGGAATTCTGAGTCGTCCCAATTGCTTCCCTCTAGCTTCACACAATTCAGTCATGGAGTTCTCATAATTTAGCATATTAGCGACGAAATCTAAAACCTGACCTTTCAGATCTTGAAATACCTCTTTATATATTATCTGCAAAACAGGCAGTGTCTTTTCTTCGCGGTCTCTTTTCCTGCATTTATGCATTCGTTTCTTAATCCGCACATCTGTTTTGTCAGGTGGGCAAGGATGTTGTTTTTCAGTCACGATTCGGCCATTTGTAATTTTTGAACGACATCGGCACTTACTCCATTCGAAGTTCACGCACAACCAGTTTGCGTCTTCATCACATTTTCTGAGCACCGGCTGCGATGACTATCCCTGAGAGCAATTGGCTGTTATTCAGTTCTTGGAATTATTTCCATTGTTCGCAGTGTTTAGGACTCAACTGGTTTAGATCTGACTGACGATGACAACACATCCGCTGGTGAACGACGGCGTGAATAAGCAGCATGGCAGGCTCTCTGGTCGCAAAACTCAGAGTGCAGAACCGCTTGGTCACAAGTCCCACACTACATGTGACGTACTGCAAAAGGGTCGGGAACAGCACGACCTGAAAGCCCGACGAAAGGTGTCCGAAATCCCTGCTTTATACTGGCCCAAAACGAAAAATGCACACTTCCCCAATTATTCTGTGGGACTGCATGACTGACACGTGCAAGATTTCATTGCAGTCACAGCCAACAGGTCAACATTACACACAACTTATATGTGACCCATGTGGCTTTCATATTATTTCGAAGTCGTCAGGTGATTTGAAAATGAATCCTCTCTCGTGTGCGTCACCGTAAGGTGTATTATATGGCAGCCAAGACTATCTCTCCCTTGCATGTCTGTGCCATTTATTTAATGTATTCTTTGACCTTCACATTTTTCCTTTGCTGGTGATTATGCGTAATTCATCGTGTAGCATTGTACCGTGACACGGGCGCCCTTCAAGAACATCCTTGAATAGCCACCGTGCGGTAGTGAAGGCAGTGATGACATCAGATACCGTACCGGCCACGAAACACTCTGTAGCGTGCGTAACCACAGGTGGCAGACTTTACCCGTCGATAATTACAGTATGTCGACATGAGCTTATCCCCTTTGAGTATGAAAGAAACAGAGACGATACGTACAGTTTTGTGTAATTACACCCAGGCGTCTGATATTATATAACAGTTACGGTATTGTAAGTCTTCTTTCTATAAACACCTGTGAAGGATCCGTTGGAGGGCAAGAAAGAAGAAGATAGCATCGAGTGACTTGCGTAAGCTTAAAACAACGTCTTAATTTTTGAACTCAGAGTGCACTCTGCATTGATAATTGTGTTGATTCAATCTGATAACACAGAAAGCTTGGATACGACCAGTGGAACACGGTCTGACAAAAAGAAGCAGCACCCAGAAGGGGAAGTAGAAACGAAACGAAACTTCACGAATTCAGAAGATACGTGACGTCATTTCAGGGATTACAAAATGCAGTCATATTTACAAATAATATGGCAATATTATCCCACTTATCAGTATAATGTTGCACCCTCACTGGGATGGTTGTATACACTATTTCGATTGTGAAAGGCATCATAAAGCTGTTGTATCGTCTCCTGCGGCATGCAGATCCACAACTTTGTAACTGAAGCTTGCGTTCCCTCAAGCAGTACCAGCCGTGACCCGAAGTCACAACCAATGGTTCCCTACACTGTAACGCCAGGAGTAGCACAGCTGTGCCTCTGTAAACCATTGGAAGAATGCGACCTCTTCTCTGGTCGCCACCATACGCGCTAACAATGGTCATGTGGCGCAGTGCAAAACAGCAATTCATCACTGAACACAATGCGACGCCATTCATAAGCAGCCCATGCTTTCCAATCACAGGACCACTCCAGACGCAGCCGTTTTTGTTTTGATGTTAGCGGTATCCTACGCATGGGACAGTAATTCCCTAGCCCGGCAGCTGCTAGTCACGACCAGTGGTATGGGATGTTGCAGGGACTCCACTACTTGTTCTCAGATGGCAGACGCAGATGTTAAGGCGCTACGCTGTGCTAGGTGCACATCACGATGATGCTCCCTTGTGGTGCTCAGACGTAACCAATCAGGAGACTATGCCTGCCTTCACCTTCTTAGTCAGTCCAACATCCCCACAAATCTGGATATTGCACTTTCCGACCAGTCGCTCAAATGGAGAAGCGCAATGAGGTCTCTTCCAAACTGTATCAGATGCTAACATCGCTATCTCACAAGAGTACGATTCATCTCTGTGGCCTTCACAGGGATCATTCAATATCTGACGCTTCTCGCGCCCCTTGTATACCACACCAGGCCTGGTAACAACTAAACAGAAATAAAACCAATGCTCTGTTATGGACATTCTACCTTTCACTGAGACTTGCACCCCTTATACTTTTTCATATTCGCCGATGGTGTGTAAGTGTACGAAGCTACGCTGACGTATGACCATGTCTTCTGGGTCCCTCACTTTTTTTCCAGGCAGCATACAACAAGCGTTCGACTGGCGATAAGTATAATAACCAAGCTACCATACAATACATATCAGACAGTATGTAACGTCCCCTTAGAAAAATTAATGAATTACTGTGCTGATAAACCTCTTACATTATTTGCTTTTCAGACAGCTGAGCAAAACTGAACGTACTCAGACATTACTCTCTTTACTTATTCTGATCAACTCTAAACTGACACACAATATTTTTGGCGCAACGCAATCTGTCTTTCAATAATCCCTACAAAAGAATGGCCCTGACTAACATTAACCTATACCTTTCACAAATCACTTACCTCACAAAAATCTTCGTTACTCAAGCTACTGCAATACAGCGAGCGCCACTACTGCCAGCTAAATAAGAGATTCAAACTACTGAAGGCACTAACTACTCATAGGCATAGTTAGCAAATGAAAGATTTTGATAGATAACAAACAATGTATTTACCTTAATAGTGTTCAAAAGTGATAATGTATATGTCAGTTCATGACATCCATTCTTACTCTTTCTGATGGACACACGTCCAGATCATCCGCCATTTCTCTCCCCACATCCACCACTGCTGGCGGCTCTCCCCCCGCTGTTCACATCCAGCGCCCAACACTACAATAGCCAACAACAATGCAAACCAGCCACAGACTGCACGCAGCACAGCCAATGATTTTCATACAGAGCGCTACGTGGCATTACCAATATAAAAACCTAAACAGCCTACTTACGTAGCCCCCATGCTCCTCACAAAAAAAATTTACAAATTGTTTTGGGCAGTGCCCAATACAGATTTGAAAAAACATTTTCTTAATCATAATTACAATAACAAAGAAATCCAATACTACAAATTTACTCTTTCTGATGGACACACGTCCAGATCATCCGCCATTTCTCTCCCCACATCCACCACTGCTGGTGGCTCACCTCCAACAGCGCAACGCTACGCGCTGTTCACATCCAGCGCCCAACACTACAATAGCCAACAACAATGCAAACCAGCCACAGACTGCACGCAGCACAGCCAGTGATTTTCATACAGAGCGCTACGTGGCGTTACCAAGATAAAAACCTAAACAGCCTATTTACAAGTACAGTACTTTCCCAAGTTTGTACTTCGGAATCTGTCTTATGGAGGATGCCCTGCCTCTGTTGAGTATCACTATCAGTCCTCTTGCCTCCTCACTCTTCCCTCTTTTCTGTTTCATTCGTACATGGAGACTGTCAGTAAGCCACTGTACAAGCTTCATTTTCTCTTATTTGACTGCCATGGACATTTGTTATAATGTATGTAGGAGAAAGGCGTATGTTGCTTGTCTCTTTTTGACAAAAGTGTATTCCAGACTAACAATAAACCTCTCTGTAGTGTACAAGGACTGTCATGTCTACCACTTTAACTGGGTGAATATTCCTACGACGCTCTTATGCTTAGTAAAAGAAAAAGTTTCGAAAGGTGCTCCCCTTGTTTAGGACTTTTTGATATGAAGTCAAATTATGCCACACCGTAGAATCGATCTTAACTATTCTTCCGATGAACCTCACTCTAGCAGCTGCCATTTCTTCAACTTCTTAAATCCAGTTGTTCCACTTTAAATCGCTGTGGATGTATGTGCACAATATCATGCATTTGTTTACGTTTAGGGTGCGTTGGCAACCCTTTCACGTGGGGTCTTTCCATTGAAGTTCTTCTTGCACTTCGCCATAATTTTCCAACGTTGTGCCATAACTACAAACAATAACACCGTCTGGGAACATCGTTATTGAGCTCCCCACTGGATAATGTCAAATGAAAAGGAGACAGATAGAAAAAAGTAAGTAAGCAGTTTATTATTTCAAAAGTAATTACCAGAACTGTTAATACACTTATCCCATTGTGCAAAAAGACAGTCAGTGCCTTCGTTGAAAAATGTTTTCGGTTGCCTACGGAACCCTGATTCTACCCAGGAGTGCACCTCTTCGCCCACACACATGTTGCCAATGTTGTTTCGATTACGCTGCAGAAGTTTCGCAGGGAAACCCTTACATATCTTCCATGCAGTTCCGATCTCTCTCCATTCGATTTTCACATTTTTAGAGTCTTGAAGGAAGATATCGATCTGCTTCGGACGAAGAGGAGCACGCCCGGGTTTACAATCGATGTCCCGTAGGAACCCGCAAACATTTTTCGATGAAGGCATTGACCGTTTTGTCTAAAATGGGATAAGTGTATTAACAGTTCTGGTGATTGCTTTTTAAATTATAAACAGTTCACGTACTATTTTCCACCTGTCTCGTTTCCATTTGGCTGCTCTCATATCGTTCACATCACGAACTGTATCGATCATGCAATAAAAGTTTGGGGTGGCCACTTCCACTTTTCACAATTTGCCACTGTTGAGAACGACGTACTGAGCAGTATTTTCGTATCAAGCCTACATTCTAGTCACAGGACCGCAAAGCTGGTCTCATATCCAATTAGAAGGTGTCTGCTTTAAGACGTGAACAGTACCGAATGCTTTCAAAAATTGAGGAACCACAGCAACAAGATGAACGCCAGTGTCTACGGTCTTTGTGATATAATGAGCATTTTAAGAATGGTTTTAATCTAACGTAATATATCTTTGAGAAATGCTTAGTGATTCCTACATAACACTTTTTCAGTTTCTTAAAAGTCATAATATGTTAACACACACACACACACACACACACACACACACACAGAGAGAGAGAGAGAGAGAGAGAGAGAGAGAGAGAGAGAGGGAGGGGGGAGAGATGGAGAGAGAGAGAGAGAGAGAGAGTATGCACCATTAAATGTTGTTGCAAAGTTGGCATTACTGCGAACAACAAAATAAGCAGATGGAAGGTTATTGAAAGCTACTAAGGAAATATCGACACAAATACGTAGATGCGCAGAACTCAAACTACAATTATACACCTAGAACAACGTTCTCTAAAGAACTGACATCCAGGCAAAGAGGGATAAAAAACACACGTCCATGCACACAACTCACTACATTGCAACAGAGAAAAGACTGCGTAAAACGTGGTACGTAAATCACCTTTCCGATATATTCTCTTGAGGAGAATACAGTAAGGTGGCAAAATCATGGGATACCACCCAATATCGTGTAGGATCTCCATTTGCTCGTCTTAGTGCAGCAACTCGACGTAGCATGGACTTACAAGTCATTAGAAGTCCTCCGCAGAAATATTCAGGCTTGCTCTCTACATCTATTCACAATAAAGTGCCTGGCACAGGGTTCAATGAACCACCTTCACGCTGTCTCTCTACCGCTCCACTCTCGAACGGCGCACGGGAAAAACGAGCATTTAAATTTTCGTTTTAATGATTGCCACTCCAATACACCTACCATGTCTGTGGCACTATCTCCTCGATTTCGCCACAATACAAAACGAGCCGCCCTTCTTCGTACTTTTGCGGTGTCATCCGTCAGTCCCACCTGATGCGGATTCCACACCGTACAGCAGTGCTCCAGAATAGGTCGGACAAGCGTAGTGTTAGCAGTCTCTTTAGTACGAGGTGCATTCAATTTCTAAGGCCTCCGATTTTTTTTCTCCGGACTGGAAAGAGATAGAAACATGCACATTGTTTTAAAATGAGGCCGCGTTCATTGTCAATACGTCCCAGAGATGGCAGCACCGTATGGCAGATGGAATTTTACCGCCAGCGGCGAGAATGAGAACTGTTTTAAATACTTAAAATGGCGACGTTTTCCTTACTTGAACAGCGTGCAATCATTCGTTTTCTGAATTTCCGTGGTGTGAAACCAATTGAAATTCATCGACAGTTGAAGGAGACATGTGGTGATGGAGTTATGGATGTGTCAAAAGTGCGTTCCTGGGTGCGACAGTTTAATGAAGGCAGAACATTGTGTGACAACAAACCGAAACAACCTCGGGCTCGCACAAGCCGGTCTGACGACATGATCGAGAAAGTGGATAGAATTGTTTTGGGGGATCGCCGAATGACTGTTGAACAGATCGCCTCCAGAGTTGGCATTTCTGTGGGTTCTGTGCACACAATACTGCATGACGACCTGAAAATGCGAAAAGTGTCATCCAGGTGGGTGCCCGTGTGGCATGTTGCCAAGAAATGTTGACGCGCAATGACAGCACGAATGGGACTTTCTTTTCGTTGGTTGTGACAATGGATGAGACATGGTTGCCATTTTTCAATCCAGAAACAAAGCGCCAGTCAGTTCAATGGAAGCACACAATTTCACCGCCACCAAAAAAATTTCGGGTAACGGCCAGTGCTGAAAAAATGATGGTCTCCATGTTCTGGGACAACGAGGGCGTAATCCGTACCCATTGCGTTCCAAAGGGCAGTACGGTAACAGGTGCATCCTACGAAAATGTTTTGAGGAACAAATTCTTTCCTGCACTGCAACAAAAACATCCGGGAAGGGCTGCGCATGTGCTGTTTCACCAAGACAACACACCCGCACATCGAACTAACGTTACGCAACAGTTTCTTCGTGATAACAACTTTGAAGGAATTCCTCATGCTCCCTACTCACCTGACCTGGCTCCTAGTGACTTTTGGCTTTTTCCAACAATGAAAGACACTCTCCGTGGCCGCACATTCACCAGCCGTGCTGCTATTGCCTCAGCGATTTTCCAGTGGTCAAAACAGACTCCTAAAGAAGCCTTCGCCGCTGCCATGGAATCGTGGCGACAGCTTTGTGAAAAATGTGTCTGCAGGGCGATGACGTCGAGAAGTAACGCCAGTTTCATCGATTTCGGGTGAGTAGTTAATTAGAAAAAAAATCGGAGGCCTTACAACATGAATGCTCCTCGTAGACCTGCTGCCTCTACAGCCGTCCATAATTGCGAAAACGTTGGCGCTGCAGGATTTTGTACACGAATTGAACTCTCGATTATGTCCCACAAATGTTCGATGAGATTCATATCGGGCCATCTGGACGCCCAAACGATTAGCTCCAACTGCCCAGAAAGTGCTCGAAACCACTCGCGAAGAACTGTAGCCCGGTGACATGGGGTATTGTCGTTCACCATAAAAATTCCATAGCAAATGGCCACAAATTGCCTCCAAGCAGCATAACATATCCATTTATGGTCCATTATCGGTTCAGTTGGATCAGAGAGCCCAGTCCATCTCCTGTAAATACAACCCACACTATTATGGAGCCACCACCAGCTTGTACAGTGTCTTGTTAACAGGTTGGGCCCGCCGGTCGGTGTGGCCGAGCGGTTCTAGGCGCTTCAGTCTGGAACCTCGCGACCACTACGGTCGCAGGTTCGAATCCTGCCTCGGGCATTGATGTGTGTGATGTCCTTAGGTTAGTTAGGTTTAAGTAGTTCTAAGATCTAGGGGACTGATGACCTCAGATGTCCCATAGTGCTTAGAGCCATCCATCCACAGCTTCGGCACATGGCTTCGGCGAGTCTGCGCCACGCTCGAAACCTTCCATCAGCTATTACCAACTGAAACCGTGACTCATCTGACTAGGCTACTGTTTTCCAGTCGTATAGAGTCCAAACGATATGGCCCAGGAGAGGCGCTGCAGGCGATGTCCTGCTGTTAGCAAAAGCACTTGCGTCAGGCGTCTGCTGCCATAACCTATTAACGCCATATTTCGCCGTACTGTCCTAACGGGTAAGTTCCTCGTATATCCCACACTGCTTTCCGCTCTTGTCTCACGCAGTGTTGCTTGTCTCTTAGCACTGACAGCTCTACTAAAACACTGCTACTCTCGGTCGTTAAGCGAAGGCTGTCCGCCCCTGCGTTGTACATGGTGAGAGGTAATGTCTGAAATATTGTATTCTCAGCACACACCTGACGCTGTGGATCTCGGAATATTGAATTCCTTAACGACTTCCGAAATAAATATCACACACGTCTAGCTCCAACTACCATTCCATTTTCAAAGACTATTAATTCCCGTTGTGCGGCGTTAATCACGTCGAAAACCTTTTCACATGAATCACCGTAGTACAGTGACAGCTCTGTCTGTGCACTGTCCTTTTATACCCCGTGTACGCAACAATGCCACCAACTGTACATGTACATGACGTTATCCCATTACCTTTGTCACTTCAGTGTATTGTCTGGTCGACGAAAATTTTGATGTACACACAATCTTTTTCCGCCCTGGTATATATCAGGTGGAACTGTTACTTTTCATTACTGGATTAATTTCTTTGTTATTATTGTTTAATGGTCCACTCGCAGTTTTAGGTATTCGTACTGCTATTCCGTGAACTCCACATTCTGTCAGCGTTCTACCAGATGTGACGGATGAGTTTGGTCGGCGAGATTTTAATAAATTCAGTGATGGATCCAAATTGAGCCTCCGTTCAAGTTTATTAGGTTTTCCGCCATCTCCCTTGGAGCAGACTATTTAAAAACGAGATATGTGGTAAACATCCTGCTTACAGAGACGTATATCGTCTTTAACATGACAAAGAAAAATTCTTTTTTTTTTACAGGAGCAAAACACATGTTTTGATAGAGTGGCGTGTTTTTGTAGGAATAACAGTGCGAGCTGCGAAAATCAAATGAGCATCAAAGGGCGTAGCGGCCGCCGGCAGTCGAACTTGGCTAAATATTGTGGCGCGACATCAACCATATTTCGTAATCTTGTTGAAGTCCAGATAGCGAGTACGCATAATAACACAACTCGGAGCACCTGAAGAAGAATATTGAGTTGGTCGTCAGAGTAGGCCTACCGTGCAGAAATCAACTGTGCTGATTGCTGGAAAGTATACCATTAGAGATTTCATACATTGAGACTGAGGGGAAACACAGATTACTTCAGTTCCGCGTGTGTTGGGCTATTAGCGTCTATGAACTCGTGGCAGATGAAAAACTGAGGGCCCCAAGTGTAGCAGACTACATGTTTAAAGAGAATCAAAATCCGGGGAACAAGTAGGGCGCAAAATCCGATTTTATAGAGAGATAATGGCCTTACTGTAGCGCAAATGTGCACGAACGGGTGATACCTGGTAGCTGTTTTGTGGTGGTGCGCCTCCGCCTGTTTACGGGCTGGCACGGCTCGCCAGGTAACCGTTGGCTGTTTTACGCGCACAGAACTTGCTGTGTGCTGAGAGCGTAGTAAAACTTGACTGTCTAGACAGGCTTATAGGGTGCCTATAAAAAGCAGTCTCGTCTGTCGGTACTTGGTGGACCGACCAGAATATTGTTTAGAACAGCGGCAAGAAGCTGGCGAGCCATTAAAAACCGCGCTTCCTCTTTCTGCGGGACGGCGGGCCGTTTACCGCTTTTAAAGCAAGCAACTCTCGCGAGGTACTGCGCGCCTGAACAATGCTTCTGAAGTCTGTCGCATTTTTATTACTGCGGTTACTCTCTGCCCGGTATCCCTCCTGTAGCTGAATCCGTCACATCTTCCGCTTCCTCTTTTACTCTGTCAGTGTCTCTCGCTCTCCTTCCACTTTTTCTCTGTTTCCACTTGCATTCCAGCGCCAACACACGCACAAAATCATGATAAAGGCGAAGCGGAAGGAGGTTCAAACGTTATTTGTCCTCACTTACACCAGAGTCTTCCAAAGACTACTAACTGTTTTGGAAGCGCTCCCAAAGACGCACTGACGAAAATCTAAGGGCCGACGTCTGGCGTAGTCCGAAATTGGACTACACAGCTAACTGTACCGGGAATAAAACTATCTGGAATTGATTCCCTAAAAAGACAGTCGCTTTCCTATACATAACGTTTGTTACTTTTGAGCAAAAGATGGTTTAGTCATCATAACTTATATCCTTACGTCTTTCGACTGAGTGACATCATCAAGAGTGGGTCTCCTTTCAACGACTATTAAATTGAGAAAAAGTTGATAGGAGTTCATCTGTTATGTCAGTTTTTTCAAAATCATAAATTTTGTATTTGTCTGAGTAAAACTGTAATGAAATAACACTAACCTTAATTTTTCTATGTAATTTATCTTTCACAATAAGTAAGTAGAAGACCACTGATAATGGTGTCATAACACCGAAACATTTAAGTCGTAAAGGGAGAAAGAAGAATTTTATTTTTTCAAGACGACATTTTCAAACACTTATTGCACTAATCTTTGTGAACGTTCAGCCAGATTACATGACGGAGATTATTCTTCATCTACCAGGGTGGAGATCCCACAGGTATCTTGGAACTAAAATGAGATTAACTAACAGCTTACATGGGGAGATATAGCTTCAATCACAAATGGAAAGGAAAGAAAACTTCATGTCCGGTACAATAAAGTGTAGTAATTGCGCAGTTGATTCGCAGAATATACACAACATAGATTTTAAATTTGAGATATGGTGGTGAAGAGTTCAGTGTGTCACGTGACTGAGACGTCTACGAGGGACGTTCAATAAGTAATGCAACACTTTTTTTTCCGAAACCAGCTTTATTTTATTCTGTATTCCAATACACTATGCTATTACCCACTCTTTTGAATGCAAAACCTTATTTTTGAACATAATCTCAATTCAATGCAACGGCCTTGAACCACCTTACTGGGAGTTCCTGAATGCTCTGATGGAACCACTCTACCGGTCGACGTCGGAGCCATCGACTTGTGGGTCAAGAACCTCCCCATCATCGACATACTGCTTCCGGCAGAGTGCATCCTTCATTGTGCCAAACAGATGGAAGTCAGAAGGTGCGAGGTCCACGCTGCAGGGTGGATAAGGAAGAACAGTCCAATGAAGTATTATGAGCTCCTTACGGGCGTTCATACTCGTGCGAGGCCTTACATCGTCATGGAGAACGAGATGCCGCGGGGAGTGGCCACGAGGTTTGAAGCGCAACGTCACGGTTTGTGCGGCCCCTCCCGCCGGAGGTTAGAGTCCTCCCTCGGGCATGGGTGTGTGTGTGTTGTTCTTAGCATAAGTTAAAGTAGTGTGTAAGTCAAGGGACCGATGACCCCAGCAGTTTGGGCCCTTAGCAGTTCCTACAAATTCGAAATTTGAATTTGATAACGAGATGTTTGTTTGCATTTTTGTGGCGACGAACACGCTGAAGCCGTTTCTACAATTCCTTCAGGGTAGCACTGTGTGCTTCAGAGTTGATCGTTGTACCGTGAGGGAGGACATCAAATAGAAAAGCCCCTTCAGAGTCCCAGAATACCGTCGCCATGACTTTACCGGCTGAGGGTGCGGTTTTGAACTTTCTCTTCGGAGGAGAGGTGGTGTGGCGCCACCCAAGGAATTGCCGTTTTGTTTCCGGCTCGAAGTGATGGACTCTTGTTTCATCGCCAGTGACGATGTTCGTCAAGAATTGTCACGATCAGCCCCCTAACGCGCAAACAACTCCACACAGACGGTCCTTCGTTGACCTTTATGGTCCACCGTCAGGCGGCGAAGAACCCAGGCGGCACACAACTTTGAGTATCCCAACCGACGGACAGTTCTGTCAGCACTACCAACAGAGACGACCAGTTGTGCAGCGAGGTGTTTGAACGTGATTCACCGATCACCTCGAATGAGAGTGTCCACACGTTCCCGTATTGTAAGAGTCACAGCTCTGTGCTGTCGACAGGCACGTGGGAGATAGGACACGTTGCGCACCCTTGTTGCGTTGATGATAGACGCCTCGCACAACGACTCACCGAGCTTTTGCTCATTGCCATGTCTCCGTTGACATTCTTCAAGCGCCTATCAATATTTGCGATTCTCTGGTTTCTCGTCAAAAGAAACCCAATGACAACTCTGTGCCTTGAACGCACCTCCGTTACAGACGTAATTTTGGAGGCTACTTAAAGCACCGCCACTACTGGAACTTCATGAAACCACAGGGGCTGAAGCGGGAATATTCCACGACGTCCCAAAACACAGTTCATATTTTTTCATACGACATTCGCAGAGAAAGTTGAACGTCCCTCTTATAAGCAGACGCCGTGACAGCCGAGTCAGAAAGTAATTGCACGCTCAGGGAATGAGCGTAGGAGAGCAGTTGCCATAATCCTGCGTCGCCGTTCTAGGCAAGGCCATAGTGGAGGTAGTTTTCCATTGCCTTGCTCCGACATGTTACGAATTCGTCAAGCATATATCTGTGACGCGTGGACGACTGGTGAATGCTCGTAGTGTGTGGTGTTGAGGCTGTGTTGTGGACAGAGGGTAAGAGAGAGTGAAATCCAATGCCAGCACGCAGTCTACTCTTCCTGCACAGCGCTACGTTCGCCGCTGAGCTTAATATCCCCATCCGATGGACGATCACGTGCCCTCACTTCATGAGACACTGTGGAGAGTTTTGGAATTCAGTCCAAGACATTGGTACAGAGACTGGTGATTAGAAACTTTATGCCACTACCTCTCCTCCCTTTGCCGGCCAAATACTTGAAGTGAAAATTTTCCACCACCAGGTTTCGAAAAGGTGTAACTCAGAGTTGTGTATTACCTATTTCGGCTATGGAGGCAGGTGACTGCCGAGTGTTCGGTGCCCAAGATCACATTTGATCGGGGACAGGCTGCCGTTCCTGGCACACTCCACCCCAGTGTAATGAAGTTACAGGGCTTCTCATGTGCCACTGCGTCAAGCTTGTGTCTCAGGTACCTCAATGCGGGGGAAATCGCCTTCGTCAGAGTGAACTGCTGTGAGCCACCAAAGCGTTGTTATCACGGTTCGCCGTCGACTAATGGAGTGAATAGGCATGGAATAGGACAGTACATCACCAGTAGCCTGCAAGATAGTGGACGATCTAAGTGGTTTGCACTTTGTTGCGGTGCACGACAGAGAGAGAACGAATGAACTCTTTACAGCCGTGCGGATGTTGTCAAGGATTATCTCGGGTAATGACACAGTTGCGTGAGCGGTGTCTATCATAGCCTCGCACGCGCCAAACCGGTCAGAGTGCTCTGCACGTGGCTGTAGTGTGCGAGAGGGAACGCCAATAAACTTTACGTACCTTGGCGGAAGTTGCCGAAGATTATCGGTGCTGCATCGCCCAATGTCACAGCTGAGTGAGTCCTGTCTACTACCATGTGGATACTGCGCTCTCGCGCTCACTTGCATACAGACTGCAAATTTACAGTGTGTGCATGCACGATGCGCCTCCTTTACTGCTAGTACACCACACGCTTTCTTTCTTTTTCCTGAAAGTTGTAAGTTTTCTAGCTTGTTATTGGTATTAAGTGAAACTTACATGAGCTCTCTTTCTGTTCGGTGTGTCGTACTTCGTATGCGTACTCTGGATATTTTTCAAACATAAGTGTTGAGTGGTCGATATGTTAAGCCAGAGGTGTTTTGAGTACAAGCAATACCATCTTTGGGTGTCAGTAGCACTGTCGTTGCCAGTGGAGTATTTAGTGAGAAGTACCTGAGAGAGTCGGGTGTTGGTCACGCTGCTGAGTGGTCTGGAAATAACTAGCAGAACACAGAGATGCAAACGCAATTAATGAAAGATTTCCTATAGAATTACTTCAAAAGTATGAAGATATTCCTGTAATGTTGTCGCTGCATTGCTTGCTTTTACACTATGTGATCAAAAGTACCCGGACACATCCAGGAACAAAAGGTTTTTCATATTAGGTGCACCGTACTGCCACCTACTGCCAGGTACTCCATATCAATGACCTCAGTAGTCATTAGACATCGTGAGGGGGGAGAATGGGGTGCTCCGCGGAACTCACGGACTTCGAACGTGGTCAGGTGATTGGGTGCCTGCTGGCCGCGGTGGTCTAGCGGTTCTGGCGCTGCAGTCCGGAACCGCGGGACTGCTACGGTCGCAGGTTCGAATCCTGCCTCGGGCATGGGTGTGTGTGATGTCCTTAGGTTAGTTAGCTTTAAGTAGTTCTAAGTTCTAGGGGACTTATGACCTAAGATGTTGAGTCCCATAGTGCTTAGAGCCATTTGAACCATTTTTTTGATTGGGTGCCATTTGTGTCATACGTCTGTACGCGAGATTTCCACACTCCTAAACGTCCCTAGGTCCAGTGTTTCCGATGTGATAATGAAGTGGAAACGTGAAGGGACACGTACAGCACAAAAGCGTACAAGGCGACCTCGCATGTTGACTGACAGAGAACGCCGACAGTTGAAGAGGGTCGTAATGTGTAATAGGCAGACATCTTTCCAGACCATCACACAGGAATTCCAAACTGCATCAGGATCCAGTGCAAATACTATGACAGTTCGTCGGGAGGTGAGAAAACTTGGATTTCATGATCGAACGGCTGCTCATAAGCCACTTATCACGCCGGTAAACGCCAAACGACGCCTGGCTTGGTGTAAGGAACATAAACATTGGACGACTGAACAGTGAAAAAACGTTGTGTGGAGTGACAAATCACGGAACACAATGTGGCGATCCGATGGCAGAGAGTGGGTATGGCGAGTACCCTGTGAACGTCATCTGCCAGCGTGTATAGTGCCAACAGTAAAATTCGGAGACAGTGGTGTTATGGTGTGGTCATGTTTTTCATGGAGAGGCTTGCACCCCTTGTTGTTTTGCGTGGCACTATCACAGCGCAGGCCTACATTGATGTTTTAAGCACCTTCTGCTTGCCACTGTTGAAGAGCAATTCGGGGATGCCGATTGCATCTTTCAACACGATCGAGAACCTGTTCATAATGCACGGTCTGTGGCGGAATGGTTACATGAGAATAACATCCCTGTAATATGCTGTCCTGCACAGAGTCCTGACCTGAATCCTATAGAACACTTCTGGGATGTTTTGGGACGCCGACTTCGTGCCAGGTCTCGCCGACCGACATCGATACCTCTCCTCAATGCAGAACTCCGTGAAGAATGGGCTGCCATTCCAGCACCTGTTTGAACGTATGCCTGCGAGAGCGAAATCTGTCATCAAGGCTAAGGGTGGGCAAACACCATACTGAATTCCAGCATTACCTACTGAGGGCGCCACGAACTTATAAGTTATTTTTAGGCCAGGTGTCCGGTTACTTTTGTTCACATAGTGTATGTAAGTTTGAGTAAACCAAATTTTTAATATGATTTTCCTTTATTGGTTCCGGTGAATTACTTTGACTGTCGAGACGTGATTAAACAAAGTTATCTGCTCACATAACTTGGGCCCATAGTTACAGATTTGCGACTCCCCTATCATTTCATTAACTAATCTAGTGTCGTATTTTTTATAAGAACTGAGTTTTTGTAAAGAAGCTTGTCATTATTAAGGAAACGGAGCTCTGCAATACAGTTTTTTAATGCTAATCTCTTTTCAGTAATTCAGTAAGTTTAGTTTCTTCCAGCGTCTCCCCACGAAAATTTTGTTTTGCAATATTGTATGTCGCCGCATTCTTTTGAGCGGAACATCGTCACTCAAAATATAAAGCATGATGTGCATAGCATAGTTGCCTTGTGAGGTGGTCATGTCATTTTGATTTTTGTGTCATCGATGTGCACGTCAGAGCAAGTTATATTACTGTTAAACAAACGTTGGTCTTGTCGTGACACAGTCTTTGTCTCTGCGCAGTCTGATACATTCTTAGTTGAAGTGTGGTATATGAGGGACCACTTTAGTAGTACGGTGTGGATTTGTGACTGTAGCTGTTAGACGATGAAGAGACAGAAAGGATCAAAAGATGAAAGGAATATAAACTTTGAATAATGTCATTATTTTCGAAGAGAAGAAGTCTGGGGTAAGACTACAGCACTGCGCAGCTAGGAATGATTATTGTCTGCTAGTTAACTTGCTCAGAGCTGAGAGAAAGACCACCTCACTTCCCTGAGTCTTTCATATGCATATTAATTGGTTGGGCTGTTTGATTTTTATAGAAATTCTCTGTTAACTTTGTACCCTATTTAAATCATTGTTCACTTTCTTAAGCGAAGTATTGTTGTGAACAATGTTGTGTGTGAAGATCACGCGAAGTTTTGCTCTGTCTTTTGAGTACGTATTCCATTCTAAAATCGTTGTATTACGCATTACCACCTCCAGCAGTTTGAATATGTATTTAGAACCAGAAAACTAGCTTAGCTTCTGCCTGCTTGTTGTCTGCTGTTGTGCTTTCGTGATATCTGCAGCAATACTGTCAAGACGCGAGGTAGGTGGAAATTTTGAGTCTTCCGTTGCGCATTTAATATAAAGTCAAGCTGCATTCCTACCAGTTACAGTTCAACTCATATTAGGTTCTAAAAAGTTGGGTTAAATTTCAGATAGAAACAAAAATATACTGCGGAACTTACAGCTTTTTTGGCATTACACTTCGCAATGCTGCGCTGAATTTTAATTTTCAGCACTTTAGAGCTGTACAGAGTTTCCGCTGTCACAAGGTAAATCATAAAAAGTTGTTAGGGTCAGTTTAACTTTATAGTCACGGCACAATAAGATCATTTACAATTAAGCGTTGCATTTCATAGTTATTATCAGGTTCATTTCAATACAGTTTAGTACAGATCTCATTTACTCTGACAGACAAGCTTATTCTTACAGTGCAAAGTTACTTATACGTTTGCGTGTCATTTAGTGTATGGGATTTTGCTTAATCGGTTTGCATACGTAAAATTACGGGGCATGTTTATAAAAGCATTTTGGAAATTTATTCTTCCAAAATTCGATTTGTTATTTTACGTAGAATTTTTATTATGTTAGTTTTGTGTTGGTACAGTAAAACCAGCACTGTGACGTCATGCATTACAGCACTGTTTATCGCACTGCACAATACGGGATTTAACAGGATAGCTTATTTAATGTACATTTTTATGTTTTTAAACATTTTTAGTAAAAAGTAATTGCAATACATATATAAAATATATGTTCAGTTCACATACACAACAACGACAAACAGCAACATAATAAAACGAAACATTTACACAGTATAGTTAAAATTATCAGCTGTAACGAATCCCATCAGTTCATTCGCCCGATTTACTCACGAGAGTCTGCCATTTAGCTGAATTGAGGTTTTTAGTTAAGTATGAGCAAAGACGACAATTACAATCAGTTACCGCGTTCTTTGACATAATCTTTCCATATGTTTCTGTCGAAAACATGTCGCATTCTCAGAGCGACTGCAGACTGAATACAAGATTTATTTCATAAGCTATTCACTGATATAAATTTATAATTCCACAACTGAAATATTTAGATAAATTCTGTATCCGATTATCGCTTTCATTTTCATTATGCATAACCATACTCAGTCGCTGTAATAATACTGGGTAAATTTCAGATGAACGGGACACATTTTCTCCAAAGAACTCATGGTAAATCGACAGCTAAAAAGTAATTATAATTCCAAATGCATTGCAACGCATGCCATACCGGTTAGTGTCACTGCATTGTATTGAAGCTGTATAGAAACGACGTTTTCCTAACCGCATGTCAGTACCATTCGCCTTTTACGTCGCGCTTAGCGTGTGATCTTCCACTTGTTGGCGAGTGAAAGAACTGCCTGTCGCATCATTCTATATCGTGCAAAGCGAATGGTTCAAAATGGCTCTGAGCACTATGGGACTTAAGTTCTGAGGTCATCAGTCCCCTAGAACATAGAACTACTTAAACCTAACTAACATAAGGACATCACACACATCCATGCCCGTGGCAGGATTCGAACCTGCGACCGTAGCGGTCGTGCGGATCCAGACTGTAGCGCCTAGAACCGCTAGGCCACACCGGCCGGCAAAGCGAACGATGGGGAGCAAACGACACTCAGCTGGTTCACCAGGGAGATGCAGCGCTGTGGCACCTATGAGTAAGATGAGTCCATGTGGTCATGCTTGCTTTCTTATACTTACGGTCAAATCTCAGAGTGCCCATATGTAGTGTGCTTGCTCTGTGGAACACTACTCAACGTACTGCATTGGGACGAGGCTAAGCACCATGTTTCCTTAGCCATGTGCTATTGCCACTAGATAGTAGGATACTACTTCTACATCTACATGGATACTCTTCAGATCACACTTAACTGCTTGGCAGAGCAGACGCTTGACAAGTCCTCCCCCGTGGGACGGTGAGCGAGGGAAATTCTGGCCGAGTGAAGCTGAAACTGTGAAAAGCAAGTGGTGGGAAATGATGTTCCTCATGCGGCTTCGTCATGCATACTCAGTGCTCTAAAAACAACAATGAGCATGCTGTGACATTACTGAGAACCACATATTTGCTACACGTGTATCCCTATGTACTGCATGTTACAGGATACAGATCACATACTGCGTCCAGAAACACCATCATTTCAAGCTAGAAGCATGGAAAAACAGTCCGTAACGACTATCGTCAGTTCACATTGATAGATGCTGGTTGCAAGTTACGAATCATGTTGAAAACTACGCAAAACAACGCATACAATTTTCTAACAGCACACCTGTCAGGCAGATAGTGGAGGTAGTGCAAGTACATTCGTGTAAGGAATGTTTACAATCGCTGAAATAGGGATCGTCATATATTTGACGCCGTTTCTCACCAGCGAACAAATCTTCAGGAACGTGCTCTCTGCCAATGTTTATTATTGGGGGTAAGTCAGTGAGTATCTTCGCTTTCGTGCAAATCGGCTCTAGGTTGGGAGTAAAACACAGAGTAGTCGCAAGCTGCTAGATCGCAACATCCTTATTGCTTGTTGCAGGATTCAGCCTTGGCACGTCAGTTAGCTTTCCGCTCCTGTGTAGTAAACTTGGCTGCCACAGTTTCCGCTTGCAGCAATGAAGAACAGAGTTCTGTAATCCGTTTTTTTGTGATCTGAAGGTGTACTATGGCATGGAATCAGCACACGTTTGGTTGGTAATGTTTTACCATGGCGAAGTGTTTACCTGTGACTGAGCAATTTAAAAGCGACTGAAGATGCGTGAAGGACGAGAAAAGACCAAGATTTCCAGTCACATACATTACTGACGCGAACAGTGAGCAAGTCCGTGACCTGATACCGAATAACTGGCCGGTGACGGTTGATGCAATGGCGAACCAAATGCACATCGGTCATGGCTCTCCATGGTTCATCTGTAAAAGACTTAACTTCAGTAAAAACTGTCCAGTAAGGGCACAAAAACAGCTCAATGATCACCACAAGCTACGCTGAGTGAGAATCTGTCAGCGTCTACGCGATTGTCATGCTAACGACGATGAAATGTTTCTGAAACAGTTCCCTTGGAGATGGAACATGGGTTCATCGTTATGCACCGGGATCGCAAAGCAGAGTACGGCACGGAAACTCCCTGGATCACCAGCGAAAAGCAAATTGAAGATTCAACCATCTGTATCCAAAGTGACGCTCACAATTTCTTGGGACACACAAAGGCCAGTTCTGCAACATTACCTTAAAAAGGCGCTAAATGTTAAGTGATACAATTATAGCGAGTTGAAACCCGAAATTCGAAACAACGCCGAGATCGACTACCGTATGGCGACAGCGTCGTAGCATCTTGCATATAATCCTGATATAGCCTCCTCGGACTTCCATCTGTTTCTTCAACTAAAAGTGGGTTGAAGATATCTTCGATTAATCTCCGGTGGAGGAAGGAAGAAAGAGGTGAATATACAGGGTGGTCCATCTGAAGTTTCGGATGAGATCATCTCGAAAACTATACATTAGGTAAAAATAGTAGGTAAGACAAGTTCGTAAGGTCAAAGGGGGACATTAAATGATACTACTACACGTCACCCTCCATCCCCTACCCTATTGGGTGGGGAGGAGGGTAACTTTTAAATTTTAAATGCAAACCCCCTTTTTATTACAGATTCGGATTCTCCATAAAAAAAGTAATCAAGATTGGTCTGAAACATTTTTTTAAACCATTGACAGATGGCGCTGAAATCGAGAAAAATTTAAAATGGGGAAGAACTCTGATTTATTTAGAATGTCCGAGAAGGACGCATCAAATCGAAACAAAATGTGCACCAATTCTTTCATTACGCCAAATTAAGCTATTGTTTTACAAAATCTATCCTACCCGCCACAGTTTTTGATGGAGGGACGCGGAATGGTATTAAAATCTCGTTAGGGAACTTTTCACGATTTCATTACTCATCCGACTGGCGCTGCTGTGGCCAAACTGGGAACTACGGCTCAGTATAGGTCGGTGCAATGCGATAAGACGTCACTTCACTTTCAGATTGTGAATCGTAAACATCAACTGAGCAAAGTAAATTATTCTTTAACGAAACATGGCTCACAATCCTCCTACAGAGATTGTTGATATGAAGTCAATTTTAGGTGAATGCCATAACAATTACGCTGCAGCTGCGCAATTGTATGCCGCTCGTTTCCCAGACAGACGACATCTAAGCGAAAACATTATTCTAAATTGCACTCAGCGAGCTCGAAATGGGTACATGCACCGTCCACCTCGTCATCGCGAATACAATGAAAATGACGCTCGTACCATTACCGTCCTAGCCTGTTTTCAACTGGAACGCAAATTAATAGTCATGCGATTCAGAGACAAACTGGAATACCGAAATCAACTGTTTTGAGGATTATAAGGCACATAAATACCATGCGTATCATATCATACTGACACAGGCATTAACGCCGAAAGATATGCAAATACACATGCATTTCTGCCAATGGGCCTTGGAAATGGTAAGAGGTGACAATGATTTTTTTTTACATACGTTATGTTCATCGATGAAGCCACATTAAAAAACAATGGCAAATTAAATCGTCATGATTGTCATTATTGGTCCCCTGTCAGTCCACACTGGTACAGACCCGCTGACAACCAACAGAAATGGTCATTAATTGCCTGGTGTGGAATTTTAAACGGTTACTTGAGAGGACTGTTTTTTTTTTATCCGAAATCTTACTGGGGAATCTTATTTACAACTTCTCCGCGATGATTTGTTGGAGCTAATGGAAGAAGTTGATTTAGAAAGTAGGCAACGAATGTGGTTCCAACAGGATGGAGCAGCTCCCCATTATGCTAAAAATGTGCGGAACGTTTTAAATTTACGGTACCCTGGTCGGTGGATATGACGTGGCGGACCAATTCAGTGGCCTCCACGTTCACCAGACCTAAAATCCCGTGATTTTTTTCTTGTGAGGTTATTTAAAAAATATTGTTTATGAAAGACAGCCCATAACCAGAAACGATATGGAGCAACGCATTCGAAGAGCGTGTGCAGCCATACCACTGGATGTGCTCCTCAAAACTGTGGGCAACTTTCGCAGACATTGACTTTATGCATTGAAGCAAATGGGGATAATTTTGAACAATTTCTTCGTGACAAATTTCATTAATTAAGCACCCAAAAGTATGAGAGGCAAGGGGATTCTCACTAATGAAGCATCCCAACATGTGAGAGGCAGGGGACTCACACTAATGAAGCACTCCGTGGGAACATCACACTACTACGTCCATGTTGTTGTTCGTGGGTAACGCTAAAAGTGGGATACAGCCCATTTTGTACAAAAACAGCTTAATTTTACGTAACGAAAGAATTGGTGCACATTTTTTATCGATTCGATGCGTCTTTCTCGGATAATTCTAAATAAATCAGATCTCTTCTCTAATTTTAATTTCTTCTCGATTTCAGCGCCATCTGTCAATGGTTTATAAAATGTTTCGGACAAAACTGGATTACTTTTTTATGGAGAATCCGAATCTGCAATAAAAAAAAATGGATGTTTCCATTTAAGTTTTAAAAGTTGCTCCCCGCCCCAACCAAGGGGGTGGGGGCTGGAGGTCACGTGTTGTATCATTTTATGTCCCCCATTGAGCTTACGATCTTGTCTTAACCACTGTTTTTACCCGACGTATAGTTTTCGAGATAATCTCATCCGAAACTTGAGATAGACCACCCTGTATTTTTGCTTCTCAATGGAAAACCTTTTCTTTTCTGAGGCTACTGGATGTACAGCTTGTGCAACAATGGACCGAGAGCGGGGTTGATATATTGAAGAACGATGTCACTGAAAATGTACTTATCTCATAAATTAGAAAAATGTTGTGCAGGGAGTTTCCGACTTAAATTCGTATCTGTTCGTCTTCACTACGACACAGAAAAACAATTCAGTACAGTATTTCTATCGAGCTGTGTCAGATTCGTTTGAGGAGTACTCCGTGATGCTACTGGAATAAAATCCTTTCCCTATGCGACGCGACGGAGTAACTTTTAAGCGAGTCTCCTTCTGTTTGTGAACTTTCAATTAACAAAGCATGTTTGCACAAATATACATGTGGTGTTTGTTTTTATGTTCATGTCAACCCAAACAAACGGTGCTTATCACGTCTTTCATATGACTACCAGGGCCGAACGGACAGCGTTGTCTTGCTTCCCATTATAAATAATATGATTTTTAAAACACAATTTTACCTGACTTAAGGACTTAGAGAATGCTTTTGACAATGTTGACTGGAATACTCTCTTTCAAATTCTGAAGGCGGCAGGGGTAAAATGCAGGGAGCGAAAGGCTATTTACAATTTGTACAGAAACCAGATGGCTGTTATAAGAGTCGAGGGACATGAAAGAGAAGCAGTGGTTCGGAAGGGAGTGAGACAGGGCTGTAGCCTATCCCTGATGTTATTCAATCTGTATATTGAGCAAGCAGTAAAGGAAACAAAAGAAAAATTCCGAGTAGGTATTAAAATCCATGGAGAAGAAATAAAAACTTTATGGTTCGCCGATGACAGTGTAATTCTGTCAGAGACAGCAAAGGACTTGGAAGAGCAGTTGAACGCAGCGGGCAGTGTCTTGAAAGGAGGAATTAAGATGAACATCAACAAAAGCAAAGCGAGGATAATGGAATGTAGTCGAATTAAGTCGGGTGATGCTGAGGGAATTAGATTAGGAAATGAGACACTTAAAGTAGTAAAGGAGTTTTGCTATTTGGGGAGCAAAATAACTGATGATGGTCGAAGTAGAGAGGATATAAAATGTAGACTGGTGATGGCAAGGAAAGCGTTTCTGAAGAAGAGAAATTTGTTAACATCGAGTATAGATTTAAATGTAAGGAAATCGTTTCTCAAAGTATTTGTGTGGAGTGTAGCCATGTATGGAAGTGAAACATGGACGATAACTAGTTTGGACAAGAAGAGAACAGAAACTTTCGAAATGTGGTGCTACAGAAGAATGCTGAGGATTAGATGGGTAGATCACATAACTAACGAGGAGGTATTTGAGAGGATTGGGGAGAGGAGAAGTTTGTGACACAACTTGACTAGAAGAAGGGGTGGATTGGTAGGACATATTCTGAGGCATCAAGGGATCACCAATTTAGTATTGGAGGGCAGCGTGGAGGGTAAAAATCGTAGAGGGAGACCAAGAGATGAATACACTAAGCAGATTCAAAAGGATGTAGGCTTCAGTACGTACTGTGAGATAAAGCAGCTTGCACAGGATAGAGTAGCATGGAGAGCTGCATCAAACCAGTCTCAGGACTGAAGACCACAACAACGACAACGATTTTAACTGCCCATTCACTAGGTCAGTCCCAGCTTAATCTAGTGAGATATGTGTTTCAGCGGTGTCTTTTAACAGGGACAAGAGAATTCGAAGAATAGCCGGTACTCCAGCAGTGATAGCACTTCCCTGGCCCGCGCTGACTGCTATCACGAGGAGTGCAGCGCTTCTGAGTCGCTGCTGGATTACTGTTTTTTCTTCGTGTTTTACTGTCCCTGTTAGTAGTACATACAGACCAAACTTCATTAATTTTGAAGCTCTTCATCGAATTGATACGTAAAATTCCGATTTAAAATTAATTTTGTTTGCAGTGGGAGAAAAATCGACGTTTCCTGCAGGCACTGGAAGTCGCATTTAAGACATGATGAGCAGTAATTGTTTGGGCTGACCCTAGCTGTTCGTTAGGGGAAAAGAAACTAAACTCCGTCCAAACAGACCTTGGAAGGCCCAACGATATCGACCAGCCGCCGTGTCATCCTCAGCCCACAGGCGACACTGTTTGCAGATATGGAGACGCATGTGGTCAGCACACCGCTCTCCCGGCCGTATGCCAGTTTACGAGACCGGAGCCGCTACTTCTCCATCAAGTAGCTTCTCAGTTTGCCTCATAAGCGCTGAGTTGCAAAAACTAAATGTAAATCTCGGCCGAAAAAACCGGGGAAAATCCGTCTAACGACCCTTAAGAGAAACACTCGGTATAGCTAGGGCGACATGGTCATGATCCTTATAATGCAGTTTTACGAGAAAGCCCGAGCCTCTACGGGAATCGGAGACCGCTACTAGTAGCGAGGATAATGGGCAAGGGCGCTACATTAGTATGGTGTTGATACGTAGGGAATTTGAATCGGTCAAAGACCGCGTCGGGTTGGTCGACGCTGTCAGGACGACCAGCCGTTTGCAAGAAACGGAAAATCCGAGATTGTGTCCTGGTCTGGCACAAGTTTTCCCCACTGATTTATTTCACTGCCCATCAGCAGCTAAAGTCGTTATTCCTTTTATTAACGTGATTAATAAAACATTTGTCTCTCTTTCTCGCCATAAAAATTAAATTAATTCTCACTGATGTGTACAAACAGAAAAATAAGTTTGTTCGGTTGTATATATAATGTATAAATAATGTCAGCCATGTGCTCAGTAATAAAAATTGCCACTATTTATAAATCAGTTCCACACATTCGAGATTTTACTGGTGAAGACTCACCTAATTGCTGTCATAGTGCCGCCTAAATATCACCAAGCCCCCATACAGGGTTTCAGTACTGCTTACATTTGAGTAGAACTATATCAGCTTTTAGAATTCAAAGTTTTGCTGGCCCATACGTAAGAAACGCGAGTCCAGATCTACTGCCTGGGGCGCACTGTTCTGCCAGAGTTGACGTACCGACTCACAGCGTTCACCAACACTCTCAAGAGTAAATAGGCACGAAAAAGTTTACAAGCCCCGGGCAACTAAACCACTACCTGAAGTACCACAGATGTTGCCTCTTCAAAAGCTTCCAGTAAACTCCCAGAGACTAGTATGGCTGACCCCATTATAGATGGCACTCGCGTTACCCCTTTATTGCCGCAAGCAACTCGTGTTGTCATTCACCAGTTACGATTATAACTTTCTGTCATTAAGTGCATATTAAAACTGAAGACCCCAAAATATGCATGATGATGCGCTGATTAAAATGATACGTCTACATAAATTTTAAGATACCTATTTCAACCGAATCGTAATTAACGTTAAAGCAATTTTCACATAATTAGGACTACATTGTAGTTGAGTTCGCCCGGCTAGCCGCCTGGTCTAACGCACTGCTTCCCGAGCGAATTCGCCCGGCCGATTAGTGTCGAGCTCCGGTGTGCCGGCCAGCCTGTGGATGGTTTTTAAGGCGGTTTTCCATGTGCCTCGGTGAATGCGGGATGGTTCTCCTTATTCCGCCTCAGTTACACTGTGTCGGCGATTGCTGCGCAGACATCGTTTCCACGTATGCGTACACCATAATTATTTTACCACCCAAACATTTACATTTGGGTTACACTCGTCTGGTATGAGACGCTCCCGGGGGTGGGTGGTCCACTGAGGGCCGCAGCACACAATAATGCTAGGTTCGTTGCGGGACAGCGGTGGGGTGGGTGGACTGCTGTGGCCTGTCTTTGTGTTGTGAACCACTGAGGGCTACGGCGGCACGAAGCCTCTCCGTCGTTTCTAGGTCCCGATATAATACAATCCAATGCACTGTACTTTCACTGAATTATGCTTTCAATATTTCTTACATACAAGTGGCATATCGATCTTATAGAGAACGAGCTACTCTTTCTGCTGGTATCATCATAATTTATGTAGCTCTGACAGAGCTTAAATTACGGGCAAAACTATGGAATAATCTAATTAATTAAGCAAAAACGACAATTCAGTACTGAAAACCTGCAATATAAATGTTATTTATTGTGTGTGGTTACGTTTTCCAACACATGCTGCAAAATATATAAATGTGTGTGTGTGTGTGTGTGCTTTGTATAATTAATTATTTTGACTTTAATTAATTACTTAATTCAGATTCTTCTCATCACATAATTAACTGTATAAATAAACGTTTGAATATCTCATTCGATTCGCCCCCACGAATGCTTCCATTTGGTAGGTGGTTCCTCTTTGTGGCTTAATTAATATAAAATACAAATATTATTGTTTGAAATATCGTTACATATTCGTTTCTCAATCATTAAATAATCGTATACTTGTCCTCCATAGTCACTGTATACGTCGAATTAAACATGTCGTTGAATTCTTTACTTGCGGGTACCGTGCTTTATTGTGCGGTTAGTGTCTTACACTCTACGTGCCTAAATGTGTCTCACTATGACTTTGTGTGAACTGACGACGACATTCTTTAGTCACGGGTCGTCGTTGGTGAATCTGACCGAAGCACTTGCTTTCTGCTGCTACTACTGACTACAAGACGTAACTTGCAGGTTGTTCAACCGTTTTTTGAGTTTTGTTCATCAGTCTGGGGCCCTTACTCAGTAGAATTAACAGAAGATACAGAGAAGATTCAATGAAGAGCAGCACGTTTCGATACGGGATCGTTTAGCCGGCGCGAGTGCCTTAGAGAGATGCTCGCCAAACTCCAGTAGCAGTTCCCACAAGAGAAGTGTTTTGCGCCACACAGAGGTTTGTGTTGGAATTCCGAGAGCGTGCTTTCCAGGAAGAGTAAGGCAACATATTACTTCTGTAAACAAACAAGTAGCGAAGTGACCATGACTAGGAAACCAGAAATATCAGAGTTCATCCGCAAGTTCACAGACAGTCGTTCTTGCCACACACCTCTCGCAAATGGAACAGAGAAGTAGGAAGATGATAATGGTACCAGTGGTACACTCCGCCACGCACTGTAAGGTGGCTTGCGGAGTATGGACGAAGATGTAGATCTTGTGAGCTGCCTACCTGCTTTTCAGGCATTCGGATTAGACAAACACATGTATCCAATACGCCCTCAATAAATTTTCTCTTCTGCACGAATTTTAGACCCTAGAAATGATTTGTAACGCCTTATGTCTGCAATTGTAAAGCGGAGGACTGGTGCAACTTGCTCTGCACAACGAAGGAACAGTGGGTATAACTGAACTACTGAATGAATCCTATGGTCATACTCGCTTGTAGTAAGTTCATAATCTGATTTCAAGAAGTTGTACGTGACAAGTTACGCGCGAGTGAGCATGCGTGGGTGAATCTACTGATGCGTCCTTTGCTGTTTAGAAATTCGAAATCTTACCACTCAGTATTAACGTTGTACATACAGTTATGTACCGCCAGCTTTCTCCTAATCTCTGGATGCTGACTTACCTTCTGATCTGGAGAGCGTGTAAAGAAATGGCAGAAGTTTTGTGTTAATCGCAATTGTAGGAAAACGGATACACTGATTATAATAGTGGCTCACTTTGGCTCATACGACTGCTGGGCAAAAAGTCTGCAAATTTAGGTATTATAGTTTGATACAAGGGTGCAAAACGCACACAATAGCGTCAATTTTAGGTTTCTTTAAACATGACGTTAATAGTGGCAAAGAATTATGAATGAACCTCATAAACTTTACTTCAAGTGATTAGTACTTCTTCTAAAGCTTAATGAATGTTTCATTAATGTATGCGGTTGTCCATGCACGAAACACGTGACATGAAGGATTACTGTAAAAGAAAGAATTGAAGAGCAAGAATTCCACTAACATTACAAAATATTAAAAGCATTGTACAAGATGAGTGTCTAATGAATTCAGTGGGGCTAGTATTCTGATAGCCTAATGGGAACCCGATTCTGTACCATGCCTCGAAAACTGACCAACTTGCCGAAAACGAACGTTAAGTTTGAACATAAATAAATGCACATTGAAGATCCAGAAATGCTGCAGGTAATATTACGCAAAGCTGTGCGACGTGAGCGAGCACGTAGTCTGAGAGGATCAACAAAAACCGACTTCAAAGCAACTTAATGTATTACTCTTCCGTGCAGCACCGCTACATCCGGAAAGAGCCGACAGGTACACCCAGACAAGACTAGACTGCCTTTATGCAACTTAAACGGTTTGTTCAAAGCAAAACATGTGGTCGCCCTCACTTCCCATTGGCCAGCCTAACAGCTCACCAAAGAGTTTGACGTGAGATATCCCTTTCACATCCGTAAAAGGCTGCATTGATACTTTCAGTGATCGACTGCTTGCTACAGAGACATTTTTTTCAGTTTTTCTCCCACTTGGATTAAGTGGAAGACAGAATAGTTCTGAAGGCTTTCATAGTCAGAGGCGTAAAAACACAGGGAGTGGTCATGACATGAGGTCATCAGTATGTTTCGTTGTACCATGAAACGTTCTTTCTGGAGCAATTTGTGGACTGTAACACCTCGCTTTGTCTCAAGGTGAACTTTCCTGTATCGCTCCAAGCACCAAAAAGTCTATCAGTAATGTGTCCTCTCGTGAAATCCGAAAAAAAAAGAAGTTGTCAACGATATAATCGGTATAAGATCTGCTAGCCATGTTGATGAAATACTGTTTATTAATCACTGATGGCTATCCGTCCTAAATTCGATACCCAAATTCTACAGTACCAAGTGATCACGTTAGTAAATCTCCTCAAAAGATGGCAGAGTGGACGTACCCACAGATTAAGACTGAAGAGTTATAATACAATTCCTCAATAAAAATTTTAATTACTGTGGAATGTTCCAGAGTGTCTCTATCATAGCCAGAGGCTTAAAAACACAAGGAGTGTTCATGACGTGAGACCACCCGTATGTTTCGTTGCTAACCCATTCGGGAAGTACCATGGAACGTTCTCCCTGGGGCAATCGATGGCCCAACTGTGACACCTCGCTTTCTCTTAAGCTAACCTTCCCCTTCCTTCCCCGTACCGCTTCCAAGCACCAATTTAATGTGAGAAGTCGATAAAGCCCAGTCTCCGTCGTGGAGATAAGTTGTGTGTGTGTGTGTGTGTGTGTGTGTGTGTGTAGTGGGAGGGCGGAGAGGGGGGGGGGGGCGGGGAGTACTACGTGTTATTTAGGCTGGTGGCGCCGAAAGTAAAAGAAGCGCCGACAGATATCGATCGGCGCATCTGTTTTCGCTAGGCTTGACCAAAAAAAACTAAATATGGAAGGCAAGCCGGTAGTACTGTCACTAGCGCAGCGTTTCGGTTATCTTTGAGTTGGACGACGATGGCACGTTTAAATGTATTAAATTCTTTCGTTTCCTTTGTGTAAATAAACCACATCGGTCTGGTTTGTTTCGTGGTTAATCTAAGGTGAATAGGGCTATTGAGTTTCGCTCCTACTCATTTCCTTCCCATCCAAAATGCAACATTATGTAAGTAGAGCTAAATCCTTTCCTCCTGGCGACAGTTTTCCACTTCACGACAGAAAGATAAGTTTTAAGAGTCGATGATATGTTTTTCGTAAGGAATTCCATTATTGATAATATGAAAATTTATTTTAGTGAAGTAACAACAAAATTTGTGAAAAGTAAAAATGTCTAAATGTGAAAAGAAACGAGAGTGTGGAGTTCTGGGTGACTACGAGGATGGGGGGGGGGGGGGGGGGAAAGGGGGTGTGATGCTTTCTACTTGCGCCACGGGTTGCAGCCGTTGCTGGTAACTGATAACACTGGGATCAACATCATGTGGTGCCACTATTTACACAAACGCAACAATTTCTACGCATACCCCAAAGCAAACGTTATAAACAGACGTGGGAAGATGATCCACATACATACATACATACACCGCAACATACGGTGCAAGGCAGAGTGCATCTTGTACCACTGCTAGCCATTCCCTTTCCTGTCCACCCACAAATGGAAAGAGGGTGTAACGACTGTCTGTAACATTCCGTAAGAGCCCTGATCGTCTTCTATTGTCTTCGCAGTCCTTAGGCGAGACGTACGTTGGTGGCAATGGATTAGTTCAGCAGTCTGCCGTCAATGCTGGTGTTCTAAACGTTCTCAACAGCGTTTCCCGAAAAGAACGGCTTCTTCACCCTGCTGAGTTCCATTTGAGCTCACGGAGAAATTCCGCAACGCACGCTTCTTGATCGAAGCTACCAGTAACAAATCCAACCGCACGCCTCTGTGCTGCTACACCGAGTGAGGTACCGCAGTGGTTAGCGCACTGGACTCGTATTTGGAAGGACGACGGTTCAAATGTAGGTCCTGCCATCCAGTTTCCCCTAAATAGCTTAAGGCCGATACGGAGATGGTCCTTTGCAAAGGTTACGGCCGATTTCCCCTCCCCCCCCCCCTCTCCAACTCGAATTTGTGCTCCGTCTCTGATGACCTCGTTGTCGACGGAAAATTAAACTCTCAATTTCTCTCCTTCCTTCCTTCCTTCCGAATTGTTTCCAAGCTTCCTGTAATCCATCTTGCTAGGACCCCCAACCACACAAGCACTGCTCAACAGTGGATCGCGCAAGTGTTCTGTGGGCCTCTCCTTTATAGATCTGAACTTTCACGGAATTCTCTCAACAGTCCGAAGTCGACCGTTTGGCTTTACTACAGCCAACCTTACGTGTTCACTCCATTTCATGTCGCTCAGGAACGTTACCCCTGGGTATTTAATCGACGCGACTGTGATTAGCAACACACCACTCTCACTGTATTCGATAATTTTCCCGCTCATATACATTACCTTGCTATTGCCGTTATGCATCGTCTCACCACCCGAATTCTTACGCAAGCACCGCCACAGCGAAAGCGAATTAGAGCCAGAGCAAAAGGAGCACGAGCAGAAGACGCACTGATTTATTGTGTTCTGAAATAAAGTAGCCCACCTGTTCGCAATTATTGTCTCCCGCCCGAGCTCTTTTTGTGAAAAGCACCTATTCATTTCCCGAGAGCGCGACCCATTATCATATAAATAACCAGGAAGACAGCTGTGGTGGTGGTGGGGGGGGGGGGGGGGGGGGAGCGATGTGTTCCGGCGAGCGCACTTCTTTCGCTTGCGGCCAGGCGTCCGCGGCGGAGTTTGCTCGGCAGCGAGTGTGGCGTATTTCCGTCTGGTTTATAAACGGCGTCTGCTGCTGATGCTGCCCCCTCCATGCCGCCCAACGAGTTTGTTTGTTTAAGCCGGCAGCGTTTGTGGCCCCGCCTTCACAACACGCGCTACTTCTTCTTCTCCCACTGCCTTCCCTCCGCACACACGCCGTCTCTCAGGCAACAGAAAAAAAGGAGAAGACGGAGAGATTAACCTGAAAATTTGCTGCTAGACTGACGGAACGTGACTTAGAATTAACGCTACTTAAGCTACCGCCCAAGTGGCTGCTGACGCTGAGAAAGGATGGCTAACCAAGTACGTGCGCATATCTCACGTTATACGCTCCTACTGTTGCGTGGCTCGACATGCAAGGAATAATTTCGCATCTTTCTCTTGAGCTAGTGCTGCCCCCCTCCCCCCATCCCCCCACCGCCAGGCGGCTAGTACGAAAGTAACTTTAAGAAGTTTGCAGATGCGGTAGAGATAAACCGGTCATAGGAATTCCAATGACCTGGTACACTGCCGGAAATAATGTAATACCTTCAAGAACAATGCCGTTTTATTGACAAGTAATGTGACAGGTAGCTCATAATTGTCGGAATATACAGCACTCCGTCTTCAGGCCACGAGTGGCCTACCGGGACCATCCGACCGCTGTGTCATCCTCAGTGGAGGATGCGGATAGGATGGGCGTGGGGTCAGCACACCGCACTCCCGGTTGTTATGATGGTATTCTTGACCGAAGCCGCAACTATTCGGTCGAGTAGTTCCTCAATTGACATCACGAGGCTGAGTGCACCCCGAAAAATGGCAACAGCGCATGGCGGCCTGGATGGTCACCCATCCAAGTGCCGACCACGCCCGACAGCGCTTACCTTCGGTGATCTCACGGGAATCGGTGTATCCACTGCGGCAAGGCCGTTGCCCCAGGAATATACAGGGTTTAGCAGAAATGTTGCGACGGACTTCGAGGGTTTGTACGGGGCGTCTTGAGAGACGAATCTAAGACAGAAACGCATGTCCGGAAACGCCATCGGACGTCGCTACAGAGCGCCGAAGTAACAGGGGACAGTATCTGCCACTATAATACTCCTTCGGCAGCAAACGTGACTTTTTACCCTGACGGACTGTATGTGGTACGTCTCGAAATGTTGTTTGTCATTCAGCGATCACAAATGATTACTGCAATCACCAGTGGAGGAGATGGAGCTAGCTGCTGCATAGACAGGCCTTACCTGCTACAAATGTGATACTCTGTTGCCTTGGTAGATGGCGGATTCAGACACAGGTTTCCATTTGCAGTTTATTTTCCTACTGTATCCAAAAAAACAGGAGATTTTAGAGAGTTTCAAGAGAAAAATAGATTGCTAGAGGAAACCTGTGTCCAGAAACTGTCATCTACTGAGGCAAAAAAGCATCGCATTCATAGGAGACAAGGACTGTCTACGCAGCATCTAGCCCCATCTTCTCCATTGGCGATAGTGGCAATCAGCTGACATCACTGCATAACAAATAACATTGCGAGACGTTGCGCCTGTGGCCCGTTAGCCTGCCAAGTCACGTTTCCTGCCGAAGGGGTAGCCTTGTGGCAGGGGCTGGCGTGTATAATTTCGACGCTCTGTACCTCCGTTGGATGACGTTTCTGGAAACGGATTCCTATTCTCGATTTGCATCTCAAGACACCTTCTACAACCCCTCGAAAGTTGTCGCAACATTTCTGGCACACCCTTCACGAAAAAAATTCAAATGAAAGACGCAGTTAAGATTGCCCATACAGTCGCATCAATATACAGTGTACTTCCCTATGGCGGTAACGCAGGCATGTAGTTTCGCATCCAAATGATCATAAAAGTGCCGAGTGGCATCCTGCAATAGATTGTCCGAAGCATCTTGCATCTTTTGTCGCAGTTAAGCCATGATTCATATAGGGTCTGAAGAATAAGCAAGTTTCCGCTTCATCATGTCCTGTATGTGTTCAACCGGCGAGAAATCTGTGATCTTGCTGGCTAAAGCAGTTGTGCACCACGAGAAGCACACTGCATGGCAGCAGCCGAATGTGGACGTGCACTGTCGTGCTGAAACTGCACCACACATTTCTGTCGAAGAAATGCCATCAAAGTGGGGACAACAACCTGTGCAATGTAGCGGGCATTGGTTAATTAACCCTGCAGAAACACCAACCACGAGTTAGAGCTGATAGTCCCATGAAGGCTGGTGCTGGACCTGTGTGTCCTGTGTGAATGCAGGAATGCAGTGGAGAATAGGCTGCTCACCAACTCTTCGCCATACACGTGTACGTCCATCACTCGCACGCAGACAGAACCTTCTCACATCACTGAAGACAACAGCGCGCCGTTCCATTCCCCATTCGACTCCAGAGCAACCGTGCTTGGATGTCTCCTGGACAGATTCACGCGTGTTCTTAGTGCTGCTGCAAGCGGACGGTTCCTAATGGTCCTCGGTGACGCAGCAGGCACAACAGGTCTCCGGATTTTCTTCCATGGATGAAGTTCAGCTCGCACAGTGCGTCGGTCTTGACTTTCGCTTGTACTACACGTACGTCCAGAACCTGGTCTACGGGTGTGGAGTTGTCCCAAAGAACACTGCTGAAAGCAGCTACACACCACCCATGCATTGGGCCCAATATGTCGATAATCCAACTTCACGCAGGCTCACAATGCGACCCCATTCCTATGAGTGAGATTGTTCAACATGAGTACGTACACGAGTGTGGTTGTACCCTAGAATGAATTTTGCAGACACTGTTCACCTCCAAACTCAGCATAGTTAATGCCTGCAGAGTCAAAGCAGAGGGGTATAGACGGGACTCTTGGGCACCATCTGATGTCCGATGACCGTGACAAACGAATCACTAACAGAAATCCTATCAGTGTGCACACATTATACCCTTCCAATCGATTAATACAAAAGTCTTCCATTCCTACAGATGATGAAAATTATCTCTGCAAAACGGAAACTTATGATCCTAGTTTGTATTGGCTATCGAAGGCTAATGTCTGAGTGAAAACGATTTTGAGTGCTATGAGATACCCTACTCAGGAACTAGCTAGACATCTCACCTCCTTGTTACAACTGCATATTGGAAAAACTGATTATTATATTAAAAATTCTATGCACTTCATCGAAAAATTGAAGGAGATCATTGTCAGCACAAGTGATTGATGTGGTAACCATGTTCACCATGGTTCCGATTAACGAAGCTCTTTCTTACGTAGCTAATATTTTCCCCATTGAGATAATAGCTTAGTTTCGACATTGCCTATCCACGACTTTTTTTCGTTATAGTAATGAGTTCTATGAACAAATAGAAGGAGTGGCAATGGGGATCCCTCTAAGTCCAGCTATTGCTAATCCTCTTATGGAATTTTTCAAATAGCAGGCCCCGCAGTCAGCCAATAAAAGTCCCTATAAATGGTATCGCTATGCGAATGACACTTTTGTGATGTGGAATCACGGCGAAAAAGAACTGATTGGTTCCTTGGTGCATTTAAATAGTATTAACCCAAAGATATAGTTTACAATGGAGACAGAAATTAATGGACAGCTGAATTTTTTGGATGTTTCAGTAATTAAATGGGCAGACAGGAATTTAGGAAAGATGCACATATCGATCGTTATCTCCATAAGGATTCGAACCATCATCCCAGGCAGAAGAGGGGTGTCATTAACTCTTCGGTGCACAGGGCTAATAAAATCTGTGAGCCAATTTATTTGCAAGAGCAACTAAATCATTTGCGAAAAGCTTTTAAGAAAAATTGATACTCTGATAATGAAATGGTTTGAGAACTCCATCGTGAAGAAAGGTGTCCAAAAACGTGCAAAAACAACAACCGTCAGCTGGAAAGTTTCTCTTCCATTCATCCGCATTATTACGGACCGTACTGGGAAGGATCTGACCAAGTTTCGAGTTATAACAATCGTTAGGCCCACCAAGAAGATTAGTGAATGTTTAAGATCGGCGAAAGACTCACGACACCATTTTGCAAGCCCTTGGGCGTATAAAATTCCGCGTAGTTGTGGAAGGTTTATACTGGGACAACGAAAAGAAGTGTTAATAACCGCCTAACCGAACACAAAAGGAACTGTCGTCTGGGACACACCGACAAATCGACTATAGTGGAACATGTTTTTGAAGACGGTGGTCATGAAACAAATTTAGCGAGACGAGCTTGCCAGATAGTTATTATGCACGTATGTACAGAGAAGCCATAGAGATTTATAAACACTACAATAATTTTAACAGGAAAGAAGAAGGCTTAAAGTTAGATGTGATACGGTGGTCAAATTTGCACCAACGATGTGACAACTGATTACCTGTGATCGAGAGTAACGACGTTAGTCAGAGATAGTTTCACTGTCGCCAATACGTAACGAGTGGGGGGTGCCTGTATGCGCTTTGTATAAACGGGACCTCCACGGCCTAACAGCCAGTCGTTGGTTCACCTGCGAATATGTTGCCCGCAGTTGGCAACGAAACGTCAGGGGAAGAATTTCTACTGTTCAACTACGGCCTCTTAGCCCGAGAGTTTTAATTAAGGAAGACGCCGGCCGTGAAACCCAACACGTTGTGATAAGCATTTTTCTGCTATTAATGTGTTGCAGTTCTCACATATATTCTTTGCTTAACCTAAGGTAATTAAATCTTCTTACAGAAATGGTAAACAGCCAGTCAATTGCAAAACTGAAACTTTATTATAACCCCTTTACCGTGCTTTCATTTTTTTAGAAAAGCCTCTTCTTCAGATGGAAAAGTTGTGGCGGAGGAACGTAAAAATGTAGCCGAAAGGGTCTGTCAGATATATAATTTCACTTCCGTAATAAATAATTCATGCACAACATAGTTGTTGTCGTTAGTACTTCCTCACTAATGTACAGCTAGTGCACTCACATTGGTGAGGAAATATCGAATGACAAAAACCATGTTGTGCACGTTTGATTATAACAGAAGTGAAATTTTATATTTGACGCCTGCCAAACATGAGTATTCCGCAGTAACAAGACAAAATATTGGGCCACGGATCCGTCTAGGAGTTTAACGACCATGGCATCCAACTTTTCAGGCATCCTTCTGATTAATGCAGCAATGCTCTTGAGAAATCATCTTCGACTCTTTCAGGAGGGTCAGCCGTAAGTCATGCAGGATATTTGAATGGTGCTGACGGGCACTTCTCCTCAGCCAATCCCACAAACCATCACGACATAAACAAAGCTCATACGAATCCAATCACCGTATTTCACTACTTTCTTTTCGTGTCGTCTTCCAGTCACAAGGGGCAATCAAATGAAAGCGATACAGATGAGAAAAAAGTAAGTAAACTGTTCATTATTGCAAAAGTAATCGCCACAGTTGTTAATGGAAAAATTTTTGCGGTTCTCTACGGAACCTCGCTTGTGTATTGTGTGTATTGAACCGGGGACCTAGAAACGACCGAGAGGCTTCGTCCCACCGTAGCCCGCAATGGTTCCCCACAACAGGCCACAGCAGTCCATCTACCCCACCTCCGCCCCACACTGAACCCAGGGTTATTGTGCGGTTCGGCCCCCCAGTGGTCCCCCCTGGTAACGTCTCATACCAGACGAGTGTATCCCAAATGTTTGCGTGGTAGAGTAATTATGGTGTACGCGTACGTGGAGACAGTGCTTGCGCAGCAATCGTCGATACACTGTTACTGAGGCACAATAAGGGAAACCAGCCCGTATTGCAGAGACAGAAGGAAAGCCGTCTTGAAAACCACCCACAGGCTGGCAGGCACGGCGGACTTCGACAGTAATTTGCCGGGTGGATTCGTGCCGGGGACCGACACACTTCGCTCTCGGGAAAGAGAGCGTTAGACCGCGCGGTTAACAGGGCGGGCCGCCTTGACTGTTCTTAGGTATGCACATCTTCACCCGAAGCAAATCCACGGTTACGAATGTCGTTCTTCAAGGCTCCAAAAATATGTACATCGCAAAGGAAGACATCGGGACTAAATGGAGGATGTGATGGGCTTCCCAGCGAAACTTCTGTGGCGTAGTCCAAACAACCTTGGCAACATGTGGGTAGGTGTTACCCTGAAACAGAATGATGCCTCTGTCAGTATTACTGGGCATTTGGTCTTGTTTCCGCGCTTAAATTTTTCAAAGCGTCTACGTTCCACTGTGCGTAAATTGTGGCGCCGTGTTCAAGGAAGTCAACCAGCAGCGGGCCCATGGCGGAGTTTGCGTACCTGTTGTTTCGACTACGCTACAGAAGTTTTGCTGGGAAGCCCTTACATTTCCTCCGTACAAAAGCAAGCTCTTCCCAAGTGATTTTCATATATTTGGAGCCCTGAAGAAAGCTGTTCGTGACCGTCCATTTGCTTCGGCCGAAGAAGCGCATGAGTGCCTACAGTCAAGGTTTCCTAGGCAACAGATAAATTTTTCAATGAAGGTGTTGATCGTTATATCTCACGATGGGTAAATGTACACTACTGGCCATTAATATTGCTACACCACGAAGATGACGTGCTACAGACGCGAAATTTAACCGACAGAAAGAAGATGCTGTGATATGCAAATGATTAGATTTTCAGAGCATTCACACAAGGTTGGCGCCGGTGGCGACACCTACAACGTGCTTACATGAGGAAAGTTTCCAACCGGTTTCTCATACACAAATAGCAGTTGACCGGCGTTGCCTGGTGAAACGTTGTTGTGATGCCTCGTGTAAGGAGGAGAAACGCATACCATCACATTTACGACTTTGATAAAGGTCGGAGTGAAGCCTATCGATTGCGGTTTGTCGTATCGCGACATTTCTGCTCGCGTTGGACGAGATCCAATGACTGTTAGCAGAATATGGAATCGGTGGGTTCAGGAGGATAATACTGAGCGCCGTGCTGGATCCCAACGGCCTCGTATCACTAGCAGTCGAGATGAGAGGCATCTTATCCGCATGGCTGAAACGGATCGTGCACCCACGTCTCGATCCCTGAGTCAGCAGATGGGGACGTTTGCAAGACAACAACCATCTGCACGAACAGTTCGACGACGTTTGCAGCAGCATGGACTATCAGCTCGGAGACCATGGCTGGGGGTACCGTTGACAGACTGGAGCGCCTGCGATGATGTACTCAACGACGAACCTGGATGCACGAATGGCAAACCGTCATTTTTTCGGATGAGTCCAGGTTCTGTTTACAGCATCATGATGGTCGCATCCGTGTTTGGCGACATCGCGGTGAACGCACATTGGAAGCGTGTATTCGTCATCGCCATACTGGCGTATCACCCGGCGTGATGGTATGGGGTGCCATTGGTTACACGTCTCGGTCACCTCTTGTTCGCATTGACGGCACTTTGAACAGTGGACGTTACATTTCAGATGTGCTACGACCCGTGGCTCTACGCTTCATTCGATCCCTGCGAAACCCTACATTTCAGCAGGATAATGCACGACCGCATGTTGCAGGTCCTGTACGGGCCTTTCTGGATACAGAAAATGTTCGACTGCTGCCCTGGCCAGAACATTCTCCAGTTCTCTCACCAACTGAAAATGTCTGGTCAATGGTGACCGAGCAACTGGTTCGTCACAATACGCCAGTCACTACTCTTGATGAACTGTGGTATCGTGTTGAAGCTGCATGGGCAGCTGTACCTGAACACGCTATCCAAGCGCTGTTTGACTCAATGCCCAGGCGTATCAAGGCCGTTATTGCGGCTACAGGTGGTTGTTCTGGGTACTGATTTCTCAGGATCTATGCACCCAAATTGCGTGAAAATGTAATCACATGTCAGTTCTAGTATAATATAATTGTCCAATGAATACCCGTTTATCATCTGCATTTCTTCTTGGTGTAGCAATTTTAATATCCAGTAGTTTATTAACAGCTACGGTGTTTACTTTTGAAAGTACAAACAGTTTACCTACTATTTTTGCAATTGTCTTCTCTTCATCTGACTGCAGCTTATAGTTTCCCACATCAACAGCAGTTACTTTTCAGTATCTGTCATACATTAACATTGTTTCAGATTTTGTTACACGATTTTGTTAGTCACCATAATCTCGAAAGACATTCACAAACTAATTCATTTTCGGGGAATCTGTCTGTTTTTTTTTTCTTTTCTTGTTCCATTAATTAGGCAAACAATCTTCCTGAACGATGTACCTTCACGCTTTAAAGAGAACTTGCAAAGCTTTTGGCGTAACGGATTCTGAAAAAAAAAAAACAATACCAGTGAGTAAAAATGATTAATATACCGTAATACCAGTGAGGCTAATCTGAAGTTCGTTATTCAATGTTCAGATAAACTTAAACCAGCTGGAATGCAGGCCTGCTGTGAAGCAGTTGGAAGGTACTTTGAGTGGGTGTGTCTAGTGAAACACCGAGAGACATTTACCAGAAACACCAAAATTACCGCTCGAACAATCGTCTCCAAAGGATGCTGTCTACTCTGCAGGAAGTACAGTATTTATCACAGTTCGTTCACTTGACTGTAAATGGCTTGTCAGTCGTAGGTCTAGAGGCCCTTTACGGGGGAGGCAGGACCTAGCAGGAGAACTGTGAGTATTCCACACGTCCACCTAACCAATAAGTCTGACGTGCTGTCAGAAATGGAACCTAAGCCACTGAGAGACATTTTACCTGCTGAAGTAAGTGCTTTGTCACGTGTCAAGGCGAGGTAAACGCAAAAGATCTACGGTTCTATTAATCTTCGGTAGCTCAAACAATGATAACACTTACGGAAACGCAACTGCGGATGGGAAAACTCATCTTGTGTGCTTTGGGTGCATGTATTGGCCCCTCATTCAGTATACTGTATAGGCTACTCCTGGAGTGATTGAAGGAAAAACATGCAGCCAACTGTAGACGGCACAACTTGGAACGAACGATGGCTCTCTTCAGGGATGAGGTCATAGTTGAACCATTCTCGTGATTGGCAGAGGAGGTTCAGAACACCGCCGTTGGTCACTAAGTTTTAACGAAGCTCACGATTTACAGCATTGTCCCTACAACTGGTCTGAGCCCTCTGGTTCAGAGCCGAGTAGAAGGCTTGACTGAAGACTTCGAAGGTTCTGTGAAAAGTTAGGCTGTGACTTCCTGAACTTGGGTCATGGCGTTGACAATTGTTTGGTCCACCTAAATGGGTCAGGAGTTCACTGAACACCGGAGTTGCAACCATTGTGGCTGACCGTGTGTGTTTTAGCTTAGACGAATCTCCATCCATTTCAGGTAACAGCTATAGAAGATCCCGATATATTAGATTTATTTTAAAATAAATGGCCGCCACATTTGTAAAAGGTTGAAATCCTATTTAAAGACTGGCGAAGCATTTGCATCCAAAACTCAGAGTTTAAAACAGTCCAAAATCAGGGGAACTCATATAACACCAGGTACAAGAAGCTGTCTAAAATCCCAAATTGACAGGAGTGAAATCTTTGGAAAAAAAGTTAAATGTATGTCAAAAGAATACGCTTATGGGAAATGGGGAGGGGTCGGCGTGAGGGCTATTTGTCGCAGTAGACAAGAAACATAATCCCACCGTGACATAAATTGAAATTGCATGTGAGATTGTTTGCACCAGAGTCAATATCAAGGGTTGCAATAAACTTGTATACGAATCTTTCTATTGATCGCCAGGTTCACCCCAGATTTAACCGAACGCTTTAGCGAAAATCTAAGTTTGCTGGTACGTAAATTACCAAATCACACTGTCATCTTCAGAGCAGACTTCTAATCGTCCAACAATCAAGTGGGATAGTTATAGTTTCGAAGTGGTGAGAGTGTCAGCTCCTGATAAACGTTACTATATACCTTCTCTGAAATGTTCTTATATCCTATAACAGCTAATGCCTGGCCCTCCAGTGATTTAAATTTATTTGATCTAATGGCAACAAGTAGACCAGACCTCTCTGAGTAGTCCAAATTCAACCTTGTATCAGTGACATGCAAACAGTTTTAACAAAAAAAATGATTATTAAAGTACAAAGGATAGTTAAAGCAAGGAGAAAGATTCACATATTCGGACAGTTACATACAGAGACAGTCGTGACACACCTGAAAGAGAATCTTAAAATACTTATCTCTGAGCAAGGGCGTGCAGAAGAATTGCTCAAGTTCAGAGTAGTTGCCCATACATTACGCTGATGTATACCCAGAAGAACAGTTAATGATAGGGGTCGTCACAGTATACAGTCATTAATGCAAATCCTAAGGCAACAGCAGCTTCTGCATAACAGGTGTAAACTGAAGCCTAGGGTCATAGATAGGGAAATGATGAATGAAACGCGTGCGACAATGCGTGAAGCCCTCAGTGATTATTATAGAAAAATTTTATCGAAAGATCTCTTATATAACCCAATACATTCTATTAATTTGCAAAAGGAATCACGGGGTCCCGGATTCGGTTCCCGGCCGAGTAGAGGATTTTCTCTATCTGGGGACTGGGTGTTTGTGATGTCCTCATCATTTCATCATCATCTCATCATTCATAACAGTGGCTAGATTGGACTGTGAAAAAAATTGGACTGTGAAAATATTGGGACTTTGTACAGGCGCTGATGACCACTCACTTGAGCGCCCCACAAACCAAACATCATCATCATCAGTTTGCATAGGCTATCACTGTCACCAAAGTTACTGTCCAGACACATGTGGACGAGACAGTAACTGAATTTGACGATAGCAGAGTCAAAGCAGGAATTCAGATTTCCTTTTTCAAATAATCCTTTACTAAGGAAAATAGAGATCTACTGGTCCACTTTACCACTCGCTGCAAAGATGAGTGATACAGACGTTAGTGTCAGTAGCGCTGGGCAACAGATAAAGTGTTCAGAGTTAAAAGGAATATGAAGTGTCTCGAACAGAATGACCTCTTCAGTAGCAACCTCCATAGATTCCGAAAACTCTATCCGTGAAACTCGACTTGGGCTTTTTTCACATGACATTCTGAAAGCCATGTACTAAGCAAATCGGGGAAATGCAGTAGATCTTGACTTTCGTAAAGCATTTGACTTGGCACGACACCTACGTTTATAAATCAAAATACGATTGTATGGGCTATCAAACAAAATTTACTACTGGCCTGAGGATTTCTTGGTCGACAGTACGCAGCATATTGTCTTGGACGTAGAGTCATAGAGAAAGTAGAAGAAACTTCTTTCGTGCCCTAGGGAAGTGTATTGCTGCCCATGTTTTCTATTAATGACCTGGCTGAAGACATTCATAGCGAACTCCAAGTGTGCAATTAGATGCAAATTATGGCGCAAAAGACTTATTACAATATTTCAAGAACCAGTTTCAAGAAGAAACTAAAGATATACCCCCTTTCCATACGCATCTCTCCTGAAGGGAGTGTGAAGACAAAATTAGACTAATTACAGAAAGCAGAGAAGCATGTGAGCAGTCATTCTTGCCACGCTCAATACTCGATGGGAACGGGAAGAAATTCTAACATGTGATACCAACCTTCATACTCTCTGCCATGAACTTCATATCGTTTTGCCAAGTGTGTACGTATGCATGTTCATCAGAGATAAAGGTATCAACAGGAGTGCACAAGAAAACTGTTGCAGGACCGCCTTTCGTCTGTATTTATGGTGTTTCAGAGTCTTTGCCACCAAACGTGACAGATTACGTCATGGGGAACATCCAGTGTCAGCGAGAAACTGCTCGCTGACGCTTTCCGGTGACTCCAGGTGTCCTTTAGTGTCGCCGGTCCAGGAAATTTGAGATTTCACCGAACTAGCTGGGTCTACTAACCAGGTGTACTGCATAATACCAACCCCAGTAAACTGATAGACTGATTTCTGACAAGAAAACTATAAGAATAAGTATCTGTAAGTGAAAACGACATTTTAGAAGCGAATCAGGCACTGTAACTGCGCTCGGCCCAGCCCCTTTCACGGGGAGCAGATGACTGTATCGTAGGCAACACACACTGCATACGTACACAGCAGTGTGTCTACGTACAGCCGTCTCTCAGGGGCATACACGATATAAAAGCTCGCCTACAGTTACCGCGAAGTTCAAAAATGGTTCAAATGGCTCTGAGCACTATGGGACTTAACTGCTGTGGTCATCAGTCCACTAGAACTTAGAACTACTTAAACTTAAGTAACCTAAGGACATCACACACATCCATGCCCGAAGCAGGATTCGAACCTACGACCGTAGCGGTCGCGCGGTTCCAGACTGTAGCGCCTAGAACCGCTGGGCCACTCCGGCCGGCTGCCGCGATGTGTCAGAGAGTGTTTTGTCTCTAACAAAAGTTATTCCCCATGACGTGATATATCATGTTTGACGCAAAGACGTTGAAAGGTCGTTTATATAAACAAAAAACATTTAACGGTTAGGGTCACCAGCAGTCTGCGACCGTTCACTGATACTTCGGCAGCCTGTAGAACAGTGTCGTCTGTAAGTGACTGTAAGAGATACAGGATGACTTGGGTAGAATTTCGATTTGGTGTGAGAGTAGCAGCTTGGCCTAAATGTGGAACAGTGCAAGTCAATACAGATGAACAGCAAAAACAATCCCGCAATGTTCGAATACGGTGTTATTTGTGTGCTGCTTGACACAGTCACATTGATTAAACATGTAGTCCTAACGTTGCAAAACGTCAAGACGCGTCTCGAGCACATAATGTCGGTTCTAGGAAAGGCGAATGATCGACTTCCGATTACTAGGAAAAGTCTAGGAGTGGGCAGCTTATATGCAAAGGAGACCGCGTACAGAACACTGGTGCGATGCATTCTTGAATACTGATCGGAAATTTGAGATCCAGATCGGATTAAAAGAAGATCTCGAAGCAATTCAGAGTGGCGTTAACAGATGTGTTATCGGTAGGTTCGATCGACACACGAGAATTATGGAAACACTACGTAAACTTAAATGGGAATCTTCGATGGGAAGAAGGCGACCTTTTCGCGAAGTACGATTGTGAAAATTTAGCACCATGATCCTACTGCCATCGCTGTACCTCCCGCTTAAGGACCGGGAAGATAAGTTGAGAAGAATAATGGTTTGTACGGAATCATATAGCCAGTCGTTTTTCTCTCGCTCCATTTGTGACTAGAACAAGAAATGGGACGACTAACCGTGGTAAAAGGTGTTTACCACTTTTCTTATGGTTATTTGCAGTGTATGGACGTAGATGTTGATATCCACCAGTGGTCATCTGCATCCTATTTTCAGCAACCTGATATGGCAAGACACTCATGCTAGCAAGCGGGAAGAGTTTTGGTATGAGTGTCTGTAGCTTTTTTTTTTTGTGTGTACACAACTGCACGGCGTAGCGCGTTATATAGTCTTTTTCTTGGGCATTTTGAGCGGGAAGTGTGGGTACAGTGGAAGGGCGCATCGCCCTCCTTGTATAGTACTGTCTGGAGAGAAGTAGTGGACAAGTCACAAGCTCCGCCTCCCTGACGCTGTGCTGCCACGTATGTGAGTCTGGAGGAAAGAGAAGCAATGGTATGGACATAAAGGGTTCAGATGATTATCCAGTACTAAGCGAAGAAAGGGAGGCTGAATCGCAGAAGGAATTTACAGAAGGTCCATATAAAGAAATATATATGACAAAAATATTGGGAAGGACGAGAAATTGAATGAAGATGAGATGGGAAATGCGACATTGCGATACAAATTTGACAGGGCACTGAAAGCTCTAAGATTAAAACAGGTGCTTTGAGTAGACGACATTGAGTAAAGAGTTTGGAGATTCTAGGGAGAAAATACCATGGACAGTCTATTCCACCTAGTACGCAGGATATGCACTGAAGTGACAAAAGTCATAGAATACCTCCTAATGTCGGGTCAGGCCTCCTATTACCTGGCGTAGTGCAGCAGCTCGACGTGGCGTGGACTCGTGTCGTGGGAATTTCCCTGCGGATATAATGAGCCATGCTGCCTCTGTAGCTGTCCATAACTGCAAAAGAGTTGCCGGGGCAGGATTTTGTGCACGAACTGACCTCTCTACTATATCCCACAAATGTACGATGGGATTCATGTCGGATGATCTCGGAGGCCAAATCATTCGCTCGAATTGTCCTGAATGCTCCTCAAACCAGTCGCGAACAACTGTGGCTCCGTGACGAGGCTCATTCTCATCCATAAAAATTCCATCGTTGTTTGGGAACATAACGTCCACGAATGGCTGCAAATGATCTCCATGTAACCAAACACAAATATTTCCACTCAATGATCGAAGTTCACTCGGACTAGAGGACCCATTCAATTCACGTAAACACACCCCACGCCATTATGGAGCCACCGGCAGCTTGCACAGTGCCTTGCTGAAAATTTGGGTCCATGGTTTCGTGGGGACTGCGCCACGCTCGAACCCTACCACCATCACCTGTTAACAACTGAAATCGGGACTCATCGAACCACGCAGCCGCTTTCCAGCCGTCTAGGGTCCAATCGATATAGTCACGGGCACAGAGAAGGCACTGCAGGCGATGCCGTGCTGTAGGCAAAGGCACTCGCTTCGGTCGTCTGCTGCCATAGCCCATTAGTGCCAGATTTCGCGGCACTGTCGTAATGCATAACTTCGTAGTACGTCCGACATTGATTTCTGTGGTTATTTCAAGCAGTGTTTCTTGTCTGTTAGCACTGTCAACTCTCCGCAAACGCCGCGGCACGCGGGCGTTAAGTGAAGGTCGTTGGTTGCGCGGCCCCTCCTGCCGGAGGTTCGAGTTCTCCCTCGGGCTCGGATGTGTCTGTCGTTCTTAGCATAGGTTAGTTTAAGTACTGTGTAAGTCTAGGGACCGAAGACTTCTGCAGTTGGATCCCTTAGCAATTCGCACGCGATTTGAACATTTGAAGGTCGTTGGCCACTGCGTTGTTCGAGGTGAGAGGTAATGCTTGAAATCTGATATTCTCGGGACACTCTTGACACTGTGAGTTTCGGAATGTTGATGTCCTTGCGTCTAGGTCCAGTCACCATTCCACGTTCAATGTCTGTTAATTCCCGTGGCCAATGCACTGACTTTTTATACACTACTGGCCATTAAAATTGCTACACCAAGAAGAAATGCAGATGATAAACGGGTATTCATTGGACAAATATATTATACTAGAACTGACATGTGATAACATTTTCACGCAATTTGGGTGCATAGATCCTGAGAAATCAGTACCCAGAACAACCACCTCTGACCGTAATAACGGATTGAGTCAAACAGAGCTTGGATGGCGTGTACAGGTACAGCTGCCCATGCAGCTTCAACACGATCCCACAGTTCATCAAGAGTAGTGACGCGTATTGTGACGAGCCAGTTGCTCGGACACCATTGACCAGACGTTTTCAATTGGTGAGAGATATGGAGAACGTTCTGGCCAGGGCAGCAGTCGAACATTTTCTGTATCCAGAAAGGCCCGTACAGGACCTGCAACACGCGCTTGTGCATTATCCTGCTGAAATGTAGGGTTTCGCAGGGATCGAATGAAGGGTACACCCACAGGTCGTAACACATCTGAAATGTAACGCCCACTGTTCAAAGTGCCGTCAGTGCGAACAAGAGGTGACCGAGACGTGTAACCAATGGCACCCCATACCATCACGCCGGGTGATGACGAATACATGCTTCCAATGCGCGTTCACGGCGACGTCGCCAAACACGGATGCGAACATCGTGATGCTGTAAACAGAACCTGGATTCATCCGAAAAAATGACGTTTTGACATTAGTGCACCCAGGTTCGTCGTTGAGTGCACCATCGCAGCCGCTCCTGTCTGTGATGCAGCGTCAAGGATAACCGCAGTCATGGTCTCCGAGCAGATAGTCCATGCTGCTGCAAACGTCGTCGAACTGTTCGTGCAGATGGTTGTTGTCTTGCAAACGTCCCCATCTGTTGACTCAGGGATCGAGACGTGGCTGCACGATCCGTTACAGCCATGCGGATAAGATGCCTGTCATCTCGACTGCTGGAGATACGAGGCCGTTGAGATTCTGCACGGCGTTCCCTATTACCATCCTGAACCCACCGATCCCATATTCTGCTAACAGTCATTGTATCTCGACCAACGCGAGCAGCAATGTCGCGATACTATAAACCGCAATCGCGACAGGCTACAATCCGACCTTTATCAAAGCCGGAAATGTGATGGTATGTGTTTCTCCTCCTTACACGAGGCATCACAACAACGTTTCACCAGGCAACGCCGGTGAACTGCTGTTTGTGTATGAGAAATCGGTTGGAAATTTTCCTCATGTCAGCACGTTGTAAAAGGTGTCGCCACCGGCGCCAACCTTGTGTGAATGCTCTGAAAAGCTAATCATTTGCATATCACAGCATCTTCTTCCTGTCGGTTAAATTTCGCGTCTGTAGCACGTCATCTTCGTGGTGTAGCAATTTTAATGGCCAGTAGTGTTCTTCGTGCATGCGACACTACCTCCATCTGTACATGTGCATGTCCCTACCCCGTGATTTTTGTCACCTCTGTGGATGAGACACACGGAATATCGACAGCAAGCGGAATACCTTCTCACTTCAAGAATCATGTAATAATTACAACACCAAAGAAGATTGGTGCTGATAGTTTTATAAATAATGGTTGCAAAATGGTAACGCGACTTACCTGCAGAAGAATGTAACGACTGACAGAAACCAGTCTGGAAGAGGATCGGTGTGGGTTTCATAGAAATGTAGTACCATAAGAGGTAATAATGACCCGGTGACTTATTTTCGGAAATAGGATAAAGAAAGGCAAACCTACAGCATTTGTAGTTTTAGATAAAGATTCTGATAAACGTGATTAGAGTGTATTTTTTAAATTTTGAAGTCATAAGAGGTAAAATTCATTGAGTGAAAGGTCATGTAAAACTTGTTCCGAAACCAGAGTACAGCGACAAGAGTCGGATGACCTGAAATTGAAGCAGAATTAAAGAACAGAGTGAAACTGGGTTGTAGTATATATTCAGTGTTACTCAGTTTGTTCAATGAGCATCCTCAAAGGAAGCAAGTAAAGGAAACGAAAAAGAAATTTGGGAAGGAAACCAAAACGCAAGGAAAAGAAATAAAAATTTATCGGTGATATTATAAATCTGTCAGAGATAGCAATAGGACTTGGAATTTGAGATAAATGTTAATAATGCCCTGAAAAGAGGATATAAAATGAACAACGGTAAAAGTAAATAATGGTTAACTGAATGTAGTCACATTAAGCCAGTGATGTTAAGGGAATTTCAAAAATTAAGGGATTTCAAACTGACACACTAGAAGTCGTAGCGGAACTTCGGTATTTGGGTACCAAAGTGACTGACGACGGCAGAAGTAAACGTGGTATGAAATGCAAACTGGCCGTAGCGAGAAAATCTTTTATGAAAACTAGAATTATTTCAATATCGAATATAAATTTAATAATTAGAAAGCCTTTCCTCAATATATTTGTCTGTACCGCAATTATATGTAAGAGTAGCGTTGTAATCTCCCAACAGAAAAAATCTCGTTTAAGTTCCCAATAGAAAAATTTCTTTCCAATAATAAAATTTCAAGTTTTAATGTGACTTTCCATTAAAGACTGACTGCATATCGAGATTAATAGGTTTTGACGTCAGCAGCGCTGTGAAATCATCCTGAATAAACTGAAAAATTCTTACCTCACAATGATGTCGCCGGATAACGCAATCTATATATCTGCTCCCATAAGAATTTTTTGGCACAGCCCAGTGCAATGCTGGCCACTGATTTTCTTTTGCTTAATCAACATGAGTACGCCCAGGAAAAATTCGTAAAAAAATCTTTAATCTCAGATAATGACTGGCAAAAGTTTTCTTCAGAACAAAACTTATTATTGAAACATTTCTGGAAGGAATTAAACGGGACTTTAACATTACAATTGTGGTTAAATCAGTTGTGGCAATTAACTATATATAACGCTAGTAGCTGTCCCCGAAAGAACAGTTACACTGGAGGACCATGCTGCTTTGCTAGAAATGAAATGATAATTAAATGGACACCCTAGCTGCAAACAGGCGTTGATGTACTTCATTGGGGACATGTTGAAAATGTGTGCCCCGACCGGGTCTCGAACCCGGGATCTCCTGCTTACATGGCAGACGCTCTATCCATCTGAGCCACCGCAGGCACAGAGGATAGTGCGTCTGCAGGGACTTACCCCTTGCACGCTCCCCGTGAGATCCACATTACGGTCGGGGCACACATTTTCAACATGTCCCCAATGAAGTACATCAACGCCTGTTTGCAGCAAAGGTGTCCATTTAATTATCATTTCATGTGGCAATTAACATATGGGCTTCGCAACAAAGAACAATAATTTTTTTTTCTACATCACTCAGGCACCTCCATCGTTCTGCACGACCGGCCCAACACAGGTCAACCGCTGCACTACCCTGTCCGAAATCCATAACTCAAGTGCTCCGTGCGAGATACAAAACACGACTGCTCTCTGCGAACTACTGCACTCGACTTACTGCCAACACTGCTCTGACCTGCGATTCTATTGTAGCACAGATATTCCATACCGCAGGCAGCGAGTGAGAAATCCATCGAAATTACATCTGCTCAAGTGCGCTAGCGAATAGTAATGAACCCCTAATGAACCCCTTACAACGTGGGTAAGGAAGGCGTTCGATACAGTTCCGCACTGTCGCCTGATAAACAAAGTAAGAGCGTACGGAATATCAGACCAGCTGTGTGGCTGGATTGAAGAGTGTTTAGCAAACAGAACACAGCATGTTGTTATGAATGGAGAGACGTCTACAGACGTTAAAGTAACCTCTGGCGTGCCACAGGGGAGTGTTATGGGACTATTGCTTTTCGCCGGCCGAAGTGGCCGTGCGGTTAAAGGCGCTGCAGTCTGGAACCGCAAGACCGCTACGGTCGCAGGTTCGAATCCTGCCTCGGGCATGGATGTTTGTGATGTCCTTAGGTTAGTTAGGTTTAACTAGTTCTAAGTTCTAGGGGACTAATGACCTCGGCAGTTGAGTCCCATAGTGCTCAGAGCCATTTGAACCATTTCATTGCTTTTCACAATATATATAAATGACCTAGTAGATAGTGTCGGAATTTCCATGCGGCTTTTCGCGGATGATGCTGTAGTATACAGAGAAGTTGCTGCATTAGGAAACTGCAGTGAAACCCAGGAAGATCTGCAGCGGATAGGCACTTGGTGCAGGGAGTGGCAACTGACCCTTAACATAGACAAATATAATGTATTGCGAATACATAGAAAGAAGGATCCTTTATTGTATGATTATATGATAACGGAACAAACACTGGTAGCAGTTACTTCTGCAAAATATCTGGGAGTATGCGTACAGAACGATTTGAAGTGGAATGATCGTATAAAATTAGTTGTTGGTAAGGCGGGTGCCAGGTTGAGATTCATTGGGAGAGTCCTTAGAAAATGTAGTCCATCAACAAAGGAGGTGGCTTAAAAAAATGGTTCAAATGGGTCTGAGCACTATGGGACTTAACAGCTGTGGTCATCAGTCCCCTAGAACTCAGAACTACTTAAACCTAACTAACCTAAGGACATCACACACATCCATGCCCGAGGCAGGATTCGAACCTGCGACCGTAGCAGTCGCGCGCTTCCGGACTGCACGCCTAGAACCGCGAGACCACCGCGGCCGACGGAGGTGGCTTACAAAACACTCGTTCGACCTATACTTGAGTATTGCTCATTAGTGTAGGATCCGTACCAGGTCGGATTGACGGAGGAGATAGAGAAGATCCAAAGAAGAGCGGCGCATTTCGTCACAGGGTTATTTGGTAAGAGTGATAGCGTTACGGAGATGTTTAGCAAACTCAAGTGGCAGACTCTGCAAGAGAGACACTTTGCATCGCGGTATAGCTGGCTGTCCAGGTTTCGAGAGGGTGCGTTTCTGGATGAAGTATCGAATATATTGCTTTCCCCTACTTATACCTCTCGAGGAGATCACGAATGTAAAATTAGAGAGATTCGAGCGCTCACGGAGGCTTTCCGGCAGCCGTTCTTCCCGCGAACCATACGCCACTGGAAAAGGAAAGGGAGGTAATGATAGTGGCACGTAAAGTGCCCTCCGCCACACACCGTTGGGTGGCTTTCGGAGTATAAATGTAGATGTAGATGACTGGAGTTGGCTCGCTCCTTGGTTCGTTACACGACACGCCTCGAGGGGAATTGGCAGCTGTGTTTGGCGATGTTTGAGTGACTGGTCGGTCCGTGGAAAGGGGGATGGGGCTGCGGGTTGGGGGGGGGGGGGGGTGGGAGGGCCGCGGGTGGCGTGCGGTTAATCAATCGGGGGACAGTCGCTGCCTGCTTGCAAGTACACCGGCAAACAGTGTGTGCACGTGGGAAGCCGATATCGGCGTGCCACGAGGACACGCCACCGCGGTCGGCCTTCGTGCACAGCTCTGGTCTACAAGCTGCTGCATTCCGTGGTTAACGACCTAAAAGCAAGAAGAGGCAGTGTCACTACCACCGACACAGGGCCTCTGTGTGGGCTTGTGTGGAAGGAAGGAAGGGAGGAAGATTAGGATTCAACGTCTCGTCGAGAGCAACGTCATTAGAGACGCATCATTAGCTCATAGCAGGGAAAGATGGGGAAGAAAATCGGCCGTGCCCTTTCTTTGGATTACGTGTATTTTAACTTTTTATGTATTTTATTTTCAGAAAGTAATATATGCACCTTCTTCTCAGGAACTGTTAAAGAGATTTCTACAAAATTTTCTCTGTTTAATCTCTTTGTTTACAGTAAGCTTCTCCCATGACGTTTATGTATATTTTGAATTCGAGAATTTTAATAATTTTTTTTGGAAGTATAATATGAAATTCATGCAGAATTCCAAGTGAAACATCCCCCTAGAAAAATTAATGGATTACTGTGCTGGAAAACCTCTACGTTATTTGATTTTGAAACAGCTGAGCAGAACTGAACGTACTCAGACATTTCGCTCTTTACTTATTCTGATTAAAACTGACACACAATACTTTTAGCGCAACGCAATCTGACTTTCAGAAATCCCTACAAAAGAATGGCCCTTACTAACAATAACCTATACCTTTCATGAATCACTTACCTCACAAAAATCTTCGTTATTCGAACTACTGCAATACAGCGAGTGCCAATACTGCCAACTAAATAAAAGGCACTAACTATTGATAGACATACTTAAGATTTTGGTAGAGAGCAAACAATGTATTTACCTTAATAATGTTCAAATATATACGACGTGAGGACCATTGCAGAAACGGCGGAATGCACTTCTCCTTTGTCGAGAACATATACACTCCTGGAAATTGAAATAAGAACACCGTGAATTCATTGTCCCAGGAAGGGGAAACTTTATTGACACATTCCTGTGGTCAGATACATCACATGATCACACTGACAGAACCACAGGCACATAGACACAGGCAACAGAGCATGCACAATGTCGGCACTAGTACAGTGTATATCCACCTTTCGCAGCAATGCAGGCTGCTATTCTCCCATGGAGACGATCGTAGAGATGCTGGATGTGGTCCTGTGGAACGGCTTGCCATGCCATTTCCACCTGGCGCCTCAGTTGGACCAGCGTTCGTGCTGGACGTGCAGACCGCGTGAGACGACGCTTCATCCAGTCCCAAACATGCTCAATGGGGGACAGATCCGGAGATCTTGCTCGCCAGGGTAGTTGACTTACACCTTCTAGAGCACGTTGGGTGGCACGGGATACATGCGGACGTGCATTGTCCTGTTGGAACAGTAAGTTCCCTTGCCGGTCTAGGAATGGTAGAACGATGGGTTCGATGACGGTTTGGATGTACCGTGCACTATTCAGTGTCCCCTCGACGATCACCAGTGGTGTACGGCCAGTGTAGGAGATCGCTCCCCACACCATGATGCCGGATGTTGGCCCTGTGTGCCTCGGTCGTATGCAGTCCTGATTGTGGCGCTCACCTGCACGGCGCCAAACACGCATACGACCATCATTGGCACCAAGGCAGAAGCGACTCTCATCGCTGAAGACGACACGTCTCCATTCGTCCCTCCATTCACGCCTGTCGCGACACCACTGGAGGCGGGCTGCACGATGTTGGGGCGTGAGCGGAAGACGGCCTAACGGTGTGCGGGACCGTAGCCCAGCTTCATGGAGACGGTTGCGAATGGTCCTCGCCGATACCCCAGGAGCAACAGTGTCCCTAATTTGCTGGGAAGTGGCGGTGCGGTCCCCTACGGCACTGCGTAGGATCCTACGGTCTTGGCGTGCATCCGTGCGTCGCTGCGGTCCGGTCCCAGGTCGACGGGCACGTGCACCTTCCGCCGACCACTGGCGACAACATCGATGTACTGTGGAGACCTGACGCCCCACGTGTTGAGCAATTCGGCGGTACGTCCACCCGGCCTCCCGCATGCCCACTATACCCTCGCTCAAAGTCCGTCAACTGCACATACGGTTCACGTCCACGCTGTCGCGGCATGCTACCAGTGTTAAAGACTGCGATGGAGCTCCGTATGCCACGGCAAACTGGCTGACACTGACGGCGGCGGTGCACAAATGCTGCGCAGCTAGCGCCATTCGACGGCCAACACCGCGGTTCCTGGTGTGTCCGCTGTGCCGTGCGTGTGATCATTGCTTGTACAGCCCTCTCGCAGTGTCCGGAATAAGTATGGTGGGTCTGACACACCGGTGTCAATGTGTTCTTTTTTCCATTTCCAGGAGTATATATATATATATCAGTTCATGATATCCAGTATTACAAATTTACTCTTTCTGGCGGACACACGTCCAGATCGTCCGCTCTTAAAATTCTGCTATCTCTCCCCCCACACCCATCACTGCTGGCGGCTCACGTCCAACTGCGCAACGCTCCGCTCTGTTCACATACAAATGCCCAACACTAGAATAGCGAATATTCCAACAATGCAAACCAGCCACAGACTTCATACAGCACAGTCAGTGATTTTCATATAGAGCGCTACGTGGCGTTACAAACATAAAAACCTAAACAGCCTACTTACACAAGCACTATGCCCCAAATTTCAGCTTACCCTCAGAATTTCAAAATTTACTCTTGAGGCAAAATTTATTGGGTTTGTAGAAACAAGTGCACCAAATTTCATAACTGTAGCCTTAACAGATTCCCAGAAAAAGGTATGTAAACTTCATAAAACATAATTTTCATGAAATGCAGTTTAATGTCCAACCTAACGTTTTTTCTTGTCTCATCACTTTTGAAGGCCCCAGATTTGTACTCAGCGTCGTATTTCCCTTATAAAGGCTTCTGGTTTTTTCTTTTCTGCCTTCTTTCCTTTGCCAAGCCTTAAAATGACTTTTTCCTGCAGAGAGGCGCTGTAAATCTATTTTTCTCAAGATATCTTGAGTGAAATTTCCTATCTTAAAGACCATTCTCTCTAATACCTTTATCGTCCCTTACGTTCTCATCATTCACTACGAGAACTGCATCATAAGTTGCAATTCTGACAACTGTGGCAGATGAAAATGTGGCGAAACGAGAATTCTTTCTTCACAAACTACGCAGCTGGTTTGTTATTCTTTCTAAGATACTGATCAGAGTCACATATAGTCTATAAAACCAAAGAGTATATGTTACAGCGTTCTAGATGCATCCCGTGCAAGTTTCCTTGAAAGTAATCCACGGCATCGTTGTTCACCAAGCTAGTATCGCAGTGTGGGTTGAAAAAGTTGGCGTGACAGGAATGTCGCATAGCACATCTGATTATTATTCAGACAGTTAGAATGTGATTTCGAAATTGAATCTTTGGGAATTTATCGCCCATTAGTTCTATTCTCTTCTCCACTTTATTTATTCAGTTGAGCGGGTACATGCAATTAGGGTGCTTTCAATTAGTCGAGGAGCAGGAGGAGGTTAGTGTTTAACGTCCCGTCGACAACGAGGTTATTAGAGACGGAGCACAAGCTTGGATTAGGGAAGGATTCGGAAGGAAATCGGCCGTGTCCTTTCAAAAGAACCATTCCGGCATTTGCCTGAAACGGAAAACCTAAATGAGAATGGCCGGCGACGGGTTTGAACCGTCGTTCTCCCGAATGCGAGTCCAGTGTGGTAACCACTGCGCACCCCGCTCTGTTTCATTAGTCGAGGAAGACCCTATGGTCACTGATACTATTAAAGAGGGTCGATAGTGGTTGTCATACGGAATTCAGTGGTAGCTAGGTGCACGACGTTATTAGAGGCGGTGGAATTGAGCGCTTGTTTTGTCGGATAGCCACGGCTGTGTCGGCCGAGGTTGATTGCTACCAGTTTGTGAAACATGGCGGATCACCAGAGCAGGCATCGACAGAGCAGACGGAGCCTCTCGATTGCACACGGCCTGAGCCACGGAGAGTCGTCTGGACACGGGAAGCGGCGAGCCCGTAGTGAGCCACAGCAGCCGCGCCGGGTAGCCGCGCGGTCCTATGCGCCTTGCCACGGTTCGCGCGGCTCTCGCCGTCGGAGGATCGAGTCCTCCCTCGGGCGTTGGTGTGTGTGTTGTCCTTAGCGTAAGTTAGTTTAAGTTAGGTTAAGTAGTCTGTAAGCCTAGGGGACCGATGACCTCAGCAGTTTGGTCTCATAAAAACTTAAAACAAAATTTCTAAAAATTTGGGCCACGGCACACTCTCCCAGAGGCCGGAAGCAGAACTTTTTACGGCTGTTTCACCAAGCTGCGACGAACCGTAGCACTGACATATGTTCTGGACAAAGGAGAAGTGCATTCCGCCGTTTCTGCAATGGTCCTCACGTCGTTTCTTGGGCATCTTCGTGTAAGAGCGGTGTCAGTTAGGGTTGTGAAAACACTTCACTAAAGTGGCCAGAATTGGATGGCACTGGGGGATGCCCAACGTTGTGTTGCCGGGACAGCTGTTTCCTTTTTTCCATACCCTGTAGGTATGTAGGTGTTGGTTCATTCGGCTTCACAGTTTAAGTATTGACGTTCAGCTACATAGCTGTATTGTTCAAATAGAACTGCAGTTGCTCTGGTGAATGTGTAATCACCAAATAACCACGAATCTTCGTCCACAGAGAAACGGTTAGCTACTGCTGTGATTACGTTCTGCAGCAAAAGGAATAGGCGTCCTTGGGCGAACTGGGGACGGATGACGGACACGTAGAGGTACGATTTAGTTCCACTGCCGCGTTTGTGTTGTGCTGGTTGTCCTGCCCGAACTTTCCTGTTGCTCAGTATGAGCTGTGTCCGGAAGAGACAGCGAAAAGATTCGAGATTCTACTTCAGAACGGTTCTATCATTAATCTTGACTGTGGAACACAGCTGAACCACCACTGCATAATAAAAAGTCATAGTACAGGGTGTATCAAAAAGAATTTAAGAATACTACAACTATTACGTTATTTGAAATACGTGCATGAACAACGTACTTTCGGAAAGAGCAAACTCTCGATTTTCCATGGTTCCCGCCAGGTAGCAGGAGTGGGCGCCTACTTCATTTCTATTAAAAATGGTGTCGGGACAACAGAAAACGTTTTGTGTTCTACGTTTTGCGCCGTGCGGGTCAGTAATAACTGTTCAGCACGACTTTCGTCCTATGTATGGTGTGGATCCTCCTACAGCACAGAGCATTAGAGGATGGCATGAACAATTCCAAGAAACAAGTTGTTTGTGTAAAGGCAAATCACCGAGTCATCCCCGGCTATCTGACACAGACGTCCTACGCATCCGGCATAGTTTCACAAGGAGTCCGCAGAAATCTGTTTGCCGTACCGCTCGACAGCTGAACATGCCCCCAATGTCCGTCCGCCGTGTGTTACGTCGACGTTTACACGTGAAACCATAAAAAATTCAGCTACTGCAAGGTATTCGTGAAGGTGACAAACAACAACGTGTGGATTTCTGTAATTTCGTTCTTAGCAAGACGGAGGAGGACAGTCTTCTTCCACGCTAGGTGTTTAGTGACGAGGCAACATTCCATTTCAATGGAAAGGTGAACCGTCAGAATCTTAGAATATTGGTTACGGAACAACACATGAAGTTGCACAACATGAGAAAAAGTCTCCAAAATTTAATGTGTTTTGTGCAGTTTCATGGGAAAAGGTGTATGGTCCGTTTTTCTTTGCCGAGAACACTGTTACAGGTGGCTTCAGAACTTCCTTCTCCACAGTTGGAGAGTGAGTCGAACGATTTCATTTACCAATAGGGTGGTTTTTTAAGAATCATGAAAGGAGGCTGTATACATGGAAGAACCCTGGAGATACTGACAGGTTTCAGATAGATTCTATAATGGTAAGACAGAGATTTAGGAACCAGGTTTTAATTTGTAAGACATTTCCTGGGGCAGATGTAGATTCTGACCACAATCTATTGGTTATGAACTGCAGATTGAAACTGAAGAAACTGCAAAAAGGTGGGAATTTAAGGAGATGGGACCTGGATAAACTGAAAGAACCAGAGGTTGTAGAGAGTTTCAGGGAGAGCATTAGGGAACAATTGACAGGAATGGGGGAAAGAAATACAGTAGAAGAAGAATGGGTAACTCTGAGGGATGAAGTAGTGAAGGCAGCAGAGGATCAAGTAGGTAAAAAGACGCGGGCTAATAGAAATCCTTGGGTAACAGAAGAAATATTGAATTTAATTGATGAAAGGAGAAAATATAAAAATGCAGTAAATGAAGCAGGCGAAAAGGAATACAAACGTCTCAAAAATGAAATCGACAGGAAATGCAAAATGGCTAAGCAGGGATGGCTAGAGGACAAATGTAAGGATGTAGAGGCTTGTCTCACTAGGGGTAAGATAGATACTGCCTACAGGAAAATTAAAGAGACCTTTGGAGAGAAGAGAACCACTTGTATGAATATCAAGAGCTCAGATGGCAACCCAGTTCTAAGCAAAGAAGGGAAAGCAGAAAGGTGGAAGGAGTATATAGAGGGTTTATACAAGGGCGATGTACTTGAGGACAATATTATGGAAATGGAAGAGGATGTAGATGAAGATGAAATGGGAGATAAGATACTGCGTGAAGAGTTTGACAGAGCACTAAAAGACCTGAGTCAAAACAAGGCCCCGGGAGTAGACAACATTCCATTAGAGCTACTGATGGCCTCGGGAGAGCCAGTCATGACAAAACTCTACCATCTGGTGAGCACGATGTATGAGACAGGCGAAATACCCTCAGACTTCAAGAAGAATATAATAATTCCAATCCCAAAGAAAGCAGGTGTTGACAGATGTGAAAATTACCGAACAATCAGTTTAATAAGTCACAGCTGCAAAATACTAACGCGAATTCTTTACAGACGAATGGAAAAACTGGTAGAAGCCGACCTCGGGGAAGATCAGTTTGGATTCCGTAGAAATGTTGGAACACGTGAGGCAATACTGACCTTACGACTTATCTTGGAAGAAAGATTAAGAAAAGGCAAACCTACGTTTCTAGCATTTGTAGACTTAGAGAAAGCTTTTGACAATGTTGACTGGAATACTCTCTTTCAAATTCTGAAGGTGGCAGGGGTAAAATACAGGGAGCGAAAGGCTATTTACAATTTGTACAGAAACCAGATGGCAGTTATAAGAGTCGAGGGACATGAAAGGGAAGCAGTGGTTGGGAAAGGAGTGAGACAGGGTTGTAGCCTCTCCCCGATGTTATTCAATCTGTATATTGAGCAAGCAGTAAAGGAAACAAAAGAAAAATTCGGAGTAGGTATTAAAATTCATGGAGAAGAAGTAAAAACTTTGAGGTTCGCCGATGACATTGTAATTCTGTCAGAGACAGCAAAGGACTTGGAAGAGCAGTTGAACGGAATGGATAGCGTCTTGAAAGGAGGATATAAGATGAACATCAACAAAAGCAAAACGAGGATAATGGAATGTAGTCAAATTAAGTCAGGTGATGCTGAGGGAATTAGATTAGGAAATGAGACACTTAAAGTAGTAAAGGAGTTTTGCTATTTAGGGAGTAAAATAACCGATGATGGTCGAAGTAGAGAGGATATAAAATGTAGACTGGCAATGGCAAGGAAAGCGTTTCTCAAGAAGAGAAATTTGTTAACATCGAATATAGATTTAGGTGTCAGGAAGTCGTTTCTGAAAGTATTTGCATGGAGTGTAGCCATGTATGGAAGTGAGACATGGACGATAACTAGTTTGGACAAGAAGAGAATAGAAGCTTTCGAAATGTGGTGCTACAGAAGAATGCTGAAGATAAGGTGGGTAGATCACGTAACTAATGAGGAGGTATTGAATAGGATTGGGGAGAAGAGAAGTTTGTGGCACAACTTGACTAGAAGAAGGGATCGGTTGGTAGGACATGTTCTGAGGCATCGAGGGATCACAATTTTAGCATTGGAGGGCAGCGTGGAGGGTAAAAATCGTAGAGGGAGACCAAGAGATCAATACACTAAGCAGATTCAGAAGGATGTAGGTTGCAGTAGGTACTGGGAGATGAAGAAGCTTGCACAGGATAGAGTAGCATGGCGAGCTGCATCAAACCAGTCTCAGGACTGAAGACCACAACAACAACAGACCGGTCGCACTGAACTAAATGATTCAGCCTTACATTACTGGCCTCCAAGGTCACCGGACCTGACTGTATGTGCTTATTTCTTCTGGAGGTTTGTAAAAGACTGTTTACGTGCCTCCGTTACGAACAACGATGACTGAACTGAGACATCACATAACAGCAGCTGTAGAAGCTGTAACTCAAGACATGCTCGCTGCTGCGTGGGAACAATTTGAATACCGCATTGACATACGCCGTGCATCTCAAGGGGGGCATATTGAACACCTATGAAAAGATATGAAAAAAAATTTTAAATTTCCCGTTCATAAAAAACAAAGTTCATCGTTTATTAGTTTTAGAAATACAGACGTGCCAAATCAGATGTTTCTTTTCGATACACCCTGTATTTCCCGTCGCGCTCTGCAGCATTACATCTGCAGTTCAGGAGATTCCCAGACAATCGCAAATGCAAGTGTGTGACAGTTTTCTAATGAATGGAAAGCCTGTCTGCAGTTTAGTAGATTCGCAGACAGTCACAGCTGTGAGTGACAGTTTTCTAATGAATGAAAAGCCTATCCCGTCAGTCCAAAAGTTTCGAGACTGATTTATTTAAAAACAGAGGAAAGTTAATATCGCAGTTTTAAGGCTTTGCGTGTTTTATGTAGTTCCATCCTTCCCCCCCCCCTCTCCCGCCCCCTCCCATCCCCTCTTCAGTGCAACCCATACAACGCATAGAACGTTCAAACAGCCATGTGAAACTGTCAGAAAAGCCCTTCTTTTGGATGCTGTTCAACGCCCATATCACATTGCTTGATAGGTGGTTATGTCGTCAAAGCATTGACTCTCCCTGCGATTTCTGCACGTTGTATTTACGTGGTTCGTCACCATGATGATTTTTTCCAGAAAAGAATTGTCTGCATTTTGCATTTCTATCAGGTCGCGGATGCGTCCACGCACAATTGTTTATGTCAGGGAGTCAAAGTGTGCCGAACAAACTTCGCCACACTTTTCTCCTCTTCAAAACGTTTTTGAGAATGATTTGAACAGTTGATTTCCAGGTGTTGCTTCATTTCGATTTGTGACGCAACAACATTGACACACTACTGCCACACGTCCACCACTTTAACATTGTCTGCTCACAACAGACTATAGGATGTTCATCGTAAGAATAAATCTGACGTAAACATTACACCACGTCATTCCACGTTTGCTGGAATCTGGATTTCGTTTGACTTGGAGCGGAAACCAAGCTGTCTCGAGTACAGTCAAGTACGATAAGAAGGACGCGTTTCTTGCTGTACGTTACGTGCATATCGACTGAGCGCATTTGACTTGGACAGCACTGGTTTGCCAAGTGGTCTAACAAACCAGCAGTGAAGTGAACAGTTGCAGTTAAGACGTAAAAGCAGACGAGCAGAGAACAATATACGTTCGAATGTCAATTAATTTTTAAACAGAATGATTAATATTCGGAAAATTTCAGCAGTACCGCTCGCTTCTTAGGGGAGCAGACGGAAAGTGTAACATGATCTCGTTTTTAGCTCATGTAGTATTTTAATGAAAAACTTGAGTAATGAAAATTCTTAACATGAACACAGGGTAATTTTTTAGATAGTGGTATGTAAGGTGTCAGGCAAATCCAACACCTTCCATGAAAACCCTGACATGATGGCAAATCCGGCAGCATGTCACATAGCTCCGAATAAATCCTGACATTAAATCAACCAGAGTAATACGATCAACGAGTGAGCAAATGGAATACCACAGACTAACACAAATGCATGTCATACTTTCCCACTGTGAAACTGACGCAGTTCCGAGGGGAGAAACGAGAACAGAAGCCGAGAGCAGAACCGTGTTAAGCTAGAAATCCCTACGATAAGGGACGGACACCCACATCGCCGGCCGACCGCCAAGACCACCCCCCAGTCCATGTTAAAAGATAGAGCCCTCCGGAAGAACAGTATAGATCTTACGATAACACTAAAAGGGCCACACCAGCTGCAAGTTTTAGCGTGAGAATATACGCGTCTCTGTTACCTTGCAAACGTTAAAAACATTGCCCCACCACGAAAAGTATAACGTTTCTCATTGGATAGACAGAATTTTTGTAGGCGGTGCTTAAGGTTAACATTGAGACCCTGATTGGTCAGTTGAAAACACAGCCAGACAGCCTTTCTTAAACCAACTTCAGTAAAATTGTAGTAAGGAGAGGTTAGAGAGAGTTGCTTCCGAGACGGCGAGGTGTGGGAGCTGCGCTGCCCGCCACCCCCTGACGTTGCCTAACCAACGACAAGGTAATGAACGCACGCGGTACTGCATAAGAGTCATAAGGCTTCACTCAGAACTGCAGATGTCTCATCTGTTACATCCCCTTTTTGCGTAATACTAGTGTCAATCGTCAATTAAAGCTCATGGTATTCACATTTCCTACGAGAAGTTAAAATCTGAAACGCGATGATTTTTCTGTTATATAATTATTAAGAAGCCACATCAGCCACTGTAATTTGCGACAAGTTAAATAAGTAATTAAAGATAATTGAGGGTCACTGTAGACCATTTTGACAGTTTTCTCTTTTATGAAACTTAACGTAAACCTAGATTATAGATGTGATATGGCATTGGTCATCCTTCGATCCATTATAGAACTTGGAAACCCATTCAGGGAATATTCGTTCACATTTTTGTTGAACGCAGTTGGTTTTTATCATCCTGTATTAAAATATTTCCTTTTATCAATAGTGCAATTTATAAGCAATGTTTTGTTAGTAGAATAAAAGATCCAATGGTACCCTTAACTACTTTCTCGACGTTATTTTACCAGCTAACTTAAAATAGGAAACCCTTGAACCCCTTCCACTAAATTTAGTTAGTATTAAGATTCTTTTACAGGGAGTGCAGTGGAGCTGACGCTGAAATCATTAAGTATTTGATTATATCATCGCTAGTCTCACTGAACTCTTCTGAACTCTACATGTCATGTGTGGTCCGGCGTCTCCTTACCAGCAACAGGTCCCAGTTTCAAACTAGTCAGTTCCCTAAAAAACACGCTCAGAGCGTCGTTGGGCGAAAGTGGTAGGGAGACACGACTTACAACAAAGAGACACCGCGCAGAATGTTAGAGGTATACGTGACTCAAAAGTGAACTCCAGGGATTTCATAGTATAGTTAAACACTGAAGCCACTGACGTTATTACTTAGAGTTACTCGTCTCGTAATTCTAACCTCCTCCCATATCCGAATCCGAGAAATACATTTCAGCACTGGAACTATAACTGCCACGTTGATACCGAGGCGACGAACAGTAGAATACAGGAAGCTATCCGAACGCCACATTTTGTCGTCTTCTTTTATGGCGTGCCGTTCTGTACCCCACCAGCGTTCGGCAGTGACGTGTGACAAAGATTAGTACATTAGTTCCAGTATGTCTGGCAGCTTAAATGCCTTGTTATTTACCGTGACAAATACCTTCAGCTGGCTCCAGATCAGTTCTGTTCGTTTCACTCTGCAGTTGTACGGTGGAAACTATAAGAAGGCAGCCTTTCTATGGTGCGCTAAATACAGTGAAAATTATTTTTTTCCATGTTTCTTCGACGCTTGTCACTCTGGTTCATGTCAGACCACATCTATGGTGTAAAACAATGAACATAGCCCAAATAAAGAGTATCTGAGCTTTTATTTCTGTCCTAAAAATTTAATTTGTTATGTTTTCTTGATTTAAACTGTCTTGGATAACCAATAATCTCTATTTGCAAATGAGAACTGGAATTTTGCGTGCAGTATGTATTTAAAAACAAGAATACATCGGTATTTCTTAAAAACTGATGACTAGATATGTATTGATTAGCACATACTTGTTTTTTAAATAAAACTGCCTTTTCCTGCTGCTAGTTACTTTATCCCATACGCGTTTGGCCTTCTCCTGTTCTAAGGCATCATCAGTGGGATCTGTAACGATACAGTTTTGTTAGTTTTAGATTATTAAACAGTTCACTACGCGATTTTTTTTGTAAAAAAGTAGCTACTTACAATTTGCTGATCTGCGTTTCCTCACATCTGGTCTGGAGGTCGCACTACCACTTTTATTACTGTATCGTTATAGATCCCACTGATGATGTCTTAGAACAGGTGAAGGCGAAACGCGTATGGGATAAACGAAGTAATTAGCAGTAGGAAAAGGCAATTTTATTTACAAAACACGTATTTATATGCTTGCTGCGGAGGATGACCACACAAACAAACTTATGATTAGCATATATTTAATGAATTTTATATTTAAAAGATTATACACTACGAGTGCTACGCCCACATCAATCGCCACTTTGAATTTTTGCATAATTAATTAGGGCAGCACTGGCAAATAGCGGCATGGATGTGAACAAATTTGCGGTTCACCAAGCTATGCTAACAGAGATGGATAAGGGATGAGCGATGAGAAAGTATTCCATTGCGTTAAGTGCAAATAATAGAGTTTCATGCTGGACTGTATTGAGGGTGCCAGTGGTAGGAAGCCAGCAGCACGCTAGCACGAATGTCGAATTTTACAGCCTGCAACACCCCAGGAGGCGCTGGCATCGCTGGGGCGGTCTCCAGTGGCAGGGTTTTGATGTTGCCGGACAGTCAGGCATCATTTCCGGCAGAACACTGCCTACCTCGCAGAACACTGCGAGGCAAGCAGAATGTCTCCCCAAAGCGAATAACGCAGGGAGACACTGCTTTCCCCTTGGTCGTGTCGCCCTGGGCTCACAAAAGCGTCGCAGGCGACATTGCCAGCAAGGAATGTACCTCCGCAAATCCCTCACTCCATATTTTTTTTAGTGTGGGACAGAGTAGCGAAATGTGTTCGTTTAGACGCTGGTGCCAACTAAACGTCTGGGAAGTTCGTCGGACGAGCGGCGACTCCCACAGGCAACCACAATTGGCTGGATCGACGTGACGTAAGCGGTGATCCCCGAGCATTCAAAGTCGATCGCGAGTAGCGCTCATTGGTGAAAAATTTGTTAAAATGTAGTGACTGGACAGCCGCACCTGCGGAGCGGCACGCCGCACTAGACTTTTGGTAGAAACGAGACTTGGTTTTAGCGTCCGCCCGATAAGGACGCAGTTCTCTTTATGGGGCGATACAGAGTGCGGAATAGCTGTGTACCTTATCCGGAACTCCGGATAATGTCGCGGGATTGTGTCGCGTACGCGCGCGGCTGTGGTTGTAGGGACATCACACCTGATCTGCATAACAAAACGACGAGAACAACTTGCAGAACAGGTAATATATTCAGCTCTGGCCGTAGCACGATCAGCCTTGCAGTTCATAGAAGTTAAACGGGTGACCATTTACCAATTGAGCATCGCAGCACATTCTCACATTATTTCTGTGATTAGATACAGATGGAAAGTACGTGACCTAGAATCTCGTGCTCTCATTCAGTTAAGGGGGGTACGACGTCAAACGGGCCGACTTGGAGCAGGAGAGACATCACAGGACATTTTAATTTCCAGTGTCTATACTTTTACAAATAAATTCGTAAAACTTTGTCAGCATCACCAGGAAGGATTCAGGATTCACACTCATTGCAGTGGAAGTTTGAAAACATAACAAAATAATTTTTTTTTGCGTGTGAAAGTTCATCATTTTTTTCACTTACTAATGGCTGCATTTGTTGCTATAGGTACACTTTTCATCATAAGTTAGAGAGATTCTTCGATGAATTTTGCACAGCATACATACCATACTCACGGGTGCATGAAACTGTAGAATTTATTTAATTTAAGTAAAAGCGAATGAGCTGTTGTATTTTAAACTTCATGTTAAAAAAAACACAAATTTTGTAATTAATTACCTCAATTTTTACCACAGTTTTTAATAGATTTGGAAAATTCTAGAGTTTCATACACCTTTAAGTATGGATTGTACGCGGTGCAAAATTCATCGAAGAATCTCTCTTATTTATGAAGAAAAGTGTAGCTATAGCAACAAATGCTGCCATTAGTAAGTGAAAAAATTATGAAATTTCACATGTAAAAAAATTATTTCGTTATGTTTTACAGCTTCCACTGCTAAGAGTGTGAATTCCGAATCCTTCCTGGTTATGCTGACAAAGTTTTATAAATTTATTTGTAAAAGTATAGACAGTGGAAACTGAAATGTCCTATGGTGCCTCTCCTGCTCCAAGTCGGCCCGTTTGACGTCCTACCCCCCTTAAGGGGAAGTGTCAATTCGCATCATTCGGAATTATAATTGTAGATTCGTGTTATACTCCTTTCTCCTTGTTGTTGTTGTGTTGTTGTTGTTGTTGTTGTGGTCTTCAGTCCTCAGACTGGTTTGATGCAGCTCTCCATGCTACTCTATCCTGTGCAAGCTTCTTCATCTCCCAGTACTTACTGCAACCTACATCCTTCTTAATCTGCTTAGTGTACTCATCTCTTGGTCTCCATCTACGATTTTTACCCCCCACGCTTCCCTCCAATGCTAAATTTGTGATCCCTTGATGCCTCAGAACATGCCCTACCAACCGGTCCCTTCTTCTTGTCAAGTTGTGCCACAAACTCCTCTTCTCCTGTATTCTATTCAATACCTCCTCATTAGTTAGGTGATCTACCCATCTAATCTTCAGCATTCTTCCGTAGCACCACATTTCGAAAGCTTCTATACTCTTCTTGTCCAAACTATTTATCGTCCATGTTCACTTCCATACATGGCTACATTCCAATACAAATACCTTCAGAAACGACTTCCTGACACTTAAATATATACTCGATGTCAACAAATTTCTCTTCTTCAGAAACGCTTTCCTTGCCATTGCTAATCTACATTTTATATCCTCTCTACTTCGACCATCATCAGTTATTTTGCTCCCCCTTTTAGCAAAACTCCTTTACTACTTTAAGTGTCTCATTTCCTAATCTAATTCCCTCAGCATCACCCGACTTATTTCGACTAATTCCTTTCTCCTTACTGAGTTATTAATCTGTCCACATTCAAGAGGCATCACCTCACTAATGCGATTTATGAGCACATGTAAATTCTCAAATGGAATAAATCTGATTATCCTTCGATATTTCAGACTACTTATATTGACACAATAGCCCTATCTTACAACCTAGTCGCCACGCGGGGTTAGCCGAGCGGTCTTAGGCGCTGCAGTCATGGTCTGTGCGACTGGTCCCGGCGTAGGTTCGAGTCCTCCCTCGGGCATGGATGTCTGTGTTTGTCCTTAGGATAATTTAGGTTAAGTAGTGTGTAAACTTAGGGACTGATGACCTTCGTAGTTAAGTCCCATAAGATTTCACGCACATTTGAACATTTTTGAACAACCTAGTCAAAAGTTTTGGTGGGATTACCTTGATGTTAATAATTTACATCCATTATTAACATTCTATGAGGCAAGCGAACCACCAAATCCGAGTCATCAACAGATGTTGTAAAGCGCACAAGAATCGCGTTGGGGGAAATTTATAATAGAGTTCCGAGTTCAGCAAATAGCCCATTTGCACATTGCCTCACGGTTGCAAAGGAAACTCGGAGGTCGCTTCGAAACTGAACGAGAAAAAGATCCAAGCTAGATTTGAACCAGCGGTCTATGACTGACCCCAGTTTGCTATTCCACAACGCTACAATTCAGGTATACATCCCGTTAAAGAAGGCGTCTTACATTTAGTGCTCGGAAAACTACAAAGCCGATTTCTTTCTGTAAAGTTCTGAAAGTATTCGAGAACAGTCTGTTTCTCGACACTTTCTAACGATGTTCTGCACGCGTGTTTCACAACGGTGCAGGAAAGAGCGTCAACTATTTTCAGCCTATTTATTACCAGCACGACAAACAGATCACAACAATACAGACACTGCGACAATACACGATGTTTGAAATAAAAACTACATAGCTGAAGCACGATGAAGGAAAACGTTGACGGCTGTTAACACATCGGAATATCTTAAAGTTTCATTTGCGGTAACATAGCAACAAGATATCTAACACATAAATAGGACCTACTTCCATGAGCGTAACAACACCGTGGTACGTGTGCAACGGCTGCTGACCAATCATCTCGTTTGTGTTTGTTTACATCAAGTGTGTTCTTATGATGAACAAGATATTGTCGAAGGTACATCTGTCGTTTACAGTTGTTAGTTCCTGCGTTCACGTCGCTTACACAGCGGGAATAAAATCAGTCTAGAGACTTATTGCAACCCACGCTTGAGGGCGAGAGGAGAAAGGGAGCGAGAGGGAAGACGGGAGGATAGGAGTAAGAAAGATAGTTATGACGAGGAGGGCGCCTACTGTTTAAAATTAGGTTGGCAGAGACGGAAATCAGTTCAGACGGGGAGGGAGGTGAAAGAAACCATCCAACAAAAACTTTTCGAGCTTCAAAGAAATCACGAGAATGCCGAATCAGAATTTGTATGACGTTCCTCCCCAACACGAATCCGTTGTCTGAGAGAATTACAGACACAGCGACGTGTACAAACAGTTGTAGAATGTATTTTCTGCGTAAAAACCAATCATGGGTTTCATTTGTCACATTCGAAGCGCTGCGCAAAAACTGACATAGTACTCTCTTTAATAAAGCTGCAACAGAAGAACTGGAGGCGAAAGAGTAAATTTGTCGTGAGCCAGCATACAAGTGAGCTGATACTTCAATTCCAATCCATATCGGCGGATTAAAAGTTTGGGACGGACCGGCAACTCCAACGTGACGTCCGAAACTTGCTTGCAGCCAAGAAACGCCAGAACTGGCGACAGACAAGCACCCGTCTTAATGCTACCCTACCTGTCAACTCGTCTAACTACTGGTCAGCCTTACACCACCTTACAGGATCGAAACAAAAATGGTTCAAATGGCTCTGAGCACTATGGGACTTAACATCTCTGGTCATCAGTCCCCTAGGACTTAGAACTACTTAAACCTAACTAACCTAAGGACATCACACACATCCATGCCTGAGGCAGGATTCGAACCTGCGACCATAGCGGTCACGCGGGTCCAGACTGAAGCGCCTAGAACCGCACGGCAACAACGGCCGGCCCGGATCGAAATCCCCCCCCCCTACAACCCTCACCATCATGATGACCACCCCTTTCCTGATAACCTTCGTAACCCACGCTTGAGGGCGAGAGGAGAAAGGGAGCGAGAGGGAAGACGGGAGGATAGGAGTAAGAAAGATAGTTATGACGAGGAGGGCGCCTACTGTTTAAAATTAGGTTGGCAGAGACGGAAATCAGTTCAGACGGGGAGGGAGGTGAAAGAAACCATCCAACAAAAACTTTTCGAGCTTCAAAGAAATCACGAGAATGCCGAATCAGAATTTGTATGACGTTCCTCCCCAACACGAATCCGTTGTCTGAGAGAATTACAGACACAGCGACGTGTACAAACAGTTGTAGAATGTATTTTCTGCGTAAAAACCAATCATGGGTTTCATTTGTCACATTCGAAGCGCTGCGCAAAAACTGACATAGTACTCTCTTTAATAAAGCTGCAACAGAAGAACTGGAGGCGAAAGAGTAAATTTGTCGTGAGCCAGCATACAAGTGAGCTGATACTTCAATTCCAATCCATATCGGCGGATTAAAAGTTTGGGACGGACGCGCAGCGGCATCGCTTTTAATCTGGCGATATTGGTGCCGCAGCTGCCTGAGCTTCGTCGCTGCCGCCACTGAAATATACCGCCGAGCTCTGCCAGTGATACGATTTTAACTCTTAAGAGGCGTAAATTACCAACAGAATACGTCTTTAATTAGTGGTTATGGATATGTTTTATGACTACCATCGAGTAGCCGTTTACAAGTGACGCTCTTGAAAACTTGTTAATTATTTCTCATTTAGCAATGTGGAAAATGAGAGAGAGGAGCACTCAAAATTTGTGTTCATGTTATCATCCTAGATGCCGGCAAAACGTCAACACTCGTTCAAAATACTACTTGTTGTAAATTTTACTACGTTCCGCAGCTGACCATCATTTTCTTTGATATCTCCAGATTTGAATATTTGTTTCCGCCTATGTTCGGTGACTCCTTACATCCAATGGTTCCATTCATAACTAATCAACACGCGCGTTTGGACATTTATCCCGCTGGGAGAAGCAATCAATTCCTGTACCGTAGAACGCGGTCAGCCGTTGACGGATCCACAACTATACCCACTCTTGCCCTGCCTCGTTCGACTGCAACTGACGTCCAGGCATGGTTTTTTTTCCTTCATGTCGCCAGAAATGTGAAAATCACACGATCAAAGAAAGATCGGGGCTGTACGGATTACGTTGCAGTGTTTTCCAACCAAACTGTCGAAGAGTCCGATTGGCAGTGTGCAACAGAATACTTCCTCTGCTCGTTGAGTTGCTCGAGCGCGGAACAGCAATCAGTGCGGAGCGCTATGAACGCACTTTGCAGAAACTGCGACGAGCCATAAAGTCAAAGCGCCCAGGAACGATGTCGGACGGAATCGTCCTGTTTTCGTTTGACTGCCCCTCATACCAACACTTGTTTGACTCGTGCCACGCAGAATCGCTACTGTATTGTGTTCCAAAGGCGGACCAGTACACTACTAAGCAGGTGGTCATAATGTTTTCTCTCATCTGTGAACATGGTTGCAGACATGAAATGTCTATGGGAATACCTCTCGCGACGATTATTTGATTTGAATTGTAGGTAAGACATCCTAAGCACTAACTACGGGCTCGAGTTGGTTGGAACAAAAACAAGTATCCGGTTATGACATAGTAAAAAATAGGATAAGCATCAGAGTAGGAAAATACAATTGCGTACACGAGAATGAATTTTTGTGTTTTTAAGAATTACTAGCACAAAAATGTAGTCTGACATCCGTACAGCTGAAAAGGTGGAACATTTAGAGTTCTGCATCAAACAACTAAAAACTGAAATATAGGGAATCGGTAACGTAAATAAATAAAAAATGGGCAGATGCGAGTATTACTTCCATACTGAGGGTTCCGTACAAAATTAATTATGTACATAAGCAGTTCATCAATTCCAAGGATCGAGAATCTTGACCATTTTTACCTGTTATTGTCTTTGGATCTGACATGTTATCGGTCCCAGGGATTCAAAGATTTTCGAGAAGGTCTTGATTTCAAATTGTTCAAATGTGTGTGAATTTCTAAGGGACCAAGCTGCTGAGGTCATCGGTCCCTAGACTTACACATTACTTAAACTATCTTATACTAAGAACAACACACATCCATGCTTGTGGGAGGACTCGAACCTCCGGCGGGAGGGACCGCGCAATCCGTTACATGACGCCTCAAACCACGCGGACACTCCGCGTGGCTCTTGATTTCAATAACATAAATGTGACAAAGTCATGCAGGAGATAGGAGACCATTATTATAATAACCTGTAATTCTCCACCCGGCTGTCTGGGTAGCAATGGTAAAAGGCGAACATCAGTCGAGGAATGACTTTAATGCTGATATGTTGCTTTTCGGACTTCATCCATCATACATATCCAGGAGCAATTGCTGCACGTAGAAACGGCATTTCAAGTTGTTTCTAGTTGTATGTGAAACTGGTTTACGAATATTTGTTTCACATACAACTTGAAATGCCATACCTACGTGCAGTAATCACTCCTGGGTGTCTGATGACGGATAAATTACGAAATGCTTCACATGAGCAACAAAGTCATTCCTTGCCTGATGTTTGACTTACACCATTGCGACCTAGTCAGCCTGAATGCGGAACTACTGACTGTTTCAATTTCAAGTTTGACGTCGGGTAACAAATGGGAAAATAATTATATTTTCGTGCGATATAATTACAAATTCACAATTCTCCGATTCTTCTTCCTTTACTTGTTCTATGGAACGTTACTTCTTGTCGAATTTCATTACAGTAGATGAACGAGAAATACCCGAAAGCTATTGATGAGTGATATTACGATATCAAAATCTGTCATATAAATGGCCGTACCTTTTGACTGCTTTGACTTACAATCTAACGTTTATTATACCGCCAAGGGACAATACACTTTAGTATGTGATATAAACTTCAACTTGATACTGATACCTTCACACACGTGACCGGGACGCACTACAACGCCACCGGCAACTCCAACGTGACGTCCGAAACTTGCTTGCAGCCAAGAAACGCCAGAACTGGCGACAGACAAGCACCCGTCTTAATGCTACCCTACCTGTCAACTCGTCTAACTACTGGTCAGCCTTACACCACCTTACAGGATCGAAACAAAAATGGTTCAAATGGCTCTGAGCACTATGGGACTTAACATCTCTGGTCATCAGTCCCCTAGGACTTAGAACTACTTAAACCTAACTAACCTAAGGACATCACACACATCCATGCCCGAGGCAGGATTCGAACCTGCGACCATAGCGGTCACGCGGGTCCAGACTGAAGCGCCTAGAACCGCACGGCAACAACGGACGGCCCGGATCGAAATCCCCCCCCCCCCTACAACCCTCACCTTCATGATGACCACCCCTTTCCTGATAACCTTCGTAAGGCCAACCATTTTGCTTCTTACCTCTCCGATATCTTTACCCTCCTTGACGATGCCCAGTTCGATTACTCCCTCTTCCCTGATGTCCACGATCGAACTGACGCCTCTGCCCCTCCACTCGCTCCTGGCTTCCACTACTTGGACAACATGACACACACCGAACTCAATGCCCCGATCACTACTCAAGATATCATATCTACACTCCGCACGAAACGCAGCACCACTCCTGGTCATGACCGTGTTACCTGTCGTCACCTCCGTGAAGCTCCCGCCTCCTTCCTCTCCACCCTGGCCAGACTATATAATGTGGTCTTGTCCACTGGCTTCTACCCCGACCTGTGGAAAACCTCCCGGATCCTGATGTTCCTCAAACCTGACAAATTGCCATCCGCTGTGTCCTCCTACCATCCCATTAGCCTTACCTCAGTCTTCAGCAAGGTCCTGGAACCCATCCTCACTCGACAAATCCACCAGCATCTCCACCAGCACAACCTCCTTCCCACTACCCAATGTGGCTTTGGGCCATCCTTCCTGCTGATAACCTTCTCCTTCACCTCACTTACCTCCTCTCTGAACAACTCAACTCCCGTCTCTCCGCCATCTTCCTCTCCCTCGAACTTGAACGTGCCTACAACCATGTATGGTATTCCGGTCTCCTCTTCAAGCTCCAAACCTTCGCCCTTCCTATTACCTACGTCTGTCTGATCGCCTCCTTTCTTTCCCACTATCATTCTTATGTCACCACCTATAACACGGATTCCTACACCTTCTACCCCTCCGACGGTGTGCTCCAAGGTTCCATCATCTCCCCTCTTCTCTACCTTCTTTACACGGGGGACATGCTGTCTGTCGCCTTCACCTCCCTTACACCTTCTCCAGTACGCCGATGACACCGCCTTCCTTGCCCTTGCACCCACCCTGAAACGCTCCCAGCACCTTCTCCAATCCATTCTTGACTGGTTCATCACTTGGTGTAACCAGTGGCTGCTCAAGGTCAATCCTTCCAACACCCAGGCAATCACTGTAGGCAAAACCACCCCTTCCTTCCATCTCGTCGATTTCTATCTCCCTATCTACGGCCATCCTATCAACCTCACCACCACCCTCAAGTACCTTAGCGTCACCTCTCCTGGACCCCCATCTCTGGACGATCCAAGCCAAGGCAATCTCCCGATTCTACCTCCTCAAGCTCCTTTCTGGCTGCACATGGGGTCTGGACCCCTCCATCGTCCTCCACACCTATAAATCCCTCATCCGCCCTATCCTCCGTTATGCCCATCCTGTCTGCATCACCGCCCCTCCTCCCTTCTACAAATCCCTTCAAATCCAGGAACGCCATGCACTCCACCTCGCCTATTGCATCCGCCTTCCCCTCCTTCACGCGGATCCCCTACAACTTAATTCCATTCCCACACCTCCTCCTTTTCCTCGAACGGATACAGATCCTTTACACCTCCCGCAAACTTGATCCCCCTCACCCACTTGTCTCTTCCATCCCTTCCCACAACCCACCCACTCTCCATCTTTCCACACTCCATGCCCTTGCCCAAGGTGGTGTGAACGTGTGGGTGCTATTCTGTCATTCTGCGCAACGGATTAATCTGAGATGCACCCTTTACCCTGTGGCTACTGCAAGATGCAATCTCCACCCACACACTACTACAAAAGTCAGACAGACGCTCCTCACGTTCTAAAGAGAAATGCCTGAAAAACTTTCAGCAATAAATATCTTCTGGAGTCGTCCACTGTAAGGAAATAACACAAAAATTTACAAAATTTCTTACATAACTAGTGGGATACTTGGGTACTGGAAGAGTGCTAATTAGTCTAAGGAAAACATTAAACCAACGAAAATTATTATTTTTTTTGCAAAAATTCTGAGAAATCACAATGTCACTTTTAGTTATGAACTGAAGAAGTTATTTCCGGGTTCTTTTCTGAATGTGAAGTTACCTCTTAAGGATAGGATTCGCTAACGAAATTTCTATACAAAGTTTAAGATTGTTATTGACTTGGGAGAATGTCTGAGAGCTGCACCTACTCAACTTGGATAATTATCCGTTAGAATGTTGCTAAATACGGTTGATGCTGTTGTGTGTGAAATGCAGTGAAGTGTACTGTTGTGGAGCAAATATTGGACTCGCAAGAGCTGTAGCACACAATACCGTAAGCTGCGATGTCTGCTGTCTGCGCCGCTCGCTGCTGACAAATAAGATAACTCTCGTTCTATCTGGATTGACCTTCGCCAGTCAAACTCTCCCTATGCCTTGATGAAGTCAAGGACTCCTATTCACCCCTAGTCTAACTATTGGCGTGGTACACCGGTCAGATAACCAGTCCACTGTGATGCCACTAAAAAATTCGCACGCAGGCGCTTAACTATAACTCTGTCCATTCACACCACACAATAAGTGTGGCAGCCAACACAGTGAACAACGCTTAATCGCAAGGACTCAATATAGAGTCGCACTCCGATTTGCTCTCGGCAGAGGTGCTCTCCCAGTGAAGTACTGAGGAGAGACTTGTTCCTCGCTCATTGAGTACATGTACGACCGCACACGCTCTCCTTATGTGTTCTCGCTCCAAGAGTGACAATGGAACGGCCCCTCTCCACGCCAGACGTGAAGGGGTATATCTTTCAGTCTCTGCCATTACTCCTTCAGCTCAAGTCGTCAGGAATATCGTCTACCAATCTGCATTGCTCTTCTAAAACGGCAGAATGACGTTTTGTTTAAGGTGACTGATCCGGAAATCTATAGCATCGGCGTTTGGCGCTTGCTGTCTCCCTGTGAAAACCTTTGAAACTGCGTCCTATGTTTGTAAAGAATGTGTAGGCTGGTTGCTCCCACACAATGTAGCGGAATTTGCTTTTAAGCTGAACATGGGGTCATTCTACCTTTCACTCGGGCAAACACTGTCTGCTCTACGGGCGGTTGCCAGCTGATGTAGATACGTTCACTCATCCTCTGAAGGGACTGGCCTCCTGGCATGTGGTTTGCCTCTCCCACACTAAAAGCTTTTGTGACCGTTGTGTCTTGAACGTGTGTGTGTATGCCAGCCTCGAGTATTTCAACTTCGGTGTGCACTTTGCACTTGCGATTTACTTGTTATATGCATATCGTTTACATGAATGCATACAACAACGACTTTATCTTATCGAGTTTTGGTCCGAATGAAACGTCTTGATGTGCGGAATATGATTGTGATGGCAGAATATGTAAGCAATGAAGGTCAGGAGATCACGACATCTTACAGTGGCTTCTGCCAACTCCCCCTCCCCTACATCTATCCCTCCTACCAACTTTGCTCCTCCCCTTCCTCCCCCTGTGCTTTTCCTCCTGGGCACCCTCTCTCCCTTTTCTCCCTCCTCTATTCCTCCCTCCCTCCCCTTAACCCTCTCTGGGCTTCAACACCCCCCTGCCCTCTCCCCCACCCCTCCCTTCTCCTCTCCTACTGGCATCAACCCAGTTCCCCTCTCCCACCTACCCTCCCACGTGTGTAAACTCTGTCTTCTCTGTTGTTGAGTGATGGACGTTTTTATATAAACTGTGCGCCCATGAACGGCTTCATTTATTTTACTATGTCTGCCTCCCGTTTTTATCCACCATGTTTGTTTGTTTTTCTGTCTTTCTTTTTTCCTGTAGGTGTTCTCTACGGCCGAAAAGCGGCATAGATAGGCCGCTGCTGGCCTACCTTTATTGTAAAGGTGTCGAAATAACAATAAAGAAAAAAAAAGTTTTCGCCAATCTGCGACGGCTCACCTGGAAATGACTGGCAGGTGCCCAGTTGAAATATCGTGCGAGGTATTGAACAACGAAATTTGTATGAACAGCCATATCTTTTGATTGCAGTGACTTAGAAGCTTCAGTTTCTTTTTAGAACCGCCAAGGGACCATAATAGACCTAAGAATGTGATATAAATTTCTATTTGATACGACTACACGTTCCTGCGAAAAAGGATTTTTATCAGTTGGACAGACCGACAGATAGACAACAAAGCTGTGCTATTAGGTTCAAAAAATTGTTCAAATTGCTCTGAGTACTATTGGACTTAACATCAGAGGTCATCACTCCCCTATAAATTAGAACTACTTTAACCACACTAACCTAAGGACATCACACACAACCATGGCCTAGGCAGGATTCGAACTTGCGACCGTAGCGGTCGCGCGGTTCCAGACTGAAGCGCCTAGAACCGCTCGGCCACAACGGCCGGCCTATAAGGTTCCAGTTTCTATCTATTAAGGGACGGAACCATATAAACAACCTGCGTTGTAGTGGATTCTGAGGTCAATGACATCCTGAAATTATCGATTTCGATTATGTTCGTGTTGCAGTGCATTTGAGTGAAGCCTTCTAAACAATTTTTTTATAAAATCAAATACACATTATGTAATGGAAGCCAAGTTACCTTCACATAATCGCTAAGTACTTCTTTAGCAGCTTCAAAAATAAATACTGAGCAGTTTTAGTTTGAAACGCAAAATAAATACTTCAAATTGGTATTGTGCGCGTAATATAATTTGGCAGTTTCCTGGGATCGACGGAACTGCTGCAAGCTGGCTGACTTCTGGTCGGTACGTACTAATTACGTCCATTGCCTCATCTCGAAGAGATTGCAGTAGGCCTAACAGTCTTGCGTAGATACACTCTTTTTCTATTTCTAAAGCAGAAAATCAAATACTTGCTGTGACATTCATCTAAAATTTGCATAATATCTCAAAGTGTAATTCTTCTGTTATGCAGATAAGGTTTCAGTCAGAGCCTCGTTTGTGTTTCGCTTCTCTGCCGCCATTCATCACAATACATGCAGCACAAGCTGACGAGCACCTTTAAGTGTTCGCGTAACTTGAACAGTACAGCAACGTGCAGACAAGACACAAAACACAGAGGAAGGTATGCGTATAGTACGTACTATCCATTATGTTTTGCGTATAAATGGTTCAAATGGCTCTGAGCACTATGGGACTCAACTGCTGAGGTCATTAGTCCCCTAGGACTTAGAACTAGTTAAACCTAACTAACCTAAGGACATCACAAACATCCATGCCCGAGGCAGGATTCGAACCAGCGACCGTAACGGTCTTGCGGTTCCAGACTGCAACGCCTTTAACCGCACAGCCACTTCGGCCGGCTTTTGCGTATACGCGTGCATTTGCATGCGTCTGCGTTTGCGGTTGAGCAGAGTGGCACCTTATTGACATACATTAAGATGTTGTTGTTGTTGTGGTCTTCAGTCCTGAGACTGGTTTGATGCAGCTCTCCATCCTACTCTATCCTGTGCAAGCTTCTTCATCTCCCAGTACCTACTGCAACCTACATCCTTCTGAATCTGCTTAGTGTATTCATCTCTTGGTCTCCCCCTACGATTTTTACCCACCACGCTGCCCTCCAAAACTAAATTGGTGATCCCTTGATGCCTCAGAACATGATCTACCAACCGATCCCTTCTTCTGGTCAAGTTGTGCCACAAACTTCTCTTCTCACCAATCCTATTCAATACTTCCTCATTAGTTATGTGATCTACCCATCTAATCTTCAGCATTCTTCTGTAGCACCACATTTCGAAAGCTTCTATTCTCTTCCTGTCCAAACTATTTACCGTCCATGTTTCACTTCCATACATGGCTACACTCCATACAAATACTTTCAGAAATGACTTCCTGACACTTAAATCTATACTCGATGATAACAAATTTCTCTTCTTCAGAAACGCTTTCCTTGCCATTGCCAGTCTACATTTTATATCCTCTCTACTTCGACCATCATCAGTTATTTTGCTCCCCAAATAGCAAAACTCCTTTACTACTTTAAGTGCCTCATTTCCTAATCTAATTCCCTCAGCATCACCCGACTTAATTCGACTACATTCCATTATCCTCGTTTTGCTTTTGTTGATGTTCATCTTATATCCTCCTTTTAAGACATTGTCCATTCCGTTCAACTGCTCTTCCAGGTCCTTTGCTGTCTCTGACAGAATTACAATGTCATCGGCAAACCTCAAGGTTTTTATTTCTTCTCCATGGATTTTAATACCTACTCCGAATTTTTCTTTTGTTTCCTTTACTGCTTGCTCAATATACAGATTGAATAACATCGGGGAGAGGCTACAACCATGCCTTACTCCCTTCCCAACCACTGCTTCCCTTTCATGTCCCTCGACTCTTATAACTGCCATCTGGTTTCTGTACAAGTTGTAAATAGCCTTTCGCTCCCTGTATTTTACCCCTGCCACCTTTAGAATTTGAAAGAGAGTATTCCAGTCAACATTATCAAAAGCTTTCTCTAAGTCTACAAATGCTAGAAACGTAGGTTATCCTTTCCTTAATCTTTCTTCTAAGATAAGTCGTAAGGTCAGTATTGCCTCACGTGTTCCAGTATTTCTACGGAATCCAAACTGATCTTCCCCGAGGTCGGCTTCTACTAGTTTTTCCATTCGTCTGTAAAGAATTCGTGTTAGTACTTTGCAGCTGTGGCTTATTAAACTGATTGTTCGGTAATTTTCACATCTGTCAACACCTGCTTTCTTTGGGATTGGAATTATTATATTCTTCTTGAAGTCTGAGGGTATTTCGCCTGTATCATACATCTTGCTCACCAGGTGGTAGAGTTTTGTCAGGACTGGCTCTCCCAAGGCCGTCAGTAGTTCCAATGGAATGTTGTCTGCTCCGGGGGCCTTGTTTCGACTCAGGTCTTTCAGTGCTCTGTCAAACTCTTCACGCAGTATCTTATCTCCCATTTCATCTTCATCTACATCCTCTTCCATTTCCATAATATTGTCCTCAAGTGCGTCGCTCTTGTATAGACCCTCTATATACTCCTTCCACCTTTCTGCTTTCCCTTCTTTGCTTAGAACTGGGTTTCCATCTGAGCTCTTGATGTTCATACATGTGGTTCTCTTATCTCCAAAGGTCTCTTTAATTTTCCTGTAGGCAGTATCTATCTTACCCCTAGTGAGATAAGCCTCTACATCCTTACATTTGTCCTCTAGCCATCCCTGCTTAGCCATTTTGCACTTCCTGTCGATCTCATTTTTGAGACGTTTGTATTCCTTTTTGCCTGCTCCATTTGCTGCATTTTTATATTTTCTCCTTTCATCAATTAAATTCAATATTTCTTCTGTTACCCAAGGATTTCTACTAACCCTCTTCTTTTTACCTACTTGATCCTCTGCTGCCTTCACTACTTCATCCCTCAGAGCTACCCATTCTTCTTCTACTGTATTTCTTTCCCCCATTCCTTTCAATTGTTCCCTTATGCTCTCCCTGAAACTCAGTACAACCTCTGGTTCTTTCAGTTTATCCAGGTCCCATCTCCTTAAATTCCCACCTTTTTGCAGTTTTATTCAGTTTTAATCTACAGGTCTTAACCAATAGATTGTGGTCAGAGTCCACATCTGCCCCTGGAAATGTCTTACAATTTAAAACCTGGTTCCTAAATCTCTGTCTTACCATTATATAATCTATCTGATACCTTTTAGTATCTCCAGGGTTCTTCCATGTAACATTAAGATACTAGCTAATAAAACTGGCCATTGCCCGGTTACTCATTTTGTCAATTATCTTTTAAAAACGAGAAAAAACGAGCTTAGTTTGTCAAGTAATATGGAAAACATTTCATTTCCATGTATTCGTGAAACACCTCTAAATTATGAAACATTCGTACAAAGATGTATGTATAATGTACAAATGTGTAACTACAGTATCCAAATTAAGAAACATGGAATGAAACTACAAATTCTCCGTAATTTTTATTTAGCTCAAAATTTGATTATAAACAAAATTTCTACTCAAATGTCCAGGCAGCTGGGCGCAGCAGCTTCGCATGTTTACAGCGCGGTTTTGTAAACGTCTCTATAGCAACGCCTCTTCATAGCTCTATTGTTTTCGCCCACAGTCGCTTGCACTTCGTAGTTGAAAGCTGTCAAAAGTACTTCCAGGTGGCTGATATTTGCATAAGGTGACTCGACTGTAGGAGTGTCTTTTATTAGTAGTAAATAATTAGTATGCTAATAACGACGTCATTTTTCTTGAACTATGTGTCGCACAGGGATGAATTTGTGTATGTACCGGGTGATCAAAAAGTCAGTATACATATGAAAACTTAATAAACCATGGAATAATGAAGATAGAGACGTGAAAATTGACACACATGCTTGGAATGACATGGGGTTTTATTAGAACAAAAAAAAAAGTTCACAGAATGTGTGACAGATAGGGCTGGAAAGCAAAACGTCAGTGACTGCGCATGACAATCGTGTATAAAAGCAGCTATAATGAGAGAGAGAATCAGATGAGCCAGCAGTCGCAGAATGTTAACGTTACCTGAAAAGGCGCTTTTAGTGAAGCTGCATTATCAGAATGGGGAATGTGCTAGTTCAGCGTTAGGATCCTATTGCCATAGGAAGGGGATTCGAACGGGTAAAGGTCCGTTGACGAATGCAGCTGTGGCGTGAATGATTTCGAGGTTCGAAGCCATGGGTTGTTTAGACGATAGACCCCGTAGTGGCCGACCGAGCACAAGGCGTAATGCTGCTGAGACAGTTCAGGAAGCCGGCCGGTGTGGCCGAGCGGTTCTAAGCGCTACATTCTTGAACCGCGCGACCGCTACGGTCGCAGGTTCGAATCCTGCCTCGGGCATGGATGTGTGTGATCTCCTTAGGTTAGTTAGGTTTAAGTAGTTCTAAGTTCTGACGTTCTACGGATCGGAGCGTGGAACGTCAGATCACTTAATCGGGTAGGTAGGTTAGAAAACTTAAAAAGGGAAATGGATAGGTTAAAGTTAGATATAGTGGGAATTAGTGAAGATCGGTGGCAGGAGGAACAAGACTTCTGGTCAGGTGACTACAGGGTTATAAACACAAATTCAAATAGGGGTAATGCAGGAGTAGGTTTAATAATGAATAGGAAAATAGGAATGCGGGTAAGCTACTACAAACAGCATAGTAAACGCATTATTGTGGCCAAGATAGATACGAAGCCCACACCTACTACAGTAGTACAAGTTTATATGCCAACTAGCTCTGCAGATGACGAAGAAATTGAAGAAATATATGATGAAATAAAAGAAATTATTCAGATAGTGAAGGGTGACGAAAATTTAATAGTCATGGGTGACTGGAATTCGGTAGAAGGAAAAGGGAGACAAGGAAACGTAGTAGGTGAATATGGATTGGGGCTAAGAAATGAAAGAGGAAGCCGCCTGGTAGAATTTTGCACAGAGCACAACTTAATCATAGCTAACACTTGGTTCAAGAATCATGAAAGAAGGTTGTATACATGGAAGAACCCTGGAGATACTAAAAGGTATCAGATAGATTATATAATGGTAAGACAGAGATTTAGGAACCAGGTTTTAAATTGTAAGACATTTCCAGGGACAGATGTGGACTCTGACCACAATCTATTGGTTATGAGCTGTAGATTAAAATTGAAGAAACTGCAAAAAGGTGGGAACTTAAGGAGATGGGACCTGGATAAACTGAAAGAACCAGAGGTTGTGCAGAGTTTCAGGGAGAGCATAAGGGAACAATTGACAGGAATGGGGGGAAAGAAATACAGTAGAAGAAGAATGGGTAGCTTTGAGGGATGAAGTAGTGAAGGCAGCAGAGGATCAAGTAGGTAAAAAGAAGAGGGTTAGTAGAAATCCTTGGGTAACAGAAGAAATATTGAATTTAATTGATGAAAGGAGAAAATATAAAAATGCAGCAAATGGAGCAGGCAAAAAGGAATACAAACGTCTCAAAAATGAGATCGACAGGAAGTGCAAAATGGCTAAGCAGGGATGGTTAGAAAACAAATGTAAAGATGTAGAGGCTTATCTCACTAGGGGTAACATAGATACTGCCTACAGGAAAATTGAAGAGACCTTTGGAGATAGTAGAACCACTTGTATGAACATCAAGAGCTCAGATGGAAACCCACTTCTAAGCAAAGAAGGGAAAGCAGAAAGGTTAGGAGTATATAGAGGGTCTATACAAGGGCGATGTATTTGAGGACAATATTATGGAAATTGAAGAGGATGTAGATGAAGATGAAATGAGAGATACGATACTGTGTGAAGAGTTTGACAGAGCACTGAAAGACCTGAGTCGAAACAAGGCCCCCGGAGTAGACAACATTCCACTGGAACTACTGACGGCCTTGGAAGAGCCACTCCTGACATAACTCTACCATCTGGTGAGCAAGATGTATGAGACAGGCGAAATACCCTCAGACTTCAAGAAGAATATAATAATCCCAATCCCAAAGAAAGCAGGTGTTGACAGATGTGAAAATTACCGAACAATCAGTTTAATAAGCCACAGCTGCAAAATACTAACACGAATTCTTTACAGACGAATGGAAAAACTGGTAGAAGCTGACCTCGGGGAAGATCAGTTTGGATTCCGTAGAAATACTGGAACACGTGAGGCAATGCTGACCTAACGACTTACCTTAGAAGTAAGATTAAGGAAAGGCAAACCTCCGTTTCTAGCATTTGTAGACTTAGAGAAAGCTTTTGACAATGTTGACAGGAATACTCTCTTTCAAATTCTAAAGATGGCAGGGGTAAAATACAGGGAGCGAAAGGCTATTTACAATTTGTACAGAAACCAGATGGCAGTTATAAGAGTCGAGGGACATGAAAGGGAAGCAGTTGTTGGAAAGGGAGTAAGACAGGGTTGTAGCCTCTCCCCGATGTTATTCAATCTGTATATTGAGCAAGCAGTAAAGAGTAGGTATTAAAATCCATGGAGAAGAAATAAAAACTTTAAGGTTCGCCGATGACATTGTAATTCTGTCAGAGACAGCAAAGGACTTGGAAGAGCAGTTGAATGGAATGGATAGCGTCTTGAAAGGAGGATACAAGATGAACATCAACTAAAGCAAAACGAGGATAATGGAATGTAGTTGAATTAAGTCGGGTGATACTGAGGGAATTAGGTTAGGAAATGAGACACTTAAAGTAGTAAAGGAGTTTTGCTATTTGGGGAGCAAAGTAACTGATGATGGTCGAAGTAGAGAGGATATAAAATGTAGACTGGCAATGGCAAGGAAAGCTGAAGAAGAGAAATTTGTTAACATCGAGTAAGTGTCAGCAAGTCATTTCTGAAAGTATTTGTATGGAGTGTAGCCATGTATGGAAGTGAAACATGGACGATAAATAGTTTGGACAAGAAGAGAATAGAAGCTTTCGAAATGTGGTGCTACAGAAGAATGCTGAAGATTAGATGGGTAGATCACATAACTAATGAGGAAGTATTGAATTGGATTGGGGAGAAGAGAACTTTGTGGCACAGCTTGACCAGAAGAAGGGATCGGTTAGTAGGACATGTTCTGAGGCATTAAGGGATCACCAATTTAGTATTGGAGGGCAGCGTGGAGGGTAAAAATCGTAGAGGGAGACCAAGAGATGAATACACTAAGCAGATTCAGGAGGATGTAGGTTGCAGTAGGTACTGGGAGATGAAGAAGCTTGCACAGGATAGAGTATCATGGAGAGCTGCATCAAACCAGTCTCAGGACTGAAGACCACAACAACAACAACATCAACACTTGGTCGCCATTAGCACGTCTGAAAACGTCTGCACACTTACTCGCTGCAGTGTACTCTGACATGCACCAACATAACTCTGCGTATGTGGACTGCTGCCAGCGCCACCGTGCTGGGAGATGAAGAAGCTTGCATGCTTGCAAATGCAGAGGGCATTTGCGGTGTGGGCGTTTCAAAAGATGGCAGAAGATGACGAGCATGGAGAGCTGCATCAAACCAGTCTCACGACTGAAGACCACAACAACAACAAGTTCTAGGTGACTGATGACCATAGATGTTGAGTCCCATAGTGCTCAGAGCCATTTGAACCATTTTGAACAGTTCAGGAATAAATGGAGACTGTGTTCGTCTATGCACGGGGAAGTCAGCGCTCGTGCAGTCGCACGTCGCACCGGCATTCCATGCACTACTGTTTGGTTGGCACTTGCGCGTACCCTCCGATGCTATCCGTACAAAATCCATCGGCATCATGAACTGTTACCTGGCGATTTAGTGAAGCGGAGGGCATTTGCGGTGTGGGCGTTTCAAAAGATGGCGGAAGTTGACGATTGGTTGAGTAACGTGTTGTGGACCGACGAAGCTCATTTCTCGCTCCGACGGTCTGTCAACGCCCACAACTGCAGAATTTTGGCTACCCAAAATCCTAGAACTGTCGTGGAAACTCCATTGCACGACGAGAAAGTCACGGTATGGGTTGTATTTACCACATCTAACGTTATCGGGCCTTTTTTCTTCGAGGAAATGCGTGATTCTGGTTTTGTAACTGCTACCGTGACGGGTGAGAGGTACGCCGATATGTTACGGAATCGCATCATCCCCAGCCTGGCTGATAAACACCTGCTAGAACGTACGATGTTTATGCAGGACGGCGCTCCACTCCATATTGCTAGACGCGTGAAAGATCTCTTGCGCGCGTCGTTTGGTGATGATCGTGTGCTCAGCCGCCACTTTCGTCATGCATGGCCTCCCAGGTCCCCAGACCTCAGTCCGTGCGATTATTGGCTTTGGGGTTACCTGAAGTCGCAAGTGTATCGTGATCGACCGACATCTCCGGACATGCTTTACAGTGCTGTTCACAACGTTATTCCTCGACTACAGCTATTGTTGAGGAATGATGGTGGACATATTGAGCATTTCCTGTAAAGAACATCATCTTTGCTTTGTCTTACTTTGTTATGCTAATTATTGCTATTCTGATGAGATGAAGCGCCATCTGTCAGACATTTTTGGAACTTTTGTATTTTTTGGTTCTAATAAAACCCCATGTCATTCCAAGCATGTGTGTCAATTTGTACCTCTCTATCTACATTATTCCGTGATTTATTCAGTTTTCAAATTTATACTGACTTTTTGATCACCCAGTACATACAGCAGCATATGTGGATACTGTCTGCGAAATATGTTGCGAATAGAGTTAGTAGCAAAGAACTAACAAATTTAAACGCCATACATAATGTGGCAATTTCTCGCCTATGTCATTGTTTACGACGTCATATCTCACGAATAGTGATAGGTTGGTGGCTCTTACATCGGCAGCGATTGTTGCCTGTAGTACGGATTTGTGCACAAAGTTTGAAAGTAGTTTAGAAGGAGTTGTGGATTACACACACAAGCGCGTGCGTACATACATTCAACCATTCTTATAATACATGTGTAGTTTTTTGTTAATCACTAGTACAAGGATGTTTAGAGCGATATATTTACTCCCCATACAACAAAAATTTGACAAACGAATGACACCCAATGGATATACATAAATAAGTCGTGTTAGATTTCGGCATCTGAACCCATGAAGGACATCCTTGCAATTTTCGGCACTGTGTCACTTTGCTTGTCCTGATCTCTATAAATTGCATTGCTAATACGTACAATAATTACTTGAGAGCTACATGGCTTCGAGAGGAACATCAGTAGCCAGCCATACGTCGCACCCTATCCTGCATCTTCTCGGCTAACTTACGAGCTCTCTCCGCCCCCGGTAGCTGAGTGGTCAGCGCGACAGAATGTCAATCCTTAAGGGCCCGGGTTCTATTCCCGGCTGTGTTGGAGATTTTCTCCGCTTCTTTGTCCTAATTATCATCATTTCATCGACGTCGACGCGCAAGTCACCGAAGTGGCGTCAAATCGAACGACTGGCATTCTGCGAACGGTCTACCCGACGGGAGGCCCTAGTCACGCGACATTTACATTTTTTTGGCTAACTTACGAGCTCTGACGTCACCAAAGGCTTCGACGATGACTGGACGATAAACTCTTAACCTCCCTTCCGTGAGCCTCGGTGCCGTCCCATTGTGAGGCTAAACAAGCCGAGACAACTGGGCCGCATGCGGCTCGGGTTTCAATCGTCAAACACAATCAGCGACAAAGGCATTCCCGCAAACGCGAGAACAATCGCGGCCAGTGGCACCATGTGTCGGTCTAATCCGGGCGCTGGCATTGGCCGCCGCTTTGGCGGTTGGCCACGCTGTCAGTGCCACTGTGCCGTGTCGTGCCGAGCCGAGCCGCGCCGAGCCTAGCCGACCCACCGGCAGCCGCTTGTTTGTCTTGATTAGCGCGCCCAGCGCTGCCAACCTTCCGGGCCGCAGCTCAGCCGTTCAGACCGCCGACGCCCGGATAATCGCGGGCGCTTTATCAGCGGGGAATGTGGGGAGAATAGCTGGCGCACTGCTCACCTGCACGATGCCGGGGCGGCTCGGAATGCCTCGTTTTACGCATCGTGTCACCGCAAAGGCACGCGAGGCATCTTAAACAGATTCGTCCCTGTGTTCTTTGCTTCACCTGGTAGACAACTTCCTTTTTCCCCACGGACTGTATGACGCAATCTTCTCTCGTCTTTTGTCTGAATCAGGCGCAAACATGTCATACGACGCATTTTTAGTACACACGAAACTACTGCCACAACACAGTTACATAGCCACTGAATGACAGTGCTGTGACAAAGACTGTGTAAAAATAGAAAGACCCCCTGAGGGCATTGCCGTCGCGGGATATTTTGAACCTTCAGTTGGACACCATTGTGATGGTAAGAGTCATGTTACGTGGAAGTGTACTGTAATTTGTAAGGATACAGATCAAACATTATGTATTTATCGGGTGATATATACAGCATTTGTTAGCCGTGATTGTACTCCTTGTACATTCCAGTTCACTAGAAGAAGAAAGCTGTACAGCGTCTAACTGCTCGACTAAATTCGAGAAACAAACCAATATCACCTCTCGTAGGTGTTTAGTATGTAAATTCACTTGCCTGATAAATGTGTCTACAACGTTATAATACAATGTACATTCATATAACTGCAGAAAAATGGTTAAATGCTGTCAGGAGGGAAGATATTCGACGACAGAAAACCATTTTCTATGTTCGGAACATTTCGGGGGAAACCGTTTCCTTGCGAACTATGTAATCTATCTTTCGCCATCCGAAACATGTCCAGCAGCGTTTACATAATTTTTGTAAACCACAGGTTCAACCGTAGTTTGTTTTAAATATAGAACTTCAAAGACACTGAAGTAGAAGCAACAGCCGATTTCGCGCGTAAGTTTACCACCATAATGCCAGCTATTTAATTTGTCCGCTGTAAGCATTAGATTACGTAGGGACATATCAGGCCTTGAGTGTGACAGACACATTTTACATTTTGCGGCATCAATATTAGGAGCACCTTAGACGCACAGTCTTTGTTTTGGACTGTGCTCCCGAATGTGTACAAACGCATAGAAAATATGCTTACATCAACGAAGTCGTTTGTTAGGATTAAAGAACGTTTGTAAAGAACAAATGGCTGTGTTCCCTTCCTGTGTCAAAAACAGTGTGCTGTTCTTAAGAGGTGTTTGGAAGATGACAATAGTGCAGTACAGCATCCACTTTTTAAGTGTTTACATGGACTCCTTGAGTATGTTGGCTTCATCGGCTCATTGCGCATGCATCAGCGACTAAGCACCGTACCTACCTGTACCTATCCATAGAACAATATGTTTACGTAGCTCTTTGTTGTTGTCGTTATGGAACCCTGAATTACATCCACAGTTGAGTTCCATCTTGCAGTTAAGAAAAAGGCGAATCGCTTTGTTCTGTCAGTTTCATAATTTTTCAAAAAGAAAAAAGGAGTAACGTATATCCTCTGTCGAACAATAAAATGAATTATTTCATCCTCTACCAGTTACTCTTGATTTCTCAGTCAGTTACAGCACCTGATGTATCAGTGCCCCAATGTGCTACTAGTGTCCAGAAAGCCTTTTGTTTCCGGTTCCACGAAGCGCCAAAGAAACTGGTATAGGCATGCGTATTCAAATACAGAGATATATAAATAGGCAGAAGACGACACTGGGGTCGGCAACACCTCTGTAAGACAACAGGTGTCTTGCGCAGTTGTTAGATCAGTTACTGCTGGTACAAGGGCAGGTTATCAAGATTTAAGTGGGTCTGAACTTGGTGTTATAGTCAGCGCACGAGCGATGGGACACAGTCTCTCCGAGGTAGCGATGAAGGGAGGATTTTCCCGTACTACAGTTTCACGAATGTACCGTGAATACCAGGAATCCGGTAAAACACCGACGACTGAAGGGAATCGTTCAACATGATAGAAGTTCAACCCTTCAGCAAATTGCTGCAGACTTCAATGCTGGGCCATCAACAAGTGTCAGCGTGCGAACCACTCAACGAAACATCATCGACAAGGACTTTCGGAGTCGAAAACCCACATTTATAATTAATATTTTTTTATGTAAAGGTAGAGTAAGCAAAGCTGTGGAACACAATCTACAAAAATTATTTTGCAATACTATTTTAGCACATATGTGTAGTGAGAGGGGTTTTTAAAAGTTTAGGTTGATAAGACATTGCTTGCGTCAGCACTTTCTAAAGAAGTATTGAGTGCATTGCAACGTTAGATATTGAAACAGATACATTGAAGTAAATACGTCAGATGCAATTCTGAAAGATTTTGCCAAGCTGAAGACCAGAAATATTTCGGTACACCATTTTTGTCAGAGGGATGAAGGTTTAGTGTGTATACTGAACACACTGTAACACATGATTTTATTAACTGAAGGTATGTTTCGTATCATACATAACTTTGTGTTTCCTTTTTCAGTTGCAGTTATAAAAATTTTGAATATATTATATAGAATATTATTCAAGCGATGGCTTCTTTTATACACATACATTTTGGTTTCTACGATTACTTTTACTGTAGTGCTTTTATTTCTGTCATGTAACTTTAGATTTCCTGTCAGTTGAACACGAAAAGCTCTCTGCGGTAAGGGAAGACTGGAAACGGAGCAAACATAGCAAAATACACTCCTGCAAATGGAAAAAAGAACACACTGACACCAGTGTGTCAGACCCACCATACTTGCTCCGGACACTGCGAGAGGGCTGTACAAGCAATGATCACACGCACGGCACAGCGGACACACCAGGAACCGCAGTGTTGGCCGTCGAATGGCGCTAGCTGCGCAGCATTTGTGCAACGCCGCCGTCAGTGTCAGCCAGTTTGCCGTGGCATACGGAGCTCCATCGCAGTCTTTAACACTGGTAGCATGCCGCGACAGCGTGGACGTGAACCGTATGTGCAGTTGACGGACTTTGAGCGAGGGCGTATAGTGGGCATGCGGGAGGCCGGGTGGACGTACCGCCGAATTGCTCAACACGTGGGGCGTGAGGTCTCCACAGTACATCGATGTTGTCGCCAGTGGTCGGCGGAAGGTGCACGTGCCCGTCGACCTGGGACCGGACCGCAGCGACGCACGGATGCACGCCAAGACCGTAGGATCCTACGCAGTGCCGTAGGGGACCGCACCGCCACTTCCCAGCAAATTAGGGACACTGTTGCTCCTGGGGTATCGGCGAGGACCATTCGCAACCGTCTCCATGAAGCTGGGCTACGGTCCCGCACGCCGTTAGGCCGTCTTCCGCTCACGCCCCAACATCGTGCAGCCCGCCTCCAGTGGTGTCGCGACAGGCGTGAATGGAGGGACGAATGGAGACGTGTCGTCTTCAGCGATGAGAGTCGCTTCTGCCTTGGTGCCAATGATGGTCGTATGCGTGTTTGGCGCCGTGCAGGTGAGCGCCACAATCAGGACTGCATACGACCGAGGCACACAGGGCCAACACCCGGCATCATGGTGTGGGGAGCGATCTCCTACACTGGCCGTACACCACTGGTGATCGTCGAGGGGACACTGAATGGTGCACGGTACATCCAAACCGTCATCGAACCCATCGTTCTACCATTCCTAGACCGGCAAGGGAACTTGCTGTTCCAACAGGACAATGCACGTCCGCATGTATCCCGTGCCACCCAACGTGCTCTAGAAGGTGTAAGTCAACTACCCTGGCCAGCAAGATCTCCGGATCTGTCCCCCATTGAGCATGTTTGGGAATGGATGAAGCGTCGTCTCACGCGGTCTGCAAGTCCAGCACGAACCCTGTTCCATCTGAGGCGCCAGGTGGAAATGGCATGGCAAGCCGTTCCACAGGACTACATCCAGCATCTCTACGATCGTCTCCATGGGAGAATAGCAGCCTGCATTGCTGCGAAAGGTGGATATACACTGTACTAGTGCCGACATTGTGCATGCTCTGTTGCCTGTGTCTATGTGCCTGTGGTTCTGTCAGTGTGATCATGTGATGTATCTGACCCCAGGAATGTGTCAATAAAGTTTCCCCTTCCTGGGACAATGAATTCACGGTGTTCTTATTTCAATTTCCAGGAGTGTATGTTCTCAGAACTTTCAGAAGAGAACATAGACAGAACATCAGTTTTATCAGTCTGTATTAAGGAAAACGCTGGATTATGAAAGCAATCTTTCAAGATCATGTACTTCTCTTCTTGGTTATTCGAAACGCACAATAAAGAGAAAGTTACATTAACGACGTCAAATGCTTCACATTACTTTATGAAATATGCATTTAAGACCACAAAAAGGTCTGAAACTGTCTTTTTGACATTTTTTTATTCGCGGAATTACTGTAACATTTACTAATTAAAATCTTAGAGCTGGAGGAAGACGAGTAGCTCAAGCGGCTAGAAAACCGAACACTTACTGCCGTCATTTGCACGCTGAGAATAACGCTTCTTCTTAGATTACAACATTCAGTGTCTTGATCGTATAACATTTCATTGTAACTTGTAATCGGTTTCGGCTATACAACCTGCATAAGATCCAAAAATTTAGCAGCGCCACATAGGCACGTAGTCACTCCCTCTCAATAAACGTATTGACTGCGCTCCTACGTGTCCGGTACCGAAACAGTTAATCAAATTTTATACAATTTTGAGTGACTTAAGACATTCAAAATTTATAACTGAATCAGATAAAAAGGTCACCGGTCTCCACAGGAAGTACAAATGTCGTCATTTCAAGCTTGTTTCTCAATTTTTCTACGTAATTTACTAAGCAGTTGCTGCATTTTCGCACCTCGAGCGTTAGTAAAATATCAAGATCGTAAAATAAATGTTAACATAGTCAAAAGTCAGTACTATGTGACATACTCACGAAAAAATACTTTGAATTTATTCTCGTCTTTCGATGTTGCGTCATGTTTTCCCTCAGTGACGTCCTGATCTGCCTTAACAATACGTAAATCAAAATTATCTCTGTTTGATGTATCTGGATCCATTTTTTGTTAGTATTTTTGTCTTTCTTCACTTGGCTTCTGCGGTATTACATATTACTGTGATTGTTCATTGTTATCATGATAGACACGTCCCTTGCCACGTAATAATTTTGCACAGTAATTAGTGATTTGCACGTTCTCACACTGCACTAGATTTTCCAAATTACGAACAATTTTTTTAAATTTAATTCATTCATCCTCAAAATACAATGTGTTGAAGACGTTGATATTTCCAGCTCATATGTAGGAACAATTATCGAACTATTGTCTTCTCTGTCGAGAAACAGTTTTATTGCTTTTGTTATTTTATTATTACGGTTGTGTGGCAAATTTCTGTTCAGCGACAACTGTAACGGCTTATTTGTTACTGCATTCATTATCACTTTTCCACGTCCTTAAACTTATTTGACACGAAGTGTAACAAACAGAACTTCCACGTTATTATGTAGTATATGGCATCCTTCGGCAAAAGGTGATGTCTTCCAATGTCTGTTAGCCATTACGTGCTCCAAAAGAGCAAGAGGATAGAATATAAACAGTCAAAAAATAAAATAAAATAAAAAAGAATTGTTACATATCAATATAAACGGTACTGCAGCATCGATTTCAGTCTCTAGAGGACTGTGAGATGATTTTCTTGTTGGGTTAAAACGGGACTTTTTACTTTCGTGGCAAAATGTTCTACCGATGGGCTATCCCATCTGGAATCACGACCCCAGCACGCTGTAAACAAATTTCCATGTTGTTCATGAGATACTTCTGAGCATGTTCGGTGTTACAGTGCGAAATACATCCTCAGCAGAAATGTGCATTCTTCGTTTGTAGCATAACGACATAACATGACAAGTTCCCGTAATGAGTTGTCAGGTGTGGTGGCGTAAGGACTCCTTGGTGGCCATTTCAAGGGAGGTGGTGTTGCTGATGAACCACGACCTATCAACCGTCCTGGGCAGTGTTCATTTAGAAATTCGCGCACTGCAAGAGCGTAGTGAGGATGCGCTCCGTCTTGCTGCAATCGCCGGCCAGGGTGGACGAGCGGTTCTAGGCACTTCAGTCTGGAACCGCGCGACCGCTACGGTCGCAGATTCAAATCCTGCCTCGGGCATGGGTGTGTGTGATGTCCTTAGTTAGGTTTAAGTAGTTCCAAGTTCTAGGGGACAGATGACCTCAGATGTTAAGTCCCATAGTGTTCAGAGCCATTTGAATCATTTTTGCTGCAATCATATGCCTTCTGTGTGGCCCCTTTCCTCAAGCTGAGCTATTAATCGTGTTTGTAACAGGTGTAAATAACCTGCACCATTCGCAGTACCTTCAAAAAGGACGGTCCAAGCAGCTGTTGTGATGTTACCACTACACATTTCATTACGTGAGCCGGGTTCCTTTCTAATTCGACTGTGTAATGAGGATTCTCTTTGACCCAAACGTTAATATTTCCACCACGTGAGCTGCGATAAATACCACATAGCCTTGGCTCGGTTGGAAATTAACAAAAACCAGCATGCGAAAACGCGCTCATTCCAGTCTGTATGCGATAACTCCTTTACGAAGGTCGGCCGAAAGGTCTGACCTTAAGGTCTTTTTTAATGTGCTCTCGCTTTGTTGTCCTCGGTATACTAAGTTCCGAAGCAAGTTTACTTGTCGACACCATAGGAGATAGTTAAATTGAAGCAGGGACTCTGGCACACATTTCTTGTCGTGTCTTCTTCCTTCCACTCCGTGGCCTGTCTTTAACACTGCCAAAAGAAACAGCAGGTCCTTTCCACCCAGAAAGGTGGCCTTTGGCGGTGGAACCTTATCAAATCTTTCGTCGAATGCTCCCATGACCTGTGTCATTGTCTGCCCTGTGTGTTGTCGTTCGTGCTCCCACACACTTGTCACTAAGCGCTCCTCAGTAGTGTAATTATGACTGCTCACTTTTGCCATGGCTACACATTAAAACACGACTGCGACAACATGTAAACATGAATTTCAACAGTTCATATGAAGAAGAAATTTGCACTCTGCAGCGGAGTGTGCGCTGGTTAAAACTGTGTGCCGGACCGAGAATCGAACTTGAGACCTTTGCTTTTCGCGGGGAATGTGCTCCACCGACATTTTTTTTTAAATGCCATTTAGTTCGTTATTGTTCGTTTCATTTGCCCGGCGCGGACGTCCCATGATACCCGGTTCAAGTTCATCGTTGGTCCATTTACTGAGTTTTTTGTTACTACAAAGAGCAGCTAGCCCTCTGACCGAACACGCTGAGTTGCCGTGCCGAAGGACTACCCGAGCACGACCCACGACCCGTCCTCATAGTTTTACTTCCTCCAGTACCTCGTCTCCCACGTTGCAAGCTTCGCAGAAGTTCGCCTGCGAAATTTGCAAGGCTAGGTAGAACACTTTCCCGCGAATGGCACACATCTCAAGTTCGAGTCTCGGTCCAGCACACAGTTTTAATCTGTCAGGAAGTTTCAATTGATAAGAAGTCACATACTATCGACTTGCATAATAACATTTGATACTAAATGGGGGTTACGGGGGTACGGCGACTTCTCGACCTCCCTGTACACCTTTGCTGGAGGATAGTTCTTTGTGCTTTGATGCCTCACTCAGTAGAGTACTTGTGAGCACAACGGAAAGGTCCCAGGTTCAAGTCCCGGTCTAGCACACAGTTTTAATTTTCCAGGAAGTTTAATAAACGTTCGCTTGTTATGGATCATGGGGCATTCTGGTATCTCATGTAACGAAATGGCGGAACATCTGGCGAAACAAAGTGTGGTTGATGGCCAGCCTTACTACACTTGCCTACAGCCGAGTATTCCGCGAAAAATCTGGTTCTCCCACTACTACACCACGCGTTCAGCAGGGTCAGGCTATTATACTTCACACCCTTACAGGCTAAAATTTCAGCATCTCCGTGCTGCGAAGTCCATCCAACTAAGACTGCAGATCACAGCAGTGTAACACTAGGGTGTTCGCACTATGATATACAACGCTGGAAGTTTCTTAGGCCTTGATCAGAGACGAGTTCCCCGACCTACATCTGTGGCGGACGTGCTTAGACAACTGTCCACAACGGACTATGTCAGTATTGGCCGGTTTGTGTAAGAAGCAGATATTCATTTACAAGTCAGACACAAAGAAAGTTTTGATACTTGTGACTATGGAGTGCGTCGAGTGTGTAAATGTAATTTCTAATGCCTATGATGTGTACGAGGAGGGGCCCAAAAGAAACCGGACTCCGAGGGCGCTGCCATTCGTAGACGTATTGCAGGGTTCTCACGCTAGTTGGTGTTAGTAGAGACCTTCATGAAACAGCTGTGCGGACAGCGTCAGTGTAGAGCTGAACGTGCAAGTGTGGTATTGTGTTTCTCTGACTGTTGGCAGGTTACCTCTGCAAAGTCGTTATGGCAACTTAAAAAGAACAAAGAGTATGTGTGAAATTTTGTTTCCTGCTTAAAAAAACTGCAACGCAGACACACCAAATACTTCAGGAAGCTTTCCAGGAGGACGCTATGAGCCGCACACAGATTTTCGAATGGTTTGGGTGCTTTAAACGTGGTGAGATGTGTGAAGACCAAGCTCGTTCTGGGCGCCCTTCAACTTCGCGAAATGAGGAGAACATTGAAAAGGTCCGCCAAAAGATCAACGAGGATCGTCGCCAAACGATCGACCACATGTCAGCAGAGACAGGAATCAGTTGTAGCTCGTGCCAGCGGATTTTGAGTGAGGATTTGCACATGAGACGTGTTGCTTCTAAATTTGTTCCGCACCTCCTCACACAGGAGCAAAAAACCATGTGTCAGGACTTGAAAACAGAGATTGCACGTGATCCAAACTTCTTGAACAAAGTCATTACAGGGGATGAGAGTTGGTGTTACGGGTATGACCCAGAAGCCAAGCAAGCGTCAAGCCAGTGGAGGACTCCCAACTCTCCCAGACCAAAAAAAGCAAGTGAGGTCAAAGGTGAAAACGATGATCATTGTCTTTTTTAATGTTCGTGGAATTGTGCATCGGGAATTCGTACCCCCTGGCCAGACTGTTAACCAGCACTTTTACTTAGATGTTATAAGGCTCCTGCGAGAGGATGTGAGGAGGAAACGCCCGGAACTTTGGCCATCAGGTGGCTCGTTTCTGCATCACGACAACGCTCCAACACACACGGCCTTACGAGTGACCCACTATTTGACATCTCAGAGGTGGTCTGTCGTTACCCACGCTCCGTATTCGCCGGACCTAGCACCGTGCGACTTTTTCTTATTTCCACGAATGAAAAAAAACGCTAAAAGGGGAGCGTTATGACGATGTGGAGGCGGTAAAAACAGCTTCGCAAAGGGCACTGGACAATATCAAACTTGAAGAATTACAAACATGCTTCCAACAGTGGGAAAAGAGACTTGACAAGTGCATCGCATGTAATGGAGAGTATTTTGAAGGTGACTGAAGCAATTTTGTAAAAAGGTTCATCAATAAATTTTTTATGACAGCAATCCGGTTTCTTTTGGGTCCCCCTCGTATATACTATTATATGCCAGATCTATTATATAGCCTGTCTGGCCAAATGGCTAATGCCAAGGGCCAATAAATTAACATAAATAAACGTTCCTATTCGCATTCATCTGTTTCGTATTTAGCAGTGTGACTTATTCGCCGCTTGGAGCGCTGCTGTCGCAGTGTAGAACTGAAACGAGCAGCAGTGCTGTTGCGCCTTGTACGTGGTATCACGCCGAACACCTGTTTACTTTGCTCGTATTCTGCGCACCGCCGCCCACACTGCTGCAAGTGGCGTCGTTCCAACGGCTGAATAGCCAGCCGGTCTCAGCCGGTCGCAGCGCAGTGTAGTGCGCGCACTCTTCGGCTGTGCGGCGAGCCTCTGCCAGGCCGTTGATGCTAGCCTGGCGACGGCCGATAGCGGACTGCCTGCTGCGGTGCTGTGCTGTGCGGTGCCTCCCCCACCTCCGCGCGCCGCTAGTGTTTGCCGTTCCGGAAAAGAGAGGTCGCCGCGGCCGGCGTGGCAGGCGACGCCGACGGCCCGGCCTACTAGTCTGTCGCCGTCGTTGTGTGGCGAAGCACGCGCCCGCCGCTACTTGCCTCGCGTGTGCCTCAGGCGCGTCTCTGTCCTCGCTGTCACACGCTCTCCTCTCCCTCCGGAGGTCCCGCCGTGCCAGCTTGCTCTCTCTCTCCCTGTCTGTCTGTCTCTCTCTCTCTCTCTCTCTCTCTTGTGTGACCGTTCGCTCTGTCTTCCCCTCTGCTCCGTTTTCTGCCCTCTTCTGTCTTGCTCGTGGTGGTGTGGAGTGCATTGCGCCGGCGCAGCCCCACCGCCTCCTCAACCTAACTTCGACTCTCTTAGTAATCTGCCTTTGGTAAGTAGTATACTTCTACTCTTTCTTTATTACTGTCGTTCGTGTAAGTGGCTACCGCTGTCTAACGCTATATTTCACTCGCCTTGAATCTATTGCGCCTCTCTTCAGACCCGCTGTATTTGTGTTGTTCTGCATGCCCTTCTTCCGACAACCAGTAACACCCGCCATACGTGTATTACAAATGACTGCTTGTGTCGTGGGCTTAGCGGTGGGCGTTGACACGAATACCTGTGCGAGTACCGCTTTACTGCTGACGCCACGTGCAGTAAGAGGCACGTGACGTCTAACATGGCGCCTGAGATAACACAGAACACCCAGAAGTGACACCGCCCGGCAGCAAAATTTCCGATGAGTTACTGTCCTCTACATGTTTAAGATACGTTTCCCTCCTCGTTATTCTTTAAGTTTACACATGATAAACACTTGTCTACGTATACGTGAGTGTGTGTGTGTGTGTGTGTGTGTGTGTGTGTGTGTGTGCGCGCGCGCGCGTCAGATCAGGAGCATCCTTGTGTAGAATATAGCACCTGCGTCTGTAAAAATGAGTAAGGGATGTGCAAAATAAAGTAAAAAGACGAACGCCCTGCTAAGTATGAACAACAACAGGTCCTCTACTGGCGAGCAACAGGTGGCCGCCGCCCACCAGGGTTTCCGTTGTTTTTGGAGGCCACCTGTGTCTCCCGCCATGTTTTTTTTCCGCAGGTGATTTTTCCTTGACAATATTTGTAGGTCTATCTTTTGCTCTCCTTATACTCCTCTCTCTCTCTTTCTCCTCCCATCTCTCTCTCTCTCTCTCTCTCTCTCTCTCACACACACGCACACACACACACACACACACACACACACACACACACACACACGCGCGCGCGCGCGAATTCACACTCACTCAACTTTTTTCACTTCTATTCACAATGTTGTTATGTATACGGAAGTTCTCTGAAGACAATCCTGCGTACATACGTAAAATTGATCATTTACCGTAAGAAATGTTGTTAAAATTGCAGGTTCTGCAATATGTGGTTACGGTCAAAAAAGTTTCCATATCTGAATTTACTGAAGTTAGGAATTCTTACAGACCCGCCTTTGTCGTGTTGCCGAAATGCATATTACATTAATGTCATTGTTAATCAATCTCGAGTATGGGACTATATACGTTTCTTTTGTACCTTCTTTTATTAGTTTTCCAGTAAAGGTTATCTACACTCATATGCTAAAGGTTCTCGCATGTCGCTCCCAGTTACCGCATTCGTTCACTGTAGTATTTTATCATCGCATCTTGCCAACTTCTTCAAGTGTTCTAGCCGCCGGATGTTTTGAGAGTGTGTCTCGTCTTACCCTGCAAATGCTCTTCCGAACATGGAAAGAGGTAGTCGAGGATGTCCTTCGAATGCGATTGTCATTTTACTGGAATCTCAGATCATGTGACGAGAATCTGCAACACGATAATGACTACCTACAAGCCGCTACATGTGGGAGCAAATTTCTACTACAAAGGAAGAACTTTTGCGTACTCTTTAGAGTCATCACATATATTCCGCGCAATATGCAATATTCTTATTTTACACGTCTAGCTCTGCAGAGCCAAACTGAAGAGCAGACGTCCGTGGTCATGGAACGAGTCAGTTCACGAGGTTAACATAGGAAAGTTAATCGCAGATAAAGAAATTAGACGAATCCTATGCAGACAACAAGTCATTGAGTACATACTACATAATCAACAATGTAACACAGGAGTCTGCTTAATTTAGTTCGTCACTGTCTTCTGCAAGTGTTTCTGTTGCCCGATATTTCGACAAAGGCCTCTTCTTTAGGAATATCTGTGATCAGAAAGAAATTAGATTTCCATTACCTAGCGGGGACCTACTGTCATTTAAGAGTCACTGTACAGTATATCAGGCATCCCTTTCTTATTCAATTTAAAATACTTATCACCTCCTGATGAAGAGGGTGAGAGAGAAAATAGATCCTTTATAAAACTTCGAAATTAGCTGTATAATATTACTGTATGTATACTATGTTTCATTTCGCGATAATTATATCTTCTCGTAATTGAAACTCTCTTCAGTCCTGCCTACAAATCGCAACTGGTAGGGCTTAGACCAAAACATAGCGATGATGACTATGTTTATTTGCTGCTATGTCTGTGTTCTGTGGCTATTACATTGGAAATGTTTCTGATTCTTTGAAAGAACTAACCAAGTGCGATTAAGAACGCTAGATAACCACTCATAGGACCTTACTGCCCATTCCCAGAAGTTATTTATGGACGTATGTAACGCACCTTTGTGGAAGCTTTTGGCTGAACATTTTCTTAGTTTTTATACGGTTGTCTCGTCACGGCTGGGAGTTAACCAGTATCTCTAAAGGTGTCATGTTAGAACTTAAGCGCCACTGATCATTTGAACAGATTTTTATTGTTTCATCTGCGGAAAAGCTCCACACATGTAAAAAAGATAAAGTATGATTCTTCTCCAGTGGAATAACGAATCTCGTGTAGGCAGAGCTATCCTGAACAACAGTCTGTGGATATTTTTCTCAAATGGCAATTGCTTTACAATCGTCGCTGATTTATTCAATCTAGACGAATGTGAAAACTGCGACGTCGACAGACAGTGGACGAAATTAATCCAAACTCCAAAGAAGACAACGGCTGCGCACTAACAGTGGAGGATTAAGATATAACAGATGTAGTATACTCGTAGACTCGGCAGTGATCTTTCTCGTGTGTCCTGAAATATCGGTGTAAGGAAAGTGAGGTCCAGACAGGCAGAATTATGTGTTTCACGCTCTGGAATTTCACCTCGGAAGGAATGTGCTTATAAGGCAGTGACGTACGTGCAGAGACAGTGGACAGGAAAGTGGCGTATGATCTGAGCAGTGTGTACTGGACTTCGCAATGTGGTCACAGTGTGGGATGGCCGCCATTTTATTCTCGATTGATTGCACAGTTTCGCCCACATCGTTGGCTCGATTCTTCAGCACTGGCACGGATGTGTACTTGTCTTTGGTGGCTCCGTTCACTACGCGCCGGACTAGTGACACCCATACCATTGCGTCGCCTTCCACCGTCCAAAGAACAATGATGCTTGAGAGTGTAATGGGCACATGAATATGTGTCTGGCGACTTGAAGGCAAAATTCAGTGTTTTCGGAGAAGTCCCAGTTTAATCTGAAATACGATGTCGGCCACAGACGTGTTAGACGGTGCCATAGTATCCGCAATCTGGATACCTGCATTGTTGTGTGACATACTGGACTGGTGTGAACATTGTTTGGGTCGCCGATGAAACCGCTTGATCAGTGAAGTTTTAGTGTCCAGTATCTGTCTGTCCCCCAGGAAACTGCAGATGTCACCCGGTCACATCTGGCACGTTGTGCCGGCCGTTGTGGCCGAGCGGTTCTAGGCGCTTCAGTGTGGAATCGCGCTGCTGCTACGGTCGCCGGTTCGAATCCTGCCTCGGGCATGGAGGTGTGTGATGTCCTTAGGTTAGTTAGGTTTAAGTAGTGCTAAGTGTAGGGTACTGACGACCTCAGATGTTAAGTCCCATAGTGCTCACAGCCATTTGAACCATTTGACAATGTCCGGCTGGTCGACAACCTTCTGGTGGCGCTCTTCGAGCAACTATTGCTGACGCTTCGTAAACTCGCTTGGAAACAGCGAGGAGAAAAATTTCTCAGGGGCAACCCATCCCTGCTTTGATTCAATGCTGCGGCTTGCTTATATCACGTGCAGGGTTCACACCATAAAGAATTCTCAAGGTCTCATCTTGAAAATAACGCACCCAGGGACCATATCCAGTGCTGTACTCTTAATCAGTTATGCAATGTCAGGTATATATATACAAAATAATGTTAATTCAGTCAATTGTCCTTGTTGTTGAAATTTTCACAAAAGTTAGTGTAGTTATTCCACCTTAAACATATTGCAGTCTTACCATTCATCATCAACAACTTGTAGTTTATCACCCTTATGTAACCGTAATGATGTTGTTTCTATGTCCTCGTACGTCTACTGCCTTGATTTCTGTATTTCTCATTAACTTCCTTCTTTCACAGTCCGTTTATAAGATCTGTTGTTCAACTTCAACTTTATCACTGGACATCGCACACAACATGTCGTTGCTGATAGTTGTACTTTAGCGTCTTAATTTGACTTCCCTCTGTAGGTTGGCGAAGTTTCGTGATCTGCCTCCTGAGTGAGGTGATCCCGAAACTCGAAGACATAAGAGGGTTGACGAAGAAGCGAAAGAAGAAATGATATGACTACTATACCCTTTTTATCTGTGGTATTTCTCTTGTATTACTCTCCCCGTCCTGTGTGAAGAGCACCAAAATGTCGATTCCATTTACTACACGACACATCACTATTTACTTTTTTTTACTTCTTTATTTAGACATCTACTTCCGTAGGGCCAAACTGATCAGCCAGTCCCCATAGTCTTAGAACGAGTCAGCACATGAAATTGTATGAGATAAGGAAATAATAAATGAAATAAACCTTACAGGAATGTTAACAGGCAAGCTGTTGATTATACAGGGTGATTCACGAAGATAAGGAAATATTTTAATATATTATTCTATAAGTAAAACTAAAGAAAAAAGTTCATATAAACATAGGCCCGCAAATGTTTAGACGTTGAGTTACGTCTGATGAAAGATTTTGTCTGAAATTCAGCAACATCGCTAATATGAAGCCATCGCAAAACTGTACGAGGATAAAGTAAAGCACGATTTCTAATTATTTTGTAGTTATTGGTCTGGTGAATCTAATAAAACATGTCCCAGACGTGTACTTGCAGTAGTTTTCCAGAACATACAGAGAAGCAAGAGATTATTTTACAAGTAAATTTGTTTACTTTCCATTGAGAATGTAGAAACGTTTATGTTATTGTTGACAACCGTTAGTGAGTTGCTTCAGTCGAAAGAAACGAGTTAGTTTTCTGTATTGTTCAGTGAAAGAACATAACAGCAACAGTGTATTTAAGTGAAACCACATAGTAACTATTGTCGTTTGTAGATTATTTACGAAATAGGGATGCCTTTCAAATTTACTACAGAGGCATACGCCGATATGGTGTTTGTTTACGGCAAATGTGATAGTAACACTACGGCTGCAGTTAACGAACGCAATTGTCTGGAATTTAAAAAAATAAATCGGGCCAAGTAGTTAATAAATAAAAAATTTTACGAAATTACTTCTTTGATTCTCTGGATGTTCTGGAAAACTACTGCAGATGCATACCTGGGACGTGTTTTATTAGATTCACCAGATCAATAACAAGAAAATAAATCGAAATTGTGCTTTACGTTAACTTCATACAGTTTTGCGATGGCTTCATATTAGCGAAGTTGCTAAATTTCAGGCAAAATGTTTTACTAGCCGTAACTCCAAAACTAAGCTTAAATGAGCTTTTTTACTTTAGTTTTACTTGTAGAATAACATATTAAAATATTTCCATACCTTCGTGAATCACCTTGTATACTAGCACAGGAATTTGCTTAAATTTTTCCAGTGACTCCCCGAAAAAGTAGGAGGAATGAGCCTTGAGGTAGTTCATCAATTTAGAATAGAGAGTGCCATGGTTAAAACTATGATTTTCTAATGCGCATGGCAGCTAATTCAAAATGGATGCGGCATAATACTGTACGCCTTTTTGCGGAAGAGTCAAGAAGATGTGATGAAAATGCAGATTGGATTTCTGCTTACTATTAATTGAGTGAAAGTTGCTAGTTCTTTTGAATAAGTTCATAAAGTTAGCAACAAACGACAATAAAGAAAAATGTATTGAGAGCCAATGTCAGAATACCCAGACTTCCTAACTAGGACGACAAGAAGTTCTGGAACTTCCACCACTCATTGCTCGAACTGCCCGGAGGACGAGTCACCCAAGAATATAATGCCATATGTCATAAGCGAATGAAAATAAGCAAAGTAGACTAATTGTCATGTTGGACTACTACTTATCGCAGATAATATTTAATGACAAATACTGCAGCGTTACCGGCTGCGGTAGCCGAGCGGTTCTAGGCGCTTCAGTCCGGAACCACGCGGCTGCTACGGTCGCAGGTTCGAATCCTGCCTCGGGCATGGATGTGTGTGATGTCCTTAGGTTTAAGTAGCTCTAAGTCTAGGGGACTGATGACCTCCGATGTTAGGTCCCATAGTGCCTAGAGCCATTTGAACCATTTGAACTGCAGCGTTGTTTTTGTACAAGGCCCTGAACATAAGCTTTCCATGACAACTTACAATCGATCTGAAAACCTACGAATTTGGATTCTTCCGACTCACTAACCATATGCTCACTGTATGTAGTCAAAGTATCAGTCTTCGGTGAATTTTGTGATACAAACCTTAAAAAAGTGAGTGCTACTGTCGTTTAGCAACAGTTTGTTTTCTGCAAGCAATGAGGTTATGTCTTAACTGCACTATTTGGTAAATTGACTATGTTGCACTCAACATCCTTCACCGATCAAGATGGCGCAGTTGTAAGCATAAGCAACAGTTTGTTTTCTGCAAGCAATGAGGTTATGTGTTAACTGCACTATTTGGTAAATTGACTATGTTGCACTCAACATCCTTCACCGATCAAGATGGCGCAGTTGTAAGCATAATGGATTCGCCTTCTGGAGGCTTGTGCTCTGTCTCAAATGACCTCGACGGCTGCGGGACGTTAATCTCTGATCTTCCTTTCTACATCAACATCCTTCCCTACTAAGCTGGTATCGTCAAAAAAAACAGAAATATTTTATAGACACCTGTCGGTATTAGAAAGCGCTTTGCAGTACAGTTCTGAATTTACTTTCGGACGCACACTACAAACTTGCAAGAGTGCAGTACTGTTTATAAGACAATACTGATCTTATCATCATTTGTTATACGAACGACGGCTGCGCTTAAGCGTACGGTGGAGCAGCGAGCGCAATCGAAGTTTCAATAACAAAGTAACCAGTAGTGACAACGCCGGCAACCACGGATAAGCTTCTGTCGCCACGCTCTGTGGCTTGATGTAGCGGTTTTGATATCTCTCTGTTTGTGTGTATGTGTGTGTGTGTGTGTGGTGTTGTGTGCTAAGCGATAAGATAACGTGCGGACTGCCAGCACGCCCTCCACTCCTGCACACCAGCTTTGGGCACGAAATACTACCGCACTGGGAGCGAAGTGGGGTGCTAGCTGCCTACAGCTCTCTGCCGCAGTGTACGTCGGCATATTTTACTTGACGAGTGTGCCGTTCATAAATGGAGCATTAATTTGTTATCGTTTTGTTGGATTGGAAATCGAACAGAAGGGTATGAAAAAGTTATGGGTAAATTTGGAGAGGATATGGAGGCCAACAGGAACGGGAAACAACTCTTGGATTTCTGTGCCAGTATGGGCTTAGTAATCACAAACTCCTTTTTTAAACATAAGAACATTCACCGGTATACTTGGGAAGGCAGGGGAACCAGATCTGTCATTGACTAATAACAGATCAGGAATTCAGGAAGGCTGTGAGGGACACACGTGTATTCAGGGGATTCTTTGATGACACTGATCATTATTTAATCTGCAGTGAAATTGGGATTGTGAGGCCGAAAGTGCAGGAGGTCAGGTCCATATGTAGGAGGATTAGAGTGGAGAAACTTCAGGATAAGGAAATCAGGCACAAGTACATAACAGCGATCTCAGAAAGGTACCAGTTAGTTGAATGTAGTCAATTACAGTCATTGGAAAAGGAATGGACAAGGTACAGGGACACAGTACTAGAAGTGGCTAAAAAATGTCTTGGAACAGTAGCGTGTAAAAGTAGGATGAAGCAAACAGCTTGGTGGAATGATACAGTCAAGGCAGCCTGTAAAAGCAAAAAGAAGGCGTATCAAAAATGGCTACATACTAGAACCCTGGTAGACAGAGAAAGTTATGTGGAAGAAAGAAACAAAGCCAAACAGATAATTGCAGCATCCAAGAAGAAATCTTGGGAAGACTTTGGAAACAGGTTGGAGACTATGCGTCAAGCTGCTGGAAAACCATTCTGGAGTGTAATTAGCAGTCTTCGAAAGGGAGGTAAGAAGGAAATGACAAGTATTTTGGACAGGTCAGGAAAACTGCTGGTGAAACCTGTGGATGGCTTGAGCAGATGGAGGGAATATTTTGAAGAGTTGCTCAATGTAGGTGAAAATACGATCAGAATTGTTTCAGATTTCGAGGTAGAATGGGATAGGAATGATGATGGAAATAGGATCACATTTGAGGAAGTGGAGAAATTGGTCAATAGATTGCAGTGCAATAAAGCTGCTGGGGTGGATGAAATTAAGTCGGAACTCATCAAATACAGTGGAATGTCAGGTCTTAAATGGCTACACAGGATAATTGAAATGGCCTGGGAGTCGGGACAGGTTCCATCAGACTGGACAAAAGCAGTAATCACACCAATCTTTAAACATGGAAACAAAAAGATTGTAACAACTACAACTTGTAACAACAACAACTTTAATCAGCGTTGTGGGTAAAATCTTCTCAGGTATTGTTGAAAGGAAAGTGCGAGTATTAGTTGAGGACCAATTGGATGAAAATCAGTGTGGGTTTAGGCCTCTTAGAGGTTGTCAGGACCAGATCTTTAGCTTACGGCAAATAATGGAGAAGTGTTATGAGTGGAACAGGGAATTGTATCTATGCTTTATAGATCTAGAAAAGGCATATGACCGGGTTCCTAGGAGGAAGTTATTGTCTGTTCTACAAGATTATGGAATAGGAGGCAAACTTTTGCAAGCAATTAAAGTTCTTTACATTGATAGTCAGGCAGCGGTTAGAGTTGACGGTAAGTTGAGTTCATGGTTCAGAGTAGTTTCAGGGGTAAGACAAGGCTGCAACCTGTCTCCACTGTTGTTCATATTATTTATGGATCATATGTTGAAAACAATAGACTGTATGGGTGAGATTAAGATATGTGAACACAAAATAAGCAGTCTTGCATATGCGGATGACTTAGTTGTGATGGCAGATTCGATTGAAAGTTTGCAGAGTAATATTTCAGAGCTAGATTAGAAATGTAAGGACTATGGTATGAGGATTAGCATCTCCAAAACGAAAGTAATGTCAGTGGGAAAGAAATATAAACGGATTGAGTGCCAAATAGGAGGAACAAAGTTAGAACAGGTGGACGGTTTCAAGTACTTAGGATGCATATTCTCACAGGATGGCAACATAGTGAAAGAACTGGAAGTGAGGTGTAGCAAAGCTAATGCAGTGAGCGCTCAGCTACGATCTACTCTCTTCTGCAAGAAGGAAGTCAGTACCACGACTAAGTTATCTGTGCACTGTTCAATCTTTCGACCAACTTCGTTGTATGGGAGCGAAAGCTGGGTGGATTCAGGTTACCTTATCAACAAGGTTGAGGTTACGGATATGAAAGTAGCTAGGATGATTGCAGGTACTAGTAGATGGGAACAATGGCAGGAGGGTGTCCACAATGAGGAAATCAAAGAAAAACTGCGAATGAGCTCTATAGATGTAGCAGTCAGGGCAAACAGGCATAGATGGTGGGGTCATGTTACACGCATGGGTGAAGTAAGGTTACCCAAGAGACTCATGGATTCAGCAGTAGAGGGTAGGAGGGGCCGGGGCAGACCGAGGAGAAGGTTCCTGGATTCGGTTAAGAATGATTTTGAAGTAATAGGTTTAACATGAGAAGAGGCACCAATGTTAGCACTGAATAGGGGATCATGGAGGAATTGTATAAGGGGGGCTATGCTCCAGACTGAACGCTGAAAGGCATAATCAGTCTTAAATGATGATGATGATGATTTGTTGGTCTCATATTGCTGGTTTAGGCACCGCACGATGCGTCAGACATTTCGTTACCTGTCTCTTGCTCTTGCTAACCTACGGTTGCCTATAGCCGAGCGGTTCTAGGCGCTTCAGTCCGGAGCCGCGAGACTGCTACGGTCGCAGGTTCGAATCCTGCCTCGGACATGGATGTGTGTGATGTCCTTAGGTTAGTTAGGTTTAAGTAGTTCTACGTTCTAGGGGACTGATGACCTCAGATGTTAAGTCCCATAGTGCTCAGAGCCATTTGAACCAATTTTGAACCTAAAATTATTGTCTTTTTCTCACTAGGATATCACAGTGCACAGTGAAAATCAAGTATTTTTATATAATACTGGCCAATCACTTGTAAAGTTTCTGCATTTCTAGTTAGTGGTTCACTATTATTTATTTGGAGAGACTTTTGAAATACTTTTGAAATTTCCTGAGCAGCTATTAGACGACTAACATAACTGCCCTCGGTTTTACAAATTTCCCGCCTGCTAGACTACAACTACAGGCACTACCTGGGGAAGATAAATAGGCAGCCTGTATGTATTCCTGAAACTACGACGACAGTGATTGTCATTATTGCTGTTACTGTATAAACTGCACGCTCATACGTTCAAAGTACTTCGCATTAACTCACCCGTAATATTCACGTTAAATATCGAAAACGGACTGTTTGTAGGATTGGCTCGTTGGCAACCGATGCACACGAAAGAGTAACAGTTCTCTGCGCTAAATCACATACCTTTTTCTACGGCCACGCCGACATCATCAGTTTTCCTATACCCCATGCGGTAGCGAACGATATTGCCAGTTTTCAAGTGCGATGGGCAAAGTGAAGTGTCGGCAGAATTGGCAACACAGTTTTTAGAGGAGGCCGAAATGCACGCTATAAGCTCACGAAGGCTGGCGTGAGGTCTGAAACAGGATACGTAATGAATGCTATAAAGAAAAGTACGTAGCTTCTGGAGTACTTAACTTTAATCCACATTTGTAGAACATTGCTCTTGATGATACAGAAGTATTACAGCAATTGAATACGGCGCCTTGCTAGGTCGTAGCAAGTGTAGCTGAAGGCTATGCTAACTATCGTCTCGGCAAATGAGAGCGTAATTCTCAGTGAACCATGGCTAGCAACGTCGGCTGTACAACTGGGGCGAGTGCTAGTACGTCTAGACCTGCCGTGTGGTGGCGCTCGGTCTGCAATTACTGACAGTGGCGACACGCGGGTCCGTCGTATACTAGCGGACCGCGGCCGATTTAAAAGCTACCACCTAGCAAGTGTGGTGTCTGGCGGTGACACCACACAAAGAGTCTGCCGTTAGTATTGCATGGTAGCCGTAGCCAAATATGCAGTAAAACTGACAGTTGGGCGAAGAAACATAAACCAAATCGCGTTATGCGATTGGTTGGGATAGACGCGGAATACAACCACATAAAGCCTACGTCAGCTTTACGGATCTTATCTCGGATGTGGACGATAGTGGGAGGCAGTAATTTTGGCACCCGGTGATGCGACGATATGGTTATCAGAAATTTAGAACATTGATAAAGTTCTAGTATACTGTAATACAGCACCACTTGCACAGGAGGTGCGGCAAAAATATGGTAACACTAAAAATATAACACATTACGGTCGTGTAGAAAAGCCGTTGGCCGCGCGGTTAGAGGTGTCATGTCACTTAGCATACGATAGTGTAAGTAATGTGTAAATCTAGGGACCGATGGCATCAGCAGTTTGGTCCGTTAGGAATTCACACACATTTTAACAAAAACCGTTGTCATTCAAAATAGCTTCAATTCGTCTCGGAATATATAAATACAGTTTTTTACAGTTTTCATGGGAATCTTGAACCAGTCTTCCTACAAAAAAGTGGCAAGTTCAGGTAACGGTCATGGAGTTGAATAGCGATCAAAGCACCCATCTTTCGAAAGTACACCTCAGACGCTCAATAATATTGAGATCAGGTGGCTGTGTTGGACAGGGGGAGGGGAGGGGGTGCGACAATTCCTGCTTGTGCTCAGAAAACCAGCCCTGAGCTGGGTGAACAGGGGCCCTGTCGTCTTGGAACACAGAATCGCTGTAGAGGAACAAACAATGTATCAACCGATGGGCCTGATCCGCCAAAATTGTGTCACAATTCTTGACAACAACACGACCTTGCAGTGGTCTGGGTTGCGAAACAATATGAAACAAGATGCATCCGACAAAATTATTCGTTCCGTAGTCCAAGTTTTATATCTTCGGCACGATGTTTGCCTGTTACGGGCATTTGGGTCACTAGTGATCAGTTTTGTAACTCCACCTCGCCCTGCAGTTTCATGCTTAGGAACCACCTTTCGTGTTGTTTTGATGCTGACGAGGTATGCGAGTGCGACATTCATTTCTGAAGCGACTCTTGCAGCTGTCATCCTCTTATTTTGCATCGCAGTCCTCTTCAGTGACCGTCTGACACCATCACTCATCACTCACTTTCTTCCGCACTGTCACTTATCGAATTATGTTCTTCCGCTTTCCGTGTATGCGGTGTAAATCTTCGCTAGGATTGGGAAACACTTGGGCTGCCTTGGTTACGGAAGCATTCACTACACAAGCGCCAACAGTTCGCCCCCGTTTGGATTTACTCAGTCCCAACATAATGCACTCACAACTATGCACAACGCTATTCTGACCACGACTGACGCATGCAATGTATTGAGGCCATACCGCCGGTGCGTCTCGTGGTTAAGTACAACAGCTAGAACTGTAGACTTGGCTTGTTTTTGCATTTATGTTCAAGCACTAATTTCTCGCGGTGTTTCCATATTTTTGTCCAACACCTGTATCTGTCTGTGGTCTCTGCACATTTGACAGAACTACATTTATAAGTTCATATGTTGTTAACCATTACACCTTACTCCTTTTTTAAAAACAAATAGGTAAGCCAGCGGAGTCTCTCTCATGGTAGTGTAGTACATACGTCCAACTGGCGCCATCTTGCACCTTTACTGATATTTCTTCGTCGCAGCAGAAATTGGCAGCTTTGTCTGTCAGTGCTGCCGAGCTATTGCAGATATGTCCCACATTAGGTAATAAGGATCGGAGAAAGCAGTGTAGCTACATATGGGCACGTATTTGTGAGAAGCGATCTCTTGTCTAGCCATCCAGGCGTACGTTTATCATGGTTCCCTTAAATTAGTTATGTAAGTAGGTTGTTTAGGTTTTTATGTTGGTAACGCCACGTAGCGCTGTGTATGAAAATCGCTGACTGCGCTGTGTGCAGTCTGTGGCTGGTTGGACTCATTGTTGGAATATTCGCTTGTGTAGTGTTGGGCAGTCGGATGTGAACAGAGCGTAGCGTTGGGCAGTTGGAGCTGAGCCGCCAGCAGTGGTGGATGTGGGGAGAGAAATGGCGGAATTTTGAGAGCGGATGATCTGGACGTGTGTTATTAGAAACAGTATATTTGTAAGAATGGATGTCATGAACTGCTATATACATTATGAGTTTTGAACACTATTAAGGTAAATACATTGTTTGTTCTCTATCAAAATCTTTCATTTGCTAACTATGCCTATCAGTAGATAGTGCCTTCAGTAGTTTGAATCTTTTATTTAGCTGGCAATAGTGGCGCTCGCTGTATTGCAGTAGTTCGACTAACGAAGATTTTTGTGAGGTAAGTGATTTGTGAAAGGTATAGGTTAATGTTAGTCAGGGCCATTCTTTTGTAGGGATTATTGAAAGTCAGATTCCGTTGCGCTAAAAACATTGTGTGTCAGTTCAGTGTTGATCAGAATAGGTAAAGAGCGAAATGTCTGAGTATGTTCAGTTTTGCTCAGCTCTTTGAAAATCAAATAGCGTAAGAGTTTTATCAGCACAGTAATTCATAAATTTTTCTAAGAGGACGTTTCAGTTATCGCGAAAACCTGGTTGTTCCCTTGGAAAGGACACAGCCGATATCCCTTCTAGACAGTTTTACATCCTAGATTATGATCTGTTTATACTGATTTCGTTGTCGTCGAGATGTTGAATCGTAAAATGTCTTCCCTTTATTTACGAGCAAATGATTTTTATGTCGATATTCTACCGAGATATTGTATCTTTCCTTTATAAAATTTTTATTAGTTTCTGTTCATGCATATACAATGCGTAATGTTTGTCTTACGGAAAGTTACTGTGTAGTGTGTTGTTCAGCAAGTGGTGTGCTTAATCAGTTTTACTGTAATCCAAAGAAAAATTAAACAACTTAATTTGGAAAACCAGTATGTAATGTCTATAATTAAATCAGTCCCTCTGAAGTTTACTCAGTCTCGTGAGCACCGTGTTCGATGGCCCTGTGCAATAAACTGATAAAATTCCCTATGCAAAAAAACAATGAAATACATTTTTCTTAGCTCTTGAGTCGCAACGAATGTAATCTTGGTATTCTGTTCTCTCCACAGTAGGCATAAAACATTCAATCTTGGCTAAGCGAACTCCAAAGCCGGCCGTAATTTAGCTTCAAACAACGAATGTCACACGACAAAGTAGAGGATGAGGTACTGATAACAGGATATGCAAAGAAGGAATTCTTCATTTCGAAAATTGTATTCAAAATAAAGTTTCTCCTTCACAGAATCTAATATGAAACGTTTTACACTAACTTCAAAATCAATGAATTTCTCAACTGTAGTACAATTCTGGCTTAATGACGTAGTTAACAATACTTCGATTGCTACATGACAAAAGGTCTGACAAAACAGATTCCAAAATTTAACTTGTCTTTATCAGGATTACAAAACACACATAATATTACAAATTGGGCATACCAAATCAACCTATAAATTAAATCTTAGGGAAAATAGTTGGTTCCTACATTCAAGGGTCAGCATCCCAAATAAAAAAAAAAAATTGACCTTCATATTTCTGATGTGATCCCACCTAGTAACAAAAAACCAACGTCGTATTGTATTGTACGTTACCCGGGAGCCTAAAACGATGGAGAAGCTCCGTCCGCGCAGCAGCTGCAGTGGTCCACAACCCCACGCGACGACTACCGCAGTCCACTTCACCCCTCCGCCGCCGCACAACGAACCACTCTTTCAGGGTGTATATATATATATATATATATATATATATATATATATATATATATATATATATATACGTTGGTTTTTCAATGTGTGCATAGTGTACGTGATGTCTCTGCCAGGAGAATCCCCGTTGCACCTAGAAATAAAAGACTGTCCCGTAGACAAAATGGGACGAGGCTACACGAGCTGAGCCGAATAAACCCGAACGGGTGAATTTCAATCGCTGTCTGTTTATGTGATGTGTGTGTGTGTATGTGTGTGTATGCGCTTTTGTGTGAATTTCTAAGGGACCAAATAGCAGAGGTCATCGGTCGCTAGACTTACACATTGCTTAAACTAACTTATGCTAAGATCAACACACACACCCATACCCGAGGGAGGAATCCAACTTCCGGCGCAATCTGTGACATGGAGCCTCAAATCGTGCGCCACTCCTTGCGGTCCAACGTTTGATTCGTTCAGAAATCAGCTTAGATTATGTTCAAAATATTCAAAAACCAACAGCGAAGCGTTTGAAAGTCATGGAAACAATCGATAGACGAAGCACCCTGAAATGGCCAACCGCGGCAGATAACCCAGTTCTACTCACCACTTGACCCCTACCAGCGTGTGTTTCCATACGACTTTACTTACCACAAAAACTCAAAACTTGGAGTTTCAAGGCTGTATGCGCATTAACTTCGGAGATCTAGCAGGCGATGTAGTTTCCTTTACTGTTTTTAATTCCTTTTATGAAATGTGCACAGTGTGTTCGGGTGTGAGGAGAGTTCTGCAACAGCGTTAATTAGAATAGCGCTGGTGAATGGTGACTCGTCTCTAGAAGTTTGGTAATGCTATGTTTGTCGGTGGCGAGAGGACATCCACGGTTGCAATCGACCTCGCAGCGACTAACAGCGGCAGAGCGGGACAGAAGAAGGACGTAGAAAAACCAGATGGGAGCTTAATATTCGGGGGCACTCTCGGTTTCGACGACTGCCGCCGTCGCTGTGGCGGAGAAAGCTTTCCGGTTAATGCGATTTTAATGCCAGCTCTGGCGGCGGCAGCGCACATCATGGATTTCCCATTAGGCAACGGACAGGACACTCGAGTACCACGGCGGCGACGCGCCGGCGCTGCGAGCAAGCTGTTGCTCCGATACGTGCGCGCGTCCTGCAGTTCCTTCGTCCGCCACGTAGCAAGGTATTTGCAGAAACTGAAGGAAAGTATGCATGCGAACGCCACGGCTGCATGCACGGCCAGGTTCAAGGCAGCGGACGTGCCGCCAGCTCCAACTCGCGCATGCGCAGTCCGTCGCCCGCAGGTGTTGCGTCACCTTGCTTGCGCACTCTTGCGTCAGGAACAGCAGTGGCCATAAGAATTCACCTCTCCTCCAGTTCCCGGAGGGTCTGTGAAGGTGCGTTTACACGGGCCGCATTTTGTGGCAAGGTGTGGCGGCAATAGTATTACGTCAATATTGCTGCAATGTAGCTGCGATGCACAGCAATACTGCGATATGGACTGGCAATATTGTTGATGGCGTAGGCCATTGCAGGTAGTTGCCGAAGTATGATGAAGGTGCTGCCGGTGTTGTCTGTCAACGGTGGAGAGTATTGGTTGGTTGGTTTGGGGAATGGGACCAAACAGCGAGGAAACTGGTCCCATCGGATTAGGGAAGGATGGGGAAGGAAGTGGCCGTGCCCTTACAGAGGAACCGTCCCGGCATTTGCCTGGAGTGATTTAGGGAAATCACGGAAAACCTAAATCAGGATGTCCGGACGCGAGTTTGAACCGTCGGCCTCCCGAATGAGAGTCCAGTGTGCTAACCACTGAGCCACCTCGCACAGTGGTGGTGAGTATTTCGTATGCCTGGGCCGTATCTACCTCTGTCCTTGAATGTAAATACTTCTTTCGCAGATTTGCTTTTGGAAGAGGTCCGCTGCGAACAAAGCATGACTTTACGTTTTCTTTCTCCCAAACATATTTAACTAAAGTTCCATTATCATTAGTGGGCTTTCATTTTCATTGTGTTAAACAGGAAAAATGCTTTTTACTACTTGTACACACATAAATCTGAGTTCTTAAGATAGTATTTACAAATTTGAAGAACTGACAAAGCTTTGTACACATACCTGGGTTTTCTGGTGTTTTATCTACTTGTTGATCTGGTTTTCATTCACAATTTGTCGTCCGCAACCATAAAGAACTAAATCTAGAAAAGTTATTTACTTCAAAATTTTACGACTAGGAATGTTATGGCTAGGCCTATCATTAACCAATTCCATGTGGAAGATTGTGTATGTGTTTATGCAAGTAGCTTTAGATTTGTGGTTCTTCTTTTCATTAATTTAGTCCTATATACTGTGCGTTTGCGTGTGTGTGTATATTTGTGGGTGTGTTTATGAGTTGGTGTTGTCCGGTAGTTCTTTGAAGGCAGAGAAGAACTATCAGTCAACACCAACCCACAAATACTCCCAGCCACCAACCCCTATCCTCCCCATCCTCATACAAAACTACTTAAAATAATAACAAAAATAAAACCCACACCCATTCACACACACACACACACACACACACACACACACACACACACAATTAGTTAATGATAGGCCAAATCATAACTTTCCCACTCGTAATATTTCGAACTAAATAACTTTTCTACATTAAGTTTTATATGGCTGCAGATGACAAACCATGAAAGACAACCACTGCAACAAAAAACTTAAAGAACATGGAAACCACAGCATGAGGTAACATGTTATATATATAAAACTTTGTCTGTTCTTGAAATTTATACGTGTACAGTTAGCAAAGAGCATTTTTCCTGTTTAATAGAAAGAAAATAAAAGCCCCAGATGATGCCAAAACTTCAGCGACTAAAGTTTCGGAAGTAGGAGATAAGATAAAACTGCCTTTTACTCGAGGCGGACCTCCTCCAAAAACAATCTATTTGTAAGCAAACATGATTACTTCGCTCCCACTCACATCTCTTCCTGCTTCCTTTTTCTCACTGCGATAGTTCTGCACTGCGAAGCCAAGTGATCTGAACGGTGAAACGATACTACTTCGATTCATTTCGAAAAGTTGGCGCAGGTACGTCCAGGCGCTGACTTGTTCGTTGTCTGCAGGAATGTAGAATTGGGCAAATAAGAACACCGTGAATTTCATAAATGTAGTACAGACATCAACCACTCGTGCTGTGGAACAGAAAGTAAAGCGGCCATAAACAAGGTTGGTTTCACCGCTACAGTACTTTACTAGGCATAGTCTATTGGAGGGTATGTGTAATTTGCCTTCCTCCAGCCTCTGAACTGATTTAGTCTCGAAGTTACAGGGCTCCCACAGTCAAACGTGGACTTGAACCTCAGTGCAATTCAAGATTCTTTACAGCAACAAACACTGCCAGAGGTTAAAGAAGCGATAAGTAACAGATTAAAAGCATAGAAGTGACAGACGATCGAACCAGTGACTTATGGTTCCTTTTTTTTTTGGTGGGGGGGGGGGGGACGAGGTGGGGGCGAGAAAGCTCTCATCGCACATAGTAGCCCATTTTGCCTCTCTCCAAAAAAAATTCCTTCTTTGGCTAGCTACTCACGCTATGTTCTTCAAAGAAGTCTTTTTTCCTTTTTCTTCTCTTCTTTTCCGTTTTTTTTTGTTTTTGGATGTTCAGTCCGAAGACTGATTTGATGCAGCTCTCCATGCTACGCCATTCTGTGAAAGCCTCTTCATCTGTGAATAATTACTGCAACTTACATTCTTCTGAATCTGCTTACTGCGTTCATCTGTTAGTCTCGCTCTAGGATTATTACTCCCCCCCCCCCTACATACACACACTTCCCTCCAGTACTAAATTGGTGATAACCTGATGTCTCAAAACGTGGCATATCAACAGATCCCTTCTTCTAGTCAAATTGTGCCACTAATTTCTTTTCTCCCCAATTCTATTCACTACCTCCTCGTTAGTTACGTGATCTATCCATCTAGTCTTCAACATCCCCTGCATCACCACATTACGAAAGTTTTTATTTTCTTTTTGTCTTAACTGTTTATCGTCATGATTCACATTCACATATGCCTCCACTTCATAGAAATTCTTTCAAAAAGACTTTCTAACACAAATCAATATTTGATGTTAACAAATTTCTTTTCTTCAGAAACGCTTTCCCTGGAATTGCCGCTCTACATGTCATACCCTCTCTACATCGGCAGTTATCATTTATTTTGCTGGCCAAGTAGCAAAACTTACCTACTACTTTCAGAGTCTCGTTTCCTAGCCTAAATCTCTCAGCATCACTTTAATTAATTCGACTACATTCCTATTCCTTGTTTTGCTTTTCTTGACGTTCATCTTATAGCCCCCTTTCAAGACACTGTCCATTCCGTTCAGCTGCCGTTCCAGGTCCTTTGGTGTCTCTGACAGAATTACAATGTCATGGGCAAACCTCAAACGTTTTATTTTTTTTCTATGGATTTTAATTGCTACTCCTAATTTTTCTTTTGTTTCTTTTACGTCTTGCTCAACATACAGATTGAAAAACATCAGGGATAGGCTACGACCTTGTCTCACTCCGTTCTCAATCACTGCTTCCTTTTCGTGCCCTTCGGCTCTTAAAACTGCCATATGGTTTCTGCACAAATTATGAATAGCCTTTCACTCCCGTATTATACTCCTGCCTCCTTCATAATTGCAAAGAGAGTAATTTAATCTTAACTCCCTAAATTAAGTTTCTACCTCTTCAAAATGGAAAAAAATAACATAAAAATATATCTCTTCGGATTCTGAATTCGTTCAGGCCCTGCAAAGACCATTAGCGCTCCATGAGCGTCGAGGTCATCAATAAATTTCAGTTTCTGTTCTTCGTCCGCACAAACCAAGAGAATCGATTAAAAACTTTCGATATCGCTTTTCATATTTTCTGTCGCATGTTTGTCACAGGATCCATTGTTACTGTTGCAGATAAGACTGAAAAATAAGTATGTCCGGAGTAGCTGTGGTTATCAAGTAGTAGTGAAATGAGCCACCTTCTTAGTTAATAACCGATGTTTGATCCCTGGGAACATGTGTCAGTCCGGTTGGAAAACGACGTTCAGGTCGATGGTGGTAGGGCTCGTTGTGATAATTACAACCAATTTCTTCTGTGCCCACGACGAAATTCTATTTTTATCTGAATGAATGAATCCATGTGCGGGAGTATCCGGTAACAGACACTTTCTACAGGGCGGTTTTGGTGTTAGATTAATGATATGAATCTTCACACTCGGTGGAACCTTGCTATATATCACTTCTAACCAAGAGGATTTTACAATTGAGAGTAGGAATTTTTGATGAACGTATCAGTAAACTCTGCTTCAGTCTGTCGAAGGGTGGCTGCTGTAAAGTGGGTGTACTGTTAGATGCTGAAATGCTTGCTTGTATCGGAAAGATGTGGAATGGTGAAGCGACTCCCACCTACGCAACTTCCCACAAAAAAGGCGGGGGTTCTCTTTCAGGCATCAGTGTTGTCCGAGGAACAATGGCTCCCCTAAAGACATTGAACAAGGTTTTAGTTACAGAATTTATAGTTGCTGATAAGGGCCACAAAAGAGATCCGTTGTACACAATGTAGAAACAGACCAGAGAATTACGCAAAATCAAACCGCTTTCGGCAATGGATAAGACTATCGTTAGAAAGGATAACTGGAAGATGTTAGCCGATCTGAATGTCCTAAC